>NC_140588.1:867164828-869564828 GCF_964204655.1 Triturus cristatus
GGGTCCTGTGTCAAGATATCCTAGTTTAGTAATAAACCTTATAGGGCCATCTTTGTCACCTGTGTCTCGTTCTGATCTAGGAGATTGAAACAGGGCTAAATTCCTGTTGATGTTATCTACATTTATATCTCTTATCTGCAACAATTTTGGGGATACCCTCTTGCTCGAAATCTCACCATCGTTTCTTTCTTGTTCTTTTCATAGTTTTCATTGAAGCTACAGTTCCTTTTAGATCGTAAAAATTCACTATACATAATACTCCTTCTAAAGTTAGAGGAATGGCAACTAGCGGCGTGGAGTATCGAATTCCTCACTGTTTACTTTCTAAAATGATCAGTGTGGAGTTTCCCATCTTCTACGGTCAACCCCAGATCCAGAAAATCTACAGTTTTCTGACTGTTTTGCATTGTAAACCTTAGGTTCACATTGTTGCAATTATGTTCTGTTAAAAACATCTTAAGGTCATTCTCATTGCCCTCCCACACAAAGAACACATCGTCAATGTACCTCAACCACAAATTTACCTTACACGTCCAGTGGTCAAATGTTTCACTCCAGAGCACCTGCTTCTCCCACCAGCCCACCAAAAGATTGGCGTAACTGGGAGTGAAGCAAGTGCCCATCGAAGTACCGTGTACTTGGTTATATAAAACATTAATACACGGGAATACATTTTCGGTGAGGCAAATCTCGATAATTTGGAGTAACATATGTGTATGCTCCAGCAGATGTATACTCCTAGATTTTAAGAAGTGCTCGCAGGCTTTCAAACCATCTCTATGTCGTATACTCATGTAGGGTCTCTCAACGTCTAGACACACTAACCAGTGTTCATGTCCCCAGTGGATATTCTTTACCTCCTGTAGAAAATCTTTAGTGTCCCTCGCAAAGGAGTTGAGATCCTTTACCTACACAGATAAAAAGTGATCAACATAGATGGAAACATATTTGAACAAACAATTTTTGGAGGACACTATGGGGCGACCGCACCCTATCAGCACGCCTCCATGACGCCGGTATCCAAGAGAAGGCCCTGGCCTGGACCACATCCTTCCTCTCTGGCCTTCCTCTCTGGCAGAACCCAGAGCGTCCGCCTCACACCCTTCCGCTCCAAAACCACCGAGATCATCTGCGGCGTCCCACAGGGATCCTCCCTCAGCCCGACGCTGTTCAATATCTACATGGCACCTCTCGCCCACGTCGCACGACAACATAACCTCAACATCATCTCCTATGCCGACGACACCCAGCTGATCATATCCCTCACCGAAGACCCCCACACCGCTAAAGCCAACCTCCACAGAGGAATAAAGGCCGTAGCTGACTGGATTGTGGAAGTGTGGATTTTCCTGATCAGTTATGTCCCCTATCTTGGACCCCAACGGTTCTATGTGCATGTCACAAGTACATGTATGTTCCCTCCAGTTCCAGTTTCCAAACGCAAACATATGTGCGTCCACCGCCAACATGTTCTCTGTCAGATCCGCCATCAATGGGCTGGATATTCGATTCCTAAGTATGAAAGGCCACCGACTTTATATGGCTAAGTTACTCCATTTTTACAGTTCAGGCGAGTAGGCCCGATTCTGTCCTCAAGCCTTTCCCTGCTCTCTGTCTCTGACAGCTTCAGCTTGAACTCGCATCTGTATCCATGAACTTTGTCCTACTCCCTGTGCAGCTAACGGTGCCTGCCTCGGCCAGTTTTGCCTGCCTGCCAAGAAGCTGTATTTCACCTTCGAATTATCTACTTTGCTCTTCGGCCGATGCATTCCTGTCCAGTGATTTAGGTAAACATTTCCTCTAAGCTCACAAGCAAAGGACTCGGCCTTTCCGTCCTCCTGCAAGTAATTCATAGCCCTGTTGCCATGGAAAGTTTTCTGCCCCTCGCATCTCATATAGACACTTAGACGCTTGTACACGCACACACAGTCAGTATAGAATAGATTCTGTCCGAAAGTCTTTTCTTGTGGATAACATAGTTCTCTAAACATAGGATGTTAGATATGATTTGGGATTAGGTTGACTTGACCCCCCAGACTTCTCGTCTCCACATGTAGAGCTAAATGTCAAGTCCCCTTCACCCCCTAGTTGCACGTCAATCACACGTCATGCTGCTGCGCGCGCATCTATGTTAAGTATTATCTTATAGATCCACCTATGCATGATAATCAGAGCCAATCATGTTTCTTTCTGCTCCTTATTACGCCTAGTTTCGATTACGTACCACTATGTCATCTCTCTTATCAATTGTTACGCCTTTTGCATTCATTTCATTGTAATGTATGAACTATAAAAGTTACTTCTTGTCAATAAAGTATTGTACTTCACTTCCTGAACCCTCGTGGTGACGGAACCTGAAGGCCGCCACTCGAGTCGGCCATTTTGGAATAAAGCCCATTCAGAAAATCTCTTATACCACGGATTCTGCCTCTTGTTATTCTGAGCTATTTTACTTTATTTTTAGATTCCGCATGAAATTCAGTCAAGGTAAAAAGAATATTTACCACATAATGGCGCCCGAATAGGGACACTTTCTCATCTCACGCGCCGGCGGTGCGTTGCAGGCCCGGTCTCCTGCCACAGCTGGACGGACCATAAACGCGTACCAGCAGGATTTCCTGTAAGCTCCCTCCGGTCAAGCGGGGGCGACTGAGGCTGCGATCAACCCAGACGAGGCGGTGAGAAGTGCGAAGTATCCCGACCAGAGCCTAGCTGAGAGAGCAAGATCCGAGGTATACAGAGGCCCACCAGGTTTTCGAAATCCCGATGTCCAGAGGGTCCGCTGTCCGCAGTCATCGAGTCCCGTTCATTCTCTGAGGCCTTCCGTTTCAAGGAGCTACTCGGTGAGTACCATCGCCGGGGAGGCGTGTTGACAGCACATAGGTTGTGCCGGTCAAGACGGATTTGGGTACACAAATCCGGTCTGCACTGTTTAGCAGTGTATATGTACTGTTTAGCAGTATATCAAGTATTCCGAAGTATCTAGTTATTGTCAAGAATTCTGCTTGGTGATTAGTTATGCAGACTGTCATCATTGTTGGTCATTTTTAAAGGTTAAAATGTTTAATGTTTAAATGTTTAAAGTGTTCAAATGTCTTGCATATTGTGGTATGAATGATTGTTCATTGTTCACCGTTCATTATTGTGTTTTTCCGTATTAAGTGAATTCAAGAGTAAGTATCAGATCAGTTGTCGAGATGCCGCTCTTCTCGAAGTTAAGACAGATTACTACCAGAAAAGGGGTGCTCGAAGAAGCAGTTCCTATTCCTCCTAGGGACACCCCAGGGCATTTTATGTATCACAAGCATGGCTTAGATGCCATATTGTTTCTTGATCTATGGGTAGATTATACCAAGGGATTGCCGGAAAGTCAAAGGTGGCCCGCAGCGGGAACCTGGGATGCAGAGTGCATCATGAAAGTGGAAGAAGAGTTATGGAAAAGAAAAGTCAGACAGTCACAGAAAGACGCTGTTGAGTTATGGCGTAAAGAATCTCATAGACGTACAGAAAAAGCACGTAGACAGGAAGAGAGGAGTAAAGAGAGTTCAAAGGAAGTTCAAGAAAATATATTAATTGAGGAAGGTATCCGAGTAAAATCAGAACAAGTAGATAGACAAAGAAACGCTCTTATGAGTGGTATGTATCCCCTCCTAGCCGAAGGACTACCTAAGGCTGTTCCAGAGATGCCAAAAGACTTGCCACCCCCATTATTTCCAATTAAGGTACATCCAAAAGGGCATCCCAGAACCGCAGAAGATGTTTTTCTTTCCTCATATCTAGATGACGCAGCTCCCGAGTATGCTAACCCCATACCACATAGACCGTCTGGCGGAGGGGTTCAACGTCAGGATCAGGTATCTGTCCCCGTGCAACAGCAAGTCCCGACGCGAGCTCCGCAAGCACGTCTGTTTCCGCATCTGTCCCCGCAGTCGATTCTACAGTGGTATCGACACCTATAGTTGCTGTGTCACGTTCGACGAATCCATTCACACCCGACGCCCCTGAAGGGGCCACGGGAGGTGCAAGCAATACTTTTACGCCACCTAGAATAAATAAACTTGTTTTTCAAGAATCAGCGCATTCACGTACACCCAAATTCGTAAGTGAACGTACGCTTAAGGAACTCCTTATAGATTGTAGATTTGACCCGGTGGTCGGTAAAGAGGACGAAATGGTCCTGGCATCATTACGTATCAGACGAGCCGCAGAGTATTTAGCGAGGTTACCAGGAATGACTACGCATCTAGATAACATATATCATTTTGTCCAAACAGGGCGAGACCCAGAATGTATTAACAGAGCTATGGAATTCCAGAAAGTAGAGATACAGGGGGAACTGTTACGTTTCCTCATAAACTGCGTGATCAGAAATCAAGACCGTCCGGGGGTAGACCCGAATACAATGCTTATTCTTACAAGATGGAGCCAGAATATATCAGAAGGGAGACACGATAAGAAAAACTGTATAATAGCCATGTGCCGAAAAATCCGTAGAGAAATAGAACGCATTCACGAAGAAAGATTGGAAACAGACGAGTTCGAGCAAGATGAAGTCTCCGAATCAGGGAATTCCGCAAGACAGTCAGAAACCATAGCATACGTAGGCAGAGGAAGATCCTGTGATAATACTAGATGCTTTTCTGATCCCATACACTCTGTATGTCCAAATAATAGCAGAACGTATCCGACGCCTGTAATAAATTTAAAGTCTCCTGAACATCTGTTCCAAGCCGCAGATAAACTACTACGAGAACGAAGGGGTTACCACCTCCTCGATTCCATGGATGAGCAAGAATTGGCCAGATCAGCCGTTCACTGGATTGACAGTCCTGAAAAATACGGTGATGAGACCGTAGCACACACGTTTTTTAACCTTAGTGCAGATGAACAACGTTTAGCTGGAATCTATATGATTCAGCAACTCCTTATATTATATAAGAGCCAACATGCTGACCCTGGTCCTTTACCTGATATATTAACGGAACTACTCACGAACAGATGGAGAGGTTCTAGTAACAAGTTGATTAAAGAAATATTAGTGTCACGTAAACAGTATGTCCTTTTTGTAAGTCCGGATTCTTTCCCGCTGCCCCGCAGAGAAAGAACGCCGTATTATATGGATAGACAAAATCCCTTACGAGAAGTGCACCCAATAAAAGGCGAAGACAATGAGTTTCACCGTGTATTTGTATACACACCCATATCAAAAATTGAATTGTTAGAAATGAAGAAAGTAGTACCAAGTCATGACAAAGACCCAGCGGGTTTCCACCGAGAAATTAAGGACATGTTGCTGATGGGAGAGTATACCTATCCTGATATTATGACGATATTAAAGGTGCTCTTACCTGCTGGTATTTATGAAAAACTGAAAGAAAAAGAGTGGGAAGTGGGAGACCAAAAGATAGATTGGACAGCATTAGAAACGGAAGAAAAGGCCCGAGCTGCAGGTTCAGGGCTCGGGGATAAAGTCAAAGCATTACCAGGTTTACTAGTACAAGTACTGCCACGTTTATTAACTACGAAAAAGGAAGATTGGGGTGCAATCACGGCCTGTAAACAAAAGCATGATGAAGACACAAGTGACTATTATGCCCGATTTGAAAAATGTTTTGGAATAAATAGTGGTATAAAAACAAGTAGTGAGTCGTATCCACATTTATTTGTGACAAAATTAGTAGAAAATGCTTTACCTCCAGTAAAGAATAGAATATTGAAATTCGAGAGTACCTGGCAAAGTAACACTCCGTCACAACTGCTACAAATGTTACAGTATCATCACAATAGAATTAGAGATGAACAAGAACACGAACAAAGACGTATGAAAGATACAAAAATGAAAATGCTAGTGTCTCAGACAGTACCGGCTGAAGGACATAAAAAGGGTATGACACAGTCCGATTCAGCAGGACCGGTAAAAGGGACATGCAATTATTGCAAAAAGCCAGGTCATTACGTACACGATTGTCCAGTTTTAAAACACAATATCGCCATAGGTAAAACACAAGAAAGATCACGGCCACTCAGACAAGATCAGAATGAACAAGGAGCTATGCCACATTCCCAGGCCATGCCAGCCGCACAACAGCCAATACAGTTTGTGCCAGCTGCACCACCGTTGCCTGTTACTGCCACACAAACCACCACACGACAAATGTATCAGACTGCACAGTATGAATATCCTGAGTATCAGCGTTACGCATGAACCAGCCTAGAGAGGGAAGTTGACTTACCGCTTATCGAGATTCCTGTAGATCAAGAAGGACCTTATGTACATAGTGAATTATTAGGTCAAGATAGAAAATTCTTACTCGATACAGGGGCAAGTCGTACAACTATAAAACGTAGTGAAGTTCCAGGGGCACCCCTCTCAGGCTCTCAAAATGTTTCCCTTGGTTTTTCAGGAAAACCTATTGTTAACGAAGTATCACAGCCTCTTCCACTTACGATAGGACCTTTGACACGAACTACAGATTTATTGCTTACTAAATCATGCCCAGAAAATTTGTTAGGAATTAAAACTCTGAAAGCCCTAGGAGCCATAATATGTTGTTCTCCGGGAGGAATAAGGTTGTTTTTACGTGATTTTAAAGGTCACTATGTGTCTAGAGACATGGATCCCCGACTACAGACTTTACCAGCACATCTATGGGCACAAGGCCCTACTGATGTTGGTTGCATGAACATTACGCCATACCGAGTTACACTCAAGGCAGGAGTGGTATTACCACGAATGCGACAATACAAGTTACCGCAAGATGCTGTAGTGGCTTTGTTGAAAATCATTGATGAGCTAATTGCCCAAGGAGTAGTTGTAGAAACAGACTCCAATGTATGTAATTCGCCGATAATTCCGATTCTTAAACGAACTGACCCTACTGCTCCGCCAGTATACCGATTGGTTATTGATTTGCGGGAACTAAACAAGTGCATTGTGCCACAATTTCCTGTGGTCCCCGATATATCATCATTATTGACAGCAATTGATTCCGAAGCAACATTCTTTACTGTAATTGATCTCAAGAATGCCTTTTTTAGCGTCCCAATAGATCCGGAAAGCCAATATTTGTTCGGATTCAGTTTAAATGGGCGCAGCTTTAAATTCTCACGCGCTCCCCAAGGATTCACAGAAAGCCCCAGCATCTACAGCCAAGCACTGAAACGAGAACTTGACAGTATCCACATGCCAGTCAATACTGCACTGCTTCAATATGTCGATGATCTGCTGATCACCGCGAGAAGCGAACCTGAATGTGAAAAGGCTTCTCTGACAGTTTTACATTTTCTAGCCGACAAGGGGCACAAAGTGTCTCCCTCTAAGCTGCAATTCTGTGCCCAGCGAGTTATTTATCTTGGTCACTCGCTGTCCAAGGAGGGAAGGCAGCTTACACCAGATCGCATCCAGTTAATTGCTAACATGTCAATACCCCAGACACAAAAGGAGGTGCGGGCTTTCATAGGCCTCACTTCATATTGTAGGCAGTGGATCCCTCAGTACGCATTTCTAGCAAAACCACTCATTCAGTTAACCACACAGGAGGCAGCCACATCGACTGTTCTCCCTTGGACTCAGGAACATACACAAGCTTTTGAAAGCTTAAAGGAAGCTTTATGTCAAGCACCTGTTTTAGCAACACCATGTTATAGCAAACATTTTACACTCTTTGTCACAGAACGCGAAGGTACTGCTTTGTCAGTACTCACACAGGAACAAGCAGGATCACGCAAGCCATGTGCTTATTTTTCCAGTACATTAGATCCCGTAGCTCAGGCTTTGCCCGCATGCCTGAAATCAGTGGCAGCAACAGCTTTAGCAATCAGACAAAGCGATGCCATAGTGTTAGGACATCCATTGACAGTACAAGTACCACATGCAGTAGAAGTTCTTGTGAACCGAACACAAACACAACACTTGACCATAGCAAGACTTACCGGTTATGAACTGACATTGTTTCAGCCACACATAGAGATCCGACGGTGTAATACATTGAATCCTGCTACACTATTACCCGTAATTGGAACAGACCCACTAGCTCATGATTGTGTTGAAATTATTGAAATAAAGACGAAACCTAGACAAGACTTGACAGACGTTCCATTGTTAGATCCAGACCTGACGTTGTATGTAGATGGATCGTGCATGAGAGCAAGTACAGGAGACTTAGTGGCCGCGTATGCAGTCACAACAGACACTGAAGTTATTGAGACAAATTGTATAGATACTTTGTCAGCCCAAGCAGCAGAACTTATTGCTCTAACACAAGCCTGTATTCAAGCCACAAATAAGAAAGTTAATGTATACACTGACTCACGTTATGCATTCGGAGTTGTACACGACTTCGGCGTGCTGTGGCGAGAGAGAGGTTATTTAACCTCCCATGGTGCCCACATTCAGCACGGAACCCTCATTCATGCCTTGTTAGACGCAATACATCTACCAACTGCCATATCGATTATGAAATGTAAAGCACACACAAAGGTTACTGATATCATTTCTCAAGGCAATGATTTAGCTGACAGAACAGCTAAACAGACTGCTCAGAATCGCACATTAGACATGACAAAGCCAATAGTTCAGACACCAACACAGTGTATGACAATTAAGGACCCCGCACTTGACGTAATTGACATACAGACACATGCTACTGCAGAGGAATTAAAGAAATGGACTGAACTAGGAGGGATCCAGACAGATCAGGGATGGATGACGAAGGAGAAATCTGTATGGTTTCTTCCTGACTCTATGGTCCAGGCCATTATAGCTACAATTCACAGCCCAGCGCATTTAGGAGAGAAAGCTATGCTAGATAGCATTCAACACATTTGGTTCAACAAACATTTACGAGCAGCAGCTAAACAAAAAGTCCGTACCTGTATGATATGTTGTCAGTTCAACCCAGGAAAAAGTGTTCCCGTAGAACAGGGTGGATTCCAGACTCCTGATCATCCTTTTGAAGTGCTCCAAATGAATTATATCCAGATGGAACGATGTCGAGGATTCAAATATGTTCTGGTAGTTGTCTGCGCCCTCTCCCGATGGACTGAGGCGTACCCAGTATCAGATTACACGGCCCCGACTACTGCCAAACAGTTAGTTCGAGAATTCTTCCCGCGGTACGGTTTACCACGTGTTGTATATTCAGATAACGGCCAGCCTTTCTCATCCGAATTAATGAAACATGTCTCACTTTTGTTGGGATATCAGTGGAAATTCCACTGTGTCCGACACCCCGAGGCAGCAGGTCTCGTGGAACGACATAATCAAATTTTGAAAATCAGATTGTCTAAAATATGTAAGGAAAAAGGTGTTGACTGGATAGTAGCATTACCAGTTGCACTATTTTACATAAGAATGGTAGCACACTCTCGAACAGGGCTATCCCCGTATGAGGTGATCTTCGGAAGACCACCAAATATGTGGGGGACGCCCATACCACGTAAAATAACTGATGTTAATTGTAATATGCTGACAGATTACTTGGCTTCCTTGATGTCTGCACTACAATCTTGTCGTTCACAGGTAACTGCAGCTTTTCCTGACAACACTGAGGTGAAACCCCATGACGTTGCTCCGGGGGATCTGGTGTTTGTGAGAAATTTTGATCGGAAGACCCAGTTGGAGCCCAGGTGGAAAGCACCGAAGCTAGTCCTGCTGACCACAAGAACAGCCGTGAAAGTTGAGGGCCGCAAGGGCTGGATACACTCCAGCCATATTAAGAAATTTCATGGACTATCCTCGGATATAGACACTGTGCCCTGCACTCCCTCACAGACTGATTCAAAACTTCCTTTTGTTGAACAGAATGACTCTCAGTGCTATAAATTAAAGCTTAGGCCCAAACAGTCGAGCAATTTGATTGTTTAAGTCCTCTCCAAGGTGAAGCGGTTGAATTGTCTCCGACATGTATCCCTTGGACCTGAGTAGAGAAAATACCCGAGAAATGTTGAAACGACAGGCGTATTGTAAATCACTGCGTAGCTACTGTATGAGGACATTATTAATTTTGTTTTTATTGAGTGTTTTAGTAATTATTACGAGTGTGATTTTGCACATATATCATCCTATTTCTAGACATGTTTATAATGTTGCTGCTGAACATTCTTTTAGCGACCTACCGCCACATGAATTATCTTATAGACTTGCGCTGCGCAATAACACTTTCATTAGCATGTTACATCATTCCCATCAGACTAGTAATGCCACCAATTGTTGGGTGTGTGGCCGACTCCCTCCCTATCAGAATAACAAAGGAGTTCTGCCTTTCTTTCCACATCCGTTCACACACAACGGCTCCTGTGGAGCATGGTTTAGTTTACTAAATTCCATAGACCCAGACACAGCAGTTTATCAACAACATTGGATATGGGGAAATCTGAATCTAGTTTTATTCAAAGTCTGTCATCCTAATAAGGAGGGTCGCCCCAGTAGAACAGGAACTGATCTAGAAAATGAAGTGTATAAATTAGGTAATTTTACACCTAATCTTATGATTCTGAATGTCAAATCCGAAGTTGAACTAATTCTGCCCACTATGTCAGTATTTTCAGTTAAGGGTGAATTATGTGTAAGAAAAGTTGGTTCCATACATATGGGCCATAGCCAATGCGTTACTACAGTAGAATATAGTGATCAAGGTAAATCTTCATTTAGAGCTTCTCGCCATTCTTACTTTATATGTGGTCAGACGGCATATATGCGTCTGCCTCTAGATTGGGATGGTACCTGTTACATAGCATTCCTTCTGCCACCTGTTTTCCTAGCTCCCCCTGATTATTATCGGAATGTTCATTTAGTACACAATAGAGAGCGAAGAGATCTCCCAGTTGTCGATTATACTGAGACGGCATGGGACAAGTATGTAGATTTCAATAAAGGTATCTTTCCCTATATAGGTACAATATCAAATAGTAAGCTGATACGTAAACTAACCAAGACTCTCGAAGCTGTAGTAAACGAGACTATAGCCGCCCTAGGCAATCTGACAGAGGAACAATCAGTAATGAGAATTGTTGTTCTCCAGAATCGTCTTGTCCTTGACGTCATCCTGGCCGATAGGGGCGGAGCTTGCAGGGTCATCGGATCCAGCTGCTGCATATTCATACCAGAAAATTCGCCATCTGTATATAAAGCTATAACACGCCTTCATAAGATTGTGAGCCAGATACACGAAAATCCAGACACTTGGACGTGGTCCGGGTGGTTTTGGAGTGTGATATCAGCCTGGGGATGGAGAGTTCTATCCTTCCTAGGTATTGGCCTTCTTATGCTCTTCAGTTGTTGTTTATGCCTGCAATGTGGACCAGCGATTTGTGGTCTGTGTGCCACATCATGCATCCCATATCAAAGTTCTCGTTCAAAATGCCGGAAGAAGAAGGAAGAAGAAATGATGCTCCATGAGCAAATCGATGGAATGATGAAGATTGATATCTCTTGAAGGGCAAGTAGGGGACAAGGAGGGAATGTGGAAGTGTGGATTTTCCTGATCAGTTATGTCCCCTATCTTGGACCCCAACGGTTCTATGTGCATGTCACAAGTACATGTATGTTCCCTCCAGTTCCAGTTTCCAAACGCAAACATATGTGCGTCCACCGCCAACATGTTCTCTGTCAGATCCGCCATCAATGGGCTGGATATTCGATTCCTAAGTATGAAAGGCCACCGACTTTATATGGCTAAGTTACTCCATTTTTACAGTTCAGGCGAGTAGGCCCGATTCTGTCCTCAAGCCTTTCCCTGCTCTCTGTCTCTGACAGCTTCAGCTTGAACTCGCATCTGTATCCATGAACTTTGTCCTACTCCCTGTGCAGCTAACGGTGCCTGCCTCGGCCAGTTTTGCCTGCCTGCCAAGAAGCTGTATTTCACCTTCGAATTATCTACTTTGCTCTTCGGCCGATGCATTCCTGTCCAGTGATTTAGGTAAACATTTCCTCTAAGCTCACAAGCAAAGGACTCGGCCTTTCCGTCCTCCTGCAAGTAATTCATAGCCCTGTTGCCATGGAAAGTTTTCTGCCCCTCGCATCTCATATAGACACTTAGACGCTTGTACACGCACACACAGTCAGTATAGAATAGATTCTGTCCGAGAGTCTTTTCTTGTGGATAACATAGTTCTCTAAACATAGGATGTTAGATATGATTTGGGATTAGGTTGACTTGACCCCCCAGACTTCTCGTCTCCACATGTAGAGCTAAATGTCAAGTCCCCTTCACCCCCTAGTTGCACGTCAATCACACGTCATGCTGCTGCGCGCGCATCTATGTTAAGTATTATCTTATAGATCCACCTATGCATGATAATCAGAGCCAATCATGTTTCTTTCTGCTCCTTATTACGCCTAGTTTCGATTACGTACCACTATGTCATCTCTCTTATCAATTGTTACGCCTTTTGCATTCATTTCATTGTAATGTATGAACTATAAAAGTTACTTCTTGTCAATAAAGTATTGTACTTCACTTCCTGAACCCTCGTGGTGACGGAACCTGAAGGCCGCCACTCGAGTCGGCCATTTTGGAATAAAGCCCATTCAGAAAATCTCTTATACCACGGATTCTGCCTCTTGTTATTCTGAGCTATTTTACTTTATTTTTAGATTCCGCATGAAATTCAGTCAAGGTAAAAAGAATATTTACCACAGGATGAAGGACAGCAGACTGAAGCTGAACTCAGACAAGACGGAGGTCCTCATTCTCGGACCCGCCCCATCAGCCTGGGACGACTCTTGGTGGCCCACATCGCTAGGCACAGCCCCGGAACCCATGGACCACGCACGCAACCTGGGGGTCATCCTCGACTCCACTCTCTCCATGACCAGGCAAGTCAACGCCGTCTTCTCGTCCTGCTTCAACACCCTCCGCATGCTCCACAGGATCTTCAAATGGATCCCCTTCGACACGAGAAAAACCGTCACCCAGGCCCTCATCACCAACATACTCGACTATGGGAACGCCCTCTACTCAGGAACAACAAACAAGCTCCTGAGACGACTCCAACGAATCCAGAACGCCTCGGCCCGACTCATCCTCAACGTCCCCCGCCGCAGCCACATCACACCCCACCTGAGAGGCCTGCACTGGCTCCCCATCAACAAAAGGATCACCTTCAAACTCCTCATCCACGCACACAAAGCACTACACAACACCGGACCCACCTACCTCAACAAGCGACTCAGCTTCCACACCCCCACCCGAAACCTCCGCTCAGCCAACCTCGCCCTCGCCACAGTCCCCCGCATCCGGAAAACCACCGCTGGTGGCAGATCCTTCTCCTACCTTGCCGCCAAGACCTGGAACACTCTCCTCACCATCCTACGACAGACCCAGGACCTGCTGGCCTTCAGAAGACTCCTCAAGACCTGGTTCTTCGATCAGTAGCGGCCACCCCTCCCCACCGCCTTGAGACCCTCTCGGGGATGTAGCGCGCTTTACAAATGCAATGATTGATTGATTGAGCAGTGGAACACTGGATGGCTAAACAAGAAAATATGTACTTTATAAAAGTGGCATTTTCAAACTCAGGATGTAAAAATTATCCTTGCTAAAAGATGCATCTTTACATTCTGAGTTAAAGCATACTAAACTCTATTTTCCCATCTTACTCCCATGGGCAGTTATATTTATAAGATGTTATAAGTAAACTTTCCATTCTATCCTATAGGACAGATGGCCTTTTAAATTTGGCAGTATTTCACTATCAGGACATGCCACACACATCAGGACATGTCCTACTTTCCACATACGCTGCACCCTGCCCACAGGGGTACCTTGGGCCTACCTTATGGACGACTCACATGTAAAAAAAGGGAAGGTTAGGGACTGACAAGTGGGTGCACTTGCCAGGTTGACATGCAGTACGAACTGCACACAGGCACTGCAATGGCAGGCCTGAGATCCTTTTGCAAGGCTGCTTGTGTGGGTGGCACAATATGTGCTGCAAGCCCAGTAGCAGTATTTGACTTACAGGCCCAGTGCACACACGGTGCACTGTACTAGGGATTTAGCAGTAAATCACATAAGCCAATTGCCGACGCACAAATCCATAACAACAATGCCCTTGGCACTGAACAGCAGTGGAAAAGTGCCCAAAGCATCTAGACCTGTAAAAACGAAGTCCAACACACAGTAAAACCACAGGAGGCAAAGGCAAAAATACAGGGGAAACCTACGCCAAAAATGGTAGGTCTAACACCCTATATTTTCTAATGATCCTAAGATTCAGGTCAAAGTCCCGATCCCTGTACCATGGTCAGATCATCATTTTATACCTTTCAAATGATCTAAACCATCAATATAAACGTTATCTAATGCCTCCTTTTAACCCATCACAGAGTTGGTCTAATCCTGTCCCTGAAGCAAGAGTTCTATCCCAAATCTAAAGGATAAGTTAGAGGAGGCTTACACTCAATGGGAACACTAAATTGCACAATGCACAATCAGATGAATTTAGCCCAAAATATAGGTTAAAGCCTAAATTATATATGAAAAGATCCCCCTGGTTTAATACCCACCTAGCCTCCCTGAGGAAAGATTGTAAGCAGGTTGGAAATGGAGGAAGTACTATGATCCATCGCTAAAAATTGAATATACAACCACCATTAGACTTTCTCATAATTAAATCAAACAAGCCCAGTCTAAGTACTATGAGGAGAAGATTAGTTTGGCTTCAAGTTCCCATCAGGAACTATTCAAGGTCCTTAATGCACTTACAACAATACAACAGGATAACCGACGTCCTCAGTCTACAAAGAAAAGATGCAAAGAGCTAGCAGTATTCTTCCAGAAAAAAAGTTGTAGATATTTATGATTCACTTCGCTGTAACATAGTTATAGATCCAAGTCAAACAGAAGGCCTCATTGTAACACGTACCACACCAGCTTTAACATTTTCCCCAGCATTGAACGAGGAGAACACCTGCGTTGTTATGAGCAAAACCAAATCAGGATCCCCATTAGATCCAGCACCCCTTCATATTTCATCCAAGGGCATGGAGGCCATTCTTTCATCAATAGGTGAGTTACTCAATCACTCACTAGATTCAGGAATAGTCCCAAAAAATTGGAAACATGCAATCATCAGGCCTCTGTTGAAGAACCCCCATCTTGATATGACAATGCTATGCAACTACTATCCTATCTGGTTGTTACCTTTCGTAGTAAAATTGTTAGAGAAACATGTCAACATTGCGGTGATATGTTTTTTGGAAGACAATCATTATGCACATCCTATACAGATGGCCTTCTGTACACAGCATAGCATGGAATCTGCCCTTCTAGTGGTCACTGAGGAGCTTAAAAGCATACTTGAGGAGGGTGGATCTGCCACAATTTTGCTTTTAGACTTATATGCAGCGTTCAATTCCGTAGCCCAAGCAATCATGATAGAAAGGCTCAGGTAGGTTGGGATCCAAGATAAAGCTCTAGATTTGCATAATTCCTTCCTAAAGCACAGATCTTTTCAGATTATGGAAACCTCATGCTTTTCTGATAGTATGCCATCTATATGCAGGGTGCCTCATGGCTCGTCACTTAGCCCTACTTAGTTTAATGTCTATATGTATCCGCTGGTGAAAATTATACAGGAGTTTGGTTTGTCCATAGTCTCCTACCAGTTAGTGGTTTCCTTTGCAAATGGCTCGACTTGAAACACCATTAACTAGGACCCTGCCTGGAAAAAGTGTCTAAATGGATGTCTGGTTGCTGTCTGAAACTAAACATCGACAAGACAGCTGATGATCCTGGGGAACAATTCCTCTCCCAGGCCAGTGATTTGTTGGCCAAGCTATATGGGTAATCCTCCTGTCTCCAACTCCCCTATATAGAACTGGGGAATGTGGATAGACAGAGCACTAACGAGGACTGATCAAGCAAAAGAATTTGCTGCTGCAAAATCCCTTGGAGTGTGCAGAATTGTGAATCAGTCCTTGGTGGTTACCCCCTGTATTATGGCAACTCCTCTATTTGGGTTATCCAAAATAGACTGCAGGTTGGGCAGAATGCAGCAGCCAGGCTACTTCCCAAAATCCCGAGCCATGAATCAGTGAAGAAGTCTTTGAAACTGCTTCATTGGCTGGCTGTTAATGCAAGTGTTATGTTTAAATCTCTCTACCTTGCACACAAAGCAATAAATATCAGGGGTCCCCTTAAAATCAGAGGGCTTATTCCCCCTTTTGTACCTGCCAGATGTTTGAAATTAACACAAGAAGGAACACCTCCTTAGAACTTCCAGAATAAAGAGAGCTAGATGGGGAGGCAGATCATTTGCACATCTGGTCCCAAAGCTCTAGAATTCTTTGCCTCTTGGGTTGAGACTGCTCGAAGAGGAACCCAGCTTCAAATAAATCTCAAGGTATGATTGTTTCCCCATCTTCACGGAGCATCTCCCCAGACCCAAAATGCCATGAAGACAACTCAGATTAAGGGAGGTATTTTGCCCTGACATGAAGCCAGACCGGAAAGGGTGAACCTGAGTTCGGATATCCCTAACCAGAAGGTTGCTAAGAGTTTCACCAGGATTTTAGCCTCCACATTTGGTAACAATATAGGCTGGTATGAGGCACAATCATTTGGCAGTTTACCCTCTTTTTGAATAACAACAATAGTTGCCAACCTCTGCTCTCTTGGCAGAATTACTACTTTATAGCTCTCATTGAACATGTGCAGGAGGTGGAGAGCTACTTTGGAGGCCGTGAGCATGTAGAGCTCAATTGGTAGGCTGTTAGGTCCCACCGCTTTACCAGAGTCCCAGATTGCTTGTGCTACGTTGACACTTGTTCCTGCCAAGGTGTTTCTTCAGCAGGACTAGTCTGTGTCCTGTAGTCGTCCTGACATTCATCGCAGTTGACCTGAAGTTTGGATTTGTACCGGTCCCTCGTGACTCGAGTAACCTTTTGACAGATAGTGACTTCTAAGTACTATTTTTAGTTTATTCTTTAAAAATTCACATCTCAACTTCTACTGATTGGAGTTTTGTTGGTGTAGTCTTGTTTTACTCAGATAAATATTCTCTAATGTCTTAAACATGTTTTGAGTCTTTTTGCGGTGTTTTCATTGTGTTGCTGTGTGTGAGTGTGTTGCACAAATACTTTATACATTGCCGTTTAAGTTAAGCCGGTTGCTCTTTGCCAAGCTACCAGAGGGCAAGCACAGATTAATTTAAAGTGTGGCTTTTCCTGACTTGGATTGTGGTCCCTACTTGGACAGGGTGCAAACCTCTGTCAACTAAAGACCCAACAGGTGTCTTTGGAATTCTAATAAAAAATGCTCTAACATGGTGAAGTCAGCTTTTAAATTACAATTTTGAAAATGCCTCTTTTGGAAGGTTGGCCTTTTGTCTGCCTCAGCAATTTTGTGCCTACAGACTACCACTGAGTCACATGACTGGGTGTAGTTGGCAGTTGGGCTTTGTGTATTCCTCCTAGACAGCCATACACAATAGAGAGATTAGGTGTGCCATGATGGGTCATCACTGGAAGGATGGGAGGGTTGAGCTGAGCACAGGCCGGCTTAAACTTGAATATGCTATGTCCGGAGTCCACACAAAGGGCTGCATACCCCTCTGTAGTTAGTCTGTAGCCAGTACAGGGAAACAGTATGCCTTGGTATTTCAAATGGAAACCTCTAGGAGATTCTACCACTTTGAAGGAAGGCCCAGAAATAAATATTGGACCACAGACACCAACTCTTCAGTATAGTTCTGGACCTGTGGATACTCTGCCAGGACAAAGGACTACTGTGCTGCTGAAAGGACTGCCCCTCTGTAGGACTGCTCATCTGAATGACTTCTGCCCTGCTATGATGACCAGTTTTCTGCTTCCCTCTTGCCTGGGTGAAAAGGACTGGATTTGCATCTGTTGAACCCAGAAAAACAACCTGGATTTAAGGAACTCTTGTTTAGAGGGCCTAACTGGGTCCCTGCAGTTGGCCCACGCTCCATTGTGGTCAGCCTGAACATGTGACTTTGTCCCAGTACGGCGCAACTAGATATCCACAGTTGACGCTTTGTGCTTTTTGGCGCTATTTTCACTGAAATATTTTACATTGCTTTTCTCTGGTTCTACAGATTGTATTTTTGTAATTGTGGTCCTGTTGTATTAAATGCACTTTACTCTATTTTTCAAAACTGGTGTAGGATTTTTCCTGAGTTCTGTTTTCGCTTTGTTACTGTTTGAAAAGCTGCATAAATAATTTACACATTGCCTCTAAGTTAAGCCTTACTGCTTTGCACCAAGCTGTCAGAGGGTTGAGCATAGGTTAATTTGAGTTTGCATTGTGCCTTACCTTGACAAGGATTGTGGGTGCTGCTTGATTAGGTGTTCACCCCCTCAACCAGTATCCCAGTTTCTTACAATTATGTATTCTATTAGACGATAACTGGTTATTGACTGATCACAAGTTATTTCTAAGACCAATTTTGAGGAAGTATGATGTAGGAAAGTCATTTTTCTTACCCTGATCACACCCATTTTGTGATTGGTACTGGTGGTAACTGACTCTGACTGTACCCTGGGCTTTGCTAGCCATGCCCAGGGCCAGTGCTCTGATTTAAAAGTTATATGGTAATTTGGTGTAAGTACAGTTGGCACTGACAACCTACCTGTAAGTCCCTAGTATATGGTAGGGCATGTAGGTTTAGAGGCCCAGCAGATTTGAGACACTTAGGTGTGCACTGCTGCATTGCCTGCTGTAATTTTACAAGACAGCCCTGCTTTGAAAGCTGTTTTTAAATTAAAATTACATGCAAATTGGACTTTGGATTTAAAGGTACTTCAAAGTATTAAACCACCTTATTTTTACATATGTCACCCCTAAGGGCTACTCTAGGTGCCCCCTGGTAGGGTGCCATGTAAAAATAAGCAGGGACATTTTAAAAGATGCTTTATATGCGCTGGTGATGGGAAAATGAACAATTTGTTTCCCCCCCCAGTGTAACTCAATAGGTTAACATTGGAATACTGTAATACAGTGTAACTATTGACAGGAGTGATATAAAATAATATTTCAATTATGTAAAAGATTGGTAATGAATAATCCAACATTACACTGTTGAATTAATCATAACTAGTACAGAAAAGATGTTATAGAACTTTCTTTTCTCTGAGCCAAAATCCAGCATTCTAGCAGCCTCTCATGAATGCCCTCTCATAACAGATTTAGCCAAACTGCTTTGATGAGATGATAAGGTACCTGCATTGAGACAGAGGTTATTTTATGAAGGGGAGCTCCGCAGCTGCGGAGAACAGGTTAGGAAGGGGGCTGGGTATAAAAAACTATGCTTCAAAGAGAGCAGGACAGTAAGGAGTGCCAGCCAGGCCTCCTACCTCTTTCGGTACCACCTAGCCAGATGAGGGCCCAAGGAATGGAATTTGTAGGAGGTCTGGAAAGGGAGTTTTCAGGGAAATGAGCCAAATCAGTAGGTTGGCGCAGCTAACGTGTACTCTCAAGGAGAGAAATTCTTCATCTTGAATGTTAAAGTACAGTGCTTAGTAGGACAAAAATGTGCCACACTTTTGATGAAGCTATCATATTTTTGGGTGGCACCCTGTACCCGATTGGTTAGAAATGCCCCCTTGCTTGTCACTTCTGAACAGTGGATAAATATGTGAGGGCTGCATAGCAACTCAGACCTGCTGCCTAAAACTATAAGGAGAAGAAGGACGGCACTGCTGGAACCCTGGTATGTGCCCCAAAGGATTGCACTTTGAAGGACTGTTCCTGCTGCGTACTTGGAGCTACAGCCCTGAGGAATTTGCCTTGCTTCAAAAAGGATTAAGGAGTAGACTTCCTGAAAACAGGTTGACAAAGCTCACCTGTACCATCTCCCCGAAGAAGTCCCCAGCCTGGAGTGTGTCCAATGGACTTTTAAGGGTTTGTCCAAGAGCATTGTGGGAATTGTAATCCCAAACTTCCAAGGGCCATTTCAGAGCTTCTACACCCTTGGATTTGTGCTTTGGACACTTTTAACTCACAAGAAGAACTTCAGGAGGAAGTTGCAGAAGTTTGGAGAAGTTTGGGGCAACTTTTGGAAAAAGCTCCGTCAGGTGACAGACCCGTCGAAGAGAGTCAGGCCGATGTCAAACTGCGACCTGGCCTGGAATTGAAGTTCATCCTGCTGACAACTCTGGAGCTCAAGATCTCCATGATTTCTTTGAGGCCGCACACTGAACCAAGCCAACATCGCCAACATGAATCACGGCCTGAAGAGGAGCCTTACTCAACGAGGAGAGAAAATCCTCTAGAAACGTTTCTAAGTGCAAATATAACATTTTGACCAGGGTCTCCTGCTTAGTGCATCTGACCAGGGCTTCATCGCTGTCAGCATTAAACTTTTACTTTTTCCTGGTCAAGCGTGACCAGATTTCCCAAGTTGGCACTTTGTGTTTTTAAGCTCTAGAAAGTGTTTATTCTTTCAAATATCATATCTCTGGTTCCCTATACTGGGTTTATGTGTCATATTGGTGTCAATTTAATCATAAAATATTTCCTATTTTTATAATTTGCTTGTGAATTTTTATTGTGTGTTGTGTCTTACTTATTCAATGTATTGGTGTTTTTAAATGTTTCACACACATGTCTCCTAAGTTAATCTTGCCTGCTCGCAGCCACCTACCAAGGGTTGAGTCAGGGGCTAATGTACTTAGTGAATAATTTATTTTTTGATTGACATTTTCAAAGCTTTTATGCATTTTGGTAATGTATTCTTGTTCATAAAATATGTTTTTGAAAGACTACGGCCTAAATCAACATTTCTTTTGACTGACTGACGCGTCACAAAGCATGTAATTCCCTGATCATTCATAATGCTCCAATTTTCACATATATTCTAAGCAGGGTAGCACGGCGGTACTTGGAGGAGTAATACTTTCATTGGGCAATTCAGTAGGGCTTTCTACAAACCATCTTTGCATCCATTTCTTTACACAATGATGGCCAAAGTGCATGTCACTAATTTCTTTCTTCATTGCAGCACACTTTTCAACTAAAAATGTGTTGAATATTCTCCATATGTATGTTCATTTTTAAAACAATGCATCATTCCTATTTATATTGTTGTATGAAGAGTTATATGAAGCTACATGATTTTTTAGTAAAGAAAATGTTTTTTTACCACTTTCCATGTTTCTGCTTATACGGTATACCAATCTGTTATCTTTTAAGTTAGCAGAATTGTCTTTTTTTTTGTTGCTGAGTTTTTGTTCCTCCAACCGTCCAGTGTGTCTCCCTGACTGGTCCTGTGTGTCTGCTAGTTAGATTTATCCTGCAGAAACATTACTGTGTATCCGAAGCGCAGTAGGAAACAATCACCCTTATGCATCAACCCAAAATCCAGTCGGTAAAATACCGATTCGGTAATAGCTCCCGGTATTAAGGAAAAAATACCCAATCCCAATGCATCAACCCAAAAGCAGAAATCGCTATTTAAGGAATCCTTAAATAGCGATTCTTTAAATAGGGATTCCTTAAATACCGATTCCTTAAATAGCGATTGCATTTAAGGAATCCCAAAGTGAGATTCCTTAAATGCAATGCATCAAAGTTAAAAAATTAGCGATTTCGCTAATAGGGGGAGCAAATTACCATGAAGATGAACTGCATGGTAATTTGCAAAAACTTTGAAAAATGCACTTTTGTGCATTTTTCAAAGTTTCATGTTGCGCACACACATGCCCTTAGAGCATGTGTGTGTGCAACATATGTGCACATATCATTTTCAGGGGTGCAACAGGGTGTCCTTTTGACACCCTGGCACCCTTGAAAGTGCTCCCGCTATTAGCGATTCGGTAATACCGAATCGCTAATACAGACTGGCTTTACATTCATTCCTATGGGCCTCCAAGCCCATAGGAATGAATGGGTAGGTATTCCTTATTACCGATTCGGTATTACCGATTCGGTAATAAGGAATATTAAGGAATCGCTATTTGAATAGCGATTCCTACATGCATAGCCTTTTGCTATTCCTTATTAGCGATTCCTTATTTTTCGCTAATAAGGAATCGCAAATGGCATTGTTGATGCATAGGCCCCTAGGTGCCGTGCCGAGCACCGGAAACCACCGGCTCAAATTAAGCACTGCGTGATAAAGTGTCCAGAGCCTCCAACCGTTCCGTAAGTAGCAGATTGATCTATTTGTCATGTTACATGTGGTGTTTCCGAGGATGCTGGGTATTCATATTGTATCCGTTTAATTACGTTTAATTCAGCAGAGTGACGCTGCGGCAAACGGTGTCACCACTACCATTACAATAACAATAACTCGAACATGCATCGTGTTACCAAGGCGAGCCTGTCCCCATGTGATGTCAGAACATTTGTAATTAAAAGCATTTCTTAAATTTTCTAATGTGAAACATTAAACCATTCTGTATGTTTTTCTTTTTATTTTAATTTAAAAAACTGCATTTTCTTCAAGCAAAAGAACCCCGAAAGCATGTTTTCATTCACATGGATTGGTACTTGCTCTCGAAATATTTCTTACATTCGCGCTATAAAATGTGTTTATGATCCACAATTATTTATTGATAGTTCAACTCTTCTTTGAGTTGGAATCTATCACTCCATCCTCCAAGCACTTCCACTGCAGGCTATTTCTAGAACTCCAAGCATTATTGTCTGCGCGTCTTACATCTCTGCCACCAGCAGGAGAGGCATTAGGCGGATAAAGGGCACTTGATGCCAGTTATCTCTGTCGAGAGACCCAGACTGCCATGTACACCGCTCCAGCTCTCCTGAATTTCATTTTGGGGTGTTTACTTTGGCTTCCTGCTAATTAACTTTCCCTTTGTCTGCCTGTCTCTCCCGGGCATTCTCATATTAATGTAATAATGTATTATTCTGTCATACTTTACCTTTTAATTCTGACAGTAAATAAATGTTGTGCTTATAGAATCCTGACAAATATAGATGGCCTTATTCACAAACATTGTTCGCACCCAATAAGAAAGGGCTTTAGGATTTTAAATTCCACATTGTGATTGATAGGACAAGGAGTAGTATTATTTTTCAAGCACAAGCTGCAAAGGGTTCATTTGACACTTCCAAATGCCATAACTTCTTTGGATTAGCAGGATTTTCAAAATGGAGTTTGTCCCCACGATGGTGAAAATATAGGTCTGTGCAGCGTGTTTCCCACCATTTCAAGTTTAGACATTTGGGGGTCAGTGGCGTAGCAAGGTCAGGTGGTACCAGGTGTGGAAAATTTCTTGTCACCCCCGGCTTGACAAAATGGCATAAATATCTGTTCAAAACATATTTTTGCAATTTTGTCATCCCCCTCAGTGATGACACCCAGGGCCGCCCGCACCCCCCTGCCTACGCCACTGTTGGGGGTGGGAAAAGAGGAGGCACGGGTAGGATGGGGGTCTTAGCTTAAAAATGTGAGGTAGGGTGGGAACAGGGGAGGGTCAGGAGGGCAAGAGGCTTGTCTTGAAAATGGGTGGGAACTCCTACAGTGTCTGAAGGCTGTGGGGATTAAATACATTTTTATCCAGCAACTGTCTTAAATTTAACAAAAGTCCAATTGGCCGCACCCTGCTCCTCCTACCAGCGTGTTACCCCAAGGCATTGTGGTCCATGCAGTAGCATCGGCGAATGCGCCTGTGCCAAAATTGTGAGTGAAAGTAAGTGTCGCGTTAGCCTTACCTGGACACGTGTTTCGAGGTAGTTGCCTCTCGTCAGCAGGGAGTAGGTATGTGTGTGGGGTTGCCACGTAGGCTGCCAAAAAAGTATGCTCAGGTAAAGTACCTCTCATGGCGCGCAGGTGCTGGTACATGGGCTCGTCAGCCCCACCGGCTCAAGGGAGCCTGAATATAAACAAAAGTCCAATTGGCCGCACCCTGCTCCTCCTACCAGCGTGTTACCCCAAGGCATTGTGGTCCATGCAGTAGCATCGGCGAATGCGCCTGTGCCAAAATTGTGAGTGAAAGTAAGTGTCGCGTTAGCCATCCCTGGACACGTGTTTCGAGGTAGTTGCCTCTCGTCAGCAGGGAGTAGGTATATGTGTGGGGTTGCCACGTAGGCTGCCAAAAAAGTATGCTCAGGTAAAGTACCTCTCATGGCGCGCAGGTGCTGGTCCATGGGCTCGTCAGCCCCACCGGCTCAAGGGAGCCTGAATATAAACAAAAGTCCAATTGGCCGCACCCTGCTCCTCCTACCAGCGTGTTACCCCAAGGCATTGTGGTCCATGCAGTAGCATCGGCGAATGCGCCTGTGCCAAAATTGTGAGTGAAAGTAAGTGTCGCGTTAGCCATCCCTGGACACGTGTTTCGAGGTAGTTGCCTCTCGTCAGCAGGGAGTAGGTATGTGTGTGGGGTTGCCACGTAGGCTGCCATAAAAGTATGCTCAGGTAAAGTACCTCTCATGGCGCGCAGATGCTGGTCCATGGGCTCGTCAGCCCCACCGGCTCAAGGGAGCCTGAATATAAACAAAAGTCCAATTGGCCGCACCCTGCTCCTCCTACCAGCGTGTTACCCCAAGGCATTGTGGTCCATGCAGTAGCATCGGCGAATGCGCCTGTGCCAAAATTGTGAGTGAAAGTAAGTGTCGCGTTAGCCATCCCTGGACACGTGTTTCGAGGTAGTTGCCTCTCGTCAGCAGGGAGTAGGTATGTGTGTGGGGTTGCCACGTAGGCTGCCAAAAAAGTATGCTCAGGTAAAGTACCTCTCATGGCGCGCAGGTGCTGGTCCATGGGCTCGTCAACCCCACCGGTTCAAGGGAGCCTGAATATAAACAAAAGTCCAATTGGCCGCACCCTGCTCCTCCTACCAGCGTGTTACCCCAAGGCATTGTGGTCCATGCAGTAGCATCGGCGAATGCGCCTGTGCCAAAATTGTAAGTGAAAGTAAGTGTCGCGTTAGCCATCCCTGGACACGTGTTTCGAGGTAGTTGCCTCTCGTCAGCAGGGAGTAGGTATGTGTGTGGGGTTGCCACGTAGGCTGCCAAAAAAGTATGCTCAGGTAAAGTACCTTTCATGGCGCGCAGGTGCTGGTCCATGGGCTCGTCAGCCCCACCGGCTCAAGGGAGCCTGAATATAAACAAAAGTCCAATTGGCCGCACCCTGCTCCTCCTACCAGCGTGTTACCCCAAGGCATTGTGGTCCATGCAGTAGCATCGGCGAATGCGCCTGTGCCAAAATTGTGAGTGAAAGTAAGTGTCGCGTTAGCCATCCCTGGACACGTGTTTCGAGGTAGTTGCCTCTCATCAGCAGGGAGTAGGTATGTGTGTGGGGTTGCCACGTAGGCTGCCAAAAAAGTATGCTCAGGTAAAGTACCTCTCATGGCGCGCAGGTGCTGGTCCATGGGCTCGTCAGCCCCACCGGCTCAAGGGAGCCTAAATATAAACAAAAGCCCAATTGGCCGCACCCTGCTCCTCCTACCAGCGTGTTACCCCAAGGCATTGTGGTCCATGCAGTAGCATCGGCGAATGCGCCTGTGCCAAAATTGTGAGTGAAAGTAAGTGTCGCGTTAGCCATCCCTGGACACGTGTTTCGAGGTAGTTGCCTCTCGTCAGCAGGGAGTAGGTATGTGTGTGGGGTTGCCACGTAGGCTGCCAAAAAAGTATGCTCAGGTAAAGTACCTCTCATGGCGCGCAGGTGCTGGTCCATGGGCTCGTCAGCCCCACCGGCTCAAGGGAGCCTGAATATAAACAAAAGTCCAATTGGCCGCACCCTGCTCCTCCTACCAGCGTGTTACCCCAAGGCATTGTGGTCCATGCAGTAGCATCGGCGAATGCGCCTGTGCCAAAATTGTGAGTGAAAGTAAGTGTCGCGTTAGCCATCCCTGGACACGTGTTTCGAGGTAGTTGCCTCTCGTCAGCAGGGAGTAGGTATGTGTCTGGGGTTGCCACGTAGGCTGCCAAAAAAGTATGCTCAGGTAAAGTACCTCTCATGGCGCGCAGGTGCTGGTCCATGGGCTCGTCAGCCCCACCGGCTCAAGGGAGCCTGAATATAAACAAAAGTCCAATTGGCCGCACCCTGCTCCTCCTACCAGCGTGTTACCCCAAGGCATTGTGGTCCATGCAGTAGCATCGGCGAATGCGCCTGTGCCAAAATTGTGAGTGAAAGTAAGTGTCGCGTTAGCCATCCCTGGACACGTGTTTCGAGGTAGTTGCCTCTCGTCAGCAGGGAGTAGGTATGTGTGTGGGGTTGCCACGTAGGCTGCTAAAAAAGTATGCTCAGGTAAAGTACCTCTCATGGCGCTCAGGTGCTGGTCCATGGGCTCGTCAGCCCCACCGGCTCAAGGGAGCCTGAATATAAACAAAAGTCCAATTGGCCGCACCCTGCTCCTCCTACCAGCGTGTTACCCCAAGGCATTGTGGTCCATGCAGTAGCATCGGCGAATGCGCCTGTGCCAAAATTGTGAGTGAAAGTAAGTGTCGCGTTAGCCATACCTGGACACGTGTTTCGAGGTAGTTGCCTCTCGTCAGCAGGGAGTAGGTATGTGTGTGGGGTTGCCACGTAGGCTGCCAAAAAAGAATGCTCAGGTAAAGTACCTCTCATGGCGCGCAAGTGCTGGTCCATGGGCTCGTCAGCCCCACCGGCTTAAGGAAGCCTGAATATAAACAAAAGTCCAATTGGCCGCACCCTGCTCCTCCTACCAGCGTGTTACCCCAAGGCATTGTGGTCCATGCAGTAGCATCGGCGAATGCGCCTGTGCCAAAATTGTGAGTGAAAGTAAGTGTCGCGTTAGCCATCCCTGGACACGTGTTTCGAGGTAGTTGCCTCTCATCAGCAGGGAGTAGGTATGTGTGTGGGGTTGCCACGTAGGCTGCCAAAAAAGTATGCTCAGGTAAAGTACCTCTCATGGCGCGCAGGTGCTGGTCCATGGGCTCGTCAGCCCCACCGGCTCAAGGCAGCCTGAATATAAACAAAAGTCCAATTGGCCGCACCCTGCTCCTCCTACCAGCGTGTTACCCCAAGGCATTGTGGTCCATGCAGTAGCATCGGCGAATGCGCCTGTGCCAAAATTGTGAGTGAAAGTAAGTGTCGCGTTAGCCATCCCTGGACACGTGTTTCGAGGTAGTTGCCTCTTGTCAGCAGGGAGTAGGTATGTGTGTGGGGTTGCCACGTAGGCTGCCAAAAAAGTATGCTCAGGTAAAGTACCTCTCATGGCGCGCAGGTGCTGGTCCATGGGCTCGTCAGCCCCACCGGCTCAAGGGAGCCTGAATATAAACAAAATTCCAATTGGCTGCACCCTGCTCCTCCTACCAGCGTGTTGCCCCAAGGCATTGTGGTCCATGCAGTAGCATCGGCGAATGCGCCTGTGCCAAAATTGTGAGTGAAAGTAAGTGTCGCGTTAGCCATCCCTGGACACGTGTTTCGAGGTAGTTGCCTCTCGTCAGCAGGGAGTAGGTATGTGTGTGGGGTTGCCACGTAGGCTGCCAAAAAAGTATGCTCAGTTAAAGTACCTCTCATGGCGCGCAGGTGCTGGTCCATGGGCTCGTCAGCCCCACCGGCTCAAGAGAGCCTGAATATAAACAAAAGTCCAATTGGCCGCACCCGGCTCCTCCTACCAGCGTGTTACCCCAAGGCATTGTGGTCCATGCAGTAGCATCGGCGAATGCGCCTGTGCCAAAATTGTGAGTGAAAGTAAGTGTCACGTTAGCCATCCCTGGACACGTGTTTCGAGGTTGTTGCCTCTCGTCAGCAGGGAGTAGGTATGTGTGTGGGGTTGCCACGTAGGCTGCAAAAAAAGTATGCTCAGGTTAAGTACCTCTCATGGCGCGCAGGTGCTGGTCCATGGGCTTGTCAGCCCCACCGGCTCAAGGGAGCCTGAATATAAACAAAAGTCCAATTGGCCGCACCCTGCTCCTCCTACCAGCGTGTTTCCCCAAGGCATTGTGGTCCATGCAGTAGCATCGGCGAATGCGCCTGTGCCAAAATTGTGAGTGAAAGTAAGTGTCGCGTTAGCCATCCCTGGACACGTGTTTCGAGGTAGTTGCCTCTCGTCAGCAGGGAGTAGGTATGTGTGTGGGGTTGCCACGTAGGCTGCCAAAAAATTATGCTCAGGTAAAGTACCTCTCATGGCACGCAGGTGCTGGTCCATGGGCTCGTCAGCCCCACCGGCTCAATGGAGCCTGAATATAAACAAAAGTCCAATTGGCCGCACCCTGCTCCTCCTACCAGCGTGTTACCCCAAGGCATTGTGGTCCATGCAGTAGCATCGGCGAATGCGCCTGTGCCAAAATTGTGAGTGAAAGTAAGTGTCGCGTTAGCCATCCCTGGACACGTGTTTCGAGGTAGTTGCCTCTCGTCAGCAAGGAGTAGGTATGTGTGTGGGGTTGCCACGTAGGCTGCCAAAAAAGTATGCTCAGGTAAAGTACCTCTCATGGCGCGCAGGTGCTGGTCCATGGGCTCGTCAGCCCCACTGGCTCAAGGGAGCCTGAATATAAACAAAAGTCCAATCGGCCGCACCCTGCTCCTCCTACCAGCGTGTTACCCCAAGGCATTGTGGTCCATGCAGTAGCATCGGCGAATGCGCCTGTGCCAAAATTGTGAGTGAAAGTAAGTGTCGCGTTAGCCATCCCTGGACACGTGTTTCGAGGTAGTTGCCTCTCGTCAGCAGGGAGTAGGTATGTGTGTGGGGTTGCCACGTAGGCTGCCAAAAAAGTATGCTCAGGTAAAGTACCTCTCATGGCGCGCAGGTGCTGGTCCATGGGCTCGTCAGCCCCACCGGCTCAAGGGAGCCTGAATATAAACAAAAGTCCAATTGGCCGCACCCTGCTCCTCCTACCAGCGTGTTACCCCAAGGCATTGTGGTCCATGCAGTAGCATCGGCGAATGCGCCTGTGCCAAAATTGTGAGTGAAAGTAAGTGTCGCGTTAGCCATCCCTGGACACGTGTTTCGAGGTAGTTGTCTCTCGTCAGCAGGGAGTAGGTATGTGTGTGGGGTTGCCACGTAGGCTGCCAAAAAAGTATGCTCAGGTAAAGTACCTCTCATGGCGCGCAGGTGCTGGTCCATGGGCTCGTCAGCCCCACCGGCTCAAGGGAGCCTGAATATAAACAAAGTCCAATTGGCCGCACCCTGCTCCTCCTACCAGCGTGTTACCCCAAGGCATTGTGGTCCATGCAGTAGCATCGGCGAATGCGCCTGGGCCAAAATTGTGAGTGAAAGTAAGTGTCGCGTTAGCCATCCCTGGACACGTGTTTCGAGGTAGTTGCCTCTCGTCAGCAGGGAGTAGGTATGTGTTTGGGGTTGCCACGTAGGCTGCCAAAAAAGTATGCTCAGGTAAAGTACCTCTCATGGCGCGCAGGTGCTGGTCCATGGGCTCGTCAGCCCCACCGGCTCAAGGGAGCCTGAATATAAACAACAGTCCAATTGGCCGCACCCTGCTCCTCCTACCAGCGTGTTACCCCAAGGCATTGTGGTCCATGCAGTAGCATCGGCGAATGCGCCTGGGCCAAAATTGTGAGTGAAAGTAAGTGTCACGTTAGCCATCCCTGGACACGTGTTTCGAGGTAGTTGCCTCTCGTCAGCAGGGAGTAGGTATGTGTGTGGGGTTGCCACGTAGGCTGCCAAAAAAGTATGCTCAGGTAAAGTACCTCTCATGGCGCGCAGGTGCTGGTCCATGGGCTCGTCAGCCTCACCGGCTCAAGGGAGCCTGAATATAAACAAAAGTCCAATTGGCCGCACCCTGCTCCTCCTACCAGCGTTGTGGTCCATGCAGTAGCATCGGCGAATGCGCCTGTGCCAAAATTGTGAGTGAAAGTAAGTGTCGCGTTAGCCATCCCTGGACACGTGTTTCGAGGTAGTTGCCTCTCGTCAGCAGGGAGTAGGTATGTGTGTGGGGTTGCCACGTAGGCTGCCAAAAAAGTATGCTCAGGTAAAGTACCTCTCATGGCGCGCAGGTGCTGGTCCATGCGCTCGTCAGCCCCACCGGCTCAAGGGAGCCTGAATATAAACAAAAGTCCAATTGGCCGCACCCTGCTCCTCCTACCAGCGTGTTACCCCAAGGCATTGTGGTCCATGCAGTAGCATCGGCGAATGCGCCTGTGCCAAAATTGTGAGTGAAAGTAAGTGTCGCGTTAGCCATCCCTGGACACGTGTTTCGAGGTAGTTGCCTCTCGTCAGCAGGGAGTAGGTATGTGTGTGGGGTTGCCACGTAGGCTGCCAAAAAAGTATGCTCAGGTAAAGTACCTCTCATGGCGCGCAGGTGCTGGTCCATGGGCTCGTCAGCCCCACCGGCTCAAGGGAGCCTGAATATAAACAAAAGTCCAATTGGCCGCACCCTGCTCCTCCTACCAGCGTGTTACCCCAAGGCATTGTGGTCCATGCAGTAGCATCGGCGAATGCGCCTGTGCCAAAATTGTGAGTGAAAGTAAGTGTCGCGTTAGCCATCCCTGGACACGTGTTTCGAGGTAGTTGCCTCTCGTCAGCAGGGAGTAGGTATGTGTGTGGGGTTGCCACGTAGGCTGCCAAAAAAGTATGCTCAGGTAAACTACCTCTCATGGCGCGCAGGTGCTGGTCCATGGGCTCGTCAGCCCCACCGGCTCAAGGGAGCCTGAATATAAACAAAATGTATATATATATATTTTTTATTTTCACTGAAAAACCGAAGGTTAAAGTAAAGTTAAAGTTAGATGAGATTTTCAGAGACAAGGTAATGTTTTAAATGTACAAAACCACTGAAATTCACCCAGGGTGGCCCGCACCCCCCTGCCTACGCCACTGTTGGGGGTGGGAAAAGAGGAGGCACGGGTAGGATGGGGGTCTTAGCTTAAAAATGTGAGGTAGGGTGGGAACAGGGGAGGGTCAGGAGGGCAAGAGGCTTGTCTTGAAAATGGGTGGGAACTCCTACAGTGTCTGAAGGCTGTGGGGATTAAATACATTTTTATCCAGCAACTGTCTTAAATTTAAAGCAAGAAATTGTTACCAAAATGGTGCCTACTGCCTTAGCCTTGGCTCTTGATGAAATCAGAGCATCACTGATGAGAGGGGTTCATTGGGATTATATTACCAGTCCTCTCTAGTGCGTTTGATAAGGGCATAGAACTCCGCCTCACAGAAAAAGCTAGGAGGGGCCTAACTGTCTATGTGGGCAGTCTCTGCCACGAGTTTAAAAATTGCCATTAGTAAAATTAAACTCGTAGTTTGTGAATATCAAAAAAACAGTAAACGTACACAGAAGTGTACGTTTACCCCTTTGAATCAGGTCCCATTAGTCCCCTTTCCATTGCTCCAGTTTTCATATGCTTTGAGGTATCTCCCAAGGCTGCTTACTCACCTATGCTGTCCAAGATCTACACCACAGTAGATCAGCTCATCCACTACTATGGTTCCTGTGCTACTTCTTAGGAGGACAACACAGAATCCTGTTGTCCTCCGGCACAACTACCACCCACCTCCCTGCTTGACTCCGATGCTGTTGAGGTCGGGTGTAACAGACTCCTATGCAGTACCAAAGCTCAGATACTCAGCAGCATTGGAGAGGCACAGGGGGATGGCTACCCTCACACCTTCCGCCCTTGATGAGCTGTTAAGAGGTGCTTGAAGTTGATTGAGAGGGAGGGGCTGCAGCTTCAGGCTCAGGGGCATCTATTCAGATGCAAACAGCCCTGAATGCGGCATGTCTCTGAAATTTAGAGGGTCCTCGCACATTCCCTTCCTGCCCAGGGCCCCAAACATCCTAGGACCGGCCCTGATTACACCGAGGCAGCAAGTGGTTCTCTTCATAGAGCTTAATTACTGTCACTCAATTGTAAGCAAACCTCGGTTCTTCAAACATGCAGTCTATAATGTAATAAAATAAAGAAATGGCACAATCGCACCCACACTGATTAACAAAGTATGGAGGACAATCAGTTAAATCAGTTCTCTTGGAGCATCTCCTTTAAGTACTGTACAGCACAGTGGGGGATGGCAAAACTAACATTTTGGAAAGAGAGCCTGTATTCTCGATGTCCTGTCCAGGAGGGGGTGAGGAGCCCTACCCCACCCTGGAAGAGACCAAGATGATACTAGAATACAGCATGCCCACCCCTGTGCCCACCCTGGTGGATCCTGTTCCCCCTCCTGTGATGGCTCCTGCCCCCCCCCCCCAGTGATGGATCCTGTCCCCTCATGTGGTGGCTCCTGTCCCCCCCGCCTGTGATGGCTCCTGTCCCCCCTGTGGTGCATCCTGTCTCCGCCCTGGGTAGCTTCTGTCCCAGTCCTGGAATGGCTCCTGCAGCGAGGGTGAAGTTCTTGATGGGCCTCTTCTCAAAAAGGCTCAGCTCATAATTAATATGAAAAGGTGGGCAAGTGAGTAAGTGAAGGGATGGGTGGATGGCTGGATGAATTAGTGAAAGGGTGAATGGATGAATGAACGATTGAATAGATGAATAACGAGAGAGGATGGATGGATTGATGAGTGAGTGGAAGGGTGGATGAGAGAAAAGGTAAATAGCTGGATGTATGGGTGGAAGGGTAGCTGGATGGGTAAAAGGGTGGATGGATGAGTGAAAGGATGGATGATTGAAAAGGTAGATGATGAGTGAGTGAGTGGATGGATGAGTGAAATGATGGATGGATTGATGAATTGATAAGTGCAAGGGTGAATGGATGGACGGATGAGTAAAAGGGTGGATGTAAGGATGGATGAGTGAGTGAAAGGGAGAGTAGATGGACAAAAGGATGAATAGATGAGGGAAGGAGTAAAGGATAGATGGATGAGAGTAAGGATGGATGAGTCGTAGGGTCAATGGATGGATTCATGAGTGGATGAGTAGATGGGTGGGTGGATGGATGGAAGGAAGGATGGCTAAGTCAAAGGGTCGATGGAGAGAAAAAGGGAGGATGGAGGGATGACTGAAAGGGTGGATGGGTGGAAGGATGAGTGACTGGGTGGATGGATGAGTAAGTGAAAGGATGGCTGGATGGGTGAAAGGGTAAATGGCTGGATGGATGAGTGAATGGATGGATGGGTGGAAGAGTGGATGGATGAGTGTACAGATGGATAGGGTGAAAGTGTGGATGGATGGATAATGGATGGATGAGTGAAAGGATGGATGAAGGAATGGAAAAATGATAGATGGAAGGATACATGATGGATAGGTTTGCAAATGGTTTAATATATTTGGATATGGCTGGGCTTACTTATATACTATTGCGCAACCTCCTCTGATGTGTCTGTAAAACGTACCTATTGTCCTGAAGTTTTGTCCTGAATTTTGACCTCCTGTCCTGAATTTGAGTCCTAAATTTTGACCCTTTGTCCTGAATTTTTACACTCACCGTCCTGAATTTGCACCAATGCCAGTTGGTCACCCTAGCTCCCAGGCTTAATCTGTTCTGTGCTGGGGGAAGGTATCTTAGGCACTCAGAGCACTTGTGCCGCAGTGAACTCGTAGTTCACCTTCTATGCTCAGCAGCCGCGGTCCATGCAGGTAACAGCGGTGGGGTGGTGGGGCCGGGTAAGGGGGGATTTCGAGGGACGATGCTGAGGGTAAACTAATTATTTATTTAATTTTCCCTCGGCATCGTCCCTCAAAATCCCCTTACCCGGCCCCACCGCTGTTACCTGCACCGACCGCGGCTGGTGCTCAGGGTCATGTGGTTTTCAGACTCTAGGGACTCAGGTGTTTTGCTTATTTACTTTTATCCGTATTTTCCACGTGTAACTTTTTTATTTTCATGAAAGGTCAGAAAGTCCTAACTCTAACACAGAGTGACATATATTTATACTCCTTTAGATGTACAACGTTTTCTGTGCCCACTTCAGTGCATGCTGCCACTTGAAACTCTGCTCTGCTCTCATTCACGGCTCACTCCTGGGGGCCGATGGGGTGCAGTGGATCTGGGTTCCATGCATACATTTCATTTCGCTGACATGAGTTAGTTTCAGTCTTTCTGAGTCCTGGAGCATAACCCAGCTGTGATTGCACTCTGACGCTCTTCCTAGTCTGAAACATGGCTGGACCTCTAGAGGGAGCAAATATGCTCTCTTGATAATTATATGTGTTTCATCAAATCCCGTTGATGCAATGCGTCTTTCAGCAGCTGGTAGTTCCCCAGAGATTCTCCAAGTCCAAGAATTAAAGGAAATGTTGAGCCACGCACTTCTAATTATACTTTTATTATGATCCCCAGTTTCATTCGAAAGAGTGACACTTGTTTCACCATTATGGCTTACTAAGGCTTTAGCAATAACATAGCTGAAAATGTCGAATATTCCCCCTGTTTGCGCATGCTACATGCAGCAAGTCCTTGAAAAACAGCTCAGAGCAAAATATATGGTGATGATTCCATGTGTGGCTCGTCATAAAAGTTTCAATGAAGTTACAAACGCAGAAGTTGAGCACCCTCCCCGTTTTCACACTTACTACTGGCTACACCCACTTCAATGTGCATCCATTAGAGAGAGTCCTACATCGTTCTGTTTTCATGGTTAAGAAGTGGAGTATTTCCTATTATCACCACCGCTTAGGAGGTGTGCGCAACCAGCGATAGGGCGATGGATGGGTGGACGAATGGACTGACAGATGAATGGACCGACAGACTGAAGGGCGGTCGGGGGGTTGGATGCAGAGGCGCAACTAGAGCCAAATTTAGGGGGGAGGGGGCTAAGAAAAAATTTCGGGGGGGGGGGCTGAATCTTTTAAGCCATAGGCAGAGTGGAGCTGCAGGGGCTCTTAGAAGGGGTGAAACAACAGCGAGGCCTCATTAACATGCAAATGGTCTTTTAAAGACCTGTGAAGTGCTCGGGTGCAGCTGTGTGCGCGCCGGGAAGCTGTCTCATCCCGGGCTGCCCTGTGAGTCCAATGGGTGTTGCGCGCCTGGTTGGATGGATGCTTTTAAGAGAGGCAATGCAATGTAAAGCCACTTAGACATTGCTTGGTTGCAATTGAATTTTCATGGCACAGGTGGCGGTACCTACTAACAAGTAAGCTATAAGAGAGAGTGGATTGTACTCATCTACAGCTGTGATAAAATACCAGTGACATCCTGTCCAAGCAGCACTGGCCCAGGTGTGACTCATGCAGATCAGGTTATCCCAACACGTTCACCCACCGATTTATTTGTCAAGTTCCTGCTGAAAGAATGATCATTTTGCGTAACTGCGACCGCTCCATCTACTGTGGAACTGGTGCCAGGGTAATCCTCTGCCGGTGCTCTGGAGGCATTGACGAGAAGACGCAGCCTCCGCTTGTGCCCGTGTCATTGTTCCTGGGGGTGTTCTGCTGCTGTCCGTTCTGAGGGGGTGAGCCACTGTAGGACCGTGGCTGCTGGGGGCTACATGTCCCACAACCCCCTGCAGGCCTCTCAACCAACTACACCTGCATCATAAATTGCAGCCAGAGGGCTGCTGGGCAGGATGCGTACGGGCCATGCCTGGCAATGCCCAGGCCAAGGGAAGGCCCGTCCGCACCCGTCAAAGCCAGGAGGAGACTGGGCCCCGCCACCCCCCTCCCTCCCCATTTGTTTAAGCTTCGGATCTATAAAGGTACTGTCTCGAAGCTATTGAAGATCAACTCTTTTTTTTTTCCGTGGAAAGATACTATTCCGGGAGGGAGAGGTGTGGCACAACAGACAGAGCGGGTGACTCCAGAGTGTGGGGTTCACGGCTCAATCCAGGGCGCCGGCAGAAGCTCAGTTCAGCATCATGTGACTCTGGGCAATAGCTCACTTAATATTCCCAACGACCCCGGCGTTTTGAAACCTTTTAGGGAGTGATGTGTTCGCACTTTACAAATAGGAATTATTATTATTATCTGCTATAGTGTTCGGAGCATTTGGTTTTGAATGTTTACAACTTGACATAAGGTTATATTCTATCTCCTTATCTTTCTGATGTTATCTACTTGTATTTATTTTGAGTGGAATAGGAGGGCATTAGCCCGCTATTATGGTAAAGTACAAGGCCGCGGATAAAGCCCAGGGAAAAGCTAAGCAATCCAAAATATCAGGGACTAATGGCACAAGCACTCTGGAACAAATGAATTATTTATTTGAGCTTCTCATTGACCCTGACCATTCCCAATCGAATGAGCCCCCAAAAGAAAGGAAGCAGAAGCCTACTCCCATGAAATGTTCAGAGCCGGGAGCAATTCCCCCCAGAAAATGAGGGACACAAGAGAATCCACAGGGGTTAGAGGGTTCAACAACTAATCAGGGGACAAAGCATAACACAATAACAAGTTATTTAACTTGGCGCTCTGTGCACACACTCAAGCCCAAAGTTATTTCAAATGGAGTAAATAGATCAAACCATATAGGAACAACCCCTCTATCTCCTCATGTTCAAATTACCTGTATCAATCATTTCACTCCCCTTGCTGAACCCCTACAGAATGAAGGGCATATTGAACCGGATATAGTGATAACTTCTACAAACATGTCAGAAGAGGGGTCTCTAAATTAACTAAACCAATACATCAGGGATCTAAAATTGGAAATCAGACCCCTTAAAGCAATTTTTAAAAGTCTAACTGCTGCCCTAAACAGTGTACTTGCTGACACCTCACTCATAACAAACAAGCTGAATGACTCTATTTTACCAGAGCGGGGTCAGCTGTGTCACCAAGATAGGAAACATACGGGTGTGGGAGGTATGATTCCACCCCTCAGAAATAAGCTTTGTGAGGTGCTTGGTGTTCCCGGTACCAGCCTTCTAGTCCTGGGCAGCCCAAAAAGGTTGCTGCCGACCAGAGACACATTTCTGCCCTCCTGCTCACGAGCCAAGCTTGAGTGGGTGCACATGACAGTGACGGAAAGTCTGCATGAGGTGCACATTTGGTATCCCTGTGCATAGTCCAGTTCAAAATAGTCCTGGGAGCCTTTGGCTCCGGCTCTGGTGCAAAACTGGACGAAGGACATGGGAGTAACCTCCCCACTGTCCTGACCCTCCCCTAAATCTGTCCAACCCTCTCCCGTGGGTATAAAAGGGCTTACCTGCCTGTAGGACCCTAGATTCGACGTGGACAAGATTCTGAACCAGAAACCACTGAACTTCGACCATTTGGACACTCTGGACTTCGCTGGACTTCGATTGGGCTCGACTTGGTTTCCCTCTCTGTCCAAAGCATCGTCTGTGCCCATGCACCATACAGGCTCCGTGCTGGACCTGTGGAGCTACAAGGACAACTGAAGGTATCTCCTTTAGAGTGAAGGAGTCACTCCCTGCAACCGCAGGCACCACATCTCAACTGACCGGTCTGCTCCTCCTGAGTTCCTACGGACTCGGAAAAGGTCCAGCAACACAGGAGGTGGGTTTCCAAGTACCTCGAAGTCCGAACTGCCCTTTTACCAAGTTTGAGGTCAGAATCCTTTGTGGGGGCTACAATACCAGAATCCCTGTGCACTGCGTCCTTATGCAAGAGCATATGCTTGTTGGCGTTCCCAAAACAAGTGCACTGGGCTCTGAGTAGCCCTGACCTCTGGCACCATTTACACCAAAGAACTCCGGCCTCCTCACAACAAGTGCTCCGTGGGCTGTTGCTTTGTGAAACTGCTTGAGGTCCCCTCGCGACTCCTGTGCCTCCGGCCTGTGGGTCCTCTTGAGGGTCAACACTCTTTTTTCTTGGGCTCCCCTGGTTTTTCCAGGCCTGCCCTGACTCCCCTGTGTTTGGTTAGTTTCCTGAACCTTGTTGGTCCGAACCATAACCTATCTTGACCTTCCCTGTGGGCAGCCGCTGCCAAGTCTTGTTGGTGCTCCAACCGGGCATCAACCCATCAGCACTCAACATCCTTTGTGGGTCAGCTCACATCCTGCTTTTGATCATCCTCAACATCTCCTGGTCCCGGTGGCTGCAGAGTCAAGAACCCCCTCAACGCACCTGAAGCACCTGACATAGGTGGGCATTTGTCTACCGAGCCCCTGGTCACTCCTGAGTGACCCAGACTCTGTCCCCTCTGCTTTCAGGTACTCTTCATCAAGAGTCCACCTTTGGATTCCAATGGACACTTTCCTTCTTCCCTGCAGTGGCTCTTCTTCAAATTCCTCTATTGAGTTCAATGGCGGTTTCTGACACCCTTTCGACCTTATGGACCCGGCTTCTCTGGGATAGGTAACTCTGATACTACAGAATCATCCACGGGTGGGGTGGCTCTCCAACCTCCTAAGTTCCAAGGGGGTTTCTTTGATGTCCACTCAGAAGGGTCCTTAAACTTTAAAACTGCAACTGCGACTCTCCCATAGAATTGTATGGAACACGCGGTCGTGTTCCCACTCTTCACCCGTCCTCCATGGGGTCCCTACTTACTCACCTTGGGTGGTTCCTTGGGGTCCAAGCGATTCTACATTCTCTAGACACTGTCTTGACTCGAGTCATGGTTCTTATACCACTATTTTAGTATATGATTTGGTCTCCCCCTGGAGCCCACTATGTATTAGTGCTACTTACGATTGTTTCTGTGCTAAAGTATTGTGTGTTTTATGTGTATCTGTGTGCAGCAGATACTGTGACGTATTTAAGAGTTTGTTATATTAATAAATACATATTTTTATAACTAGTATGTGGTTCTCCTTTCATTTAATCAATACAATAAGAATGCATTCTGGTCGAACAAGCTGCTTAATATTCCTTCAAGACTAAGCCTAAAGGTTGCTCTCCACAGCTACCACTTGGATAGCTTTCTAAGGTTATCTTTGACCTCTTAAATCACCATAAGGGTTGTTTGGACTGGTAAAAGGTGCCCACTTGAATTAGTGGACAGCATATACCAAGCCACATTGGTGGTAGCAGTAGGATTTATAAGGCCTGCTATAGGGGTGACTTATAGGTTTTACGTGCAGTGACCCTTAGATATAGGAAACCTATATCTAAAGTAACAGGTGATTGCACCATCTTACACAAGCTGCAATGGTAGGCCTGTAGTTCCATTTTGCATGGCCTCTCATGGGTGGCATAATACATGCTTCATCCCATGGGAGGCCTCTGGGGTAGCTATGCCCTGGGTACATGGGTACCATATACTAGAGACTGACAAGGGTACCCCAGTATCCAATCTGGAGTGTACCTTAGTACATGGGATAACAGTTTTAGGGAGAAAGAAGATAGACTGGGTCATGGTAAGCAGGATCCCAGTCAAACTAGTCAAAAACCAGCTTAACACTAGGCAAAAAGTGGGGTTACACATGCAGAAGGATCCTACCTTCCTACACAAGTAGTCAATACGGCCCCAAAAGCTACCTCAAAAGTTACTCCCTACCGACTTTTCTATAACACAGAAGCAATCAGTTCAATACACAGTTTTAAATCCTAATAAATCAATGTATATATATTCCACAGACAAGACCTCAGTTTATTAAATCATTCAAAGCTCCTAAGCCTATGGCAAGACTATCTTTCTCGATGCCTAGGTTAAATTATATCCCCCGGGAGGCATTGTGGGCCACAGACCACAAATGTACAGTGTTTCTGACAAATATCCCCAAATTATCACCTGGCTCAATTAAGGAGGACGAAGATACATTGATAAATAAATTGTATTCGGCAGGTGAGGGGATGTCGATCGATCATAAGGGAAGACATGAGTAAAACAGAAAGATTTCCCCAGCGGGGCACCCAGCTTGATAGCATAGCATTGACATTCCATCAGAGAGGCCATGTAGACAACTTAGTGGCCTTGGAGGCTTGTACTTTACACCCAGTGGACATTAACATACATACAGTAGCGGTCCGTGGAGGGAGTTCGGTGCGGCAGAGAGGCGGGGCGGGGAAATGTAAACACCGGAATATGGATGAACGGAGGTAAGTACACATTTAAATAAATAAAACGAATTCCTTTGCGCGCGCTGCATCGCAATATGCGATGCAGCGCGCGCAACGAAATTCGTTTTATTTATTTAAATGTGTACTTACCTCCGTTCATCCATATTCCGGTGTTTACATTAACCCACCCTCTCCCTCCCCCGCCCCACCTCTCTGCCCCACCGAACTCCCTCCACGGACTGCTGCTGCATACATAACATACAATATTAGCCCTCGGAATCCCAGACACAGCCTGGATTACAAACATTATTCGTCCTAGTCACTGTGGAGACTCCAACCCGAGACATAGATTGATGGTCATCGATCCTCCCTCACAAATGCTATTTGGCTTTGACTCCCAAGGTTTCTGGAAAGGATACCAAACAACTAATACATTACGTGCTTCTGCAGAGTTCCCTTCTATTGGTGCCCCAATGGGTCTACATATCGATTCAGTTTGATATATTATTGAAGTCGACAACTCAACCTCATCTCAGATGCAAACTACATCACAGATGTATTTGCTATCTTGGAATATTGCAGGCCTTAGATATAAGGTAGCTTCAGCAAATTGGACACCTTTATCGACTCATACAAGTTTATTTCAGGAAACCTGGTCTATTGGTCCATTACTCCATCCTAGGTATTTGAACTACCATGTTCTGGCAACCTGGGTTCTATGGGCAGACCGTCGGGCGGGCAAACAATATGGATAAGGCAGGATAAAGGCTACAAGGTACAGGCCCTCCAAATAGACTGCCCCGATACCTTTGTGATCCTTTTGAAGATCAGTCCTTATTTAAACATAGACATTTACAACATCTATGCAAGAGGAGTAGGAGGTGGACAGAAGTTCAGAACCTAAACGACTCTGGATAAATTGCTAGGCAATCCTTAGGATACCACTCATTTAACAATAGTGGGGGATCGTTATACAACCTTTGAGCCTCAGGACTTAGATTATACCAATTTAGCCGAAGAGGAAGATTTGACATGGGGCATCTGACAATTAGAGCTAACACCTATTATAAAATGGATAGAAGCAGCCTTACAACTTAAAGCCTTATGTTGAAAAGGTGCATTAGGGCAGAAAATGGGAGGTCCAAGTCAGACAAAAAGGGGTCCAATACCTACAATAATGGCTATCATTCTATGCGTATTGACTATCTTTCATTCAACTTGAAATTGTGGTCCGCTCTCACCTATATGAAAATTATTGAGAGAGTGGAGAGTGATCATAATCCACTGTGTCTTGCAAATGAATCTTTTAATATGAGAAGAGCAGCTAATCCTCCTTTCTTGACCTCGACTAGAGATTTGTTGCTTTTCGATGACATGCGATGCGTAAAGTAGACCAAGGTAGTGGATAGGCCAGACACATTGCTTTCCATAAATATGGACCTGATATCCGCACTAGAGGCGGTAAAGGTGTATTCGCAAAGCGCGGAGATGCATGAAATTATGTCGGAGGCGGCTAACAAATTATCTGATAAAATAAGAACCTATATTTATGTTCCCTTTAACCAAAAGTGTAAACCTCCACCTGTGCAGCAAAATTGGTTTATTAAGAAATGTAGACGTTCCTTGCAGCCACTATAAAATCTAAAGTTACAGCATGTATTCATCAAGCAAGTAAATTATATAAATCCGTCTAGGATAGGGCAAAAAGACAATGGGACGACAATAGATGGCTGAACCTTAAAATGGCATGCTCTGAAAGAAAATCTGTGATATTTTAGCAGTCTGTAAAGTGGGGAAGAGGGGGCAACCTATGGCCCCAAAAAATCATATAGCTCCAGACATATGGATAGATTATTTTGCAATCAATATGCAGAGAAAGATGACCTATATGATCAGATATCAAACAAAGGAGGAACTAGGGGCTAGTTTACCGAGCTCCAGCGTACATGCACCAGCAAGGCTGTGTACAAAGAGAGTACGGAGTTCCTCTATGGTAGTCTGTTAGGAGGGTTGGAGCCGGTGGGGACAAGTGGATCACAGGGGACCACTATTGTGTATGTGAAGGAGAGGGAATTCTCCTTGTTGGAACTAGGGCTCTCACACACCCTGCAAGCTATGTGTCATGCTTCATCATTTGAGCCTTCCCTTCGTCAGGTGGGCGCTGCAATATCTGACGGGCACCCAGAATCGGGGCTCTTTATCGGGGATCTTTTGTTCCTGCCGGTGGGTGCGGTGGGGGTGAGGGGCCTAGTGTGTGTAGATGTAGGGTAATGTGTGAGTTAAAATAGGTCAGTTAGTCCTAACCAACATTTATTCCGAAGGTAAACTGCCTAATGTAAAAGACGGAGAGGGGCAAAAAACTAGTCGTAATGTGTCTAGTGGTGTATGCCCTGCTCTCAGGTGATCGACATGTTTCGTGTCTCTAATGTCGTTATGATCAGGACACTTCCTCAGGATCAGGGGAACACTATCTACACTAAAAAGGTAAGTGGAATCCACATACCCAGTTCTCTGGTAGTTGACCTATACTGTCCGCAAGTATTGTTTGCAACAGTAGCCGTCGGTATTAAAGGACACCAATTGGGTCCGGCATGTGTAACGCTGTTAGCGTTGGACCTACCCTGCCGCCGACACCGGAATGCCCGTCAGGTATTGCAGCGCCGACCTGATGAGAGGCAGGCTCAAATGATGAAGCATGACACCTAGCTTGCTGGGTGTGTGAGAGCCCTAGTTCCAACAAGGAGAATTCCCTCTCCTTCACATACACAATAGTGGTCCCCTGTGATCCACTTGTCCCCACCAGCTCCAACCCTCCTAACAGACTACCATAGAGGAACTTCGTACTCTCTTTGTACACAGCCTATATGATCAGATGCCTGTAATCTCCCCATTCTTGGTAGAATTCACTCTTGAATTAGCAGATGTAAAAGCAGCCTTGGATGCAGTCACAGAGGTAGAGCTCCTGGCCCGGACAGAATACTGGTTGACCCTTTTTGCACTATTGAGATACCTGGTCACGCTATATATTACTGCTAGCCAATGCAATAGCCTGCGGTGCCCTCATACCGAATTCCTGGTGAGGTGCTGAGCTGCAACGCGTTTTCTTCAAAAAAGGTGATAGATCTATAGGCCAATGAGCCTGGCCAAGGTACAGAAATGGATTCCTGCAAATGGCATTGTTTCTCCCCTACAGGCGGGCTTTTGGGAGCATGATACTACCATTGACCAATTATTTTGTTTCTTGCTACTCTATTGGCAGACGGTGCTTACTGCAAAGGGCAGTATATATGCCGCCTTTGTCAATCCTAAGTCAGCATTTGATTTAGTCTCACACAAGAAACTATGGATGGTATTAATCAACCTGAACATGCCCATGGATCTACTTTCCTTAATAATTTGGCTTCATGGGGGAAATTTTGCCATAGTCCATTGGGGCGCTCAGGGTGACACTACTGACAAACCTCTGATAGGGAAGGGGGTTTGCCAAGGGTGTGGCCTGGCCACAACACTAGTCTCCTTATTTTTGAGTGGCGAACCCCAATTTTTGGCTAGCTACCCAACAGATGCCCTGACTTTAGCAGATGCAAAGATTCCCATCTTAATGTTTGCGGATGATACGCTTACATTCTCAAAAACCCCTAGTGGGTGCAACACGCATTTCTACGCTTTGAGGAACTATGCAGGAATTGAGGTTTAGTTAATAATTCTGCCAAAACACAATGAATGGCTTTTAATTAATATAAGTCTTTTAGGGGCATTGTGAATCAAGATGGTGAGTCTCTCGAACAAACTGATGTTTTTAGTTATTTAGGAGTTACTCTACCCAATATTTTGTCTTGGAAACTCCAAATTGAAATAATGGCCTTCAAACATTGCCAAATAACGGGCACATTAGTAAAATAATTCAAAAGCTCATTTACTAAGCCAATTAGTCCAACTCTCCAGATTTATAAAGCCAAAGTTGTGAGTTCAGTTCTCCATGGTTCAGAACTATGGGGCTTTACGAATTTAGCCCCACTCACTATAACAGAGAACAGGTTTTTGTGAAATACAACATGGTTACCACAAAGTGCCCCTCTCAAACCCTGCTTTATGACTGTTGCAAAGTCATCCTGTGTCCTGGGGATCCCAACTTTTCTGCTGACTGATACTGGTGGTAACTGGCTCTGACTGATCCTGGACTCTGACTAACCAGTCCCAGGGCCAGTGCTATGCTGAAAGAGACACAGTGAAAACACCTACATACACTAGGGTACCATGGGTTAGGGTACCCCTATGATTGGCGTGACCTCCCCTATAAGAGCCTAGTATATAATAGGGCAGGGGGATTGAAACTATCTTTAATTCCCTAGTATATAATAGGGCGTGGCAGTTTAGTGGCCAGCAGCCCTTTCTGTACTTGCATGTGTTCACTGCTGAAGTCTGAGGACAGTTTAAAAAAGCCCTGTGTTGCAGGACTGCTCTTAAAATGCAAAATGAGCTCAAACTTGACTTTGGTGATTGCGGCACTCAAAAATGGAAAAACTACAATGTTTGAGCATATTAGGTACCCCCAGGGTCTTCCCTAGGTGTTTATAAGGAGGACCCATATAAAATGAGTTTTATATGCCATGGGTTTAGTGAAATTGTACATTTCACTTCTCACATTGTTGTAAAGTACTTCCCAAAATTGACTTTTGTACTTGGAGCACTGTGGTGTGAGTATCTGCAATATTGTTACATATTCAGAGCCCCTAAAATCTCCCCTAGGTATCCCAGGGGTGTGGGGCCCTGTAGATATAGGCAGGGCCCTTATCTAAGATGTTTTATGAACCCTGGTGTTGTAAAAATTCCCCAAGCCATTTTTCCCATTGCAAATCCCCTTCCAAATAGGTTAATATGGCAAGAAGTTATTAGCTAATAAGTCCTACTAGGAGAATCATAAAAATGCCATTCACAACTTCCTAGAATGGTATTGATAAATCCAACAATATGGTATTGTTGAATTTCTCTTAAAGTGTGCAGACAAGAAGTTATAAGACGTTCTTGTCTGTAAGCCAACATTCACTCTTCCAGTGGTCTGACCTGCTTGCTGAGAGTTAAATGGATTAGCCCAGCTCCTTTGATGAGGTGATAAATAGCCCCTGGGGTTAGCCAGCTCTTTTTGGAGGGCATGGTTCTGCTACATAGAAATGCCAGAGCAGGGGGAGGATTCGTAAACCATACTCTTCATTGGAAGGAGGAAACAGGCAGAAGAAGTCAGGTTCAATTCTTCTCTTTGAACCCAGTAAGACAGTGGGATTAAGGAAGTAATGAGTGGAGGTAAGGGGGAGAGACTATGGAGATTAACCATCATGGGGTGTGTTTAGCCAGCTCTTTGCTCCCTGCTGGAAAATCAGCCATGATGAATTTTGGAGAAATAGTGCTCTCTGGAAGAAAATAGTGCAACACTTTGGAGGATGTGGCCATACCCTGGGGTGTTGCCCTGCACCTCATTGGACAGGACAGCCCAACTGCTTGACCCAGAGAAGTTGCAATACGTATCTGAGAGGTTCAGAGCCTCTCTGATATGCTGCTTGAAACTTAAGAGAGAAGAATGGTCCATGCTGAGGAATTTGATTGGCACCAACCAGAGCCCTGCACTCTAAAGATGGTGCCTGCTGCACAACCTGAACCACAGCCCTGTGGACCTAACTTGCTTCAAGAGTACTAAAGAGTGGACTCTGTTCAAGCTGCAGGTTAACAGAGCTCACCTGGAACATCACTGTAGGAGGCTGGCTTAGAATATGGTGCACACTTACTTAAGTAAAGCACCATGCACATATTCCAGACATCCCTTATGGTGTTTTTAGTGGTCGTAGGCAACCATAGAAAGTTCTCTAAGTTGTAGCTGTAGAGAGCAGCCTTCAGGCTTAGTCCAGAAGGAGTGTTAAGCAGCTTGTTTTACAAGAACTGTTCATATAGTGTAGGTTAACCGAAAAAGAACCACACACTGTAGTTAGAAAAATAGTTATTTGTTATACACACTCAATAACACATTGGTATAGTAAGCACGAACCCTCCTGAGGCAGAAGCCGGGAGATTTAGCCTGTTGTTTTAAAAATTTTGATTGTCACTATTGCTGATTTTAAGAGCACTTACTTATTATTTCATCAGGACTCTGCCCTTGAAAGCACCGCACAGCCGATTAAGCGCTGGTCGCGGACACTTCCAAAACGCACTCTTCCCGCCGAGGGGACGTGAGGCCACTCCCACTTTGAGGCCACGCCCCCTCCCCTCTGGGTTTAAAAGCGCCGATTCCCTGCGCCCACTGCCAGTAAGCACAAACCCTCCTGAGGCGGAAGCCGGGAGATTTAGCCTGTTGTTTTAAAAATTTCGATTGTCACTATTGCTGATTTTAAGAGCACTTACTTTATTATTTCATCAGGACTCTGCCCTTGAAAGCACCGCACAGCCGATTAAGCGCTGGTCGCGGACACTTCCAAAACGCACTCTTCCCGCTGAGGAGACGTGAGGCCACGCCCACTTTGAGGCCACGCCCCCTCCCCTCTGGATTTAAAAGCGCCGATTCCCTGCGCCCACTGCCAGTAAGCACGAACCCTCCTGAGGCGGAAGCCGGGAGATTTAGCCTGTTGTTTTAAAAATTTCGATTGTCACTATTGCTGATTTTAAGAGCACTTACTTTATTATTTCATCAGGACTCTGCCCTTGAAAGCACCGCACAGCCGATTAAGCGCTGGTCGCGGACACTTCCAAAACGCACTCTTCCCGCCGAGGAGACGTGAGGCCACGCCCACTTTGAGGCCACGCCCCCTCCCCTCTGGGTTTAAAAGCGCCGATTCCCTGCGCCCACTCCCAGTAAGCACGAACCCTCCTGAGGCGGAAGCCGGGAGATTTAGCCTGTTGTTTTAAAAATTTTGATTGTCACTATTGCTGATTTTAAGAGCACTTACTTATTATTTCATCAGGACTCTGCCCTTGAAAGCGCCGCACAGCCGATTAAGCGCTGGTCGCGGACACTTCCAAAACGCACTCTTCCCGCCGAGGAGACGTGAGGCCACGCCCACTTTGAGGCCACGCCCCCCTCCCCTCTGGGTTTAAAAGCGCCGATTCCCTGCGCCCACTGCCAGTAAGCACGAACCCTCCTGAGGCGGAAGCCGGGAGATTTAGCCTGTTGTTTTAAAAATTTTGATTGTCACTATTGCTGATTTTTAGAGCACTTACTTTATTATTTCATCAGGACTCTGCCCTTGAAAGCACCGCACAGCCGATTAAGCGCTGGTCGCGGACACTTCCAAAACGCACTCTTCCTGCCACGCCCTTTCTGAGGCCACGCCCATCTGAGGCCACGCCCTCTCCGAGGCCACGCCCTCTCTGAGTCCACGTCCACTTGAGGCCACGCCCCTCTGATGCCACGCCCACTTGAGGCCATGCCCCCTCTGAGACCACGCCCCCAGGCCTCCCCCTCCCTATTTCAAAATGTGCTTACACCGTACGCGCAGCGGACGGGCGCAGCGGGCGCGCCGTTTGCGCGCCGAAGGCGCGCCTAAGGCAAGCCCGTCTGCGCCCGTTATCGCCACAACATCGCCATTCGCCAGTCCCCCTGGTCTAACCGTGCCCCATATGGCCTTACGGTACAACCGAGAAGAACTCCTTGCCGTGAATCACAGACAAAGATGTTCTGATGTGACAGGCGTCCTTGGCCACTCGAAACTCCAGTGCAACTCTTGCCACTTTATTACTGACAGCCCAAATCGCGTTCGGGGAAACCGAGGCACAACCATCACCTCGCCCCTTACGATACTTCAACTTAACGTCAGGTCACTCACCAAACACCATCTAGAGGTCAATTCGCTCATATTGGATGAAAACCCAGACATCCTCTTTCTTTGCGAAACGTGGCTACGAGATGGCGCTTCTGCCATTCCCAACCTTACACTCCCAGACGAGTATCATTTGGCCACCTTAAATCGCGATACACGAGGCGGTGGCATCGCGGTAATTTATAAGAAGCATTTCACCTGCTCATTTATTAAAGAAGCTCTCCCTGACTGTGAATGAGCCCAATTTAAAATTACCACAAGCCCACAATTCACAATGTCGGGTCTATATATCTACCGCCCACCTGGCCCTGCTTCCAGGTTCATTGACGCCCTCCTTGAGGTGTCTACCGCACTTATAACTAAATCTGCCAACTTTACTATTCTGGGCGACCTCAACCTGCATTTTGACCTATCCAACGATCACACTATTACTAATCTTCTTACTGATCTCTCGGCATTGCAGCTTAACTCCCTCATCCAGGCTCCCACCCACCTAGCCGGGCATACTCTGGACCCGGTCTTTACCAACATCCAAGAAGCAGTGACAGAAGTCCCCATATCTATGGGATGGACGGACCATTACCTCATCAAACTAACCGTCCCAGTTCCAGGACGTCAGTACAAAACCGAATCCAACCGCCGCCTTAAAAGACCATGGCACAAACTTTCCACCCCTATTTTCCATGAAACCCTAGGAGTATTTCATCGGGAAGCCAATCAAGACATTGACACGACCTATACCTCCTTCAATAACTGGATCACAGGTGGACTCGACACTCTCATTCCAGCCAAATTGACCAAAGGTCGGTCCACACCATCTAACCCTTGGTACAATGACACCCTTAAAGCCTTGCGCAAGGAATGCAAAAGAGCCGAGCGTCAATGGAGAAAAGACTTTGACTGTCAGGATAAAGTTAACTATTTATCCAAACTTAAAATATATCAAAAAGCCATCCGTACTGCCCGCGCTGCTTTCTATGCTGACAAAATCAGCTCCGACCCAAATCCAGCTAAAATGATTTTCAAACTAGTCAAAGAACTTCAGAGTCCTAGGTCACCCTCTCCCAAAATTGCATCCATTGAACAATGCGAACAGCTTGCCACATATTTTGTAGAGAAAGTCCAGAATATCACCCCTCTCACCCAAATCCCGGCTATCTCTGCTATCGACCTAATCAAACTCTGCAAAAAAGTGAAATCTGGCTCCCCTGGGGATCCTATGAGCCCTTCTCATTTTCTGGACTCACTTGACTTTTTCCTACCCCCCATGATCGAAATACTCAATCTTTCCTTCTCATCCGCCACTGTACCTACAGCCTGGAAACAGGCTTGGGTATCACCCATTATCAAAAAACCCTCCCTGGATCCTTCGAAGCCAGAAAACTTCCGACCTATATCCCTTCTCCCCTGGATGTCTAAAATAGCAGAAGCCCACGTCAACGGCATTCTCTCCAAACATGTGGACCTAAATGGTATCCTGGACCCATCCCAAAATGGTTTCAGACCGGGCCACAGCACGGAATCTGCCCTGTTGGCCACCACCGAATATCTCCGGACGATTTTAGATTCCGGTCAGAGTGCTGCGCTGATCCTTCTTGATCTCAGTGCAGCCTTTGATACGGTATCCCACGACATTCTTCTTAAACGTCTGGAGCTGGCCGGTGTGACTGGCCTTGCTTTAACCTGGTTCCGCTCCTTTCTCAAGGACAGATCCTTTCGGGTGTCAGCCCCCCCTTTCCTCTCAAAACCTTATCCCATAACACAGGGAGTTCCCCAGGGCTCAGCGTTGAGCCCCTCCCTTTTCAACTTATACGTTCAGCCTCTTGCGGAAGTGGCCAAAGAGTGGGGGCTTACTCTAGTATCGTATGCCGATGACACCCAGTTGGTCGTCACCCTCACTGAAAGCCCTTCCATCGCGGCGTCCAGGTTCAGATATGGCCTGGCAGCAGTGGCACAATGGATGACGGACAATTATCTACAACTGAACGCCGGGAAAACCGAGGTGCTCCTCCTTGGCAGAAACACCAGCCATTGGAACGAGCACTGGTGGCCGTCATCCCTTGGTACCACCCCACTCCCTAATTCCAGTGTCAAAAATCTGGGAGTCTGGATGGACGCCACTCTCAGCCTCCAGACACATACCAAAAAGGTGGCAGCCACTTGTATAGGTCTTCTGAGAAATCTTAAGCCCATACTTGGCTTTTTCGATCCGAAGGTTCGCCAGCTGATTGTCCAGGCAACTATCTTATCACGCCTGGACTACGCGAACGTCCTCCTCCTAGGTGCAAACAAAGCAGAAACTGCTAGATTTCAACGAGTGCAAAACGCGGCGGCAAGAACGTTGGTCGGTCTTCCCCGCAGATGCTCAGCCAGAGCCACCATCCGCAAACTCCACTGGCTGCCCGTTGAAAGCAGAGTAAAATTCAAAGCCCTCATCACGATCTTTAAAATCTTCAAACAGGGAAGCCCCACTCTTCTACAAAACCTCATCTGCCCCTATGTTCCTAGCCGTGAGTTGCGCTCCTCCAACCAGCTCCTTCTGAATGTACCCCGAATAAAGCTCTGTCGCACTAGAGGTCGCTCCTTCAAGGTCCTGGGACCCAAGCTGTGGAACGCTCTACCTCTTCACATACGTTCCATAGACAGCCTTTCTGCCTTCCGTAAGGCAATCAAGACCCTCCTATTTCCTTCCGACTAGTGCTGCTCCCTTTCCCCCCCCCTTCCTCTTCCTGGTAGGTTCTGTGACTTCTCTCAGCGCCGGGACGCCCCATTGCTGGGGCAGCTGTTGCACTTTACCAAACCCAGAATAGAATAGAATAGAATAGCTTCTACCCAGAGATATGATCACAATACACACAATATTTCAAAAGGTGAACATGTAAGTAGCACAAATACACATTAGCCTCCAGGGAGAAACCTAACCATATGCTAATAAAGTGGAATGCGAACTGTGACCGAAGTCAAGACTTGACCCAGAAGACTTATAATAGCTAGGGACACAAGGAACCACCAGAGAGAAGTATCCAGGAACCTCACAGAGGCTGCGTGGACTGAAACCACAGCCACATACTCAATGAAGGTCAATGGGGAAGTCACAGTTGCAGTTTGAAGAAGAAATACCCTTCCCAGTGGACCCTGAAGAGACCCCATGGAAGATGGAAGGTTGGAGAGTCACCCCATCCGTGGCTATCCCAGGAACCAGGATAACTATACCATGGAAGCCGGATGCAGAGGTGTGAAGTGATGTTGGAAACCGCTGTAGACCACAATAGACGATTTCAGTGAAGGTGCTGCTGGCCAAGAAGGGGAAAGAGTCCAGTGAAATCCAAGGATGGATTCTTGAAGAGAAGTACCTTCAAGCAGAAAGGACAGAGTCTATGCCACTCGGGAGTGACCAGGAGGCACAGAAGACTATTGGTCACCGATGATGTAAGATGCAGGAGAGTTGATGGTGACCTTATCGCTGCAGTTGTGAGGACCAGGCGATGCTGTGGAAGACCAGCAGCCGTTCATGAGCTGTCCCACTTTGGAAGTCGAGAACCAGGGAGTCTGTGTCTGGCGGGAGCACCAACAAGTCTTGGCAGCAGCAACAGAAGTAGAAAACAAAAAAGGTGCAGTGTCAGGACCAGCAAGGTAAAAGGGACTCACCAAGTGCAAGAGAATCAGAGCAGGCCCCAAGCAAACAGGGTAGCCCACTGGAGCCAAAGAAGACTTTCAAGAGGACCCACAGGCCGAAGGCACAGGAGTCACAAGAGGACTTCAAGCAGCTCACCAAAGGTGCAGGCCCACGGTGCAGAGGATGTGATGAGGACAAAGATCTTTGCAGGAAGAGATGCTGGAGGCTGGAGTTTCTTGGAGCCTGGAGATCTCTGGAGAAGAGAGTCAACAACTCTTAGCAATAGCAAGTCCATGCAGTGCACAGGGGTTCTGTTCCAGTGGTTCCAACAAGGGATAATGGCCTCAAACTCAGTGAAAAGATAGTGCAGGCTTTGAGAGAGTTGCAGAACCACCACCTATGTTGCTGGGCCTTCCAAAGTTGGGAGGACATCAGGAGCAGCAGACCGGTCAGCTTAGTTTCGGTGCCTGCAGATTCCTTTGGGTGTCTGTGATGCCCACAGGCCTGGAGAAAAATCTGAATGAAGCATAGGCACAAACAATGGCAGGACGATGAGACAAGGAGTAGCAGGTGTCTTCCACGATGCAGTCTCAGTTCCCAAAGCAAAGTCCAACGAAGTCCAAAGTGCCCAGACGGTAGAAGTAGAAGTGGTTTCGGGTCTGAATCTTGTCCCATGACAAATCTGAAGAGCCACCTACAGGTAAGCCCTTAAGTGCCCAAAGGAAAGGGTTGGGACGATTCAGGGGTCCCTCCCAGAGGAGGGACTGGACAGATGGCAAGATACTCCCATGTCCTTTGTCCACTTTCATGCCTGAGCGGGAGTCAATGGCTCCCTGAACTGGTTTCAACTGGAGTATACAAGGAGGGCACCAAATGTGCCGTTAGCAGTCTGATGGCGCAGGCAAGCATGGCCACCCCAGCCCAATACACTAAGTCCTGTCTGGGAGGTGTGACACCTCCCTGTGACAAGAAACTCAGGGGGATATTCTCAAGAACGTGTGATAACTACCGCAAAAGTAGCTTAACACAACTCTTCACGTCGCAGTCTATTGCGGGAAAATAACACCGTGTTAACGTGGTATTCTCACACGGCGGCACCATGCGATAGACCCACACGTCAAATGAACGTGTAAAATCAATGCAACGCCTCAAAAAGGCGAAACACAAATGCAAAAAAAGCTGTGATGACGCAAATCGCGATACAAAAATCAGCGAAGTCACAGGCCTGCAATCCCCACATGACATGCGGGAAAATGTGCTATAAAAGTTGGAGAAAAAAAACACATAAAAAAGCCAAACAACAGCGAAGCACAATGGAGTCAGCCAGAAAAAGTGCAGAGGACAACCAGAATCCCACAAGCCCCTCGGAGGACCAGCCTGGGACCTCGGGGTCAGGGAAGGGCAAGGACAAGAAGAGTAGGAAGAAGCGGTTCAGTCCGCAGGAAAACAGGATCCTGATAACGGAGGTGATAGAACACCATCAACTACTTTTCGTCACCTCCACTGTGTCACTGGGAACTAAAAATGGATTATGGCAGACCATCGTGGACAAGGTGAATGCAGTCTGAGTGCTGAAGAGGACAATGGAAGCAGTCAAGAGGCGCTGGAATGATGTCAAGGGCAAAACCAAGCAGAAACTTGCAAACAACTGGAAGGCAGCATTGCAGACTGGAGGTGGGAGCCCGGTGCCACAGGAGAAGCTGGACGAGATGGAGGAAATGGTGTCCACAGTCATCAGTGGGGAAACAGTGGCAGGAGTTGGGGGCCCGAACACTGATCAACATGACCGGACAAAACAGCAACAGGGTGAGTACCGAATAGGGACTGGGGGACGGCGGGATGGGCACAATGGCACACATGCACAAGTAAGCGTAGCATATCTGTGGACAAACCATGCCCCAGACCCCCAAATCCCACCAAGGAACCAATGCACCCAAGTAGGCAACATCTCAGCACTGTATAAGCACAGAAGTCAGAGGCACACCGCATGTAAGGAATAAGGGGCAGCCAAATCAGAGCTGCAGGGGCGACTCTCCCAAAATGCGGCACACACACATCACATGCAGAGCACATCAACATTGACAACGATGTGGCACAATCAACAACAGAACAGAGGACACAACTGGTGCCGCTTGTGTGCAGAAACTGGCCAATCACATATGGCATTGCAGGGAAATGTGAGTTGACAATGTACAAGTACAAACACATATCCGTGATGTTGTCAAAATGTCCACTGTCCCTCATCATATAGGCAGCTGCCAACAAACAGTCACAATGTACACTGTCATTCAGTCTGAATGTAAACATGTACAATGTGTCAACATACATGTGAACACAATGTTAAACTGCATCTCCCCTTCACATTGGAGAGGGAAATTCAACACCTCCTGCAGAGCAGTCCCAAACTCTCTTCTCTGATGATGAAGAGGACCACCACACCTTCGACTCTGACGCCCTCCAACAGCTCGTGGACAGCCTCCGCAGCCCATTTCCAGGAGCAAGGCAGCCCAGCTGCTACGAGGAGAACCCACCCCCTGCACAGAACACACAGCAGGCAGCAGGCAGCACCCACCACCACGGCTGCCTCCCAGGACCCCCACGACGAACACATGGCCTTCCAACGCCGTGTGTTGGGGCCAGGAGAAGCTGGCTGAAAAGGTGCAGGTGGGGTTCGACCACATGGCAGACAAAATAGACACCATAGATGGGTGTTTAAGTCCCATCAGGAACCACTCACAGTCCCTAACGGACACCCACAGTCTGCTCCATGCCCTCTAACAAACCATGGCTGACATTGCCAGAGTCCTGACTCAGAGACAAGAAGGACTGTCTAGTCAGAGTGGCTCCAGCGAGCTTGTCTGGGAGTTGGGGCTCATGCGGAGCCTCAGGGAGATCATGGAGCGTGCAGAAAGAGCGGATGCCATGGCTGCACACCAGCGAGAGGTATCTGGGTCCCTCAATGCTAAAAAGACCCTCCTTATGGCACTGCTGCCACTAGGCCTGGCGCTGATGCATGCTGCTGCTACCTCTCCATCCACATCTCTGGATCCTGAGGTGTCAGTGCCACACAGTGCTGGAGACAGAACACCACCACCCACATGTGAGGCACCTGAAACAGTAGAGGATGAAGATGCGGATGAATCTGCCCTTGTAGTCAGAAGGAAGCGGTAGCATTTATGTCCACCATATGGCCTGTTTCTGCTTCGTTCTGCCCTCTGCATCATCACCTTCCATTGTCCCCCGATGCACTCTGCGACACTCACCTTGGACCTCGACATGGACTGCCATATTCTGTTTGGTCACCAATGGCACAGCTATCAGACTGCGGACTGAACTCCACCTCTACTGATGTACTTGTCATTCCCTGAAGGACTCTGGCTGGCCCTCCACGGGCTAGCAATGTAAAGTGAGGTTTGCATGGCCCTGTAGTGCTCCAGCTGCAACACTCCATTGAATGTGCATTAAACATTCATTTTCACACCGATGTGTCATGTCTATGATCTTGCAAGTGTGGAGGCATGAATGCATATAGGGTCAATGATTTCACCTTACGTCCATGTTGCTCATGTTGTGAGACTTGGGTCACAGGGTGACACATTGCCGATTGCGTGCCGGGTAGCCGACACTAGAACAGAGACACATGCACTAGTTACTTCCTTGTCCTGCCCAGAACGGAACCATGTCCAGAGCCATCGTGTCATTGTTCACACCCTTACGCTGGACTGGCATATGCCAGACCAGCCCACTCCGCTTACGCTCACGGGGGGGGGGGACAACGCTACATGTCCCAGGTCTTCACTTTAAGGATCTGCTGCTCACAGGTCTAGTTGTCAGCATGCCACAGCCACTCCCTCACGGCTGGTTTACACCCACACCACACCAATCCAGCACGGCCGTCACAGGACATGTGACCCTGCCAATAAAAAGGTCCTGGCACACATGCTGGACGCCATTTTCACTCTGTAACTGGGTGTCTCTGTGTGGTTATCATTTCTTCCAAAGGGCCTAGGGCCCGGGCACAGCACATTGCCCAGTGTGACATGATGGCGTCCGCACCAAGGGACTCAATCATAAAGGGTCCATGGCTTGCGGTGCACAGACTTGGTGGCACCAGATACACTGCGGCAGGCACACCACCACGGGACGGTGTCTTTCGGTGCACTGAGGTAGGGGCACCTTAAGTGCTGAGCGGTTGTGCAGCCTGCGATGACATGCTGTCTAGGCGGTCTGGAATGGTGGCATTAGTGTGAGCCCTGCTGGACCCTAGTGGGCAGTGCGGGCCTACCGCCACGTGGCGTCGCCTCGCGGTTCACAGAGTTAGTGGCACCTCTAGGGCTGAGCGGGTATGCAGCCTGAGATGAGGCCTTGTGCACTGCTATGTTCTCTCTCATAGCGAAATCAAGACCCAGAATCAAGTGTGTGACCTGGTGGCCCACTGTGCGGGGCTCCATGATGTAGAGGGTGCCATGGTCACGGGCCCCGGGATTGGAGCTTCCACCGGCACATGGTGGGCCCTCTTGGAGACATGCCGGTGGCGGAAGGTAAGCAGTGAGGCCTGGTTGCGCAGGGGCGTGCAATCTCTGCTGGGCGGCGGGAGGGGCTGGGGTGCAGCAGCCTGTGTGCGCAGGGGCGGGCAAGCGATGATGGAGTGTGCTACTGAATGGACTCTGCCATTCATGTCTCTGGCAACTGTTTCAGATGAGGGACCAGGGGGATTGCAGTGTGTACCGGCATGTGGTTGGAGACACACCAGTGGCTGCATGTGTTTTGGGATCTTATCGCCGATCTGGCTGGTCGTTGAGAATGTTGTGGAGTGGTGTTGTCACTGCTTTTTGCTCGGGAATGCCTACTCTGCATTTCATTAGCGATAGTTGCCGGGGTCATCCCTGGCCATGTTTTTTGAGGATGCTATCACCGGAAAACTGGTGATATCTGCTGTTTGCACTGGTTTGTGAATGGGGCGATAAATGTATTGTGAATTTGGCTACGATAAAGTGCTGATAACTCGGTGATAGGTCCTTGAGAATATGCCCCTTATTGTTCTACCTACCCCTGCTCGAGCTCAGCTCAGTAGCAGGAGGACAGAATTGTGTCTGTGGTCGGCAGCACCACTAGCTTGCTGTTAGACCCCGAAAGGTTGGTACCAGGAATACAGGGGGATCCCTAGGGGAGCCCCCATTACATGGGATCCTGCATCCAACACTGGAATCGGTGTTGGGGTAGGATTCCAACATGTTTGATACCAAACATGACCGGTTTCGGTGCAGGAAATATGTAGTTAAACATCTCGTAATTGACTTGGTGTCCACTATATGTATAAAACGGCTGACCACACTTAGCCTGGAGAATTAACTCCTGGGTTTGCAGGGGGTGTTCTATTCATGCATGACACCCTCACACTTTTAACCAAGCACCCTGCCTTCAGGATTGAAAGGCCTGCCTTAGGGGTGACTTGTGGGTTTTAAGTGAATTGACTGCAGATATAAACAAACAAATCTGTTGTGAGAGTGTGAGCACTAGCTCACACAGGATGCAATGGCAACCCTGTAGTCACAGTCTGAGTGGGCACTTATGGGTGGCATAATGTATGTTGTAGCGCTTGGGTGACCCTTGGTGTACTTATGCCCTGAGTACCCTAGTTCCATATACTAGAGATTCAGAAGGGTACACCAGTAGCTAATTAGAAAGGTACCAAAGTATTTACCAGAGTCCAATTCAGGGAGGCAGTACAGTGACTGGGGTCCTGATTAGCAGGATCCTAGGTAAACTAGTCAGAAAACACACTGACACCAGACAAAAACAGGGGTAACCATTCTAGAAGGATACTACCTTCCTACAATCATCACTAAGAATCTTCAGCCTGGAGTACTACCAGTGGGTTTGTAAGGGTTTTTTCCAAGTGGATTGTGGGAACTAAAGTCCGAACTTTTAAGGACAATCTTGGAGCTTCCAGACCCTTGGATTAAGTTTTGGACACTTTGGGAACCTTTAGGGAACTTCAGGAAGAAGTTCCAGAAGTTTGGAGAAGTTTGGAGCAACTATGGAAAAAAGCTCCATAAGTGGACCGAATCGACCTGGCCAGCCGAGCCAGCGACCCTCCACCACGAGGCAGCCTGCAGTCCAGGTTAATCCTGCTGAGAAGCTCCAGAGGTCCGACTTCCAGAGTTTGACCGGGTGTAGACCTCACTGAAGCCGGCCTGATGAAGAGGGACCCCTGAAGAGAAAGCTCTGTAAAGGTTTCTAAGTCCAAACATAGGAAAGGTGACCGGGACTTACCGCGAGAGCCAAGCCACTCAACTTCAACCGCGAGCCTTCCTAGATCCCTGGTTCATCCTGCTGGAAAGCTCTTGAGGTCGAACTTCCATAAGTTTGACTGGGAGCTCGTCGCAAGGCAAGCCAGCGAACCCTCAACGAATCCTGACCACCTGAGAGCTTCGAGGGACCCCGGGAGGAAAAGCTCTAGAAACGTTTCAAGTCAGAAGATAAAAACTTTGACCGAGACCTACCGCAAGGGGAGTGGCACAGGACTCCATCGCGGTCGGCCTGAAACTTTGACTTTGACCTGGTCTGGTACGACCAGATGTCCCAAAAGGCACTTTAGGTTTCTATGTGCTATATGGTGCTAAATCTTTAAAAATTCATGTCTCTGGTTCCGTACATTGGATTATTTTTCTTTTGGTGTCATTTTAAAGATTAAACGATTTCCTATTTTTATAAATTGATCTTGGATTTTTATTGTATTTTGTGTCTTAACTATTTCGTAAATTGGTGTTTTTAAATGCTTTGAAGTTAAGCCTGCCTGCTTGCAGCCAAGCTACCAAGGGTTGAGCATGGGAATAATTTTCTAAGACCTATACTGAGCATTATATCGTGTTTGTGGCCTTATTGCCAGTGTAACATATACATTTGCTACTACTAATAACCCATTTCCAACATTTTGGTGTTCAGTGGTGTGGATGAGGACTTGTGCTTAAAAAGTACACCTTTCAGTAAAGTGAATACAAATTTTAAAAATCCTCTAAATTGTCTTAACACAAAACTTTGAGTTAGATTTTTTGAATTTGGAGTAAAACTGTTTTTAATCCATTGTTTGGATTTTTTCAAATTGTTCTTAGTCTGTTGTGCCTAATTGTTGTGATCCAAAACTAGGGAACCATGGAGATGGACTTGGCTAAACTGTCCCAGTTCAGGATGGCTGGTCTTAGGGTACACTGTAGGCTTAGGGGGCAGCCTGCTTCCAACAAGACTACACCAGCAGTGTTGCTTAAGTCCCTAAAGGCCTGGGCTGGAGTAGCCGGAGAGATTAAAAGGAGGGTAAAGGGTGTATCCCCCAGCCTCATCCGGGAGGGGGTGAGGATGGTGCCTCTTGCATTTTTTCAAGTGTTAGCCATATGCTTCCAGATGGTGAGAGGAGGGCAGGGTCCCCTACTCAGGAACCAGCACTGTTCTTTGCAGAGAGACAGCTTGAGGCCCAATTAGATTTGTTAGCTTTGGAGCACAGGAATTTGGAATTGGCTGAAAGGAAATAGGAAAGGGATGAGGCTGCAAAAAGAGATGGTGGCAGTGAAAATGGTGAAGATATTGAGATGTCCAGGGTGGTGGATTTGATCACAAACTCCCCAAGGGAATAATACCCAAATACATAGAGGGGGATGCCATTGACAAATGCCTGACTGTATTTGAAAGGGCCCTTGAGATGTGGGGGGTCCGCCCCAAGCATTGGGCTTCACTGTTGTGGGAACGGATTCCAGTGGATGGAAGGGATATGCTCCTTACCCTGCAGGGAGAGAAGGCAAAGTCCTATACTCACATGAGACAATGCTTAGTTGAGAAAATTGTTTTAACCCCAGGACAGTACTGGGTGAAGTTTAGAGACATCGAGAAAGTGAGTTCAAAGTCATTGGTAGACTTTTTGGACATCTCAATGAACGCTCTGGAAGGCTGGATTGTTATTAACAATGTTAACACATATGAGGGTTTGTATAATTTGTTTTTGAAAGAACATATTTTGACTAATTGTGCTGAGGAGAAGTTACGCCAGTACCTAGTGGACTCAAAGCAATCTAGTCCTAGAGACCTTGTCAAGGCAGCTGATGAGTGGGTGAGAACCCAGGTTTTCACTCAGCACCAGGGGGATGACCAGAAGAAAGGAGGACAGGTCCCTCCTGAGGGGAAAGCCCATGGAAAAAAAGGTAAAAAACAAGGAGTCGTACAAGGACCCACACAAACGTGAACAAGGAGGGGATGCCCCGAGCAACCCAAATTCATATTGAGGGTATATAAGGGAAAGAAAGGTAGGTTCTATGATCCCTCAAATGTGGGTAGGTGCTTTGACAGTAACCAGCCAGGTCACAAAAAGGGAGATGCTGTCTAAACCAAGAGGAACCCACCAAAGGGGCCATCCCCAGGGATTGCCAGTGTAAGTGTGAGGGTGGAGAGTAGAGAGCGGTGCCCCAGATAGGGGTAGGCAGGTGGTAGAAGCAACCTTAGTGTCCGCGGGTGGGGTGAATATTGCAACCCTTGCTGCCTTACCACCAAACAGAGCAGAGGCCTCAAGTGAATGGGACTGATGTAGAGGCTATCAGAGGTGCAGGGGCTTGTGTAACTATGGTGCTGGGCCACCTGGTGCCTCAGGGGAGGTTGCTACTTGCTGATTGTCACCAGGGTACCTATGCAGACACCACTACCAAAATCCATCCTAAGGCTGTGGTGGATTTGGAATGGGGAGGTGTGGCAGGCTCTATGAAGGTAGCTGTGTTTAAGGTGCTTCCAATCCATAGTTCACAGGGCAATGATCTTAAGGGCTCTGAGTGGTCAGAAGCAGAGAGAGAACGCCATATGAAAATATTGGAGCTTGCTGAGAGGGCATGTGCTGTGATTAGGTCACAAACTAGCCAGAGGGGAAAAGCTGGACACTTGGACCCTGGAACAAAGGGCCAAGCATCCAAAGAGAAGGGTACAGGGCCTGGTGAGCCATCTCAGGGAACTTCATATGTGCAGGAATAATCTAACCCTAATGGGGAGGATCTGTCCTCTGGTGGAGGACCTCCATCCCTGCTAGAGCTCTCAGATTTGGTAGAACTGACATGAGCTGGTGGACCCTCCAGGGAGGAATTCAGTAAGGGACAGAGAGACTGTCCCACCCTTGAGAGCTTGAGGTGGATTGCCTCTAAGCAGGAAGAGGGAGATGACAGTTGGTTTCACAGAATCTACTGGGAAGATGGACTGCTTTATATTGAGGCTAGAAACCTCAAGGAGTGGGCCACCCAGAGGTTGTTTGTGCCCCAGATGTACAGAGAGTTCATCCTGACTTTGGGTCATGATATCCCCTTGGCAGGACATTTGGGACGGATAAAGACATGGAACCAGTTGGTGAACCATTTCTACTGGCCCCATATGTCAGAAAAGGTGCAGCACATGTGTCACCTGTCAGGCCAGTGGCTACGACAAAGGATCCCCTAGCACCACTGCAATTGGTTGGGGTTCCTTTTGAAAGGTAGGGATGAACATTGTTGGTCTTCTGGACCCACTTACTGCATCAGGGAATATTTATATCTTGGTGCTAGTGGGCCAAGGCAGTAGATACCCTGAAGCAATCCCTGTTAGAACCATTGATGCTCCTACAGTAGCTAGAACACTGTTTGGGGTGTTCGCTAGAGTTGGTTTTCTGAAAGAGGTGGTGTCAGATGGGGACACAGACTTTCTGTCCAGTTATCTGACTGCTATGTGGGATGAGTGTGGTGTCAACTACAAGTTCAACACCCTCTATCACCCACAAACAAATGGTCTAGTTGAGAGGTTCAACAAGACCCTGAAGGGCATGATAAATGGTTTGTCAGAGAAACTCAGGAGGAGATGGATGTTCTCCTCCCATGCCTGATGTTTGCCTACAGGGATGTTCCACAGAAAGGGGTTGGTTTCAATCCCTTTGCGTTGTTGTTTGCACACCCTGTGAGGGGGCCATTGTGCCTGCTGAGTCTTTAGTGAAGCCCCTTAAAAAAGCAAAGGCCAGTGTGTTTGATTATGTGCTAGGCCTGAGATCTAGAATGGAAGAGTACATGAACAAGGCAAACAGAAAACTGGAGGCTGGTCAGGAGGGGCCATGAAGCACTGGTATGATCAGAAGGATACTATGCCTGAGTATATTCCAGGACAGTTGGTGTGGGAGCCTGTGGCTCCCAGGCCCCTCCATGACAAGTGGAGTAGGCCCTATCCAATCTTAGAAAAGAAGGGTGAGATTAACTATTTGGTTGACCTTGGCACCCCCATGAACCCTCCGAAGGTCCTGCATGTGAATAGATTGTAACCCCACCATGACAGGGCAGATATGACCATGTTACTGGTCACTGACGAGGGAGTGGAGGGGAAAACTGAGCCAGTGCCCAACCTGCTCTCCACTAATGTGTAAGATGGGTCAGTGGAGGGAATGTACCCTCTCCCAAGTTGAAAGACCAGCAGCACCGAGACTGTAAGCAGGAGCTGGAGCCATTTGCTGGTCTGTTCTCTTTGACCCCAGGCATCACTGAGTGGTGTGTGCACCACATTGACACTGGTGACAGCCTACCTGTCACAAATGAGCGGTACAGGTTATCTGACCATGTCAGAGCCAGCATTAGGGCTGAGGTAGCTAAGCTGCTAGAATTGGGGGTAATTGAACCATTTGAAAGTCCATGGGCCAGTCCAATGGTGCTGGTGCCTAAACCTAATCCCCAAGGGGGACCCAAAGAGGTAAGGTTATGTGTGGACTACAGAGCATTGAATTCAGTGACAAAGACTGATGCTCACCCTATAGCTAAAGCTGATGAGCACATTGACAGGTTTGGGGCTGCTAAATACCTGAATACTTTTGATTTGACTTCAGGTTATTGGCAGATGGCCCTCGCTGCTAGATCAAAGGAGAGGTCAGCATTCCCCACACCAGAGGGACATTATCAGTTAAAGCTAATGCCCTTTGACTTAAAGAATTCACCTGCCACGTTCCAAAGGTTGGTGAACAGGGTTTTGTCTGGGTTAGAGGAGTTCAGTGCAGCTTATCTGGATGATATAGCTGTATACACTTCTACCTGGGGGATCACTTAAGCCACCTAAGGAAAGTGCTTCAGGCCATGCAGCAGGCAGGCCTGACTATTAAGGCAAGTAAGTGCCAAATAGGGTGAAGTTCTGTGGTGTACCTGGGCCACCTGGTAGGTGGAGGCTATGTAAAGACTCTCAAGACCAAGATTCAAACTATTTTGTATTGGACAGCTCCTGTTACCCAGACTCAGGTCAGGACATGCCTTGGACTGACATGGTATTATAGAAGGTTTGTTCAAAATTATGGGACCATTGTGGGGCCTCTAACAGAACTCACTTCTAAGAAGAGGCTCAAAAAGGTGGATTGGACCCCAGAGTGTCAGAAGGCTTTTGACACCCTGAAAGCTGCTATGTGTTCAGCACCAGTGTTGCTGGCCCCTGACTGCACAACATAATTTGTGGTTCAGACAAATGTTTCAGAGCAAGGGGTTGGGGCAGTGTTGTCACAGCTACATGAAGAGAACATTGATCAGTCAGGTGCCTTTATTAGCAGCAGACTTCTTCCCAGAGAGAAGAGGTGGAGTGTGGAGTGCCATAGAGAGCGAGGGTTTTGCTGGGGTTTGGTGCATGAAAAGGTTGAGACCATATTTGTTTAAGACTCACTTTCTTGTTAAAACTGACCACAGGCCTCTCAGATGGCTCATGCAGATGAGAGGGGAGAATCCCAAGCTGTTGAAGTAGTTGTAAGGAGGACCCTTAGAAATTTAGTTTGATATGCCCTAGGTTCATTGAAATTGTGCATTTCACTCCCCATATTGTTGTAAAGTGCTTCCCAAAATAATTGTTTGTACTAGGAGCACTGTGGAGTGAGGATCTGCAATATATTTAGATATTCAGAACCCCATAAGTCTCCCCTATGTATCACAGGGGTGTGGGGTCATGTAGGTATAGGCAGGGTCCTTATAAAAGATGTTTTATGAGCCCTGGTGTTGGAAAACTGGCCCAAGTCATTTTTCCCATTGCAAATCCCCTGCCACATAGGTTAACATAGCAAGAAGTTATTATTAACTAACAATTCCCGCTAGGAGAATTATAAAAATGCCTAACAAAGATTTCCTATAATGGTACTGATTAACTAAATCCAACAATATGGTATTGTTGAATTTCTACTAAAGTGTACAGACAAGACGTTATATGACTTTCTTGCCTGTATGCCAAAATTCAGACTTACAGTGGTCTGTCCTGATTGGCCTGAGTGGATTAGCCGGGCTCCTTTGATGAGGTGATAACTAGCTCCTGGGGTTAGCCAGCTCTTCTGAGAGGGCAGGATTTTTCTACATAGGAATGCCAGAGCGGGGGGAGGGGTCATAAAGCATTTTCTTAAAAGGAAGGAGGAGACAGGCAGAACAAGTCAGTTTCAATTTACACCCCTCCTCTTTGAACCCAGCCAGATGGTGGGATTAAGGAAGCACTGAACAGATGCAAGGGGGGAGATTATGGAGATTAACTATCCTCTGGTGTGTTTATCCAGCTCTTCTCTCCCTGCTGGAAAATCAACCATGATGAACTTTGGAAAAATGGTGCTCTCTGGGAGAAAATAGTGCCACACTTTGGAGGGTGTGGTCATACCCTGGGGTGTTACCTTACACCTCATTGGACCGGAGGGCCCTCCTGCTTGACCCAGAGAACTTGGAATAAGTATCTGAGAGGGGCAGAGCCTCTCAGATCTGCTGCGTGAAACTTAACAGAGAAGAAGGGTCCATGCTGAGTAGTTTGATTGGTACCAACCAGGCCCTGCACTCTGAAGATTGTGTCTGCTGCACAATCTGAACCACAGCCCTCAACCTAACTCACTACAAAAGGACTAAAGAGTGGACTCCCTGCAAGCCACAGGTTAACAGAGCTCACTTGGAACATCACCACAAAGAATCCTCAGCCTAGAGTACTACCAGTGGACTTGTAAGGTTTTTTCCCAAGTGGATTGTGGGAACTGAAGTCCCAAACTTTCAAGGACCATCTTGGAGCTCCCAGACCCCTGGATTAAGATTGGACACTTTGGGACCGTTTGCAGAACTTTAGGAAGAAGTTCCAGAAATTTGGAGCAACTTTGGAAAAAAGCTCCATAAGTGGACTGACTCGACTTGGCCGGCCAAGTGGGCGACCCTCAACTGCGAGCTGGCCTGCCATCCTGCTGAAAAGCTCTGGAGGTTCGACTTCCAGAATTTGACTGGGAGTAGACTGAAACCCGAGCCAGCGAACGCTCACTGAAGCTGGCCTGTTGAAGATCATTGAGGGACTCCTGAAGAAAAGCCATGAAAAAGTTTCTACGTCAGAACGTAGGAAAGGTGACCGGGACCATCTGTGAGAGCCAAGTCGCCCACCTTCAACTGGGAGCCAGCCTGGATCCTTGGTTCATCCCGCTGGAAATCTCCGGAGGTCGGACTTCCATAAGTTTGACCAGGAGCTCCTTGTAAGGCAAGCTGGCAGACCCTCACTTAATCCGGACTTGCTGAGAGCATTGCGGTACGCCAGGAAGAAAAGCTCCAGAAACGTTTCTAAGTCAGAAGGTAAAAAGTTTGACCGAGACCTTCAGCGAGGTGTAGTCGCGCAGGGCTTCATTGTGGTCGGCCTGAAACTTTGACTTTGACCCGGTCTAGTGTGACCAGATGTCCCAAAAGGCGCTATAGGTTTCTATGTGCTATATAGTGCTAAATCTTTCAGAAAAATATCATATATCCGGTTACTTACATTGGAATTTTTTCATTTTGGGGTCATTTTAAAGATAAAAGTATTTCCTATTTTTATAAATTGGTGTTAGATTTTTATTGTCATTATTTACTGAATTGGTGTTTTTAAATGCTTTACATACCTGTCTTTGAAGTTAGGTCTGCCTGCTCACAGCCAAGCTACCAAGGGTTGAGCATGGGAATAATTTTCTAAGACCTGTATTGAGCCCTATATTGTGTTAGTGGCCTTATTGCCAGTGACAGATATACATTTGCCGTTACTAATAACCCACTTTCCAACAATTACCTAGGCCAAAAATCTCTATTAGTTATAGCAAGACTGATATTGGCATAGAATGTGGTCCAGTCCCGAGCTGGTCAAATATGCTGAAGCCCTGACGTATGTTATGGAGGCCGATCACTCATGAAAGATTGACTGGCTCTATAATATCAAAAGAACATTGACCAACATGAGAATGTAGTCTTTATGGGAGAACCCAACTGGTGCACAGTTCCCATTCAAAGAGAAAAAAAAAAAGATCTGTACTGGCACATGGTTATGGCAGATGATCTCAGAGCAATTGAGAGTATTGCATCGACAGGTTGTTTTTTTTAATTTAAATCCACTGCCCTCCATGAGTCTTATTGGAACATTATATCCAAGTCTTTCAATAGGAGACTATGTGCCATATGTACAATGAAGTGGCAGAGAGAGGCCTTCCTGGCTTAACGCCTCTCTTCCACTCCTGAAACTCAAGGCTGCACTATATTTACAAGAATGTGGTGCAGCCTTGCGTTTCAACCTGCGATGCCGCTAAGTTTAGCAACTTAGCGCCAATGCAGGCACCATTGCACCATAGTGCAAGGGTGTCTGCGTGCAGGGGAGGATTGCTTATGCGTAGGAAGGTGTCCCTTCCTGCACTTGAACAATCCTATAATGCCATTCTGTCACTTTCATGTGTGCTGCTTCATGCAGCCCGCATGAAAGTGACAAAATGGCATTTTTTTAAAAGTGTGTTTCTGTACAGGAAGGAACACCTTCCTGTACGTAAACAAACCATGGCATTTTGCTTTTTCCATGTTTGCTGCACAACGCAGCACACATGGAAAAAAGCAAAAACAAGGAGAAATAATGCATTTCTCCTCGTTTCGCCTACTTAAGAACAGGAATCACCTGGTCTTAATTTTGGCGCTGCCTCCTATGTACACCACCCTTGAACATAGGGGCAGCGTAAAAATGAATGGGTGTTGCGGTGGAACGCCCAACGCAACACCCACTGCCCACCCCTTACAAGCTAACCATAGCATGAAAGGGGACCTTATGTACAAGGCAGCATTAAGCCATGTTAAGTGGCTTAATGCTGCCTTGTACATAAGGCGTGGCCCCTATCGCCACCACAACGTCAATATAGGTGACGTTGTGGTGGCGATCGGGGCTTGTACATATGCCCCTATATTTTCAATTTTAGATAGGAATGCTCCCAATAAAATCTTTTACATGTAATTGGTCACCCAACACTGATAACAAAAGTCCTACTTGCTCTGATAAAATTGAAAGAGTTTTCTTCTTTAGATCTCGATGTCTTGTGTTTCGTGTAATTAATTTAGGAGGGGATTTTTTAAAGGAACTTCTTATATTGACTTGTCTTAACATATTGAACATGGGTTGAATGTGACCTCAGCCCCACCCCTATTAAGTGTTCAAACACAGGTTTATTTGTTGTAATATTATTATTTACTGATGATGTATACCTGACACGAAGGTGTGGGCATTGGGAATGAAAGATTGAGCAGAGGGAGATTTTGGGACGTCCTACTTTACAGTAGTACTAGGGCAAAATTATCCCAGAATAGAAAGTGCAAAATTAATGTACTACCATAATATTATAGCCATAATATTAATAACCAAAATATTGTGAAGGAAAGTATATATTATTGAGTGCAGATACTATTCTTAACTCCACATCTACAAGGGCAGCATACATATCGTCAAAGAACATACATGTGGAGTTCAGTATCGCGATATTTATGCGTTTGCTTTCACAGCAGTTTGGATGTTGATGTTCTGGCTAAGATATTTTGGTAGCACGATATTTAATACTCGATATCCCTTATGTCATTCCAATAGAAGTCCATTTTATTCCCATTTTTTTATCATCTAAAATAAAGTAATACATTTTTTTGCTCAGCCATGAGGCAAAGCAGTTTGGATATAAAAATGGATGGAGACCTCTATCATTTATAAATGAACAAATTGGCAAAAGAGAGGTTCTAATATACAGAAACTGGCCTAGTGATAATCGTTTCTCGACTATTTGGATTTTTTGAGGATGTTTGTACTTTTTTGCTTAGCTAATAAGACATAAGGCAAATTGATTGTTTCAAACTTGAATATAGAGTATAATTCCTTGGTCTGCACCCACTGCATTTTTTTTACCCATCCCTTTTGCCATATGTTGCACTGTTACATGTATAACATAAACATACAACCATTTTTACATGGGAGAAACATTTTCTGCAAAAATGTTCATAATGTAGAACTTATTTTGGACTTTAAATTTCTCTCACTTAAAATAATAGCTTTATTTTTCTGTTACAAATATGGCATCATGTCTACCAGCTACTGGGAGCAAGTTGGCTGCCATGTCTAAAGGTGACTGTTGGACTTTGCCCTTTTTTGCAGGGTCATCCCTGAACTTTTTGCCTTCCTCCTAGGCTTTTTTTCCGACATGGTGTTGGTGGTTCTCGGACTGTGGGCACTTTAGCACTGCTGTCCAGTGTAAAGTGCGTGTGCTCTCTGTGGTAACTATGGAAATATTGGTCTACACCTGTTTGGCTTATTTAATTTACCTGTCAGTCCCTTGTAAAGTGGAATCTCATATACCCGGGGCTGGTAAATTAAATGCTACTGGTAGGCTTGCTGTTTGCGCCACCCACCAAAGTAGCCTTTCAAACCTGTCTCAGGCCCCTGCAATTGCAGGGCCTGTGCTCGCAATGTTACTGCCGCTGTGATGTGGCACCTAAAGTGTGTGCCATGTCTGTGACCCCCCTTTTGCTGTATGTCAGTCACCCCTAAGGTAGGCCCTAGCTAGCCCTATGGGCAGGGTACATTGTAGGTAAAAGGTAGGACATGTACCTTAAGTGTGTGACATGTCCTGGTAGTGACAAAGATCCATTTTGGTTTCTCACTGCTGTGAGGCTGTGCTCCCATAGGAATGCATTGGGGATTCCCTGATAAGTGTTTCAGTGGTAATTCCTGATATGAGAGGAGCAGCGTGGTCAAGTTTGGTATGGTTGGAATAGTAATAATAAATGCTGTGCAATGGTGTGCACAGATTTATTATCACTATTTTAGAAATGCCACTTTTAAGAAGTTGGCATTTCTGTGTGCTATGTGTCTGCCTGCCTGATGTAGATTGCATGTCTGGCTTTGGAGTGACAGGGGCTGGTTAGGTATGTGTGGCTCCAGGGAGGGCAGGGTGAGTCGACGCTAGGCTGAATGGGAGATCTGCATTTGGAGTAGTGTGAGGAGTAGTCCCCTGACCCTAAATAGGTCTGTGCCTGACTAGGTGAATGCTGGTTCTGCCCTCCTGTGGTGTGTCTGATGACGCACCCCCACCTGACAATGAGAAAGGGGAGCTCTGTGAACCGAGTGCTCCAAAAAAAACCAGAAACAGTTCAGGCTGGTTCCCCTAGCCCTGGGGGCATTCTAGGAGAGAGACTTCCCCCGTGAGTGAAGAGCCCCGGTGAGTGGGCCTCGAAGTGCACACGGTTGGTGCCAGTTTCCTTCAGCTGCCCCGCAGGAGAGAGGGCAGCCACATCGTTGGGGGCAATGGCTGTTCAATAGCCCCAGAGTGGGGCTCCCCAGGCACAAAGAGTGCCAGTGCTACTATGAGAGGGGGTCCTTATGCTTAAGGAGTCCCAGAGGGGCTTAAAGGGCACAGTTGTGCCAGGCCTCATTTCCCCAGCTGCGAGCGTGAGCAGCTGCAACATGGGGGTATTTTGTTTTCTTGATGAGGAAGGGGTAAGATGCACCCCACGCCCCCAGTGCAATGCGCACAGTGTTTTGCTGCATGGGCAGCCAAGGGGCCAGTGGAAGGCCCCCAGTTACGCCCTGACATTGTGGGACAGAGGGCATTTGAGCCCCGGTGAAAGGCCAGTTGGCCTGGGGTCGTGTTTGGGTGAAATTGGTAGAGCGCAAGGCTCTACAAAGCTGCATAATGTGTTCATGCTTCGTGCATAATGGGTTTATGCTTGTAATTTGCGCATAATGTGGTTATGCTTGTGATTTGCGCATAATGTGTTTTTGCTTGTGATTTATGCACAATGTGTTCTATGCCTAATGCTTATGGGATATAATGCTGAGTACAGTATTTTCCAGTAGTTACTGGTTGTGATATTATTACTACTTGTGCTTTGTGATGGTTCTGACAGTGGCCTGATTGGCCCTGTCCTGTATATAATCCCCTGTGAATATTGCCTAGTGCCAGTTGCACAGTGTATATGTGTGATTATGATCCTAATGTGTTTTGAAAAATACAAAGGCTATTTCTTATATAACCTTGTGTGGAGTTTCTTTTGTGGTGTGCTTAGTGTGTTGCTACTGTGTGAGTGTGTTGCGCAAACACCTTGCACATTGCCTCTGGGATAAGCCTGACTGCTCGTGCCAAGCTACCAAGGGGGTGAGCAGGGGTTATCTTCAGTGTGTAACTCCCTTGCCCTTACTTGAGTGGTGGTTTCTGCCTGGCTTAGGCGCTTGCCCTAGCCACCCAGAAATCCCATTTCTAACAGCGACACTTTGAAACGGGAGAAAATTAATCTGAAGAATTGAATGTTTTTTATGAATTCCATGAAGAGCATCATTTACATTTTCTCCCTTTTCCAAGTGTCACTTTTACAAATAGCAGGCCTCTTGCTCTCAGTCAATAGACATGATGCCATATTTATAACAGAAAAATATAGCCATTTGTTTAAATGAGAGGAATTTAAAGTGAAAAAACATACTTCATAAAACATTAAGGCCCTCATTACGAAGTCGGGCAGAAACATTTCTGACCGACAGATTACGATGGTAGGTAACCATTTGGTCTGTCGTACTCGGTTCCGACCCACATTCGGAGCCTCCAAGTGGGTCGGAGCCAAATCCTACAGCTCTATGGACCGCCTTTCCGACTGACGTATTACAAGGTCGTATTCGGACAGCCTTTCTGGATCAGTCTGTCCGACACGGAATGGATGTCGGAAACTGACTTTGGGGGCCTGTAGCAGGCCCCCCTTCACTCTGAGGCTTTGAATTGGGTCCAATGGGGTCACCCATGGGACCTCTCTTTGAAACCATGCACAGTGTGGCAGGCACAATGGGATGCCCGCCACAGGGTGCAAGGTTTTCTGCAACCACCAATTTCTTCAATGGGAGCCTGTAATGTAAATTGATACTTGTATAGCGCACTACTCATCCGCAAGGGTCTAAAGGCGCTTGTACAAATACCGCTGTGGAACCCATCCTGGCTTTCCCTGTGAGGTGTCCACTCCTGGGCACCCCCAAGGTGGAGGCCAGGCATCCTTAGCGTTGTGGGGGCCGTTGTGGAGATTAAGCAAGCTATTGCCCAGAGTTGCAGAGTGGGACTCCATGATTGGAATGGCACGAGGCGAGAATTATCAGGTCCGTGGAATTTTTTGAGCCCAAGACCCACCGAGGCGGGGAATTGAACCCTGGTCCCGGGCAAGACCTCTGCATCAGGGTCTGCCGCTCCAATCATTGAGCCACAACTGATTGTATTGTATTGTTGGTCGGAACACAGGCTCCCATTGAAGTCAATGGGAGTCCGACCACATGGTGTTCAGAACCATCGTAATCAGTCGATCAGACTCCCCGAACCCGAGTCGGTCAGCAACAATTCCGACAAGGAGTTGGTCTGAATGCTTTCCGACTGACATCGCATTAAGGCACCTAAGACGTTATTGGCTTAACTGAAAGTGGAGAAAAACATTAAGACTTAATGACTCATAGAAATATGTTTCTTCACTTTAAACTTCTCCCCCCCAAAAAATGAAATTTGTCCATTATAAAAATGGCACAGTGTCTACTTGCCACTGGGAGAAAGAGGGCTACGGTTAGTAACTGCAACACTTTGAAATGAGAGAAAATTAAAATGAAGAGTGAACTTAATCATTAATGTAACTTTTCATTTCAATTTTTTCCCTTTTTAAAGCATTCAGAAACATAATTTTGTTGTTACTCTCCAATATAAAATAGACAAGGACTTTTATTTAAGAGTTAAATAACTCAGTGCTTCAGTTCTTCACTTCTGTGCCCCAGCCTGGGTCATATATTTGACTTAGCACTGCTCATTATCAGGCCCTGCTATCTGCAGCCTCTAATGATGATAATGCAAAATAAATACAGCCTTCCCTTAACTTTAAGGGAAATGCGACCCAGTGCTTATTTTAAAAAACTCAAGTCTTTGATCTATTCTGAAGGTGTCAACATCACACTCATTGGAGGCACCTGATCCAGAACAATTTCCATCACCAAGAAAATCAACAATTGTGTTATATACAGAAGTGAACAAGCATTGGCAAAGCCAATTGGGTTCACTTTGCCGATGCTGAGTGACATGATTGGCTTTGCCAATGCCTGACCAGCTATGTTAAAAGTATAAAAAATTGTTTTATATACTTTCAAGATGACCGCTGCATTGTGTGATGTCACAAAAACTGGCAACCATTTTGAAAGCATTGAGAACAATGTTTTTTATATGTTCTGGAAGGCCACCATGTTGTGTGAAGCAACAAGACGATGCAGCACCCATTGTATCATGCAATGCAGAGGCAAACGTGATAGACAATTGCTGGACCTGGTCCTGTCTGCAGGGTCATCCCCAAACGTTTTGCTTTTCCTTCTTAATTTTTGCTGAATTCGTTGTTATTGGCCTTAGGACTCTGTGCACTTTACCTCCACTAAAGTTCTTGTGCTCTCTGCTCAAAACATGGTAACATTGGCTAAAAACCAACTGACATATTTAATTTACTAATAAGTCCCCAGTAAAGTGCATTACATGTGCCCAAGGACTGTAAATGAAATGCTACTAGTGGGCCTGAAGCACTGATTGTGCCACATACTTAAGAAGTCCTTCGAACATGTCTCAGGCCTGCCATTGCAAAGCCTGTGTGTGCAGTTTAACATGCCATTTGAACCTGGCAAAATAAACATTTTGTCAGGCCCAAACCTTCCTTTTTAATACATATAAGACACTCCTAGGGTAAGTCATGAGCAGCCAAAGGGCAGGGTGCAGTGTATTTAAAAAGATGGTTATGTACTATGTTTTACATGTCCTGGTAGTGGAAAACACTTACATTTGTTTTTCGCTACTGAAAGGCCTATCTATCCCATAGGATAGTATTGAAGTTGCCTTATTATATGTTATGAGTGTAATTTCCAAATGGAAAGAGATAACTGGTTCCTGTGTGGTGTCTCTAGAATCTCAATTTAAAATCTTAATGTATGGTGAAGTTAGAATTTAAATGACAGGTCTGGAAACACCACTTTTAAAAAGTTGGAATTCTTTTGCCTTAGCCATGTGGTGCCTTCAACCTGTCTCTGGTCACATAACTGGCTGTAGTTAGCAGTTGGGCTTTGTTAGAAATGGGGTATCTGGGTGTCAGTGTATGCACCCTGTACAAGCAGGAACCACCGCTCTGGTCAGGGTAAGCTAGATACACACTAAAAGATAACCTGTGCTCACTTACTGGTAGCTTCACGCAGAGCAGCCAGGCTTATCTGAAGAGGCATTGTGTACAGTTTTCCTGCAACATACACAGTCACACAATAAAAACACCACAAAAATACACCCTACAGGGTTACAAATATAGATTACAAGACCAAAACAACAAAACTCCAATAAGTAGAACCAGAGTTATGATTTTTTAAAGATAAAATCTCAATCTAGTGCTTAGAGTCAAATAGCACTTAGGTGTTACTTGAAGTCGCACTGGACTGGAGTGAATCCAAAGTTCAGGCCAACTGCGAGGGCAGGCTGGCCAGCTACAGCACTCACACAGGTCCCGCTGAAAAAGTACCGTGGATGGAGCAAGTGTCAAAGTCGAAGAGTCAATGCCTTAATTTCTATTCGTGTAGATGATAAATACTTTGTTAATGAGCCCCTTTACGATGCAGCCACTGTGTCGTCATTGAGCCATGCGCTCGCCATCGAGTTGCGCAGTCCTTCTAAGTGAAGTTGTTGATCATCTCCTTCATCAGTGTCGAAGGGCAATGCATCGGTCCTGATAGTTGCAAAGTCATCACTGCCTCAATCGATTTTTAGAGTTCTGGACAGCCTAAATCTCCTTTCAAGGGCCCAGGCATGGAATGGCACCACTTGGCAGGGCAGGACTCACAGATTCCCGGTGCTGTTGCAGGTTTGAAGTAAGTATTTGAAAGCCCTGAGACTGCAGACCAGAGGCCAACCAGTAAGTCCTTGGCATATGGGTTGAAGTGAGATGGATCTAGTCTTTCTCCTCAGTAGGGTAGTGATTCAGCAGGCAGCAGGGCAGCACAGCAAAGCAGAAAAGCAGTTCTTCCAGAGAAGCAGTCAAGCAGAGTGGCAATCAGTTTAGCACAACAGTCTTTACTCTTGGCAGAATTCTTCACAGGTCCAGTATTGAACTGCATTGGCAGGATCAGTGGTGCAGTACTTAAACCCAAATGTGCCTGTGAGGTGAGAGCGACTTCAAAGCAGGCCCTTGAAGTCTACAGATTTCCTTTCATCCCAGCCCTGTCTGCCAGGCTATCTGTCGGGGGTAATCAGCCCTTTGTGTGGGAAACAGCACAATGCTTATTCAGGTATAAGTGTCAGCTCTCCCTCTTTCTTACAGCCCAGGAAGAGCTATCAGAATGCAGATGAATGCAGGTGAGTTTTTTGCCACACCCACCCTTCCTGTGTTTGTGACTGTCTAGAGGGAATGCACAAAGCTGTCACTCCCCACCCTCTCTTCAGACGTGTACTGGAGACAGGCTGGAGGCACACAGAACTAAGTTAAGAGGAGAGAAAAGTCCACTTTCTAAAGGTCGCATTTCTAAAATAGTAATGTTAGATCCAGCTTTATCATTAAAGAGGATTTATCATTATCATACCAAAGATATAAAACATGAGCCAGCTACTCCTTTCTGATCAAGAATTATAGCTTTAAACTTGTATTAAGGAATTCCTAATGCTAGCCTATGAGAGGAGTAGGCCTCACAGTACAGTAGTGCAAAAATGAATTTGGGTATTTGTCACTACCAGGACATTTAAAACTTAAAATTACTTGTCCTGCCTTTTACTTACACAGCACCCTGCCCTTAGGGCTACCTAGGGCCTATCTTACAGATGACTTAATGCATAATAAAATGGTAGTATAAGTCTTGGCAATTGATTTTGAATGCCAAGTCGAAATGGTAGTAAACTGCACACATAGGCTTTACAATGGCAGGCCTCAGGCCTTACAATGGCAGACCTGAGACAGGTTTGAAAATCTACCTGTTAGGGTGGCATAACCAGTGCTGCAAGCCCATTAGTAGCATTTAGATTACAGGCCCTGGGTATATGACATACAACTTTACAAGGGACTTATAAGTAAACTAAATATGCCAATTGTGTATACACCAGTTTCACCAAGTTTAGGGGGATGCACATGCACTTTAGCACTGGTTAGCAGAGGTAAAGTGCTCAAAGTCCTAAGGCCAACAAGAATATACAGCACAAATAGGAGGTGAGCAAGGAAAATGTTTGGGGGAAGACACCCTAAGGATGACAGGTCTAGCAGGCTTTGTGGATTCCCTCTAGACAGCCACACACAATGGGAGTTTAAGTGTGACTGGATAGGCCATCACTGGCAGGATGGGAGAGATTAGCTGGGCTCAGCTTCATGTCTGCCTGAATGGACTGTCTACCATCTCAAAACAAAGGGATTAACGACCCTGCTTTGTCCCTTCAGCCAGTATGGATCCATGGCAGGGGAGACAGGAAATTCCATGCACTTCAAAGCTGCTATCTAGAAGCGTCTCTCATCTTCCAGAAACAGGGCAGCAGTGTATAAAATAAGGACAATGGACATCACCGCTTCAGTACACTTCTGGACCTGTTGATACTCCGTCAGGAAGAAATACTGCTGCACTGCTGAAAGGACTGCCACTCTGCTGGACTGCTACTCTAAAGGAGCTGCTGCCTTGCTGTACTGACCTGCTGCCTTCTGCCTTCTTGCCTGGGGAGGAAGAACTGGACCTGTAGCCCATCTTTAACCCAGGACCCTAGAGTGACTCAAAGAGCTAGTCAGAGCCCCAGGGACATAAACGTCTACACAAAAACTCCGTCTTCAGTGAGTTCCTTGCCCCCAGGAGGTGTCTCTCAGGTCCTGGATGCTTAGTATGGCTCAGCGGGCTCTAAATGCAAGCTTTTGGGCTCTTCGTGTCCATTGCCATGGAGGACCGCCAATGAGAAGCTCCAGCCTGCCAATCTGCAATGCCTGGACTGCTTTGTGCACCACGCTGACCACCTCCAGCGACTCTTTCATTGCTCCTCAAGACCCCCTCCAATGCGAACAGGACTCTTGGCACAAACCTTGAGAAGGTAAACCTTCAGCGGGACTCATCAAGGACTGTATCTGACCTGGCTTGAAATTTTGACTTAGACCCAATCCAGCATGATTAGATAGCCGCGGTTGGCGCTTTATGCTTTTAGGTTCTATATTGCTGTTTAGTCTTTAAACATTCATGGTTTTATGTTGTTTTCATCTTGTTTTGTTCATTAAATTAGGCTCTACTTTTCTATCCTGATGTGGGATACTTTTTGTGTGGTATTTTCACTGTTTGATGTGTTGCACAAAATAATTTACACCTTGCCTCTAAGTTGAGCCTGACTGCTCTGTGCCAGGCTAATTTGGGGTTTGCTTGTGCTTTACCCTAACTCTGATTGTAGTTGCTGCTTGACCAGGGCTCAATCATATCTAGTCCTGTTTGTTGCAGAAGAGCTTTCCTAATGTGACGGTGATTCTTCATCTGACAGAGAGAACTGTTGACAATATTTAGTTGTTTCTACATATACATATACATATACATATACTTCTAGCCAATAAAATCTCTCAAAGTCTTCTAAGGGCCTATTTGTCCACCTGTCAAATGGCTATGTGCCAGTAACAATACAGCTGTTTTAAATCACAGTGGCACTGGAATATGTTTTAGTTTATTTGAGGCCCAGTTTGGGAAACTAAGTCCCAGCCTTGTTGAAAGTAGGGGCAGTGAGTGAATCACTGGAAACTTTTTCTTGTCGGGAGCGGCTAATAGCATATACGGGATGGGATCATTCACTTACACCTCCCTAAATGCAGTACTTTAATCCAGCCAACAATCAAACGCTTGTTCATTTCTTTGTGTTAAAAGTAATAATAATCTCTGCATTGTGCATCTCCATTTTTGGCACTTGTTGCCCACCGGTCCTTTGGTAACTACTTACCCTAACACTAACATCACATGCATAAGGAAATCCACGAGCCTCATGTCTTCCTTAATGTACACACACTACCCCTATTGACATGGGTTTAGAATTGACATTATAGGGTAATTATATGCAATGTGACCCCACCCAGCACACCCGAAACACTATGGGCCAATAGCTGGTATAATTCCTCTTCCTACGGTTTTCTTAACATATTCCTCCTGCCCTGGTGAAAAAACTGCTACCAATGTCGACTAGGGTTAAGCCCATATTTTGTCACTGAAGCTGTGTTTTGGCCTTGGAAGATACTAAGGGGCAGATTTACGTTTCCTGGTGCATCCCTGCAAATCAGCAGGGATGCGCCAGGAACCTTGCGACACGCATCTTAATCCTTGCGCCACCACGGATGTGCCGCATTTACAATGCAGTACATCATGGCTCAAGGAAATGCAGATGCGTGTCGCATCTGCTGCCGTAAGGTTGGCGCAGTGCTGGAGTTGTGTCGCGGGCGCGCCGCAACTCCAGCACTGTGCCAACCCTGCCTATGTCTAACATGGTGCGTCAAGCCTTACACCTGCTTCAAGCAGGCGCAAGGTTTTGACGCAGGGGGGGTCGGAAAAGTGACTGGGTGAAATCTTGTAGATTTTACTCCGCCACTTTTCAGAGGCGTTCCTGCGCCGGAACGCCCCCCTACGCCAAAACGCCCACATGAAAGCTGACGCAGGTTTCATGTGGCGCAGGGCTTTACAACGTGACGCATCTCCCCAGATGCGTCACGTTGTAAATACCCCGCAGCATGGTCCTGGCTTTACGCCGCCGCTGCGTCACAGAAGTGACGCAACGGCGGCGCAAAAGTGGCATACAGGGCTTGTAAATCTGCCCCTAAATTGCAATGTGGTAGGGCCATTTACCCAGTTTATTAATGCAGACCCTCATATCACTCGTACATTATGTCATATATTATTACTCTATATTATTATTCTCTCATCCTTCGATTTTAGCTCTCCCTACTCACCATGTTCCCTGGGTCATCTGCTTCGGCAAATATGATTTTTAGTCGTTATTTGCCTGAAATTCTGTGTGCATTTTAATATTCAAAATGTTTTTTTTTTTGTTTAAGTCCACTATGGATTCCACACCAGTTTAGGCATTTGTGTGATATTAGCCATATTATCAAGTATATCAGTTCTAAGTGTTATAAATCTTTCTCCCGTGTTTCTTGGGCACTAGGGCACTTTTACTCAACACAGCAAGTGTGTCAGTCACCGAGCATCGAGTGGCGACGGAATGTTTAGCGGCGATGGCGCCGCATCCTCTTCTCTGCAGGTCCCTAAACCTCGAACCACCTCTGCTTCCGCGGGCTCTTTCACTGCAGATGTGAGTGACAGCACAGTTCTACCTTCAACAAGTCAAATGATGGTGAACAAAGAAATACAATTTTCAAAATGACGGTGTGGAAAGGACTGCTAAACGGGAAAGCAGTTCTTGGGTCTGAAGTTGCAACCGACGCAGCTACATTTAGAGTAAATCAGCCACACTGTGTGATCTGTGACATTGAACGGCTTTGCCAGCCGATCACTTGCAATCCCCTGAGTGCGCATCACTCACAGGGGCGCGTAAACCTAGCGTGAACCGCCGCCTCATCTCTCATTTTAATTCAGTATGCCACATTAACGACGAGTTCTCCTAATATTGCGCCCATCCTAGCAAGTGAAAACTCCCTCTGTTCCTGGCAGCTGTCGAGATGCATTTCAAGGGAGCGCTGAGGAGGGCAGTGCTAATAAAATACAATATACTTCAGGCCTCGGCGCTCCCTGCCAAATAAGTGATAATGGCGCGGAGCTTTCTGGCAAGCCCTCTCTCTTTACTGAAATGGGAAGTACACGGGAAGGTCATTTTGTTAAAACCCTTGCCAATACGCAGCGCACAAACATATTGCATGAAAAACGTGTCATAAGGACTTGGCTGCAATTGGAAAAAAGATAATCTGAGACCAGAATTGAATTTCATATGAGAGCAGTTTTAGAGGACATTATAAGCAGAAGTACCACAGTGATATCATTTATATGAACCAAAGCAGGGCAGAACTCGAAATAAAATCAAAAGTAAGCTCTCTCTTGAGGTGACAAGTACATTAAAGCCTGTGTATGGCTCATAGTACTAAACCACGCGATATTATAATGATTTGAGGCACTGGAAATTATGAATTGTAGTTCAAGGACATGTACTGAATTGCTTATGGACAACGATTGTGGAAATTAAGTTCAGGGCAATACCGTTTTTAACATAGAGAGGTTAATATGCATCTGGGCCCAAAGTGGAACCCTCACATCTGATTATAGGCATGAACGCCTATGACGTCTGAACCACGTCCACTGGTGTGACCATCGCATCACATGGACCCTACCCGACATTTTTCGTAGTTAGCTGCCAGCCACTTTCACCAGTAGGAGGCTGTAGTAATCGAAGTATGGAGATATGACCAGTTTGATTTACATGTATGTTTATTGAAGAGTTGGTAAATCAGGAATCACAAGATAACAATTGATGTATGATAGATCTCCAATTCAGAGCCCCACCAGGAGCAGCTCCCTTGCTGCTCAGCCCATCCTCTCAACTGACACTCCACACACAGTCATACCAGCATTCTATGATCTCACCACGCATACCAACATTCCAAGAACATCCACACTGGGTGAGCAGCAAGGTAGGGAATCAGGAAAGGTGCAATACACAATACCTGCATACTACACACCTTCCCCCTTTAATAAAGAAAACAAAAGAATTATGTAAGCAGTAAGCATAGCAAAAGCATAACCAAATATAGTAGTAAAACATTGCATTTAACTAACAAAACAAAACAAGAATATGCAATCCCTCCAAAAAGGAAAATATGCGATCAATCCCAATAATGAACGCATTAAATCAATTAACTACACACACCTCTTCCTCCTTTACAAGCAAACTAAGAAAGGACGTAATGCCCATTCCGCATAACAAACCAAAAACATGGGTACACTGCCCATTGCGCATAAACCAAATATGGGTCCACTGCCCACTGCGCCTAAACCAAAGATGGATCAACTGCCCATTGCGCATAAACCAAAGATGGGTCCACCGCCCATTGTGCATAAACCAAATATGGGTCCACTACCCACTGCACATAAGCCAAAGATGGGTCCACTACCCATTGCGCATAAACCAAAGATGGGTCCACTGCCCATTGCGCATAAACAAATATGGGTCAACTGCCCATTGCACATAAACTAAAGATGGGTCCACTGCCCATTGCGCATAAACTACATATGGGTCCACTGCCCATTGCGCATAAACCAAAGATGGGTCCACTGCCCATTGCGCATAAACAAATATGGGTCAACTGCCCATTGCACATAAACTAAAGATGGGTCCACTGCCCATTGCGCATAAACTACATATGGGTCCACTGCCCATTGCGCCTAAACTAAAATATGGGAACACTACCCAAAATATAGGTACACTGGCTATTGTGCATAACATAATAAAATATGAATGCTGTCCATTGCCCACTTCAAACTTATGCAACAACTAGAGGTAACTACCAATCCACACAGCTAAAAAAGGTAGCGAGATTGTAACACTAATGCTAGGCACAAAGAAAACCGTATAGGGTAGAATCAGTGTAAAGGGTGTGCACTACCCACACTGTAGATTACAATAGAGTGTGTGAAAACCAGCTCCAACACAACAAATACCCTCACAAAACCAATCAAAGCCTAGTACCCTAAAAATATCTAGATCAAGAACCTCCGCAAATAAATAACAATTCTGCTTATTGAACGCAACGTGAGCAAATTCACTAGTTAAGTATGACATAGCATACTTGCGCATAACATATGACTCAATTTACAAGAATAAAATAAAACTGCAAAAATCACCAGAAGCAGTCTGATACAGTAAAATACTAGTACAGATACAGTAATACCATAATGAGTAAAAAAAAAACGACACATAGGACAGCTCCAAAATATAGTCCAGAAACCCTGATGAGCGATGTCTCACCCGAACCCACTCATGTAAGAAAAGATCGCCATTGAAAATCTTGCTTCAGCTGTTTACTGACGAAGGATTGAAAAGTTTCTGGCAGTCAAAGTGCTTAAATCACAATAAGATGCAATGTCATCTTGTCTGCAGCGCGAAGATCACTTTCCATTGCAGTGTCAAAATGCAGCATGTCGTACTCACGTTTTCCGCCACTTCGGAGTTTGTATTAAATAAAACAAAATATAGACGACAAGAATCGAAGCATTCTGGAAACTAATCTTCACCACAGACATTTCCCATAACTTGCACTGACAGCAGCCTGAAGAGAAACCTTGGCAGCTAAGATGGCGGCACGTTTAGTAGACGGCGCACCGTATGGTTCACAGCACGTTGAAGCACCAAGGCGTGCATTGAGCAGCACCTACATCGTCACAGAGGGAACCACGCGACGTCAGCGTGTCCAAAAGATGAAGGTGAGTGCGCGCTGGAACTCGAGCCACATCTTTATTTTTTAATTCATTTTTAAAATGACAGTTGGCAAGATAAGGAATCAGGTCTCAGCGTAGGCCACACATGAAAATTAAAATTACGTTGCACTTGACTTTATCCCGAGCAAGCAAAGAATACAATAAATCCAGACGCCATCAGGGAAATAAATGCTAGAAATAAACAAGCTGAAGTTGAAAACACGAACTCCTTTGTACAGTCAATGTCCAAAGATGAAGTGTTCACGCCATAACAGACACTGCCGTACAAGCTCACAAACGCAGAGCTCGACTGCGCGCAAACAGCATATGTAGATTTGCCAAGACACAAATCACATGAAAACTCACCAACAGTTGAGACGCGCAGTGAGAAGCTCTCTCTGTCAACGTTCAAGAGAAAGTGCAGGAAAGCTAGAAAGGCCATTTTTCCACAAGTATGCACTTCTAGGGTTGACAGGCTGTCTAGTTGGGAGAGGAGCTCGGCCGTTTGCTCACTGAAGAGTGCTCATAACGTAACGATGTACAGCATACTCTCTATGTAAACGCTGGGTTGGCTCCAGACAGCTTGACTCCAGACAGCTTGCGGCAGGAAATGGCACATTTAAACTGTATGCAGGCAAAAATTGGTATACTTAAGCTGTATGCAGGCAGGAACTGGCACATCAGGATTTGAGGGCGACCGATAGCGTGGTCACTGGTGGGGCTCAGGTCGGGTGCCAGTAAACTTGAGTTGCTTTTTAAAATCTCTTTTCTCTTGCTTAATGTTCTTCATCATGTATGTTTATTGAAGAGTTGGTAAATCAGGAATCACAAGATAACAATTGATGTATGATAGATCTCCAATTCAGAGCCCCACCAGGAGCAGCTCCCTTGCTGCTCAGCCCATCCTCTCAACTGACACTCCACACACAGTCATACCAGCATTCTATGATCTCACCACGCATACCAACATTCCAAGAAAATCCACACTGGGTGAGCAGCAAGGTAGGGAATCAGGAAAGGTGCAATACACAATACCTGCATACTACAGAGGCCCTCTCCCACTACTGCTTCTGTCCACGTCCTCCAGTGGTGCTGGACACATACACCTGTAACACCAACCACTGCCTTCATGGACACTAGTCAAAGCTTTCAGTGCTCTTAACACTCCTCTGGCAATTTGTTCGATTAGGGATGGATGACCCAGAGCGTGGTTATGGATGGGGTAATTTCATTTTTAGTCTAAAATTCTGACTATTGTGCTGCTCATTCAAATAAAATACTAAGCCCTTGCATACCAGACACAAAATCACAAAAAGGTGCATAAATGTCCTGTTCTAGTACATTGCAATTTGTTTTTATTCTGTATCCATTCAATTTCCAGTACAACTAAAAAGCCTGTTTCACACATTTTCAATTTTCCCATGATGTCTCTCATTTTACATGTAAGCAGTTGTCGGAATGTGGTTTATTAGTGGGGGCAAGTAGGCACATACCACTAGTAATAAGGCCACAGTCACAATATAAGGACCAGTCAAGGTCATAATAAAATATTCCCTTGCTCAACCCTTGGTAGCAGGCTGCGTTAAGTCAGGCTTAACTTAGGAGACAGGTGTATAAAGCATTTAAAAACACCAATACATTAAATAAGTAGGACACAACACACAATAAAAAAATACAACACCAATTTATAACATTAGTAAATATGTTTATGTATACAATGACACTGAAACAATGAAAATGCAATTTAGGGAGCCAGAGATATGAATTATTAAAGATTAAAAGTAAAAATAGTGTTTAGAAGCGAATAGCACTCAAAGGGTTGAAAAAGTTCACGCTGGGCCGGGACAAAGTTACTCCACATTTGAATCATGGGTCAGAAAAGTTAGATACATTTCAGTCTAGAACAAATTATACTTATTTATGCCATAGATCAAACAAAAACACACTAACTTAATGGTGAAGTAGTGTGATGTAGGAACAATACATGAAGAAGTGATACAAATCAACAAATTATACAAACATTATGTCACCAGTCTTAATTCACAAACAATGCAGCTACTTGGATATCCTTTAACATCCACATTGTATAACTGAGTTAAGTAGCTGCTATCACGGTGGACAAAACAATCAAACCCAGTAGTGTGACAATTCTAAAAACATTTCCACTGGGCGGAAACATTTAATCAAATACAACAGTCCCTGTGTTGTGCAATGCCTTAGGCACTACTGGGTTTGATTGTTTTGTTCCCTGTGATAGCAGCTACTTCACTCAGTTATACAATATGGATATTAAAGGATATCCAAGTAGCTGCTTTGTTTGTGAATTAAGACCGGTGACAAAATGTTTGTATAATTTGTTGTTTTCTATCACTTGTTTATGTATTGTTTTTACATCACACTACTTCACCATGAAGTTTGTATGTTTTTGTTTGATCTGTGGCATAAATAAGTGTAATTTGTTCTAGACTGAAATGTATCTAACTTTTCTGACCCATGATTCAAATGTGGAGTAAAGTACATAGAAATGAGCAGCAAAAAAATGCCTTAAGTCAATATCAATTGAAATGTTGGTTCATAGCCTTTTAAATTAATGTAGCAGCATTTGAAAGGTGATGGCTAGGACCCTTTTGCTCTTAGGAAAGTAGTCCACAGCACCACCCAAGGGTTTTGAAGCTCTGAGTACAATGCACCTGGCCAAATCCTTAAAAGTCCACTAAACGCTGTCCAGCTGGGTTCTTCTTGGTGGCTGTTAGACCTGGCATCTTTGGTGTGGTTTCCCCTGACTTTTTGCCTCTACCTCCTGTATTTTTTGACGCTGTGCTGGATTTCGTTTTTGCTGGTTTAGATGCTTTGGGCACTTTGCCACTGCTGATCAGTGTCAAAGTGCAAGTGCTCCCTAGGTAAATTGTTATATTGATTGGTTATCCATGATCGGTATATTTGTTTCACATGTTAGCCCCTAGTAAAGTGCACTGAGTGTTCCAGGGCTGGTGATTCTACTAGTGGGCCTGCAGCACTGATTGTGCCACCCACAGGAGTAGCCCTAAAATGGTGTCACAGGCCTGTCACTGCAGTGCCTGGGTGCAGTTGCTAACTGCCATGCTGACCTGACCAGTGTCCACACTGGCCAGGCCTAACCCTTCCCTTTCTGTACACATTGGACACCCCTATGGAAGGCCCTAGGTACCCCCCTGGGCAGGGTGCAGTGATTGTAAAAGGTAGAGCATGTATTGGTGTAGGTGACATGCTCTGGTAGTGAATTACAGCCATTTTCGTTTTTCACTATTGAAAGGCTACTTTGCCCATAGGCTATAATGGGGAATGCTGAGTATAATGTTTACCTGCATATCTTCCCATAGGAGCAAGATAGAAAATTAAAGTCTGGTATCCCTGAACTCAGAATTTAATAACACATCTTTTAAGAAAGATGGTTTTTAAATCCTGTGTGTGTATAAACACACAGCACTTTTAGAAAGTGGTTGTTTCCTTTCCTGCCCTTTCTGTGTGCCTTGGCCTGTTTGTGAATTGACTGGGCCTGAATAGGGCTGTGCCTGCCTTCCACAATGCTGGTTCCACCCCCTGCTGGGTGGCTGACGACCCTGCCCCTCTCTCTCAAAGGAAAGAAGAAACCAAGTACACAGAGTGCTCCAGGACTGGCCAGAACTGGTTCTGACTAGGCCAAGGCCCCTCTACCTTCAGAGGACAAAGGATTTTGGGGTATAAGTATTGGGACCCAGACTACAGAAAATTAGATCATCCTGGAATCAAGAAGAAACCTCTGCCAAGGAGAAAGCTGGAAGACTGAAGAAGAACTGACCTGCTGTAAGGCTGACCTGCAGTTGCTTTGCTGCCAAGGATAGGTGAAGGACTTTGCTGTGTGCTGTGTCCCCTGGCTTGAAGGAATCTCCAAGGGCCTGAGTAGAGCTGGCCTCCTGTTAAGAAGTCCCAGGAACTGTCTTGTCCTAACAGTCCTTCCTTATTTAAAGACCAGTTTGTCTACTCCACACCCATACTGGCTTTTGCTCTGCAGCTGCAGATCTCCTTCCAACAGGTGTCCTTTCTCTATGCAGGCCACTTCACACTTCAGCAGAGCAGTTTGGCTTAGCCTGTCAAAGGCTGGCCACCCAGGAAAAATTGCTGGAAGTCTGGATTTTGGCACATCAGAAAAGCAAGTTCTATAACACCTTTTCGGGGATAGTTATCAAAAATCTAACTTTGACAAGTTGTCAGATATATTATAACTATCATTTTAATACTTTGAAGTATATTTTAGCTAACCCCTGTCAAGAGTTGTACTAGTATTCCCATGTTAGCATGTTGAGCCAATGTACTACAAAAGGGAAATTAGCAGTTTTCTCCTCACCAGGTCAAATGAACATATTTTAAAATGTCCCTGGGTATTTTTTCATGGCACTGTACACTGGGGGCATGTAGGGTAGACCTTAGGGTGGCGTATATGTTACAATACGGTAGTTTAAGACTTTGGAAGTACTTTTAATCCCAAAGTTGAATTGCAAATAATTTTCATTTGAAAACAGCAGACTGCAGACTGCAGACTGCAGACTGCAAAGCAGGGCTAACTTTTAAAATGACAGCAGGCCACACAGTCGTGCACACTTAAGTGCACTAAATCTACTGGGCTTCTAAACCTACTTGCCCTACTGTATACTTGGGACTTATAGGTAGGTTGTCAGTACCAATTGTAATTATACCTAATTACCATGTACTATTAATCAGAGAACAGGCACTACGTCTGGTTAACAGAGCCCAGGGAACAATCAGAATCAAAGAACCAACATCTAGTAGTCCAAAATGGGGGCAAAAAGTCAGGGGACACTGTGTTAGGATGGGTGAATATGATGTCAATGAATGTCATGATATGTGCAGGCCCGACAAATGCAATATTAGTAAATGTAAGGTGAACGTATGCCACAGCCTGTGCCACATGCACATCAATGCAATGTCAATGTATATCGTAACTTTTGCCTGCACAAGAGCACGGACATCAGCAATATTGATACCAATGTATGTCATAATCCATGCTTGTGTTAAAATGTATAGGAGGTCCCCTAATACCGGGAAAAGGTATGGGTATATAAGTACAAGACAATACAGATTCCCTTCTCCTATTTTAATTGTACAATTCGGATCCAACTAAGACCCAGAAAACTTAACTGACACAATTAATCACTCCGTGATCTGAATCAAATTTATCAAAACGCAAGGGGTTTCCAGGTCACCAAATCACAAATTTCTGTTCATTCAAGTGAGGAAGCCATTAATATTAAATAATAAGTTCCAAAAGGGAATGTTGTATCGAGAGAAGTTTTTTTTCTACTCATACATGAAAGCAATATATTATACATAAAAAACATGAATTTTCACATATTGAACCACTTTATATTGTTAAAAACATTGTATAAATTCATAAACTTATTGTTGAAAATCATAAAAACTTTAAAAACAAAGCAAAAGAATAAACTGTTGACGCAGCATTTCGGTGTATAGGTGTTAAGTCACCTTCTTCAGGACAATAGTTCATTAATTAAAAACAATCTAAACAAACAATATAAAGACTTTTGTTAGAGAACAAGTCAAATTGCAATTTAATAAAAACATTCCCTTTTTACAAATTATAATTTTAGCGTCATGTAATTTTTTTTTATTTAGAACAAATTCTGAATAAATATTCTGATTCACGGAAATTTAAAGTGTCTGATAATCAATTTTAGGAGGATAAGCTTCGGCTATATAGCTTCATAATATTACCAGGGCATATGCAATTTGCTATATGGGGAGGCTGGTCATAATTCTGAATTTTGAATTAGCGAGACAGGTCCACCTTATGTCCCCTGTTTACCTAACACCATGTGAAAGACTAGTCTCATGGGCATTGCGTATTAACAATAATTACCTTTAAGTACAATGCTGTTCTTCCTTATTCAAGGTATGTACTCTCAATGATAGCCAGACCCACTGCTCTTCTTCTTAATTTTTGATAGCCGTATGGTCTATACTAAGGGGAGCAAAAAAGTTATAATTAAAATATTGTCCCCTTAATTTCCATGTCATTCTATGCGAAATAAGTATCACTATAATTCATATAGTTAAAACCCACCTTAGCCAATTATATTTCTTAGTCATGTAGCACCAATTTTCTTATAATAGGTGCAGCTGAGCAGTGGGTTTGTTGCAAGTCAATCTAAGGAATATAATGAGAGGATATTATAATTGAGGACTATATGCACCGTGTGAACTTTAATGCTCCAGTGGATATAGATTTTGATGTCGCTTTTATTGACCAATTAAATTTTACCAGGACAACGGGGGCAAGAACCCACCTGCAGTTTTTCATGTAACCCTTTCTACGGACGTCGCCTGATTTTTTCAAAATAGCGGGTGCTGTGTAACACAAGGATTTCACTTTCAGTGGGGCGGTTTTTTGTTAATTCAAACTTTACCATGGCTCATGAAATCATTCACCCACCGCCTCACCTGTGTTAAACTTAGTAAAACATCATAGTCAATTACTGTTATTTCACCGGTTATAATAGGATATCTTGTTGATCTGTAACAAATATGAATTTGATAGTTCGCTTATAGAAGAGCTCAAGCATTTTACAAAATCATATGCAAAGCTTTTAATCATAGAGTATTATCACCAGTCCAATTGCAAGGGTGTACCTTTTTTTGGGAACTTTTCAATTCTTCTGCCTTTGTCGGGATGTTTGTTACCACCAAACCATGACATTAATCTGTTTCAAAATAAACAAACAAACAGGAACGAAAAATGTATCCATAGTTTTGTACTTATAATTTTCAAATTTCTAAGGGAGATTAATTACTCGATTTTTAAAACCAAAACTGTATTTAAAGGTTATTTAACTAGGAAGTTTTTAGAGTGAAACTATAGAATTATTTTGAAGACAGACGCATTACAAAATTTGTCGTTATGCCTCCTCCCTTCTCTTTTTAGGGTTTGGTTAAAATTTGGTTAAAAAATCAAAGTTCCCGACCCATTGGGTTCTTGAAAAAAACTTTACCTCAAGATATGTAGAGAGTAGCCTCCGTCTGTATCATCTGCCCATCATCAATGCTTTGACAAGGAGGCTCGGGCGGACGGCTATTTAAATACGCCTATTGTGTCGATTTGGAATGTCGTCATAGTCTAAACGAATGCACCTGTGCCTCTACCTTTGCTGTTTGCAAGCCGATACTTTGGTACATATTAGTACGGCGGCCATCTTGTAATGGATTACACCCAATGTTGTATCACTTAATATTATTAGTAATTCTAATTTTGCCGCTGCATTTTTGTTACCATAAAGATTATTTCTTATCTACATATTTTAAAACACCATATGAAAAAGAACTTGGTATTCCAATAGTTTATGATTTTATTTTCTCGCAATGGCGACTTGTGGTGGCCATATTGCCTGACTCGTAGCCAGTTATATTTCTAAGCTTACTTATTGTTAAAAACAAGAAATTTTTAGACAGCTTTTTTTAGATTGATCTATTTCAATACTGCCGTTCGCATTGTCCCTTGATTGTTCAATCAAATCCGGTTATAAAAAATGACTATTTCAGTCATTGAGAAAAGTTTTGTCGTATTGAGCATTTATAATATGTTATCAAAGATTGCCAGTCTTACATGGTTCAATCAAACCGCTTATGTTCGATGAGCCAAAAAGACTATCGCAACCCAATTATGGGGATAACCTAATGTCTAGGCTTGCATGATTTTCAAAGTAATTTCTGAATCTATAATGTAAAATACATATATAAACGTCACTCATAAGTATAACTCTCAATAATAATTAAACGTTTTTGCATAAATCAACACACCAAAACAAAATACATTCCTAGTCTGTCGGAGAAGATCAGTTTTCAAAAAGTAATCTCCTTCTTTAATACAGAATTCATTGGAATAAGTTCTTCAATTCGCATATCTAACTTATCCTACCTTACTATCTCATATAAATGTTTTGGTCATCACCGTTGTTAAGGTACCTCCTTATCCAATCCAAGACTGGCACAACAAGATTTAAATTAATCTCTCCAATTCGTCTTTACTGTTGAGTCTGCATTTATATGAATTAAACTTGGACATGTAAATCTGGATACCTTGTTTGCCTGGACTTCGCCGTGGGCTGTTCCCTGCACCTGTGGTGTTTTTCTTCTGCCGCAGCTCCTCGCCGGACCCGCTTCGCGGGTCCCGCTTCGCGGTGTGGAGAGAGGCGCCTTGAGCATAGAGGGGCTCTGATCTTGGACACCGGACTCTGGGCTTTGGCAGGCAAGTACAGGGCTGCGAGCGGACCCGCAGGGACTCCAACTCCCAGGAGCCCCTGCGTGAGGTCAACCCACAACACCTGGGTCGCTCTCCCTGACTGCCACGCCCCCCGCCCCACCTCCTTCTCTTTTATTTTTGCACTGGGATCCCGCTGCGCGGGAGCGCGCGGGAGGGCGCCGGGAGAAGCCCGGGACAAGGGCGGGGCCGTCTGTGGCCGTCATAGGCCGGAGTAGGCCGGGCTGGGCCTACCCTCTTGGTTCTGCCGTTTGCCATTAAGTCCCTAGCACAACAAGCTGATAAAGTGCCCCATAGCTATCATCACACTCTAAGATACCATGCCGTCCCCGGTAAAGGAAAGTACCCCCATAAGGCAGGCAGGAACAAAAAATATGACCTTAGAGAATTACTTTCCTCGGGCGGGGGGAGATGGGGACAAGGAGAACACATTAAGCCGGCTCAGAGCTGAGCGGAGACGCTCTATAGATAATTTGAAAGGTAGACCTCTAGGAGACTATCCTCCCACACCTAGCGAAGACTTGACACTAAATGAAGATGTTCCGATCCTGCTTAGGGATGTTACAAAAACGCCCCCAGTGGTACTTATGAGCTCAACCCCAGTGAGTAGCACAAGCCCAAGTAGGGGGACGATTGACTTAATTTCTCAACTGCCCCCAGCATCAAAGTCTAGGAAAGCCAAACCTAAAATAGCTGTAGCACAAGGGGTTTTTGGGCCCCCACCAAACAAACGTAGGAGGAAGTCGAGGGGTGCCCAGGCTAAAAACAAACCAAAGATCCCTCATTCTGATTTTGGGAAGTCATCCAAACCCTCCATATCAACTGTGACAACGGTGGCTGACTTACATTCTAAACCCGCTGCACAGGATGGTGTGGCTCCCGTCCTGACTAAAGAGACGGCTAGCAACATTGTTAATGCCCCCCTCTCTGTTGCTCCGCTGGGTAATTTGGAATTCCTGCTTAGGTCACTTTTGTCACCAATTAGTGAAAGCATCAAAAAAGTGGAAATCAGACTAACCATTCTTGAGGCTACACTAAGCAGTATGAAAAATCCGGCCAACTCTCACGAGAGGGCTCCTAAACCTATTGCCACCCCAACAGCTCCAAAAAGTGTTATGCATCTTGCTCCCTCACAGGTTGCAACTGCGGCCGCCCCACCACAAACCCAGAGGAATAACCCTGCCCCAAATAAGCCACCTAACCCCATAGGACCTATACCCCCTGCAAATGCTGTTCCCCCGGTACAGCCCCCAGATAGTGTTGCACCGACTCCACTAATGAAGCTTCCCCCCAGGCCACGTAGACCCAATTTACCACCAGAGGCGAATGACTTTACAGTAGTCATGGCGGGCGTCCCACCACTAGAGGCAGGTGAAGCCGAGGATTTCTGTGCTCTGAAAAGTAGGGTGATTAAGTGGCTAAATTTGAATAGACCCTTACCCGTACACTTAAGCAATGAGATCATAATGGTCAGAAGGGTGCCTTGGATAGGGAGAACACGCAAATCCATCATAGGGGATTGCATATTGGTGAGCTTCAGGGATGCTGGAACAGTTGCTCACATATGCCAGGGAAAGAATAGATCACAGGTAACAACAATTCAAACACTTCATGTGTCTTTCTTCTTTCCCCCCACCCCAGCCCCTGTACACGTGACCCGTTCATATGACAACTGGGAAAGGGTGGGTCGAAGGGGTGTTCATCACGAGTTCAATCCCAGGCCATTATTTAGCCGCCCAGAGCTACCCTTCCATACATTCAATCAGTTCCACTGCCTGGATGGTCTTGAGGGGGTAGATTGACAAAGAGATAATGGTATATGGGGTATAGGGGGTAGAGGGGTTCCAAATGCTGAGTGGGAGAAGCACAGCCCCGAGACAAAACAAAAGTCATCAAGTTGCGCCCGGAGTTATGTGCTGGATGAACCTAGGGTTGTAGATATTGTATGTATAGGTGACGCACAGGGATCGGAATTGGGAAAACAAGTGCGAGAATCACCTGGTGGGTCACAGGGAGGAGGGGTCCAGGGGGGTGAGGCACTAAAAATCATCTCATGGAATATAGCTGGCCTGGCTGGGAAATTTAATAACAAAGAGTGGCTTGACTATATCAGAAAATTCCATGTAATTTGTCTGCAGGAGACCTGGGCCCAGGAGAATAATTTCCACCTGCAAGGGTATAAGTGTTTTTTTGTTCCTGCTCAAAAATCAAGATCAGGGAGAGCGATGGGAGGTCTAGCTATTTATATAGATCTGAGCCTTCCGGGAAGTTACACTTGCCTTGATTGGAATTCCCACAGGATTCAGGCAGTCAGGTTCACTGGGAAAGGTCTTAGATTTGTTGCAGTAAACCTTTATAACAACGAGATAGCGGGATCTAACATCTCTCTTGTTACTGAATTAGATAATAGGTTGGGCCAGGTCATAACAGGCCAAAAAAATGGGCAGCCACATGGGTTGGTGGTTATGGGAGATTATAATTGCCACTTGTGCCCGGTACTGGTCCAAATAAGTACAGATTGGTCCCGATGCCCTATGGAGAAGGGACCGCATTTCTCTCATACGCCGTTGGGCTCAGCTTTCAGAATGTTACGGTTTAAATATGACCTTGAACACACCATTAATATGGTAGGGATGCAGGAGGATGGCACACTCCCCCCCACATTTAAGGGTAGAGGATGCTCTTCCTTCATAGATTACATTCTGGTCTCAAGGTCCTTAATTAATAAGACAACTAGTGTAGGGATCGAATGGAGTGGCTTTAGTGACCATAACCCTCTTGTTTTGGAGCTGCAGTATATGGTGGGTCTAAGTATTAGAGTTCAACGCACCTTCACTGAGAGAGCAACAGACCAAGGCAGGAGACTTAAATGGGCTAAAATAGACGGGGAAAAGTTCTACAAGGGCCTGGTGGACGCAGGCATACTTGCTATTAATGATTGTTTGGACACAGAAGTCCGCGGACCGAGGATAATGGAAGCTTTCGACCAGATCGCTAATCTGGTCGATGGTTTGCTAAAGACTAGTGTCCCATTTAAGAACCACGGGAATCCCCGATGGTTCGACAAAGACTGCTCTAAAGCTTTGAGGGAGCTGAAAAGCTGCCTTAAAACTAAACCAAGGGTCCCCCACAAAGTTAAGGTGTGCAGAGAAATTTATAAAAAGGAAATTAAGAGGAGGAAACTTGCCTTGCAGGTGGAAGCATGGGCAGATTTACGAGAAGCAGGGGAAAGAAAGGACCTAGCAGGCTTTTGGAAAATAATTAATAACCCAACTTTCCAGGAAAAAGATACCCCGGATATAGGGGCCAATATTCTCCCAGAGCAGTGGGTTAACCACTATAGGGGCCTGTACAATCATGAGCCTGGTTCTACTGTAGACCTACCGGCCATTCCAACTGAGGCTCCACTGGTAGAATTCTCCATTAAGGGAGACGCTCGATCATGGGGGAAAGGCTATGTTGGTTATGTTGGACCTATCGGCGGCATTCAACACCGTCCCACACGCAGGCCTTCTCTCAAGACTTAGGGAGATTGGTCTGCGAGGGACAGTGTTGGACTGGTTTCAATCCTTTCTTGCCGACCGCCGACAGGTGATCTGGGCCCCGCCGTTCTCGGCCGAAATGCTTCCGCTGGAGGTGGGGGTGCCTCAGGGCTCGATCCTGAGCCCCACCATCTTTAACATATACATGGCCCCTCTTGCGGAGGTAGCGGAGGCGTTCGGGCCCGGGTCATCTCATATGCTGATGACACCCAGCTCCTGTTCACTTGCAGGAAGGGAGAGGCCTTTAGCGGCGGCAGAATTAAGGACTGCCTGAGTGCAGTCTTTGCGTGGTTTCAGCGGCACAGCCTGAAATGCAACTCAGATAAATCTGAGCTGCTCTTTTTCGGCTGTGCCCCCGATCCGGGCTGGAAGTCATGGTGGCCCCAGGACATGTCCCCCCCAGAGAAGCCATCATCCCAGGTAAAAAATCTCGGAGTGGTGTTTGACGATGATCTATCCTTTCGTCCACACATCCTGGGATTAGCAGGGAAATGTTTCAGCATCCTTAAGATGCTTAGGAAATTTCTTCCCCTACTTTCACTGCAGTATCGTAGGAAGGTAGTCCAGGCGCTTGTGGGCTCCCGCCTGGATTATGCAAATGCTCTTTTTGCAGGCCTACCTAAGTATTTGTTATCTAAACTGCAGATTGCCCAGAATTCGGCGGCCAGAGCTATCTATGGGTTGCCTAGGAGAGCTAGTGCCTCTGCGCTTTTGGCTAGGCTGCACTGGCTCCCAATTTTGGGGAGAATTAGATTTAAACTCCTCACTCTGGCATTCAAAGCCCTTCATGCGATTGGCCCTTATTACCTGAGGAAGCGTATTGTCTTCTATGTGCCGCGGAGGCTGCTGAGGTCGGCGGACCTGGCTAAAATGGAGGTGCCTATGGTCAAACGTGTCCGGATGGGAGGTCGCTCCTTCCAGTACGTGACAGCCTGCTTGTGGAACGAGCTCCCACTTTCCCTTCGGAAAGCGAATAATCTTATGGCTTTCAGGAAGGAGTTGAAAACTCTGCTTTTTACTAAGTAACCTAGTGTGACGGTAGTAGGTCGTTCCCTTTGGGTTTCGTGTTCCTTTGGGTCACTTTGCCAAAGCGCCGGGACACCCTTCTGGGGTAGCCGTGCGCTCAAAAAGTGCGGAGTAACATAACATAACATAACATTAAGGAGATCATTGCAGGGATTGAGGGCCTGACCAAAAATAAAGCTCCGGGGCCTGATGGAATCCCCCCTGATCTGTTTTTGAGTAACATCGAACTCTGGGCTCCCCTAATGACAAGGGTTATTAATACTGCTATCATCTGTGGCCTGCCCCCGTCTTGGTCCACGGCAGTAATTGTGCCGATTTTCAAAAAGGGCAACAGGGATGACCCAAAGTGCTACCGCCCGATCTCCCTGATTGATGTGTCAGCAAAACTTTTGGGGAGGGCAATTCTTAATAGACTGTCCGAGTGGACCGAGGAAAAAAACATCTTCTCGGACACTCAATACGGATTTAGGGCAGGGAGGTCCACTAGTGACCAGTGCCTGAACCTTTATTTGCTGACTGCCAAGTATACCATGGCTAGTGATGAATCCATTTACATGGGTTTCATGGATCTGGCAGCAGCATTCGATCACGTCAATAGGGAAAAATTGTGGGGCATGATGCTTAGTATGGGGATAGAGAGTGGTCTAATTAATATATTGAGGGAACTGCACAGTGACACCATCGCCAAAGTCCGCTTTAATAGGGAGGGGGGGCTGACTAGTTCTTTTCCCTGTAAGAGTGGAGTCCGACAAGGCTGCATTCTTGCTCCCTTTTTGTTTTCCCTTTATATTAATAATTTGGAGCAGTTTCTGTTGGGTCTGAAGGCAGATTGCCCAAGGGTTGGGTCGCGTCATATTCCTGTTCTGCTTTATGCAGATGACGCGGTACTGATCGCACGGACACCAAGGAGCCTACAAATCCTGATTGATGGTTTTGTTAGGTTCATGAGTGCCTTGGACCTTTCTGTAAATCTGAGTAAATCCTATGTGCTCCTGGCGGGGAAAAAAACCACCTCTAAATTTACATACAAAATAGGGAGCCACATTGTGGAAGAGGTCAAAACGTTTCCATACCTTGGTGTAACATTCGATGGTGCCCTGCGGTTTGATACCCTGGTGGAGGAACGTTGTGGTAAAATGATTGCATCTAACGGGGCAATTGCTAGCTATGGCAGGAGGCTAGGAAGATGGTCCCCGGAACAGGTGATAAATCTGTACAGCTCAGTATCATGCTCCAAGGTAATTTATGGGGCAGAAGTATGGGGCTTTGTCAATACCACTAGTATCCAACGTGAAGAAAATAAATATCTGAAATCACTCTTGAGGGTACCACAAAGTACTGCTGGTTTGATTGCCCATAGGGAGCTAGGGAGACCATATATAGAAGATTTGATAAAATTGAGGCCTATTATCGCTTGGTTAAAAATCTGGTACAATCCTGATGCGACACTTAGTAGAGAAATCTTATTGGACTGCCTAAAAAGGGACAAGTGTATGCGCATCCCCTGGCTCCTTTATGTGAAGAATACCCTGGAGGAGCTATGTTTTGGGAACCTCTTTACTCATCCTGTAACTATTGTAGCCCAGAATAAACTGCATGTAGGGAGAATTTTTCTAGAGCGGAAAAACCTACGCAGAGATGAGGCTGAAGGGTGTAAAAAGACAGTGAGGGCCCATCACCTAGTGAAGAGCGTGGAAGGTATGGAGCCATACTTGTTCCTCATGTACAATGCACAGGATAGGTTCCTGATGTGCCGTTTCAGATTGAACCTTCTCCCATTTATGTTGGCATCACCAGCGGGGTTTGCTACATCAATAGAACAGAAGGGGCCCTGCGGCTGCGACAACAGGTCTCCGCAAGACTCCCTTCATTTTGTTCTACTCTGCCCCTTTTACTCAATGCCCAGACGCAGATACCTTGTAAATATTTTGAAAAATGCTAATTTGGTCCACGCTAGGGAGGCACTTGTATTCTTACAGAAAGCTGAGGAACCCCAAACACTGTGTAGTATTATGAACTTTATCAAGGTAGCACTTCGTTTAAGGCTTACTAGAGGAGAAGACTGAAATGTTTTTACTTTAACTTTTAAGTGTTAAATATGGCTATATTGTTGTATTTATGTTTTGTTAATTCACTGTACAAAGAACCCTGAAATGTTTAATGACTTTTTAATATGTAAATATGAGTGTGCTTTTATGGTGTTTTTTAATCACCGAATAAAGATTCTTTGACTTGACTTGACTGTTCTCTCTTTTTTCTTTTTGCTGTCACATCTCCCCCTCTTATATTAACTTGTTCTGCCTCAATGATGCACCCCCTCAAGTCTTCTATTTTATGTTCCTTATCCAGCCAGTGTTCCACTAAGGGTGAATTTTTTCTTTTCGTACGAATCGCAGATGTATGTTCGTTTAATCTTAACTGTATTTCTCTGAATGTTTCCCCAAAATAGCCTTTGTCACAGGGGCACTGTCCAAGATAAACAACATTTTTTGTGCGACAATTGACTAGGCTTTTCTGAAAATGATTGATCTTTTTGCATGTTACTTGGGTTCCTTTAATAATATTGTCGCAATTGTTACAGCTACCACAGGGAAAATTGCCTGCAGGGTTGTAACCATCAATTGTTCGTAGTGATTTCCTTTTTGGAGAATTGGGGTATGTATGTACTAAACAATTTCTTATAGTCCTGTTCCTTCAAAAGGAAAAGAGCGTTTTTGGCAAATCCTTTGAATTACTATTGTTCAGTAGATGCCAATTTCTGTTGATATGATTTTTTATCTTATTGCTAATACTCATAAAGTTGCTAACACATACTATCTGTTGAGATTTTTCATTGCTCTTCAAACTAGGTTCAAACAAACTGTCTCTGTTGTAGTACTTGGTACGCTTATAAGCTTTTTTAACCAGCTGTTTAGGATATCCTCTATCCAACAATTTCTTGGTTAGTGTTTTAGCATGGAATTCAAAAAGTTTTATACTTGTACAATTCCGTCTATTTCTAAAGAATTGACCAAAGGGGATATTACTCCTCTGGCTTAAAGAATGATAGCTTTCGAAGTGCAACATAGTGTTGCGGTCAGTGGGTTTGGTATAAAGTTCCACGATAGAATACCATTGGTATCTATATGGTGATATCCAAGAATTCACGTTTTGTTACTGTATGCTGAAGTGAACCTCAGATTATTATCTCCTAAATTCAACCACTGTATAAAAGAGTCTAAATCCTCCTTTGTGCCCTGCCAGATAGAAAAGATGTCATCTATAAATCGGGTTACAACAAACAAATGATGGACGGAATGCTGACAATGCAGACATTCTCCCCCAGTCAAGAGATCTGGGTTAAATCCATCGTTCTTTTGCCCACTACGCCACCCCAGTTTAGACATGGCCATATGCAAATCAGTCTTGACCCTGTGCCTCATGGGAACATTCCAGCCCGAACTGCCAAGCCATGTCTTCCCTGGACCGGAATCAAGCATCCTAGGACCGGTTTCTGGCTATCAGCCGTCATCAGCCAGGATAGCTTGACTCCAGTGGCGTGGTGAGCACGGGTCCCACGTCTGGGAATACCCATCCCACTTAGGGCGAAAAGCGTTACAACAAACAAATGATGGACGGAATGCTGACAATGCAGACATTCTCCCCCAGTCAAGAGATCTGGGTTAAATCCATCGTTCTTTTGCCCACTACGCCACCCCAGTTTAGACATGGCCATATGCAAATCAGTCTTGACCCTGTGCCTCATGGGAACAGTCCAGCCCGAACTGCCAAGCCATGTCTTCCCTGGACCGGAATCAAGCATCCTAGGACCGGTTTCTGGCTATCAGCCGTCATCAGCCAGGATAGCTTGACTCCAGTGGCGTGGTGAGCACTGGTCCCATGTCTAAACTGGGGTGGTGTAGTGGGCAAAAGAACGATGGATTTAACCCAGATCTCTTGACTGGGGGAGAATGTATGCATTGTCAGCATTCCGTCCATCATTTGTTTGTTGTAACGCTTTTCGCCCTAAGTGGGATGGGTATTCCCAGACGTGGGACCCGTGCTCACTACACCACTGGAGTCAAGCTATCCTGGCGGATGACGGCTGATAGCCAGAAACCGGTCCTAGGATGCTTGATTCCGGTCCAGGGAAGACATGGCTTGGCAGTTCGGGCTGGACTGTTCCCATGAAGCACAGGGTCAAGACTGATTTGCATATGGCCATGTCTAAATTGGGGTGGTGTAGTGGGCAAAAGAACAATGGATTTAACCCAGATCTCTTGACTGGGGGAGAATGTATGCATTGTCAGCATTCCGTCCATCATTTGTTTGTTGTAACGCTTTTCGCCCTAAGTGGGATGGGTATTCCCAGACGTGGGACCCGTGCTCACTACACCACTGGAGTCAAGCTATCCTGGCTGATGACGGCTGATAGCCAGAAACCGGTCCTAGGATGCTTGATTCCGGTCCAGGGAAGACATGGCTTGGCAGTTTGGGCTGGACTGTTCCCATGAAGCACAGGGTCAAGACTGATTTGCATATGGCCATGTCTAAACTGGGGTGGTGTAGTGGGCAAAAGAACGATGGATTTAACCCAGATCTCTTGACTGGGGGAGAATGTATGCATTGTCAGCATTCCGTCTATCATTTGTTTGTTGTAACGCTTTTCGCCCTAAGTGGGATGGGTATTCCCAGACGTGGGACCCGTGCTCACTACACCACTGGAGTCAAGCTATCCTGGCTGATGACGGCTGATAGCCAGAAACCGGTCCTAGGATGCTTGATTCCGGTCCAGTGAAGACATGGCTTGGCAGTTCGGGCTGGACTGTTCCCATGAAGCACAGGGTCAAGACTGATTTGCATATGGCCATGTCGAAAATGGGGTGGTTTAGTGGGCAAAAGAACGATGGATTTAACCCAGATCTCTTGACTGGGGGAGAATGTATGCATTGTCAGCATTCCGTCCATCATTTGTTTGTTGTAACGCTTTTCGCCCTAAGTGGGATGGGTATTCCCAGACGTGGGACCCGTGCTCACTACACCACTGGAGTCAAGCTATCCTGGCTGATGACGGCTGATAGCCAGAAACCGGTCCTAGGATGCTTGATTCCGGTCCAGGGAAGACATGGCTTGGCAGTTCGGGCTGGACTGTTCCCATGAAGCACAGGGTCAAGACTGATTTGCATATGGCCATGTCTAAACTGGGGTGGTGTAGTGGGCAAAAGAACGATGGATTTAACCCAGATCTCTTGACTGGGGGAGAATGTATGCATTGTCAGCATTCCGTCCATCATTTGTTTGTTGTAACGCTTTTCGCCCTAAGTGGGATGGGTATTCCCAGACGTGGGACCCGTGCTCACTACATCACTGGAGTCAAGGTATCCTGGCTGATGACGGCTGATAGCCAGAAACCGGTCCTAGGATGCTTGATTCCGGTCCAGGGAAGACATGGCTTGGCAGTTCGGGCTGGACTGTTCCCATGAAGCACGGGGTCAAGACTGATTTGCATATGGCCATGTCTAAACTGGGGTGGTGTAGTGGGCAAAAGAACGATGGATTTAACCCAGATCTCTTGACTGGGGGAGAATGTATGCATTGTCAGCATTCCGTCCATCATTTGTTTGTTGTAACGCTTTTCGCCCTAAGTGGGATGGGTATTCCCAGACGTGGGACCCGTGCTCACTACACCACTGGAGTCAAGCTATCCTGGCTGATGACGGCTGATAGCCAGAAACCGGTCCTAGGATGCTTGATTCCGGTCCAGGGAAGACATGGCTTGGCAGTTCGGGCTGGACTGTTCCCATGTAGCACAGGGTCAAGACTGATTTGCATATGGCCATGTCTAAACTGGGGTGGTGTAGTGGGCAAAAGAACGATGGATTTAACCCAGATCTCTTGACTGGGGGAGAATGTATGCATTGTCAGCATTCCGTCCATCATTTGTTTGTTGTAACGCTTTTCGCCCTAAGTGGGATGGGTATTCCCAGACGTGGGACCCGTGCTCACTACACCACTGCAGTCAAGCTATCCTGGCTGATGACGGCTGATAGCCAGAAACCGGTCCTAGGATGCTTGATTCCGGTCCAGGGAAGACATGGCTTGGCAGTTCGGGCTGGACTGTTCCCATGAAGCACAGGGTCAAGACTGATTTGCATATGGCCATGTCTAAACTGGGGTGGTGTAGTGGGCAAAAGAACGATGGATTTAACCCAGATCTCTTGACTGGGGGAGAATGTATGCATTGTCAGCATTCCGTGCATCATTTGTTTGTTGTAACGCTTTTCACCCTAAGTGGGATGGGTATTCCCAGACGTGGGACCCGTGCTCACTACACCACTGGAGTCAAGCTATCCTGGCTGATGACGGCTGATAGCCAGAAACCGGTCCTAGGATGCTTGATTCCGGTCCAGGGAAGACATGGCTTGGCAGTTCGGGCTGGACTGTTCCCATGAAGCACAGGGTCAAGACTGATTTGCATATGGCCATGTCTAAACTGGGGTGGTGTAGTGGGCAAAAGAACGATGGATTTAACCCAGATCTCTTGACTGGGGGAGAATGTATGCATTGTCAGCATTCCGTCCATCATTTGTTTGTTGTAACGCTTTTCGCCCTAAGTGGGATGGGTATTCCCAGACGTGGGACCTGTGCTCACTACACCACTGGAGTCAAGCTATCCTGGCTGATGACGGCTGATAGCCAGAAACCGGTCCTAGGATGCTTGATTCCGGTCCAGGGAAGACATGGCTTGGCAGTTCGGGCTGGACTGTTCCCATGAAGCACAGGGTCAAGACTGATTTGCATATGGCCATGTCTAAACTGGGGTGGTGTAGTGGGCAAAAGAACGATGGATTTAACCCAGATCTCTTGACTGGGGGAGAATGTATGCATTGTCAGCATTCCGTCCATCATTTGTTTGTTGTAACGCTTTTCGCCCTAAGTGGGATGGGTATTCCCAGACGTGGGACCCGTGCTCACTACACCACTGGAGTCAAGCTATCCTGGCTGATGACGGCTGATAGCCAGAAACCGGTCCTAGGATGCTTGATTCCGGTCCAGGGAAGACATGGCTTGGCAGTTCGGGCTGGACTGTTCCCATGAAGCACAGGGTCAAGACTGATTTGCATATGGCCATGTCTAAACTGGGGTGGTGTAGTGGGCAAAAGAACGATGGATTTAACCCAGATCTCTTGACTGGGGGAGAATGTATGCATTGTCAGCATTCCGTCCATCATTTGTTTGTTGTAACGCTTTTCGCCATAAGTGGGATGGGTATTCCCAGACGTGGGACCCGTGCTCACTACACCACTGGAGTCAAGCTATCCTGGCTGATGACGGCTGATAGCCAGAAACCGGTCCTAGGATGCTTGATTCCGGTCCAGGGAAGACATGGCTTGGCAGTTCGGGCTGGACTGTTCCCATGAAGCACAGGGTCAAGACTGATTTGCATATGGCCATGTCTAAACTGGGGTGGTGTAGTGGGCAAAAGAACGATGGATTTAACCCAGATCTCTTGACTGGGGGAGAATGTATGCATTGTCAGCATTCCGTCCATCCTTTGTTTGTTGTAACGCTTTTCGCCCTAAGTGGGATGGGTATTCCCAGACGTGGGACCCGTGCTCACTACACCACTGGAGTCAAGCTATCCTGGCTGAAGACGGCTGATAGCCAGAAACCGGTCCTAGGATGCTTGATTCCGGTCCAGGGAAGACATGGCTTGGCAGTTCGGCTGGACTGTTCCCATGAAGCACAGGGTCAAGACTGATTTGCATATGGCCATGTCTAAACTGGGGTGGTGTAGTGGGCAAAAGAACGATGGATTTAACCCGGATCTCTTGACTGAGGGAGAATGTATGCATTGTCAGCATTCCGTCCATCATTTGTTTGTTGTAACGCTTTTCGCCCTAAGTGGGATGGGTATTCCCAGACGTGGGACCCGTGCTCACTACACCACTGGAGTCAAGCTATCCTGGCTGATGACGGCTGATAGCCAGAAACCGGTCCTAGGATGCTTGATTCCGGTCCAGGGAAGACATGGCTTGGCAGTTCGGGCTGGACTGTTCCCATGAAGCACAGGGTCAAGACTGATTTGCATATGGCCATGTCTAAACTGGGGTGGTGTAGTGGGCAAAAGAACAATGGATTTAACCCAGATCTCTTGACTGGGGGAGAATGTATGCATTGTCAGCATTCCGTCCATCATTTGTTTGTTGTAACGCTTTTCGCCCTAAGTGGGATGGGTATTCCCAGACGTGGGACCCGTGCTCACTACATCACTGGAGTCAAGCTATCCTGGCTAATGACGGCTGATAGCCAGAAACCGGTCCTAGGATGCTTGATTCCGGTCCAGGGAAATACATGGCTTGGCAGTTCGGGCTGGACTGTTCCCATGAAGCACAGGGTCAAGACTGATTTGCATATGGCCATGTCTAAACTGGGGTGGTGTAGTGGGCAAAAGAACGATGGATTTCACCCAGATCTCTTGACTGGGGGAGAATGTATGCATTGTCAGCATTCCGTCCATCATTTGTTTGTTGTAACGCTTTTCGCCCTAAGTGGGATGGGTATTCCCAGACGTGGGACCCGTGCTCACTACACCACTGGAGTCAAGCTATCCTGGCTGATGACGGCTGATAGCCAGAAACCGGTCCTAGGATGCTTGATTCCGGTCCAGGGAAGACATGGCTTGGCAGTTCGGGCTGAACTGTTCCCATGAAGCACAGGGTCAAGACTGATTTGCATATGGCCATGTCTAAACTGGGGTGGTGTAGTGGGCAAAAGAATGATGGATTTAACCCAGATCTCTTGACTGGGGGAGAATGTATGCATTGTCAGCATTCCGTCCATCATTTGTTTGTTGTAACGCTTTTCGCCCTAAGTGGGATGGGTATTCCCAGACGTGGGACCCGTGCTCACTACACCACTGCAGTCAAGCTATCCTGGCTGATGACGGCTGATAGCCAGAAACCGGTCCTAGGATGCTTGATTCCGGTCCAGGGAAGACATGGCTTGGCAATTCGGGCTGGACTGTTCCCATGAAGCACAGGGTCAAGACTGATTTGCATATGGCCATGTCTAAACTGGGGTGGTGTAGTGGGCAAAAGAACGATGGATTTAACCCAGATCTCTTGACTGGGGGAGAATGTATGCATTGTCAGCATTCCGTCCATCATTTGTTTGTTGTAACGCTTTTCGCCCTAAGTGGGATGGGTATTCCCAGACATGGGACCCGTGCTCACTACACGACTGGAGTCAAGCTATCCTGGCTGATGACGGATGAGAGCCAGAAACCGGTCCTAGGATGCTTGATTCCGGTCCAGGGAAGACATGGCTTGGCAGTTCGGCTGGACTGTTCCCATGAAGCACAGGGTCAAGACTGATTTGCATATGGCCATGTCTAAACTGGGGTGGTGTAGTGGGCAAAAGAACGATGGATTTAACCCAGATCTCTTGACTGGGGGAGAATGTATGCATTGTCAGCATTCCGTCCATCATTTGTTTGTTGTAAGGCTTTTCGCCATAAGTGGGATGGGTATTCCCAGACGTGGGACCCGTGCTCACTACACCACTGGAGTCAAGCTATCCTGGCTGATGACGGCTGATAGCCAGAAACCGGTCCTAGGATGCTTGATTCCGGTCCAGGGAAGACATGGCTTAGCAGTTCGGGCTGGACTGTTCCCATGAAGCACAGGGTCAAGACTGATTTGCATATGGCCATGTCTAAACTGGGGTGGTGTAGTGGGCAAAAGAACGATGGATTTAACCCAGATCTCTTGACTGGGGGAGAATGTATGCATTGTCAGCATTCCGTCCATCATTTGTTTGTTGTAACGCTTTTCGCCCTAAGTGGGATAGGTATTCCCAGACGTGGGACCCGTGCTCACTACACCACTGGAGTCAAGCTATCCTGACTGATGACGGCTGATAGCCAGAAACCGGTCCTAGGATGCTTGATTCCGGTCCAGGGAAGACATGGCTTGGCAGTTCGGGCTGGACTGTTCCCATGAAGCACAGGGTCAAGACTGATTTGCATATGGCCATGTCTAAACTGGGGTGGTGTAGTGGGCAAAAGAACGATGGATTTAACCCAGATCTCTTGACAGGGGGAGAATGTATGCATTGTCAGCATTCCGTCCATCATTTGTTTGTCGTAACGCTTTTCGCCCTAAGTGGGATGGGTATTCCCAGACGTGGGACCCGTGCTCACTACACCACTGGAGTCAAGCTATCCTGGCTGATGACGGCTGATAGCCAGAAACCGGTCCTAGGATGCTTGATTCCGGTCCAGGGAAGACATGGCTTGGCAGTTCGGGCTGGACTGTTCCCATGAAGCACAGGCTCAAGACTGATTTGCATATGGCCATGTCTAAACTGGGGTGGTGTAGTGGGCAAAAGAACAATGGATTTAACCCAGATCTCTTGACTGGGGGAGAATGTATGCATTGTCAGCATTCAGTCCATCATTTGTTTGTTGTAACGTTTTTCGCCCTAAGTGGGATGGGTATTCCCAGACGTGGGACCCGTGCTCACTACACCACTGGAGTCAAGCTATCCTGGCTGATGACGGCTGATACCCAGAAACCGGTCCTAGGATGCTTGATTCCGGTCCAGGGAAGACATGGCTTGGCAGTTCAGGCTGGACTGTTCCCATGAAGCACAGGGTCAAGACTGATTTGCATATGGCCATGTCTAAACTGGGGTGGTGTAGTGGGCAAAAGAACGATGGATTTAACCCAGATCTCTTGACTGGGGGAGAATGTATGCATTGTCAGCATTCCGTCCATCATTTGTTTGTTGTAACGCTTTTCGCCCTAAGTGGGATGGGTATTCCCAGACGTGGGACCCGTGCTCACTACACCACTGGAGTCAAGCTATCCTGGCTGATGACGGCTGATAGCCAGAAACCGGTCCTAGGATGCTTGATTCCGGTCCAGGGAAGACATGGCTTGGCAGTTCGGGCTGGACTGTTCCCATGAAGCACAGGGTCAAGACTGATTTGCATATGGCCATGTCTAAACTGGGGTGGTGTAGTGGGCAAAAGAACGATGGATTTAACCCAGATCTCTTGACTGGGGGAGAATGTATGCATTGTCAGCATTCCGTCCATCATTTGTTTGTTGTAACGCTTTTCGCCCTAAGTGGGATGGGTATTCCCAGACGTTGGACCCGTGCTCACTACACCACTGGAGTCAAGCTATCCTGGCTGAAGACGGCTGATAGCCAGAAACCGGTCCTAGGATGCTTGATTCCGGTCCAGGGAAGACATGGCTTGGCAGTTCGGGCTGGACTGTTCCCATGAAGCACAGGGTCAAGACTGATTTGCATATGGCCATGTCTAAACTGGGGTGGTGTAGTGGGCAAAAGAACGATGGATTTAACCCAGATCTCTTGACTGGGGGAGAATGTATGCATTGTCAGCATTCCGTCCATCATTTGTTTGTTGTAACGCTTTTTGCCCTAAGTGGGATGAGTATTCCCAGACGTGGGACCCGTGCTCACTACACCACTGGAGTCAAGCTATCCTGGCTGATGACGGCTGATAGCCAGAAACCGGTCCTAGGATGCTTGATTCCGGTCCAGGGAAGACATGGCTTGGCAGTTCGGGCTGGACTGTTCCCATGAAGCACAGGGTCAAGACTGATTTGCATATGGCCATGTCTAAACTGGGGTGGTGTAGTGGGCAAAAGAACGATGGATTTAACCCAGATCTCTTGACTGGGGAAGAATGTATGCATTGTCAGCATTCCGTCCATCATTTGTTTGTTGTAACATCTATAAATCGGGACCAGTGGCTTATATTTTCAAAAAAAGGGGCAAGTTTGTTGAATATATGTGTTTCCTCAAAAGAGGACACATATAGACATGCTAGGCTGGGAGCGCATGTGGCTCCTATGCTGGTCCCCTTGATTTGTCTGTAAAAATCCTCTTTCAATAAAAATATGTTGTTTTTCAATATGATCACTATACATTCAACTATAAAGGTAGAATGGGGTGACAATTCCCCTTTTTCATTGTTCAACAGGCCCATAACCATACGAATTGTATCATCCTGGGGGATGTTCGTATAGAGGGCCTCTATGTCGAGTGTCACCAGCCACTGTGTCTCTGCATTAAAGGGTATGTTTTCCACTTTGTGGATCATGTCAGTAGTATCCTTAATATATGCTTTTTGTTTGATTACCTATGGCTGCAAAAATGTATCAACATATTTGTACAAATAATTGTATTCATCCTGACAAATAATTTGGTCCTCTCTTGCTAATCTTAAAAGATTCCTCACCTGTCGTCCTAATTCAGTCCATTCTCTCCTATTTGATTTTTTGTAGTGTAATTCATTTTTTAGAAGGATCTCTATCCTATTATTGTAGTCTAATGTGTCCATGATGACAATGCTGCCACCTTTGTCACCAGGTTTGATGGTTATGTCCTCATTCTGTTCTGAATTGCGGAGGGCATCTTGTTGTATCTTTGTCAGAATATATTTGGTCCATATTTTTTTGTCTAGGATATTGTCTATTCCTCTTTCTATCACTCTCTCAAAGGTTTCTATATCCTTACCTGCCTTTTGACCTGATGGAGTCCAATTTGACTTAGGTTTAGGGCCTGATTTGTTCTCAGTAACAATTGTGTCTTTACCCTCAAAGAATTTATTACGTAGAATTTTACGGAAGAAACTCCTCAAGTCCTTCTCTAGGTTGACTTTATCTACATGGGTTGCAATTGCAAGTCCTAAACCTTTCTCTAAGATACTAGTTTCTTCTTTAAAGAGGATACGGGTTGACAAATTAATGATAGGTGCTATTTGATCTACTGCCAGTTCTTCTGGCTTCTTGTTTTCAAAAAGGTACGTCTCTGTTCCTGGATTGGGGGATAGAAGGCTCTCCCTCGTCCCCTGCCTCGAGTGTTCTGGTTGTGGTTCATCTGGCGTCGCTCTAAAAAAGAGAAGCTTTCTCTGCTAGCACCCGATGTCACTTCTCTTTCTTTTCCTATCTGTCTTTCTTGGGCTATATCATTTTCAGAATCTGAACTATTGTATGAAGTATCTGAAAATGTCACTCTCTTTCTCAACGTATTTCTTTTACTTGACTGCCAATTGTCCCTCATAGGGTATTCTCTTTGATTTTCATAATAATATTTTTGTAGGTAAGGATACACAGCCTTAATTTTCTACTTGTTTACATCTTTCTTAAACTTATTACTTTTTTTATTTACCAAGTATTCTTTATATCCTTTCAAGTCTCCCTGTATCTCTTCTAATTTTCTTTTGACGTCCTCAAGTGATGTATTTTCTTTGAGTTTGGCCTCTAGTTCATCTATTTCACATTTTTCTATTATTAGGACTACGTGTGCAGTCTCAATTATGAGCAGCATCCAATCCCGGCTACATCTATTGGCTATAAATGTACAGTTCTCAATGAACTTTTCATTTTTAGGGAATAAACCGGGTTCATTTTTAACTTGTAATCCCTCCAGGATAATTCCCTTTTTGCAATATTCTATAAGAAAATCCGCATGTAGCTCAGTTCTGATGACTTTCTTTTTTAGATTCCAGAGATTTTTCCATTGCTCCTCATCACTATCAGTCATGGTTATAGTATTGATACTTTTGTCAGACCCATTTATTATCTTGTTAAATTGATCTTCAGAAAAACCAAAGGTCTTTAGATTGTCCATTTTCAATTAGGACAAAGGATTTTTTATTTATGATATCAAAGTTAACAGTTTTGTAAAAGATCCCTCAAAAGGAGGAATACAACTCCTCAGCTTACAAGCTGTACTGACACAGTGTTAAAATGTATGGGAGGTACCCTAATACTGGGACTGGGACTGGCACAGCAGCGCGGACATCAGCAATATTGATACTAATATATGTCATAATCCATGCTGGTACAATAATATTATTATAGCAAATAAGAACAATATCAATGGATGTTCAGACCAAAGCAAACATATCTTTGACAACACCAGTAAGGACAATGCCATTGTGCAAGATGACAAATGTTTGCACAATGTTGGTAATGTCGATAAAAAATGATACCAGTAGCTGCCATATTATTCTTAGGCATTCCAATGAACTCACATCATTGCTGTCAGATTAACCCAAGGTGATCTACTCATCAACCCCGAGTCGGAGATACTTGGTCTGGCAGATCTGCGACCCATGCCCACACTTATCGAGTAACAAGTCTCAGGTGGGGTCCTCCATAAATTGCAGGCAAACAGATAGAAAGTTGCACCACCAGCAGCAGCTGGCACAGGTAAATGTGGTGACGGTAGGGCGGGGTGGTTAAGTTGACAGATGATGTACTAGGTAAAATTAATTAAATAAATAATGCCTATTTCATCATCTGTCGGCTTTCCCCCTGCAGCACCCTACCCTGCCTCACCGCCCTTACCTGTGCCAGCCGCGGATGTACACCACAAACAAGTCCAAGTTAATTAGCCCCATTAAAACCCATTTGGCCAAAAGCTCACTTTCCCCAGAAATCCCACAAAACTGGATACCACATGTAGATAGGTATACTCAACAAATCAGGACAAAACATGCCCACCACTTGTAGTGATCATGCACTCCTCACACCAGACATCTGGACACATACACACTGGCCCACACTCGCTTTCCCCGAGGTTGAAAGCCATCTGAGTACTTATCAGACGCCCATGCTTGTTAATTTATGACTGATATGATTTTTTAGAATCTGGATATTGATTTATTGTACCTCATGAACTATATATAAGGGTGGCCAAAACTTTGTACAGCAAAAGACTTTCTTCAGATGCATTCTTTCGAGACTCTCCTGGCTGCAGCGTTTAATTAAACCAACTTCTTCCTGTTTTGCCAAACACTTCTTGTCTTTATATTCCTTCAAGGTAAATTCATATTCGAGCAACATTTTGGTGATCCAGCCAGGAGAAATTTGTTTACCGAGTCCGACTGCTGCTGAAGGACAAGAACCCCTGCTCGAATGGATTCATCTCCGCAAGCAAAGACCGGTGAGCAGACGCCATCATTGAGTAGAAGTTGTGCTGAATATGTGGGGCTGAGTTCTGTCCAGAGGCAGCTGATATAGGAAAAGAGATTACATCTGATCCTTGGACCCAGTAAGCGGCGTATGGCAAACTAGAACAAGCGTATATAATATTTTTGCTTTTTAGCAGTCAGCACGCTAGAGAGGGCGAAGGTGACTACTACTGTTACTCGACCACTGTGAGGGACACAGGGTACACCTCATCCCTAGTGACAGTAAGGGATCACTTGGACCTTTGGGTGTGGATCTGAGGTATGCCTCATCCCTGAGTGTTAGTAGGGGACCACTTCGACCTATGAGTGTGGATCAGAGGTCCCTGGGTGTTAGTAGGGGATCGCTTAGAACTTTCGGTATGGTACAAAGGCACGCATGGGCCCTGAGTGTTATATAGGGCTACCACCATGATCTTATTTTATTAGCCAAATTGTTTTCCTTAGGGACTGCCACTTTCACAACTGGCAGTGCCTAAAAGAAGTGAAAGGTGTATTCTTTCCGCTTGAACCGCTGGGTGGTAGGCAGTTGGTATGCACTAACCCTGGGTGTGATATAGGGTGTAATTTAAACATTAGGGAAAATATTCAGGACTCAGTGAGTAAGGTATAGGTTGTGTCTGGCCACAGAGGGCTGGTAATTGTCAGGTTACTCCTTTTTCTCTGCACAAATGTTTGCAAATTTTTGTCCTCCGTGCCGACAGCGGCAGACTATCAGGCTCACTTAGCTCTGCGTGTAGTATCCTCTCTCCTTAGGCAGTAGGCCCTAGCAGGGGGCTACGTTTTGGTAAAAAAAAAATTTTTTATTCTGTCAACCTTTTTTTCTTAGTCTCTTTTAGATTTTTCCTTTTTATGCATTTATTTAAATTGTTGTACTGCTATGTTTTGTAATTTAATACATGTCCAAATATTATTCTGTGTTAAGTAAGTCTCTGCTCTAATGAAATAATAACCAATTTTTCTGGACAAGAATGTAATGTTTGTTACTTAACTGCTTCAAACCCACTTGCTCTGATCTAACAATTGCATTTTGTTGCAGGTTGTTACTATTTAATTTGCATTTGTCTATCGTTTAGTGTTAAATGTCCTTTTCAAAGCATTGATTGTTTATAGAGCTTGTTAACAGTAGATTGTTTTTGGTACCACCTCTTGTACACTGCTCCCAAAAATTAGAGTAGGATTTGTAATTATTTAAAGAATCTTGAGACAATCACATTTTTCAAAATCCATATAACAAGTTCCTCAATCCATTATGGAGACTCCATTAAGCCATGTGCAAGTGAGATTCCCCACCAATGTTTGGAGGTTAAAGAGATACTGCCACGAGTAAACTGACCTCACCAAAGCATACACCTTCCCCTGTCCTGAGGGGAGAACCTTCGATATCAGCATCATAGAACACACTAAAGCTTACATCCAGGGCAGAGATTGGGGCCATGAGAGAGATATGAAATTGGCCCCACTAAAACTATGGGCCGACTCTAGGGTGGCCGCAAAACAAAAAACACGTAACCCCAAAAATGTCCATACCAAGAAAGAACTCTCCAGCTCCTCCAAATCCGACAGCAAGGACAAAAGCACAGGGTGGAGTCCACCAACACAGAAGGAAGATAGGGAGGGCATGCCTAGGACCCTGTGGGTGCTCAAAAGATGCACTTGCCTCACTGACAGTACAGGACCTCCCTGAGCAAGGCCCCTTGATCACAATGTTAGTAAATGGGACATCACACTACTTTCTAGTGAATAAAGGGGCAGAAGATCCTGCTTGCGGTAAGGAGCAGCCTCTGTGTCCAAGACCACTTCCACAGTACAGGGAATCCTAGGTTCAATGGCCAAGGTCCTGCTCACAGAAACTCTCGAACTAGAACTAGAGGGAAACAAGCTCAAGGGAAACTTGCTATACTGTCCATCCTCCTCGACTAATATATTAGGGTGGGACCTGTTGTCCAGACTTTGGATGGCCATCCAGTTCACTGAGGATGGAACCCTAGCCTGTTCCTCACCTGGAGCCTCCCCTCTATAAGGCAAACCAAAAACCTCCTCCCTCGTCTTGGAAACCCCAGCCAGGGCAATACTGGACCATCGAGCCCACACCAGACGGTCAGTCTTGGATCACTTGGGGAACCTCTTATATATAAATTATCTCAGCAGTGGACCAGCCGCACACACCATTTGTTGGTAAGATTGACCATGAGGGTAGCATGTAGGGTGCAGGGGGAGCTGGCAACCCAAGACCGCGGCACACACCAACCCACTGCACCGGTAGCATCCAGACCATTTACTCCCCGAGGGTTCGAGGCCCAGCTTTTGTCGCCACCTTGCCTCTTCCCCAAGGGAAGAAGTGGTACAGGCAAGGAAGCACCATGACAAGGGGTGCACTGCCCACACCAGGAGCCCCCTCTCTGTTATCTAACACAGCATGCACAACTGGAATTGTGACACCCCATGAAAGTGTCTCCAGATGCCACCAGGGAGGAATCCCAAAATCTGCAATGGATAGGCCACTAACTGTATCCCTGATGCAGAAGCCCCCCAGAAGTGACCAGACGCCAGGTGAGAGTGCCTCCAGAGGTGCTGCAGCAACTACAGGCAGGTGAGGTGTGCCTTACTGGGCAAGGACTCACCTGTAGGGTCTCAGAGGGATCCAACAGAGTAGCCACACCCAAAAGTCAAAAGACTGGCAATCTCCAAATTATATAGACTACCATTACTGCTACCGTAAGAACCATACAGCCAAATATTGTAACCTAAAAAAGTACCACAAACAGAATAGAATGGTACCAAGGAAATTCCCACAGACTACCTACCCACCACACAAACCCTAGAACTAGTCAAGTACGTAGTGAACCCAAGACCTCAGTCTAGCACCAACTCTATACCCAGTGCAGAAAATTCAGTACAACAATAAGGGATAGCAACACAGCAGTAGGGAAGACCCAAACCTTTACTTACACACAAGAAAACTTCAGGGCAGCTGTACCATGTCGACCAGGAATTCACGCTAGAGTCTGCTATCTGGATGCCCGCAGGGGCCCAGGGCCCCCACTGCTGTTGATTCCCTGGGGAGGGGTTGGATGATCGAGCCCCTGGGGAAAGACAGTCTGACAAAGTAGCAGGGTGGGCCCTCAGTTGTTACATAGAAGCTATCACCCAGGTCCGTTTGTCCAAGTTACTAGGGCATTATCGAAAGGACCTCATTATTCAACACTTTTTCAGGCCTCCTCCAACTGGAGGTGCCCATTTTAGTTCCAAAATGAGGTGAATGCTCTAGCATCAGCATCAGGAGCCAGGTTACTAACACATAGAGGGCAGTGATGGCCACAAGCGCAACAATATCCTCAAAAACTCCTGGAAAATGCAATCACATGAACCCTGTCCTTAAGAAAATCTGTTGAATTCAATAGTGCCACCACCATCAGGCCAAGCACATAAAGTTACAACAAGACCCCTGACTCTTGCCCAGGAACCACAGCAAACATACACATACCAGCCATTTCCGTGCAGGTTCCCACAGGGGTCCACACATGATTTTCCAACCACCTCCAGCGTCCTTTTCTTAAATTTAAACCACAACCCAAAACATGAGTAACCACCCACCAGACCCGCACAAAAGAGCCCCAAAACAGCCCAACGATTCTTAACTCCTCCCGAAGAAGGGTGTAGCCCAGTAACTCAGCTTAATTAGAGACAAACCTCGCTCCATGCCATGTGTCAAGGTCCAAAGGACACGCATATGTCAACAGAACCAATAAACTAAAATCCAAATACCCACTTCCTTTCACAGTTGCACGCAGCACATGCAGGTCAAAAGGACACTCCTGCTCCGATCTCAGCGCCACACCTTTAAACAAAGAGCCCACAGAAAAACAGTACAGTCCCCACCATAGCTAGGCGAGGGGGGAAACAAAATATAAGATTATTAAAACAGTTTAACACTCACTACTCCCTTAAAAGTCTAGCACCTCTTAAAACAATTTAAAACTCACCATTCTCCAAAAAACCATAGCGTTTCCTTTGCAGTACCTCATGAGGAAATCTTTTGATGACAGCTGAATCATTAAGCACATAGATAAATTGTAAATGCAGGTATTTTCAAGACAACTGCCTAATGTTTTTTCTCCAAATTAACCCACAAAACCACAGCTCTTATCCTACAGGTCCGTGATTGAGCTGAAAGTGCCACGGCCAGCCATATCTTTGACCAAAGCTAATAAAGATTTTGTTTCACACCAACAATTGCTCAAGTAATACAGGATGCATTGACTTTTTGCAACAATCCCTTGAAAGACACTGTTTACACTGCATCAAGACAAAACACCTATGGGCGACTAGACGACAGACACCTCATCGAAGATGACTTTGCAGCCAAAAAATGGTTTTTAAGTTATGTATTTTTACCTTTCTGCACATGCCCTATTTAGCCGGGGAACTCTGAGGCCCCACATGAACTAGATGTATGGGCAATTTAGTAAATTTTGCTTCTACATTCTTGCAACGCATGCAAAGAGGCCTCTCTCACCTCACATACACTTACACCAAATGAAACGCTAGTATTCCTCACCCACTACACAATGCACTCCTACACAACATATGGTATCAACACATGACCACTGTAGGGACACAGACTATGAATAGGTCATGTTACCTCCAAGCCACACTAGACAACCACCACTGCGTCCACTTCCCACCATAGGCCACCACGCCCACTGCATTCCTAGCAGAAGCTGGAACAAGGTCACTAAAACCCTGCTTGCATCCTCCCTCAACAAAACCCCACCACCAACATCCACGGACACCAACACCTCAGCACGCAACCTCCAGCACTGGATCTCTGACTGCACCAACACTGGCTCACCTTAGGAAACCCTCAGGCATGCAGCTCTCCAAGAAAACCAGCTGGTTCTCCCCCACTCTCCAAATGTCCATGGGCACCTGCAGATGGCTTGGGAAAAGATAAAGGAGCAGCAAGATCATGGCAGACCATGCAGCCTTCAAAACCACCGTCACCACACACCACCACCTCATCAGAACAACAAAGAAGAAAGCAACCATCCATGAATGTACCAATGCCAACACACACAACAGCAAACACCTCTTCCCTGTGTCAAAGAATTTGCCAAACGCAGCAGAGAGACAGTATACATTCCCCCCTCTCAAGACCTCTGTGACGACAACCTCACCACTTTCTTCCACCGCAGGATCAAGGAGATCTACAACAGCTTCGTAATCCAAGACCCGCCCACCTCAACCACAACCACTGAACCCAATGGCTCCAGACCCCCAACAGACCATGCCCAACTGGACCACCCTCAGCTCTGATGACTACCCTCAAGATCATGAAGAGCATCCAATTCGAAGCCCCCTCAGATCCCTGCCCTCATCACATCTTCAACAGAGCCGGCAGCTCCAGAGCACCCAAACTCTAAAGCACCATTAACTGCTCCATCCAATCCACTAACTTCCCAGAAGACTGAAAGCACACAGAGAACAACCCTCTGCTGAAAAAACCCTCAGCAGACCCGACAGACCTAAAGAGCTTCAGACCCATTTCTCTGCTCCCTTTCCCAGCCAAAGTCATTGAGGAAGCTATCAATGACCAACTCTCCAAGTTCATCGAGACAAACCGAGCCTGGAACCCTCCCAATTGGGCATCAGAAGCAACCACAGCACCAAGACCATTCTCCTTGCTGCTACAGATGACATCTGCACCCTCCTCGAACGAGGCAAAACTGCTGCCTCATCCTCCTGGGCCTCTCAGCCGCCTTCGACACCGTCTCCCACCACAACCTCTGTGCAAGACTCCATGTGAATGGCTTCCACAATAAAGCCGTACTATGGATCCGCTCCTTCCTCACCAGCCGAACACAGAGAGAGAGTCAGACTTCCACTGTTCAACTCAGAATGCACAGACATCAGCTGCCGAATGCCTCAGTGCTCCTCTCTGAGCCCCACCCTCTTAAACGTCTACATGGCCCTGTTTGCAGCTATCGGCAGGACCCATGGACTCAACATAGTCTCCTATGCCAATGGCACCCAGCTGATTATCTCCCTCACAGACATACCCACAGTCGCCAAGAACAAATTCCAACTACGGGATAAAGGCTGTCACCACCTGGATGAAGGACAGCTGCCCCACGCTGTGCTAAGACAAGACTGAAGTCCTCATCCTGGGCTACACCCCCTCCATCTGAGTTGACACCTGGTGGCCCGTAGTGCTCTGAACCTCCCCACACCCACACCCACGGACCATGCACGAAACCTCAGCCTCATCCTGGACACCTTCGCTCTCAATGAACTGCCAAATCAACGCTGTTTTGTCCTCCTGCTTCCACATGCGCCGCCTACTTCATAAGATCTTCAATTAGAAACCCACTGAGTCCAGGAAAACAGTCACTCATGAGCTCTTCAGTAGCAAACTCGACTGCAGCAATGCACTCTACGCTGGCACCACCCAGAAACTCCAAAAGCAACTGCAAAACATTCAGAACACCTCCACCAGACTTCACTATGAAGTTCCCAAGCTACAGCCACATCACCAGCCACCTGAGAGACCTTCACTAGCTACCTATCAACAAAAGAATTACCTTCAAGCTCCTCACGCATGCCTACAAAGCCTTCCACAACACTGGGCCTGCATACCTCAACCACCACATGTCCTTCCAGACTCCCACCAGACATATCCGCTCCCCTGAACTGACCCTGGCCACCATCCCACGGATCCACAAGACCACAGCTGGAGGAAGACCCTTCTCCTGCCTCGCTGTGAAGACCTGGAACTACTTGCCTCTGCACCTCAGGCAATCACTATCACTGCTGTAATTCAGGAAGGACCTGAACACCTGGTTCTTCGACTGAATCACAGATCCCCCCCACTTAGCGCCTTGAGATCATGATGGGTGAGTAGTCGTGCTCTATAAGAAACCTGATTGATTGATTGATGTTCACTGATAACCCTTCACTGTAGGCACAAATAGGCTTTACCTATCTTAGGAGATAGCCCCTGAAAGAGCAATATGCCTTGTTCATCTGTACCTATGTAGGATCAGGGCGCAAAGCCAACCCCATAGAGTAGAACCCTGTAGGGAACTAGAAACATCACCCAGTATGAGACCAACCACACTGCACTGTATCTCTTCACTGAGCCTAGTGGCATTCAATCCAAGGTAGACAGGATGCGCAGAAGGGCCAGAAAAGGGGAGGAGACTGTTTAGCTACAAAACTTCTTAGAGAAGAGTTTCCTGGAGGTAGCAAGACCACAAATGTGTGCGCTCCCGCCTTCATTTGAGGTTCCATGGTAGACCTTAACATCTTTAGGGCCACCTTCTTTAATGACAAATGGACCGTGGAAAAGGAATTCCTGTGCTGGGCTGCTCACCTCAATCACACAGGAAGAAATGAGTCTCATGGAGGGGGGTCCAATGCTAGCATAGACACCCCGTGCCAGGTAATCTGGGATACAGAGATTAATAGGTACACATAGTTTAAGAGGAACTTACACTGTACTCTTTATGTTTCAGAGGCAAAGGAACCATGCCATTGGGTAATAATGAGGGCTGCAACGTGATAATATATGTACCTGACCTGCAATGGAGCACTTCAACGTTGATGGATATATACTGGCAATACGATGACCTTGTCTACACCCAGTTCATTCCTAGATGGCTGAGCCTCTGCACCCTTGTGACCATATACACCCTGTTAGAAATGGGGGTCTCGAGTTGGCAATGGCTGGCCACTGTCCAAGTAGGGACCCTTCTTCCTAAGTCAGAGTAAGCAGCCTACACCCTTTGACAACCCCTGCTCAACCCTGTGGTAACGTAGCACGAGCAGCTAGGCTTATCTCAGAGGCAGTGTGTGAAGCATTTATGACCAGGAGGGAAAAAAACAAGGACCCCCTGAACAGTAAATAGTTCAATTCCTAGGACAGGGTAATATTGGTGTAGTGAAATAAACTCCTAGGCAATTACATATCATAAATGAACATCTATCGTATTTAGTTAAAGGGAAACAAGAAAGGAATTTTTACATAAAAATATATTGTCAATATTATAAATTTTATTTTTTCATTGTTCATTTGGTAAAAAAGAGAATCATGTCACACATTACATACAATTATAATTAAAAGAGGTGGATCAACAATCATAAAAACCCATACAACATGAAATATAAAAATGGTGGCAGCTTATTTTGAGTAATCGACGCGTGTTTCGGCGTTCACGACGCCTTCATCAGGAGTAGCCACAAAAAGTATCTACAATAGTAAAAAAACATATAATCATAAATAACAATCTAATATTTATATTTTATCAACATTTTCTTAAAAACATCTTATTACAATCTTTGTATAATAAACATATTCAGTTAAATTCTATTCTCAGGTTCCCTATGTGAGCAGATTTATTCATATCAAGATATAATGTCTGTGATAATAGAATGCTAATAAAAGTTAATCTACATAAAACTACAGAGTTTTTCTGTTGTGAATTGAACATGAGAAGAATCGAAAAGAAAAAGAAAAGATAAATAGTGACAAAAGAAAAGAAACTAAATAGAATAGGGTGAATAGTATTGCAAGAAGGACTTACTTATAGTCTCATAAATCAGTCATTTAAAGGAAGACTGCACTTCAGACGTTGTCTTTCTGATTTTGATAATTGCTGTAAGTATAACAATGATATAAACGCCTTGTTATACATATACGTATACGTATACCTAGGTCTAGACTATGGTAGTACAGAAAGACCCATAAAATATTCATGGAACTTAGTATTACGATAACATGACTTACTTCTACGAATAATTGGATCACGGAATCTTCTAAAGAGCAACCTTATTTTGCCGCGAATTTGTTAAAGACTCTAAAATCAAAACATCATAGTTATATATTCTGTTAATAATAGTTATAGATATTGATGTCAACGTAAAAAGTTTACAGATGACATGAAAAAACTACCTTTGTATATCCCTTCTGGTTAAAAGGAGAATGCTGGTCCGAACTGAACACTAATCAGCATACTTGTGTGCTTTAATTATCTGAATTATACGGGATTGAAGCAGGATTTCTAAGGAAGAATAAAGCAGTTATCATAAAATAGATAACTAACCTTCGTACATATAACCGATTTTAAAGAAAAAACGGACTAACCATAACTCGAGGGCGTAGTTGTGAAGATAAACGCTGTTATTATGATGTAATTGGATTTCAAAAAGTATTTCAAGAACGACTATTCTGAAACACAAAATATACGTATATGAGAGACAAATTCAAAATAGTGTCTCAACTAAATGGTTCAAGTAAAGAGGGTAATGATAAGGAGCTAAATTTACCTGGTTCTGTTCTGGTCAGGCTGAAAATGGCCTCCGGCGTATCGCGCACAGAAAGGAAAGCGGGATAACACGGTATACCAGCTGGCCATAGGAATAAATACTCGTTGGTATATCATGTGACGAATCACGTGATACCTCTTTTTTCACTAGTAGTGAAATCATGTGACGAGTCACGTGTCATTCTTTACTAGCGTATGTTTATCCTTTAGAAAGAACTATGAAGATTAATATATAAGGGTAAACGCTAGATTATCATTGCCTCCATATTTTAAAAAAGGGTTATGACAGGAAACTAATAATCACCAACCCTAAATGCAAATATAGAAAGAGAACTATTTATTATGAGCGTTCAACCATGTTTTTTGGAGGAAAGAACCTTGCTATAATAGTGAGCGAGCAAGCAAAATCGTAGAAGGACTGTTCACCTGAATCTACGAATTTTTCAACAAACTTTATAGATACACACGCGCAACAGTTAGCTCAGAAGATCATTATTTCAGCAAACCGAGAAGCGATATTATTGAGAGATCCATAATCGAACTCTAGTGTGTACGATGAGATAGAAGTAAACAATGTATTAATACCTAGTTTTCTGAATTAGAAAATCATCAATAGGAAATTATTAAATGATGGCATTTTCCCAGGGTATTTCATTATTTAATCCTTTCTTAAAGGTGTTAAGAGAAAAAATCCAAAAAACCTCACCTTTTCTGCATATTTTCTCGCCACCCTTATTATTAGGAGTTCTGATTTTTTCCAAAATTCTCCACCGGAGATCTTCTGGTTTGTGATTCAATTCTATGAAATGCTTCACTAGAGGTGCCGTGAGTTTAGCTGTCCTAATGGCAGAGCGGTGTTCAGTAATCCTAGTATGGATGGCTCTAGATGTTTCTCCAACATATCCAAGATGACATGGACAGAGAATTAAATATACAGTATTCTGTGTTCTACAATTCCACATTTCTGTCGCTTGTATGGTAAAACCATTATGGACAAATGTTTCTCCATCTAGAATTGAGTCACAAGATTTACATGACGAACATTTAACTGTTCCTTTAATAGGCAAATTGCCATCAATAGATTTCTGAATAAAAGCTGGGCTATGTGACTTTTTGTCAAACCTAGAATGGACAATTAAATCCTTAATGTTTTTATTTCGTCTATGGGCGAACAAAGGTTTTGCTAATTTTTGATGTTCAGGATTACTGTTAAGAATATGCCAATTGGCATTAATGATTTGTTTTACTTTACAATCCAAAGTTGAGTGTTTAGTAATACATACCAGTTGTGTTTTTTCACTATTATCTCTAGATTTAAGGAGATGATCCCGGTCATAAAACCTTGCACGTTTGTAAGAGTCCCTTACCAAATGGTGGGGATAGCCTCTATCTAAAAAAATTTTTCTCATAACAGCTGCTTGTCTATCAAAATCATTCAAATTCGTGCAGTTTCTTCGAACTCTCAAAAATTGTGAAAACGGAATACTTTGTTTTTGGCTCCGCGGATGAAAACTATTAAAATGTAACAGCGTGTTCCTTGCTGTTGGTTTTACAAATAGATCTATTTCTAATTTACCTTGTGCATGTCTTATTATAGTGTCCAAAAATTCTACTTTTTCAATACTCTTTTGAGCTGTGAATCTTAGATTTTTATCTACAGCATTAAGCCATTTCAAAAATTCGGATAGTGAGTCTTCTCCATCAGTCCAGATAAAAAAGATATCATCTATATATCTGGACCAAAGGGAGATAGACTCAAAAAATGGTGCAATTTCATTATATATGAATTTAGTTTCGAAGGCGGCCATATAGATATTAGCTATCGATGGTGCAACCGATGCACCCATACTGACGCCTTTCACTTGTCGAAATAAGCTGTCACCAAATTCAAAGATGTTTTCAGTCAGTATTATATCAAGACATGCAAGAATAAATGTTTTGGAACAAGGTATAGCAAATTCGTCGATGAACCAATTTGTAGCTTTCAAAGCTCCATCTAAAGGGATATTGCTATATAGTGACTCTATGTCAAGAGTCACTAAAATGTCTCTCTGAGGATTAAATCTAATGGCTTCTATTTTATTAATCATATCCCTAGTATCTTTAATATAAGAAATAATTCTCGGAATATAGGGACGTAATTTAGAGTCAACAAATTTAGATAGAGAGTCAGTAATGGTTCCAATTGTGGAAACTATGGGTCTATAGGGGGGATCTTTAGTATTCTTATGTATTTTGGGCAACCCATAGATACATGCTATTTTATTTTTATTAAAGTTTAAAAAATCATATTCCTTATTGGTGATTTCACCTTCAACCGGAGCATGATAGGTTAGAGTTTGGATCTTTTTAGATATAGTAGCTGAGGGATTAGACGATATTCTACAGTAAAAATCATTGTCATTAAGCATGGTAGCAATTTTTTGCTCATAATCATGAGTATTAATGACTACTATACCGCCTCCTTTGTCGCAGCTTTTTATTATCAAATCCTTATTTTGAGCTAGAGAATGTAATGCTAAGAATTCATCTCTATCAAGATTGTATAGTGGTTTTGGAATAAAATGCAGTGCTTGTTCTAACCTTTGGAGGACAACTAATTCAAATGTTGCTACTTCAGGTCCTAATTGTTCAAGAGAAGGACAGAAGGTAGATGGAAGGGCTAGAGATCTAATAGTCACATAATCAGAGTTTATATTCGTATCATGTTCAAAATATTTTTTTAGTCTGATTTTACGAAAAAATGAAATGATGTCTTGATATAACTCGAATTTATTAGCATTAGTATGAGGCACGTAAGACAGACCTTTAGATAGTAAATTAACACAATGTCTATCTAAATTATGGGATGATAAATTAAATATGGGGATTATATCCCCTGTTTCCAGTATTGTCTGTTGCGTGTTTCTAACAGATATTGAGCATCCTGCCGCTGATGGTGTTGGGGCTGATAATTGCCTCTGTTTTGAGACTGGAATCTTACTCTCGATCGTCCTCTGCGTGACCCTCGATTGGCTAAAAAAGTTTGTGGCATATTATGTTTCGCTGCAAAAGAATTGTAATTCTCTTCAGGTTCATAATATCCGGCACTTCCTTCTCCTTCTGATTCTGAAGTATTAGAAAAGGTGGTTACTCGTTGTTGCTTAGATCTATTTTCATCTAAATGGTGGTTTTGTTTATAGAAATTATCTCCCAGGTAAGGATCGGTGTTCTCTAGTGAATAAAATCTTTTATCTTTCATGAACTTGTCAGTTTTGCGTTTATTTAGATAGTTGGCAAAGGATTCTAGCTCTTTATTCGAATCCTCCAATTTTTTCTTTGCCTCATCTATACTATTCATTCTTTTAATTTTTTCTTCTAGTTCATCTAGCTCTATTTTAACTGAAGCAGCAAGTTCCTTAGCCGTTTCAATTATTAATATCATTAAGTCTCTAGAGCACCTATTCGCTATCATACTCCACTTTTCTAAAAATGGTTTGTGGTGGACAAATAGCCCTGGGATATTACGGACACGGAGACCAGTGGGAATAATACCTGCTTTTAAGTATTCCAACATGAATTCTCCGTGTGCTTCCATTCGTTTTAATTTCTTCTTTAGATCTATTAGTTTCTGTATATTTTCGTTATGATGTATACTTTCTTTAGAACTATTACCAAAGGTATTACTAGTTCCTACAAGCAACGCAAACTCCTCATCTGAGAAGCCAAAAGTTTTTAATTGAGCCATATTAAGGAGGTTCAATATCAAAGATGGCGAACATGAAAAAAGAAAAATGAATTGGTTAGAAAAAAAGAAATAGAGAGTAGTAAGTCAGAGTATAATGTATAATTAAAAAACACTCAAATTATCACAGACAGGTTTGATGGATAATCGCAAAATGCATAGCACAAGCCCTACACAGTCAAGCTGTGGGTAAACAAGAGGGAAAAAAACAAGGACCCCCTGAACAGTAAATAGTTCAATTCCTAGGACAGGGTAATATTGGTGTAGTGAAATAAACTCCTAGGCAATTACATATCATAAATGAACATCTATCGTATTTAGTTATAGGGAAACAAGAAAGGAATTTTTACATAAAAATATATTGTCAATATTATAAATTTCATTTTTTCATTGTTCATTTGGTAAAAAAGAGAATCATGTCACACATTACATACAATTATAATTAAAAGAGGTGGATCAACAATCGTAAAAACCCATACAACATGAAATATAAAAACGGTGGCAGCTTATTTTGAGTAATCGACGCCCGTTTCGGTGTTCACGACGCCTTCATCAGGAGTAGCCACAAAAAGTATCTAGAATAGTAAAAAAACATATAATCATAAATAACAATCTAATATTTATATTTTATCAAGATTTTCTTAAAAACATCTTATTACAATCTTTGGATAATAAACATATTCAGTTAAATTCTATTCTCAGGTTCCCTATGTGAGCAGATTTATTCATATCAAGATTTAATGTCTGTGATAATATAATGCTAATAAAAGTTAATCTACATAAAACTACAGAGTTTTTCTGTTGTGAATTGAACATGAGAAGAATCGAAAAGAAAAAGAAAAGATAAATAGTGACAAAAGAAAAGAAACTAAATAGAATAGGGTGAATAGTATTGCAAGAAGGACTTACTTATAGTCTCATAAATCAGTCATTTAAAGGAAGACTGCACTTCAGACGTTGTCTTTCTGATTTTGATAATTGCTGTAAGTATAACAATGATATAAACGCCTTGTTATACATATACGTATACGTATACCTAGGTCTAGACTATGGTAGTACAGAAAGACCCATAAAATATTCATGGAACTTAGTATTACGATAACATGACTTACTTCTACGAATAATTGGATCACGGAATCTTCTAAAGAGCAACCTTATTTTGCCGCGAATTTGTTAAAGACTCTAAAATCAAAACATCATAGTTATATATTCTGTTAATAATAGTTATAGATATTGATGTCAACGTAAAAAGTTTACAGATGACATGAAAAAACTACCTTTGTATATCCCTTCTGGTTAAAAGGAGAATGCTGGTCCGAACTGAACACTAATCAGCATACTTGTGTGCTTTAATTATCTGAATTATACGGGATTGAAGCAGGATTTCTAAGGAAGAATAAAGCAGTTATCATAAAATAGATAACTAACCTTCGTACATATAACCGATTTTAAAGAAAAAACGGACTAACCATAACTCGAGGGCGTAGTTGTGAAGATAAACGCTGTTATTATGATGTAATTGGATTTCAAAAAGTATTTCAAGAACGACTATTCTGAAACACAAAATATACGTATATGAGAGACAAATTCAAAATAGTGTCTCAACTAAATGGTTCAAGTAAAGAGGGTAATGATAAGGAGCTAAATTTACCTGGTTCTGTTCTGGTCAGGCTGAAAATGGCCTCCGGCGTATCGCGCACAGAAAGGAAAGCGGGATAACACGGTATACCAGCTGGCCATAGGAATAAATACTCGTTGGTATATCATGTGACGAATCACGTGATACCTCTTTTTTCACTAGTAGTGAAATCATGTGACGAGTCACGTGTCATTCTTTACTAGCGTATGTTTATCCTTTAGAAAGAACTATGAAGATTAATATATAAGGGTAAACGCTAGATTATCATTGCCTCCATATTTTAAAAAAGGGTTATGACAGGAAACTAATAATCACCAACCCTAAATGCAAATATAGAAAGAGAACTATTTATTATGAGCGTTCAACCATGTTTTTTGGAGGAAAGAACCTTGCTATAATAGTGAGCGAGCAAGCAAAATCGTAGAAGGACTGTTCACCTGAATCTACGAATTTTTCAACAAACTTTATAGATACACACGCGCAACAGTTAGCTCAGAAGATCATTATTTCAGCAAACCGAGAAGCGATATTATTGAGAGATCCATAATCGAACTCTAGTGTGTACGATGAGATAGAAGTAAACAATGTATTAATACCTAGTTTTCTGAATTAGAAAATCATCAATAGGAAATTATTAAATGATGGCATTTTCCCAGGGTATTTCATTATTTAATCCTTTCTTAAAGGTGTTAAGAGAAAAAATCCAAAAAACCTCACCTTTTCTGCATATTTTCTCGCCACCCTTATTATTAGGAGTTCTGATTTTTTCCAAAATTCTCCACCGGAGATCTTCTGGTTTGTGATTCAATTCTATGAAATGCTTCACTAGAGGTGCCGTGAGTTTAGCTGTCCTAATGGCAGAGCGGTGTTCAGTAATCCTAGTATGGATGGCTCTAGATGTTTCTCCAACATATCCAAGATGACATGGACAGAGAATTAAATATACAGTATTCTGTGTTCTACAATTCCACATTTCTGTCGCTTGTATGGTAAAACCATTATGGACAAATGTTTCTCCATCTAGAATTGAGTCACAAGATTTACATGACGAACATTTAACTGTTCCTTTAATAGGCAAATTGCCATCAATAGATTTCTGAATAAAAGCTGGGCTATGTGACTTTTTGTCAAACCTAGAATGGACAATTAAATCCTTAATGTTTTTATTTCGTCTATGGGCGAACAAAGGTTTTGCTAATTTTTGATGTTCAGGATTACTGTTAAGAATATGCCAATTGGCATTAATGATTTGTTTTACTTTACAATCCAAAGTTGAGTGTTTAGTAATACATACCAGTTGTGTTTTTTCACTATTATCTCTAGATTTAAGGAGATGATCCCGGTCATAAAACCTTGCACGTTTGTAAGAGTCCCTTACCAAATGGTGGGGATAGCCTCTATCTAAAAAAATGTTTCTCATAACAGCTGCTTGTCTATCAAAATCATTCAAATTCGTGCAGTTTCTTCGAACTCTCAAAAATTGTGAAAACGGAATACTTTGTTTTTGGCTCCGCGGATGAAAACTATTAAAATGTAACAGCGTGTTCCTTGCTGTTGGTTTTACAAATAGATCTATTTCTAATTTACCTTGTGCATGTCTTATTATAGTGTCCAAAAATTCTACTTTTTCAATACTCTTTTGAGCTGTGAATCTTAGATTTTTATCTACAGCATTAAGCCATTTCAAAAATTCGGATAGTGAGTCTTCTCCATCAGTCCAGATAAAAAAGATATCATCTATATATCTGGACCAAAGGGAGATAGACTCAAAAAATGGTGCAATTTCATTATATATGAATTTAGTTTCGAAGGCGGCCATATAGATATTAGCTATCGATGGTGCAACCGATGCACCCATACTGACGCCTTTCACTTGTCGAAATAAGCTGTCACCAAATTCAAAGATGTTTTCAGTCAGTATTATATCAAGACATGCAAGAATAAATGTTTTGGAACAAGGTATAGCAAATTCGTCGATGAACCAATTTGTAGCTTTCAAAGCTCCATCTAAAGGGATATTGCTATATAGTGACTCTATGTCAAGAGTCACTAAAATGTCTCTCTGAGGATTAAATCTAATGTCTTCTATTTTATTAATCATATCCCTAGTATCTTTAATATAAGAAATAATTCTCGGAATATAGGGACGTAATTTAGAGTCAACAAATTTAGATAGAGGTTCAGTAATGGTTCCAATTGTGGAAACTATGGGTCTATAGGGGGGATCTTTAGTATTCTTATGTATTTTGGGCAACCCATAGATACATGCTATTTTATTTTTATTAAAGTTTAAAAAATCATATTCCTTATTGGTGATTTCACCTTCAACCGGAGCATGATAGGTTAGAGTTTGGATCTTTTTAGATATTGTAGCTGAGGGATTAGACGATATTCTACAGTAAAAATCATTGTCATTAAGCATGGTAGCCATTTTTTGCTCATAATCATGAGTATTAATGACTACTATACCGCCTCCTTTGTCGCAGCTTTTTATTATCAAATCCTTATTTTGAGCTAGAGAATGTAATGCTAAGAATTCATCTCTATCAAGATTGTATAGTGGTTTTGGAATAAAATGCAGTGCTTGTTCTAACCTTTGGAGGACAACTAATTCAAATGTTGCTACTTCAGGTCCTAATTGTTCAAGAGAAGGACAGAAGGTAGATGGAAGGGCTAGAGATCTAATAGTCACATAATCAGAGTTTATATTCGTATCATGTTCAAAATATTTTTTTAGTCTGATTTTACGAAAAAATGAAATGATGTCTTGATATAACTCGAATTTATTAGCATTAGTATGAGGCACGTAAGACAGACCTTTAGATAGTAAATTAACACAATGTCTATCTAAATTATGGGATGATAAATTAAATATGGGGATTATATCCCCTGTTTCCAGTATTGTCTGTTGCGTGTTTCTAACAGATATTGAGCATCCTGCCGCTGATGGTGTTGGGGCTGATAATTGCCTCTGTTTTGAGACTGGAATCTTACTCTCGATCGTCCTCTGCGTGACCCTCGATTGGCTAAAAAAGTTTGTGGCATATTATGTTTCGCTGCAAAAGAATTGTAATTCTCTTCAGGTTCATAATATCCGGCACTTCCTTCTCCTTCTGATTCTGAAGTATTAGAAAAGGTGGTTACTCGTTGTTGCTTAGATCTATTTTCATCTAAATAGTGGTTTTGTTTATAGAAATTATCTCCCAGGTAAGGATCGGTGTTCTCTAGTGAATAAAATCTTTTATCTTTCATGAACTTGTCAGTTTTGCGTTTATTTAGATAGTTGGCAAAGGATTCTAGCTCTTTATTTGAATCCTCCAATTTTTTCTTTGCCTCATCTATACTATTCATTCTTTTAATTTTTTCTTCTAGTTCATCTAGCTCTATTTTAACTGAAGCAGCAAGTTCCTTAGCCGTTTCAATTATTAATATCATTAAGTCTCTAGAGCACCTATTCGCTATCATACTCCACTTTTCTAAAAATGGTTTGTGGTGGACAAATAGCCCTGGGATATTACGGACACGGAGACCAGTGGGAATAATACCTGCTTTTAAGTATTCCAACATGAATTCTCCGTGTGCTTCCATTCGTTTTAATTTCTTCTTTAGATCTATTAGTTTCTGTATATCTTCGTTATGATGTATACTTTCTTTAGAACTATTACCAAAGGTATTACTAGTTCCTACAAGCAACGCAAACTCCTCATCTGAGAAGCCAAAAGTTTTTAATTGAGCCATATTAAGGAGGTTCAATATCAAAGATGGCGAACATGAAAAAAGAAAAATGAATTGGTTAGAAAAAAAGAAATAGAGAGTAGTAAGTCAGAGTATAATGTATAATTAAAAAACACTCAAATTATCACAGACAGGTTTGATGGATAATCGCAAAATGCATAGCACAAGCCCTACACAGTCAAGCTGTGGGTAAACAAGAGGGAAAAAAACAAGGACCCCCTGAACAGTAAATAGTTCAATTCCTAGGACAGGGTAATATTGGTGTAGTGAAATAAACTCCTAGGCAATTACATATCATAAATGAACATCTATCGTATTTAGTTATAGGGAAACAAGAAAGGAATTTTTACATAAAAATATATTGTCAATATTATAAATTTTATTTTTTCATTGTTCATTTGGTAAAAAAGAGAATCATGTCACACATTACATACAATTATAATTAAAAGAGGTGGATCAACAATCGTAAAAACCCATACAACATGAAATATAAAAACGGTGGCAGCTTATTTTGAGTAATCGACGCGCGTTTCGGTGTTCACGACGCCTTCATCAGGAGTAGCCACAAAAAGTATCTAGAATAGTAAAAAAACATATAATCATAAATAACAATCTAATATTTATATTTTATCAAGATTTTCTTAAAAACATCTTATTACAATCTTTGGATAATAAACATATTCAGTTAAATTCTATTCTCAGGTTCCCTATGTGAGCAGATTTATTCATATCAAGATTTAATGTCTGTGATAATAGAATGCTAATAAAAGTTAATCTACATAAAACTACAGAGTTTTTCTGTTGTGAATTGAACATGAGAAGAATCGAAAAGAAAAAGAAAAGATAAATAGTGACAAAAGAAAAGAAACTAAATAGAATAGGGTGAATAGTATTGCAAGAAGGACTTACTTATAGTCTCATAAATCAGTCATTTAAAGGAAGACTGCACTTCAGACGTTGTCTTTCTGATTTTGATAATTGCTGTAAGTATAACAATGATATAAACGCCTTGTTATTCATATACGTATACGTATACCTAGGTCTAGACTATGGTAGTACAGAAAGACCCATAAAATATTCATGGAACTTAGTATTACGATAACATGACTTATTTCTACGAATAATTGGATCACGGAATCTTCTAAAGAGCAACCTTATTTTGCCGCAAATTTGTTAAAGACTCTAAAATCAAAACATCATAGTTATATATTCTGTTAATAATAGTTATAGATATTGATGTCAACGTAAAAAGTTTACAGATGACATGAAAAAACTACCTTTGTATATCCCTTCTGGTTAAAAGGAGAATGCTGGTCCGAACTGAACACTAATCAGCATACTTGTGTGCTTTAATTATCTGAATTATACGGGATTGAAGCAGGATTTCTAAGGAAGAATAAAGCAGTTATCATAAAATAGATAACTAACCTTCGTACATATAACCGATTTTAAAGAAAAAACGGACTAACCATAACTCGAGGGCGTAGTTGTGAAGATAAACGCTGTTATTATGATGTAATTGGATTTCAAAAAGTATTTCAAGAACGACTATTCTGAAACACAAAATATACGTATATGAGAGACAAATTCAAAATAGTGTCTCAACTAAATGGTTCAAGTAAAGAGGGTAATGATAAGGAGCTAAATTTACCTGGTTCTGTTCTGGTCAGGCTGAAAATGGCCTCCGGCGTATCGCGCACAGAAAGGAAAGCGGGATAACACGGTATACCAGCTGGCCATAGGAATAAATACTCGTTGGTATATCATGTGACGAATCACGTGATACCTCTTTTTTTACTAGTAATGAAATCATGTGACGAGTCACGTGTCATTCTTTACTAGCGTATGTTTATCCTTTAGAAAGAACTATGAAGATTAATATATAAGGGTAAACGCTAGATTATCATTGCCTCCATATTTTAAAAAAGGGTTATGACAGGAAACTAATAATCACCAACCCTAAATGCAAATATAGAAAGAGAACTATTTATTATGAGCATTCAACCATGTTTTTTGGAGGAAAGAACCTTGCTATAATAGTGAGCGAGCAAGCAAAATCGTAGAAGGACTGTTCACCTGAATCTACGAATTTTTCAACAAACTTTATAGATACACACGCGCAACAGTTAGCTCAGAAGATCATTATTTCAGCAAACCGAGAAGCGATATTATTGAGAGATCCATAATCGAACTCTAGTGTGTACGATGAGATAGAAGTAAACATTGTATTAATACCTAGTTTTCTGAATTAGAAAATCATCAATAGGAAATTATTAAATGATGGCATTTTCCCAGGGTATTTCATTATTTAATCCTTTCTTAAAGGTGTTAAGAGAAAAAATCCAAAAAACCTCACCTTTTCTGCATATTTTCTCGCCACCCTTATTATTAGGAGTTCTGATTTTTTCCAAAATTCTCCACCGGAGATCTTCTGGTTTGTGATTCATTTCTATGAAATGCTTCACTAGAGGTGCCGTGAGTTTAGCTGTCCTAATGGCAGAGCGGTGTTCAGTAATCCTAGTATGGATGGCTCTAGATGTTTCTCCAACATATCCAAGATGACATGGACAGAGAATTAAATATACAGTATTCTGTGTTCTACAATTCCGCATTTCTGTCGCTTGTATGGTAAAACCATTATGGACAAATATTTCTCCATCTAGAATTGAGTCACAAGATTTACATGACGAACATTTAACTGTTCCTTTAATAGGCAAATTGCCATCAATAGATTTCTGAATAAAAGCTGGGCTATGTGACTTTTTGTCAAACCTAGAATGGACAATTAAATCCTTAATGTTTTTGTCTCGTCTATGGGCGAACAAAGGTTTTGCTAATTTTTGATGTTCAGGATTACTGTTAAGAATATGCCAATTGGCATTAATGATTTGTTTTACTTTACAATCCAAAGTTGAGTGTTTAGTAATACATACCAGTTGTGTTTTTTCACTATTATCTCTAGATTTAAGGAGATGATCCCGGTCATAAAACCTTGCACGTTTGTAAGAGTCCCTTACCAAACGGTGGGGATAGCCTCTATCTAAAAAAAAATTTCTCATAACAGCTGCTTGTCCATCAAAATCATTCAAATTCGTGCAGTTTCTTCGAACTCTCAAAAATTGTGAAAACGGAATACTTTTTTTTTGGCTCCGCGGATGAAAATTATTAAAATGTAACAGCGTGTTCCTTGCTGTTGGTTTTACAAATAGATCTATTTCTAATTTACCTTGTGCATGTCTTATTATAGTGTCCAAAAATTCTACTTTTTCAATACTCTTTTGAGCTGTGAATCTTAGATTTTTATCTACAGCATTAAGCCATTTCAAAAATTCGGATAGTGAGTCTTCTCCATCAGTCCAGATAAAAAAGATATCATCTATATATCTGGATCAAAGGGAGATAGACTCAAAAAATGGTGCAATTTCATTATATATGAATTTAGTTTCGAAGGCGGCCATATAGATATTAGCTATCGATGGTGCAACCGATGCACCCATACTGACGCCTTTCACTTGTCGAAATAAGCTGTCACCAAATTCAAAGATGTTTTCAGTCAGTATTATATCAAGACATGCAAGAATAAATGTTTTGGAACAAGGTATAGCAAATTCGTTGATGAACCAATTTGTAGCTTTCAAAGCTCCATCTAAAGGGATATTGCTATATAGTGACTCTATGTCAAGAGTCACTAAAATGTCTCTCTGAGGATTAAATCTAATGTCTTCTATTTTATTAATCATATCCCTAGTATCTTTAATATAAGAAATAATTCTCGGAATATAGGGACGTAATTTAGAGTCAACAAATTTAGATAGAGGTTCAGTAATGGTTCCAATTGTGGAAACTATGGGTCTATAGGGGGGATCTTTAGTATTCTTATGTATTTTGGGCAACCCATAGATACATGCTATTTTATTTTTATTAAAGTTTAAAAAATCATATTCCTTATTGGTGATTTCACCTTCAACCGGAGCATGATAGGTTAGAGTTTGGATCTTTTTAGATATTGTAGCTGAGGGATTAGACGATATTCTACAGTAAAAATCATTGTCATTAAGCATGGTAGCCATTTTTTGCTCATAATCATGAGTATTAATGACTACTATACCGCCTCCTTTGTCGCAGCTTTTTATTATCAAATCCTTATTTTGAGCTAGAGAATGTAATGCTAAGAATTCATCTCTATCAAGATTGTATAGTGGTTTTGGAATAAAATGCAGTGCTTGTTCTAACCTTTGGAGGACAACTAATTCAAATGTTGCTACTTCAGGTCCTAATTGTTCAAGAGAAGGACAGAAGGTAGATGGAAGGGCTAGAGATCTAATAGTCACATAATCAGAGTTTATATTCGTATCATGTTCAAAATATTTTTTTAGTCTGATTTTACGAAAAAATGAAATGATGTCTTGATATAACTCGAATTTATTAGCATTAGTATGAGGCACGTAAGACAGACCTTTAGATAGTAAATTAACACAATGTCTATCTAAATTATGGGATGATAAAATAAATATGGGGATTATATCCCCTGTTTCCAGTATTGTCTGTTGCGTGTTTCTAACAGATATTGAGCATCCTGCCGCTGATGGTGTTGGGGCTGATAATTGCCTCTGTTTTGAGACTGGAATCTTACTCTCGATCGTCCTCTGCGTGACCCTCGATTGGCTAAAAATGTTTGTGGCATATTATGTTTCACTGCAAAAGAATTGTAATTCTCTTCAGGTTCATAATATCCGGCACTTCCTTCTCCTTCTGATTCTGAAGTATTAGAAAAGGTGGTTACTCGTTGTTGCTTAGATCTATTTTCATCTAAATAGTGGTTTTGTTTATAGAAATTATCTCCCAGGTAAGGATCGGTGTTCTCTAGTGAATAAAATCTTTTATCTTTCATGAACTTGTCAGTTTTGCGTTTATTTAGATAGTTGGCAAAGGATTCTAGCTCTTTATTTGAATCCTTCAATTTTTTCTTTGCCTCATCTATTCTATTCATTCTTTTAATTTTTTCTTCTAGTTCATCTAGCTCTATTTTAACTGAAGCAGCAAGTTCCTTAGCCGTTTCAATTATTAATATCATTAAGTCTCTAGAGCACCTATTCGCTATCATACTCCACTTTTCTAAAAATGGTTTGTGGTGGACAAATAGCCCTGGGATATTACGGACACGGAGACCAGTGGGAATAATACCTGCTTTTAAGTATTCCAACATGAATTCTCCGTGTGCTTCCATTCGTTTTAATTTCTTCTTTAGATCTATTAGTTTCTGTATATCTTCGTTATGATGTATACTTTCTTTAGAACTATTACCAAAGGTATTACTAGTTCCTACAAGCAACGCAAACTCCTCATCTGAGAAGCCAAAAGTTTTTAATTGAGCCATATTAAGGAGGTTCAATATCAAAGATGGCGAAAATGAAAAAAGAAAAATGAATTGGTTAGAAAAAAAGAAATAGAGAGTAGTAAGTCAGAGTATAATGTATAATTAAAAAACACTCAAATTATCACAGACAGGTTTGATGGATAATCGCAAAATTCATAGCACAAGCCCTACACAGTCAAGCTGTGGGTAAACAAGAGGGAAAAAAACAAGGACCCCCTGAACAGTAAATAGTTCAATTCCTAGGACAGGGTAATATTGGTGTAGTGAAATAAACTCCTAGGCAATTACATATCATAAATGAACATCTATCGTATTTAGTTATAGGGAAACAAGAAAGGAATTTTTACATAAAAATATATTGTCAATATTATAAATTTTATTTTTTCATTGTTCATTTGGTAAAAAAGAGAATCATGTCACACATTACATACAATTATAATTAAAAGAGGTGGATCAACAATCGTAAAAACCCATACAACATGAAATATAAAAACGGTGGCAGCTTATTTTGAGTAATCGACGCGCGTTTCGGTGTTCACGACGCCTTCATCAGGAGTAGCCACAAAAAGTATCTAGAATAGTAAAAAAACATATAATCATAAATAACAATCTAATATTTATATTTTATCAAGATTTTCTTAAAAACATCTTATTACAATCTTTGGATAATAAACATATTCAGTTAAATTCTATTCTCAGGTTCCCTATGTGAGCAGATTTATTCATATCAAGATTTAATGTCTGTGATAATAGAATGCTAATAAAAGTTAATCTACATAAAACTACAGAGTTTTTCTGTTGTGAATTGAACATGAGAAGAATCGAAAAGAAAAAGAAAAGATAAATAGTGACAAAAGAAAAGAAACTAAATAGAATAGGGTGAATAGTATTGCAAGAAGGACTTACTTATAGTCTCATAAATCAGTCATTTAAAGGAAGACTGCACTTCAGACGTTGTCTTTCTGATTTTGATAATTGCTGTAAGTATAACAATGATATAAACGCCTTGTTATTCATATACGTATACGTATACCTAGGTCTAGACTATGGTAGTACAGAAAGACCCATAAAATATTCATGGAACTTAGTATTACGATAACATGACTTATTTCTACGAATAATTGGATCACGGAATCTTCTAAAGAGCAACCTTATTTTGCCGCAAATTTGTTAAAGACTCTAAAATCAAAACATCATAGTTATATATTCTGTTAATAATAGTTATAGATATTGATGTCAACGTAAAAAGTTTACAGATGACATGAAAAAACTACCTTTGTATATCCCTTCTGGTTAAAAGGAGAATGCTGGTCCGAACTGAACACTAATCAGCATACTTGTGTGCTTTAATTATCTGAATTATACGGGATTGAAGCAGGATTTCTAAGGAAGAATAAAGCAGTTATCATAAAATAGATAACTAACCTTCGTACATATAACCGATTTTAAAGAAAAAACGGACTAACCATAACTCGAGGGCGTAGTTGTGAAGATAAACGCTGTTATTATGATGTAATTGGATTTCAAAAAGTATTTCAAGAACGACTATTCTGAAACACAAAATATACGTATATGAGAGACAAATTAAAAATAGTGTCTCAACTAAATGGTTCAAGTAAAGAGGGTAATGATAAGGAGCTAAATTTACCTGGTTCTGTTCTGGTCAGGCTGAAAATGGCCTCCGGCGTATCGCGCACAGAAAGGAAAGCGGGATAACACAGTATACCAGCTGGCCATAGGAATAAATACTCGTTGGTATATCATGTGACGAATCACGTGATACCTCTTTTTTTACTAGTAGTGAAATCATGTGATGAGTCACGTGTCATTCTTTACTAGCGTATGTTTATCCTTTAGAAAGAACTATGAAGATTAATATATAAGGGTAAACGCTAGATTATCATTGCCTCCATATTTTAAATAAGGGTTATGACAGGAAACTAATAATCACCAACCCTAAATGCAAATATAGAAAGAGAACTATTTATTATGAGCGTTCAACCATGTTTTTTGGAGGAAAGAACCTTGCTATAATAGTGAGCGAGCAAGCAAAATCGTAGAAGGACTGTTCACCTGAATCTACGAATTTTTCAACAAACTTTATAGATACACATGCGCAACAGTTAGCTCAGAAGATCATTATTTCAGCAAACCAAGAAGCGATATTATTGAGAGATCCATAATCATACTCTAGTGTGTACGATGAGATAGAAGTAAACATTGTATTAATACCTAGTTTTCTGAATTAGAAAATCATCAATAGGAAATTATTAAATGATGGCATTTTCCCAGGGTATCTCATTATTTAATCCTTTCTTAAAGGTGTTAAGAGAAACAATCCAAAAAACCTCACGTTTTCTGCGTATTTTCTTGCCACCCTTATTATTAGGAGTTCTGATTTTTTCCAAAATTCTCCACCAGAGATCTTCTGGTTTGTGATTCATTTCTATGAAATGCTTCACTAGAGGTGCCGTGAGTTTAGCTGTCCTAATGGCAGAGCGGTGTTCAGTAATCTTAGTTTTTATATTTCATGTTGTATGGGTTTTTACGAATGTTGATCCACCTCTTTTAATTATAATTGTATGTAATGTGTGACATGATTCTCTTTTTTACCAAATGAACAATGAAAAAATAAAATTTATAATATTGACAATATATTTTTATGTAAAAATTCCTTTCTTGTTTCCCTATAACTAAATACGATAGATGTTCATTTATGATATGTAATTGCCTAGGAGTTTATTTCAAAGCATTTATGACCATACACAGTAATATAATGAGGAACACTACAAATGGACACCACTCAAGTAGTTATGAAAAATAGGTATTTTTATATAGACTTAATCACAAGACCAATAACAGTAAAAATCCACAATACTATAAAAATATAATTACTTTAGAAATGCTGCAAGGAAAAATAGTTCAGGATGCACAAAATGATGTTTAGTTCAAGGCAGTGGTCTCTCCGACCCTTTTACTCACAAAGTATCTGGTTCCTGGATCAAAGCAACAAAAATGTCGCTAAGGCGTTGTAGCGATAAATTTCCTCGAGCTAACCAGCGATGCGTTGAATCCTTACCGCAAGGGAGGATGATGCGCTGGGTTGCGGGCAGGACAAAGCGACAAACTTCCTTACGCTAAGCCGGTGATGCGATGAAATCCTTGCCGCGAAGGGAGGATGATGCACCGAGCCTGTTGCGTGTGCGATCTTGCTGCGATGACAAAGATGGCGCTCCGCGAGGAAGCGACGATCCGGATTCGATGCGGGGAAAAATGGCAAACGCTCGGCGTCCGCGCTGCGATGATCCTGTTGCGATGATTTCCAGATAGCGGGCGTTTTCAGGCCCGCACACAGGTGCTGCGACGATCTTCGGATAGCGGGCGTTTTCGGGCCCGCAGACAGGTGCTGCGACGATCTTCGGGGTTAGCGAGCACTCGGCGACAGCGGAGCGGCGATTTTTCTCACGCTCACCAGCTGCGAGGTTAGCGACGATTTTCAGCGCTCTCTTCTCAGCAGTAGAACTAGAGGCCCTGGAACACACAGGAGCCTCACCTGCAGATAGTAATCCTCGCTGGGAGGAAACAGGAGGCTGATGGTGGAGTCTGATGTGCCAGAGACTCCAGCAGGAGGCTAGCTCTCTCCTAGCCCTTGGGTGATTGCTGTAGCACAGAAATAAAAGTCCAATCAAAGTTCTTTTCCTCTTCTTGAAGTCCAGTAGTAACAGCTGCAGGCCAGTCCCAGAAACAGCACACAAGCACAAGGACAGTCCTTCTCCTGCAGATTCTTGTAGTCCCACGGACAGAGGTTCTTCTTGTTATCCAGGAGCAATACCAATTGTAGGGGTTTGTGCACAAATATTTATACCCCCAAAGTCTTTGTTCTTAGGGGTCCCAAGTCTCTGAACCCAGCCAGAACCAGTTCTGCCCAGCCCTGGGGCACTTTGTTGATCAGGCTGCATCCTTCCTTTCAGAAAGAGGGGGTCTGCCTCAGACGCACAGTGGGAGGTGGAGTCAGCATTCACCTTGCCAGGCACAGTCCTATTCAAGTGCAGGAGCTACCCCTCCCCTCACACCAAGGCAGGTCGCTCTATTCAACCCAGGTCTGACTCAGCCTGCCCTGTCCCTCCAATACCAGACAGCCAATACACATCATAGCAGAGCAAACTGGAAGGCTTAGGCAAGAAAGTACCTATACTCTAAAAGTGGTAGTTTCAAACACAGAATATAAAAATAACCTTCACTAAAAGATGTATTTTAATATTCTGAGCTCAGGCATACTAGATTCGTTTTTCTACCATGTTCTGTGGGTCAGTTAGGACCATAGAATGTAATAGCCCAGACCTCCCATTCTGGCCTATGGAGAACAGGTAGCCTTACAGTAGTGAAAAACGAAATGGGGTGTAATTCACTACTAGGACATGCTACATACATCAGGGCATGTCCTACGTTACACATACAATGCGCCCTATCATAAGGGGGGCTTACAGGATGCCAAGGGAAGGTTTTAGGGGCTGGGAAGTGGGTGCACTTCACAGCCAAGATGGCAGTTCTGGACTGCACGCAGACACTGCAGTGGCAGGTCTGAGACACACTTTACAAGCTGCTTCTGTGGGTGGCACAAACCAGTGCTGCAGGCCCACCAGCAGCATTCGGTTTACCAGCCCTGGGCACACACAGGCCACACTACTAGGGACTAACAGGTAAACCAAATAAGCCAATCATGGATGTACCAATTCATATGTCATCTTTACAAAGGGAGCATTCGCGCTGTGGCACTGAATGGCAGTGGCACAGCGCCCAGAGCATCTATAACCAGCAAAAACAGAGGAGACACAGCGAAAAAATGGAAGGGAGACTCACGCCAATGGTGCCAGGTCTAACACACGTCCCCTCCAGCTGAAATGTGGGGAGAACTACCCATCCCCTGGGAGGTTCTCATCACTAAGGCGGAAAAATCTGGACAGACCATCAGCATTGGCGTGTTCTGTACCAGGGCGGTGTTCCACCGTAAAGTCCATACACTGTAGGGAAATGGACCACCTTAACAACTTGGGATTCTCACCCCTCATCTGCATTAACCATCTGAGGGGCCTGTGGTCGGTCTGAACCCGGAAGTGAGTCCCAAACAGGTATGGTCTCAGCTTCTTCAGCGCCCAGACCACAGCAAATGCCCCTCGCTCGATCGCACTCCACCTCTGTTCCCGTGGAAGTAACCTCCTCCTGATGAAGGCTACAGGTTGGTCTAGTCCCTCCTCATTCATCTGTGACAGAACAGCCCCCACCCCATGCTCTGAAGCGTCTGTCTGGACAATAAATTCCTTAGCAAAGTTGGGCGCCTGGAGTACGGGTGCTGTACACATGGCAGTCTTGAGAGCATCAAAAGCTTTCTGACAGGTGTCAGTCCAGTTCACAATCTTGGGCTGCTTCTTGGAAGTCAGCTCAGTCAAGGGGGAAACAATGCTGCCATACCCCTTGACAAACCTCCTGTAATAACCCGTGAGTCCTAAGAAGGCCCTCACCTGGGTCTGGGTCCTTGGGGGCTCCCAAGCCAGGATGGTCTCAATCTTGGGCTGTAGAGGGGCCACCTGGCCACTCCCTACCTGGTGTCCTAAGTACACCACCGAACCCTGCCCAATCTGGCACTTACTGGCCTTGATTGTGAGGCCTGCTCTGCGCAGCGCCATCAACACTTCCCAGAGGTGGCGTAAGTGGTCCTCCCATGAAGAACTAAATACGGCAATGTCGTCAAGGTAGGCGGCACTGAAATCCTCCAGCCCAGCCAACACCTGGTTGACCAACCTCTGAAAGGTGGCAGGGGCATTCTTCATCCCAAAGGGCATCACACGGAACTGGTAGTGCCCATCTGGGGTGGAGAATGCGGACCTCTCCTTTGCCCCATCAGTTAAGGCGATCTGCCAGTACCCAGACGTTAGATCAAACGTGCTGAGGTACCGGGCAGCCCCCAACCGATCTATGAGCTCATCAGCTCTGGGGATGGGGTGCGCGTCGGTCCTCGTGACCGAATTGAGACCTCGGTAGTCCACACAGAACCTAAGTTCTGGAGTGTCACCAGGCGCTGCAGCCTTTGGTACCAAGACCACGGGGCTGGACCAAGGGCTGCTAGAGGACTCAATCACCCCCAGGGCAAACATTTTGGAGACCTCCTCCTTAATGCAGGCCCTTACCCTGTCGGTCACCCTGTAAGCCTTGTGCTTGACAGGAGGACTGTCCCCGGTGTCTACCTCATGGATGCACCAGTCAGTGACACCAGGTACCAGGGAAAATAAATCTGGGAATTGCCCCAACAGCTGGTGGCAATCTCTCTGCTGTTCTGGGGTCAGTGTGGTGGAGAGGACCACACCCTCCACTGACCCATCCTTCTCTCCTGCACACAGGAGGTCAGGAAGAGGCTCACTCTCCTCCTCCATCCCTGCATCTGTGGCAAGAAGCATGCCCACTTCAGACCTCGCAAAGTGGGGCTTTAGGCGATTCACATGCAGGACCCGCAGGGGGTTCCTGGGAGATTTAAAGTCCACCAAATAGGTAACTTGACTTTTTTGCTCCACCACCTCAAATGGACCGGTCCACTTATCTTGGAGCGCACAGGGCTCCACTGGGGGCAGTACCCAAACCTTTTGACCAGGTTGAAACTCGACCAGAGTGGCATTCTGGTCGTGCCAATGTTTCATCTCCTCCTGGCTGGCTTCCAGATTTGCCTCAGCAATGTTTCTGAAACGCCGAGTTTGGTTCCTGAAGGCCAGGATGTAGCTAAACACATCCTGGGGAGGTTTCCTGGGAGATTGCTCCCAGCCTTCCTTGACCAAACTCAGAGGCCCTCTTACCGGATGGCCATAGAGCAGTTCAAAGGGGCTGAACCCTAAGGACTTCTGTGGCACTTCACGGTATGCAAACAACAGGCATGGCAAGAGGACGTCCCACTTACGCCTCAGGGGCTCCTCTAGGCCCATGATCATGCCCTTCAAGGTCCGGTTGAATCTCTCAACCAGACCGTTACCCTGGGGGTGGTAAGGAGTGGTGAACTTGTAAGTCACCCCACACTCCTTCCACAGAGACTTCATATACTGGGAGATGAAGTTGGTCCCCCTGTCGCTCACCACCTCTCTGGGAACCCCACACGGGAGAAGATCCCCATCAGTGCACGTCCAACCACGGGGGCCGTCACTGTCCTGAGCGGGATGGCTTCAGGGTACCGGGTGGCATGGTCCACCAAGACCAGGATGTTCCTGTTGCCCATGGCTGTCTTGGGGTCCAGAGGCCCCACAATGTCAATGCCCACTCGCTCGAATGGGGTGCTAACAACTGGGAAGGGTTGGAGTGGGGCTTTGATCTTCCCCCCACTCTTCCCACTTGCCTGGCAAGTCTCACAGGTCCTACAATACGTATCTGAACTCTTGCGCATCTGGGGCCAATAAAAGTGGGTGACCAGCCTTTCAAAGGTCTTGGTCTGCCCCAGATGTCCTGCCAATGGAATGTCATGAGCCAACCCCAGTAGGAAGGTTCTGAAGCACTCGGGTACCACCAGCACACGGGCTGACCCCGGCTCAGCAACCTTAGGCTCGCTATACAGGAGACTGTTCTCCCAATAAATCAGATGTGAACCGGACATATCACCTGCTGCCTGGGCTGCAGCCTGTTGCCGCATACCCTCAAGAGAGGGGCAAGTTCTCTGCTGTTCACAAAACTCCTGCCTGGTGGGCCCCCCTTCCTGCTGCCACTGGGTCAGCTCAGGCAGGTCCCCCAGGTCGGTACTCTTCTCCCCGGTAGGCTCCAGGGCATCCCCCTCAGGGTCTGCTCCCTCCTGGGCCGTGGGAACCAAGGGGGCCGGTTTCCCGCGCCCCCTGCCCCCTCCCTCTAAGGCAGGGACCTGGGCCATATTCTCAGGCTCCAGGTCTTTCTCAACACTCTCTTTGGCTGCCATGGACCGAGTGGTAGCACATGCCCACTCAGGCAGTCCCAACATTTGCAAGTGAGCTCTCCTCTCCACTGTAGCCCACGGTGAGTTCTTTAAATCATTGCCCAACAGACAGTCCACAGGCATGGCGGGCCTCACAGCCACCTGAAGAGTTCCTGAGACCCCCCCCCCACTCAAAGGGAACCTGAGCCACCTCACATTGGCTCTCTGTGTTGTCTGCAGACACTACTGGGTAGAATGCATGGGGCACAACCTGCTCTTTGGACACCAACCGGGAGCTGACAGCAGTTACACTGGCTCCTGTGTCCCTCAGAGCCTCCACTCTATGGCCATTGATGGTTACACACTGCCTGTATTTTTTAGTGTTATCAGGCAGTGCAGGCTTAGGAACCATTTCAAAGTCTCCTAGTGAGACAAGGGTCAACTCTACGCGGTCCCACCCACCTGGGGCACCCATCTCCTCCTCCCCCAGGGCTACACTAGCAAGCTGGCGGGGCGGTGCACGGGGTGGTGCAGGAGTATCCTTTTGGGGACACTGGGGGTCAAAGTATCTGTGGCCCACCTGGCCACACTTAAAACAAGTAGGGGGCCTCCTTGGAACAGGATTACCTGTTGGAGACACTGGCTTCTTATCTGGGGGAGGCTGGGATACCACTGCCTGGTTCCCTTGGGAATTATCTTGGGGCCCTCGGTGGAACTCCCTTGGTTTACCCCTGTCCCCCCCACCTCTCTGCTGGGGACCCTGCCCACCTTTGGCGAAGTCTCCCACTGGACCCTTGCGGACCCTGGTGCTCACCCAGCGGTTCGCCTCCTCAGCAAGCTTCCTAGGGTTAGTCAGCTTGCAATCTATCAGATGCTGGCGTAGCTCAGGAAAACAGTTACTAGAAAAATGCTCCCATGCAATCAAGTCATACAGTTGCTCAAAAGTTTCTACTTTGCTGCCTTTTACCCAGCGCTCCATTGCTCTGCCAAAAAAAGACACATATTCTACCCACGTGGTACCCTCTATCTTCTTGCAGGTTCTAAATCTCTGCCTGTACATTTCAGGGGTCAAACCATAGCGGGTAATCAAAGCTTCCTTCATGTGGGCATAAATCATCCTACTTTCTGGGGGTAGGTCGAACAAGGTATCCCTCCCCTCACTCACAAAGCGTCCCCACAACCCCGCACCCCAATCCTTCTCAGGGACCCGGTGGGACACCATAGCTAATTCATAAGCGGCAAACCATTGCCCAATATCCTCGCTTTTATGGAAATCCTTAATAACATCTTTAGGGATATATACTCTACTCTCAGTATGCACTACTGGTATGCTGCCACCAGAGGGGGAGATCTCAATACTCTTGGCCTTAATCTCCAACTCCCTCAAAATTCTCTCATGTTCAAATTTCATCTTCATTATCTCAACTTCCAACTTCTTATTCTCTAGGTCCTTCTGACCATCCAATTTAAGCTTGGCCATCTCCATATTATGCCGCCTATCTCTCTCCCTGTCCTCCATCTCTTCTGGAGTCAGGCCCCTTGAGGACACACTAGTGCCCGGGCTGGAAACTGCTTTATCCCCTACCAAATCTACAATTTCGTCCTGCTGCTCTCCTGCATTCTCTCCCCCCTCCACAGGCTCTCCCACATTCCTAGGGGCATCCCTGGCTTCTAACCAGGCCTTCAGCGCCTTGTAATACTCTTCCCTTCTAGTGAGACCTGTGATAGGGACTGTGAACCGTTTGCAAAAATATTTGAGCTGCTTGGCATTGTAGGTGTCTAATTTCTCTTCTTCCCAGGAGAGATCCTCAGAGGCATTGGATCTGGGCTTGCCCATTGTGGCAATAACTGGCAATAACGATCAAAAATAGAATCAAAAATCTCAAAAACGTACGTGGTTATGTTATGGTCTGCACTCACTAGTAGTGTACACTATAATTACTGTATGCAATCATAAATGCAAGTCCAGATCCTCACCGCTGACCACCAATGTTAGAAATGGGGGTCTCGAGTTGGCAATGGCTGGCCACTGTCCAAGTAGGGACCCTTCTTCCTAAGTCAGAGTAAGCAGCCTACACCCTTTGACAACCCCTGCTCAACCCTGTGGTAACGTAGCACGAGCAGCTAGGCTTATCTCAGAGGCAGTGTGTGAAGCATTTATGACCATACACAGTAATATAATGAGGAACACTACAAATGGACACCACTCAAGTAGTTATGAAAAATAGGTATTTTTATATAGACTTAATCACAAGACCAATAACAGTAAAAATCCACAATACTATAAAAATATAATTACTTTAGAAATGCTGCAAGGAAAAATAGTTCAGGATGCACAAAATGATGTTTAGTTCAAGGCAGTGGTCTCTGCGACCCTTTTACTCACAAAGTATCTGGTTCCTGGAGCAAAGCAACAAAAATGTAGCTAAGGCGTTGTAGCGATAAATTTCCTCGAGCTAACCAGCGATGCGTTGAATCCTTACCGCAAGGGAGGATGATGCGCTGGGTTGTGGGCAGGACAAAGCGACAAACTTCCTTACGCTAAGCCGGTGATGTGATGAAATCCTTGCCGCGAAGGGAGGATGATGCACCGAGCCTGTTGCGTGTGCGATCTTGCTGCGATGACAAAGATGGCGCTCCGCGAGGAAGCGACGATCCGGATTCGATGCGGGGAAAAATGGCGAACGCTCGGCGTCCGCGCTGCGATGATCCTGTTGCGATGATTTCCAGATAGCGGGCGTTTTCAGGCCTGCAGACAGGTGCTGCGACGATCTTCGGATAGCGGGCGTTTTCGGGCCCGCAGACAGGTGCTGCGACGATCTTCGGGGTTAGCGAGCACTCGGCGACAGCGGAGCGGCGATTTTTCTCACGCTCACCAGCTGCAGCGGCTCACTAACGGAGGTTAGCGACGATTTTCAGCGCTCTCTTCTCAGCAGTAGAACTAGAGGCCCTGGAACACACAGGAGCCTCACCTGCAGATAGTAATCCTCGCTGGGAGGAAACAGGAGGCTGATGGTGGAGTCTGATGTGCCTGAGACTCCAGCAGGAGGCTAGCTCTCTCCTAGCCCTTAGGTAATTGCTGTAGCACAGAAATAAAAGTCCAATCAAAGTTCTTTTCCTCTTCTTGGAGTCCAGTAGTAACAGCTGCAGGCCAGTCCCAGAAACAGCACACAAGCACAAGGATAGTCCTTCTCCTGCAGATTCTTGTAGTCCCACGGACAGAGGTTCTTCTTGTTATCCAGGAGCAATACCAATTGTAGGGGTTTGTGCACAAATATTTATACCCCCAAAGTCTTTGTTCTTAGGGGTCCCAAGTCTCTGAACCCAGCCAGAACCAGTTCTGCCCAGCCCTGGGGCACTTTGTTGATCAGGCTGCATCCTTCCTTTCAGAAAGAGGGGGTCTGCCTCAGACGCACAGTGGGAGGTGGAGCCAGCATTCACCTTGCCAGGCACAGTCCTATTCAAGTGCAGGAGCTACCCCTCCCCTCACACCAAGGCAGGTCGCTCTATTCAACCCAGGTCTGACTCAGCCTGCCCTGTCCCTCCAAAACCAGACAGCCAATACACATCATAGCAGAGCAAACTGGAAGGCTTAGGCAAGAAAGTACCTATACTCTAAAAGTGGTAGTTTCAAACACAGAATATAAAAATAACCTTCACTAAAAGATGTATTTTAATACTCTGAGCTCAGGCATACTAGATTCGTTTTTCTACCATGTTCTGTGGGTCAGTTAGGACTATAGAATGTAATAGCCCAGACCTCCCATTCTGGCCTATGGAGAACAGGTAGCCTTACAGTAGTGAAAAACGAAATGGGGTGTAATTCACTACTAGGACATGCTACATACATCAGGGCATGTCCTACGTTACACATACAATGCGCCCTATCATAAGGGGGGCTTACAGGATGCCAAGGGAAGGTTTTAGGGGCTGGGAAGTGGGTGCACTTCACAGCCAAGATGGCAGTTCTGGACTGCACGCAGACACTGCAGTGGCAGGTCTGAGACACACTTTACAAGCTGCTTCTGTGGGTGGCACAAACCAGTGCTGCAGGCCCACCAGCAGCATTTGGTTTACCAGCCCTGGGCACACACAGGCCACGCTACTAGGGACTAACAGGTAAACCAAATAAGCCAATCATGGATGTACCAATTCATATGTCATCTTTACAAAGGGAGCATTCACGCTGTGGCACTGAATGGCAGTGGCACAGCGCCCAGAGCATCTATAACCAGCAAAAACAGAGGAGACACAGCGAAAAAATGGAAGGGAGACTCACGCCAATGGTGCCAGGTCTAACACACCCCAACCCTGGTCATCCCTGAAGAAGATCAGCCTGAGTTGTCTCAACATCTGTTACAGAAGAAAACAACTCTGTTGCATCAGGGTTGAATGAGAAGAACTGCAGATTATATTGGCTGGGCTCAGTACAAGGAAATTTCAGAGAAATATAGACTGTTCACAGAGACTCAAGTAAACGCAGGAGGATAAATACCCTTCTTCACCATGCAAACAAAAGCCAATGCCTCCTGCTTACACAAATAACCAGGAGGGAACTGACTGATGCAATCGATCAACAATACTGAGCTCTGCCTAAATGCAATCAAGGGAGAAACTGAGAGCCATCCGCCTTATGGTGATTCAACATCTGTACAAGTTGTATTTGATGACCGCGATGGAGGGCAGGATGTGCCATAATTGGTGCTTCCTGTTGTACTTTTATTCCTGTTAATGACATGGACAATCAGACATTAGCTCATACCATCCTAGAACTGCATCATCTGCAAGCCGACATGAAGAAGGAGGGAGGTGCCCCAGAGCAAGACTGGTTGCATAATGTCTTTTCATAGATCCGTCTATGGGTGTCCAAACTGTTCACATCAATTATACCAGTTGTCATTATTATACTTCTGTTATATGGTTCCCTACAAGTAGGGGTTTCCTGCTGCAAAAAGACAGTCCTCAAACTGGTGGTATGCACAGAGCTAGAAAAATGTAACAGACACTACAGACATACACACTTTCTAAAAACACAACTGTCATGTCATATGATGAGGATACAGTAGTTGAAGGATCAACTAGAGGGGAGAGTGTTGGAATGGGTAAATACAATGTCAATGAGTATCATGTTGTGTGCAGTCCCGACAAGGGCAACACCAATAAATGCAATGCCAACGTATGCCATAACCTGTGCCCATATGACAATGTCAATACTCATATATACAATGTCAATGTATGTCATAATCCATGCCTGAATACCAGTGATGATACCGGCAGTAGCAATGTCAATATATGGCATAATCCATGTACAAACGACAATATTGTTACCAGGAAAAGCGATGTCAATGTACTTCATAATCTAGGAATGCAAAACTATGTTAATATCAGTAAAAACAATACCAATGCACGCAATGACAAGCGTACTCGAGCTTGAGACTGTCGATAAAAATGACACCAGTGACTACCATATTATTTTCATGAGTTCTAGCAGATTTTCACCATTGCTGTTGGAATTACCCAATGTGACCTCTCGATCTGCACCCTTGCCTATCAAATAACAGGTCACAGGTGGGGTCTCTCTTAACCCAAAGATAAATGCGCATCCAGGGAATACATTGATCAATCCCAGAGATAGATAGCTGACCTACAAATAGATCTGCAGAAATTGGTCCCAATAAAACACATTTGGTCAAATGCTCGCATTCAACAAAAACCACAAAGCTAAATGCCACATGTAGATTGAAACACTCAGCCAATCAGAACACAACATGCATACCACACACAGTGATCACACGCTCCTCATGCAGGTTATCTGGACACATATACACTGGCCCATGCTAGCTCTCTCCGAGGTCGAGACCCATCTGATTCCTTTTCAGATGTTTACGCTTGTCAATTTATCACTGAGATGCTTTTTTGAATGTAGAAATTGCTTTTTTTGTACCTCATTAACTGTATATAAAGATGGCCAAAACTTTGTACACCACAAGACTTTCCTCAAACACATTCTGTCGAGACTCTCCTGGCCGCAGGGTTTAATTAAACCAGCTTCTTCACATTTTACCAAACGCCTCTTGTCTATACATTTCCTAAAGGTAAATTCATATCCAAGCAATACTTCCTCACCAGGACAAATCAAAACATCTTTTAAAATAGCCTTGCTTATTTTACATGGCACACTTCAAAGGGGACACCTAGGGTAGACAATAGGTGTGACCTATTTGTAAAAATTAGGTAGTTTAGGACTTTGGAAGTACCTTTAATTCCAATATCTAATTTGCATATAATTTAAATTAGTGAGTAACAAAGTAAAGAAACCAGGATGTACAATTGCAGGGCCTACTCTTCCTTACTTCCACCTGTCAAGGTCACTGCCTCGGTGAAGCTGACCCATCTCTAAAGTAACAGGACTCATTTTAAATTGAAACTTCATCACAGCTGATTCATTTTCTTCCTACCGTTTTAGTTTGGGTAGTGAGGTGCCCACCTCCTCTATTCCTAACTATGCTAGGGCAACAGATAGCTCACCCACAGAGGTTACCCAACACTTGATCAACCCCAGCATGACCAACAGGGTCTGGGGCCCTTATTTACTTTTGGCTATGGGGTCTACCACCAATGTCAAGTACAGTGCTGGCATGAAGGCCTGCCGCCAGCAGAGGCTACTGATAGTTGTCAGAATCAAGAACAACACCCTAAGAGCTCCCCTGATAGGCGGCTGGACTGCTTTAGGGGGAACTGTGGGCTCCTGGAACATCTCCAACTTTTTAGAGTGGGCGCTACCGCTTCCTGTGGCAGACACCCTTCTTCCACTCTCCCTTCTGTCAGTGCAGGGGCAGCACCCTACTGCTTGACAGCTGCCTGACTGCTCAGGACTCCTTGTGGTCAGGTGAAGCCTCACCAGTGCCAACTATTGGTTTCTCCCATACCGGGACAGAATACCCTTAGCTCATTGGAACTCTCCTTCAAAGTGGCTTACATTTCCTCTTTTGTCCCTTTCTTTTAGGGTTCCCAGTCTCCTAGCTGAAGGGACTGACTCCCTAGGAACTTTGGTTTGGGAGCATCCTGGGCAATCGCCCACCTTGGGATTAGACCAACGTCTGGGAGGTCATTGCCCAGGATACAATCTAAGGGGAGGTCAGAGCAGACTACCACTTTATACCAGTCAAAGGTCCTCTCCTTCTCCAGGATTATTAAGGCTACACGTTTGGTTGTGACCTCACCTGTGGCTAGCCTGACTCCTTTTGTCTCTCCTTGCACATACAAGTCTTTGGACACCAACCTGTCACTCACTAGGGTGTGACTGGCACATGTGTCTCTCAGACCAATGGCAGGGATCCCATTGACCTAAATGGAGTGAAGTGCCTACTCCCACTCTCAGAGATCACTAGCTTACCATCTGGACCTGTCTCTCAGCCAATGCTATGAGGACCTCCTCATCTGAAGAGCCCTCTTCTATGGCTATACTGGATAGTCCAGTGCTGACCAACTACTTGGAATAGGCAGGGTCACCCCATGAAAAGGTCTGAATGCTGGCAGTCAAAACACACCCTGTTGTCAAGTATATTTTAGCCCTGGGTCCCCCTGCCTCTGCTTATCAGAGTGGGAGTGGGATATACTCTCTTCTTTTTTAGAGTTCTGGTGTTCTGAGGGAGTCTCTTGTGTGGGCCTATCCCCCCTCCTTGGAGTCTCTCCCATGGTGCTGATTGAAAACCCGAATCTCACCCAATGATCAGCGACCAGACTGCTTAGAGTCTACTAGATACTGGCTAACTACTCTTGTACACAATGAGTCAGGATGTGCTCTTTAAGGGATACATTGTACAGCCCCTCATAAGTGCTCACCTAGTTACCTTGAATCCAGCCCTTAGTGCCTTCTTTGAGATGTCTACAAAGTCTACCCAGGGTGTGTTTCTACTTTCTGGGTGTTCCTGAACTTCACCCTGTATTGCTCTGGGGTAAGACCATATTTCCTGATTAGACATATCTTCATGTGGGTGTAGGATTCTGCCACATCCCCTCAAGGGTCAAGAGCATATCCCTCCCAGCTACTGGGATCGACTCAGACAGAACTGACCCCCAATATTTGGTGTGAACCCTTTTTATCTTAAGGGCCCTTTCAAATGCAATCAGTCATTTGTCAATGTCATCCCCCTCTACATACTTGGGAATTATCCACTTGGGAAGTCTAAGATCAAACCCACCACCCCTGGACATCTCAACATGTTCTTCATTTTCACTGCCACCTTTCTTTCTTGCTTTTGCCTATTCTCACTTCTATCTAGCTAGGTCTAACTTCTTCTCTTCCTGAGCTACGGAAGCTAACTGAGCCTTAATCTGCTTCTCCACAAGGGACAGCCCTGGTTCTTCTGTGGGGGAGCCACGCCTCCTCTCACCATTAGCTGAATGTCGGGACCTCATGCTAGAAGCAGTGGACAGGTTGTCATTCTCCTCCTCCCGGCAGTTGTTGGAGTGGCCATCTTCTCCCTAGCCTTCATTCCCTGGAGCTGTCACTGCCCAGGCCTTAAGAGACCTAATTGTTTCTGCTTTCCTAGTTCTATTAGCAGCAGGTAGGCCACTGACCCTACACTATACCCTAAGCTCACCTATTCTGAGCTTAGTCGGGATAGCCAGCTCAAGCTCCATTGCATCCCTAGTTCTGGGTCATAAAAAAAAACTTTAGCACCAGTTGAACATAAGATCAATTTAGGAAATTAAAAAATGTACATAATTAAAAAAATATTCAAAAATTCAAAAACCAATTAAGCTCTAGGTCAATTTAGTGGATTTTTAAAGATCTTCACTTAATTACTTTATGGTGTGGTCAAAATACAGTACTGGATCTCACCACTACTCACTAAATGTTGGAATGTGGTTTATTAGTACGGGTAAATAGGCACCTACCAGTATTATGAAGGCCACAATCACAATATAAGACACAGTCAAGTTCTCAATAAATTATTCCCTTGCCAAACCTTTGGTAGCTGGCTCTGAGCAGGCAGGCTTTACTTAGGAGACAGGTGTGTAAAGCATTTAACAACACCAATATATTAAATAAGTAAGACACAACACATTAAAAATAGGAAATATATGTATGATCAAAATGACACCAAAATGACAAAACCCCAATTCAGGGAACAGAGATATGATTTTTTAAAGATTGGAAGTAAAACTAGCGCTTAGAAGAAAATACCTCTCAAAGGTTTAAAAAAGGCTGCACTGGGCTGGCAGAAAGTTAGGACTCCAGGCCGCCTGCGATGTAACACTTTTAGACTTACTTCCAGAAGTGTTTCTTGATGCAGGAAAGTGGTCCACAACATTAGCCAATGGTTCAGAAGCTCTGGGACCACAGCTCCCACTATGCACCTAGTCAATCCAAGTAAAATCCAGGTGAAGCTTTTCAGCTGGAGTTGTCCTTGTTGATGTTGCAGGTAGCCCTTCCAGTACTTTTTTGTACCTGTTGTTGATCAGGGAGTCCACTCCTTATCCTTTAAGACATTCAAAGGCCTGTTGTTGCGAAGCATTGTGAGTGCAGCAGGTGCAGTCCTTATGAGTGCAGTCCTCTCTTGTGCAGTCCAAGGGTCAGTAGGGCAGTCCTTCTCCAGACATGGTTTTTTTTGGTCTTGGAGGGTCCACAACAGACTATTGCTGATCAGTTAATACACCCTACCTCTTTTACGTGTCGCTAGCTGCCAGCCCCTACAACTGGTGCTGGGTCTTGTAGAATAACCGAAGGAAGCGAATATGCCATATAAATTGCTGCAGCTGGCCCTGCCCCTGGTGAAATGGCTAATTGCCATTGGATGGTTGGGAATACTATTTCCCAATGATGAGTTGTGGGTGGGGAACACACTGGAGTGGTCACTGGCAGGGGAACTATATAATAAAATGATCAGGAGAGACAAAAATGTACAGGATGACTTAACTTAACAGCTTGGGTAGACAGCATGGTAAATGTTGTTGATGGGGGCACCTAGGGGCATGATTATACTCAAAATACACATTGAAATTACAGCAGGGGCAGAGAACCTGGGATGTGTGCATTTACAACTTGTGCTAAGCATTATATAATAGAGATGCAACACGTGCACCACATATGGCTGTTGTATACTGTTATGTTGTAAAGGAAGGTTTGACAGTAGAGGGGGAGTTGAGAGGCAAGGAGGTGGAGGGACTTCATTGCACTACTGTGAGACAATAGGGCTATTTGCATCTTCCCCCACTTTTTGCCCTCATTTTTTACTTCTAGATGCTCGTATTCTGACTCTCATTGTGGCCTAACCTTTGCTAGCCAGAACAAGGGACTGTGATTTAATTGAAAGTACTTGGTAATTAGGTATAATTACAATTGCTACTGCCAACCTACCTGCACGTCCCTAGTATATCCTAGGGCATGTAGGGTTATAGACCCAGTAGATTTAATGCACTTAAGTGTGTAAAATTCAGCCCTGCTTTGTAGGTGCTTTTAAAATAAAAGAATATGCAAATTCGACTTTGGAATTAAAGGTACTTCAAAGTCTTAAACGACCTTATTTTTACATATACGTCACCCCTAAGGTCTACCCTAAGTACCCCCAGGACAGGGTGCCATGTAAAAATAAGCAGGGACATTTTAATAGATGTTTTATATGCCCTGGTGAGGGAAAAGCGGCCGATTTAGCTTTTCCCCACTGTAGCACATTGGCTCCATAAGCTAACATGGGTATACTTTTAATAAAGTATAACTATTAACAGGAGTGAGCTAAAAATTTAATTTAAAGTATTAAAATGATACTTAGCATACATCACACAACTTGCCAGGGTTATATTTATTATAACTATCCCAGAAAAAAAGTTATAAAACTTGCTTTTCTGATGTGCCAAAATCCAGCCTTTCAGCAGCCTCTCTTGATTGGCCAGCCTTTGACAGGCTGAGCTAAACTGCTCTGATGAGGTGTGAAGTGGCCTGAAATTAAACAAAGACATCTGGTAGGAGGAGATCTACAAGTTCAGAGCAAAAGGAAGGAAGGGGACTGGGTAGCCAAACTGGTCTTCCAAGAGGGAAAGACACTTGGGACAGGACCCAGGCCGACCCGCACTTCCCACACCCCAGTCAGATGGAAGCCCTGTAATTGCATTAGCAGAGGGGCTGGAAGAGGAGTGTTAGGTAAAGTTAGCCACACTTGTAGGTTGTGTTATCCAGACCTGAAGCTCCAGGGGGAGATTTGTTGCATTTTGTTTTTTAAGGAACAGTGTTTCTGGGACAAGAAAATGCCACACTGCAGGGTAATTGACCATCATTGCAGGTGGCACCATGCACCCCGTTGGTCAGGGATGCCCCTCTGCTTGCCAGCGCAAAACCTGGATAAATACAGGGGAACTGCCCAGCAAGTCAGATCCCTGCCTGGAAGAAAGAGGAAGAAGAACTGCCCTGCTGAACCCCTGGCCTGCACCAAGAGGACTGCATCCATAAGGACTGCCCCTGCTACTCACTTTTGGGCTTAAGCAAAATAATGACTTTGCCTGGCTCTAAAAGTTTAAGACATGGACTCCCTGAAAGCAACAGATTAAAAGAACTCCACTTGCATCATCTCTACCAAGATAAACCCAGCTGGCTAATTGTTCAGTGGAATTTTAAGGATTTGACTAGGTGCATTTTGGGTCTTGTAGTCCCAACTTCCGAAGGAGCGACTCAAATATTTTGGAACCTTGGACTGGTGTTGTGGACACTTCAAGAGCCCAAAATGACCTTCTGGAAGAAGATCAAGAAGTTTTTAATCATTTGGAGAATTTTTGTCAAAAAGCTCCATAAGTTCACCTACCCGTTGTCAAGAGTCAAGCCGGCGACGTTGAACCGCGACTCGGCCTGAGATCCAGGTTGGCCCCACTGAAGCTTCAGAGCTTTTCGTCATTGACAAGTCTTCTAGGAGTTGATCAAGGCATTGCGCTGAGCTAAGTCACCATCGTCGCCTGCAAGCGGGCTTATGAGGAGCCCAGTTTGACGTCAATAGAAAAAGCTCCAAAAAAGTGAATACGTCAGAAAATAAAAACTTGACCTGGCCCTACCGCTCATTGTTTCAGACCCACGCTTCTTCGTGGTCGGCCTGAAATTTTTACTTTGTCCAAGTTAAGCACAATCAGATGTCCTTCATTGGCGCTTTTGACTATTGAGAACTAGAAAGCATTTCATATTTATAAATTCATATCTCCAGTTACATATATTGGATGTTTGTCATTTTGGTGTCATTGTATTCATAACACTATTTGCTATTTTAATAAATTGGTTTTCGATTTTTATTCAAATGCTTTACAGACCTGTCTCCTAATTTAAGACTGTCTGCATGCAGCCAAGCTATGAAGGGTTGAGCAAGGATAATTTTATTGAGAACTTGACGGGACCTTATTTGTGATTGTGGTGCTATTAATAGTTGTAGGTACCAACATGCACCTACTAATAAACCACCTTCCAAGAAAATGGGAGAATATCTTCTTTGCTTATTTTGGAACCAGTATTCCCCTTCACACAAATGTCTGAAGGGGCTAAATGTTTTATGTTATCTGTACATCAACATTTTGATTTCCACTTAAAAGAGTAGGCTATTGTGACTGCCCTTTTTGTTCCACCTGTTGCTTGGCCTTCAAGTTGATCAACCTCTGCTATGTGATCACTATTTACACTACTTCACCCTTGTACCCTGCTAAGTGTTGAATGTTTACACTACTTGAGGTTTACAGAGGTTACTGCATTGTCCTTCAGGAAGCCAGCCATTTACATCCAATCCAGGATGCTTATTTAAGTCTTTGGGGAAGAGGAAGTCAGCCAACCTGCTTTTAATTGTAGTTTTCACTCCGGTAGTGCAAAGAACACCCTCAAAATGTTACTTGAGGTAACCAATTTCACAGTTTCCGTTCAGAAACATAGCATAGTCACCGAATGGATGTGTCACAGTACAGAGAGTTGTAACACAACTGTAAGAAATTGGGATATTAGTTGAGGGGGGTGAGTTCCTACCTCAAGTAATAACCACAACCTTTGTCAGGGTGTTTCTATTGCTTCAGAAAAGCTCTCAGTGGTAACAATCTGAATCTTTGACCCAGTGCCAATGCACCTTGACTTGGCAGGCATGACTCAGTCCTCTAGATGTTCTTAAACCCAAAGCTTCCTAAGTCCCAGATTTCAGGACATGATAGGAGGCATACACTTCGGCATTTACCAAGGATCCAGTACCTTGGGAACAGCCTTGGGGGCCCTACACTCACTCAAACAGAGGCCAGTATCAGGATCAAGGGCAAGCCCAGTTGGAACTAGTAAGCTGGGCAGTTGTAGAAAAAGGCCTCTCGTAGCTTGGTGTGTCCCTGTAACTTAACCGGGAGTTCAGCCCTATGACCCCTAGAGCTAAATATGTTATCCTTGGTAAAAGAAGGAGAACATATCTAACCTTCTAGGACCACCTTCAGTTACAGACAGCAGGTCCAGTCCTTTTCGTCCAGGCCTATTCTCTTCTTCCCAAGGTCCCAAAAGTGGTTTGAGGAGGGTACTGGGGATGTCACATGTATGCCCAGGGTAGATCCATGTTTGGGAGAAACTCCTGGCCACCAACTAACCAATGGGGTGTAAGTACCCAGGGGCAATCATACCAACTTTTGCAGTATGTCCTGTGTGCCCCACTGCAAACAATACCACAGTGTACCTCTCTACCCAAAACCAAGATGGCAGACCGTTTCTACCCTGTGCAGAGGTCCTGTGCCCACCCCAGATGTGAGGCAATGGAACTGAAAAACCCCTCCTATTTGGTCACTCTAAGACTGCCCTTGGGTCAGCTCAACAACCATTGTGCCTGCCTGACTCGGGGCATAAAGGAGGGCTGTACCCAGGTATAAGTTAACATTTGCCGGAGAATGGCTAGGCCTCTTTGGAGTTAATCAAGTTCTTGGACACCGCCCAGAGGGTCATCCTGCCAGAGGAGCAGATACACCTTTCACACTGAAGGTTTTTGTCCTACTTTGGAAGCAGTTTTCTCACCTCAGCAAAGTAGCTATTACGCTGCCAGGTGACATTTAAAGTTAATGCAAATGGGCCTCCAGAGACTTTAGGCAGGGAAAAGGTAACTGTCTAAAAGTACCCTCTTCTAAATACTTATTAAAAATCCAACTTTATCAGTGAGTTAGACAATTCATAAATATTTTTAAAAATCCAAGAATAAAATTTGTATCTGTTTCCCAGACAAAAATAACATTATTAAATGTAATATTGCATGCTACTGCTTTCCTAAGTACAGTCAGCCTTACTGCAAATGAAATAGTTTATGGGACTTGTTCACTCTAAGAACATGTGCAGTTTTAAATATCACACACCGTCCCTTATGGACAATAAAGCTTTCCTAGGGTCGGCTTGTTAATATTCAATAGGAAAGTTTTGACCTGGCAAAAGAAGTTGTTTTGGGAGGTCGAATTTGCATTTTAAAAACTGCACAGCCAGCCTACAAATGGTAGGCTTGCTATCATGTTTGCACTGTCAATGCAGTGGGTGCTGTAGCCCACTAATGACATTTAACACATTGGCCCTGGGAACACTTTGAACCACATACATTAGGGGCTTATAATTAAGTTAAAAAAACAATTAGGGGTATGACAATTTCATTATGATGAACGGGGTAGCATTAGCCCTTTACCTCTGTTTAGCAGTGGTAAAGTGCACAGAATTATTCGGTCAGCAAAAACAGTCAAGGCAAAAATATGGGGCTACACTATGCAAAAGATGGCAATTCCATTACCTACCAAAAATATAAGTCCCTAAAAGGAAAAGATCTGTGGAGACTTAGCAGGAAAAGGCTATTTACTACACCTGTTTTAATTTTTCTTCTCTTTTAGCAGTTCTGTGTCTCCAGTCAAGCAATGTCACTGCTCCTCATGTTGTATTACAAAAGGTTAAGCAGCCAAATATTTAGGAGCGCCAGTTCTGGTGGTCTTGTACATTTGCAGCTGATCTTGAAGATAACGTGGGCCTGGAGACGTGGGTAAATAAGTACCATCAGGGTTAGATTCTGAGGTTCTGTTTCTTCATGCCTTTCACATGATGAGCTGCATCATGTAGGACCCTTTCTTTCATGGGGTCAATGTGGTGTCATGGAAATCATATAATCAGGTTGCTGCCTCCATGTAAAGGAGAGATTGAGAGCTTATATAACATTACTGAAATCATTTTCAGAAGTGGCTTGCAGCTGAACATAAATTTCCATACTGGATTTCAAGTGGCACTTAAACGTAAATAAGTAGATTCCACACATTCGCCTAATGCTGCTTGTGAGACACTATTACAAGAAATGCGTAGCCAAGCACAGGTCCTGGTCTACTAAGCTTTTGAAGGACAGTTTTTTTATGTGAGAATGAACACATCATCTCAAGAATTTAGCACAAAGCTGCCCTTTGCAGGACCCATAAGGTGCAGTAAAAAGCACATTGAATACACGCAGACTTAACTCTGCTATGCTCAGCCTGTAAGCAACAGATACTGCATCTGACAGAGAGGAAAAGCTGAAGAAAGCAATTCTTTGGCTTCACAACCACCCGAGCTCTGCCCATGTCGAACTTCAAAGTCAGCATTGGTTGTAGTGCCCATAAAGTCAGTAAAGCTACAGTCAATGTACAGAACTGTTAAAGAGTTTCTTTAACTCAGATGGAAAAGACTAGGGCAACATTGACACTAAGTTTAAGATCTTAACAGGTGCAATGCTCTCCGATTTCTTTCTAAGACTTTTATATTCCACAGAGCTATGAAATTAAAATTAAGAATTATGAACTTTTTAAAGACTAATTGACACTGACCTTAGATATGCATTAGAGGTCAGTTCCATTTAAAGGCTGTGTGTTTGGGTATGAGGATATGGTTGAGGAGTAGAGTCAGTTACAGCTCATGCTTTTAAGGGCCTTTACATCTGGGACATTAGCTGACCTAAGTCCCAGTGACCGCATTATCCAGATCAGAGGGCGATTACAGACCATCTCCTCACTGCTGTGTACCAGCTACCATCACCTTCACACAGATGGACCACAGCACCATGCTTTCAACTTAGTCTGAGCCTCAACTACTTAGAAGTTACGAACTACACCACCCCTGCCAGAGGGAGGATCTAGTGTGGCCAGCATCACCCTGTCTATAAATAAATGCTGCTTTTACCCTTACTCTTGAGCCTCAGTCCTAGTATTAGCAATTACATTGCATTCAATCTGCACATAATGTTAATGTTAAATTAAACTTAAAATACATTGAGGAACATTCAGGTCAAGTCGAATCATCTTCGTATGAGGTCGTGATTATTCACTCTTGGGGGGACATTCTCAAGAACGTGTGATAATTATCGCAAAATTAGCGTAACGCAACTTTCAACATCACAGTCTATCGCGGGAAGATAACGGCGTCAATGTGGTATTCCCAGCACGGCGGTGCCATGCGATAGTCTCACGATAACGCGTCAAATGACTGCGGTAAAATTAACACGACGCCTAAAAAATGCGAAACACGAATGCAAAAAAATCGTCGATGTCCCAAACCGCGATACACAATTCAGCAATAACCGGTTATAGCCCTGGAATCCCCATGCGTCATGCGTGAAAATGCACCAGAAAAGCAGAGAAAAAAAATTGTCAGATGACAATTTACGTGTACAACCTCACATCCATGATGTAGTACACATGTCCTCTGTCCCGCATCGAGAAGGCATCTCCACACAAACAGCCAAAATGTACATTGTCATGCAGTCCGCATGTAAACTTCGCCAATGCGTTAACATACATGGAACACACTGTGAAACTGCATCTCCCCTCTACATTCCAGAGGGACAATCAACACCCCCTGCAGAGCTGACCCTACATCACGTCAGTGATGATGGAGACGACCCCCAGGACATCAACCTAGATGAACTCCAACGGTCCATAGACAACCTCCAAACCCCACCTCCAGTAGCAGGGCAGCCCAGCACCATCAAGGTGAGCCCACCCCCTGCACAGACCACACAGCAGGAAGCACCCACCACCACGTCTGGCTCCCAGCACCTCACCTGAGAACACATGTCGTTCCAACACCGTGTGTTAGACCGCTAGAAGGAGCTGGCTGAACAGGTGCGGGTGGGGTTTGGCCTCATGGCAGCCACACTAGATGTCATGCATGGGTTTCTAAGTCTCATCAGGGACCACTTACACTCCCTAACGGACACCCACAGTCCACTCCATGCCCTCCAAATATACATAGGTGGTGTCGCTGGAGTCATGACTCAGAGACAACAACAATGGTCCAGTCAGAGTGGCTACAGCGATGTCATCCGTGATTTGGGTAACATAAAGAGGGTCATGGAGAACTTGGAGCGGATGCAGGCGCAAAGAATGGCTACCATGGCTGCACACAAGAAAGCTGTAGATGGGACCTTCCATGCCCTGCAGATCCTCATCATGGGAGTAATGGCACAAGACAGTACGCAGATGAATGCTGCTGCTACTTCTACATCCACATCTCCGGCCCCTGATGTGTCAGTGTCGCACACTGCTGCAGACCAAACACCCCCACCCACATGTGAGGCACATGAAACATCAGAGGATAAAGATGAGGATGAATCTGCCTTAGTGGTAAGAAGGAAGCAGTAGCACTCATCTCCACCATATGGCTTATTTCTGCTTGGTTCTGCCCTCTGCATCATGCCCTGGCAGTACACCTTCCACCGTCCCCAGATACACTCAGCGACACTAACCTTGGACCTCGACATGGACTGTCATACTTTGTTTGCTTAACAATGACACAGCAATGAGCCTGTGGACTGGACTCTTCCCCTTCCGAGTAACTTGTCAATCCCAAAAGACTCTGGCTGGCCCTCCACGGAGCAACATTGTAAAGTGTTGTCTGCATGGCCCAGTACTAAAACAGCTTCAATACTCCACTGAACGTGAATAATACATACTAATACACACAGTTGTGTCATGTCTATGATTAATCAAGTATATAAGCCTGGACAAATGTAGGGGCAGTGATTCCCCCTTAAGTCCATGTTGCTCATGTTGTGGGACTTGAGTCACAGGGTGCATCCCTGCTTCATGGTGGTAAATATCTGACCCCAAAAGAATGCCTGTTGGCAACTTTAGGTCACAAATGACAGCCTATGTGTAATGTTTTGGGACACATGTGAAACGCTGATGAGTGGGATTCCGTACTATCTGTGACACAGAGAAATGGCATTTCGAAAACGTGACACCCCAAACAGCCTCTCTGTACAGAGGTGACACACCGATCATCTATTTTCAAATTATGAGACTGTTAGCACTAAATGTTGCACTCACACCTGTAAGAGTGATGTGCCTGTACAGAGGAGTAACATGCACACAGGGAATGCTGTGCCTGTGGGCATTTTGGACGGTCCCATGATTGCTAAGGACTGTGACAATGTGACTTGCTCATGTGAAGAAATTTTCAATGATGGTGTTCCTCCGGGCTATTCCTGCTGCAGTGGGGTGTGTTACACCTGCATCATCTTCCTCATCATCGTCCCAGGTCTTCCACACTGCCTGAGGTGACATTGCTGTGTGAACTGTCCATAGCACAAAACTCAATCAGAAAGGGTCCATGAGTTGTGTTGCATTGAGTTAGTGGCACCTGAAGAGCTGAGCAGGGCATCAAGCTGATGATGGCATACACGACAGGTGTGAGCAACTCTTATAGTCTTGCTGTAAGACTCTTTCGACTCTGGCAGTTGTTGGCTGGAGGTGGTCCTGGCGGTGGTGATGTATGCATCCTGAGGTGATGCGTCTTCCGGGCAGGTCAGGACTGGATTTGATGTGTGAACCCTGGTGCACCGCAGTTGAGGCAGGAGGCAGTGGTCAGCGCAGGGCCACAGACATATGGTGTTGATGACCCCCAGGGCATCGACCCAGAGGCCTTCCAATATTCAATCAGGCAGGGTCCATGACTTGAGCTGCACAGAGTTAGTGGCCCCGGATGCACTGCAGCAGGCACAGGTACACCGCCACAGGATAGTGACTTGCGGTTCACTGAGGTAGGGCCACAAGAGCTGGGCGGGTCCTCGTCGATGTCCAAGGTGAATGTCGATGAGTGTTTTGGGGGACAGTGGTAGGTGTTCTTCCAGGGCATGATGCAGAGGGTAGAACCAAGCAGAACCAGGCAATATGGACGGGATGAATGCTACAGACTCATTCTTAACACCAAAACAGTATCAGCTACATGATGATGAAGACACACCCCAGGCCAGATACTCAGACACCACCAAAGTTCAACCAGAGAGTGTCCATGAATGTCGGGGGCACAGAGTTAGTGGCACCAGAACTGGAAGGGGATTCAGTCTGGGATGAGGCCTGAACAATGATATAAACTCTGCCATGAAGAAATCAAGACTCAGTTCCAAATGTGTGACCTACTCTACCGCAGTGTAGGCCGGAGGCAGCCGTCAGCAGGGTCCCACAGCCACGTGACGTTTGCTTGAGATGCACAGAGTCAGTGGCACCTGAGCAGTTGTTGCTAGTTTTCGATCACCTCTGTAACGATGATCCTTTTTTCATCCAGACTGAACCGCATCTTCCTCTTATCCCTCTCCTTGCGTACAATGATATGAACTCTGCCATAAAGAAATCAAGACTCAGTTCCAAATGTGTGACCTGCTCGACCACAGTGTAGGCCGGAGGCAGCAGTCAGCACGGGACAACCGCTGTTCAGCCAGCTCCTCCTGGAACTCTCACACCCAACGTTGAAATGGCATGTGGCGATGATTTGTTGTTGACGGAGGTAGAAGCACCAGAGCTGAGCGTGTGTGCAGCCTACGACGATGCTGTGTCCTGCCTGGTACGGACTGGATTGGATTAGTGTGAGGCCTGCTGGACCGCAGTGTATGCAGTACACAGGTGACCACGCGGTGCTGGACCGCAGTGTAGGCCGAAGGCAGTAGTCAGCAAGGGCCCACAGACACGTGTCGCTGGAATGCTAGGCACAGAGTTGGTGGCACCACAACGAAGAGAGTATAGTGATTTAAACTCAGCCATAAAATATGTACTCGGCCATCGTATGACCAAGACTCAGTTCCAAATGTGTGACCCGCAGTGTAGGTCGGTGGAGTACGACAACGAGAAAGGAGTGCTGAGTGCCTGTGTCCCAGAGGCCGTGATGGTCTGAGGAGGCTGACTAGGTCGCGGGCCTTGGGCTTGGAGCTTGCACAGGCACGTGGTGGGCCCTCTTTGACACACGCCGGTGTCTGCAGGTGAGCGGTGCTGCCTGGTTGTGCGGGGGCGGCCAAGATGGGTCTGGGACCTGCGGCCTGGGGTGAAGCAGGCGCACATGATCGCAGGCACCGCCGCTCACGGTGTCGGCCTCATGAAGGGCTGTGAGGCACCGCCCTGGCAGACACGTTGGCCATTGCGGAGGAGAACCACGTCCAGAGCAACAGGCTCTTTATTCACACCCCTATGCAAGCCTAGCATTTGCCGGGCCAGCCCACTCCGCTCACGCTTACAGGGGGGGACGTAAAAAAAGCTACATTTCTCCGATCTTACTCACTGCCTGGGGTAACATGGTTGCGTTCACTGTTCACTACACTCCAGACACCAGCAGTATATGTCGACATGGGCATGTCTGTGGTCTGCATACTGCAGTCTAGCCAGCACATCCACGCTACACTTGGCATTGTGTACATTCTCATTCTTGTGTCACTTGCTTCCTTCGCACATACCTGGTTCCCACCTCTCCACACATTCTGCCATTGTGTGGCTGAGATGCCATGCCTTTGATGGCTTGTGTACATGGCTAACCAAGGTTACCACAGTAAGTTGTGCTGTCGTGTCTGGTAGGTGGGCATGTTGTTTGGCATGTTGTATGTGAGTTTATAACGTGTGCATTCCCAGAGTAGTGAGTTGCATGATTGTGGAGTTGAGGTGTGTGGTGTGTTCATTTGGTACTTACCAACAAGCAATGCATTCCCGTAGGTGGCAGCCTCAAAGCGCTGGTTGATGATGGACTGTCAGAAGATGAGGAAATCATGCACACTGCCTGGGTAGTTGGCGACGACATTGGTGAAGAGTCCCCTGTGGTCCACTATTGCCTGCACATTGATGGAATGCGTGTGCTTTCTGTTGCGGTAATTGTGTGCAGTGTCGGCAGGGGGCACAAGTAGGACATGTGTGCAGTCAATTGCCCCCACCACGTGCGGGAAGCCTGCTATGGCATAGAAGCCTTGCTTGGTCTCCAGCTGTTCCTGCGCAGTGTGGGGGAAGTTAAGGTAAAGGGGTACCAAGCTGATGATGGCATCCAAGACAGGTGTGAGGAACTAGGGGGCATAGTATCAAGCCAGGCGATAAAATTATCGCCGCTTTAAAACAGCGATAATGGGCTTGATAATATGCTCTATGGAATTCCAATTGAAGCCCATGTTAGGCGTCCTTCACATTTAACATGGTCTTCAATTGGAATTCCATAGAGCATATTATCAAGCCCATTGTCCCCGTTTCAGCAGCAGTTTTCTGCCCCTAAAGTGGCGATAATTTTATCGCCTGGCTTGATAATATGCCCCTTGAATAGGGCTGGCTGTGAGACTCCTCCGACTCTGGCGGTTGTTGGTTGGAAGGTACCAGAGGCCAGCAAGTGCAGCACAGCCAGCAGCTTTGTATGAGGTGGGATGTTGGTTGTCCGCTGTCTTGGTAGCATCAGCCAGTGGGCAATGATGGTCAGGATGCGGAGGATGGTTGTCCTTTTGAGCCTCTAGTGGGTAATGACATTCTCTGGTGTTAAGTCTGTGAGGCTGGTGCGTTTTCTGGAGGTCCGCTGTCTTTGTCTGCGCTGCCTCTGTGGTATTTCGGGTAGGGGTGTGGGAGAGGTTCCTGGGGGGTGGCAGGCCTGGCGGTGGTGGCGGTGGGTGTTGTGGCCCTCTTGGGGCTCCGAGCTGCATGATCAGTAGCTCCATGTCATCTTTTGATTTTCAGGTGTGTCTCTGGGCTGGGCTCCCTTTTATGGTCCAGGTTGTCGTCCGTCTTTACACCAGGTAAGAGCAGATGTTAAATCCCTGCAGCTAACGCGCCTTATCACCTGTTTTGTGATCTTAGCGCCGATCTGGCTGGTCGTTATGAATGTTGTTAAGTGGTGTTGTCGCAGATTTTTGCACGGGAACACCTACATATCATCAGCATTAGTTGCCAGTGTCATCTGTGGCGATGTTTTTTGCGGCTGCTATCGCAGGTAAACGTGTGATATCGGCTGTTAGCACCAGCTTGTGAATGGGGCGATGAATTTATCACCACTTTGGCTGCGATAATGTGCTTATAACTTGGCTATAAGTCCTTGAGAATATGCCCCTTGGTTTTTAGCCATGTTATTGGGTTAGCACTACTCAGACTGCATTGAAATGTAAACTGCTGATCATACTTGATGTCATCACCTTCTGGCTCTAGAAAAGTAATGCAACATCATGTGAAGAGGCACAGCACTAGCATCTCCAAATTGAATGAGTGCCACTTGCATTACCTACCATACGTTGAGTTTAAGTACTAGTTAAAGTGACGCTCCAGACTTAGTCATGGGAAACAACCAGCACAGCTCTGGCAGAGCATGTGTTCGGTTGGCCAATCGTGGTGGTCAGGAGTTGTAGGCACTGAGAAAATGGTGCAGGATTTTCAGGCTCATCAAGTACAGCCACTCCAGCAAGCATTCACTGTCCACCAGTACACCTGTCAGCCTGATCATCATTGAAATTATGCTGGTGAGTCGCATAATTTCTCAAATTACAATATTATGCCACATTCTGTAATTCATTAGATCTATTATCCAGAAGATGATCAGAAAGCTTGAGTAAATGTGCATGTTTGAGGCTGCCTCCGTAGTGTGGTCAGGGAGCACAGACTCATTCATAATTAAGCCCCGGGATGGTGGTCCTGTACTGTATGACCCACTTGTCAAAGTGCTGTTATGGACCACTCACTAACTGGATCAGTCTGCGCTGTGCGGTGCAGATCAGTGGACTGGCGAAGACTGATTGGTTCGCTGCAGCAGTCTCATGCTCAGAGTTGACCATGGTGTTACTGAGTCAGTGAGCAATAACTCTGTGGTTACAGGAGGTGGGTCGTCCTCACCTGGCCTACCAGTGACTAGTCAGCAGTGGTCTGAGTCCTGTCCTGGTATTAATGCAGTGAAGGTTGCCCACAGTTTGTTGCATCTGGACTCATTGGCAGAGTGAACTCAGCAACAGCCACCACTGTGAGCTTAGGCAAAAAGGGCCGGCATAGTGACTGTGATTTGGGCAGTGTAGTTGAGAAGCTGCAGGTGCCACTGAAGACAGGGCCTGTCTTTGGGAGGGTGATGTTGATGCTGATGAAGTGTAGGTAAACTTGAGGTCATATAGTGCAGGTCAACTGACGAATATTGGGTCTGGGTATCCCAGCAGAGTGAATGGTCTAGCAGTGGAGGCTGGACTCTGACTCCAAATGTGATTGCTTGCTGCAGACTCAGATGAGCAAGGCCCATCAACTGCTGCAGTAGAAGGGCTCCAGTCTCAGCCACCACAGATAGCTGGCAGTAGCTCTCTTTCAGGAACTGCCTAAACACAGTAGGTATGGTAAACCGTGGCTATAGGCATGATGGGTTGTATGGGCTGAGGATGATGTTCCCTTGAGTGATACTGCTGGCCAAATGACTGACACAGGAGGCATGACAGAAAAACCCATATGCATTTGATACTACAATCAGCGGTAGACTAAGATTGGAATCACTTTAAGACTCTCTGACAGTTCCTGAAGGGCTGGTCTGACAGGCAGGGTGTAAGCCTGTTTATTGATCTGGTGAGTAGACCGTTGATTTCCCTGAAATTACCACAACCATTGCCCACTGCAAGCACAAATGCATGCAGTCTCCCAAACCTTGCAAAACTCTTTCAATTTGCAAATGTGGGCCTCTTTTTAAATTATTGTATTCACTTTTATTTTGTTGCTCCAGCCGATTTTCTGTCCAGGTCCAGCCCTGGGTGGCCATGCCCCATTCCACAAGCATACTACAAAAATCAATGGGGCTTTGGCAATACTCAGAGGCCACAAAGATGATGAATGGGGGGGACCAGCAGTGGGTGAGTCTGTCGGGAATAGACAATAACTTGCTGTTGTTGGATGTGGAACTTGGGGGCATATCAACAACAACCGGCCATAATTATCGCTAAGCGCACTTAGCGCTAGGATAATTATCGCCGGCTAGCTTGGATTTTTTTCGCTGAGATAGCGTGCTATTAGCAACGCTTTTCTCAATAGCGATAAAAATCCTCACGCTAAGTGACTAACGTGAAATTATCACTGGAAACCCAGCGATAATCTCACGTTAGATTGTTGATAGGGACAGACAAACTTAGCCATGATATCCTCCTTCCATAGGATATCATGGCTAAGTCAGAAAAATACCAGACGTAAAAAAGCAGCGTTAACCGAGGTTAGCGCTGCTTTTTTTGTCTCTAACAGGGTTAGCGATATTCTTGATAATAGGAGAAATGTCGCTTAGCGACATTTCTCCTATTATTTTACTCTGGAACGCCCCCTTTGCATCTCATTAGAGATGCAAGGGGAAGCGTAGAGTAAAAGGGTGCTAACATGCCAATTTGCATGTTAGCACCCTGTTGTTGATAGGGTGCTAGTTTTATCTCTGCTTTTTTGGCTTTTAAAGCCAAAAAAGCAGTGATAAAGCCCTTGTTGATATGCCCCTTTGTGACTTGTGACTGACACCTTACATTACGAGGCTGAAGCCGTTGCGCATGTGACCTAGGTAGGGTAAACATGGACAGGGCAAGCATAGTCAGGTAGCATTACCAACACTACCACCAGCTGCATATTAAAAAAGTCTTCATGCCCTGACATGATAGTCGGTGCTTATCACTAGCAACCACTGCCAGAACTTAACTACTGTAACAGACATATGGTGGCCAGGTTCATAGACAGCAGATACTGTCTATGACAGCATACACACAAACGTGATCCATGAAGGCAGAACAATATTTAAGGCAACATTTTTAAAAAAAAAAAACGGTGCTTGAAATACTACAACAGACCAAAGAGGTATGATGAGAAGATTTTGCCTTAAATGTGATTTCTATAACAAGTTATGAAAATCGCAACTCAAAGAAGAAATGCAATATTGTACTACTAAGAAATACCACAGGAAAGTTAAGCATGGGAGATTGTCCAGAGACGTGTATATGTGCTTGGCCGGACTTTCAACAGTCTTTTCTGTAAGTGAATGAGGCCAGCTGCTAAAATACAAGTAAATTAAGCCCAAAGTTAGTATATGGGAATACAACTGGGGCAGACTGTATACACATGCTATGGCGGTGACCGAGCTGGGCACGTAGTGGCAGACTGGTCGATAGACTAAATGCAGCTAAAGGATGGACATTCCCCAGAGAGCTCAAACAGTGCTTGCTGTTGATTAATCCAGTACGATAAAAAGAAAACCCTTAGTAATCCTCTTGTTGGAGTTGGCGCTAGCTAAGTGTAGTGTGGCTATCCGTTGGATATCCGCTAGCCCTCCATTAGTGGACAATTGGATGAGAGATATGTTTGAGTGGGCAGTGACTGAAGAGGACCACATGTGGAAATCTAGGAGAGAACATATGTTAGTGGATGATTTACAGGCTTGAGCAGCGATGCTTCCTGAGCTACTCAAGACACCAGATGGTAAAATAAAATGCACAAGAGGGTAATTTTAAGTGTATGCAGTTTGTTTTAGTGTATACACCTGTGCAGGAGATTCTCTATTAATTATAAACTCATATCAGATAGTTTCAAAGACTACCTTGACAGCGTTGGGAGTGAGGTAACAGAACAACTGCAAACTGTTTTGAGGGAAATAAACCCAATAACAGTCACTTAAAGTGGCTGAGACAGGTTTCAGCACCTAGATCTTGATATTGTCACCCTTAGCAAACCGTCTTGATATCGCACATCTTTCTTCACTAATGTTCATAGGTCTCATGGGACTTCCTCTGCCTCTTTGGAATCCATTGCCATAGGTGTACATGTCAGGAATTCAGTGTTGTAAAAGGACTCACTTATTACCCATTTCTTTTGGTAAAAAATCATGTGGCAATATAGCATGGTCCATAATATATGGATCAATATATGTGCAAAATATCCAGTTATAAACATACCTTTCATAGGAAATATTATGTGCCATGCTCAGAATACCCAATGCAATGTGCAACTTGCATTTGTTTTTGATAATGGTAAAAGTGTGCCAAAATTGTCCTTGTATATAATGGTGGTATGTTAGGTAGGTTAATGAATCTTATCGTTTTGATATTCACTATTGCAGTTTCTAGCCCTTTTAATACATTGAATGAACTCTGCTTTGTTTTTGGTGCAAAGTTTAGTATGCCTAGCTTGTAGCACTTAGTGTCTTGTCTACTCTAGTTAGTCAGACGCCATACTTCATCCAGATTTGGGCTGTTAATTCCTTCAAACAGAAAACTCAATTCACAGGCTCAAGTACTGATCAGCTTCCATTTGTTTGTAATGCACCCAGATGTACTCATGATAGACCTGCTAAGCATATCTGTGAGGTCTTAAGATCTGATGTCACTTCTTGTGATATCCCTTCCTGTGAGGTCATGGGTTGTGATGCCAGTTCCTGTGATGTCATAACGTGTGATACCATGTGCGATGTCACGTGCTGTGTTCTCACGTACTTACTGCCCACATTGATTAGTTCTCCCACTTTCTTTTTTTAGGACTTTTGCCCTGCTTCTACCTAAAGACTCAACCTGGGTCAAAATATTAACATATAGCATAATGGTCCGGATCACGTTCATCCAAAGATCTGCCCAACTAGTGCATCGAGCACACTGTGGTGTGGTAGTAAATCACTTATTCAAGTCATTGATTAGTGCACTATGGCAGAGGCGTGGCCAGATAAAATTGAATAAATTAATAAAATAATTGTTGGTGCCATTACGGGGCCCATGAGGACTCTATAGAAGACAGGGGCAGGCAAAAATCAACTAAAATAATTAAATAATTGCAGGAATCCTGCCAAGGCCCATGCGAACCCTCTGTCAGATGGGAGTGGCAGACATAATCAAATAAATGAATATAAGGAATGCTGGTTCCCATTGGGACTATATGGCAGTCGGGGCTGAGAGTAGACAAAAACTTGAATAATTGCGTACATTTATTGCTTGTGCCCTTCCAGGTTTTTCTGAGACCCTCTGGTAGGTGGGAGGGTGAACTAAAATCAAATAAAGATTGCTGGTGCCCCTCCAGCGCACATGGGACTTCCATGGGAGGCAGGGAGGTGGAGGTGGTAAGCAAATTAACTAAATAGTTGATGGTGTCACTCGAGGGCCAATGGGAGGCTCTTGGAAGGCATGGGGGCAGGCAAAAATTGAATACACTAATTAAATAACTGCTGGTGCCCCTTCAGGGCTCATGGGGATTCTATTGCAGAAAGGGGAAGCCAGGCAAAAATCGAATACATTAAAGAAATAATTACTGGTGCCCCTCAAGGACCTGTAGAAATCTATGGAAGATAGGAAGAGGCAGACAAAAATTGAATACATTAAATAAATAGGTTTTGGTGCCCCTCTAGGGTTAATGGAGACACGATGAAAGGTGGGGTGGAGGCATACAATTGAATAGATGAATAAAAAACAACAACACTATACTAAAAATCAAGTACAAATAAATATATAATGAAAAAAAAAAACATGAACAAAAATGTCATGGGCCTCATTTATCAATGTTCTTAGAAAATGCGGAATAAAAGGTTTGAAACACACACTGGCTGCACAGGCTGCACACAATGGTAGCAGCTAGCTCATCCACCACATTGCCACTTAAGAAGGAGGCATGGAAAACAAAGACAAAAAGACCACCAAGGACACATACACTAACTGGATCCACAAGATGGCAGTTGTCCCATGGCCAAGAAAGAAGGAGGTGCAGAAATCAAAGACAAAATGACCACCAGACCCACAAAAACACACTTTCACTGGCTCCACAAAATGTCCACTGCTGCATAGCCAGCAAAGAAGAAGGCAAGGAGAACAAAAGACATGTTGCCCTATTGTTCCCAGAGCACTGCCTGTCCCTACAAAAAAAGAATATTTTAGCATTGCAGGGAAAGGATTGCACAGATGTACCCAAAACATGTCTGGGTCCACACATGGAACTGCGCTTTACCCACCATCAGTAAATCAACAAGTTCTGAAAAGAAAGCTAAATGACCATTAAAAATTGCCCAACCACAAACAACCCAAGGCAAGATCAAGTACCCCTGTAAATTCTTTTAAAAGTTGCAGAAAAAACCTAAACCACAATATGAACCATGTCACATATACACAAACTCGCAGAAATAGTGGGAAACACAACTGGGAAGGAGGTAGCTGAGAGCAAAAGAACATATCTGAATACAAGGTACTGGAATCCAGGACCCACCCTGAACCTAGCCAGCAACAGGCATGTGCAGACAGAAAAAAAACTATAATTTGCATTTAATACAAGGCCATCCACAACCTCCAAGCTTGATTTAAAAAATATAGTACTTCAACAGTGAGAACGTGAACAATACTTTAAAAATACACTAGGCCTACTGCAGGGCAGACTAGGGTCCAAATAATAAAAAATCAACAGAGTAAAATGATTAATGTGTAGAATAATGTAAAAATCTTTACAAGACTTACAAAATAACAAGAAATGTTTTATTTAAAACACCAGGCCTACACCATCTCACAAATATACAAACAACTTAATCCCACTAGGGCCCCTGCTCCTCACTGTAGGAAAGTGTCCCTTTGTGCATGGTTGCCCCCACGTTTTGCCTAATGTTGATGTGCCCTTGGTTCCTGTTAACCAGGGCCTTTGCTCTTTCCCTAAAATTGTACTGTTGCAAGACCCAATTGGCAACTATCTAGCCACAGGTAAGCCCCTTGTAGAAGGTACCCTAGGTGCCAAGGGCACTGTGACCAGGGAAGACCTCTAAGGGCTGCAGCACTTCTTGTGCCACCCTCAGAGGCCCTGTACCTTTACACACACACACACTGCCCTTGCAGGCTGCGTGTTCTGCTGCAGAACAAAGTGAAGAGTTGACATGGCACATCTGTGTGCCATGCCTACAACCCACTGCCCTGACATAGGTAAGTCACACCTCTACCTGGGTGCACTATATCAGTGGTGAGGGTACAGGTGCGTGAGCCCTGTACCCCTACAGTGTCTAAGTCAATTCTTGGACATTGTAAGTGCGGTAATGCCATAAGAAGTATATGGTCTGGGAGGTTGTCATCACAAACTCCACAGTACCATAATGGCTTACTGAAAACTGGGAAGTTGAATATCAAACTTCTCAGCACATTAAACCCCCACTGATGCCACTGTGGGATTTAATGAAAAATGGACTCAGAGGGCATCGTAGAGATGTCCCCTGAAAAACGACCTAACTCTAGTGTCCTGGCTGAGTGGCTGCTCGCCAGCTGCCACCACCATACATGTTTCTGGACTCTTGGGTCAACAGCCTGCCACTGTCGGGGTCCTGAAACAAAGCACATCCTGGGACGAGGTGGCAAGCTTCCTCCTCCAGGTCCGTGAAGGGGGAGATTCAAAGGCCTCCGCCTTTGTGAACTATCCCATTCATTTGCTGCTCTCAGCAACTGGCCCCCACCGGTTCTGACCCCACTTTGGGCGAGAGAATCGGTGGGAAAACTAGGTTAGGAAGAGAGGTGTGCCCACCTTTGCCAATCCCACCCAACAGGTGGGGGAGGTGAGGTAAATCACAACTCTCAGTCCCTGCCATCTTGCAGATGGGGTGACCCAGCCAACCAGAGTGAGGGCTATGCACCTCTACCACTGGAGGGTGCCATCATAGGGGGTGAACTCACTCATTGGTCCCAACATATACCTACCTGAAAGGCCCCCAAATGTAGTATTTAGGGGAAACCCTGAACCTTGCCTCCTCAGACCCGAGCCGAAAAGAAGGAGCAAGAAGAAGGACAGAACAACCATGCGGAGATAAGAGGAGGACACCAACTGACTTGGCCCCAGTCCTTCTGGCCTGTCCTGACCTCAGACACCTCCAACAGAACCTCGGTGTGTTCTGCAGCCAGCAGTCCTCGAAAACCCATAGAATCTGCCCTGCCTTTGTGACTAAAAAGGACTTTGTCTCCTGTGAGCACCAGACTTGCTCAAAAGTAACCGACTCTGACTTCAGCCGACTTAGTGAGCCTCCCTCACTCCTCTCCCGGCACCCCGAGCCCGTGTGAACCAACTCCCTAAGGAGGTCCTCCCAGCGATCCTAGTCTAGATCCCAGTGACCCCTGAACCTCAACAAGCTCCCAAAACAAACCTGCAGCCAACAACTGGAATGTCCGCTCAACCGCAAGCGACACCCGGACCGAGTCCGTAACCAAAGCGGTCTAGGAAGAACAACCACGACTCTGTCACAGAACGCTTGACGTCACAGGATGATGACTCCCAAAGACCCCATCCGCCTAAACAACAGCTGACCGACTCCAAGGGAACCGTGACCGAATCAGCAGTATCAACCAAGACCGCACCCTACACCCTGTGTCGCTGGTGGTGTTATTGTGTTGGCCATTGGGCCCTTCAGTGCTGACCCCAACCCCACGAATTCTTGTGTTCCCAACCTGGTGGACTGCTCGCCACAGTCCTCAAGCCCACGATCGTTCTTATCCTGTTGGTTTACTCATTTGACCGAATCTCACCCACGGATCCGCAAACCCGGTTCTGCCGTCTCATTAATAAATGTGGCTCGTGAGTAGTACTATAAACCTGTGTTGAGTTTGCAAAACACATTGTCTCCTTTTTCCTTTCCTCAGGAAATGCACCAGCCTTGCATCTAGAGATACCTGGCTGCATAAGAAAAGTAATTGCAAAGTAATTCTGATTATCTGCAAATACAAAGTAATTCTACTGTAAACAAATTCACTGCATTTGAATTGTATTTAAATTGCATATGCTTGCAAAGTATGTTTATGCTTACCTGTACCAGGCCTGGCTTAGTTCTAGACAATAAATATAACTGAATAATATTTTTTTTATACAAACCAATTGGTCAGAGTTCAGTCCTTGAGTGTGTGAAATTCTTTCTTGCCCAACTTGTACAATAAATGCTTAGCACTACCCTCTGATAAGGCCTTACTGCTCGCCCACACTACCACAAATAGAGAGTAAGGTAATGTCTACTTTAACCTCTGCCTACCTCTAGGGATCCGCTAGACTCTGTGCACGCTATACCTTACTTTGGTATAGTATATACAGTGCCAGCTTCCTACACTCACTCCATGCCAGCCAACAACACAATCCAAAAGAAGAAACCCAAAAAGGATCAAAAATAGTGATGCATGCCTTTCTTCCAACAGCAAACGTTTTGCAAATTACTGCACTGAACTTCCTGATTTTTCCAAAAAAGTAAAACATCCAAGGATGTGGGTATAGTGGAGACTGTAGAGGGATGCTTCCCCACCAAAACAAACCGAGGGAGGGGTATAAAGAAAGGAATAGGAAGTTCCTACTCTGTGTACAATTGCCTCCCAGTCTATTTGGCACTGTCTTCCAGCTTCAAGGAAATGAAAAAATATTTTGTGTGAATGAAATCACTGAATGGTTAGTTAGGGTAAAACATCAACTTAAAAATTTAATTTTGCATTGATTCTCACTCTCCAACATTACCTAAGAGGTGTGGCGCCGCGGCCAGGGTGACTGCCTCTGAAATCTGGGGATCACGGTTTGATCCCCGGCGGCAGCTTAGCCCAGCACCATGTGACTCTGGGCAATACCTTGCTTAATCTTCCCGACAGCCCCCAGCGCCTAGAGACCCTTACGGGTGATTGTTCGCGCTTTACAAATGTGGATTATATTGTTAATCTAGACCCTTGGTTATAATGTTCATCAAATAAAAAAGGAAATAGAATGCACATTGTGCAATATTGCATAAAATGCGAAAGGCTTGAGCTTCTGCATTAGTAGCCTTTTCAAAATTTTCATCAGCATATGCAAAATACAAAGCTAGGATGTGATGAGACAGCATTGTTCATATAACAAGCGTATAATGCCTTCGCGGAGCACAGCGTACAAGTGGGTTCAAGTAACGTGCAATAAATCACGGAATGACACGTTCATGCCTACCCTCCAATGACTGTTCTTTCAGTGTGTAGTCCAGGGTGCATGTTATTTTACTTCATCTGCTCAGCTGTTTTCCGGCGAGAGGTGGGAATGGATTACTTTGCTTCTCTGGTGTGTGCTTGGGAAATATGAGTTTGAAATGCGTTTTCTTTTTTTACATTTCTGCTTTGCATGAAACATTCCCAGTAGAGCAATCCGGGCAAATTCACATCTACACAAATCAGTTTGAAATTAGCTTTTCCATTAGATTATCTTGCAGGTTGCACTCTCAAATTGCAGAATGCGTTAAGGGATTCCAGAAATATCTCTGAACAGAATAATATTATTGTTTCATCTTGCACATAAAGAGATAAATAGAGAGTGTAGATTCTGACCGAATCTCGCTAACATGGCTTTTTATAAGTCTTTCAGGGGCATATTATCAAGCAGGGCGTTAAAATGATCGCCGCTTTAGCTGCAGAAAACTGCCTCTAAAGTGGCGATAATGGGCTTGATAATATGCCGCAGAGAATTCCCATAGAAGCCCATGTTGACACCAGAACATGAGCTTCTATTGGAATTCTCTGCGGCATATTATCAAGCCCATTATCGCCGCTTTAGCAGCAATTTTCTGCCGCTAAAGCGGCGATAATTTTAACCCTGTTTCTTGATAATTTCTCCTCTGTCATTTATGTGTTGATTACTACTTCAAATTGGTTAACAAAGACACCCACAGTCATTGTTGCACCTCAATACACCCCAATGAAGTTAAAGTGTAAGAAATAATTGGCGATTAATGTTCTGTTTACTGACTGGTCTTCAATGCTCATGACTGACTGGCCTTTGATGTTCATACAGACTGACAGCAAGGCCTTTGATGGTCATTACTGGCGGGAATTTGAGACTCACTTAAGACCGGGCTTTAATGTTTGGAGTTCATTGCAGACTAGCCTTTCATGTACTTACAGAATGGCCATTGACTTTCACACAGACTGGCCTTTGTGTTCATTGCCAATGCTTGTCCATAAAGGTGGCCAGAGTGACGTCGCTTCTCTATGTCGTGGTTTTCAGCTTTGGAAATCTGGACACCGTTTGCATAATGCTGTTGGCCAAGCTACGTAATTCAGTCCTACATTACCGCGCATAACGCTAGCAACCTTCGATGAATACTTTACATTCCTTATAGAGCAATAATATCAGTTTAATCTGTGCTTTAAATGAGTAGGCACTCCCCGTTACTTAGTGCCTGCACTTCTATCATTTTAAATGGAGAGTACCTGCACTTCACAGCACTCCTGCATTACATTTGATAACAGAGTAACGGCACTTCTCAGGAGAAAACGGATACTCTAAATAGTAAGTACTCACATTCCTATATTTCTATTTAACCCCTTTGCTGCTAGGCCTTTCCCCCCCCCCCCCCCCCCTGTGCTAAGTCTTTTTTGGGCTATTTGGGGTAGTTCGCGCTGAGGCCCCTGTAACTTTTTGACCACATAAGGTATCCACACCAAATTTGCGTCCTTTTCTTCCAACATCCTGGGGATTCTAAAGGTACCCAGGGTTTGTCAAAATACAGCTAAATTTAGTTTTTTGGGCAAAAATGGGAAAAAAGTGCTGCAAATGAAAGCGTCTGGGTTTTACCCCACAAATGGTATCAAAAAAGGGTTTTTAGGACGGAAATCACCATTTTCCCAGCTTTTAGGGAATAACAGACTTTTCTCAGAAAACCAAAAGTTTTACACAGTTTTGGTATTTTTCTGGGACATAGCCTATTTTTTGCTATTTTTTATGATTTCAACATCCTTCCAGTTAATAGTAGTAATGGGTATGAAAGCAATAATGGATCCTGGAAAGCTATACATTTTAGTAAAGTAGACAGCAAGGGGTCATTTGTTAGATCCTTCAAGGTTTCTTTATAGAAACTAACAGTTAAATATAGGAAACATTGAAAATTAGTTGAAAAAAACAGCCTTTTGTGTCAACTTTTTCACCTGTAACTTCTTCTAATTATGACAGCTCTTTGAAAGCAATATATCATTACTTCAGTGTGACCTTACTGGTTGTGGGGCTATATAGGACTTTTAGGTTCACCAAGAACTCGATGAACCCAGAGCCAAAAACTGAGTAGCGACTTGCAATGGTTTTTTATTATGTACCAGATATATAGCAATTATTCTGGGAAAATGTATACATGGAAAAATCGGTATGAAAGACACCTATGTATTTCTGAAATGGGAACAAAATATAGAGTTTAGAAACTCCGAAATTTGGAATACTTATACTAGCATGAGAATTATTGGTCATTTTTCAAAATGACTTCTTTTTTACACTTTGTCTTTCATTTGGAAGGCAGAAATGCATTGAAAGTCAATAGGTAATAACAGTTGCTTTACAAATCTGAATTACCCTAAGTCTCCCGATAAAAATGGTACGTCACTTGTGTGGGTAGGCATAGTGCCAACGACAGGAAACGGCTCAAACGCAACGTGGACACACCACATTTTCACAATGAAGATTTACCCTTTTTTTGCAAACTGCCTAGCTGTAGTTTATGAACCCTAGCTCTGCCAGCACCTAGGGAAACCTAGCTAACCTATACATTTTTGAACGCTAGACACCCAGGGACATCCAGGATGGGGTGACTTGACTGGTCCTCACCAGGTTCTGTTACCCAGAATCCCTTGCAAACCTAAAAAAATGTCAAACAAAACACATTTTCCTCACATTTCTGTGGTGGAAAGTTCTGGAATCTGCGTGGATCCACAAATGTCCACCCACCCTGCATTCCCCAAAGTCTTCTGAGAAAAATGGTACTCACTTGCGTGGGTAACTTTTTGGCAAAGTTTTTGAACCCTAGCTCTGCCAGCACCTGGGGAAACCTAGCAAACTTATAGATTTTTTTAAACTAGACACCCAGGGAAATACAGGATGGGGTGACTTCACTGGCTCCCACCAGGTTCTGTTACCCAGAATCCCTTGCAAACCTAAACAATTGTCCAAAAAAAACACATTTTCCTCATATTTATGTGGCGGAAAGTTCTGGAATCTGTGTGGATCGACAAATTTCCAACCCCCCCACGTTCCCCAAAGTCTTCCAAGAAAAATGGTACCTCACTTGTGTGGGTAGGGCTAGTTCCTGCGACAGGAAACGACGCACAACGCAACGTGGACACACCACAATTTCACAGTGAAAAAAGACCCTTTTTTGGCAAAGTGCCTAGCTGTAGTTTTTGAGCCCTAGCTCTGCCAACACCTAGGGAAACCTAGCAAACGTATACATTTTTGAAAAATAGACACCCAGGGGAATCCAGGATACGGTGACTTGACTGGCTCCCACCAGGTTCTGTTACCCAGAATCCCTTGCATACCTAAAAAATTGTCCAAAAAAACACAGTTTCCTTATATTTCTGTGGTGGAAAGTTCTGGAATCTGCGTGGATCGACAAATTTCCACCCCCCACGTTCCCCAAAGTCTTCCGAGGAAAATGGTACCTCACTTGTGTGGGTAGGCCTAGTGCCCGCAACAGGAAACAGTGCAAAACGCAACATGGACACACCACAATTTCACAGTGAAAAATGACCCTTTTTTGGCAAAGTGCCTAGCTGTAGTTTTTAACCCTCGCTCTGCCAGCACCTAGGGAATCCTAGGAAACCTATACATTTTTGAAAACTAGACGCACAGGGAAATCCAGGATGGGGTGACTTGACTGCCTTTTACCAGGTTCTGTTACCCAGAATCCCTTGCAAACCTACAAAATTGTCAAAAAAACACATTTTCCTAACATTTCTGTGGTGGAAAGTTCTGGAAACGGCGTGGATCCACAAATTTCCACCTACCCTGAGTTTGCCAAAGTCTTCCGAGACAAATGGCACCTCACTTGTGTGGGTAGGCCTAGTGCCCGAGACAGGACACGGCGCAAAATGCAACGTGGACACACCACAATTTCAGCCTTTTTTGGCAAAGTGCCTAGCTGTAGTTTTTTAACCCTACCTCTGCCGGCACCTAGGGAAACCTAGCAAACCTATACATTTCTGAAAACTAGACACCTAGACAAATCCAGGAGGGGGTGACTTGACTGCCTCTCACCAGGTTCTGTTACCCAGAATCCCTGGCAAACATGAACAATTGTCAAAAAATATATATTTTTCTCAAATTTCTGTGGTAGAAAGTTCTGGAATCTGCGTGGATCCACAAATTTCCATTCATCCAGCGTTGCCCAAAGTCTTCCAAGAAAAAAGGTACCTCACTTTTGTGGGTAGGCCTAGTGCCCGCGACATGAAACGGCGCAAAACGCAACGTGGACACACCACAATGTCAGAGCAAAAAATTACCCTTTTTTGGCAAAGTGCCTAGCTGTAGTTTTTTAACCCTAGCTCTGCCGGCACCTAGGGAAACCAAGCAAACCTATACATTTTAGAAAACTAGACACCCAGGCAAATCCAGGATTGGGTGACTTGAGTGCCTCTCACCAGGTTCTGTTACCCAGAATCCCTTGCAATCCTAAAAAAAAGTCCAAAAAAACCACATTTTCCTCACATTTCCGTGGTGGAAAGTTCTAGAACCTGCGTGGATCCACAAATTATCACCCACCCGGCGTACCTTATAGTCTTCCAAGAAAAATGGTACCTCACTTGTGTGGGTAGGCCTAGTGCACGTGACAGGAAACTGCTTAAAACGCAACGTGGACACACCACAATTTCACAGTGAAAAATTACCCTTTTTTGGCAAGGTGCCTAGCTGTAGTTTTTTAACCCTAGCTCTGCCGGCACCTAGGGATACCTAGCAAACCTATACATTTTTGAAAAATAGACACCCAGGGGATTCTAGGATGGAGGGACTTGACTGACTCTCACCAGGTTCTGTTACCCAGAATACCTTGCAAACATAAAAAATTGTCCACAAAACACACATTTTCCTCACATTTCTGTGGTGGAAAGTTCTGGAATCTGCGTGGATCCACAAATTTCCACCTACTCTGCGTTCCCCAAAGTCTTCAGAGAAAAATTATACCTCACTTGCATAGGTAGGCCTAGTGGCTGCGACAGGAAACGGCACAAAACACAACGTGGACACACCACAATTTCACAGTGAAAAATGACCCTTTTTTGGCAAACTGCCTAGCTGTAGTTTTTTAACCCTAGCTCTGCCGGCACCTAGGGAAATCTACCAAACCCATACATTTATGAAAAGTAGACACACGGGGGATTTCAGGGAGGTATGGCTTGCATGGATCCCCCAATGTTTCCTTACCCAGAACCCCCTGCAAACCTTAAATTTAGCTGAAATAAATCACTTTTTCCACACATTTTTGTGTGGGAAAGTTGTGGCATCACCGGGCTGACACAAATTTCCTACCATCCAATATTCCCCCGGGTCTCCTGATAAAAATGGTGGCTCATTCGTGTGGGAGGCCCAAGTAGCCGTGACATTCAAAGGCCCGAAACGTATTGAGGCAACATCAAAATTGCCTATCATCAAACAACCTGGTTTTGCAAGGGGTCACCTGGGTTTTTGGCCCCGTGCTCGGCGTCATTCTAGGGAAAGATACCAAACCCACACATTTCTGAAAACTAGACACCCGGGGAATTCCAGCGAGGTATGGCTTGCATGGATCCCCCAGCGTTTCCTTACCCAGAATCCCCTGCAAACCTCAATTTTAGCTGAAAAAATCACTTTTTTCACATATTTTGGTGTGGAAAAGTTGTGGCATCACCGGGCTGACACAAATTTCCTACCACCCAGCATTCCCCCAGGTCTCCCAATAAAAATGGTGCCTCACTCATGTGGGAGGCCCTTGAACGCGCGACAGGCAAGGGCCCAAAACGTATTGAGGCGACATCAAAATTGCCTATCACCAAACAACCTGGTTTTGCAAGGGGGGTCACCTGGGTTTTGGCCCCGTGCTCGGCAGCCATCTACGTAAACCTATCAAACCCACATATTTTTTTAAATTAGACACCCGGAGGATTCCAGGGAGGTATGGGTTGTATGGATCCCCCAATGTTGCCTTACCCAGAATCCCATGCGACAGGCAAGGGCCCAAAACGTATTGAGGCAACATCAAAATTGCCTATCACCAAACAACCTGGTTTTGCAAGGACCACCTATGTGCCTATTATAGTCTAAAATGCACACAGGTCTGCGCGCTTCAGCAGCCTGACCCCAAACAGTCACAGGTGAAGTGCTTTCATCATGGATAGTAGTCAGCATGTAGACATCTCTCCTGTCTGAAAACTTCACACCTAGAAGTTCCTCGCAACGCAACGCACTGCACTGTCCCCGCACAAGCTTTTGACAAACCAGTTATTTAAGGAAACCTTTACGGTTAGAGTGGATTGTGCCACAAGCAACAGTGTACACTTTGGCCAATTCCCTAAACAGCCGCACACCAGTGTAGAAGTTATCTACATATAAATGGTAACCTTTGTTAAAAAGTCCTCTACCAAGTTCCCACACAATTTTCTCAGTCACTCCAAAAGTGGATGGACAACCAGGGGGGTTAATCGTGGATTCCTTACTGGTGTACACCCTGAAATTAGAGACATTTCCAGTCCTACTTTCACACAACATATACAGCTTAATTCCATAGCGTGCCCTCTTACTAGGAATGTATTGCCTAAAAACCAAGCGGCCCTTGAACAAGACCAAAGACAAATCCACTGCTATTTCTTTCCCTGAAGCATAGATCTCAGAAAATCGATCTACAAAGTGATCAATGACAGGCCGAATCTTAAAAAGACGGTCACACTCAGGGTGATCTTGTGGCAACGCTAAACCATTATCGACAAAATGCAGCATCCGGAAATATAGCCGTTGCCATCAAGGGACAAGTAGACCAATATGAAGACATTGATGGCTTCCTTAGCAAGCCCATCAAAAAAGTTAAACCCAAGAACTTCTTCATCTCTCCCAGATCTGTGAGAGTCCACCGGGTAGCTCTAGAATGGGCGTAAGGCTGGCACTGTTGTCGCTCAAAAACTGTTTGGCTTACAAATTAGTCTGCTCAACAATCTCTGCCAAAAACACATCGTCCATAAACAACTAAAAAGAATTTATCGGCAAAAAGTTTTCTGTGTTCACTCTGCACCCTAGAACACCAGTAAAGTCTGGCAATGCCGGCTGCACCATGCCAGGGGCAACCCAGAGGTCATCACTTCCAACTGGAAGCCTTGCAGCTCCAGGCTGCAACCCAGCTGCCTCTTGCTGCACTATCGGCACATCAATGTCCTCCTCTAAAACAGGCACTTCATCCGCATTAAGAGTCGCTTCATCGCATTGAGAGTAGATTCTTCATCCGATGATTCCATATTGTTAGACCTGGCGATTTCTGGTTGGCTAGGGCTTGCGCCAAAGCCAGGCAGAAACCACCACTCTAGTCAGGGCAAGGAAGTTACCTGCCAAAGATAACCCCTGCTCACCCCCTTGGTAGCTTGGCACGAGCAGTCAGGCTTATCTCTGAGGCGATGTGTAAAGCGTTTGTGCGCGCACCCAGCAACAACACCCCAAGGCCCACCACAAAGGAAACTCCACACAAGGTATTCTATAAAAATAGCCTTTGTATTATACACAACACATTAGATAGAAACACACACTTTACAATGTGCCAACAGGCACGGGCAGAATTTACAAGGGATTATATGTACAGGGGACAGGGCCACATGGACCACTGTCATGAATCAGCACTTTTAGAAGTTAGCACATAAAATATAAAATTACTGTAGCACAAAAATAACATGTATAGCACACAACCAGTAACTACTGGTATCAGGTAGTACCACCTACGCAACCCTAACTACCTTAGGAAACTGTCACGCAGGGGACTGGAACCTCACTAGCACCACCTGTACTAGGAGAAAGCAAACAACCACCTAAGTATCACAATACCTGTAGGGGTAATAGGACGTTACACATGATGCATCACATTCAGAGGTGTAGGGAAGGAAAACACATGATGCATAAAAACACATTCAGAGGTGTAAAGCAATGGCACATGACGCATAAAAACACATTCAGAGGTGCAAGGAAAGAAAACACATGATGCATCAAAACACATTCAGAGGTGTAAAGCAAGGAAAACACATGATGCATGAAAACACATTCAGAGGTGTAAAGCAAGGCACGTGACGCAGAAACATACATTCAGGTGCAGGTTAGGAAGCTCACATCAGCCACCACCTGTGGCAGTCCCTAGGCCCACTGGCCTTGTCGGGGCTCGGACACCCTGTGTCCAGTCAAGCTGCGCCAGCTGCGCAGACTAAAGTGAAAATACCCCAAACCTAAACGTTGCAGCTGCCCACTAAGTGCTGGGCAGCTGTAGAACGAAACTCAGGCACCGGCGTGCCTCTGGAGCCCCCCTCTGGGCTCGGTCCATCCAAAATGCCCCCTAGAGCCTGTCGGGACTCTATGCAAACAATGCGCCTTCGTTGGAGTCCCTCTGGACTCTGAGCACAAATAATGCCCCACGTCGTCGGAGCCTCGGGGCTCAAGAAACAATGCCCCCAATCGTTGGAGTCCTGCTCAGGGACTCGCGAGCCTCACAGGCTCGTGAAACAATGTGCCCCCTTCGTTGGAGCCTTGGGGCTCGTGGGCCTTCAAGCTGGAGCCTTGGGGCTCAACACACAACCACAGCCCCCTCGAGCCTGTCAGGGCTCTATGCAATATTGCCCCCAACGTTGGAGTCCTACACGGGGGACTCGTGCACACTCTATGGCTCGCGCTCGAGAGACAATGCCCCCAAACACATGCGCGGAGTCCCCAGCCCTCTGCACTTACCGGGCTGCCTTCAGGGGACTCCCGCGTCGTCTACTCTCACTGCTCCGGCGGACGGGAGGACTCTTCTCCACGCGGAGGGGCAGGCACCGACAATGTGCCTCGCGCCCCCTCCGCACCAGCTCCTGCCGCCGCGCTCCTCTCCTCAGTCCAGCGCGGGGTGGGCTCCCGCCTGGATCTTTACTCTCGGGCCGAGTGCCCCGGGGCGCAGGGTGGGCTCCTGCCTGCTCCGGGGTCCTGATCAGCCGCGACGCATCAGTAGGAGGCGGGGTAGGCTCCCGCCCTCCTTCTCTCAGGTCCGGTTGTCCCGGAGGCCCGCCCCCGGCCCGCCTGACTTCCTGGTCGGGCCGGAGGGCGAGAAGTTTTCAAGCTCGGCAATAAGAGGGGTAGGCTCCCTCGCCAACGAGCACAACGGCGGGGTGGGCACCCGCCGAACCCGGCAGACACCGGCAGAATCGCGGGTGGGCACCCGCCACCAGAATCCAAGCGCTCACAGCGCTACAAAGCAAAACAGCGCTCCCAGCGCTATAAGTGAAAGGAAAGCGCTTCCAGGCGCTTTAGCAAGTCCAGCAACCAAAAGTTCTGGCAAAGTTCTCCTGGGCTATGCAGCAAGGCAGGGGGCAAGGCTGGGCCCAGAGCCAGCTCACTGGGCCTCCAGGCAGGGAGGTCGTCCAAGTGGTGGTCCTCTGGCCCAGCAACAGCAGCAGCCCCCTCAGGCAGGATCCTGGAAGAGAACACCTTGTAAGGGGACACAGCCCCTTTTTATACAGTAAAAGTCTTTGTCTGAAGGTGCAGGGAAGGGGCGAACCAGTTACAACAGGTTCCTGAGCACTTTGTTTTGCTCAGCCCCTCTCCCTATTCACTGGCAGGGCTAGGGTCATTAGACGCACCACAGGGGGCAGAGCCAGCATTGTGTGGAGAAAGCCCTGTCCTATTCAAGACCCAGGTGTACTCCTCCCCAACCATCAGGATGCTAAACTCCCATTCACCACTGGGTGACTCCTCCTGACCCTGGGGAATCCCTAGCCCGTCACATGACCTCCACCAGCCAATCGCCAGACAAGCCACACATTTCATACTGCACACTGAAGTGCCCACTTCTAGAAGTGGCACTTCCACACTAGGTACATGCACGCCGCACACATCATCGCGCAGCATTCAACCACACGAGTCCGCACATACCAAACTCGGGCCTGCACACCCCACGCATCAGGAACTACCAGGACACATACATTCCCCCATGCATTCCTATGGGAGGGCAGGCCAACCTCACAACACGCATGCACTTTACCCTGGGACACAGTGGTAAAGTGCGCAGAAGTCCAAAAATCACTAAACCAAGTCACCAACAAAAAGCAAAAAGTTTCGGGGTGAACCTGCCAGAAGGGCCGGGTCCAACACAACCCCCTTCCAGCCAAAACGCAGGGTAGACCAATCACCACTGTGAAGGTCTTCCCTGCTTTGGGCGACCAAACACGGACGCAGGCCCGCAACGGCAGGGACACTCTCCGGTTTTACGCCACTCTAAACCCATGGAATTCCTTCTAAAAGAACTCGGCGGACCAACTGGGCTACCCCACTGGTACTCCTCAGCTGTCCGCGGCCAGGACCAGGCCCTAGGCCATCTAGGCGCCACTGGTCCTTGCCTAACCACAGAGTGGGGGGTAGTAACCCCTGGCACATAGCAGCCATTCTCCACTCTACCCCTCATCAGGGCAGTTCTAAACATCCACTGATCTTCCAGCCCAGGGTCTGAACCCTCAAGCTGACCAACAGTCACGGGCGAGGCTCTCCTCCCCCTACCTCTTCTTCTAGGGTTCCGTCCTCTCCTCCTCTGAGAGGCACCCTCAGAAATTAACTTTCCCACCAGCTCAGGACCTCTCCCTGAGAACTGGTCTACCAACCTAGGATTTAACCCCTCAGGTTGCACCGGGGTCAGAGGTGGGCTCTCCCACCCTCTGCACCCCCTTCCAGAGTCCTGCTCCCTACCAACTGGGGCAGTACCTCTGGAAGAAGAACCGGTCAGGACGCTGGTTACAGTCGTCCTACCCTGCAGGTCAGGCTGATCCCGAACCTGGCCTCCCAACCTCTGGTCTAGAACCTTCGGTGGAATACTTGCCTGGCACTCCAGGACTTCTGGGGACTCACACAGTATCCCCCCAAGAGTAACATATGCCTCATATGTTGCATGACAGTCTGCCTGGCACAGATCACCCGTCCCCAGTCCACCTGACAGTGCGCGAAGATCCCCCAGGACAGACGTGTAGTCGCCATGGTCACTTCTAGGAGACTCAGCCCTCCCGGCTGGTCCCTGACCCACTGGCTCCTCCACTGGGGAACACAGCCCCATGCCACTCCTCTCGCTGGACTTCCGCACCCTCCCTACTGGAGCGGTACTGCCTGACACCAGAACCACTGGAGCTCTACTTACAGAGACTCCAGGTTCTCCATACCCTGGGAGATCCTCCTCAAGTGGCCTAACAGGACAGCCTAGGCCCCCTACCTGGTGTTCCCTGAAGAAACCATCCAGGCTTTGAGACTGGGTTTCGGGCCTCTGGGGACTCAAAGTCACCCACTCACTCCTACTCCGCGGAGATAGGCCGTGAGCCCCTACACCCCTCTCACTACTCTGGGACCTAGCTGGGCTACTCTGAACCTCTACCCCCATCCAAGACGGGAAGATCCCTGAGCCACTGCTGTTGGAAGCACTCTCCCATACCTCATCAGAACCTTGGGCCCTTTCCCAACGGTCCGCTTCTCTTGCAAGGTCCCCTGGACTAGCAAACCCATACTCCAACAGGTGTTGGCGCAACTCGGGACAACAACTCCTGAGCACCTGCTCCTTGAGAACCAGATTAAACAGATTCCTAGAATCACGTTTCTTGTTAACCCACTCCCACTTGCACAGTGCATTATCACATTCGTCCATAAAATCCCCCCAATCCTGGTGAGGCAGCTTCCTACTGCCCCTGAACTCCAACCTATACTCCTCTTCTTGGGACACAGGTACCATACTCGGGGAATCGGGAATGGGACTCTCTGCACTGGCCTCTCTATCGCTGCCACCACTGGACTCTACCCTCACTGGTGAATCCAGAAAACTACTACTGCGCTCTGGGGACAACTTACCCTCCAGAGCTAATCTCTCCCTGGCGAAGGCCCTCTCAGCCTCCGCCATCCTCTCCTCCACACCCAGCTGCGCCATCTCCTTGGCATGCTCTAACCTGAGCTTCTCCATGGCCAGCTGATGCTCCCTCTCTTCCCTCCTATCTATCCACTCCTCTGGGGACAGGTAAAGGGATGGGGTGCTGCTCCTGACACTGGACCCAGCAAGGGACTCCCTATCTATGGGGTCTTCACTTTCTACTGGCGTCCCTGTCAGGTAACCTTCCTCCTCTTCTGAATCTTCAGGGCTCCCCACAGACCCACCACCCTCTTGGCGTGCGGCCCGGGCCCTATCTTCCTCACTGCGCTCTCGCTCCCACTCATCCTTTTGCCATAGGATCAGGTTGTCCCTCAGTTTGGACTGGGTATCTGACTCACCCACCTCTATGTCTCTCTCTTCACAGAACCTTACCAACTCCAACCTACTGTATCTAAACAGACCACAGAAATTAAAAGCAGGCTCCATTTTGGCGGACGTTCTCGAGAAGAGTTTAACACAAGGAACCTGAGTGTCTGAGCTAACACAGGAGTACATGATTCACAAAGGACAACTTTATGAGAGGAAATAATGGAACTTCAAAAAAAACAATAATCCCTAAAATGTTGTTATCTAATGCAGAGTTTTGTGGTGTAGCCAGTCGCTGCTGCGGTACAGCGCAAACGCAAGTCCAAATCCCACCGCTGAGCACCAATGTTAGACCTGGCGATTTCTGGTTGGCTAGGGCTTGCGCCAAAGCCAGGCAGAAACCACCACTCTAGTCAGGGCAAGGAAGTTACACGCCAAAGATAACCCCTGCTCACCCCCTTGGTAGCTTGGCACGAGCAGTCAGGCTTATCTCTGAGGCGATGTGTAAAGCGTTTGTGCGCGCACCCAGCAACAACACCCCAAGGCCCACCACAAAGGAAACTCCACACAAGGTATTCTATAAAAATAGCCTTTGTATTATACACAACACATTAGATAGAAACACACACTTTACAATGTGCCAACAGGCACGGGCAGAATTTACAAGGGATTATATGTACAGGGGACAGGGCCACATGGACCACTGTCATGAATCAGCACTTTTAGAAGTTAGCACATAAAATATAAAATTACTGTAGCACAAAAATAAGAGGTATAGCACAAAACCAGTAACTACTGGTATCAGGTAGTACCACCTACGCAACCCTAACTACCTTAGGAAACTGTCACGCAGGGGACTGGAACCTCACTAGCACCACCTGTACTAGGAGAAAGCAAACAACCACCTAAGTATCACAATACCTGTAGGGGTAATAGGACGTTACACATGATGCATCACATTCAGAGGTGTAGGGAAGGAAAACACATGATGCATAAAAACACATTCAGAGGTGTAAAGCAATGGCACATGACGCATAAAAACACATTCAGAGGTGCAAGGAAAGAAAACACATGATGCATCAAAACACATTCAGAGGTGTAAAGCAAGGAAAACACATGATGCATGAAAACACATTCAGAGGTGTAAAGCAAGGCACGTGACGCAGAAACATACATTCAGGTGCAGGTTAGTAAGCTCACATCAGCCACCACCTGTGGCAGTCCCTAGGCCCACTGGCCTTGTCGGGGTTCGGACACCCTGTGTCCAGTCAAGCTGCGCCAGCTGCGCAGACTAAAGCGAAAATACCCCCAACCTAAACGTTGCAGCTGCCCACTAAGTGCTGGGCAGCTGTAGAACGAAACTCAGGCACCGGCGTGCCTCTGGAGCCCCCCTCTGGGCTCGGTCCATCCAAAATGCCCCCTAGAGCCTGTCGGGACTCTATGCAAACAATGTGCCTTCGTTGGAGTCCCTCTGGACTCTGAGCACAAATAATGCCCCACGTCGTCGGAGCCTCGGGGCTCAAGAAACAATGCCCCTAATCGTTGGAGTCCTGCTCAGGGACTCGCGAGCCTCACAGGCTCGTGAAACAATGTGCCCCCTTCGTTGGAGCCTCGGGGCTCGTGGGCCTTCAAGCTGGAGCCTTGGGGCTCAACACACAACCACAGCCCCCTCGAGCCTGTCAGGGCTCTATGCAATATTGCCCCCAACGTTGGAGTCCTACACGGGGGACTCGTGCACACTCTATGGCTCGCGCTCGAGAGACAATGCCCCCAAACACATGCGCGGAGTCCCCAGCCCTCTGCACTTACCGGGCTGCCTTCAGGGGACTCCCGCGTCGTCTACTCTCACTGCTCCGGCGGACGGGAGGACTCTTCTCCACGCGGAGGGGCAGGCACCGACAATGTGCCTCTCGCCCCCTCCGCACCAGCTCCTGCTGCCGCGCTCCTCTCCTCAGTCCAGCGCGGGGTGGGCTCCCGCCTGGATCTTTACTCTCGGGCCGAGTGCCCCGGGGCGCAGGGTGGGCTCCTGCCTGCTCCGGGGTCCTGATCAGCCGCGACGCATCAGTAGGAGGCGGCGTAGGCTCCCGCCCTCCTTCTCTCAGGTCCGGTTGTCCCGGAGGCCCGCCCCCGGCCCGCCTGACTTCCTGGTCGGGGCCGGAGGGCGAGAAGTTTTCAAGCTCGGCAATAAGAGGGGTAGGCTCCCTCGCCAACGAGCACAACGGCGGGGTGGGCACCCGCCGAACCCGGCAGACACCGGCAGAATCGCGGGGTGGGCACCCGCCACCAGAATCCAAGCGCTCACAGCGCTACAAAGCAAAACAGCGCTCCCAGCGCTATAAGTGAAAGGAAAGCGCTTCCAGGCGCTTTAGCAAGTCCAGCAACCAAAAGTTCTGGCAAAGTTCTCCTGGGCTATGCAGCAAGGCAGGGGGCAAGGCTGGGCCCAGAGCCAGCTCACTGGGCCTCCAGGCAGGGAGGTCGTCCAAGTGGCGGTCCTCTGGCCCAGCAACAGCAGCAGCCCCCTCAGGCAGGATCCTGGAAGAGAACACCTTGTAAGGGGACACAGCCCCTTTTTATACAGTAAAAGTCTTTGTCTGAAGGTGCAGGGAAGGGGCAAACCAGTTACAACAGGTTCCTGAGCACTTTGTTTTGCTCAGCCCCTCTCCCTATTCACTGGCAGGGCTAGGGTCATTAGACGCACCACAGGGGCCGGAGCCAGCATTGTGTGGAGAAAGCCCTGTCCTATTCAAGACCCAGGTGTACTCCTCCCCAGCCATCAGGATGCTAAACTCCCATTCACCACTGGGTGACTCCTCCTGACCCTGGGGAATCCCTAGCCCGTCACATGACCTCCACCAGCCAATCGCCAGACAAGCCACACATTTCATACTGCACACTGAAGTGCCCACTTCTAGAAGTGGCACTTCCACACTAGGTACATGCACGCCGCACACATCATCGCGCAGCATTCAACCACACGAGTCCGCACATACCAAACTCGGGCCTGCACACCCCACGCATCAGGAACTACCAGGACACATACATTCCCTCATGCATTCCTATGGGAGGGCAGGCCAACCTCACAACACGCATGCACTTTACCCTGGGACACAGTGGTAAAGTGCGCAGAAGTCCAAAAATCACTAAACCAAGTCACCAACAAAAAGCAAAAAGTTTTGGGGTGAACCTCCCAGAAGGGCCGGGTCCAACACACATGGAGAGAAAACTCACTGCCTGAACCTTCCCCTCCCTCCTCTGCCTCAGATGCAAAGTCAGTCTCTGAACCATGGTCAGAGGAAGTCTCAAAAAGCATACCAACAACCTGCTGAGCAGTAATCCTGTTGCTAGTCAAGTCATTATCCTTACTAAGAAAGGAGACTGCACAAACAAGTCAACAACAACCAACACTGTGCCAAATAAGTAAGTAAAAACAAATGTGTGCCTTTATCACAAAGATCTAGTTACTCAAAAACTATACATTTCACTTGCAAGAGACATCTACACTCACCAGCACCTACTCTGCAGAGACACAGGAAAAACCAACGATATCCCACTAGAAAGAAAAAAACAAAACCAATTACTCACAAGACAACAAAATACACATCGAGTACAAATGCAAGAAGTTTTTGACACTCAAAAAACAGAAGGCAAACATACTGCTATTATTACACCATTTGCAAAAAACACATTCATGCAGGGAAATGAAACACATTTACATTGTACAAAAAAAGTCACATGCAACTACACAAACAGCCGAACCACCAGTAACAAAACTGCAACCTGGAACAGTCTAAAGAGCAAACACCTTGAACTAGAGCAAAAAGGGAGAAATAAAGCATTACAATTGCAAATCACAAAAAAATCAAATTAATATTATAACACGCTATGTCACTAACCAAATGGTCAATCTGCCAGATGGGCCTTCAAATAGGGCTGAGAAAAATGGGGGGTGATCTTGCCCAAGGGATCGGGTGAGGTTGTCTACCAAGTCGATCTGTCCCCCAGGTGGGGCAGAAAACAGCTGACAGAAATGTGCCTCCCTTGCAAAAGAAATAACTCCCTGGTGCCTAATTGGGTTTTCTGCCTCCCCCCTCCCACCTTGGGCAGAAAGGCCAAAAACACGGAGAAAACACATACAAAAATATTTGGCTCCATGGAAACGACCCTTGCCCAAGGGGTCGCTTGCATTTTAAATAAAAAACAAATCTCTGGCTCTAGTGGGCTTTTCTGCCCCCCCTGGGGCCAGAAACGCCCGAAATCCGGGCGATCTGTCCCCAGGGGGGGCAAAAAAGTCTTTAAATAAATTGGCCCCCTTAGGAAGCAACCCTTGCCCAAGGGGTCGCTTCCTTTCATCGAAAAAAGACATCCCTGGTGTCTAGTGGGGCATTCCTGCTGCACGACGCAACACTGTGCACGATCGTGAAGCAGGAATGCCCTGTATTGAGACCTCAGGAGAGAGGAAACACTCTTTCCTCTCCCCTGATGCCTCAATGCGTGTGCATCTGCCCCCCCACCCCACCGGAGCACACAAACACTAACCCTCTCCCTGGGACGCGTGGAAGCGAATGGCTTCCAGGCGTCCCAGCGCTTCCTGATGACGTCGGTGCGCGCTGTGCACACTGACGTCACAGGATCGCCGAGGGGGGGAGTCGAGGGTAGCAGCGGAGACACTTCCGCTGCCATCCTTGCCTGGAGGTGCACATGGGCTACCCATGGGGGGAGCACCAGCGCTTCCCCCATGGGTGGGTGCCATGATGGAGCGGTTCCTTCATGAGCACAGCCCAACGGATGCTCATGACGGAACCGCTCCATCATGAGCATCGAAGGGTTTAAAGCACTGAGGGGCTTATTTACAAACCCAGTACCACCCTGGAACGTCACTTTGTTGACGTTCTGGCGGCGCACAGTGCAGGCCTATGTTGTCGAGGCCACGTAAAGTCACCCTGTATGGCTTTTCATGGCCTTGTAGATATGGTGTAAGGCAACACAGCACAAGTTGATGCGTTGCCCCACACTGCCTCAGGGAGGTGTGCCATGGGCATTGAGAGGGTGTTTTCACTCAAGGCCCATGTTTTTAGACACATTCCCAGATTTACAACATAGCGTAGATCTGGGAGTGCCACAAAACCCTGTGCCTCCCCATGGGTGGCTTAACTGTTGTTTTTGTTAAGGAAGTCGTTCTTGCCTTCACAAAAAATCTGATTTCAACACAGGCAACCTTGCGCCATGGTGCAAGGGTGCCTGTGTTGTCACTAGGCAGCCATTTGGGTGACAGCACAGTGTAAGAGGACAGGAATGTGCCGTATCTCATAAATGCAGCGCATTCCTGTCCTTTTCTTTTGATGCAGGGCAGCGCTGCAATGTGACGTGCAGTGCTGCCCTGAGTCAAATTGTTGTAAATAAGGCTCTCATTAATTACAATTTTCTACTAATCATTTATCAATTCCATTTTCGAATAGCAGACAAAAATGTGTTGTTCCAGCTTTGAAAATTCTTCCCTTAACACTTGCAATGTCCTAGTCTGTACCAAAAGTGCAATTTAGCCACAATATTTTTTGAAAAATCAAACAATAAAAAAAAGCTCGTAGTGCTAGTTTGTCTCGACACAGATTCATATTCATCGTTCCCAAGAGGTTAGGAGACAAATGCTTGCAGCAAACAGTAGGTTTCTGCTGTTAAAAGAAAGAAAAACATGAAGCTATTACAAAAAAATACATCAAAGTGAGCCAGCCTGTGTGCTAGCACTTTGTACTCACTCACAGGCGTCAGAAAACGATCTGCCCGTCTTTAACCTGACTCTGTGCTGGCGCTTTGTTATTGCTGACAGAACTCGGAGACCCTCTTGCAGTGACAGCACACCATCCCCAGCTCACATTGATCACTGGTATGTATGTAAAGAGCACACACACTTTGTCAGCTGCAATGAGATATTTTGCAATGCAACGTTAACTTCACTACTGCCGCCTTCAGATATAATGCTTTCTTCAGCATCTCATACCGAGAAAAACAGGCAGAAAGTCTCAAAGACAATATTCAACCATGAAAAGTGATGTATTTAACAACTGCTGGTATATCTGAATGCAAAGCATATCTCAGTTTTCTGTATGACTATAATTACATATTCGATTTTCTTATGGATACTTTTCAGATGTGAAGTTTAACAAAGAAACGGTCATTGAACTTCTTAGAAATAAAGTAAGGCTGCCCCTAAATTAAACCAAGAAAAAAAGCTCACGCATCCCTTTAATGTGCAGCCGTTTATTCTAACACGAAAAGCCCTTTCGTGTCAGGCAATAGTGTGACGGCAATGATTTTTGGTGTGATGGCACCCCCGTGAGGATGCAGATTAAACTGGCAGTGAATGAAAGGTACCTTTAAAGTGCATATATTGTCAAAACAGACCGACCAAAAAACTGTTGTTTCTTCAAAAATGTATTTTGTTGAGAAAATTGGCCTGCTTTCCTCCCTAGCAACCTCCAGGTTCCAGAAGCTTTTTTTATAACATATTGCCAAGCCTATTAAGGGTTTCTCCAAAAGTGGAAGTGTAAGCATTTTCTTAATGTAGCATATTTTTTCCAGGCATAATTGGCAAGCAATTTAAAGGTGTGTGTGCGTTTGTGAAACCAGGAAAGGGGAACGCGAGCATCAGGAAAAGAGAGAGGAAAACAGGACAAAGTTAATGAGTAAAAGAAAGAGGGAAAAGGAAGAGTGTATCAAAAGACAGGGAAAAAGAGAGAGTGATGATAGCACAGAAGAGCGAAAGAGAAAGAGCGAAAGAAATCATAAAAGAGTGGGGCCTCATTTATGGGGATTTGGCTTAGGGCATTGCAGCAAGTCAGCTTGCTGTGCTGCCCTACGCCATGTGCAGCACACATAGAACAAGCATTTGCAATGCAATAGGTCTCGCATTTATACGAGTTTGAGCTATTGGCATTGTAAATGACAATGCTTTTTATTTACGTTTGGTTTTTTAAAACATAAATAAAAGGCACTGTCATTTACAATGCCAATAGCTCAAACTCGTATAAATGCGAGACCTATTGCATTGCAAATGCTTGTTGTAGTTCTAGGTTTCTGTTGTAACCTCTAGGGGTGTGAGAAGTTGTGTTGAAGGGGTAAGCGGTTGAGGTAGGTGAAACCTGTCAGTGCTAAAGTCTTTTGTTAAACATTTTGGACCTGCCAATCGTGAGGATGTAAAAACAACAATTGATGGACAGAATGCAGAACAATGTCATACATTCACCCCAGTACAGAGATCTGGGCCTAAATCCATCGTTTTTTTGCTCACCATGCCATTCCAGTTTGAACCCAGCCATATGCAAATCAGTCTTGACCCTGTGCCCCATGGGAACAGTCCAGCCCGAACTGCCAAGCCAGGTCCTCCCTGGACTGGAAACAAGCATCCTAGGACCGGTTTCGGGCTTTCAGCCCTCGTCAGCCAGGATAGCTTGATTCCAGTGGCATGGAGAGCAAGGGACTCACGTCTGAGCATACCCTTCCCACTCGGGGTGACAAATGCAAAAACAACAATTGATGGACAGAATGCAGAACAATGTCATACATTCACCCCAGTACAGAGATCTGGGCCTAAATCCATCGTTTTTTTGCTCACCATGCCATTCCAGTTTGAACCCAGCCATATGCAAATCAGTCTTGACCCTGTGCCCCATGGGAACAGTCCAGCCCGAACTGCCAAGCCAGGTCCTCCCTGGACTGGAAACAAGCATCCTAGGACCGGTTTCGGGCTTTCAGCCCTCGTCAGCCAGGATAGCTTGATTCCAGTGGCATGGAGAGCAAGGGACTCACGTCTGAGCATACCCTTCCCACTCGGGGTGACAAATGCAAAAACAACAATTGATGGACAGAATGCAGAACAATGTCATACATTCACCCCAGTACAGAGATCTGGGCCTAAATCCATCGTTTTTTTGCTCACCATGCCATTCCAGTTTGAACCCAGCCATATGCAAATCAGTCTTGACCCTGTGCCCCATGGGAACAGTCCAGCCCGAACTGCCAAGCCAGGTCCTCCCTGGACTGGAAACAAGCATCCTAGGACCGGTTTCGGGCTTTCAGCCCTCGTCAGCCAGGATAGCTTGATTCCAGTGGCATGGAGAGCAAGGGACTCACGTCTGAGCATACCCTTCCCACTCGGGGTGACAAATGCAAAAACAACAATTGATGGACAGAATGCAGAACAATGTCATACATTCACCCCAGTACAGAGATCTGGGCCTAAATCCATCGTTTTTTTGCTCACCATGCCATTCCAGTTTGAACCCAGCCATATGCAAATCAGTCTTGACCCTGTGCCCCATGGGAACAGTCCAGCCCGAACTGCCAAGCCAGGTCCTCCCTGGACTGGAAACAAGCATCCTAGGACCGGTTTCGGGCTTTCAGCCCTCGTCAGCCAGGATAGCTTGATTCCAGTGGCATGGAGAGCAAGGGACTCACGTCTGAGCATACCCTTCCCACTCGGGGTGACAAATGCAAAAACAACAATTGATGGACAGAATGCAGAACAATGTCATACATTCACCCCAGTACAGAGATCTGGGCCTAAATCCATCGGTATTCCCAGACGTGGGACCCGTGCTCACTACGCCACTGGAGTCAAGCTATCCTGGCTGATGACGGCTGATAGCCAGAAACCGGTCCTAGGATGCTTGATTCCGGTCCAGGGAAGACATGGCTTGGCAGTTCGGGCTGGACTGTTCCCATGAGGCACAGGGTCATGACTGATTTGCATATGGCCATGTCTAAACTGGGGTGGTGTAGTGGGCAAAAGAACGATGGATTTAACCCAGATCTCTTGACTGGGGGTGAATGTATGCATTGTCAGCATTCCGTCCATCATTTGTTTGTTGTAACACTTTTCGCCCTAAGTGGGATGGGTATTCCCAGACGTGGGACCCGTGCTCACTACGCCACTGGAGTCAAGCTATCCTGGCTGATGACGGCTGATAGCCAGAAACCGGTCCTAGGATGCTTGATTCCGGTCCAGGGAAGACATGGCTTGGCAGTTCGGGCTGGACTGTTCCCATGAGGCACAGGGTCATGACTGATTTGCATATGGCCATGTCTAAACTGGGGTGGTGTAGTGGGCAAAAGAACGATGGATTTAACCCAGATCTCTTGACTGGGGGTGAATGTATGCATTGTCAGCATTCCGTCCATCATTTGTTTGTTGTAACACTTTTCGCCCTAAGTGGGATGGGTATTCCCAGACGTGGGACCCGTGCTCACTACGCCACTGGAGTCAAGCTATCCTGGCTGATGACGGCTGATAGCCAGAAACCGGTCCTAGGATGCTTGATTCCGGTCCAGGGAAGACATGGCTTGGCAGTTCGGGCTGGACTGTTCCCATGAGGCACAGGGTCATGACTGATTTGCATATGGCCATGTCTAAACTGGGGTGGTGTAGTGGGCAAAAGAACGATGGATTTAACCCAGATCTCTTGACTGGGGGTGAATGTATGCATTGTCAGCATTCCGTCCATCATTTGTTTGTTGTAACACTTTTCGCCCTAAGTGGGATGGGTATTCCCAGATGTGGGACCCGTGCTCACTACGCCACTGGAGTCAAGCTATCCTGGCTGATGACGGCTGATAGCCAGAAACCGGTCCTAGGATGCTTGATTCCGGTCCAGGGAAGACATGGCTTGGCAGTTCGGGCTGGACTGTTCCCATGAGGCACAGGGTCATGACTGATTTGCATATGGCCATGTCTAAACTGGGGTGGTGTAGTGGGCAAAAGAACGATGGATTTAACCCAGATCTCTTGACTGGGGGTGAATGTATGCATTGTCAGCATTCCGTCCATCATTTGTTTGTTGTAACACTTTTCGCCCTAAGTGGGATGGGTATTCCCAGACGTGGGACCCGTGCTCACTACGCCACTGGAGTCAAGCTATCCTGGCTGATGACGGCTGATAGCCAGAAACCGGTCCTAGGATGCTTGATTCCGGTCCAGGGAAGACATGGCTTGGCAGTTCGGGCTGGACTGTTCCCATGAGGCACAGGGTCATGACTGATTTGCATATGGCCATGTCTAAACTGGGGTGGTGTAGTGGGCAAAAGAACGATGGATTTAACCCAGATCTCTTGACTGGGGGTGAATGTATGCATTGTCAGCATTCCGTCCATCATTTGTTTGTTGTAACACTTTTCGCCCTAAGTGGGATGGGTATTCCCAGACGTGGGACCCGTGCTCACTACGCCACTGGAGTCAAGCTATCCTGGCTGATGACGGCTGATAGCCAGAAACCGGTCCTAGGATGCTTGATTCCGGTCCAGGGAAGACATGGCTTGGCAGTTCGGGCTGGACTGTTCCCATGAGGCACAGGGTCATGACTGATTTGCATATGGCCATGTCTAAACTGGGGTGGTGTAGTGGGCAAAAGAACGATGGATTTAACCCAGATCTCTTGACTGGGGGTGAATGTATGCATTGTCAGCATTCCGTCCATCATTTGTTTGTTGTAACACTTTTCGCCCTAAGTGGGATGGGTATTCCCAGACGTGGGACCCGTGCTCACTACGCCACTGGAGTCAAGCTATCCTGGCTGATGACGGCTGATAGCCAGAAACCGGTCCTAGGATGCTTGATTCCGGTCCAGGGAAGACATGGCTTGGCAGTTCGGGCTGGACTGTTCCCATGAGGCACAGGGTCATGACTGATTTGCATATGGCCATGTCTAAACTGGGGTGGTGTAGTGGGCAAAACAACGATGGATTTAACCCAGATCTCTTGACTGGGGGTGAATGTATGCATTGTCAGCATTCCGTCCATCATTTGTTTGTTGTAACACTTTTCGCCCTAAGTGGGATGGGTATTCCCAGACGTGGGACCCGTGCTCACTACGCCACTGGAGTCAAGCTATCCTGGCTGATGACGGCTGATAGCCAGAAACCGGTCCTAGGATGCTTGATTCCGGTCCAGGGAAGACATGGCTTGGCAGTTCGGGCTGGACTGTTCCCATGAGGCACAGGGTCATGACTGATTTGCATATGGCCATGTCTAAACTGGGGTGGTGTAGTGGGCAAAAGAACGATGGATTTAACCCAGATCTCTTGACTGGGGGTGAATGTATGCATTGTCAGCATTCCGTCCATCATTTGTTTGTTGTAACACTTTTCGCCCTAAGTGGGATGGGTATTCCCAGACGTGGGACCCGTGCTCACTACGCCACTGGAGTCAAGCTATCCTGGCTGATGACGGCTGATAGCCAGAAACCGGTCCTAGGATGCTTGATTCCGGTCCAGGGAAGACATGGCTTGGCAGTTCGGGCTGGACTGTTCCCATGAGGCACAGGGTCATGACTGATTTGCATATGGCCATGTCTAAACTGGGGTGGTGTAGTGGGCAAAAGAACGATGGATTTAACCCAGATCTCTTGACTGGGGGTGAATGTATGCATTGTCAGCATTCCGTCCATCATTTGTTTGTTGTAACACTTTTCGCCCTAAGTGGGATGGGTATTCCCAGACGTGGGACCCGTGCTCACTACGCCACTGGAGTCAAGCTATCCTGGCTGATGACGGCTGATAGCCAGAAACCGGTCCTAGGATGCTTGATTCCGGTCCAGGGAAGACATGGCTTGGCAGTTCGGGCTGGACTGTTCCCATGAGGCACAGGGTCATGACTGATTTGCATATGGCCATGTCTAAACTGGGGTGGTGTAGTGGGCAAAAGAACGATGGATTTAACCCAGATCTCTTGACTGGGGGTGAATGTATGCATTGTCAGCATTCCGTCCATCATTTGTTTGTTGTAACACAATCGTGAGGATGTGACTTAATGGCTAGAGCGGGCGACTTTGAAGTTGGCGAACTGGGTTTGAGATTGGTGTCGGCGCAAACATCCTGTGATTCTGGGTAAATCAATTAATCTCCCCGTACCAAAAAAAACTAATGTGTCCTACAACTGATGCTCATGTAAAGCGCCCTGATACCTTCGGGTCGAGTTCACGCTATATAAGAAAACTGCAAAAAAATAAACTCTCAAACATTTTTTCCGTGAGAAGTTGTCTTCCTTCAGAACTTGGCGTTGTTTACTCCGGGGTAGACTTTCTACAAAAGTGTTTATTTCGCGTAATGGAGACTCCAACGGCATTATATGCTTCGTAGCCCAATTTTATATTCAGGCAAAGGGTGGGTTCCGTGCCCTACCATGTATTCCTGTGGAGCACTTTTTTTCCAGTCAGAGGCACTTACAGAAGGTACATGCTCTGGCGTGAGAGGCAGCTGCCATCTCTAATGAATATGGCACTTTATTTTAAAGCAAGCGCCTTATGCCTCGCCTCAGCTGTGGAAAGCGCTACATAAATAGGAACGCATTAGTGAAGGCTTGGAGCGAGGTGAGATTGTGTGCTGCGAATGAACGCGCACGCTTGGTATTGTCCGTTTGATGTCACCGCACCCCTACAGGCCCTTTTGACAAGTGAGAGTTCTTTGTCCTGAGGGGTGGGGTCTGGGAGGCCTTGAGGCTTCCCTCGGGAATCTCTGGGGGAGGGAAGCTTTCCCTGCTGCTGCTGCACACGCTGTCCCTCCCTTTTGTCCTCGAGCCTTGAAAGGAGATAGGAGTCTTGACTCAGCACCCGGGAAGGAGGCGTGAGTAGCATCTGGGGCCACCCTTGCCAACACATGCTTCATTCGTAGCGCACATGCAGACAGTACAGCTTAATAAACACAAAACCAACGAGACCTATTGGCAATGACAATGTTTGTTTTAGCTGTAAATGGCAAAGCAAATGTGCTGCTGCAGCATTACAAATGCATTTAAACATCAGCGCGTTCCGTTAGTCACCGGTGTAAATTTAGCACCAGAGTGCACGTGATGCCTTAATGAAATAGGTTTGAGTTTGCGCTATATAACATTTGTGAGTTTCTGGCATTCATGGAGGGAGGAAGGGAGGCAGCCGCGAATGTGAAAGTGATAGCGATCGCGATCAAACATCAAAGCGGCCGCGAAAGTGAAAGAAAACGAGTGCTTTCAGGCTGCCAAATGGTGCGCGCGCCCGGAGCACATGCACTGTAGTTGGCGGCCTGAAATGCACTCGTTTCCACTTCCAAAACTCGCTTACTATAAGTCTCGCCAGAGCAGCCCTAAAGCACTGTCTCAGGCGAGACCTAAAAAGGAAAAACGAGTAGAAATAAAGATATTTCTGCTCGTTGTGCCCCCATTACGCCTCCACTGGGAGGCATATGTTTTTGCCGCTGCCTCAAATGTAGGATTTCTCGTAAATCTGGGGCAGTGTCAAAAAGCCATGGATATTGCTGGGAATGCCTATTGCACGCCTCTTTAACACAGAAAACTGCGTGAAAGGGATCGATAGTTTTCAAGCAGCAATAAGCTAAAAACGTGGCTTAGTGCTCCTTCATTATTATCACGCAGGCTTCTGCACAGGGAACGTCACAAAAAGTGAAGTTCCGGAGGCACAAGGGGCCCAGAGAATTTTTGGATCAGATTTTAAGTACCATTTGCATAGTAACTCCTGTTGATTTTAGAGGGAGAAATATTCTTTTCAAGATGGTGCCTGACATTACTGCCTGTAGACAACAATACACTTCATGCATAGCACTGGAAACACTTCCTGGGAGGTGAAATAATACACCAAACATCCAGCAGCATGAGGCAACAGATGAGACATCCTCTGAAGCCCACTTAACTTATATTTGTCTGGGAAGTAGTGATAAAATCTCTGACAGACAACTGCACTGGCGAGCTATCCCTAAAATATGGAAAGGGTGTAAAATAAATGTGAAAACGTTGAAATGGACAGTGGCAGCTGTTAAGCAGAAGCCCCAAAAAAGTCGGTTGCATCAAAATTATAAATCAAGTGTTCATCAGGTACTCTATGAGGAAAGAAACCGAAAAAGCAAGCCCTGTTGCTGATGTAAATATGCAGACGAGACATAAATGAAGGTGCTGTTGGAGAAGGACACAAAAACGACACAAAAACGACACAACGAGGAATGTCATCAGATCAGGTGACAGGGGAGGCCGGTTAAGCTGGTGATACTGGCGAGTTGGCAGTGGAGACGTCATACATTATGTCAGGAGGCATTTCATAGGAAGGTGGACTCGCCCATAGTGGCATCAAGAAATTGAGAAAATCTGCACTCACAAGAGTGTTTAACAAGAACTGAAATCAGGAGCGGATGATTAACAGGAATTTCTGAGTAACTCAAAGGAGCACAAACATGATTGGTGTGTCACAGGAATGACAATGGAACACCAGTTGCGTATTCGGTTCCAAAAGCTTCTGAAATGCCAGCGTGAAATATTTACAGATATCTGTGAGCAGGTAACGTCATCATGTTATTCTCCCACTGCTTTGGAGAGAGGCGGGGCGCACTGATAGCATTCTTCTGCGAAATGTTGGAATCCTTGAGATAAACTACGTCATGTCCCACAAATTGACGATGTTCCACTAAAAACGTATTTAAACACAAAAAATCCCAGAGCCAACATTCTTGAAAAAATTGGAAAAGATCTTTGTGGAGCATGTATGACAAAAATACTGGGGAAGCGATCCGGAAAGCAGTATCTCTGCAACTGTATTGGAAATTGTAAAATTCGGAAATTGAGGTAAGAACCACATCTATCTTTGTTAACAAGGTTAGGGGCTTGCAATGTGAAGGCCTGTGGTGAGGATGCCTTGCGCAGCAGCAGTTCCGATGGGACTGTGAGGTGAAGTCCTGCATTGGAGATACATCGTACGGTGGTTCCGATGCAGAGTTTTGTGAGGCGATGTGTCAAAATGCATTGGTTCTGCTGGGACCACAGCTGGCCTTGCAGGGATCCGTCAGGCCCACTTCCAAGTGTTCAGGACTAGGATGGCACCACTTGGGAGAGTAGGACTCACAGCAGGCAGAGTTCAGGTGCTGGGGCCAAGGTGGTTGGACTGTTTTGTCCCTGAGGCCCTGGTGACCCTGGATCCAAGAGACAGGTCCGGCCCTTTCACTCAGGCAGCAGGGCAACAGAGTTGCTGTCCTTCTTACAGAGCAGCACCAGAGTCCTTTTGAGTCTTCCACAGGTCCAGAGATGTACTGAAGAGTTGGATCTGAGGATCCAATATTCACACCTTGAGCTCACTTTGAAGTGGAGAAAGTTCTGAAGTTTTCAACCCAAAAGGTGCTTGGAATATCCTGCCCCCATGCCCTGACCCTGAATTAACCAGTGTTATAATAAACTAGAATCAAACTCTTTATGAGTGTGCTCAGGCAGCGCCTTTGTAATGGTCAAGTGTGGTAGGCAAAAGCTCCTCCTCCTCATCAAGTCAGAGATAGCCTATTCTGCCAACACCTAAGGGCCTTAGGGGCATATTATCAAGAAATGGCTTTAAAATTATTGCCGCTTTAGTGGCAGAAAACTGCCGCTAAAGCGGCGATAATGGGCTTGATAATATGCCGCAGAGAATTCCAATAGAAGCCCATGTTCTGGTGTCAACATGGGCTTCTATTGGAATTCTCTAGGGCATATTATCAACCCCATTAGCGGCGATAATTTTAACGCCGTGCTTGATAATATGCCCCCTGGTTTCACTCTCTGGGAGCAATAGACAAAGACCAACTGCCAGCTACACTTCTTAATCATGTGGCCCATTAAACAGGCTGCAGGCAGCAAATGGTTGGGTCAAAAAATGCCAACTTTTTAAAAGTAACCTATGATTTGTGTATGTGGTGCACTCTTGCTTATTATTACCTCAATTGCTTAACTGCTTTTTGACTATATGTATGAGCTATGCAGAGACGTGTACTGTCAGGAACACATCTTAAGTAAACATTGCAAAAAAAAGGGACTATTGTGTGGAACAGCATGCATAATAGTGTGAGTTTATCAATTAATGTTATACAACTTTCATCAGTGTAACCAGTATATACAGTTGTTTTTTAATAATCATTCTTGTTTGAACAAAAGCACTTATTTGCAACATAATACAAATCAGCTTCAAAAACAACTTTTTGACAACAACATATATATCCTTCATGAATATATGCTTGATGTAATGTTATGCCCAATGCATTTCAGAATTTGTTGATTCCTTCTTCAGGGGAAACTGAAACAAAGTCAAAACAACAGGATAAATGCATTTGGTGATTGAACATGATTCTGTTTGCTAACTGTACTGTTTGTAATTGCCTCATGCCCCACACCGAAAGTGGTGTAATGAAAATAAAAAGAAAGGTAAAAAAAATAGCGGGGCATATTATCATGACAGGCGATAAAATTATCGCTGTTTTAGCGGCAGAAAACTGCTGCTAAAATGGTGATTATGGGCTTGATAATATGCTCTATGGAATTCCAATTGAAGCCCATGTTACATCTAACATGGGCTTTGTTAGAACTGGGAATCTCTAGTTGGCACAGGGATGCACTTGCGACAAGCAGGGACTCTCAATTCTAAGTCAGAGTAAGGGGATCACCCTTTTAACCCCTTCGCTGCTGCGGACATTCCGCTGCAGCGCTGGGGGGGGCAGGGGGGCAGCGCGGTGGGCCTGTGCTCATGACGGAGCCGCTCCGTCATGAGCCACAGTTGAGCTGTGCTCATGACGGAACGGTTCCGTCATGACTCCGCCCATTTGCGTTGTCCCCCCGCACAGGCGGGGAAACAGCGCCGCGCAGGCGGAGCGGCCGCCAACGGGCGTGTCATGACGGAACCATTCCGTCATGAGCACAGCTCAACCGTGGCTCATGACGGAACGGTTCCGTCATGAGCGGGGAAGGGGTTAAATAACCCCTGCTCACCCTTTAGGTAGTGTGGCGCAAGCAGTCAAGACTATTCTCAGGGCGTCATAGGTTAAGCACTTGTGAACACATACAGTAATACAATGACACACCACAAATGGACACCAGCCAAGGTTATATCAAAAATAGGTTTCTTTATATAAGGCTTAGCACAAGACCAGAATAACAAATAAAATGACCACAGTATTATTTTAAAGTTCAATGTTCTTGTAAAAAGGCTTAAAATACAAAAATAGGCTTCTTTTAGTCAATTCTGCTTCTTTTCAGGCTTTGTACGGTTCGTACCTGGGTGTGCGACTCGTCCGCATTAAAAACAAGGAAAGTACGAGTCAAACAATCGGTGCGGACTCCGGGGTCCGTGACGCGCACGCTGCGGTGCGAACAGAACAAAGTACCTTAAGTTCGTGGGGTCTGCGATGGACAGTGCGGGACAAGTTGATGGGTCCGGGTTGTGGTTCGGCAGCGTATTCAGATGCTGGTCGGGTCGCGGCATCGGGACGCGGCGCTGGTATGGGACCTTCAGGGATACGTGCGGATAGCCCGGATCAGCTTGCAGAGTCCGTGGCGTTCGGCGTTCGAGCCGTACCTTCGGTGCGGATAGGCGGCGACACTTCTCAGCGCCGTACAGCGTACGGGGAGGATCAGCGTGATGCGGCTTCTCGGCTTTGAGTACGGCACGGTGCAGTACGTTAGCAGCGTACGGACCGTACCTGCGGGACAGCGAAGCTTGAGTCCGGCGTACAGGGAAGCTTGAGTCCGGCGTACAGGGTTCGGCAGCTTGAGTCCGGCGTACAGGGAAGCTTGAGTCCGGCGTACAGGGTTCGGCAGCCAGGGTTGTACGGCTCGAATCGGCGGGGAAGGTTAGGTGCGATGCGGCCGGGAGGGATACGGCGCGTACTAATGCTTTTGGATCAGCGTAGACGCACGGTGCCGGGCGGCAAAGACACGGCTTCGCGGCGGATGGGGTACGAGGCGTACTGGGGCCAAATCAGCGGGAAACAAGCAAGAATTGTCCAAGCAACTCAGTTTTGGAAGGCAGATGAGTTCAATGGTCCTGGGACTCAGTTCAGGGGGCAAGCTCTTCTTCCAAGCCCTTGGAGATAGTTGAAAAACAAAGTGCACTGTCTCTTCCAGTCTTTTCCTCTCCTTTCTCAGCAAGGCACCAGCTGCAGGCCAATCCCCCAGGTCAGGGAAAGTTACTCATCCTTCAGCTTCTTCCAGGTCCTTCTGGTCAGGCAGAGTTTCTTTGTGGTTCAATCAGGATCTGATTTCTTAGGAGCAGGGCTCCTCCATTTATACCAAGTTTCTTTTGTCTTTACAGGCCAGGGGGGCCTTTGCATAATCCCAGTCCAGTTCTTTTCAGTGAGGAGCACTTTGTTGTTGGGACTCTGGCTTCTTCTTTCAGCAGGCAGGACAGAGACATCAGACGCTCCCCAGGGGGTGGAGCCAGCATTGTGGTGGCAGAGCACTGCCCTACTCAGAGTCAAGGTGCACTCCTCCCACCCATCCTGGTGTAATCTCTCTATTCACCACCTGGCAGCCCCAGCCTGTCTCCTGGAACTTCCCAGCCCTGTCACTCAAGCTACACATAAGAAGATAGCCCTCCCCTCCAGAGGCGGACTGAAATGGTTAGGCACGCAAAGGCTAACTTTCTAAAAGTAGCATTTGCAAACCCAGGATATTAAAATAACCTTTACTAAAAGATGTATTTTATTATTTTGAGTTCAGGCATACTAAACATGAATTTCTACCATGCTTCCTGAGCCTGCTAGGATTATGGAGTGTTATAATCTAGCAGCCCATTCTGGCCTATGGAGAGCAGGTAGCCTTACAATAGTGAAAAATGAAAATGGCTGTAATTCACTATTAGGACATGCCACACACCTCAGGGCATGTCCTACCTTATCCTTACAATGCACCCTGCCCTAGGGCCTACCATAGGGGTGACTAATATGAAGGTAAGGGAAGGTTTAGGGACTGGCAAGTGGGGACACTTGCCCAGTCAGCATGACATTACCAGACTGCATGCAGGTTCTGCAATGGCAAACCTTAGACACATTTTATCAGGCTGCTTCTGTGGGTGGCACAACCAGTGCTGCAAGCCCACTAGCAGCATTTGGATATACAAGCCCTTGGCACCCCTGGTGCACTCTACTAGGGACTGATAGTAAACCAAATAAGCCAAACATGGAAGTCAATTCACCTAATACATTTTACCATAGGGAGCACTTGCCCTGTGGCACTGGATGGCAGTGTCACAGGGCCCTGAGCAGCTAACACCAGCACAAAAATACATTGAGGCACAGACAAAAATGGAAGGGTGACCCACGCCAATGGTGCCAGGTCTAACAGGCTTCAATTGGAATTCCATAGAGCATATTATCAAGCCCATTATCGCCGTTTTAGCAGCAGTTTTCTGCCGCTAAAAAGGCGATAATTTTATCGCTTGTCTTGATAATATGCCCCAAACTGGTGCTCACATCTACTAAAGGAATATCGTAAAAACTCACGTTATAACCTGTTCCCCGATATGGAATCACAAAAAATTGAGAAGCACTCCTCCATGCTCCAATCCACTTGTTTCTGACCCATTAAAGACATCTGTTCGAATCCGTGCGTGTTATTGAAAATATTGCTAATTTTGTTTGCAAAAATTTCCATTTATGCAACGTACCTCCTTAATATCAGGATAACAACCTCCAGTATTTAATGACGCGTACTGTTATGTAAGCGCTTCAAATGGTGAGAAATAATTAACAACGTTTGTCACTATTCAGCGTTGCCATTCGGTACTTCTATGTATAGAAACTCACTTCGCATAGCATGACAGATTCTTACCTACATTATTCCGCGGAGCCGGCCATACATGCAACACCTCTGCCACGTCAAACCGGAGCATATTCTATATCCTGCTTGTGGTTAATTTAAACAAGCTTAGGTGCCTCCGACGTGCACCACTTTCTGAGTTACCAACAAAATGAAAAATAGACTGAGGTTCTACATATCGTGCTGTATCCTGATTAACCGGTGCAGAGATGCCCGAGATATTTTGCATCATACCAAACACTTGTTTATGAAGACGGCACATCACAGAATGTGTTGATGTACATACATAAGCACAAAATATACACATAGCTGTGAATATATTTTTTTCTTTTAGCTGGGCACTATGAGATGTACCTAGAGCATGGAGAGTTGGCTTTCCACTTCCACTTATAGGTAAGAACAATGGAGAACACATATTGATATCATAGTTTGTCTTGGTAATGTCGGATTATGATATATTGAAGATTATGATTATACTTTTGATTTTCAGACAGACGAACCCCCTAGAAGCACACAGGTCATTGATAACCTGACCGCCCTGTTCTTGTGGTGGCCAGTATATTCCTGTTTCTTTAAACACGTGCAGAGTGACTAACTACACTGAAGGTCCTGGCGAATGCCACTGGATCCCTTTAGGGGACCGACCTATGGCAGAAACATGTTGACCACTATTACGGATATATTTGGTTTAATCCCCAGTCCTCTCTTTTAACTTTGTCCTGGAGACCACCCAATAAAGATTTTGTGGATCCAAGGAGACAATTTTAACCACCATTTCACTACATATTTTTCAACTCTGCCCCTCACTTACCTCTTTTCACAGCTCATCTTGTGAAAACACCTCAGCTCCTCTCCTCGGGGAGTTGTAACCCACACCTCAGTGTGAGGAGGGAACCCATATGATGAAGCTTGTCACCTAACGGTGAGTGAGGGTTCTCGTTCTGAAAGGATTTCTCCTTTTAACTTTTTCTGACATTACACCATCTTCTTTTCTCTTCCTTCCCCCCTTCCTTCCACATTCAGCCAGGTGTACCTTATGTGTTATTTATTATTCAAAAGGATCAGTACCGACCTGGCTTATCCTGATCCCTGGTGATCCACAGTGTGTAGAGCACCAATAAATGAATACCATTTATTCTGTGATAGGAATGGTTTTTGCTGATAATGCGGCAGCTGTACCTGCCATCTGAAGTTAGGAAGCTTGCACTGTTTCTGTCTAAGGTGCACCTTTTCTATGAAATGGGCTGTTTTCAATGCTGGTACCCTATCGTCTAAAAATACAAAGGGTATTTCTAATGTGCTTACATAACATACCAGGGCCAGTCAGAAACATTTGTTGGACCTGTGGCAAACACTAGATGTGGAGCCCTTACCCAGAGATTCTAGTTTCCATCACAACTGCCCAGCTTGTAATGCAATGTAATGTAATGTAAGGTGGATGTGTACAGTGCTGCTTGTTACCCGTGAAGGTATCCAGGGCCTGAGTAGGGGTGAGTAGATGTGTGGTGAGGCTGGGCCTGAGTTCAGGCAGTTTTGATGGTCCCTCAAGAAGATTAATTGAAAAGCCAGGTCTTCAGCTTCTTGCGGAATTCATGAAGTACAGAGGCGATCCTGATTTGTTGGGGGAGGTCAATACAGGATTTGGCAGCTTGGTAAGAGTATAATCAACCTCCCGTTCTGCTTCTATGGATGCAGGGTGTGTGTTAGTGAGAGTGATGCTGAGCGAAATTGTTGGGTGGGTTGGTAGAAGTGAAGCTGGGAATTGAGGAATGCAGGTCCTGTGTGGTATAGTTGCTTAAATGCATGTGTCAGAAGTTTAAACTGGCAGTGCTTTTGGATGGGCAGCCAGTCGAGCTCTCTGAGTGGTGTAGTGTGGGAACAGAATGGGAGGTCGAGGACAAGACTGGCAATGGCATTTTGGATGGTGTGAAGGCTCTGAAGAAGACACTTTGGGATGTCGGCACAGAGTGCATTTCCGTAGTCCAATTTTTTGTGATTCGGGCCTGCATGATGATACATCTGGTGTCCTCTGGGATCCACTTGAAGATTTTACATTGCATGCGGAGAATGTGGAAGCATGCGGAGGTGGGAGTGTTTACCTGGGACTTAATGGTGAGGTTGGTGTCCAGAATTAGGCCTAGCTTCCAGGAATGGTCAGTTGCAGTCCATCAGGTGGAGTCCCAAGGTGCACTCTTATTCACTTTTCGTCCCAAATATCAGCACTTCAGTTTTGTCGGTCTTGAGCTTGAGGCAGTTTTCTTTCATCCAATTGGCCATGCTGGTCATGAATTGTATGAAGTTTGTTCTGGTTGTGACAGTGTCGTCTGAGAGGGAAAACATTAGCTGGGTGTCCTCAGGGTAGGAGATGATGTTGATTCCTTTGGATCTCATGAAAGTAGCCAGGGGAGTCATGTACATGTTGAAAAGGGTGGGGCTGATTGATGATCCCTTTGGACTCAGCAGATGAGGTCCTAGGGTTCTGATATGACCGGCATGAGCATGACTTGTTTTTTTCTTTTGGAGAGGAAGGAAGCTATCCATTTGAGTGCTGGTACTTGTATACACACTGTGTGTTGGCAAGGAGAGTGTGATGGGAGAAAGTGTCAAAAGCGGTGGAGAGGTTGAGTAGTATGAGGGCAGCGCTCTGTCCTTGGCCGAGGATGGTGCATACACCGTCTGTGGCAGTGATGAGGAATGTTTCGGTGTTGTGATTGTTTCAGAATCCTTATTGCGAGTCGTTCAGGAGTTTTTGGCAATCTAGGTGATCAGAGAAATGTATTCTCAATGATATTGGCTGGGAAGGGGAGCACCAAGATGGGTCGGTAGTTGAAGAGTACTTCGGGGTCAGCTGAGGGTTTTCCAGCTATCTTGGAAGGTGGTTGTCTTGTCTTGAGGTAGATGTTGATGAGAGGTGAGTGAGGTAAGTGAAATGCTGATCATGGTTCTTCCAGGTTGTAGATACAGTGGGGGCAGAGGTCTGTGGGTGACCCTGAGTGGACTATCTTCATTCTTACTGCAGTTTCCTTGATGGATAGAGTGTTTCATGCTGTTAATTGGTTGTCTTTGGCTGATGAGGGGAGCAGGCTAGAAAGGTTGATGGGGGGTGGCTGGGGTTTGAAGTTGCTGTAGAGCTTTGTGATTGTTTCATGGAAGAAGTCAAATAGGTTGTCGTAGAGTTCTTGTGGAGGGATGATGGTGTTGGTTGAGGTTGTTGGGTTGGTAAATTACTTAATGATGGCAAAAGTTGAACAATGAACTCTCCGTCGGACCTGCTGTGTCTGTAGCTGGGCCCTGCTTAGAAGCCCGAGTGGGCCCTGGTATACATACCTTAGGTGACCGCCAATAATCTCCAGGCACCAAGGGTGGCAGAAAAAAGGTTCATATTTGCTGTTAATTCTCAAGTGTATAGCTGTAGAACGGTGAACAGTTTTTTGTGGGGGTGGAGGCGGTAAGTTATAGTAGGGTGTCTTGAACATGCGTCTTTGTGTGCTCAGCCCTGGTGCCAGTTTGTGTAGTTGAGGAGAGCTACACAACTTTATAACTAGGAGTCTAGACCTTTGACCTACTTAGCTTCTAAGCGCTATGTGGAGGCTGGGCGCTACAATCCACCAGCACGTCTGTACTTATATGCTGGGGCACCCTAGGCAGGCTGATTTCTTTTTTTTCTTGTGATTGTCCTTCATTACACATCACCCTGGGATGTACAAACAGCAGATTCCAAAGCTGAGGCTATTGTGGCCCGGGCTAATCTCACTGTTTGTTACCTGTGAGTGGCAGACGTTTATAGTGCCTCACGCTTTCACAATAATTCTCCACTACTCCTATTTAATTAAAGTACTATTTCAAAACATCCACCCTCCCGTTGTGTATATCCCACACCTAGCAATAAAAACTATAACAAAAACAAAATTAAAACAGGCAAGGAAAAATTGACAGCATTGCATAAACAGATAAACTACAACACAATTTTGGTGTTAATTCTGGTTTTTAGCAGGATAATTCTGTTGTATATAATAATTTTTAGGTTATACATAAGGTGCCAGAAATGGTTATGACACTATTTGTATTATAACTTATACATTTTCAACATGCTGCACAACATTCACCATGCTCTACAACACATAATAAAAACATTAACAAAGTCAATAGCTCTATCTAAACACTTATAACGCCCCAAAGCCGAGACCTATTGGCTATGCCAATGCTTGTTTTTTGCTGTTGCCGCCTCTATTTTTACTATGTTTTTGCTGTTCTAGATGCTTTGGGCACTTTGCCACTGCTATTCAGTGCCAAAGTGCAAGTGCTCCCTATTGTAAATTGATGTATTGGATTAGTGACTTCATGATTGGCTTATTTGATTCACTTGTCTGACCCTAGTACAGTGCACAGGTGAGCGGTCAAAATATCGATTTTTTTTATATCAACCTACAGTAATATCGACTTTTTATTATTGTAGGGGCAGAATATCGATGTCAAGAATATCGGTGACGAGAATATCGACCTTAAGGTAAGTAATATCGTATTTTTTTCATATTGAAGAAATATCAAAGTAAGTAATATCGTTAGTAAAAATATCAATGTTAATAATATCGATATTTATATCACTACTATGTATTTTAGTATGTATTTTATATGTATGTTTAACATTTTTGGTAATGTATTTTTATTATTTTTAAATATATGTATTAAATGTTTAAAAATTAGTAATTTTTTTAAAGTCAATTTTGCGTTTTAGTATCAGAGCGAGTTGTGGGTTTATAGGGGAATAGGTTGGGAAGTAATGAAATTATAATTAATTAATTAATATGTTTTTATTTATTGTTATTGATTATTAATTTATTGTTAATTAATTATTAATTGGTAGTTAATTTTGATTGCTTGATTAATGTATCATTATATTAATTATAATTAGGTTATTATTGATTTTATTTATTGGTATTGTTAATTAATTTATTGTTAATTAATGATTAGTTGTTAATTAATTTGTATTAACTGATTAATTGATGATTAAATTAATTATGTCAATTTGTATGTGTAGCGGGTTGTGGGTTTATAGGGCAATAGGGTGGAAAGTAATGTAATTATTATTATTTAATTAATATTTATTTATTTATTGGTATTGATAATTTATTAATTAAATATTAATTGGTAATGAATTTTTATTAATTGAATACATTATAATTATATTATTTATAATGAATTATTTTTTATTTGTTGTTATTGTTAATTAAGCTATTGTTAATTTATTATTAATTGGTAATTCATTTTTATTAATTGCCAATTAAATTAATTGTGTTCTTTTTTATGTGTAGCGGGTTGTGTGTTCATGGGGCAATAGGGTGGGAAGTAATTTAATGGTATTTAAGTAAATATTAATTTAATTTTATTGGTATTTATTATTAAATTTTTAGTTAATTAATCTTTAATATGTTATTTATTTTACAAAAATTATTTAATTAATAAGTATGTTAATTTAACCCCAACTCTATCCTTCATTTTCAACCCTGTTGGAATAGTAATTTTAACCCCTAAGCTATCCAACACTTTCCCTACTGTTGCACTCACTGAAGTGGTAATAGTCATTTTTACCCCTACGCTATCTGACACTTTCCCTACTGTTGCACTCCCTGGAGTGGGAATAGTAATTTTAACCCCTACGCTACCAGCACTTTCCCTACTGTTGCAATCCCTGGAGTGGGAATAGTAATTTTACCCCTATGCTAACCAACACTTTCCCTACTGTTGCACTCACTGGAGTGGTAATAATAATTTCTACCCCTACGTTATTCCAACACTTTCCCTACTATTGCACTCACTGGAGTGGGAATAGCAATATTTACTCCTACGCTACCCAACATTTTCCCTACGGTTGTAGTGTTTGGAGTTGGAATAGTAATTGTATTACCTCCACTATCTAATATTTTTTGTATTATTTTCGTTACTGTAGTATATAATTAATATTATGTACTATATAAATACTATTAACAAGATGAAAAATAATTGTACGTTTTTTTAATTTGTTATATATATTTATAAAATTTTTATTTATATTATTGTTTTATATGTATAGATGTATTTATAAGTTATATGATTTTTTATAAGTTATTAAAATAATTATTAAAAATTATTGGTAAGTAAATATTTTATATATTATGGGGTCGATTCCGATCCGTCAAAAAAATTCCCCGTACGAATCGTATCCGGATTTTTTTACGTACGAATCGTACAAGTCCCGTACAAACTGGCAAGTACGATTCGTATGTGAAAAAATCCATACGAATCGCATTGGGATAATTTCCCGACACGTCCTCGGGTCGGAAAAAGTGTCCGACACGTCCCCGGACATTTTTACGTACGAATCGGGAAACTGAAGTCCGAGCGCGCAAGTACGATCCGTCCCGTCCGTCCGAATGCACAACCGTATGTAAAAAACACCGTCCGGAGCGAACTCCCATGGCAAGCATGGAGACGTCCAAATATGTGCCCGTATATGCGCCAAACACCCCTCCAGCCCACCCCCCCAAGTACGCGCCGTACCCCCAGCCCCCCATGTACGCGCCATACCCCCACTCCCGGTAGGGTAGGTACGGAGCGTACCACCACCCCCCCTATGTATGGGGCGTACCACTACCCCCCGTATGTACGGGGCATACCACCACCCCCCGTATGTACGGGGCGTACCACCACCCCCGTATGTACGGGGTGTACCACCACCCCCCGTATGTACGTGGCGTACCACCACCCCCGTATGTACGGGGCGTACCACCACCCCCCGTATGTACGGTGCGCTGGGGGTACGCACCATGCCCACATGGAGGCAAAGTGGGATGCCCTTACTGCGGTGCATCGGGACTTACTACAATGCCTCCGTCAGATCAACACCAACCTGTTCCCCACCCCCCTGTTTGCCCACAACATCTGTCGCAACACCATCTGCCAGCGCCACAGGGAGGGAGGAGGACTCTGGCGGAGAGTCCCCTGCACCGCAGAGGCCTGCACATGAGGATCCCCCCCCGGAAGAAGACGGGTCGTCCGAAGAAGGACATATGAGAGGCAGATGTCCCAGCACATCCCCCAGGGCCTCTAAACCTGTTCTGGACAATGTTCTTTGTGCGCAACCCGTTTACCTTGTCCAATCGCACACAACTCGCCCAAATCACATGGAAGGTTCATGTTGGGCCAATGTATCAGATGACTGTGGACTTTACTCTGGACATTTCATCTACCAGCACTTCCAACTCAAATGTGAACTTTGGATTCCCAAACCACTGTACAGCACCCACCATCCTGTGCACCTCACTCACACATGTTTGTAAATAAACTCACCAGTACACCATACTTGCCTCTGTTGTGATTCCAACTTGTCATGTCAGGGCGAAGTTGATCTGCTACACAACACAGTGCATGCCAAATACTGCAACAATGTGACCAACGTAAGGTCAGTCATGGGGATGTGACACATGTGAGGGAGACACACCACTATGGCAACAGAAAACATACTCACCATGGCCATGTGACTCATCACACACAATGATGTTGACATGAAACCAAGCACAGTCAGTGGTAACAAGTCCACAGGTGAGGTAAGCAGATATCACTCAGATGTGGAAAGACAGACAACGCACATAACAAAGCGTAGCACAGGTTCATTACATATCAGCAACACTTTTATTCCACAATAGTTGCACGGTAATTCTACGTAACAGTGGACACACGCTCACAATGTTTTGGAGAATGGAAGTCCAGGGATGTGTGGTACATCAGTTGATGGGAATTGTCAACTTCCACACTGGTGTTGGCTTCTGGGTGTTGGGGTCAGTGTTGACCACACAACAGGCAAAGGACCCTAGAAAGGACAGACAACATACAGTCAAAAGCACAGACGAACAGGAGAGAAATGCAATACACATGCAGAAAACATGTTGCAAAACACCTACACAAACACTAGTTAGCAGTACTACCCGATTGTGGAGTACACACCACCTGAATGGACACATCACAGCACGCATCCAGTCAAGTGGCACACAGACACACTCAGAAAGCAACAGAGCTGGCTCAACACATTCCTGGCTACCTCCATACATTCACATAACAACCCTGGAAACTCACTTTCAGGTGAAGAAGTTGTTGATGAGCTGGGAGCGGACGTCACCATCATCTTCATCATCACTGGCATCTTGGCCCAGGCCGGGATCCTCCACAGGTGCCGGACGTTGGTCGTCGACATCCTCATCCAGGATGAGAAGCACCTCCTTCCGCACCACCATGTTGTGTAGCATGCAGCAGACCAGTATTATTTTGCACACCTTTGCAGGCTCATATGGGAGGGCCCCTCCGATCTTGTCCAGGCAGCGAAAGCGGCTTTTCAGGAGGCCGAATGTCCGCTCAATCACCCTCCTGCTCTGACCATGTGCCTCATTGTAGCGCAGCTCGGCTGGTGTGGCAGGGTTCCTGAGGGGTGTCAGCAACCACGGCATGTTGGGGTATCCGGAGTCACCTACACACACACAAATGAACAAGTAGATGAGTTTGGTAGGAGTGCAGAATACAACACTGACAAACACACACAATGAGAAACAGTCAGTACACACCGGCAAGCCAGGCATGCTGAGCTGGCATCTGTGACATCAGCGTTGCAATGTGACTACCCCTCATTATGTAGGCATCGTGCGCCTAACCAGGGAACCGTGCACACACATGTGTGATTAACATGTCAGCAAGACAGACCACCAGAGTATTGATCGAATGGTAGTGCTTCCTGTTACGGTATGCCTGCTCATGTGCCTGTGGTGGTATCAGGGCAACATGTGTCCCGTCAATGGATCCAATGACGTTTGGCATCCTGCCCAGTGTATAATAGACATCTTTAATTTCAGGGAGTTTATCTTGGCTCGGGTACTTGATATACAGGTCAAGGTATTGCAACATCCCCTCCAAGACATCGCGTAGCACCCGACTAAACATCGTTTGCGACATACCACCAGCAGTAGCCACAGTGTACTGGAAGGTACCAGTAGAAAAGAAGTGCAGGGCTGTCATCACCTTCACCTCTGGGGTCAGTGCTGTAGGGTATGTCCGGCCAGGTAGCAGATGTGGCGCCAACTGCTCCGCCAACTCCTCAATCAGTGGCCTGGGGAAGCGGTACCGTCTGATGCTGTGGCGTTCCTGCATGGTTGCAAGGTCTGGGAACGGACGATGCACAGCTGGTGCCCTGCAGTCCAGAGATGCACAAAGGAAGATTGTCAGCACATTCCCCCATGTGGCCATGACCACGATCACTCTCACGTGCTAGTTCATGACATTACACAATGTACTGAGGTGTGTGCGGTTGGTCATGGACACATATGTCACCTACAAGACCCCCACCTCACATCTCAATTTCACATGTCCAAATGAGTCCCATGTAGTGCAATGGGCTAATCATCTGGCTGTGTCACCCGACCTATGTGCTGCTGCAACCTTAAAAATACCCACCCCAGTGACTAATGAGGACTCAAGTCTCCCAGGCATCACAGATCTTTGCCATGCAGAAACCCAGGCTCCCTGTATTGCCAAATCAACACAGCAATGGGCATGGCGTAGCACTACACACCACAAGGCAAGCGTACGTCCCACAGGCAGTGACCACTGTTGTTCATGCCAGCCCTCCATGTACGTCTCTTAGACACACACCCCATCAAGGTTGATGCATATAACACATGGATGTGGAGACTGTCACTCATTGGTAACATGTGATCAGACACATCTGAGACACAACATGCAGCCACGACGCCTCAGGGCAGCAGTGCGCTTTACAAGACACATACACACACACACACACACAGACTGTGGGTGTAAGGATCTTACCCGGTCAAAGTTCTGCAGGGACGCCAAGGAACACCAGCTGTAGATGTAGAGAAGTCCCAACCTTCTACCCCAACCTAGTGCCTCTATCAATCCCTAGAGCGCATAGGTAGTGGCGGAAAGAGGGGAAACAAAACAAGGATAGAGGGGAAAGAAACACAGGAGCTGCTGTCCTCTTCCTTCTACTGTATCTGTGGAACTGTGTCTGTGTTCGTGGAACAGTGTTTCTGCAAAAGGTAAAAAGGAACAATATAAGTAGCCCTAGCACACCTACGATAACCCTAGTAAACCACCCCTGTGTAGCTTCTCTCCATTGGTTACCTAACTGCTAGAAGCCTGCCAATATATATATAGGGTTGCACAGGATAACTGAAGATGTCAGGAAAGCGGAAGCTAGTAATCCCCCTTCCTTGCTGTGGAGTTCACGTATCGTCCTTATAAACAGAAAAGGAAACAATAGCCTGAGTCTATCAAAGGAAACTCTTAAGAACCCCAATACCCCTTCATCACTTATCTTACAAGGGGAATCCGAAGGCCATCACAGTTAGAGGAATCTCAAAAGACTGTGCAGAGGTGTCTTCAGCCAGTCTCCAGAAGAAGCAGCAGCCGGGGAAGATGAAGAGTAGTTCAGGAATGAAGGACGGGGAGAAACCTGGAGCGAGCTAGACAGGACCCTACCTCCGGGATAACTGGTAGGTCAGCAGCTGTAATCTGGGAAGGAAGGAGACAGGGCAGAGACACCCGGCCGGCCCACGGGAACGAAATCCGGCAAGGCGGGCGGAGCGCTCTGACCCTCGTGACCCAGGAAATCCTAACCAGAAGAACCAAGTCCAGGAGTGCTTTACCGAGGGAACCAACAAAAAGCAGACTGAAGTACCAACAAAAAGAAAACAGAGCTCTGTCAATGAGAGAAGCCTCTCATAGGTACGCCCGATAAAAGAACGTACTAACGACCACACACTATGGGGTCTGGGCAGCGGGGAAGTCCAACAACAACAAAACGCGCAATTCAAGGAACACCGAAACGCGCACTCCAAGGGAAACAGGAAACAGGAAGTCCAACGAACAGCCTGCGGGGCAACACTAGAACGCGAAGCCCCGAGACTACCGGACGTTAGGCTTTTCTACTGGCCTGATGCTATCGCGCATGCGCGATAGCTAGACGCGGTGGGGAATTCGCTATCGGCGTCTTGCCTCTGTTCCCGGCAATCATGACAGTGGGTGCACATAAGTATTGGGGCTACAGGTCTCACTGTGACGTACATGCCATCACCCCCAGGATTCAGGGTGTATGTGACATGCCCCAAACATATCCAACCTGACACTGTGGCCTTCACTCATGCCCATTACTGTACAATTGCACATCACAGTGCTAATGTGCAGAACACACAAAGGACTCTGCCCCCATGTACAAGATAACAACCTGGGTGTGGCTGCACAAAGTGCCAGACAAAAATAATGCTGTGGCCCCCTCAAACACCCAGGGAATGCAGCCTCACATGCCATGGGACACTGTGTGGCCAATGCTATAGTGTAGCAGGTGTGTGCAGGTGTCTATGGCGAGTATATGTGTGCTGCATCCGTCTAATAGTCACACTAATGCGGTCCGACGTGGGTGACAATGCGTACGCATTGCACGGGTCATGTCCGAGCCGTGCGTACGCCTTGTCTTTGAATGCAATGAGGCCTTACGCGGGTGACAATGTGTACGCATTGCATGGGTCATGTCCGAGCCGTGCGTATGCCTTCTCATTGAATGCAATGAGGTCCGACGCGGGTGACAATGCGTACGCATTGCACAGGTCATGTCCGAGCCGTGCGTACGCCTTGTCATTGAATGCAATGAGGTCCGACGCGGATGACAATGCATACTCATTGCACGGGTCATGTCCGATCCGTGCGTACGCCTTGTCATTGAATGCAATGTGGTCTGACGCGGGTGACAAAGCGTACGCTTTGCACGGGTCATGTCCGAGCCGTGCGTACGCCTTGTCATTGAATGCAATGAGGTCCGACGCGGGTGACAATGCGTACGCATTGCACGGGTCACGTCCGAGCCGTGCGTACGCCTTGTCATTGAATGGAATGAGGTCCGACGCGGGTGACAATGCGTACGCATTGCACGGGTCATGTCCGAGCCGTGCGTACGCCTTGTCATTGAATGGAATGAGGTCCGACGCGGGTGACAATGCGTATGCATTGCACGGGTAATGTCCGAGCCGTGCGTACGCCTTGTCATTGAATGTAATGAGGTCCGAGGCGGGTGACAATGCGTACGCATTGCACGGGTCATGTCTGAGCCGTGCGTACGCCTTGTCATTGAATGCAATGAGGTCCGACGCGGGTGACAATGCGTACTCATTGCACGGGTCATGTCCGATCCGTGCGTACGCCTTGTCATTGAATGCAATGAGGTCCGACGCGGGTGACAATGCGTACGCATTGCACGGGTCATGTCCGAGCCGTGCGTACGCCTTGTCATTGAATGCAATGAGGTCCGACGCGGGTGACAATGCGTACGCATTGCATGGGTCATGTCCGAGCCATGCGTACGCCTTGTCATTGAATGCAATGAGGTCCGACGCGGGTGACAATGCGTACGCATTGCACGGGTCATGTCCGAGCCGTGCGTACGCCTTGTCATTGAATGCAATGAGGTCCGACGCGGGTGACAATGCGTACACATTGCCCGGGTCATGTCCGAGCCGTGCGTACGCCTTGGCCATTGAATCGTATGGAGACGGGTGCATGTGTACATTCAAAATACGCGTTGTACAGTCACTTGAACGAGCCGGGCGCATCCATTGGCTCAGGACTGTCATGGAGACGGATGCAGATTAAAAACCTGTACGAGTTGTGGACTGTAAATTCAGTTGGATGCCTACAACAATGTTGCAATTTCAAGTGTTCCATGAAGGTGAAGATTTGAACGATGCGGAAGGCGTGTACGAGTCGTACTTTTAAATGGATTGGCCAGATTCATAGAATGCAACCGTGTTGGACCTATCACTTTGGACACATGGCACAGAGTCTGCCTCTGCAGCACAGATATAAGGCTTGTTGGACTCCAGGGAGCTCACTTACCTGCTGTACATGCTACTGGACCACATCCCTGCTACCACTGCTGCTGTCTATGCATCCTCTGGCTCCTGCTATGGCACGTACACTGGAGAGGGCCCCAGCCTTCACTGAGAAGGAGAACCAGACACTGCAGGACGGGCTCCTTCCAGAGTACAGAAAGCCCTATGGGACACCAGGGAAGCAGGTGAGTGTGCTGTCCACTGCCTTCCTAATTAAGCATGTTGTCTGACTAGCAGTACTAGTATTGTGTACAGCAGTGGCAAGCATTATCACTGACTACTTTCAACCCCCAAAGTGTGTAGGGACATGTACTGAATATTTTTCCTGCTGCTAAATTGCATTTTTGCCAGCTTAAACTATCCATGCATTGTTAACATGTCAGACATGTATATCTAATTGTGTGCTGCACAAATCTGGGGCATGTGTGTTAATGTACTTTTCACTTGGTCCTCCTCACAGGTTGATGCCCACCAGAAGCAGGAGATCTGGCTGACCATCGCCCGGGCTGTTCGTTCTGTGGGGGTCTACAAGCGCCGCATCCACAACTGCCAGAAGAGGTGGTAGGACCTTAGGGGCTGGACCCGGAGGATAGCTAGAGTCCAGCTGAAGCTGTCACCACCACGCATGAGGGGCGGACACCGGACCCTGACTCCCCACATGCTCCAGATACTGGCGGTGGTCGTCCCGGACCTGGATAGGCAGCTGAAGGCCAGACAGCAGCAGGAAGGGGGTAAGTCCATGCCTGATCTGTGTACTATGTCTGACATGCAAATAGCAGTCTTTTGTCCGGGTCACACTTCCACATTACGTAGGTCTTGTAGCCCCAAAATCAGGTCCCTCATCAGTGTGATGCACCCTCCTCATCTTTTCCACAGGTGTGGCCCCTACAGTCTTTTGATTGTGTCACTAGGGAACTGTGTCCCTGCAGTCAGCTATGTATCAGGTACCAGTCAGCATCAGTTCCCGTTACTCTGTTGTGTGTGTCATGGGTGGGTCAATTGTTTACACAATGCCTGAGATCTGACATGAGAACTGTGTGTGCCCTTGAGATGTGTACCAATTGCTGGTCTGAATCGATGTAAAACCATGCAGCAGGGTACTCCAATTTTTGGGCATCAGGAGTAGGTATAGCAAGTATGCCACAATTTCTTAGCCACCTGACTACTGCCCGAGGCAAAACACTGTTTCACTTAGTCCTGCCCAGTCCTGCCCCCTCAAGGGCATTCAGAAACACGCTGTAATCCCACTCCTGTGTGTGAAATTGCAGGTTGTGCTTCGTGACATGTGCCCTCAGGTATGTGCCTCTGTGTCATTAGGGTGTGGCTTATTGCTACGTACAACTGGGGTGTCCATGATTCCGAGGGTCAGCATGACATCTGCAATGTGACTGTGGGAGACAAGACCTGTGTGACATATAGGTGTGTGAGCATCTGACAGCGCACAATGGTGTATGCAACTGTGTCCCTCATGCAGCTGGGTTATATGCATGGCAGACTGTGATGTGTTAATGTACATGGATTTGCGTTTGCTGAGACTCATATGTCTGATTTTCATGATGTGGGGTCTTCTAGGTCCTGGATATGTTGTTTGCATGGGATGGGCAAGTGTGCCGGTCATCTGCAGTCATATTTGCCTCTGAGCTAGGATTGTGAGTCAGTGCATATTGTTGATGTCTGGATGCCCTGCCCCTGTGACAGGAGACACTGTTGACTGACTTACAGGGCATCCCAGTGCCATGGCATTGAACTTGCTATGAGTGAGCCTGCGTTGTGTTCAAATGTGCACCATGCACCCCATTTTGGCCTTGCCCATCAGGACTTGAGTACATCATATTGTGTGTTGCTGGCATGCATCCCAAGCTTGTGAAATTAGTCTCTGCCATCCCTTCATCCGTAAACCTGAGTCGGTCGCAAGAGATGTGCTGTGGGCCTAGTGACATACTCCTACATGTTCACTTGCATGTAAAACTAATGTGTGGGTGGTGCATGTTGGCACATTGGGGTATTAGCAACCAACATGCAACAGACATATGTGTGCAAGTCAAGGAGGGATATGTGTTGATGTTGGAAATGACAATTGTCTTATTCTAAACAGTGTTGGCACTTTGAGCTGTGTTCAGCTGATGATGCCAGGGCTTGCCCTGTGATGTGATGTACTCACTGTGGAGTGTGCAGTCGGTGCAGGTGACTGATGTTGTTCTGTTACTTCCTATTCCTATCCAGATACATCCACGGCCACAGGAGAGGACAGCTCCACAGAACAGGAGGTGCCACAGAGCCTTACAGGGACAGAAGGAGAGGAGTCAGGTGGACCCAGTGGCACGGAGGGCGATTTGAGCCACACAGAGGAGTCGTCAGCACCATCCCCCCAGCTAAAGGCCACAGCAGCTCTGAGGATGACTCCCCTGTGGAGGCGGGTGCCAGCGGCCACCAAACCCCAGCTAGTGAGGCTGTCTCCGCCACCACCATCCCCCTCCCATCGGCTCCCATCCCAGAGGTCCCTGTGGGCTCCCGTGTTCGTGAGCATGTCTCCTTTGTGCCAGGCACCGCACCCCCTGCCTCTGTATCCCCTGCTGCCCTGAGTGAGGAGTCTGTGAACTTACTCCGACAGATGCATGGAGGGCATTTCCTCAGGCATGTCTGCCCTACAGAGGACCAACCAGTCCGTGGCCTCCTCCCTGACGGCAGCAGTGTCCCTCCTCCAACAATCCCACACCCCTCCTACCCCTGCAGCACCCACAATTCCTAGCACACTACCTGTCCAAAGCACCGAAACCCCCAAACCAAGGGCTAGACGTGCACACAAGCAAGCGCAGGGGACTGATTCCCCACTCACAGGGGCTGGTTTGCTGACACACACACAGTCATCCACAACCACTCCACAGTCCTCCGAGACTTCTCCCTCCCAGCCCCCTTCCCTTGCATCACCTGCAACCCCATCTCCCCAGAAGCTCTTCCTCTGTGACCTTGGCTTCTTCCCCACCGACCCAGCAGATCCTGATTACAAGGGGAAGAGGAAGTCCCCACACACAGAAGGGAGTTCCCCTCACACCCGGACACCCTCCCCCAGGCGCAGTCAGATCGAGACGCCCACCCGCAAGAGCCCCCGGCGCCAGAAGAGCAAGATCCCCCCACCAGCACGCAGCTCCAAGGCAAAGTCTCCGTCCTCCATCCCCCAGGCCACCACTCCAGAGGTTCCCCCGCCACTCCCTGCCCCAGGTTCCCCCACACACAGATACACCATCCTCAAAATGCTAAGGGCATCCCCCCTAGCACTTGCTCCTCCACACCTGGTCAGACAGTTGCTGCCACTGATGTGGGGACCGTGTCACCACCCCCTGCCCTGCAGACCTCACCTGTCCTCCATTCCGCTCCCATGGATGTAGGCACTGCTTTGGAATCCACCACCCCGTCTGACTTGGGCACTGCAGTGGTGAGCCAATCCACTCCATCTGACCTGCCCACTGGAGTTGTGCCGGCACCCACCCCATCTGACTTGTGCCCCACAGTTGTGACAGCATCCACCACTTCAGTCATCTCCACTGCAGTTGCAAGTGTCTCGCCTGCATCCCCCACCTCTTCACTGCCTCCTTCTGCTGCGCCCTGATCCTGTCCCTGCGGTGCCTGGCCTGCCCCCATCTATGCCCCTCCGAGAGGATGAGCCCGGTCCGTAGCAGTGCAGGCAAGCAAGGTGTGACAGTTGTCACTCTAGTTCACTCCTTGGTAATTTGACATGGACTGGCCATTGGCCTTTTGGTTGCACAGACGTTTAGCATTTCATATACTGAATTTGTGACTCTAGTTCACTCCTTGCCATTTGGACATGGACTGGCCATTGGCCTTTTGTTGGAACAGACGTTTCACTTTTCATATGCTGAATAAAGCTTTTTACTTTGTCCCTGTGAACTTGATTTAGCTGTACATCATGTTGAGGTTGTTTTAGATGCCCATGCACCTGTAATGCTTGGTTTACAATGTTGCATACTGATGTGTTGATGTGAGGTACTCCCTGTGGTCCATGAGTTATGTATCCTATTCTGGTGGGTATCCACGTCATCCTTTGCAGCTACCTGGGTGTGTCTGGATCAACTATTTGTGTACATCTCTCTGTGAGCCTTTAATTGCCATGGTCACATCTGTGGCTTGCACCCCTGCACATATGATGTGCTTCCAATTGCCCAAATTGTCACTTCCACATACTTCGTGCTCATCACTACTGGCCCTACAGGTGTGGGCATCAATGTAATAGGAGAAACTGGGTCCTCTGTGCAACTTTTTAAACATATGTTTGGGGTATGTGCAGCTGACTTAGGGGTGACTCCCGTAGACAGGCTGTTGTGACCAGAGCCTTCATTGTGCAGTAACTGATGGCTGACTGACCAAGTGTTCTGCAGACATGAGTGGGACTTGCGGTGAATATGTTTGGCACAGCTGGGCTCCCACAGGAGTTGTGTCCCCTCAAGTTAGTGTGTTGTCCAGTGACATGGCCTGGGCCCATGGTGTGTGTTGTATGTGCATGTTTGTGTGTCCACATCCCTGTTCATACACAGTGTTCCCTTGATATGTTCCTGTTGTTGATGCTTGCTGAGTGGTACTGGGTTAATCCCACTACTTTTCCAAGGGGCTACCAGATGTGTGGCTGCATGACTCACTACTGTTAATTGGTGTATCATCATTGTGATTTGTCAGTTCTGAGTGTTGATGATGTTGTCAGACACAGATGGGACACAGTGAGGGTTCCTCAAGGCACTTGTTTGTTCGCAATATCATGTAGTTGTCCCTAGGTGGTAGTTTTCAGTGATTGAGACATTTGTATGTGTGTGTGACTGCTCCCACTTGTCAGGTTCACGGCAGCGATGCTGGCAGGTGTCAGCATGGGTGCCTTGTGTTCCTCCTTGGCATCTGCATAGTCCTGGGACTGTGGCAGGGATTGTGAAGGTCACATGAGCTTTGAGGTCATGGCCATGTACCGCATACTGTGCAGTGTGTCTGTTATTCCCCAGGGTTGTAAACAGTCCTTGTGTGATGTGTGTGTGCACCTTAGTTCCTTCCAACATTCCTGTGTTTGCCATGTGGGCATGTGCAATGTCACCTGTCCATATGGGCTTCACAGATACACATTGTTGCAGTTCAGGTGTGTGGTGTTGATGGTGGACTGATGTGAATGTTTGCATGGATGGTCCCCTAGCTCCCGTATGTCCATGGATGAGGGGCCATGCTGAGTGATTTGTGTTTGTGTATGTGTGATGTACGTTTGTGGCACAGGACACATGTCTGGGCTTCCCAGTTTGTACGACATCTGCCTTTGTCATCACAGTGGAGGTGTCATGCATGCTTGTGTCACCCCAATGCCTTGTCCCTGGGGATTGTGCTGTTGTGTGTCAGTCTCTTGCTGTGTTAGTTGGTGTTCATTCCAGCTAGTGTCACATGTGTCTGTTGTGCTTCCTCTCATCTCCCAACGCCTGATTGCCCACTGAGGGTGTCCCAATGATGGTTTACTTTTGTATGGCACTGTGTCCACATCTGTGTCACTGTGGTTCAGCCCCTCTCATGTGTTGTGTATTTGCCTGTGGATACTGTGACACACACACACACATGTTGTGTCCGATGTGCAGTGTGAGTTTGCCTGTTTGTGTTTGTGCATCTGCACCAGTGCATTGGTATTGCTGTTGTGGGCCTTTGTCTGGATGCTGTTTCTGTGACTTTGCATGCTGTCCCTGTGTGTCATTTCACATCATTGTGCACATTCATCCTGGTTGTTGGGTGCCATTGCTGGCATAGAATGTGAGTTTGTGAGCTGACACCTACAGTCTACGCATGTTGTTTTGGTTGGTGTGTCTATTTTCGAGATGTGTGCATGCTTGGTGATGGTCACTTCTGCTGTTGTGTCATTATACGCTGTGTGCATTGTCAGCCCCCATGTGTGGTGCTTGTCTGCACATGGCCGAGAGTGTTATGTTTTCACAGCACTGTTTGCCTCAACACATCTCTGTGTGTATGGGACACAACCACTATTTTCCCCCAGAAGTGTTTGACGTGTTGGGAGCAGGGATCATACATGCTGTTTGTTATTTGCAGCTTTGACCATGATGACTCTTACCTTTTAGTCACTGTGTTGAGGGGGGTTTGGTCCCCATCACCACAATTCTCCACATCTGCTGCATTTTCTGAACCCCCACTTGACTTCTGTTCTACACAGTGAGGGGGTGTTATTTTTACATTGCCACAGTGCTATGGTGATGCTTGCCTTGTGTATGTCACACTCATGTGTTGGTCACACATGTGCTGTAACTTACATTGTATGCTCGCAGCCATATTCACTGTTGTGGGCATTTGTCACAGACTACACACTGTTGTCATGATGTCGTGGGGGATGGGCAACAGGTCCCCTGTGAGTGGGGGTGGCAGGGTTGATGGGCAACAGGTCCCCTGTGAGTGGGGGTGGCAGGGGTGATGGGAAACATAAGCCCTGTGAGTGGGGGTGGCAGGGGTGATGGGAAACAGGTCCTCTGTGAGTGGGGGTGGCAGGGGTGATGGGAAACATAAGCCCTGTGAGTGGGGGTGGCAGGGGTGATGGGAAACAGGTCCCCTGTGAGTGGGGGTGGCAGGGGTGATGGGAAACATAAACCCTGTGAGTGGGGGTGGCAGGGGTGATGGGCAACAGGTCCCCTGTGAGTGGGGGTGGCAGGGGTGATGGGAAACATAAGCCCTGTGAGTGTGGGTGGCAGGGGTGATTCCCAGTTTGTACGACATCTGCCTTTGTCATCACAGTGGAGGTGTCATGCATGCTTGTGTCACCCCAATGTCTTGTCCCTGGGGATTGTGCTGTTGTGATGTTGGCTAAAACTCCAGAATTGGCCAATTGTCAGCTATATCTTAAAATTGTTACAAAGTCATCTATTCCGTTTGAAAAAAACCTTGCTTCACACCTAAATCCAAAAGGAAACTCTGTTCACATATTTTGTCAGGGTTTACTCTTTCACTCACATCATGCATTCAAACAAGCACTGTTGATATTAATTTAGTTTTTCTTTTGTGTAGCTTTGCAACACAAGAAAGGTACTTCATGTAGAGCAGCAGCACAACCTTCTCTAAGGCAAATAATAGGTGAAGGACTTGTGGCAGTAGTAGAAGGAACAGAACACGATTCTCTCACCCATACAGGACAGTTACAACATAGACTAAAACACTACAGAGTAAGTGAGATGCACTAAAGGACTGCTGTACAATTTCCATAAACGTAAAAGTCCAAAACATCTGGAAGAAACAGCCAAACCTCTTATAGAATTGACATACATTCATGAACTCATATATGATGAAGAATATTCACCTAACTAGTGTGGAACTATTCATCAATGAGTTCCATATCTTGCTTGGAAAGCATTCCTGAGTACTACTGTTCACTGTTTCACAGTCTTCTAGCTATGGGTTCCCTAGCCCAGGCCCCAGAACTTTAGATCACTTCTGGGAATCAAGACAGACTTTTGTCAAGGAGAGAAACCAAGGAAGCTGAAGGAGGAGACTGCCCCAGTGCTGGTTGCTGTATGGAGTTCGCCTGCAGTGGTTACTCATTTACAAGAAAAAGGGAAAAGGAACTTTTTGTATTTTTATCATCTTTAGGAAGATCTCCAAGGGCTTCAAACTGAGCTTGCCACCTGTCTGAAATCACAGGGACATAAAGACATCACCACCAGCTCCCCCTGAATTTCCTTGCTGGGAATTCTACCTGCAGAGAGATGCCTGTTGTTGTTCTGGGTACTTCTTGTGTCTGCTGTGTCGCTGGGAGCTGGAAGCGCGATGCAACAACAAAGAAGCTTGTCGCTGCTGCAGTAGTTGCCTTCGCATCGACTCAAAGGGATGAGGGGCTGCCAAATCAGAGATGCAGGGCCGATGTGCCAACAATGCAGCACACACACATTGCAATCACAGTACATCAACTGGTGCCGCTTGTGCGTAGAAACTGGCCAATCACATCTGGCATTGCATGACACTCTGAGATGATGATGTACGAGTACAACCTCACATCCTCATGTAGTCCAAATGTACACTGTTTCCCAGCAAATAGCCATCTCCTCTAAAACAGTCACAATGTACATTACCATGCTGTCTGTATGTAAACATGTACAATGCGTGAACATACATGGAACACACTGTTAACCTGCATCTCCCCTTCACATTGCAGATGGACAATCAATACCTCCTGAAGAGCAGACCACACATCTCTACAGTGATGATGAAGAGGACACCCTGCACATTTGCCCAGACACCCTCCAATGGCTCGTGGACAGCCTCCGCACACATCCCCAGTAGTATTGCAGCCCATCAGCATCTCGGTGAGCCCCAACCCTGCACAGACCACACAGCAGAAAGCACACACCACCACAGCTGGCCCACAGGACCCCCACGAGCAACACTATGAAGTCCAACACTGTGTATTAGCATGCCAGGAGGAATTGGCAGATCAGCTGCGGGTGGGTTTCAACCTCGTGGCAGCCAAACTCGATGCCATAGGTGGGTGTCTGAGTCCCATCAGGGACCACGTACAGTCCCTAACGGACACCCCCTGTCCGCAACGTGCTCACCGACAATCCTTGGCTGACCTCGCTGGGGCCATTACTCGCATACAAGAACAGACAGGCTCCAACGACAACTGCACAGAGTTGTCACAAATGCAGAGGACATTGGAGACCATGGAGCGGATGTAGGCTGGAAGTAGAGCTGCCACGGCTGAACACCAGCGACATGTAGCTGGGATCTTCCAGGCCTTGCAGATCCTCATCTTGCCATTGCTGCCACAGAGCCTGTACCAGATGACTGCTGCAGGAATCTCTACACACACTACTCCGCCCCTGATATGTCATTAGCACACAGTGATGCGGCTATTACACCTCCGCACCCTGATGTGTCAGTGGGCCCCAGTGATGCAGCCATAACACCACCACACACACCGGACACAGAAGACATCTCAGAGGAGTAAGCTGTGGAGTGTAATAACTGTGTGAGGAAGGAGGCAGTAGCATCCGTACCTGCTACATGGCCAGTCCCTGCATGGTTCAGCCCTATGCATCATGACCTGGAACAACACCTCCCACTGTCCCCCAGAACACTCTGCGACATTCACCAGGACCCCAACATGGACTGCCATATCTGCTCTTGTAACGATGACACAGCAATCTGGCTGAGGACTGTACTCTTCCTCTTCAGATTAACTTTGCATTCCCCCAAGGACTCTGGTTGGCCCACCACTGGGAAACCACATAATGCGGACTTGAAATGGCCATGTACCCCTCCATCTCCGAGACTCCCCAGAATGTGAATAACACATTCCAAATCACACAGATGTGTCATGTCTATGTTCACCCACGTGTACAAGTATGGATGACTTTAGGGATGTTGATTTATGTGCATAAAGGTACACCCTCGTAAATGTCATCAATGTGCATGTTTGAGCCTGACCCACATGGCCAATTAGATGACTGTGAAGGTGTGAGCTAGCTGTGGCCTCATTGCACATGCACAACAATCTCTCATCCCCCAACGTAGTCCCACGTACATGTATCATATAGGGCTGTGTGTGTCAGTCAGAATCAGTAGCCCGCCTGAAGTAGTCTCCCCCATCCATTGTGTCTACGGAACTTCTGTTCGCATGACGTACTCACATACATCAGTGTGTACACAGTCTTTTTCATATTGATCCACATGGCAAGAAGTTGTACACCATACTCACATTGCTGAAGACACGTAAGAGCACAGGTCAACCAGTAACTAACCCAAACACAATGGGGCAGATTTATGAGCCCCTTGCGCCTCATTTACGCCACCATTGCGTCACTTTTGTGAAGCAGCGGCGGCGCAAATACTGCGCCATGCTGCGGGGTATTTACAACGTGACGCATCTGGCAGATGCGTCACGTTGTAAAGTCCTGCGCCACATGTAGGCGTTCTGGAGCAGGGGGGGCGTTCCGGCGCAGGAACGCCTCCTAAAAGAGGCTGAGTGAAATCTAAAAGATTTCACTCAGTCACTTTTAAGGCCATGCTGCGTCAAAACCCTGCGCCTGCTTGAAGCAGGCGTAAGGATTGACGCAGCATGTAAGCGATAGGGCACCCCCGAGCCTTGCTGGAACTGCGTCGAGCTTGCGACGCAACTCCAGCAATGCGCCGCCTTTCCGACGGGAGATGAGTCACGCATCTGCCCATCCGAGTGCCACGGTGCACCGCATTGTAAATGCGGCGCATCAATGGTGGCGCACGGGTGGGCAGATGCGTCGCAACTCTTCTGGCGCATCTCTGCTGATTAGCAGAGATGCGCCAGACGTCATGAATCTGCCCCAATGTGTGGCTCACAGAGGTGGAGCTGCCAATGGGGATTCGCCACCAATGTACCAGAGGCCTGTGTACGGACAATGTTCATTGAGGCACACGATTGGTCATACTAATCAACACTCATCACAGTTGCACACTGGTGAAGTTGCGTAGGCTTTATAAGCATGTGCGTGTCAGTACGGGCAGGTGATGGGCCACAACAGGCAGACAAATGCTTAAGACACTTACAGGCAGAATGGGAACGTGTCGAGGTTCAAGGGATGGGGTGGCAAAAATGTACACATATCCTTACGGTTGGCAACGGTCTCAGCCCACCTTGCCTTGCTGGTGGAGTCATGTGAAGTTTGGCGTCTGGTCGTTGCCCCGTGTCAGGGGACACGAGTCACAGCCCATGGGATCTGCATGGAGCTGTACCACCGGACTGCGCAGGCTGTGTGCTCTGCTGACAGTGAGCAGGTGAAAGGGACCAACAAGGTCACATGTTGTGCTACATTTCCATGTGTGCAGTCTCCCTCCATCAGTATGTCAGATTTAGGAACTTTGCCAAACGACGCTGTGCAGCTCTGCCCATGGGGCTGCAGCACCTTGCACAGGTGTGTGGACACACATTTAGGTGCACGCACATGCATTCTGAGTCCGAGCGAATGCAGACATGTCCACTGTTGTACTGGCTTATGGAACTAATCCTCCAGGATGCAACACGGTGTTGGGACCTGTGCTCTGGGTGTCAATCAGTTGTGGCTGCAGGAAGGTAGTTACTCGTCCATGAATGCAAGCTCTGCTTCATAGGCGATCAGTTCCAGAAGTATGTCATTCTCGAATTCAAGGAACATGAGGGAGAGCCAATCCATTGACTGGTCCAGACAGTTGTGCTCCAATCACACAGTTTCACCAATCCGCAACACAGCCCAATAGGGGAGCGCCTCAATGTGTTCACTGCACACGATGACTTGTGCAATTTCCCATCCACTACTGCCAGCACATACGCCACATATCACGGCATCCCATGCACAGGTATGCACTCCTGTTTGTGGGCAAACAGGGGGCGCACACACAAGTCGTAATCCAGTTCAGCTACCGTTGTGTTGGATAGGCAGACCTCCATGGGCCACTCGAATGTGCATGATCGACAGTGGAACCATGGCTGGACGCATGTGACGTACACCAGCAGGAAACTCAGACGGAAACTGATTTGCAAAACTGCCATTGGCAGAGCTCCTAACAGATGCAGCATTCATGCACTGTACAGTGCCACGTGATTGGGATTGTGCATCTGCCCGGGATTGCCTGCCATTGCGTTTGTTGGTCTCGTATCACCGGCACTCCTCAGACCGGCGGCAGTTCTGGGGACGATATGCCACGGCTCGGAGTAATGAGTTGTATGTGTGTTCAACGTTTGGACGTATGGCTTGTCTTTTTTGCCGATGTGTTGGGGGCATGCCATGCAGGTGTATCTCGAGCAGGGATGAGTGTGTGTGGGGTGTGGACAAGTCGCTCTTTCATTAGCGCAGTTCGTGATGTGGGAGTCGGCAGAGTCTGGTATGGTATCTCACTCAGGGGGTGCCGGGCGCATTGGAGACCAAGGTCGGAGGTTCGGATTTCCTTCCTCCTTCTGTTTTGAGACAAAGGAGCTTTCATGCCTAATTTTGGACTGGCTACTGCTTGCATTTCTGAAATGTGATGCGGCCTTCACGCTGAAATTGTTGCCATGCCTTAGATATTGGGTGCACCAATTGCGAGACACACGCAACAGTTGGCATGTATGTGCAAAGGGCACGATTGTCCTTGCGCTCCTTGTTCAGTCTCTCTCTCTATCTCTCTCTCTCTCTCTCTCCCTCTCTCTGTGTCCTTTGATGGGTGCCTGACACACCTTCTTATCTGGGATATTGTCTTACAGACTGTCACTTGCAGATTGCCCAGGGATGACTCGCCATGACTCTAGAAAATAGTTGTTTGGTGTGGAAATTGATTGTGATGTTTTGTTTGGACTATCAATGGTGGATATTTGATTCTGCTTTTTCTGTACTAACATGGCTGTTAGATGTTGTGATTCTGCGGCATCAGGCGAATGGTTTTGTGCATGTTTCATGACGTTGATGTGCATTCTCTTGGTCCGGGGGAGGTGGTGGGTGCCCAGGTTGTGGCCCAGGGGGGCGAGGAGGTTGGTGCGGGGGTGGGTGGCGGTGGGTGTTGTTGCCTTCTCGGGGCTCCGGGATGCCTGGTATAGGATCCATGGCATCTGTTGTTCTTCAGCTGTGGCTGTGGTCTGGGCTCCCTTTTCAGGTGCCGGTTGTAGTCCGACTTTGCACCATGTCAGAGCAGGTGTTAATTTCCTGCTGCGAACGCGCCTTATCGCGTGTTTTGTGTTCTCATCGCCGATCTGGCTGGTCGTTAAGAATGTTGAGGTGTGGTGTTGTCGCGGGTTGTTGCTCGGGAATGCCTACTCTGCAACTCATTAGCGATAGTTGCCGGGGTCATCAGTCATCCGTGGTGATGTTTTTTGCGACTGCTATCGCAGGTAAACTGATGATATGGGCTGTTATCACCAGCTTGTGAATGGGGCGATAAATTTATTGCAACTTTGGGTGTGATGAAGTGCCGATAACTCGCCGATAGTTCCTTGAGAATATGCCCCATAGAGTATAGCAGGAAAGCACCAAAGTACATTCCAAAATAACCAAACAGTAACAATGATAAAACTGAATGACAGATCCAATCGTGGTATATTCACAGAGAAAATGAAATGCAGAACTCGCACATCCCCATTTCCAATATAACTTTTTATGCCTAAAGTAGCTTTCATGAATGTTTTATCTCTTGTTCTTTCAGTATGGCAATATATTCCTTCTACATTCTTAACTAAAAAGTACATTTCCGAACCTCAAATCAGATTTTATGTTTCATAAAACTCTGAAGAAATGTAAATATATTATGTTTGCTAATGCGTATTCCTTTTTTACATCGTGCTAAAAACAAATGCAATTTGAAAATAAATGCAAGACAGAAGTTTAATGCACAAAGCTGAATTTATGAGAGTACAATACGTGGAGAGAGGAACTTTGCTGCTGAAATTGCTGAGTCAGTGCAGCAGTGGACATAGGGCGCGCAGAGATTTATAGAATGGCCGTGGAAGATGGACGATTTATGTACTAAGCTATGAGTTATGCTTTACAGCTCAGCCCTTAGAGGAGCAAACAGTGTTGGTGAAAGTCGATAGTGGGTGAAATTGATTATGCGTATTGTTGGAATACTAGGCCAAAGCTTGATGATTGCTAAGTGGTCTATGTGAAAATGCACGCGCATTACCAATTCACAAATTACCATGAAACTATTATTACATTGCCAACATGGCTCCTTTAATTTTGGGAAGGATCCCACCCGCTCCACTCAAACTCTTTCACAAAATGTTGCTGGTGCTAGTCAGATCTGGCCCATTCTTCTTGCCACCCAAAAATATATTTATAACTTTTCTTCGTAATTTAAACTAAATTATGTTTATATTTATTGCACGTTAGAGATTCTTTCAAAGAAAAGAGAGTTACCCCAATGCAAGGCAAAGGGGCGGGGTAAAATCAACACTGCCAAAGAAAATAATGTGAGAGATTCTCACAGAAAAATACTGCGAAGATCTGGTATGAATACATACGAAGCTCACACGCGTGTATTGCTGTCAGCTACAGTGTGGAGATGCGTGCACAACCCTCTTGAATCGCACGGGTTATATTACTGTACCTCTGTCTTCGCATGACAGATCATGCCCACCGAGGGGCTTACAGCTCTTGTGGGCTTCCGCAGAGATCTGCGCCGGTAATTTCAAGGGACTCTTTAAGAAAAATATGCAATGTTCTTACAAGCAGGCAGCGCAGCGTCTTCAAGCATACATTTTTCATTAAACTGTACTACACAGCCTTAAAATGCCCCCACAGGATGCAATATTCTTGTGTATTTAATATGTATGCTTTTCCCTGGTGAACCTAAGTATTATGAACTCATATGAGTTGATAGATCCATTTATATGCTTAGGCTGTAATTGCCTGGGTTTCCCCTCGAATCAGAGCAGAGGCAGGCACGTCACAAGGCATCTCTTTATGTATTGTCACGTCATCACTCTGTAAAATGAGTGATTGTCCTTCACAGGCAGTGACAAGTACTGTCGGTCAGATCTGACCCCAAGTCCCTAGTGTAACTCTCCACATTCCTTTCATCAATTGGCAATCACGAAAAGTGCTTTGAAAAAGTCCAGACATCCGTAACTGAGGAGACATTTCTGATTTGCTTTTGCAGAATGCCTCCTGGTTTGGTTTCATGCTCTGACACATTAAAGTACTCGAAAAGATGCATGGTGTGCAGTAAACTAGTCTCCACAGCATACCATACAACATTCACCGGCCCAGTGCATGATAAAGCAAACAATTCATACTAGAACTTCCACTACTACAACCAACAATAATACTAACAATGACGTCAACAGCAGTAACGATAATGCCACTACTAATAACAACAACAATAATAAAATTCAGCATTATTATTATTAATATTATTTTTATTATTACAAATTGAAGGATTAGTTTAAGGGGTGAGAACCCACGTACAATATTAATCACAATCCTTGATAAGATGAATCACAAAAGTCACTAAATAAATATGCTACCAACTCCCTGGTACCGCGGGCACAGAGCGCCCAGGCTGAACTTAGAGGCAATGTGTGAAGTATTTATGCAGCTTTAAAACAGTATTAATGTAAAAACGTAACACAAGAAAAATACCACACCAACTTAGAAAAATACTGAATACTTCAATAAATAAAATGACACCAACACAACTAAAAATTCAATCTGAGATTTGGAGGTAAACTTTGTATTTAATTTATTTTCTCTAAAAGGAACTAAGAGCCAACCACAGACAACTGATCACGCTGGTCCGGGACAAAGCTAACATTTTGGGGCGACCAGGATGGAGTACAGGTCGGATACAAGGACTAGGTTTGTCCTGGTCAGAAAGGTAAAAAGTCTTCAGTGGGACCAGGCAGCCGACTGGATCCGAGGAAGGGCTCGACAACGTTGGGGAGCGGCAGCAGAAGGTCTCTTAGTTGATCAGAGGCTGCTCGGAGTTAGGCCCAGTGAAGCAGGTTATGAAGGTTGTCAGCATTGCTCGGATACTGCTTAGTGTCGAGTCAGGTGAAGTGGTCAATTAAGTTTGCTGGCGTCAAGTCATGTGAAGCTCTCAGTTAGACAGGTAGGAACACAGCCCAGGGTCCAGGACCTTGGAGACTTGACTTGGGGGTCAGTACTCTCACCCACAGTGGCCAGCAGAGGGGACGAGTTCAGGCTCACTTGAGACAGGTCAGCTGGAAAGCAGGAAAACACCTCTGGAAGCTTGTTGTAGCCCTGTAGCTCAAACACAAGGCCTGCCAACTGGCCCTTAGAGTCACTTTCCGGGTCTTCGGTTCAAGCCAAGCAAGTTTAGTGTTCCTTTAAGTTCTCCAGATAATAGTGTAGATTGTAGGGCAGTTCTTCTTCTGATTCTTCTCAAGTACAGAACCTGAGGAGGGTACTGTGGATGCCACATTTTTGTCTAGTGCAACCACCCACCACACAGGTAAGTGTTCCCAGAGTACCCACTTTTACAGCACTTCCTGTGTGTTTTACTGTTAATGTTCCCACAGTAACCCTTGCTACCTAAATCCCAGATGGCACTGCCTTTCTCCCCTAGGTCAGCGCTCCCTGGGCACACCCAGTGGTGTGACTATGATAATGGACAAGCTCTCTTTTTTGGTCAGTCCAAACCAGTTCTGGGGCAGTTCCTTTTCCCTCTGGATTTTGAGCCAAGCTGACTAGAGGAACAAAGGAAGGGGGCTGGCCTGGTGTCAGGTACATTTGTTGTGCAAGGGTAGGTCTCTTTAAAGTGTAACTAGTCCTTGGGCACAGCCCCCCAGCCATCCTGTCAAGAGAAGGCCAACACCTTCCCACACACAAACCATTTGTTCTCTGTCTGGGAGCAATTCACATCTCACCACAGAGGAACCATCAGCAGCCAGGTGACAGCTGAATTCTGGCTGAAAGGCCTCCAGAGGGTTAAGGCAAGACAAAAGTAATTTTTCTAAAAGTAAATTTTCCAACATAGGGCCCTATTACGATGGCGGACGGATCGCCACAGCCGGGCCGGCGGTTACTACCACCAACCCGGCGGTGGTGATCTGTCCGCCAAATGTCCCTGGTTTTCTCCCCGCCATATTAGTATGGTGGGGGCACTCCTGCGGATGGAAAGACCGTCCGCCACTTTTCCACCAATCAAATTGTCGATCGGGCAGAAAAAGGACACAATATGGTGGCATTGTCTGCAAGGCACTGCCATTCATATTATGATGTAGGCAGGAAGTGACCTTTCCAAGACAGAGATGCCGCCATGGAAAGGCATGCGGACTTTGATGTTGGGGGCCCGTTGCGGGGCCCCAGGGTGTTTAGGGGTGGGGGTGCACATGGGGGTACCTATGGTACTCCCCCTCATTGCAATGCACTACGTGACAGGCACCACGTGGTGTCTGCCACGTTGTGCATGGCAATGCTGTGCACAATCCTTTTACATTGTGAGCGGGGCTGCAGCCAGCAGATCCACCCGCAATGTAAAAGGCCCAGGATGTGCCCGCCAGTGTGGCGGGTGCATCCTAATTTGCATGGCGGGACCGCCGCAACATCGGCAGTCGGTCCCGTGCTCCGTTGTGATGGCGGGAGGACTTTCGTAATAAGGCCCCTAGTTATTCAAAATTCAATTTCACAATTACATTGGATTTTGACTAACTTTTAAAATTAGTCATTGGATTCTATTTTCAGCTGCTTCCAAACCAAAATGATAATTATAAGGTGTTATATTGTAATCCAGTATTTTCCTATGGAATTGCTATCCTTGTAACAATGAAAAGGGTTTTTCGGGCACGTGCACCATTCATTTCTACATGTCCTACTTTTAATTACCATGCACCCTACCCTATTGGGCAATAAGGTCTGCCTTAGGGGTGACTTCTAAATATTTAAAAGGAAGGTTTCAGGCTTGTTAAAAGGATGATTTTGCCAGGTTGAATTGGCGGCTTAAAAACCGCATGCACAGCCAAACTGTAGTAGTAGGCCTGGGGACATGCTTTACAGTACTACTGTAGTGGATGGCACAATGAGTGCTGAAGCCCACCTGCAGTGCTTACGTTTTGTGCCCTGGCTGCATGGAAAATGCCATTTACTTTAAGTAAATAAAATCTGCCAATGACGTGTATGCTATTTTCAGTGTGTGTTTAGAGACAGCACAGCACTTTACTAAGGGTTAACAAGAATAAAGTGCACACAGTTCTAAAGATCAGCAAATACAGGTCAGGCAACAATCTGGGAGAATATCATGCAAACGTTTGTAATTTCCAACGATTATTATTATTATTACTATTATACTCTGCCCTCGGGAAGGCTTTGGAATTTTGTGCCTTGATACTTTCTAATATTTGATGTAATGTCTAAAAACAACTACTGGCTGCTAACATAATTTAGCTTCTGTTCATTTCTGTGATATATATTTTTTGTGAATATTGTTCTTATTAATTTGAATTTTATTCTAAAATGGACTATAAGCTTGCACACCAGGTTCTCAGGGCCTGTATTCTTTACCCAAAACTAAACCAATTGGCATCTCTGGCCAAAGGTCAGCCCCTGGTAAATGGTACCACAGGTACCCAGGACACTGTGATCAGGGAAGACACCTAAGGGCTGCAGCACTTATTGTGCCACCCTTAGAGGCCCTGTACCTTTACACACACACTACCTTTGCAGGCTGTGTGTTTTGATGCAGAACAAAGTGAAGAGTCGACATGGCACACATCCCTGTGTGCCATGCCTACAACCCACTGCCCTGGCATAGATCAGTCACCCCTCTAGATGAGTGCCATATACCAGCGGTGAGGGTACAGGTGCATGAGCTCTGTACCCATACAGTGTCTAAGTCCATTCTTAGACATTGTAAGTGCAGTTTTGCCATTAAGAGTATATGGTGCTGAGAGTTTGTCATTACGAACTCCATAGCACCATAATGGCTCCACTGAAAACTGGGAAGTTTGGTATTAAACTTCTCAGCACATTAAACCCACACTGATGCCAGTGTGGGATGTAATGAAAAATGAACACAGAGGGCATCTTAGAGATGCCCCCTGAAAAACGACCAGCCTCTGGTGGGTTCCCTGACTGGTAAACACCAGCCTGCCACCACAAGACATGTGTCTGGACCCCTTGGGTGGGAGCCTTCGCTCCCTGAGCCCACAAACAAAGCCTTAAAGCCATCTGTGGGAGGGGAGCTTCAAAGGCCTGGCAGCCTTTGTAATGCGATCCCCAGCCTCTCCTGCTAACAGGAGCAGGCCCCCTTCCTGTCTCCCCTCCTTTTCGTTGGGAAGACAGGTGGGAAAAGCCCAGAAGGTTTGCCCACCTCTGCCAACTCCACTCCTCAGGTGGGGGAGATGAGGTGTAGACCTCTTTTCAGGGCCCGCCATCTTGCAGATGGCAGTACTCCCCAATCAGGCTTAGGGATTGTGCTCACTCCCCCACATTTGGTGAGCACATCCAGTGTGTAGTCAACCAAAGGTCAGTAGCCCATTGGCTACTGTCCTCGAGACCCCTAAAACGCCACCTAAATACAGTATTTAGGGGGCAGCCCTGAACCAAGAAAGCAGATTCCCGCAACATAAGAAGAAAAGGACAAAAGAAGATGCCCAGCAGAGAAGACTGCAGAGAACAACTGACTTGGCCTCAGCCCTACTGGCCCATCTGCAGTTTCCAGAGATCCTGCGCCAAAAATCATCTTGCCCTGCAGCCAGCGACCTCCAGAACCCCTGGGAAGACTGACTGCCTTCAACAAAGACCAGCTCTCCTGTGAACAGCAACTCTGCTCAGAAGAAACACCAAAGAAAGATTCTGGGCCTGCTGAGGAAAGAGAAACCAGATGCCTGGAACCACCACTGCACTCAACACCTATGGCCCGAGTTCGAGTGGCCCACCAGTCGCAGTGAGGTCCCCCAGCGCTCCAGAGTCCGAGTGCACCATGGGTTGACCCTTTCAGGACTCCCCGATTATTCCTGCAGCCTCTGCACGGAGACCCCCCCAACTGCGAGTTGCCCTGTAATTTGAAATCCGACCTCAAAAGAAACCCATGCATCCAGCCACCCTGCACCCTGGAGGAAAGAACCCGAGGTGCACCTGTGTCCTCGAGCCCGCCAACTTACCTGCCCAGCTGTTGGTTCCTCCCGGAAGTCTTCCTGGACCGAGCCTGCAGCTGAAAAACAAAACCGAAAATCTCCATTGAAAACAACAGGCACCCGAAGCCAAAACACCACCTTGCACCTAGCCGCCCCTGCGCCGCTGTGAGTGCACTTTGTGTGCTAAACCGGATCCCCCTTTACCCTGAGCCTACCACCAGGAGCTTGGCTCACACAACCTTGTGGCCTGCTTATCAACAGCCACCAACCGGAGGCCCCCTATCCCCCAATGGATAACATTGGACCTCAGCACTCTGCACCCGGCCGCCCTAGTGCTGCTGAGGTTGTAACGAGAGTGTATCCCTGAGTCTACCCCCAGAACCTCAACTCCCACTACCGAATACGTCCCCTAAAACCGATAACACTATTTTCCTCCATAGGATAACATTTAATGTGTGGAGTTTGAAAACCTAAAGAAATTCTTTAAAATTGTACTATTTAACCAAAACGATTTTACTTACCTGTTTACAGGAAATGTCCCAGAGTAGTATCTAGGTATACTACTCTGAGTACGAAAAGTAATCTAAAAAGTAACTTACCTGGTATTTTACAGAGAATCCCTTTCAAGTATATGTACTGTATTTACAAAGTATTGCATTTCTCTGCAACCATACTGTAAGTCAAAACAAAGTGCATATACAATTACAAATTCAAACTGTTTACAAACTGCATTACTTCTGTAAAGTATTTATTGCTTGCTTGGTTCTAGAAAATAAAATAACTAAAAGAATATTTTTTATACAAAAACAATTGGTCTCAAGTTCAGGATTTGAGTGTGTGAATTCATTTACTGACTGAGTGTGTACAACAAATGCTTATGATTGATCAGAGTGACGCACTCTAAAGTAAAATGAAGTTTAGCTGATCTAGTAATCCGGTTAATGGTGCAATCAGGTAAGTCCTCCTGAGTATGAGGATGATTGTGCGATGCAAAAGCACTTTCATGAACTAAGAGAGTATCTCCCTCATGCACTCGTAGAATGAGTTCAGTGGTTAATCTTGTAGTAATTAATTGGTTGGAGTCAATTTCATACATCAGTCTTTGTATTTTTTATTTTTCCGATTATAAGGTAAATGATCTCATGGTAACAATTTTAGTACATACTTCGAATTGATGTTCATTCAAAGAACCAAATTGCCCAATGCATTTTGGGCGTAAAAGCCCTTCATCAGGGGATAGTATGCTGTGAATACAAGGAAACAGGGTGTCAGCACAAGAAAAACACACTTATACTTGCATAACAATGCTGTGACTATACACAGAATGTGTTAATACTGTAAGTACATTGGTGAGGATAAACAAATGAATGTGCTGTGTTGCTCAGAAATAGACCAATTTTACATGTGGTTCATAAGACGTGCCAAGGTGAAAATTGAAGTGAACATGAATCCTTAGGTCACATCGGTGATCATAAAAAAGAACATAGTGAACCGAACAATGGGCGTTAACGATCCTTAGAAAATAACGAAAAAAGGGATCTAGTAACAAAATGCTGATCAAACAGCGTGCTCAGTAAATCTCGATTGTTGTGATTAATTAAAGTAGCATACGGCTGCGTAAAAGTTTCAGCGTGAGAGTGAGGGAATTGTCATGCTTCTGTAGAAAGGCAAAGTAAGAGATAAACAGTGATCGAGTTAAGGGACCGCGTACTTACCAAAGTTCGTCAAAAAGATACGCGTTCGTGTTACTATATCAACGGTCAAGAAATTTCAAACAGATTCTCACTACCACAAAGAACCCCAATAAATGACACTACAAAGGAACCACCCCGTGCCTCAATTGCGGCAATTGCAATTCCATCATCAAGGGGAACACCATCAAACATCCCAGCAATGGCACCAACATTAATCTCCAAGTAACTGCCACCTGCAACAGTCAAAACGTCATCTACCTTTTAAAATGTCCATGCGGATTGGTGTATATTGGGAAAACAGAGCGCAAAATACGAATCAGACTCAATGAACACAAAAGCAATATACGCACATGGAACGCCAAATCTCCCATCGCCAACCATTTTCATCTTCAAAACCATAACATCAGTCAACTACGTTTCCTGATTCTTGAACAAGTACCCATCCTCAAAGGCCAAAACAACACACAAATCATGCTGCAAAGAGAACTTTATTGGATCAATAAAATGGACTCCATCAGCCCGAACGGACTCAATGAACGTTGCAATTTAAGTTGTTTCTTGAAAAATATGTCCCTGGTATCCCCTGTTGTACTCAGAAATATACACCTAATTTTTACATACCTCACGCTTAAACATACAAACAGTTCCACATTTCCCTTTCCACTACACTAATGCACACTATTCCACATTTCTGGTTCCGCTATGGAATCACTCCGTTGATATTATCGTTTACTTGGTTCTCTGCACATCTCCCACTCCGTTTTCACTCCGCGGCTATACATGAGACACATGCCGCCGTACTTCTAGCCTCACCGTACTCCTCCTTTTTTCCATAGTCTATTCACCCCCGCACACGTTTTTCCTATTGTTTCCTCCAAATAGTGATTTGCGCATCAAGGTATTATTTTTAACACAGACTTGCATTTTCATCGAACACCCTTTTTTATTTTATATTCATTTTCCGTACTCTGTGGCACTCCAGATAATGGTATACTCATGCAGAACTACCAGTATTTTTTCTGTGTAGTTCCGTACAAGCGCGCTAACACCAGCGGATCACTTCCGGATTAACCAGGTATTTTAACTCAGTTCCGCCGGATCCAACTCATTCGCATCACCTTGGTTACACCTGACGGACGCCTTCCATTGTATACTCTATAGTAAGTCTCTTTCACGCACCTTTTGACCTTCGATTCGAGTACGAAGCTTCACTTAAACCGCAGGTTACATTGTGTATTCCTGTTTATTCACAGATTTTTTACAACGGATGTATTGAGTAACACAAACGCGTATCATTTTGATGAACTTTGGCAAGTACGCGGTTCCTTAACTCAATCACTGTTTATCTCTTACTTTGCATTTCTACAGAAGCATGACAATTCCCTCACTCTCACGCTGAAATATTTACGCAGCTGTATGCTACTTTAATTAATAACAACAATCGGGATTTACTGAGCACGCGGTTTGATCAGCATTTTGTTACTAGATCCCTTTTTTCGTTATTTTCTAAGGATTGTTCACGCCCATTGTTCGGTTTACTATGTTCTTTTTTATGATCACCGATGTGACCTAGGGATTCACGTTCACTTTAATTTTCACCTTGGCATGTCTTATGAACAACATGTAAAATTGATCTATTACTGAGCAACACAGCACCCTCATTTGTTTATCCTCACCAATGTACTTACAGTATTAACACATTCTGTGTATAGTCACAGCATTGTTATACAAGTATACGTGCGTTTTTCTTGTGCTGACACCCTGTTTCCTTGTATTCACAGTATGCTAGCCCCTGATGAAGGGCTTTTACGCACGAAATGCATTGGGCAATTTGGTTCTTTGAATGAACATGAATTCGAAGTATGTACTAAAATTGTTACCATGAGATCATTTACCTTATAATCGGATAAATAAAAAATACAAAGACTGATATATGAAATTGACTCCAACCAATTAATTACTACAAGATTAACCACTGAACTCATTCTACGAGTGCATGAGGGAGACACTCTCTTAGTTCAAGAAAGTGCTTTTGCATCGTACAACAAATGCTTAACACTGTCCTCAGATACTGCCTTACTGCTCGACCACACTACCACAAATAGAGAGTGAGGTGCTATCTAACTTTATGTCTGCCTATCTTTGGGGTTCCACTGGACTCTGTGTACAATATACCTCACTGTGGTATAGTATATATAGAGTCAGCGTCCTACAAACATGTATCGCTGATTGGAGGTGTGTGGTTATTTAACTGTAATACACATGATGTGATCTCTGCTATAGGAACGTATGCCTGTAATTTTAATGGCTTATCTCTAGGTGATAAGGAACTTCCTTGTCAGGGCATAATTACTTTCCATGCACATGCCTCTCTACCATGAATCATGGAAGTAAATGAGAATGTTGCATTTGACAAATGGAATACCCAAACTGCCCACCAAGATATCTCCCTCCTGGTTTCCCAGGAAGAAGTTCACAAATATGCATTCCTTCATGGATGGTCATAGGCTTGAAACTAAACTAATACTTCTCTTCAATTGGGAGCTGCAACCTATGCTTTGACCCCAGAAAGTTGTAATTGCTTTGACCCTTTATAAATGACTTTAAATCATTATGAGGTATAGATGAACCTGCCATGAACCTCATACCATGAATGAGGGTTCCAAACCATTCCCGGTGGGACAAGCTAAGTGATGTTCCCTTTCTAGATCACTGAAGGAGTAGAAACTCCCAAAACCGGTATCATCCAGCAAGAAACTCCATCACAACACCTGAGTGAAACCTACCTGCACGGAAGCATCAGTTGGGGTACTGAATGCTCGAATAAGCAGAAGTACAAAACAAGAATATATAGTTGCAAACCACAAGATTTCGTTACAATACCTCATGCGTAGCAGGAGCTGGGCCGGGCCATTATATTTTGCCAGGTAGTGATGAAATACATCATGGTCGAAAATTTTCCGTATAGCCTTACGCAAGAATAGATCTGGAATCCACCTAAAGTGTATGTGACAAGTTCCTCATGTCTAAAGTCGGACAGTTCAAAAGGTACCTTACGCCCAAGTCCAAGCAATAGATGCTGATAAATCATAACGGTCCACATTATCTTTTTGTGTGTCTAGATATACTTCTGAGACCTACGAGGCCTGTTGCTAAGGCAGGCAGGCAGAATGCAGTAACATGGATATATATTCTCTTACACAAGCCTTGCAATGTGTTGCGTTACAACCAGCTCACTGACATACAAAGTAAAAAATGTGTATCAGTACTGTTATTTGAGCTAAAGCAATGGTTATACATTTGTCTACAATTTCCATCATCATTGAATTATCACAATATCAAGTTATAGAACATGAATACCACCATTGTTTTCTAAACTTAGCTTCCACAAAGGTACCCTACCAGCTTGTCTCTCAGCACATCTTAAATCTCCCTACCACTGATGAGCCAAAACAAGAACTGTATGCCAAGCCCTCAAGAAATCATTGATATGCCCAAAGAACAAGCGTAGCCGTGCTAAATAACATAGTGACTAGCTCACTAGCTGGTTCAAAGAAAACTTGTAAAGGGGAAGTGAAGCAAAAGCCTAGTATTGCAATCTCACCCTGAATACACCAATGTACCAATACATAGATATGTTATATGGGTGAGGGATCCCGCCTGGGGAGCCCCAATGGACAGTCTGTTCCGATACTACTTCCACTGTATAAGCCTTTCTATTTGAACAGTATTAAGACAGTTTTCACTCCGTACCTTGCTCTACTATTCTGTACAATGATTCCCTGTAAAGATGGCTCTGTAATGAACTGCCAGCTATTCTAGGCTAGTTTGTTCACCTTTGTGCATCGACCGGTAGAAACAGAAGTCATAAGGGTCAGGATATATTCTGGTTAGATATGGATATGAGTTCTGTAGAGTCCTACCTAGCCTGGAGGCATGTAAATTATTTTGCCACACACGGACCTTTTCACATCTTTGTTTCTCAGTGTGTAACAGTTAACAGAACATCCTACATTATGAATTCTATCAACCACACCCAAGCAGTTACGTCACTGTTCTACAGAGTCCGTCAGGAACCAAACGGGTCCCGTCATCTCTAACTCACAATATACCAAGTCACCCTCTTTGTTAAATAAAAAGTAGGCATAATACATATATACATCACAACTCCTCAATAACTCGTTTTGATGCTTAAATTAATCACCCAGATCTTGTCATGTGAGGATGAGGCGAACACAGGAAAAGTGTCCATGACTGTCACTGGTGACAGAGGCACAGGTGCAGTTGTTGGACTGTCAGGATTTTCAAGTGGAGAAGTCCTAATTCTGACATCTGGATTTGGCGAATGTAGAGGCAGGTGCTTGAAATGCTCAGCATCTCGCATAATGGAATTTCCAGGACGGTGAGCAATGACCATGTGTCCTTTACTAGTTACAACCCTCAGTGGGTCAGTATCAATAGAAGCATCAGACTTACATGTTCGTTTCTGTCTGACAAGGCCTTGGTCTCCTTCTGTAACGACAGTGTTCCTTTCACATCTGCGTTAATCTGTATAGATCTTCATTTTGCCTTTGTGATATGAATCTGTTTGAATAAGTTCACCATCAACAATCAGTCTTACAGTGGTCCATTGTGGCAACCTGGTCTTCGTGGCTCTCCCAATTATCAGGGTTCCAGGACTTTCACCTGCAGGTGAATGGGGAGTTGAACGGAAGGCACAAAGGGCAGAATGAAGAGCTGATGTGATTTAAAAATTTTCAGTTCAGCAAGCTGAACAGTCTTTTTTATGGTGCTCATAAAACACTTAACAGTGCCTTTTGCTTGTGGCCAAAAAGGTGTGCTTTTCTGATGCTTAACGTTCAAATAAGTAAAGTCTTTGAATTCTCGACTGTTGAAAGGTGGGCCATTGTCAGACATCAGAACTTAAGGAACATCCCATGTTGCAAAAATACCATCTAGCTTCTAAATGATTTTTTCCTGAGTGATCAACAAGAGGTCTTCTACCAAGGGAAAATGAGAATACTCATCAATGACTACCATTAAATGATGTCCATTGTCAAGGGCCCAAATAAGTCAATGGCCATTTTCTGCCCAACATGTTTTCGAAGATCAGACATGTTCAACAGATGCTGGGTTGTTTTGGGAAATAAACAGTTACACAAATGACAGGCCTTTAATCCCTTTCAACTCTATCATCAAGATGAGGAAACCAAACTCGGTCTCGGAGAGCTCGTTTAGTGGCGACAATTTCACGATGTCCCTCATGCACCACTTCAATGACTTGCTGTCTCAGACTCTCCGGTATGACAATTATCAAGCCTCATAGGACGATAACTTCTTGTGCAATGGAAAGTTCATACTGTCATTTGTAAGAGGTAGAGTGTGCTGCTTCCAGGATTAATAGCATATCATATTCTGGGCTTGTGGCAGCAATGATTTGTTCCACTGCTATAGCGGCAGGTGTACTGGACTTTACAATGAAGTTAATGTAGGCTACAGCCATTTTGGAAATGGTACTATGACATTGTACTGGTACTCGGGGAAAGTAGTCAGCAGGTTTTTGATCATTCCCTGGTCGATGCAGAATAGTGCAGTCATATTCCTGCAGTTGCAACTCCTACCTCCACCCTGCGAGAGGGTAACTTGGCTTTAGGATTGTCAAAGATGGTAAGCAATTCTTGTTGATCTGTGACAAGAGTAAAATTCTTTCCATATAGAAACACATGAAAAGTTTCACACGCCCGCACTACAGCTAGGCTTTCTTTTTTAGGTTGTGAATAGGCTCATTTAGTTTGTGACAAACGCCTGCTAGCATAAGCCACAATATGACTTCAAGCTTTGGATGTCCATTGTGTTGGGCAAGAATCACACCCAAAAATACTGGGCTTGCATCAACAATTTCTGTATGTAGCTTTGGATCTAACTAGGTCATTTCAGTGGCGTTCTCTATTGCACATTTTTTTTATTTTTTTAAACTTTATTTTCAGTTTATACATCATAAACAATAACACACAACTGGCATCAAATCAGTGTATGCAAGCAGATCGACGACCTCATTAGCGGCACTTAGGACTACAGGCGGTATCAGGGAGGGAACGGACTCCTGGGGAAAGGAAACTATAACATACAATTAAAGCACTGTGAGGAAGGAACCAGGCATGGCACTGATGCAGGCGGTGAACATCACTGGGGTCGACCTTCTCGCTCCCCATTCGACCCAGACCCAACGGGCAAACCCACTTCCCTCACTGTCAGTTGTGCCCTGTGGGGAGGGCTCCTCTTCTGCCAGCCCAGATGCACACATAACGCGCCAGGCCATTAAGTCGTCCTGCAGCGTCTCATCCTTCCGAGTGAGTTGCATGTGGGTTTCCTCGGCCAGGGATCACTCTCGGACATCTTTAAGCCAAGTGGGTACCTCCGGGGCCCTCTGCCCCATCCAAGTTATCACCACCCTGTGCCTGGCTAGTACCAACATTAATTGTAGGAATTTATACAAGAGTTTCTTTTTCTTGGGTTTCCGGACTAATGCAAGCAGACAATGCAGGGGTTCAAGTGCCATCCGAAGGCCTGTAGCTGCAACTAATCGCTCCACCACCGCCACCCAGAATTGTTTGATCAAAGGGCAGTCCCATGCTAAGTGTAGGAAGCCCGCTTTCTCAGTGTCACATCTAGGGCATCTATCTTCCCTATCCCCAGAGATACGCTTCAGGGATACCGGGGTTAGGTAGGTGCGGTGTAAAAAATGGAAGTGCGTCAGTTTAAACCTTGTGTTGCATGAAACCGTGCGCGTGAGGTAGCCTATGCATGCCCATTGTCTCTGTTCCAGCGGATTGTCGAGATCCGCCTCCCAGGCAGCCCGGGATGGTGGCACCGGGGGGGGTTGAATCCTGTTTCATGGCCTTGTACAGGACAGAAATCAGTTTACGCCCCTTGCCGCAGGAAAGGAGGATGTCCAAGGTGTGGGTCAGTGGTGGAGCGTCTGGGTACTGGGACCAGGTGACCTTCACCACATCCTGGAGTCCCCGGTAGTGTAGGAATTGTCCCCGTCCAAGGCCAAAGGTCTCTTCCGCCTGCTCGTAGGTAAGGATGGTCTCATTAGGGTAAAGGTCAGCCAGAACTTCGCAACCACCCTCCCTCCAAGATTGAAAGGACAAATATTGCCCCATGTCGATGAAGGGGGCCAGTATCCAGATCGGGAGCTCCCTGTGAAAGTGTGCTATCTGTAAGACCTTCTCAACAAATCGCTGCAATATACCGGCCGTGTGTCGCACAACATAGGGAAGGGACGTGTCCCCCCCTACCCTGCATCTGGGCGACCTGTAGCATCTGGATGTCTACCCTACCAGAGAGGAGGCGTGTCTCCCAATTGTCTGTGTCTGTAAACAAACGGGTTGCATGATGTAACTGGGCCGCGTAATAATATAGGTCGAAGCGTGGAGCTTCGAGGCCCCCCTCCTCGTAGCTGCAGACAACGGTGTGAAGAGCTACCCTACTGCATCAGCCCGCCCAAAGCAGGGATGTGAGTAACATATTGAGCGTGCTGAAAACTCGTGGTGGGAGAGGACATAGTGAGTTCTGGAGGACATATAACGTCCATGGGAGCATTACCATCTTGGCGACGGCCAGCCGTCCCATCAACGAGAGTGGTAGAGAATTCCAAAAAGACACTGACTGCTGTAAGGACGTGATTATGTGATCCACATTCCGGGCTAGCGCCTGCGTGTCCATCGGAGCCACCTGTATTCCAAGGTAACGGATCACTTCCCGTTCCCAGCGCAGCCTGAGGTCTGGTAGGTCTCCCAAGGGCACCGAATCCAGCCCCGCCAATGGAAATTTCAGTGACTTACTGCGATTAAGTCGTAATCCAGAAACCTCCCCAAACCGGTCTAAGTGTTGCAGCAGTATCGGCAGTGCGTCCCGGGGAGAGGCCAAATAGAACAAGACATCGTCCGCATACAGGGAGATAACGTTGCACGTGTCCCCCAACCTGATACCCCACTGTTCCATATCTGCCAGAACCCGGACAGCGAAGGGCTCTATGGCTAGGGCAAATAGTAACGGCGAGAGGGGACACCCTTGGCATGTACTCCGTCCCAGCCGCCACTCCTCAGACCGTGCGCCCCCAAGTTTCACCCTGGCACGGGGGGGCGTCACTACCCGGGGACTTGGCTCTCGGTAGGCACTGCAGGGCGGAGCGTACCTCGCCCAGCGTTAGAGCTTCGTCCAGGTCCTCCTGCACCAAGTTGGGGATAGACCGCAGGGTCAGTTCCTGAAGGTAAGGGAGATAAGACACCTTGGAAACGGCGGGGACCGCGGCATACACCCGCTGGAGATGAGACTTAAGGACCCGCAGCAGTCCCACTTCAGAGTGGACCAAGCGCCCCGTAGGCTCTCGTAGGGCCACAATCCCTTCCGGGGCTCTTTCCCATCGAAGAATCCAGGCCAAAAGTCAACCCGATTTATCCCCTTCCCTATGGAGACGCTGCCTGTATTGTGTGAGGGTATATTTATTGAGTCTATCCAGAATATCATGGATGCGTGTCTGAGTGTCATGTTCCCCCTCCCTCACCATAGTGTCAGGGGCCACAGAGGTCTGTAGCTCCAAGAGGCGACTTTCCGCCTCCTGCAGCTCTTGTTGGAGCTGCTTCCAAACCCTGTAGGTTAGGCTCATGCACGCCCCTCTCACCACCGCCTTTAGGACGTCCCATTTTGTGGCCAGTGAGAGATCCCTCTCACCCCAGTTAAGGTCAATGTAGTCAGTTATGGCAGTTTCTAGGTGATGCTTCACCACGTGGTCCTCAAGAATCTCTGTTGGTAACCTCCAACTCCGAGGGCGACACAACGGGCCCCCCCAATTCACCACACACGCCACAGGGGGATGATCAGAGAGGAATCTCTATGGCATGTTGTTAGATCTGGGGGTCTCTTGTTGGCAGAGGTAGGTAGCACTGTCCACATAGGGACCCTTTCTTCTAGTCAGGGTAAGGGGGATACACTCTTTAGATAACCCCTGCTCACCCACTTGGTAGCTTGGCACGAGCAGACCGGCTTATCAAAGGCAATGTGTAAAGTATTTGTACCAACACTCACAGTAACACAGTGAAAACACCACAATTGGACTCCACACCAGTGTAGATAAATAAAGTACTTTCATATAAACTACACAAGACCAAAACGACAAAAAATTCAACATACACAGTTCAAGAATATGGTTTCAAAAGGGTTCTTAGCTTAGCGACAAAATAATCCACATTAGCGTCGATTTTAGCCAACAGTACCTTGAGATGCGATAAAAGTTCCTAGCGGCACTCAGGTGTCGAAAAACAAGCAACAGCGTCAGTCCTGAGACCCTGGGGAGGCGATGCGACAACCCCGCTGCACGCAGCGGGCGTGTGCAACGAATCCGGCCTGTATGGGGAGTGAGGCGATACTTGTATGGATTCCAAGGCGTAGCTTCTCTGGTAGAAATTTTACTCGCAAAGGCACGATGCGACGATGTTCGATGTTTCTGCGACGATGTTCGAAGCGATGAAATACGGCCCGCTAACGAGCGGTGCGACGATCTTCGATGGCTCTGTGACGATGTTCGCAGCGATGAAATGCGGCCCGCTAATGAGCGGGCGACGATCTCACTCAGCGGCTGCAGGCTCTGCGACGATACTCGCAGTGAGGGGAATCTTCCCGCTCCGGGGGCGATGCGCTCTGAAGATGAATGCGGCATTGACGTTGCAGCGGCGACAGGCACTGCAACGATCTTCGCGGCGACAGAATTTTTCTCGCTAAGCCGGCGATGCGCAAAAAAGCTGCAGATCTTTTACTTCTTTTCTCTTGGTCAGCTTCCCATCAGCAGGCACCACTTCCAGAGGCCCCACAATTGGATCAAGCACTCTAGGAAGGGCAGAACTCACACAGCAGAGTTCAGGGGGAAGCTGGGGGTGAAGTCCTTTTGTTCCTGGGACTTCTTAACAGGAGGCCAGCTCTACTCAGGCTCTTGGAGATTCCTTCAAGCCAGGGGACACAGCACACAGCAAAGTCCTTCCCCTCTCCTTGGCAGCAAAGCAACTGCAGGTCAGCCTTACAGCAGGTCAGTCCTTCTTCTTCAGTCTTCCAGCTTTCTCCTTGGCAGAGGTTCCTTCTTGATTCCAGGATGATCTAATTTTCTGTAGTCTGGGTCCCAATACCTATACCCTAAAATCCTTTGTCCTCTGAAGGCAGAGGGGCCTTGGCCTAGTCAGAACCAGTTCTGGCCAGTCCTGGAGCACTCTGTTTACTTGGTTTCTTCTTTCCATTGAGAGAGAGGGGCAGGGTCATCAGCCGCCCAGCAGGGGGTGGAGCCAGCATTGTGGAAGGCAGGCACAGCCCTATTCAGGCCCAGGTTCTACTCCGCCCACCCATCTACAGGGGAATTTCCCTATTCAGCCCTAGGCTGACTCATTCAGCCTCTGGGAGCCACCCCTGTCTCTGTCACTCACAAACCAGACAGTCAATTCACAAACAGGCCAAGGCACACAGAAAGGGCAGAAAAGGAAACAGCCACTTTCTAAAAGTGCTGTTTTCACACACAGGATTTAAAAAAACATCTTTCCTAAAAGATGTGTTATTAAATTCTGAGTTCAGGGATACCAGACTTTAGTTTTCTATCTTGCTCCTATGGGAAGATATGCAGGTAAACACTATACTCAGCATTCCCCATTATAGCCAATGGGCAAGATAGCCTTTCAATAGTGAAAAACGAAAATGGCTGTAATTCACTACAAGAGCATGTCATCTACACCAATACATGCTCTACCTTTCACATACACTGCACACTCCCCAGGGGTGTACCTAGGGCCTCCCATAGGGGTGTCCAATGTGTACAGAAAGGGAAAGGTTAGGCCTGGCCAGTGTGGACACTGGTCAGGTAAGCATGGCAGTTAGCAACTGCACCCAGGCACTGCGGTGGCAGGCCTGCGACACCATTTTAGGGCTACTCCTGTGGGTGGCACAATCAGTGCTGCAGGCCCACTAGTAGCATTTGAATCACCAGCCCTGGCACACTCAGTGCACTTTACTAGGAGCTAACAGGTGAAACAAATATACCAATCATGGATAACCAATAAATATAACAATTTACCTAGGGAGCTCTTGCACTTTGACACTGATCAGCAGTGGCAAAGTGCCCAAAGCATCTAAACCAGCAAAAACGAAATCCAGCACAGTGTCAAAAATACACGGGGTAGAGGCAAAAAGTCTGGGGAAACCACGCCAAAGATGCCAGGTCTAACACATGTTTGATTATTTTGTTCACAGTCATGTGACCATTGAAATGAAACAGTATGTTTTATTAATTCTCTTAATGGGGCACTTGCGTGGCAAAATCACAAATGTACTTAGAAAAGTAGCTGGCCATAGCAAGAAAAGGGCATAACATAGTAACAACTTGTAGGGGACAGGTGACTGCCAAAGCCTGTACTTTAGCCGCAACTGGAGTCATTCCCCTATCAGAAAAAATATGGCTAAAGAATTTGATTTTTGTTTTGTGAAACTCACATTTCTCTGCACTCAAAGTGAGACCTACATCAGCAAGTAAACCTACACTTATGTAAGAGCTTTATTATATTCCTTTTGTGTGGCCCCAAATACCAATATATCATCACTGTAATTGAAGGCATGCATGACAGGCTGTCATGCGGCAAATTATATCTTGAAATAGTTCTGCAGTTGATGATACGCCAACTTAATTTCTTATATCTGAAGAAACCAATATGGGTAGAAAAAGATGCAACGGACCTGGCACCATTGGCGTGGGTCTCCCTTCCATTTTTGCCTCTACTTCCTGTGTTTTGCTGTGTGCTGGACTCCATTTTGCTGGTCTAGATGCTTTGGGCACTTTGTCACTGCTGTTCAGTGCCAAAGTGCAACTGCTCCCTTTGTAAAGTATTATTATAGATTAGTGATTCCATGACTGGCTTATTTGATTTACTTGTCAGACCCTAGTACATTGCACTATGTGTGCCCAGGGTCTGTAAATCAAATACTGCTGGTGGTCTTGAAGCACTGATTGTGCCACCCACAGAAGCAGCCTGTAAAATGTGACTCAGGCCTGCACTTGCAGAGCCTGTGTACAGTCTGGGACTGCTATGTCGACTTGGCAAGTGCACATACTTGCCAGTCCCTAAACCTTCCCTTTTCTACATATAAGTCAACCCTAAGGTAGGCCCAATGTACCCCTGTTCACAGGGTGCATTGTGTGTGAAAGGTAGGACATGCCCTGGTGTGTGTGGCATTTCCTGATAGTGAAATACTGCCAATTTTGTTTTTTTTACTGTTGCAAGGCTATCTGTTCCCATAGGCAAGAATGGGGAGTTTGTTTATAACATCTTATAAACCTAACTCATCCTGGGAACAAGATAGAAAAATAAAGTTTGGTATGCCTGAACTCAGAATGTTAAGCTGCATCTTTTAGTGAGGGTGATTTTTACATTCTGTGTTTGAAAATACCACTTTTAGAAAGTAGGTATTTTCTTGCCTAACCATCCTGTTTGCCTCTTCTAGGTTTGTGTATTGCATGTCTGGCTTTTAGATGACAGGGGCTGGAGGAGGGCAGTGGCTCCAGAAGTCTGATGAGTCAGGGCTTGGCTGAATAAGCTTGGTCTGCATTTGGAGTGGTGGGAAGAGTAGCATCTTGACCTGAATAGGGCTGTGCCTGCCTTCCACAATGACGTCTCTGCCCCCCTGTGGTGTGTCTGAAGCCAGGGCTCACACTGACAACGGAGGTTGTTGTGCACTTGCAAAGTGCCCCCCAGAACTGGCTTTGGCTGCGTACAGACACTCTCTGCCTTCAGAGAACAAAGGATTTTGGTGTATAAATAGAGGGGCCCATACCCCAGACTTTTAGATCACTTCTGGGAATCAAGAGAAACCTTTGACAAGGAGAAGAGCCGGAAAAGCTGAGGAGCAATACTGCCCCTGTGTGTTTGCTGTCTGGAGTTTACCTGCAGTGTCTACTTGCTGCCAAGGAAAGGAGAAAAGGACTTTGCTGTTTGCTTTGTCATCTTGAGGAAGATCTCCAAGGGTTTGAAACTGAGCTTGCCTCCTGTAGTCTCAGGGACACAAATACTCCACCAGCCGCTCCCCTGAATTTCCTTGCTGGGAATTCCAACCTGCAAAGAGTTGCCTGCTGCTGTTTGGGACCTCTAGAGACTGTTTGTCGCTGGGAGCTGTAAAATTGACGCGACATCGGAGAAGCGTGTTGCATCCGCACTGGTTTTCCGACGCAATGGCGAAGAAACCGTCGCAGCACCTGCTGTGGCTGGAGATATCGACGCCACACTGATCCCGAGGCAAGCCTGCTGTGCGGCTGCACGAAGACACACATCGTACCGGATCAACGCATCGCATCGAGGCACCAAGACTGTAGCATCGTTGGGGGACACAGTAAGAAACCGACGCATCACTGCCCCACGCAGTAAGGGAACAACACATCACCTTCTCTCCGGTAAGGAATCGATGCATCATCTCCCCTGTGCTGCAGTAGGGAACCGACGCATCACCTACCCCGAAGCACGGAACCGATGCATCACCTTCCCTGCATGTAAGGAGCCGACGCATCACCTTCCCTGCTGCCATTTTGTTTGCATTGCGTGACGCATCAAAGGTACTTTTGAGAAAAGTGTTGCATTTGCATCCTGCATTGAACTTAACTATTTCTACCATTGGAAATCCTTATTTTCAATACAGTATTGTGGATTTTTGTCGTTTGGTTTTGTTTTGGTGTAGATAAAGATTACTTATTTTTCTAAACTGGTGAGGTGTCCATTTGTATTGTTTTCACTGTGTTACTAAGTATAGTTTATTTGTCTTTGGAGACATCACTTTGTGGCCCTCGACATGTGTCTCTGCTTACTTTCATGTTCAGTGGTGACTCCCACTGGGCTCCTCTGGCCTCCATGGCAGTAGCTTATCGGTCTGCACGTTCTTCGACTCTTACAACCTTAGAGCACTCGCTCAAGACTGGGTTCTTCTCTCAGCCTTGGTCATCTGAATAAATCAAAAAAGGCAACCATCCATGTTTCTGAGAAGTCTGGCTTCTTCATCATTGAATTCATTAAACTTACATTGTTTGAGGAGCGTATCTCATCACAAGCTTCATTTCGACATAAAAGTCATAAAAGCAACATAGGACAAAGATGACATAGCCAATAAAATGCTGTAAAGAATGCTGCAGTAATAAATATACACTTAATCGTCTTAAAATCTAGTTAAAAACAAGCAATATTTCATCATTACGTGTGAACACAGTACAATACAAGGAGAGACTTTCAATTTGCTTGAACTAATTACCAAAATGTAAAAAAAAACATAAAGTGCTTGTGCATGACCATTTTAGCAGCAATGCTGTTGTAACTTTGCAATCCTGTCTATCATCTGTATAATGGAAACTATATCTTCCTTGAGAGTGCTAACCACCGTATCAGCCAGGCTTGACCCAAGTACTTTGCTACACAGCAAGATAAAAAGGGTCTAGAATCTGACCTAAGAATACGGAGTGCGACATGATGGTCCCGTGTGCCAAGCTGCCGACCGAGCAGGCTCAGCCATTTTCTCTGTGATGTTTTATACGCCGGGCAAGCAAACAGTAAGTGGGCTATGCTTTCCTCAGGAGCTTTGCAGCTAGGGCAATCTTTTCCGTTGTTTGTGGACCATTTAGCTATCACTTCGCCCACTGGAAGGGAGCCATACCTAAAGTGCATATAGAGTGTTCTATCTCTAGGTACTTTGATTAAGTCAAGGTAAGGCTCATAATATCTACTTTCCTTGTGGGAATAAAATTCAGTTGTCATTTTACCCACATTGGATCTGCTGATCTCTTGTCGGTCCACCCATTCCCAATACAGGCGTTTAAGTTCCTCTCTCCTTGGGGATTCCTGTCTGGCCCAACAGCCACAAAGTCCAATTGCAGATAACATTTTCTTGATGTCACGTATTCAGCCTATTTTCCCCCCAAGTGTCAAGGCTGATAATCTCAGTAAGGGCCTCTGCGTAGGAGGAGCGTATTAAGTCTTTTGACAAACCCGTCGCTTGTTTCACCAGCTTTCTGCCTTTTTTTGGTTGAAAATGTACCTTTCGTAATCAACATTCAACATTGAATTGAACTTGATATTTAATGCCTCTTTGATATGACGGTATGAGATTTCATCAGCGTGTAGTATTTTCTTTATTACTTCAATCATGTCTACACCTGCAAGATTCTTGAGATATTTGATGATCTTTTGTTATCTGCTTCTTCTGACGCATCAATGAAGTCATCAAAAGTTTCGATCTAACAGTCCATCTGGTGTAAATATTCAGCTTCTTATCAGTATTGAATGGTAGTGGTGGTTTCAGGAAAGTGGAGGTGTTATAACCAGTCATGGAACTTACTGACGTTGAGAGTATGTGCTGTTCGGACAGTGCTTGATGGTCACCTACTTCTATACCTTCTGGAAGTACTGGCTCAGTACCTGATCTCAGGCCATCTGGTCCACTCACTGGACACAGAGCACCTTATTTCTCTTTTACAGTAATCACTTATTTGTCTCTTGGATGTGTTTGTCACCATTTTCAATCTGCTGCATTGTACCTGGTTTCCACTGCCTTTAGCATTATCGTTCCGTATGACTCGTGGCTCTGTGTTGCTTGTGGGACAGTTCCATTTTAATGGCCTCACCAGCAGGTTCCTGGACGATAATACACAAACTTCTCTGTAAGGCTTTTGTCTTCTTTAAAAGCTTTACACTGACGTGGCTCTTTGACTCCACATAATTCAAACATCAATCTTCACTTTGACTCAAGCGCATATGGCATGCACGAGCTGTTTGCTGGACCATGGCAAACTCTCTGGATGAGCACTGTCCGTTCTTTGGGTTGAGTCAAGCTACAGCAACGACTGGTGTGATTGTTTCTACCAAACCTTGTAGAGGTTTGTTCTCTGCTTCCAATTCCTGAATAGAAATGAGCTTTACAGCAGTATTTACCGCACCTCACTTCTAGTACTTTTAACCTTCTATTGGGCAGAATAGTGCAGTGCCTGCTGCCTCTTTGACATTTTTGTATGGCTAGTTTTAGTTTGTTTATTCCCTTCAATATTTGAAGATAGATTATTTTTGTTTTCTGCTCATAGTAAGGGTAATCTGAAATCTGGAGTTCCAATTAGATTCAATTGCTAGATCTTGAATTACACATGAAAAGACTTTGACATTTTATATTTGTGAGTGTACAGAAATAAAAACTTGTGTATGAAAACATCAGCTGAACAAGATTCTCAATTCTAAGTCAAAGTGGTGAACTGATAGGTATAAATAGTCATGTTTCCCTTGCTCTTTTTCAGTTGCTAATATACCTTAAAAAAATAACAACATGAATGAAACATTACCAATGCTGGACTTGATTCCCAAAGATCAACTTACACTTTTGTGTACATTCATAATTGCTTGTTATTCACAATATTTATGACTGCAGAGTCTCTACCCATAAAAAGATATGTGCGGAGACTCTGCAGTTGTAAAGATACTAATCGTAAAATACTTTTGTGAGTTGCAAACAGTCATGAACTCACACAAAAGAGTAAGTTTACCTTTGTGAATGAGGCACTTTGTGTATACATGTTCAGATTTTCATGGGGATCCTTTACCGCACACAGAACAATATTGTTGGGCCTGGCCCTCTCTGTAGGGTCACCCTCAAATTATTTGCCTTTACCCTCCATGTTTTGCTGAATGTGTTTATGTTGGACTTAGAATTCTGTGCACCTTACCACTGCTAACCAGTGCTAAAGTGCTTTTGCTTACTCGCCTAAACATGGTTTGATTGGCATACACCTGATTGCCATATTTAATTTACTTATATGTAGAGCAGTATAGTATATACCCAGGGCCTGTAAATTAAATGCTATCAGTGGGCCAGCATCACTAATCTTTCCATCCACTTCAGTAGTACCTTCAAACATATCCCTTGTCTGCCATTACAGCATGAATGTAGTTTTAAACTGCCATAACGACTTGGCATTAAAACCCTCTTGTCGAACCTAAACTCACCTTCCATTACATAAAAGTCACCCATAAGGTATGCCCTATGTAGCCTATAGGGCAGGGTGGTGTGTAATTAAAAGGGTGCCCATGCACTTATAGGTTTTACATGTCCAGGTAGTGAAAAACTCCTACATTTATTTTTTATGACTGTGTGGCCTACCCCACCCACAGGATAACATTGGGGATTCCTTATTACTTTTAATAAGCTGTAATTTCCAAATAGGGTCAGGTAGCTATGTCATGTTTGGTAACTTTGGAATTCTAAAGAAAATTCTATTTAATGGTAAAGTTGGGTTTTTAAACGCAATTATAAAAGTGCCACTTTTAGAAAGTTGGCACTGTGCTGCTTTTAGCCATTTTGTTCCTGCAGTCTGTTCTAGGTCACATTAATGAATGTAACTAACATCCATCCTTAAGGGAATACATGCCGGTTCAAACTGGTCCGACAGGCTTCTTGATCCCATCAAAATCCAGCTAGAATGACCGGCCGGTTTTACTTTCGACCACCGTCATTGTAATGCGGCGGTCAAAAGTGAAACCTACAATGAAGTCAGAAGGTTTCCGACCCACATTGTAATCAGGCTCTCAGCCTTTTGCGTAAACCCGACCTGAAGGTATTGGAGTGCTTTACTTAGACACCAGTTAAATTACACAGGTTTACCTTCATTCTTTATGGTCACCGGGGAGGTTAAGTGATTTGCCCACAATCACAGGATGTTAAGCGCCACTGAGTCTCAAACCTGCTTCCCTAGCTCCAAAGTCAACATCTTTGGCAGTTATGCCACACTCTCCTACCTATCAAGCAACATCACACATGGGAAAACATGCTCAAAATAGCTAACAGCCAGTAATGCAACTTATGCATAACTAAGTCAAGGACATTGCATGCATAAATACTTTAACACTTTATTATGATGCAAAATGAAACATTTGCTTACCTATCAGCTGCAGCACGTCCGTGATGTTCTTCAGTTCATGGCTTCAAGGTCGTCTTTGGTGATAGCCATGTCAGAGGAGACTGTATTTTGTATAGCGCTTATTGTTAAGGGTGTTGCGATGACATTGTCCTTTAGTTGATCTTTTGAGGTATTAAAGACTCAGAAAACTCTTGATTCTTGGGTGGCATGATTGTGGGAGCATGCACCACACTGTATTTATGACCCGATCGTTACTTCACCCTGTGCTGACAGAACCTCAAGTTAGGCCTCAACAAGAGAAATCCAGTGTAAGTAATCCAGGGTTCCAATGTATATCGCTAGTGACTTCAGACTGTGACAGAGAAGAAGACTCCCTTCCTATTTTGAGCCCTGTAAGGACTTGGAGCCACTCGACTGCACCTCCCACCCACACTTCCTATTTGTCTAATGCTCTTACCCCACTAAAAATTCCTTTGAATGCATCGTGTTTGTGGCAGGTGCGCTATATAAAATTAATAAAATAGCAGAAAAATGCTTCTAAGTGGCCTTTATTGGCATTGACAATCTGTCAAAAATGTCAATGCAAATGATGCCATCTTGCTTTTTCTAAAAGCCCAAGCTATGCCTGTTCTTTAATCTTTCTTCAGTCGCTCGACGCCTGCCCTTTTTTCATGCTGCTCTTGATGGCCTGCAAACTCTCCCACAGTAAAAAATTGTTATTTGGCTTTCTCTTATCTACTCACATCTTAGAAACATTTTAAGCCTCTAGTCAAGGTCTTTTCAACATGGAACATATTCTCCACTATCCCTCTCACGGGCGCCATGAAGCTTTTTTATTGTGGCATGTAGCTCTGTATGAGTGCATCTCCACCAGCGCCCTGGGCACAAACAAATCCATTATCACGTCACCAGAGCCTGAACTTGCTGCTTTAAAAATAACCAATCCTTGGCTTGATCTGATGCTCTTTTTGTGTTAGACTTGGCATCTTTGGCGTGGTTTCCCCTGACGTTTTGCTTCCACCACCTGTATTTTTGATGCTGTGCTGGATTTCGTTTTTGTTGGCTTAGATGCTTTGGGCACTTTGCCACTGATGGTCAGTGCCAAAGTGCAAGTGCTCCCTGTGTAAATTGTTGTTACAATTCGTTCTCCCTGATTTACTGGTAAGTCCCTAATAAAGTGCACTGATTGTGCCACCCACATGAGTAGCTCTGAAAAGGTAACTCAGAACTGCAGTGTCTGTGCACAGTTGTTAATTGCCATGTTGACTCCCTTTTCCCTTTGTGAAAAATCATTTGTGAAATACTCAAAATTGTAGTTCTGAATTGTATTATATGCACAGATCAAAGAAATAAATTGTAACTCCCTAACAGAACCACTTGTTTTATATATTACTTTAGAAAGTAGGCATTTTCTTGTTTAACCATTCTGTGTGCCTCTGCCTGTTTGTGTATTGACTGTCTGGTTTTTAAGTGAAAGGGGCTGGGCATGTGCATTCCCTGTAGACAGCAATTGGGGGGGGTGTGAGGTGTGCCTGGTCCTTCCTGGATGACTCAGAGCTGAGCTGAATAGGGCTTGGCTGAATTTAAAGTTGTGGGAGGAGACTGTTTGGCACCTGAATTGGGTCTGACTCCCTTGCACAATGCTGTCTCCACCCCCTGTGGTCATACTGCACCAGTGAGGACAGAACTGGTTTGGACTGGGCTCAGAGACCCTTGCACAAGGAGAATAAAGACATTTTGGGGTATAAGTATTAGACCTAAAACCCCTGAACTTTAGAATACTTCTGGAATCAAGAGGAACCTTTGCTAAGGAGAAGAGCTGGGGAAACTGAGGAGAAGTACTGCCCCTGTGTAGTGTGCTGTCTGGGGTTGGCATGCAGTAGCTGTTTCTGCCAAGGAAAGGAGAAGGACATTGCTGTGTGCTTTGTCCCCCTGATTGAGGAAGATCTCCAAGGGCTTGAGTAGAGCTTGCCTACTATTCTGAAGTCTCAGGGACACAAATATTTTGCATGGCTCTCCTTGTGGCATTTTTAGGCCTTGCTGAGCCAACACATGCGCTGCTCTGCGAGAAATTTAGTGTGTGGGTTTTCAAAGTGCTGCCACAGGCTTTTGGTGGCCTAGTGCTTGCGTTTATGCAAGCGTGCACGTGCGCAGCCGCCATCTGCCTCCCTTCCAGCACTATCACTGCTGCGCGCGCACCACTCACGTGCTTACCACAGAGCGCATCCTCGCGATCGCGATCACTTTTGCTTTCACCGCGATCACTTTCACGGCCGCGCGGCCATTACTTTTACGGCCACACGGCCAATGTTTGTTAGGTCTTGCTATAGACAGCTTTGCCGGTTTCCTGCTAGAGCTCATGCCACCAATCTATCAAAAATAGAACAAAGTGTGGAGAAATATATATATCTGTTGGCTGTAGTGTCTTTATTGTTCATGCTTGCTCATTGGTTTGATGGGCGACTTCAGGGCGAAGGGCAGGTTAGGGCATTCATTTCGCCGATTGTTACAGCCTGCTTTACTTAATAAAAAATAAAAAATAAACATCCTAGGCTGTGTGTCAATGCATATGCCTGTATGTCACTCCTGTACCCTCAGGATATTTCAATGAAGGGCACCGGTCTCTAGGGAAGACGACAGTTCTTAAGTCTACATTTACTTTGTCCTTGGTTTGTTTCTAGATGAAAATGCAAACAGATGGCTGTTTGTTATTTGGTTTGAACACAAGGAACTATTTTCATCCGTGCCGGCACATTTTACCAAACTGAGAGCGCGTGTGGACACCGGCTGCACACAGGATGTTACTTTTCACCCTATAGACCCTTCCGTCTCATGAACACCTCTCTTCCCCGCTACATGACACACCCGGCCTTCTTTTGGGGGGGGGATGTCTTTTTACAGAACTAAAAGAAATACTTTGTTTTTCCAACAATTAACATTCCGATGTTTTCCAAGGGTCAACCACTTCTTTGAGCCCAGAGGTGCTGCCAGGAGAGGAACAACGTCACGGATGTGTACAATAATGTATAACGACTGCACATGCAGCCCAAATACAAGGCGTGGTGTGTGTTTGTCTCGTAAAGCAGAACAAACCACCAGCATTTCACAACAGGAAGAGTTTACTTGCTGGACAGTGCTGGCCTACTGGGGATACTGTAGATGCTGTTTAAATGGCCAGGGAAGCGGATGCAGTGACATGGGCTCTCGGTGCGGACAGCAGCAGCGGAAAGTGATTCCCCTGTAGGCCTGCAAGTATTTATATGCAAGTAAAATCTGGGTTTGAGGCTCACAAGTCGGACGCCTTGTCTGGAAAGAATGCAGTCACAGCGGAATGTGGCTAAGTGCAGGGCAGTGCACCCGAAATGTTGGCTTACTTTCTTACTACACAACAGTCGACCAACCCTCCTTTGTAGGGTGATTCTTTCTTGTTTACTGGCACACTTGGCACTTTGGGATTACTTTTCTCTTACAATACAAGCAACAGAAGCGCAGTCTGGTGGGAAATGAGACGCTTCCAAAAATTGTGTTAAGAGGGACTTGGAAGACAGCAGAAGTTGTTTTCTGAATGGAATCTGTTGTCAAGCCCCTTCTCTTTTCATTATCCAGCTCTCAGGTGCAGAAATATCTGTTTTTATTGGAAACTTGCTAAATATTTACAGCAGTGATTAGTAATCAGTATATTACTTAGAGTACAAGAAAGGGAAGCTAGACACTGCCTACCAATGTCATCCTTCCATGGTCCGCTGGATTGCTCCATCCTCGAGCTCCAAATCGTCAGCATTGTGGGCTCTTCGTGATGCTCAAGTCCAAGCCCTGCGGCCCTGGTGTTGGGCCCATCCTTGGTACACACATGACAGCTCCTCTATACCCAGAGTCTACTTCACATGGACTCTTCTTCCCTTGAGTCAACCGACTGATGGCTTCCCACGACATGCCCCTTCAGCACAGGCTCACTGTCCTGCTTCGTTGCTCGCTTCACCAACCTCTGTGCCTCTCACATTCAAGCCACTCTCCATTTCAGACTGCTTTTAGGTAAGCCTCACCTTCTTTCACATCGAAGACGAAAATGGATGGTCTTCATAATGCAAAGCTCAGGTAGAAAGGACCATACCTTCACAATACAACATTAGACATTAATCCATTGAATGTCTGTCCCTTATAGATCGCCAGGCGTGTTAAGGTCGACGCTCCCCGATTCTATGCGTCATCTATTGTGTCACTGTGAGAATGTCAGAGTACAAACCAATCACTGGACACAACAAGCATTGGCATAGCCAATAGGTCTCGCTTTTGGGACCTTATAAGTATTTAGTTATGCAGCACAATATCCTTGGTGCAACAACATCAACTGTTGCATGGGTAAACACTTGTAAGGTCCCAAAAGCGAGACCTATTGGCTATGCCAATGCTTGTTTCCATTGCAGCACCGCTGTGCGAGAAGAATCTCCACGCACCGCCGCTGCCAAAAAAGGCGCAGCGCCTATCGCCGTTGCAAGAACCGACGCATCGAGGGATCGCAGCTGAAGACACTGACGCAGTGACGCTCGATGCCGCAGAATCGATTCCCGCATCCCGGATTTCCTTGCATCGTGTGGCAAGTTTTCTCGAAGCATAACCCGCGGACCAGAACCCTTTCGTAATTAAATCATCACTTCTCCTTACAGACCGGATTCAACGCATCACTTCTCCTGTGTGCAGCAGAACTGTTGCATCACCTCCCCATGGTCTCAGGAACTCACACATCTCTTTGTTTTTCGACGCTTCCCATCTCTGCAGCTGTTTGGCCTAGTGAATTTTGTCGCCACTACAGGTAGTTTAAGAGAAATCACTCATCCATAGTTTTCTATGAGCCAAGTTGTTTGAAATCTTTTTTAAGTCATATTCTTAGCTTGTTGAGTTTAGATAAAAATACTTTATTTTTCCAAACTGCTGTGGTGTCCATTTGTGGTGTTATCACTGTATTACTTACTGTGTGTTTTGGGTACTAACAATTTACACATTGCATTTGGGATAAGTCTGTCTGCTCGTTCCTTGATTTGGCACTTTCAATTGGCAATGTGTGTGGGGACAATAGTGGTGGTGGGTTAATGCCCCAAGCCATGCTCACAAGAAGAAACTGCCACTAACTCTTTCAGCCTTTCTCAGATAGTAGTAAAGTGAATTGCTTACCTCTTTCAATATAATATCTGCCAGCACCTAAGCAGAGGCTACCACAGTTCACTCTAAGGGATGCATTTTTCAGTTTTGCCGCCCACTTAAGGTACTCGTTTAAATTTTGTCTGCAGTGGCAAAACATCAGAGGCAGGGTGGACAGGAGCTGCCCACTGGACTGACCTCTACTAGCTCAGGCACAGGCCAGTGCTCTCTTGGATACCTCTGGACCCAGGGGGCAGTGGGCCTGTCCAGGCAATGGTGCACCAGGAAGACACACTGTTAGAAATGGCACCATTGGCATGGGTCTCCCTTCCATTTTTGCTGTTGCCTCCTGTGTTTTGCTGTGTTTTTGCTATGTTTTTGCTAGTCTAGATGCTTTGAGCACTTTGCCACTGCTGTTCAGTGCCAAAGTGCAAGTGCTCCCTCTTGTAATTTGTTGTAATGGATTAGTGACTCCATGATTGCATTATTTGAATTACTTGTCAGACCCTAGTACAGTGCACCATGGGTGTCAAGGGCCTGTTAATCAAATGCTGCTGGTGGGCTTGCAGCACTGATTGTGCCACCCACAGAAGCAGCCTGTAAAATGTGGCTCAGGCCTGCAATTGCAGAGCCTGTGTGCAGTCTGGGACTGCCATGTCGACTTGGCAAGTGCACACACTTGCCAGTCCCTAAACCGTCCCTTTTCTACATGTCAGTCACCCCTAAGGTATGCCCAAGGTATCCCTGTGGGCAGGGTACATTGTATGTGATAGGTAGGACATGCCCTGATGTGTTTGGCATGTCCTGATAGTGAATTACAGCCAATTTCGTTTTTCACTATTGCAAGGCTATCTGTTCCCATAGGCCAGAATGGGCAGTTGATTATAACATCTTATAAACATAACTGACCCAGGGAACAAGATATGAAAATAAAGTTTAGTATGCCTGAACTCAGAATGTTAAAGTGCATCTTTTGGTGTAGGTGTTTTTTACATTCTGTGTTTGAAAATTCCACTTTTAGAAAATATGTATTTTCTTGCCTAATCATCCAGCATGTCTCTGCTAGGTTTGTGTATTGCATGTCTGGCTTGTGAGTGACAGTAGCTGCTGGGAGAGGGCAGTGGCTCTGGCAGTCTGATGAGTCAGGGCTGGGCGGAATGGGACCTGGGTTGAATTTAGAGTGGGGGGAGGATATTTCCTTTCACCTGCCTGGGCCAGGTCTGCTTTCAACAATGCTGTCTCCCCCTCCTGCCAGGAAGCTGCACCAGGGAGGACCGAACTGGCTTTGGCTAGGTACAGACACTCTCTGCTTTCAGAGATAAAGGATTTGTGTGTTTAAAAAGGGGTGCCCAGACCCCAGAACTTTAGATCACTTCTGGGAAATCAAGATGAAGCTTTGCCATGGAGAAGAACCGGAGAAGCTGAAGGAAGATTACTGCCCCTGTGCTGTTTGCTGTTGGGGTTGGCCTGCAGTGGTTACTTCATTGCCAAGGAAAGGAGAAAAGGACTTTGCTGTGTTTGCTTTGTCATCTTGAGAAATATCTCCAAGGGCTTGTGCTTGAGTTGCCTCCTGTTCTGAAGTCTCAGGGACACAAAGACTTCACCTCCAACTCCCCTGAATTTCCTTGCTGGGAATTCTATCCTGCATAGAGATGCCTTCTGCTGTTTAGGACCTCTAGAGACTGTTTGTTGCTGGGAGCTGGAAAGTCGATGCAACGAGGAAGAGGCGTATCGCCCCTGCAGCTATCGCCGCTTCATCACCGAGGAAGCGTGTCGCTGCCGCTGCTGTTGCCGTCACATCGCCAAAGAAGCGAGTCGCAGCGCCTGTTGTGGCGTGAGAAGTCAAGACCAAAACCGGCGTACCGAATACAACGCAAGGCCGCCGGGTGTGCACGCATCACACGAGTCGTCGCACCGCATCAAGACCCCATCTTTGTTGCATCACACCGGATCGTCGCATCGCATCGAGGCGCCATCTTGGTTCATCGTCAACGGAACGCAGTAAGAAAAAGAATCATCAACTCCCCACACAGTAAGGAAGTCACGCATCACCTCCCCTGTGCTGCACTAAGGAACTGATGCATCCACTCCCCTGAGTGTAAGGAATGGCGCATCACCTTCCCTGTGACCATTTTGTTTGCTTTTGCGTGACGCATCCAAGGTACTTTGAGAGAAACGTGTCGCATTTACCATCTGCAGTGAATTGAGTTTGTTCTACCATTTGAGAGTCATATTTTTGATACTGTATTGTGGATTTTTTTCGTTTGGTCTTGTTTAGATAAAGATTACTTATTTTTCTAAACTGGTGTGGTGTCCATTTGTAGTGTTTCACTGTATTACTGTATGTGTTCACAAATGCTTTATACACTGCCTCTGAGATAAGCCTGTCTGCTCGAGCCAAGCTACCAAGGGGGTGAGCAGGGGTTATTTTAGGAGTGTATCACCCTTTCCCTGACTAGAAGCAAGGGTCCCTATTTGGACAAAGGTGCAAACCATTGCCAGCTAGAGACCCCCATTTCTAACACACACCCTAGAGTGTGAAGACCTCTTCAAACTTCAACTGCAGATCTGTTGACTTTCACTCAGGCAAACTTAAATCACTTAGTACATTCAACTGACCAATGAAGAACATTCATCAAGCGTGCAGTCGCTAAGACCCATGCAGGAAGCCTCATGAAATCCTCTCTGTTGTTACTGGATGCCAAACATCTGAACTCCAGGCTATGTAGCTAGGCCAGGGCCAACTACAAGAATAACTGTGCATATCTAGGACCGGATGTGCGCATACAGGGGCATATGTACAATGAAATGTCGGAGGGCAGAGCTGTATCAATTTTGGCAGCACCGTGCTCTGGCATTTCCAAAACACAGGTATGAGCCGTATTTACAACAATATGACGCATCCCTGTGTTTTTCTCTTAGCTTCCTAGCGCCAACTCAGGCACCCTTGCACCATAGTGCAAGGGTGCCTGCGTTGCACGGAGTAATTGTTTATGTGAAGGAAGGGACAACTTCCTGCATATAAACAATCCATAATGGTGATTTGTTACTTATATGTGTGCAGCACACATAGAAGTAGCAAATCATCATTATTTAAAGATTGTTTATGTGTAGGAAGGCGTCCCGTCCTATTCATGAATAATCATTAATGTCATTTTGCTCTTTATGTGGGTGCTGCAGAATGAAGCATACATAGAAAATTCTAAAATGAGGAGAAATAAAAGTATTTCTCCTCTTTTCGCCATTCTAACCGCTGTTCTTGGCGTTAGTTTTTGGCACTGCTTTCGATTTACAGATCCTTGTAAAGCTGGGGCAGTGTCAAAAAGCTATGGGTGTTGGAGGGGAACGCCAACAGCAGCGCCCATTGCATGCCCCTTTCAAGCCAAGTGATGCGTGTAAAGGGGCCGTATTTACAAGACTCGGTTAAACCAGAAAAAGAGGCGTAACGTCGTTTTGTAAATATATAGAGAAGCATGAAGCGCCAGCAGAAGGACGCTAAAAGTGATGATCAGTTGGAGCTACCCCCTTGTAAACCAACATACCCCACAGTCTACACGATCCATCCTTCAGAGTATTCATGAAGAAAGGGGTTTTTGACGTTACAACAATCCACTCTGCTGGATTTTTTTATCTGTGGGGAAAAATCCCATTGCTCGCTTGGGGGTCATTAGTCAGAGCAATGTAAAAATGTAGGGGCATATTATCAAGGACGGCGTTAAAATTATTGCCGGTTTAGCGGCAGAAAACTGCAGCTAAAGCGGCGATAATGGGCTTGCTAATATGCCCTGGAGAATTCCAATAGTAGCGTTCACACCAGAACATGGGTTTCTATGGGAATTCACAAAGGCATATTATCAAGCCCATTATCGCCGCTTCAGCGGCAGTTCTGCCGCTAAACCGGCGATAATTTTTAACGCTGTCCTTGATATTATGCCCCGTAGACCTTTGACTAGGCCCGCTACAATGAAAGCAGAGGTACGGGGTTGGGGGGAGGGACATTGCACAGGCTGCAGGCTTGGTAAGGTGAATAACAGCGCCTCGGATCCTTCAAAAAAGCTGCTTTTAGCTGCGAACATTTCAAAGCTCGCCTGTGCAAAGAGAGAACAATGAATAGGTCTCCGATTATATCTCATAAATATATTTCCTTTTTCCTGTGTGAATTCTTACATCTGCCCAAATATTTTCTGCCTCTCACGGAAATATTTTTCTTTTCAATTATTTCTTCTGGCTCGCTCGGCCTTGACCCAGTTCTTCATTCATCATCCGCCCTCCCTTGAAACTCTGCTTTGCTCGATGTTAGAGCGGCAACGTCTTGTGACCTCTTTGCTGCCCCCGACATCCCTGGGGGCGTGGCCTGTAGCCCTGTGATGTTCGGCCATTGATTGCCCAGCTGTGTTGCTGCCGCAGCTTCCTGTGCTGGCGAGTCAATGACGGGGCAAAGATCGTTCATCCGTTTATCATCCAAGACCCCTTAACTGGGCACGTGTCACAGGGCAATAATGTCATCCTGGCCAAGGAGTCGATTATTAATTACCGTGTTTAGCCGTATTTACCTGTGCACTTACCTGTGATTTGGCACATTAATTACACACAATGAGGCGGCATATTGAAGTCGATTTTCAGGAAAAGACAAGGTATCTTGTAATGTTTAATCATCTTAGCCGTAGCACGACATACACATATTTTTTATAAATCAACCAGTGACCTACACTGCATTGTATCCAGCATTATAACAGTAATCTCTCTGTCCCTGAAGAGCTAACAGTTCTGTGCATCATGTCACAGGCTGGTGTTGCAGAGAAACATCAAGAGTGACATTTGTAAATGTTATTAGGTCTACAGCTCTGACGTGTGGAACTTGGAATGACAATGACCCGTAAAATACTGCCCCCAGGAGTACTGAAATACTTACCGGGCGCAGCAATCCTGCACCAAAAGGAAGCCTCGTAATCAAGCCCAGGTCTGTAAAGTGCTCTTTTGAGGTTGCTAGAGTGACGAGATACTTTTCACTTTACAGTGTGAGTATAAGAAAGTCTCTTTTCTTAAAATTAAGTGTATGGATAACGGAGGGCATTAGAATGACTTAGGTGCTTTCATCTTGATACATTCTACTATAAGTAAATCAAACCCCAGGTTATTGTTCTAGTAAAGTGCTTAAGCACACAGACACAGTACTCAAAATCTAAGCACACCAGCTACCATCATGTCTTAAAACTCAATATCAAAACCAACAATGTAGGTGCATTCAACAGGTACGCTGCGGTGTCCTCGAACTCATGTTCTGGGGTTGCGCTCCAGGTTGGCTGTGAATATTTAAGGCGCTGTGGCATTCCATAAGCAGGTGTGATTGAAGTGCCTTGACATTAAACTTACCTTATTATTTCACTTTAGCCTGCATGCCTCCTGCTTCATCGTTGTGCCCAATGTACACAGCATATTACACTGGCTGCAAATAGCTTTTAAGGTAACAGAGCGGCACTTTAACACAGTTTTCCAAATGCATCGGAGTAGAGGGGCGTGTTTCAGCATTTAACAGGATGGAGGAGAGAAGTCGAGCAAAAATGTAACAGCGGATCTTAGGGCAAGGGTTTACAGCAGGGTTCCTGACAATCGAGGGGGAGTAGTAACAGGAATGGAAAAATTCATTTTAAGGAAGTGACATGCCCCCAACGGGTTTGGTGGAAGGCAGAGTCTGCATTGTGTTTCATCTCCTGGACCTTGGCGAAACATCAGCTCTTATCTTTCTGGACCTGTCAGCCACCCTTGACACCGCTTCTAACACTCACTTGATCCACCCATGGATCTTGTATTGTGCCACTGAGGGGTTGGATATAAGAGATCTAGCATCCAGCTATCAAAGGAGGCCAGGAATTGGATAACACATTCAAAAATTCAAAATTAGATTCATGTATATGACTCTCAAAACCAGACTATATAAATAAAGAATTATCACTGCTAGTCCAAACCTTCTGAAGAAATTTAGCTGGACTAAAATCATGCAAACTAATAGTTCTGTTAAGGCAATACAAAACAATAACATGAGTTCCTGATCATTAGAGATCTCTATGCCGATATTTCACTGTCATTAATCAATCAATTGGAATGCACAATCAACTTAAGAAGAAAAGTCATTTTAAACATAGCCTCTGATTTAGTAACAAGTAAAATTTATTAAATATATTCAAAGGGTCATACATCATTAGAAAACATTTAGTATTAAAAGAGTGCCGGTCAATCTAATTAGTTTCGGTTTGCCATAAGGTGACAAGAAGCTCTGGAAAGTTCAGCAAGGAAATGAGCTATATCAGCTCAAGGGAAATGTCCCATCGTGAAAGAGTCAACGAATGGTGCACATAGCGTTTGCATCAGTCCGAAAAGAAGAATTTAGAGTTTGCAAAGGTTCACAAAGGCAAACTCTGGTATCAAGTCTGGTTCAGATTGGGAAAATCAGAGTGAACCAGTCAGTCAGTTCATCACCAACGCGATCCAATAATCTCACCCAACGTCCTCAAATCAATACATATTATACTCCTCTAGTTCCTGTGGTGACACCTCCTTGGTCACCTCATCGTGTCAGACCACTTAGTCCATTGGTCAGTTATGTAGGATGGTTGTCGTATGACATAAAGTAGACATATATTATAGAAAGAGATGGTGTTGTTCACGTAAGTTGTCAGATCACTCTGTATACGTAAACTTACAAGCAATGATCCTTTAGCAGTAGGCACATGTATGAGTTCAAGAGGACAGTTTCCCATAGCAAATGTTCCCAATATAGCAGCTTTTATTGCAAACAGTCCTTGTAAGCGACTTAGAACTCTTCTAGTAAGACACAATTTTGCTTCACATTGTAAGTTTATGAAGCTTTCTCACGAGTTTAAGGCAGTGCAAAATAGGGATAAAGGCAGGCCTATTACATTTGCTTTAAAATGTGCAGAATATAAAGCAATGAAATGATACATTTCATGAATAAAAACAATTCTCTAAGATTCTTACGATTTATAGGCACTCAGAATACAGTATTAGTTGTATCGTAATGTTCACATACAACTATGGCATATTACTGCATTTTCAAACTATCAACATGTAAAGTTATTTCAAATCATACATATTAACATATGATTTACAGTAGTATATATATTAAGAGCATAATCTAAAGGTTTCGGAACAATTGCACTAAAGATGGCTATGCAACACCACGTTTTCTCTTGTCACGTTCGGTGCACATTTTCACAAATGCAATGATGAAATTCAGAATGAACCCTTCAATATCACACGTAAAATCATCTAGTTCACATTAGATTTCATTCATTATTTACACACATTAATATTTCAATAAGGATGGGTAGGAATCTTATAACATGTGAGTATATCACTCTAACTTTTCAATACACGTTGAAATGGAAATTAAAGCTGTTTAAAAATATGAAACTATATTATTTAATGTATATGATTTCATCAATTCCACAATTTATCTGCATGCTTTAACAATGCAGTAACTAAATTCTCTCATGTCTATTTTTCATGGCTCTTTACCGTGTGATTAGTGCACGTTTATTCATGTACCACTCAAGATGTCTCCTAATCGGTTTAGGTATCTGTCAAAGGATCTAGCTGCCTATCAGCTGCATCACCCTTAAATGGATCACCTCAAACCTCACCGGAAGAACCCAGAGAATCTGTCTCCCACCGTGCACCTTGAGACCCAAGAAGATCATCTGCGGTGTCCCAAAAGATCATTTCTCAGCCCCACCCTCTTCAACATGTACATGAACCCGTTAGCCGACATGGTCAGATTGCACTGAATCAACATCATCTCCTACATCGGCGGCACCCAACTCATCCTCTTGCTGTCAGAAGACCCCCCACCACCACCAGGTAGCCATTGCAGAGATATGTTATTATTACAAAATAAAAAGTTATGAGGAAGCCTCACTATGGACAAGGTGTTGGAAAGAGTTAACAAAACAGACAGAACCGAGCCAAGAGCCCATAGATAAACTGATAATGCAGTACAACCTAGGTGAAACTCAGTACACTTATATGTTAAAGACTTCATTGTAAGTTCATGCCAAAATGACTGAAGTTGTTTTTAAGGCATTTTTGGTGCAACTTGGTTTGTTATAGTGCAAGGCCTTTATTGCAACATGCAATCATTCATTCAGCCTCAGCAGTTTTTGGTAGCTGGTTTACAGCCACACATCATCTAGCAATGAAGAGGGTACGTTTTAAGCAATTAGAGAAACTGCAGGTAATCGGACAATGGTTTCCTCAACAATTTTCTGTTTTTGAAAGAAAAATATTTCCAAATAATATGAGACTGTCAGGAGGCTGTGATATTATGTCGCAGGCTCAAGAGAAACCTAATTTGCCATAGAGTGGTAAGTTTGTGTATTAAATCACTTTAAGTGTTGAGTTACATAGCCAAGTGGAAATAGTTGGTAAATATCCCTTGCTAAACAACTGTTACTTAACTCAAGTTGATCTTTGATTTTATTCTTGTAATTAGTCCATTAGTAATTAACTCCCTCCCGTTTAACATCAGAAATCTTCCCTCTCTGACTTCGTTCATGAAAGCCATCAAGACTTGGCTGTTCTTTGACTAATGCTTCTTCTTGCTTCTCGGTTTGCTAGCACCAAGACGCCATTGGTAATCGTGCACTGTATACATTTATAACATAACATAATAATTATTTTAGATTCTGCCATTATGTTATTATCATGGAAAATTAATTCATTTAGTGATAGGCTTGTGACCTTAGATTCCAAGGTTTTGTTGCTGTTTTTACCATTTAACTTTGTAACAGTATTTTAGCATGATCCTGATATTTGTGTCTGTTAACACTGATTTTTGTGTTTGTTGATAAATACTATGTTTTTACTGTAACACATTGGAGCACTCTGCTGCGTAGATATATTGATGTATGTGTGAGTGCCAATCTTTTATTTCAAGCCCTTATACACACCCCTGGCAGCCACATGGTCAAATAGGAATAGTCATAGGTGCCTGTGAATTCAGCTGTATTACTAGATTATAATGGAGAGCAGACAGCCTTTCAAAAGGAAAAAGTGCAGCTAACACTACATAAGGTTTAGTGGAGACTTTTTGCTTCAATATTGAAGGACAATTCTACAACTGAGACTAAGGAGAACACTTTGTTCTCTTCTCTATGGTACCACTTTCGAAACACAGAAATGTGATGGCCAAATATAGTTATTGATGAAACTTCTGCGGTAACCTGTAAAACCTGTAGTGACTGGTTTTACAGGCTACTGCAGAGGTAGCCTGTGAAACTATTATCTCACAAATAGCGAAAGAAAATATTAACACACGTTCTTCACTGTGACAGCCACTGCCTCCTAAAATGGGCAACTTTGGCTACTTAAACTTCAAGGTACCATTGGTAAGCTCAAATACATGATGCCAAAGTCTACTAGCCTAAGTCAAGCTATAAACATATTAGCATAACCAATCAGCAGCATCCCACAACTTGGGCAGCCAATTTTCCTTTAAACACCCCTGACATTTTAGTTGGCAGCCGAGTAAGTCAATGAAAAGTTAACAAGATGCAGAAAGTAATTGAATCAAGGAAATTATCTTTCTTTGACTGAGAGATTTGCCCTTGACTGCTGACTATTTTATCAGTAAAGCATAATATGATAGCCAGTTTGCTTGCATCAAAGACCTACACTAAAAGGAAACTCCTTCCCCACTTTAGCACCTGCTGCCTTCTTCAGTGATTTTCCCCTTAATTGTTGATTCATCTCTTGTACTTAAATATCCCCGGGGATCCCTTCCTATGCCAGTGATTGATGGACATTGTTTGGACAGTAATCTATATAACTCAACTTCTTAGCCACCTACTGAATTTTTGTACTTATGCGCATTCTTGCAATACAAGAAAAAAAAAATTGAGGAAAGTCCTTCACAGGATTTGGATTGTAGGGGTCTGAGGCCTGGCCTGCTTGGACCTTCTGCTATTTTTGGGCCCAGGTCCTGAATTTGCCAAACTCTAAATAACCCACCTTGTGACCTAATAGGAGAAGCTGAAGTATCAAATTATTTTATTGACAGCATTAAAACTTATTTAAAGTTCATTGAGGAAAATAAAATGTTTTCATAATTTTAAAATTGTTCTTAATCTAGTCAAATATACTATGATGGGGCATATGTTTAACAAAATGGTCAAAATATTGCAATAGACAACCAAAGAATTATGTTTTTGTCATACACCAGCAAAACCTAGATTTATACTAAAGTGTTGTGGATAGAATATATGACCTATTTTCCAAAAGCATACTTCCTTTAATTTTATAGGAAAATGGGCATGTCTGCTACTGACAGGTGCGCAATTGATAGAAGCAACATAATGGGTCACCCAGATCACTACTTAACACTAACTCTAAAAATGGTGACTACTTTAAAAATAAACTCTGAGCAAAAGAAACAAGCAGGCTGGTGGAATGCAATATATTCCAAGCTTCGTATATCAGGCACTAGGAAAACACCCCATGGCCTCAAATTAACAACATCGCCCTCGCTCACCTTTAACGGTAATGCCACTTGTACCCTCTGCAACAATGGTATCATCCTTATCCAAGCTTCTAATGCCAATCTAGCCATGATGGCCAACATCTTTCCTACACTCAAGAAGGCGATCTCGGTTAAATCCAATGACCCCTATCCACAACCTATCACCTAACCAGACCTCCCCCCTCCACATCAGGGAGGTCCTCACTCACCCTAAATCATCCCCCAACCTTAGATGATCTCGGAACCTCTCTACCCCATGTCAGACTGACCCAATACACTAGACCTCTGACTCATAAGGCGGGCGAGCCAACTGGTTACCTCCTCTCACCATTCTCCAGACCGATACAGGGTGACTCTTCAGTGCTGAGTCCCCCTCTCACCCTATCACCATCGCACTCATCGAAAGTTCCCTTCGTCAGGCATCCCTTCTTTTACGCCACCTGCTAGGTCGGAGTCTTGGCAATTGCCCCACACGGACCGTGCTCCGCACAAACCCACTCAATCCTTACTTGACCGTCCCTGACTTCCAGGGCAATGGCCCTCCCACTGTGGTACTTTAAATTTTGGGGCCACGTAGGAGGCATGGCCCTACCCTGCCTATTTCGGTATCAGTGAACCGAGAATGGTCAATGCGGTATGTACAAGTGTTTCACATAACGTTTCATCGATAAATTCACTTTGTATACGAGATTACACATTGACTTCGTGGGTTACATTTTAGAGCGGTAGCCATCTTATGGTTGCCCTCACATAGGCTGCACATTAAGGACGTGCACAGGCCTTCAGAACACATGTGCCTTCTATTGACAACTATGTGACCTTTGCAATTTGGCTCCACTGCCCGAGGTCAGTCCGGTCTCACGAGCTCCCCTTCCTACGGCCACCTGTGATTAGCATCAGGGTTTGACACACCATAAAGCCTTTTTCATCCCACACAAGCCTCCGGCTAATTACTTTCACACCTGACTCTTCCTGCTTTCTGGCTCGCTTTACGAGCAGGAGGTGTCCGTGTTTATTGGGGTCTGCCGATATCCGATGAGGGATCTGAGCCTCGCTGGGTAAATAATTGTGGGCTGGCTGAACTGAAATGTGGGATGGTCATCATGACTCTGCCTTTTCCTTTGTAATGAATACATATGAATGACCATATCGTAAAACGAGGAATGTGTGCCTGAAGCATGATATTTTGTATATAAGGAGCAGACCGTTTTTGTAGGATTGAGCAGTCTCCTGAGAACATACCCGTGTGTACTTCTAGGATTGCTGTTACTGGCTGCAGTCATTAATAAAACGATCCTTGACGCCACCGCAAGACTCTGTGTTTCTGTGGTCCAAGACAGGAAGAACTCGAAGTCATAGGGTGCTACCCCTGGCACCGCTGGGTTCCTAAATAACCCAGTACTTCCGTTGGCGCCCAACTCGGGGCGATTTCAGCGGTACCGGTCCAAGCCAGAGGTTTGTGAGGAGCTCCGTGTGGAAATTCTGGAGGAAGGCCGCCATTTCATCGTCCCCTGCATGTCAACATGGTCCGAAAGTCTTTGCTGCGAGGTTCCCCGCTTGCTGACGGCTACTGCTGCCCTGACTATCGCCCTGTTTTGGACCCTTGACGATTTGGTAGAGCGAAACAATTGAGAGAGTCTTTTGGTGACGCCATCGATCATCGATATTCAGTTAAGTATAAGTGGAGCGTCTCCCAGTTTGTTTGGTATCCTTCGGGATTTTGGTATCCTTCGGGATCGCTTTGATTTGGAACTTGCAAGTGCCAATGCCAGAGGACTCGTGTATTCACGAGACTATCGCGTTTTGATAATCCTTTGAAGTTTGAAACTAGACTAGTGAGCAAAGATGCCTGGTTCTAGCATATTTGGAAACTTGTTTTGTTTGGGTTGTAAAAGGGATTCCCAGTTGGAGGATTCGTGTCCGGTTCCTCCAATTGGAACTCCAACTTATGAGCTTTATGTAAAACATGGCGTGGGCCCATTGCATATAATGAGGTATGGATCCGATACACCAGGAAGGATGGCGTCTTAAAATGGCCACAAAACGGTAATTTCGATACAGATATCTTAGACAATTTGGAAGTTAAATTATTTAAAAAGAAAGCCCGGCCGGCGATGTTTGATTCTTTCCGCCTATGGCGAAAGGAAGCCAAACAAAAGGAAATCAAGTTAGCGAAGAAAAACAAAAGAGAGAGAGGTATGTCGGTTATGCAAGCAGCTGTACAATTTAAGGATAATGAGGAGGAACAAATGAATGAGCAGTTACATAGACAGCGTAAACTAGGGATCGATAAATGTTACCCAGTTTTACCGCACCTTCAACAGAATGTGTTAGAAGAGAAGGAGAAAGATCCCCTAATGTCACATTTGCTAAGTTCGCCACCCCCGTATGTGCAAAATGCTACAGCACCTCTGCAACTGTTAAATGCGCAGCCTGCAGTTAATTTGCCGCAAGCCTTTCCGCAGCCGCCAGCTCCTCCTCAGCTGGCTCCTGTCCCTACAGCGCAGCCCTTTCAAGGGCCGCCAAGTGCACTGCCTGTCTCTTCTGCGCTTCCTGCGACTTTGTCTAGTACGTCAGCTGCCTCCCTTGGCGTTCTTCCTGATACTACCACTGTACCTGTATCTGCACCCGTTTTTCTTCCCTCTGTTTTTCCCCCCGTCCTCGCCTCAACTTCTCCTTCTACACGACAACGAATAGCTAGTGTAGTCACTAGTTTAATGTCGCCTCTCTTTGGGTCATCTAGTATGACCCCTGGTTCACAACGTAAGCAATTGCGTAGTCAGCTGCCTGGTTCTGAAGAGAAAGAGGTATTAGATCATATGGCACGTAGATGGATTGTTTTTTCTTCACTCTATGATGTAGAGTCAGTTGTTAATGTTTTTCACCAATGGGACGCCCCAAAACAGAGGTATGTGTTTGAGAAAATGTGTGAATTCCTCTGTGAGGAATTGGAGGATCATGGTAGAGACCCAAGCTCGCAGGAGTTGTGTCAAGTGTGATTTAATTTTGGAAAAGGTACGATTGTGGGTCCCGGTGTAGATAAAGCAGTTGCAACTTTACTGTCCCTCAGGAATGATGATTGTCATCAGTCATTGTTCGAACAGGATTTACCTATAGGGAAAAAGGTAAAAGCACGACAATACCCCATGAGAGAAGTCCCTCCGGTATGGAAGGATGCTGTTGCAGCTGATGCCGCCCAAGGTATCGCTGCTATGCCAGCTCATTTTCAGCGTGTTTGGGTGCATGTCCCTTGGAAACGATCTGAAGTAATAGCGCTTAAACAGACATTGCCTGACCCTCGTAAAAACCCTGCAGGATATTATAAGGAGTTGTCACAGACGGCAGGATCATGTATCATGAATCTAGCTGATATAGATATGTTGTTTGGAAATGTTGTTCCACAGCCCTTATGGGGATCAATTCGTAATGTAGATCACGATGCAGAACTAGGTGGCACATGGGCTAATATCATTGCTGCAGACACTAGACAAGTTGGTGGTGCGAAACCTGAGCCTTTAGTAGCAGAACTCCCTGGTAGAATTATTACCTACATGAAAACTTTAATGCCCGCGATGCGTGTGAATTGGGATAAATTGTCTGCGTGTAAGCAGAAGAAAGATGAAACAGTGTCTGATTTCTTCACTAGGTTTGAGGAAACGTTTATTGACCACAGTGGTCAGGATATGAGTACTGAAGGTGGCCAACGGCTATTTGTTGATAAATTTGTGCATAATTTGCTTCCCGAGTTGTGTAAGAAGTTAAAAGATTCAGAGAGTTCTTGGGCTGTTTCCTCATCAGCGCAAATACTGGCTACTGCACAGTATTACGAAAATAGAGATAAGGATGAGAAAGATAAAGCAGACAAGAAAACAAAATAATTAAAAACGAAGGTTCTGTTACAGCAGGCCTACCCACCACGCGGTAGTCAGAGTAACTATCAGCAACCTCAACAGTTTCAGAGAAACATGCAAAGGTTTGAGTATTCCCAAACGCGTGTTCCTGTAGGTCCCAATCAATGTTCATATTGCAAAGAAGAAGGTCATTTTAAGTATAGTTGTCCTAAACTGTTGAAACGTACTAATAATGCTTATGGCGCAAGAGGTAGAGGTGGTCAGCAAGCTCCTAGAGGCAGGGGGCATGGAAATGTTCCCCAGAACGCGCGTCCTCTTCCGCCTCAAAATACGATGAATCGCTTTGATCAGCATGCCAATGCGACTGGTAATACAGCTCAGTACTATAATAATGACTATTATGCAGAAGACGACAATGTGGAAAGTAATGATTACTAGGACAGCCATAGACAGAGAGAGGGAGTTGTTTCAGTGCCAGCGGATCAGAGTGGCCCATATGTTAAGGTGACTACAGCGGGTGTGTCAGAACCTTTTCTGCTGGATACTGGTGCTGCAAAGAGTTCAATTATGCATTCAAAACTCCCTGGCGCGCCTTTGTCTGGCGAAATGAATGTTTCAGTAGGTTTTTCTGGCGCCCCGGTTAGGAACCCAATCTCTAGTCCCATGCCCCTTTCTGTTGGACCTTGTGAGCTGAACGCACCCCTTATCCTAACGACAGGTTGTGGTGAAAACCTGTTAGGATTAGATTTATTAAAGAGATTACATGCGACATTATATTGTTCCCCCTCTGGAGTACAACTCACACTTGGTAGGGAAGTGGTTTCTCCAATGTATTTGTCAAGGAGTGACATGCCAGCTGAATTGTCATCTCTTCCATACGCTCTTTGGGCTTCTGGTCTTAATGATGTGGGTCTCTTGGAAATACCACCGTACGTGGTAACTTTGAAAGCCAATGTTAAATTGCCACGCATTCCCCAGTACAAGATCTCTAATGAGGGCGAAAAAGCGCTGCTAGCGATTATCTATGATCTGATTGAAAAGGATGTCATCGAAGAGACAAGAGGTAATGTCTGCAATAGCCCTGTTTTGCCTGTTTTAAAACGTACTGACCCTTCACAGCCACCTGTTTACAGATTTGTGATCGATCTTAGAGAGGTAAATAAGATTGTTGTACCACAGTTTCCAGTTGTCCCTGATATAACCGCTTTGTTAACTATGATTCCAGCTTCCGCTGCTTGGTTCTCAGTGATTGATTTAAAGAATGCTTTCTTTAGCATCCCAATTGCAGAGGAAAGCAGGGACATTTTTGGCTTCAGTTTAGGAGGTCGTAGCTTCCGTTTTAAACACGCTCCTCAGGGCTACTGTGAAAGCCCATCAATATACAGCCAAGCTTCAAAAGCACAGCTTGATGCAATTGTTTTACCTAGTGGTGCCACCCTTATCCAGTATGTTGATGATTTACTAATCGCCACGGATACTGAGGAGATTTGTAAAGAAGCTACGGTGTCATTGCTGCGTCATTTGTCTGCCTTCCACCACAAAGTGTCTCTCTCAAAACTGCAATATTGTCGACAAGAAGTGACCTACTTAGGTCATCTCTTTTCGAAGGAGAGAAGGAAACTGACCCCAGAAAGAATTCAGGCCATTGCAAAATTGAGCGTGCCAAGAACACAGAGAGAAGTGCGTGCTTTCCCGGGTATTACTTCCTACTGTAGGCAGTGGATCCCGAGTTTTTCTTGCTGGCAAAACCTTTAATAGCATTGACATGTAAAGATACACAGAATCTCGTCCCTTGGTCTGAAGAGTGTCAGAAAAGTTTTTCTGAATTGCGTGAGGCATTATGTTCAGCTCCTGTGTTGGGCACTCCCGACTACAGCAAGCCTTTTACACTGTATGTTCACGAGAAAGAAGGTTGTGCATTGTCAGTGTTGACACAGTCTTTTGGAGACAAGCAGCGCCCATGCGCGTATTTTTCATCAACTTTGGATCCGGTAGCCAAAGCTTTGCCAAGTTGTTTAAGAGCCACAGCGGCAGCAGCTGTCTCTATTCGACAGTCTGCTGGGTTAGTAATGAATAACATGTTAATTGTGATGGTTCCACACGCAGTGGACACGTTGTTGAACAGAACCAAGACACAGCACTTAACTAGTGCTCGATTGTCAGGTTGTGAGTTGACACTATTAGCGAGTCATGTACACATAAAAAGATGCAACACATTGAATCCAGCTACTTTATTGCCGATCGCAGCAGACACGGATGAGATTGAACAGCATGATTGTCTGTTTAGAACTGAAGAAGAAACAAAAGGGAGGGTGGATCTTAAAGATACTGCCTTGGTTGAATGTGATGGTACCTTATGGGTGGATGGTTCATGCTTCAAGCTTCCGAATGGTGATACGACTGCTGCATATGCTGTCACGACTTTGCACACAGTTGTTGAAACCGCACGTATACCACATAACTCGGCTCAAGCAGCAGAGCTAATTGCACTTACAAGAGCATGTGTGTTGTCAAAAGGTATGAGGGTGAACATATACACAGATAGTCAGTATGCTTTTGGAGTGGCCCGTAGTTTTGGGCGCTTGTGGAAAGAACGTGGGTTCCTGACTTCGCATGGAACCAAAAGTCAGAATGGACAGTTGGTGAATGACCTCCTTGAGTCACTGACCTTGCCGCTACAAGTTGCGATTGTAAAATGCAGTGCACACAAGAAAGTTACGGATGATGTCGGTCGTGGTAATGCATTTGCTGATGAAGTTGCGAAAGAAACAGCAAAGAATGTAAATAATCGAATGTATGTCGCAGGCCCTGCAAGGTGGGTTGGTGATGTTGGAATGTGTGAAGACACGATAGAGAGCGTGAAGTCCCTTCAAGCTGAAGCCACAGAGAAAGAATTGAGCAAGTGGAGAGAAAGTACGGGTAGATTGGATGAAAAGGGTTGTTGGGTTGATTTGTCAGAACATCAGCGTTGGCTGTTACCCGATGCGTATGTGCTTGCAGTTGTGACCATGGCTCATTGAATGGCCCATATTAGTGTAAAAGGGATTTGCAAGTTGTTGGCTCCAGTATGGCAAAACGCAGGAATTCCTAAATGTGCAGAGAATGTGGTCAAGAATTGCATGGTATGTCTGAAATACAATCCTGGTAGGGGAACCCCAACTCCAGCTGGTCATTTTGCGCCTCCTACGTACCCGTTCGAGGTTTTGCAGCTAGATTTCATCCACATGGAAAGGTGCAACAATTTAAAATATGTACTCGTTGTTGTCTGTGCCTTCTCAAAGTGAATAGAAGCATACCCCTTAAAAGACAATACTGCCTTGTCCACAGCTAAAGCCCTTGTCAAAGAATTTTTCCCTAGGTTTGGAATGCCGAGAATGGTCTGGAGTGATAATGGGAGTGAATTTGTGGGTCGAGTGATGAAAGAAGTATGTGAGGGACTAGGGATTCAGCAGAAATTTCACGCTGCAAATCACCCCCAATCAGCTGGATTAGTAGAGTGCTATAATGGCACCTTAAAACTTAAATTGGCCAAGATTCAAGCAAGCTCTGGTCTTAAATGGCCTGACGCGCTGCCTTTAGCACTCCTATCAACGAGAATGACTGTGCATTCGCGAGTGGGACTTAGTCCATATGAGGTAGTATTTGGCCGTCCGGCCAATGTATGGGGAGTGCCAAGGCCTACAAAATTCAGTGAAATCGAACATCCAATACTGCTTGATTATCTACATGAATTGACGGCTAAATTGCGTGTTTTACACCAACAGGTGCACGATACTCTGCCTCAAGCCTCTGAAGCTCCAGGACACCCTATCAATCGTGGGTGCTGGTGAAGAATTTTCAACGGGCCAAGAATGATGAGCCCCGTTGGACTGGCCCCCATCTCGTCCTTCTTTCCACAAGATCGGCTGTTCGAGTGGAAGGAAAGAAGAACTGGATCCACGGCGTCCACTGCAAAAGAGTCCCTTTGCCTTTGCCATATGACCGGTGGGTCCAGGAGAGGATCGCTGATTCTGAAACTGAGACCGTGCCTCGTTTTCTGCCTTTTAGCGATGCGCGTGTGAAAGGAACAAGCTCCGAGCAGGAGAGTGACAATATTCTGCAAGAAGCCGTGCCACCATCAATCCGATTGGATACTACAGAACCTGAACTTTTGTTTCAAGATCAGACAGTACCCGGACGAGAATGCTATAACTTGAGGCCTTTTTCTTTAATATTTTTGACAGTACAGCTCTCTCCCATCTGAGAAACTTTCTTATTTTTGGTTTTTCTTTTTCGAACCACCATCCGGGTTCAGCGGCAGGGCCGTGGTGCCAAGACTTCGGGGTTCAGGCTGAAGACGTTAGGTCAACGGTTCTGGTTGGTCTGGGGCGTTCCCTGGGCTGACAGGCGTACTCCTTAGCAGAAGATACTCACCCGCCGCGAGCAGCACGATTAGAGGATGGAGTTTTTCAAGATGGAGAGACCCGCTGAAGAAATGAACTTTAAGACAAAAATGTGTAAAATAATGAAGAGCAAACGTTTTGTATTATTATGTCTGTTTATAATATTTAGTATGATGGTGTTTACTGTAGGTTATGTATTCTTCTCCTCTCAAGTTCATTTGCACCCACTGTACAGCCTATACCTCCTCCTACTGTCTCCTTACACTCTTTCCACCCTCTGCCTAAACATGAACAAGCTAGACGGTCTGAGTTTGCAAACAACTCATTTATTCAACTCTTACACCAGCACCAACTAGTTATGAACACAACAAATTGCTGGGTGTGTGGTTTAATGCCACATACCATTAATAAGGGTATCCCATATCTAGTGCTGCCGTTTAGCTATAATGGATCGTCATGGGCATTCCAGACTATGTTTCTTTTTGCGTTAGATGCCTACTCCGATGGTCAATAGTAGGAACCTGAGACAACTGACTCGTGTGGTTGAATCCACTGTTAATGTAACGGCTGGTGCCCTTGGTAATTTGACAGCTGAGCTCCAAGCGGATCGCCTCATGACTTTGCAGAACCGTATGGTTCTAGACGTCATACTTGCAGACCGTGGTGGGGTATGTAAGGTCATCCAATCTAGCTGTTGCATTTTCATACCAGATAACGCTCCAACAGTTTATCAGGCCATATCCAAACTGCATAAAAGATCTGAATCTATTCACGTGGATAAAGGAGATTGGTCACTGATGGGGTGGTTCTGGGAACTGATATCTGCCTGGGGATGGAAGATTATGATGGTCATTGGAATGATCTTAGCCATTCTTTTCCTGTTCTGTCTGTGTGTACAGTGTGCTCCTGCGATATGTGGCCTCTGTGCTGCATTGTGTGTAAGGAAACCTGTATCGAGGGACGAGCTAAGTAATAGGATGATGCTACAGCAACATCTCCATGACCTTATGAATATAGACCTGGACTCGGATTAATATGAGTATAGGTATTGCCTATGTAAGGGCAAAAGGAGGGTCTGTGGTACTTTAAATTTTGGGGCCACGTAGGAGGCATGGCCCTACCCTGCCTATTTCGGTATCAGTGAACCGAGAATGGTCAATGCGGTATGTACAAGTGTTTCGCATAACGTTTAATCGATAAATTCACTTTGTATACGAGATTACACATTGACTTCGTGGGTTACATTTTAGAGCGGTAGCCATCTTATGGTTGCCCTCACATAGGCTGCACATTAAGGACGTGCACAGGCCTTCAGAACACATGTGCCTTCTATTGACATCTATGTGACCTGTGCAATTTGGCTCCACTGCCCGAGGTCAGTCCGGTCTCACGAGCTCCCCTTCCTACGGCCACCTGTGATTAGCATCAGGGTTTGACACACCATAAAGCCTTTTTCATCCCACACAAGCCTCCGGCTAATTACTTTCACACCTGACTCTTCCTGCTTTCTGGCTCGCTTTACGAGCAGGAGGTGTCCGTGTTTATTGGGGTCTGCCGATATCCGATGAGGGATCTGAGCCTCGCTGGGTAAATAATTGTGGGCTGGCTGAACTGAAATGTGGGATGGTCATCATGACTCTGCCTTTTCCTTTGTAATGAATACATATGAATGACCATATCGTAAAACGAGGAATGTGTGCCTGAAGCATGATATTTTGTATATAAGGAGCAGACCGTTTTTGTAGGATTGAGCAGTCTCCTGAGAACATACCCGTGTGTACTTCTAGGATTGCTGTTACTGGCTGCAGTCATTAATAAAACGATCCTTGACGCCACCGCAAGACTCTGTGTTTCTGTGGTCCAAGACAGGAAGAACTCGAAGTCATAGGGTGCTACCCCTGGCACCGCTGGGTTCCTAAATAACCCAGTACTTCCGTTGGCGCCCAACTCGGGGTGATTTCAGCGGTACCGGTCCAAGCCAGAGGTTTGTGAGGAGCTCCGTGTGGAAATTCTGGAGGAAGGCCGCCATTTCATCGTCCCCTGCATGTCGACATGGTCCGAAAGTCTTTGCTGCGAGGTTCCCCGCTTGCTGACGGCTACTGCTGCCCTGACTATCGCCCTGTTTTGGACCCGTGACGATTTGGTAGAGCGAAACAATTGAGAGAGTCTTTTGGTGACGCCATCGATCATCGATATTCAGTTAAGTATAAGTGGAGCGTCTCCCAGTTTGTTTGGTATCCTTCGGGATTTTGGTATCCTTCGGGATCGCTTTGATTTGGAACTTGCAAGTGCCAATGCCAGAGGACTCGTGTATTCACGAGACTATCGCGTTTTGATAATCCTTTGAAGTTTGAAACTAGACTAGTGAGCAAAGATGCCTGGTTCTAGCATATTTGGAAACTTGTTTTGTTTGGGTTGTAAAAGGGATTCCCAGTTGGAGGATTCGTGTCCGGTTCCTCCAATTGGAACTCCAACTTATGAGCTTTATGTAAAACATGGCGTGGGCCCATTGCATATAATGAGGTATGGATCCGATACACCAGGAAGGATGGTGTCTTAAAATGGCCGCAAAACGGTAATTTCGATACAGATATCTTAGACAATTTGGAAGTTAAATTATTTAAAAAGAAAGCCCGGTCGGCGATGTTTAATTCTTTCCGCCTATGGCGAAAGGAAGCCAAACAAAAGGAAATCAAGTTAGCGAAGAAAAACAAAAGAGAGAGAGGTATGTCGGTTATGCAAGCAGCTGTACAATTTAAGGATAATGAGGAGGAATAAATGAATGAGCAGTTACATAGACAGCGTAAACTAGGGATCGATAAATGTTACCCAGTTTTACCGCACCTTCAACAGAATGTGTTAGAAGAGAAGGAGAAAGATCCCCTAATGTCACATTTGCTAAGTTCGCCACCCCCGTATGTGCAAAATGCTACAGCACCTCCGCAACTGTTAAATGCGCAGCCTGCAGTTAATTTGCCGCAAGCCTTTCCGCAGCCGCCAGCTCCTCCTCAGCTGGCTCCTGTCCCTACAGCGCAGCCCTTTCAAGGGCCGCTAAGTGCACTGCCTGTCTCTTCTGCGCTTCCTGCGACTTTGTCTAGTACGTCAGCTGCCTCCCTTGGCGTTCTTCCTGATACTACCACTGTACCTGTATCTGCACCCGTTTTTCTTCCCTCTGTTTTTCCCCCCGTCCTCGCCTCAACTTCTCCTTCTACACGACAACGAATAGCTAGTGTAGTCACTAGTTTAATGTCGCCTCTCTTTGGGTCATCTAGTATGACCCCTGGTTCACAACGTAAGCAATTGCGTAGTCAGCTGCCTGGTTCTGAAGAGAAAGAGGTATTAGATCATATGGCACGTAGATGGATTGTTTTTTCTTCACTCTATGATGTAGAGTCAGTTGTTAATGTTTTTCACCAATGGGACGCCCCAAAACAGAGGTATGTGTTTGAGAAAATGTGTGAATTCCTCTGTGAGGAATTGGAGGATCATGGTAGAGACCCAAGCTCGCAGGAGTTGTGTCAAGTGTGATTTAATTTTGGAAAAGGTACGATTGTGGGTCCCGGTGTAGATAAAGCAGTTGCGACTTTACTGTCCCTCAGGAATGATGATTGTCATCAGTCATTGTTCGAACAGGATTTACCTATAGGGAAAAAGGTAAAAGCACGACAATACCCCATGAGAGAAGTCCCTCCGGTATGGAAGGATGCTGTTGCAGCTGATGCCGCCCAAGGTATCGCTGCTATGCCAGCTCATTTTCAGCGTGTTTGGGTGCATGTCCCTTGGAAACGATCTGAAGTAATAGCGCTTAAACAGACATTGCCTGACCCTCGTAAAAACCCTGCAGGATATTATAAGGAGTTGTCACAGACGGCAGTATCATGTATCATGAATCTAGCTGATATAGATATGTTGTTTGGAAATGTTGTTCCACAGCCCTTATGGGGATCAATTCGTGATGTAGATCACGATGCAGAACTAGGTGGCACATGGGCTAATATCATTGCTGCAGACACTAGACAAGTTGGTGGTGCGAAACCTGAGCCTTTAGTAGCAGAACTCCCTGGTAGAATTATTACCTACATGAAAACTTTAATGCCCGCGATGCGTGTGAATTGGGATAAATTGTCTGCGTGTAAGCAGAAGAAAGATGAAACAGTGTCTGATTTCTTCATTAGGTTTGAGGAAACGTTTATTGACCACAGTGGTCAGGATATGAGTACTGAAGGTGGCCAACGGCTATTTGTTGATAAATTTGTGCATAATTTGCTTCCCGAGTTGTGTAAGAAGTTAAAAGATTCAGAGAGTTCTTGGGCTGTTTCCTCATCAGCGCAAATACTGGCTACTGCACAGTATTACGAAAATAGAGATAAGGATGAGAAAGATAAAGCAGACAAGAAAACGAAATAATTAAAAACGAAGGTTCTGTTACAGCAGGCCTACCCACCACGCGGTAGTCAGAGTAACTATCAGCAACCTCAACAGTTTCAGAGAAACATGCAAAGGTTTGAGTATTCCCAAACGCGTGTTCCTGTAGGTCCCAATCAATGTTCATATTGCAAAGAAGAAGGTCATTTTAAGTATAGTTGTCCTAAACTGTTGAAACGTACTAACAATGCTTATGGCGCAAGAGGTAGAGGTGGTCAGCAAGCTCCTAGAGGCAGGGGGCATGGAAATGTTCCCCAGAACGCGCGTCCTCTTCCGCCTCAAAATACGATGAATCGCTTTGATCAGCATGCCAATGCGACTGGTAATACAGCTCAGTACTATAATAATGACTATTATGCAGAAGACGACAATGTGGAAAGTAATGATTACTAGGACAGCCATAGACAGAGAGAGGGAGTTGTTTCAGTGCCAGCGGATCAGAGTGGCCCATATGTTAAGGTGACTACAGCAGGTGTGTCAGAACCTTTTCTGCTGGATACTGGTGCTGCAAAGAGTTCAATTATGCATTCAAAACTCCCTGGCGCGCCTTTGTCTGGCGAAATGAATGTTTCAGTAGGTTTTTCTGGCGCCCCGGTTAGGAACCCAATCTCTAGTCCCATGCCCCTTTCTGTTGGACCTTGTGAGCTGAACGCACCCCTTATCCTAACGACAGGTTGTGGTGAAAACCTGTTAGGATTAGATTTATTAAAGAGATTACATGCGACATTATATTGTTCCCCCTCTGGAGTACAACTCACACTTGGTAGGGAAGTGGTTTCTCCAATGTATTTGTCAAGGAGTGACATGCCAGCTGAATTGTCATCTCTTCCATACGCTCTTTGGGCTTCTGGTCTTAATGATGTGGGTCTCTTGGAAATACCACCGTACGTGGTAACTTTGAAAGCCAATGTTAAATTGCCACGCATTCCCCAGTACAAGATCTCTAATGAGGGCGAAAAAGCGCTGCTAGCGATTATCTATGATCTGATTGAAAAGGATGTCATCGAAGAGACAAGAGGTAATGTCTGCAATAGCCCTGTTTTGCCTGTTTTAAAACGTACTGACCCTTCACAGCCACCTGTTTACAGATTTGTGATCGATCTTAGAGAGGTAAATAAGATTGTTGTACCACAGTTTCCAGTTGTCCCTGATATAACCGCTTTGTTAACTATGATTCCAGCTTCCGCTGCTTGGTTCTCAGTGATTGATTTAAAGAATGCTTTCTTTAGCATCCCAATTGCAGAGGAAAGCAGGGACATTTTTGGCTTCAGTTTAGGAGGTCGTAGCTTCCGTTTTAAACACGCTCCTCAGGGCTACTGTGAAAGCCCATCAATATACAGCCAAGCTTCAAAAGCACAGCTTGATGCAATTGTTTTACCTAGTGGTGCCACCCTTATCCAGTATGTTGATGATTTACTAATCGCCACGGATACTGAGGAGATTTGTAAAGAAGCTACGGTGTCATTGCTGCGTCATTTGTCTGCCTTCCACCACAAAGTGTCTCTCTCAAAACTGCAATATTGTCGACAAGAAGTGACCTACTTAGGTCATCTCTTTTCGAAGGAGAGAAGGAAACTGACCCCAGAAAGAATTCAGGCCATTGCAAAATTGAGCGTGCCAAGAACACAGAGAGAAGTGCGTGCTTTCCTGGGTATTACTTCCTACTGTAGGCAGTGGATCCCGAGTTTTTCTTGCTGGCAAAACCTTTAATAGCATTGACATGTAAAGATACACAGAATCTCGTCCCTTGGTCTGAAGAGTGTCAGAAAAGTTTTTCTGAATTGCGTGAGGCATTATGTTCAGCTCCTGTGTTGGGCACTCCCGACTACAGCAAGCCTTTTACACTGTATGTTCACGAGAAAGAAGGTTGTGCATTGTCAGTGTTGACACAGTCTTTTGGAGACAAGCAGCGCCCATGCGCGTATTTTTCATCAACTTTGGATCCGGTAGCCAAAGCTTTGCCAAGTTGTTTAAGAGCCACAGCGGCAGCAGCTGTCTCTATTCGACAGTCTGCTGGGTTAGTAATGAATAACATGTTAATTGTGATGGTTCCACACGCAGTGGACACGTTGTTGAACAGAACCAAGACACAGCACTTAACTAGTGCTCGATTGTCAGGTTGTGAGTTGACACTATTAGCGAGTCATGTACACATAAAAAGATGCAACACATTGAATCCAGCTACTTTATTGCCGATCGCAGCAGACACGGATGAGATTGAACAGCATGATTGTCTGTTTAGAACTGAAGAAGAAACAAAAGGGAGGGTGGATCTTAAAGATACTGCCTTGGTTGAATGTGATGGTACCTTATGGGTGGATGGTTCATGCTTCAAGCTTCCGAATGGTGATACGACTGCTGCATATGCTGTCACGACTTTGCACACAGTTGTTGAAACCGCACGTATACCACATAACTCGGCTCAAGCAGCAGAGCTAATTGCACTTACAAGAGCATGTGTGTTGTCAAAAGGTATGAGGGTGAACATATACACAGATAGTCAGTATGCTTTTGGAGTGGCCCGTAGTTTTGGGCGCTTGTGGAAAGAACGTGGGTTCCTGACTTCGCATGGAACCAAAAGTCAGAATGGACAGTTGGTGAATGACCTCCTTGAGTCACTGACCTTGCCGCTACAAGTTGCGATTGTAAAATGCAGTGCACACAAGAAAGTTACGGATGATGTCGGTCGTGGTAATGCATTTGCTGATGAAGTTGCGAAAGAAACAGCAAAGAATGTAAATAATCGAATGTATGTCGCAGGCCCTGCAAGGTGGGTTGGTGATGTTGGAATGTGTGAAGACACGATAGAGAGCGTGAAGTCCCTTCAAGCTGAAGCCACAGAGAAAGAATTGAGCAAGTGGAGAGAAAGTACGGGTAGATTGGATGAAAAGGGTTGTTGGGTTGATTTGTCAGAACATCAGCGTTGGCTGTTACCCGATGCGTATGTGCTTGCAGTTGTGACCATGGCTCATTGAATGGCCCATATTAGTGTAAAAGGGATTTGCAAGTTGTTGGCTCCAGTATGGCAAAACGCAGGAATTCCTAAATGTGCAGAGAATGTGGTCAAGAATTGCATGGTATGTCTGAAATACAATCCTGGTAGGGGAACCCCAACTCCAGCTGGTCATTTTGCGCCTCCTACGTACCCGTTCGAGGTTTTGCAGCTAGATTTCATCCACATGGAAAGGTGCAACAATTTAAAATATGTACTCGTTGTTGTCTGTGCCTTCTCAAAGTGAATAGAAGCATACCCCTTAAAAGACAATACTGCCTTGTCCACAGCTAAAGCCCTTGTCAAAGAATTTTTCCCTAGGTTTGGAATGCCGAGAATGGTCTGGAGTGATAATGGGAGTGAATTTGTGGGTCGAGTGATGAAAGAAGTATGTGAGGGACTAGGGATTCAGCAGAAATTTCACGCTGCAAATCACCCCCAATCAGCTGGATTAGTAGAGTGCTATAATGGCACCTTAAAACTTAAATTGGCCAAGATTCAAGCAAGCTCTGGTCTTAAATGGCCTGACGCGCTGCCTTTAGCACTCCTATCAACGAGAATGACTGTGCATTCGCGAGTGGGACTTAGTCCATATGAGGTAGTATTTGGCCGTCCGGCCAATGTATGGGGAGTGCCAAGGCCTACAAAATTCAGTGAAATCGAACATCCAATACTGCTTGATTATCTACATGAATTGACGGCTAAATTGCGTGTTTTACACCAACAGGTGCACGATACTCTGCCTCAAGCCTCTGAAGCTCCAGGACACCCTATCAATCGTGGGTGCTGGTGAAGAATTTTCAACGGGCCAAGAATGATGAGCCCCGTTGGACTGGCCCCCATCTCGTCCTTCTTTCCACAAGATCGGCTGTTCGAGTGGAAGGAAAGAAGAACTGGATCCACGGCGTCCACTGCAAAAGAGTCCCTTTGCCTTTGCCATATGACCGGTGGGTCCAGGAGAGGATCGCTGATTCTGAAACTGAGACCGTGCCTCGTTTTCTGCCTTTTAGCGATGCGCGTGTGAAAGGAACAAGCTCCGAGCAGGAGAGTGACAATATTCTGCAAGAAGCCGTGCCACCATCAATCCGATTGGATACTACAGAACCTGAACTTTTGTTTCAAGATCAGACAGTACCCGGACGAGAATGCTATAACTTGAGGCCTTTTTCTTTAATATTTTTGACAGTACAGCTCTCTCCCATCTGAGAAACTTTCTTATTTTTGGTTTTTCTTTTTCGAACCACCATCCGGGTTCAGCGGCAGGGCCGTGGTGCCAAGACTTCGGGGTTCAGGCTGAAGACGTTAGGTCAACGGTTCTGGTTGGTCTGGGGCGTTCCCTGGGCTGACAGGCGTACTCCTTAGCAGAAGATACTCACCCGCCGCGAGCAGCACGATTAGAGGATGGAGTTTTTCAAGATGGAGAGACCCGCTGAAGAAATGAACTTTAAGACAAAAATGTGTAAAATAATGAAGAGCAAACGTTTTGTATTATTATGTCTGTTTATAATATTTAGTATGATGGTGTTTACTGTAGGTTATGTATTCTTCTCCTCTCAAGTTCATTTGCACCCACTGTACAGCCTATACCTCCTCCTACTGTCTCCTTACACTCTTTCCACCCTCTGCCTAAACATGAACAAGCTAGACGGTCTGAGTTTGCAAACAACTCATTTATTCAACTCTTACACCAGCACCAACTAGTTATGAACACAACAAATTGCTGGGTGTGTGGTTTAATGCCACATACCATTAATAAGGGTATCCCATATCTAGTGCTGCCGTTTAGCTATAATGGATCGTCATGGGCATTCCAGACTATGTTTCTTTTTGCGTTAGATGCCTACTCCGATGGTCAATAGAAGGAACCTGAGACAACTGACTCGTGTGGTTGAATCCACTGTTAATGTAACGGCTGGTGCCCTTGGTAATTTGACAGCTGAGCTCCAAGCGGATCGCCTCATGACTTTGCAGAACCGTATGGTTCTAGACGTCATACTTGCAGACCGTGGTGGGGTATGTAAGGTCATCCAATCTAGCTGTTGCATTTTCATACCAGATAACGCTCCAACAGTTTATCAGGCCATATCCAAACTGCATAAAAGATCTGAATCTATTCACGTGGATAAAGGAGATTGGTCACTGATGGGGTGGTTCTGGGAACTGATATCTGCCTGGGGATGGAAGATTATGATGGTCATTGGAATGATCTTAGCCATTCTTTTCCTGTTCTGTCTGTGTGTACAGTGTGCTCCTGCGATATGTGGCCTCTGTGCTGCATTGTGTGTAAGGAAACCTGTATCGAGGGACGAGCTAAGTAATAGGATGATGCTACAGCAACATCTCCATGACCTTATGAATATAGACCTGGACTCGGATTAATATGAGTATAGGTATTGCCTATGTAAGGGCAAAAGGAGGGTCTGTGGTACTTTAAATTTTGGGGCCACGTAGGAGGCATGGCCCTACCCTGCCTATTTCGGTATCAGTGAACCGAGAATGGTCAATGCGGTATGTACAAGTGTTTCGCATAACGTTTAATCGATAAATTCACTTTGTATACGAGATTACACATTGACTTCGTGGGTTACATTTTAGAGCGGTAGCCATCTTATGGTTGCCCTCACATAGGCTGCACATTAAGGACGTGCACAGGCCTTCAGAACACATGTGCCTTCTATTGACATCTATGTGACCTGTGCAATTTGGCTCCACTGCCCGAGGTCAGTCCGGTCTCACGAGCTCCCCTTCCTACGGCCACCTGTGATTAGCATCAGGGTTTGACACACCATAAAGCCTTTTTCATCCCACACAAGCCTCCGGCTAATTACTTTCACACCTGACTCTTCCTGCTTTCTGGCTCGCTTTACGAGCAGGAGGTGTCCGTGTTTATTGGGGTCTGCCGATATCCGATGAGGGATCTGAGCCTCGCTGGGTAAATAATTGTGGGCTGGCTGAACTGAAATGTGGGATGGTCATCATGACTCTGCCTTTTCCTTTGTAATGAATACATATGAATGACCATATTGTAAAACGAGGAATGTGTGCCTGAAGCATGATATTTTGTATATAAGGAGCAGACCGTTTTTGTAGGATTGAGCAGTCTCCTGAGAACATACCCGTGTGTACTTCTAGGATTGCTGTTACTGGCTGCAGTCATTAATAAAACGATCCTTGACGCCACCGCAAGACTCTGTGTTTCTGTGGTCCAAGACAGGAAGAACTCGAAGTCATAGGGTGCTACCCCTGGCACCGCTGGGTTCCTAAATAACCCAGTACTTCCGTTGGCGCCCAACTCGGGGTGATTTCAGCGGTACCGGTCCAAGCCAGAGGTTTGTGAGGAGCTCCGTGTGGAAATTCTGGAGGAAGGCCGCCATTTCATCGTCCCCTGCATGTCGACATGGTCCGAAAGTCTTTGCTGCGAGGTTCCCCGCTTGCTGACGGCTACTGCTGCCCTGACTATAGCCCTGTTTTGGACCCGTGACGATTTGGTAGAGCGAAACAATTGAGAGAGTCTTTTGGTGACGCCATCGATCATCGATATTCAGTTAAGTATAAGTGGAGCGTCTCCCAGTTTGTTTGGTATCCTTCGGGATTTTGGTATCCTTCGGGATCGCTTTGATTTGGAACTTGCAAGTGCCAATGCCAGAGGACTCGTGTATTCACGAGACTATCGCGTTTTGATAATCCTTTGAAGTTTGAAACTAGACTAGTGAGCAAAGATGCCTGGTTCTAGCATATTTGGAAACTTGTTTTGTTTGGGTTGTAAAAGGGATTCCCAGTTGGAGGATTCGTGTCCGGTTCCTCCAATTGGAACTCCAACTTATGAGCTTTATGTAAAACATGGCGTGGGCCCATTGCATATAATGAGGTATGGATCCGGTACACCAGGAAGGATGGTGTCTTAAAATGGCCGCAAAACGGTAATTTCGATACAGATATCTTAGACAATTTGGAAGTTAAATTATTTAAAAAGAAAGCCCGGCCGGCGATGTTTAATTCTTTCCGCCTATGGCGAAAGGAAGCCAAACAAAAGGAAATCAAGTTAGCGAAGAAAAACAAAAGAGAGAGAGGTATGTCGGTTATGCAAGCAGCTGTACAATTTAAGGATAATGAGGAGGAATAAATGAATGAGCAGTTACATAGACAGCGTAAACTAGGGATCGATAAATGTTACCCAGTTTTACCGCACCTTCAACAGAATGTGTTAGAAGAGAAGGAGAAAGATCCCCTAATGTCACATTTGCTAAGTTCGCCACCCCCGTATGTGCAAAATGCTACAGCACCTCCGCAACTGTTAAATGCGCAGCCTGCAGTTAATTTGCCGCAAGCCTTTCCGCAGCCGCCAGCTCCTCCTCAGCTGGCTCCTGTCCCTACAGCGCAGCCCTTTCAAGGGCCGCTAAGTGCACTGCCTGTCTCTTCTGCGCTTCCTGCGACTTTGTCTAGTACGTCAGCTGCCTCCCTTGGCGTTCTTCCTGATACTACCACTGTACCTGTATCTGCACCCGTTTTTCTTCCCTCTGTTTTTCCCCCCGTCCTCGCCTCAACTTCTCCTTCTACACGACAACGAATAGCTAGTGTAGTCACTAGTTTAATGTCGCCTCTCTTTGGGTCATCTAGTATGACCCCTGGTTCACAACGTAAGCAATTGCGTAGTCAGCTGCCTGGTTCTGAAGAGAAAGAGGTATTAGATCATATGGCACGTAGATGGATTGTTTTTTATTCACTCTATGATGTAGAGTCAGTTGTTAATGTTTTTCACCAATGGGACGCCCCAAAACAGAGGTATGTGTTTGAGAAAATGTGTGAATTCCTCTGTGAGGAATTGGAGGATCATGGTAGAGACCCAAGCTCGCAGGAGTTGTGTCAAGTGTGATTTAATTTTGGAAAAGGTACGATTGTGGGTCCCGGTGTAGATAAAGCAGTTGCGACTTTACTGTCCCTGAGGAATGATGATTGTCATCAGTCATTGTTCGAACAGGATTTACCTATAGGGAAAAAGGTAAAAGCACGACAATACCCCATGAGAGAAGTCCCTCCGGTATGGAAGGATGCTGTTGCAGCTGATGCCGCCCAAGGTATCGCTGCTATGCCAGCTCATTTTCAGCGTGTTTGGGTGCATGTCCCTTGGAAACGATCTGAAGTAATAGCGCTTAAACAGACATTGCCTGACCCTCGTAAAAACCCTGCAGGATATTATAAGGAGTTGTCACAGACGGCAGGATCATGTATCATGAATCTAGCTGATATAGATATGTTGTTTGGAAATGTTGTTCCACAGCCCTTATGGGGATCAATTCGTAATGTAGATCACGATGCAGAACTAGGTGGCACATGGGCTAATATCATTGCTGCAGACACTAGACAAGTTGGTGGTGCGAAACCTGAGCCTTTAGTAGCAGAACTCCCTGGTAGAATTATTACCTACATGAAAACTTTAATGCCCGCGATGCGTGTGAATTGGGATAAATTGTCTGCGTGTAAGCAGAAGAAAGATGAAACAGTGTCTGATTTCTTCATTAGGTTTGAGGAAACGTTTATTGACCACAGTGGTCAGGATATGAGTACTGAAGGTGGCCAACGGCTATTTGTTGATAAATTTGTGCATAATTTGCTTCCCGAGTTGTGTAAGAAGTTAAAAGATTCAGAGAGTTCTTGGGCTGTTTCCTCATCAGCGCAAATACTGGCTACTGCACAGTATTACGAAAATAGAGATAAGGATGAGAAAGATAAAGCAGACAAGAAAACGAAATAATTAAAAACGAAGGTTCTGTTACAGCAGGCCTACCCACCACGCGGTAGTCAGAGTAACTATCAGCAACCTCAACAGTTTCAGAGAAACATGCAAAGGTTTGAGTATTCCCAAACGCGTGTTCCTGTAGGTCCCAATCAATGTTCATATTGCAAAGAAGAAGGTCATTTTAAGTATAGTTGTCCTAAACTGTTGAAACGTACTAATAATGCTTATGGCCCAAGAGGTAGAGGTGGTCAGCAAGCGCCTAGAGGCAGGGGGCATGGAAATGTTCCCCAGAACGCGCGTCCTCTTCCGCCTCAAAATACGATGAATCGCTTTGATCAGCATGCCAATGCGACTGGTAATACAGCTCAGTACTATAATAATGACTATTATGCAGAAGACGACAATGTGGAAAGTAATGATTACTAGGACAGCCATAGACAGAGAGAGGGAGTTGTTTCAGTGCCAGCGGATCAGAGTGGCCCATATGTTAAGGTGACTACAGCGGGTGTGTCAGAACCTTTTCTGCTGGATACTGGTGCTGCAAAGAGTTCAATTATGCATTCAAAACTCCCTGGCGCGCCTTTGTCTGGCGAAATGAATGTTTCAGTAGGTTTTTCTGGCGCCCCGGTTAGGAACCCAATCTCTAGTCCCATGCCCCTTTCTGTTGGACCTTGTGAGCTGAACGCACCCCTTATCCTAACGACAGGTTGTGGTGAAAACCTGTTAGGATTAGATTTATTAAAGAGATTACATGCGACATTATATTGTTCCCCCTCTGGAGTACAACTCACACTTGGTAGGGAAGTGGTTTCTCCAATGTATTTGTCAAGGAGTGACATGCCAGCTGAATTGTCATCTCTTCCATACGCTCTTTGGGCTTCTGGTCTTAATGATGTGGGTCTCTTGGAAATACCACCGTACGTGGTAACTTTGAAAGCCAATGTTAAATTGCCACGCATTCCCCAGTACAAGATCTCTAATGAGGGCGAAAAAGCGCTGCTAGCGATTATCTATGATCTGATTGAAAAGGATGTCATCGAAGAGACAAGAGGTAATGTCTGCAATAGCCCTGTTTTGCCTGTTTTAAAACGTACTGACCCTTCACAGCCACCTGTTTACAGATTTGTGATCGATCTTAGAGAGGTAAATAAGATTGTTGTACCACAGTTTCCAGTTGTCCCTGATATAACCGCTTTGTTAACTATGATTCCAGCTTCCGCTGCTTGGTTCTCAGTGATTGATTTAAAGAATGCTTTCTTTAGCATCCCAATTGCAGAGGAAAGCAGGGACATTTTTGGCTTCAGTTTAGGAGGTCGTAGCTTCCGTTTTAAACACGCTCCTCAGGGCTACTGTGAAAGCCCATCAATATACAGCCAAGCTTCAAAAGCACAGCTTGATGCAATTGTTTTACCTAGTGGTGCCACCCTTATCCAGTATGTTGATGATTTACTAATCGCCACGGATACTGAGGAGATTTGTAAAGAAGCCACGGTGTCATTGCTGCGTCATTTGTCTGCCTTCCACCACAAAGTGTCTCTCTCAAAACTGCAATATTGTCGACAAGAAGTGACCTACTTAGGTCATCTCTTTTCGAAGGAGAGAAGGAAACTGACCCCAGAAAGAATTCAGGCCATTGCAAAATTGAGCGTGCCAAGAACACAGAGAGAAGTGCGTGCTTTCCTGGGTATTACTTCCTACTGTAGGCAGTGGATCCCGAGTTTTTCTTGCTGGCAAAACCTTTAATAGCATTGACATGTAAAGATACACAGAATCTCGTCCCTTGGTCTGAAGAGTGTCAGAAAAGTTTTTCTGAATTGCGTGAGGCATTATGTTCAGCTCCTGTGTTGGGCACTCCCGACTACAGCAAGCCTTTTACACTGTATGTTCACGAGAAAGAAGGTTGTGCATTGTCAGTGTTGACACAGTCTTTTGGAGACAAGCAGCGCCCATGCGCGTATTTTTCATCAACTTTGGATCCGGTAGCCAAAGCTTTGCCAAGTTGTTTAAGAGCCACAGCGGCAGCAGCTGTCTCTATTCGACAGTCTGCTGGGTTAGTAATGAATAACATGTTAATTGTGATGGTTCCACACGCAGTGGACACGTTGTTGAACAGAACCAAGACACAGCACTTAACTAGTGCTCGATTGTCAGGTTGTGAGTTGACACTATTAGCGAGTCATGTACACATAAAAAGATGCAACACATTGAATCCAGCTACTTTATTGCCGATCGCAGCAGACACGGATGAGATTGAACAGCATGATTGTCTGTTTAGAACTGAAGAAGAAACAAAAGGGAGGGTGGATCTTAAAGATACTGCCTTGGTTGAATGTGATGGTACCTTATGGGTGGATGGTTCATGCTTCAAGCTTCCGAATGGTGATACGACTGCTGCATATGCTGTCACGACTTTGCACACAGTTGTTGAAACCGCACGTATACCACATAACTCGGCTCAAGCAGCAGAGCTAATTGCACTTACAAGAGCATGTGTGTTGTCAAAAGGTATGAGGGTGAACATATACACAGATAGTCAGTATGCTTTTGGAGTGGCCCATAGTTTTGGGCGCTTGTGGAAAGAACGTGGGTTCCTGACTTCGCATGGAACCAAAATTCAGAATGGACAGTTGGTGAATGACCTCCTTGAGTCACTGACCTTGCCGCTACAAGTTGCGATTGTAAAATGCAGTGCACACAAGAAAGTTACGGATGATGTCGGTCGTGGTAATGCATTTGCTGATGAAGTTGCGAAAGAAACAGCAAAGAATGTAAATAATCGAATGTATGTCGCAGGCCCTGCAAGGTGGGTTGGTGATGTTGGAATGTGTGAAGACACGATAGAGAGCGTGAAGTCCCTTCAAGCTGAAGCCACAGAGAAAGAATTGAGCAAGTGGAGAGAAAGTACGGGTAGATTGGATGAAAAGGGTTGTTGGGTTGATTTGTCAGAACATCAGCGTTGGTTGTTACCCGATGCGTATGTGCTTGCAGTTGTGACCATGGCTCATTGAATGGCCCATATTAGTGTAAAAGGGATTTGCAAGTTGTTGGCTCCAGTATGGCAAAACGCAGGAATTCCTAAATGTGCAGAGAATGTGGTCAAGAATTGCATGGTATGTCTGAAATACAATCCTGGTAGGGGAACCCCAACTCCAGCTGGTCATTTTGCGCCTCCTACGTACCCGTTTGAGGTTTTGCAGCTAGATTTCATCCACATGGAAAGGTGCAACAATTTAAAATATGTACTCGTTGTTGTCTGTGCCTTCTCAAAGTGGATAGAAGCATACCCCTTAAAAGAGAATACTGCCTTGTCCACAGCTAAAGCCCTTGTCAAAGAATTTTTCTCTAGGTTTGGAATGCCGAGAATGGTCTGGAGTGATAATGGGAGTGAATTTGTGGGTCGAGTGATGAAAGAAGTATGTGAGGGACTAGGGATTCAGCAGAAATTTCACGCTGCAAATCACCCCCAATCAGCTGGATTAGTAGAGTGCTATAACGGCACCTTAAAACTTAAATTGGCCAAGATTCAAGCAAGCTCTGGTCTTAAATGGCCTGACGCGCTGCCTTTAGCACTCCTATCAACGAGAATGACTGTGCATTCGCGAGTGGGACTTAGTCCATATGAGGTAGTATTTGGCCGTCCGGCCAATGTATGGGGAGTGCCAAGGCCTACAAAATTCAGTGAAATCGAACATCCAATACTGCTTGATTATCTACATGAATTGACAGCTAAATTGTGTGTTTTACACCAACAGGTGCACGATACTCTGCCTCAAGCCTCTGAAGCTCCAGGACACCCTATCAATCGTGGGTGCTGGTGAAGAATTTTCAACGGGCCAAGAATGATGAGCCCCGTTGGACTGGCCCCCATCTCGTCCTTCTTTCCACAAGATCGGCTGTTCGAGTGAAAGGAAAGAAGAACTGGATCCACGGCGTCCACTGCAAAAGAGTCCCTTTGCCTTTGCCATATGACCGGTGGGTCCAGGAGGGGATCGCTGATTCTGAAACTGAGACCGTGCCTCGTTTTCTGCCTTTTAGCGATGCGCGTGTGAAAGGAACAAGCTCCGAGCAGGAGAGTGACAATATTCTGCAAGAAGCCGTGCCACCATCAATCCGATTGGATACTACAGAACCTGAACTTTTGTTTCAAGATCAGACAGTACCCGGACGAGAATGCTATAACTTGAGGCCTTTTTCTTTGATATTTTTGACAGTACAGCTCTCTCCCATCTGAGAAACTTTCTTATTTTTGGTTTTTCTTTTTCGAACCACCATCCGGGTTCAGCTGCAGGGCCGTGGTGCCAAGACTTCGGGGTTCAGGCTGAAGACGTTAGGTCAACGGTTCTGGTTGGTCTGGGGCGTTCCCTGGGCTGACAGACGTACTCCTTAGCAGAAGATACTCACCCGCCGCGAGCAGCACGATTAGAGGATGGAGTTTTTCAAGATGGAGAGACCCGCTGAAGAAATGAACTTTAAGACAAAAATGTGTAAAATAATGAAGAGCAAACGTTTTGTATTATTATGTCTGTTTATAATATTTAGTATGATGGTGTTTACTGTAGGTTATGTATTCTTCTCCTCTCAAGTGTCATTTGCACCCACTGTACAGCCTATACCTCCTCCTACTGTCTCCTTACACTCTTTCCACCCTCTGCCTAAACATGAACAAGCTAGACGATCTGAGTTTGCAAACAACTCATTTATTCAACTCTTACACCAGCACCAACTAGTTATGAACACAACAAATTGCTGGGTGTGTGGTTTGATGCCACATACCATTAATAAGGGTATCCCATATCTAGTGCTGCCGTTTAGCTATAATGGATCGTCATGGGCATTCCAGACTATGTTTCTTTTTGCGTTAGATGCTTACTCCGATGGTCAATTGTAGGAACCTGAGACAACTGACTCGTGTGGTTGAATCCACTGTTAATGTAACGGCTGGTGCCCTTGGTAATTTGACAGCTGAGCTCCAAGCGGATCACCTCATGACTTTGCAGAACCGTATGGTTCTAGACGTCATACTTGCAGACCGTGGTGGGGTATGTAAGGTCATCCAATCTAGCTGTTGCATTTTAATACCAGATAACGCTCCAACAGTTTATCAGGCCATCTCCAAACTGCATAAAAGATCTGAATCTATTCACGTGGATAAAGGAGATTGGTCACTGATGGGGTGGTTCTGGGAACTGATATCTGCCTGGGGATGGAAGATTCTGATGGTCATTGGAATGATCTTAGCCATTCTTTTCCTGTTCTGTCTGTGTGTACAGTGTGCTCCTGCGATATGTGGCCTCTGTGCTGCATTGTGTGTAAGGAAACCTGTATCGAGGGACGAGCTAAGTAATAGGATGATGCTACAGCAACATCTCCATGACCTTATGAATATAGACCTGGACTCGGATTAATATGAGTATAGGTATTGCCTATGTAAGGGCAAAAGGAGGGTCTGTGGTACTTTAAATTTTGGGGCCACGTAGGAGGCATGGCCCTACCCTGCCTATTTCGGTATCAGTGAACCGAGAATGGTCAATGCGGTATGTACAAGTGTTTCGCATAACGTTTAATCGATAAATTCACTTTGTATACGAGATTACACATTGACTTCGTGGGTTACATTTTAGAGCGGTAGCCATCTTATGGTTGCCCTCACATAGGCTGCACATTAAGGACGTGCACAGGCCTTCAGAACACATGTGCCTTCTATTGACATCTATGTGACCTGTGCAATTTGGCTCCACTGCCCGAGGTCAGTCCGGTCTCACGAGCTCCCCTTCCTACGGCCACCTGTGATTAGCATCAGGGTTTGACACACCATAAAGCCTTTTTCATCCCACACAAGCCTCCGGCTAATTACTTTCACACCTGACTCTTCCTGCTTTCTGGCTCGCTTTACGAGCAGGAGGTGTCCGTGTTTATTGGGGTCTGCCGATATCCGATGAGGGATCTGAGCCTCGCTGGGTAAATAATTGTGGGCTGGCTGAACTGAAATGTGGGATGGTCATCATGACTCTGCCTTTTCCTTTGTAATGAATACATATGAATGACCATATCGTAAAACGAGGAATGTGTGCCTGAAGCATGATATTTTGTATATAAGGAGAAGACCGTTTTTGTAGGATTGAGCAGTCTCCTGAGAACATACCCGTGTGTACTTCTAGGATTGCTGTTACTGGCTGCAGTCATTAATAAAACGATCCTTGACGCCACCGCAGGACTCTGTGTTTCTGTGGTCCAAGACAGGAAGAGCTCGAAGTCATAGGGTGCTACCCCTGGCACCGCTAGGGTCCTAAATAACCCAGTACTTCACCACCCTCCTACTCTTACCAACCCCTATATCCTTACATAATGGAACATCGCAAGTCCGCGCTGACCAATTCTTCCCTCTGGAAGCTCAAAATACCGCCTTAGACCACTCTGGTACACATCGAGACCCTTCCTCTCTGCCAGAACTCCCCACTCAATATTTACCCCTCTTACAGCAGTCAGACCTGGTGGCGTGCCTGGACGATATATCTCTCCAGTTGCACCTTCTTACCGTCAAACTTATTGATCTGAAAGTCTTCTCAATTGAACACCTCCCCCTGATCAGTTCCCTCCTCTCCAGTGCAAAGTTGCCCAGAGCACCTGCTGGTGACAGAACTGGCTTTGGTCAGCCTCCCCCTGCTCCTTCTCTAAAACCATACCCCTACCTAACGCTCCCTTCCACCCCAGAAGAGTGAAGGCCTATTTCGTGTCTAACGATATCAATGACTTCTTACTCACTTATCTTAGACACCAACAAGATTACGGAGGGTCAAATTCAAGCTATTCATGCTAACCCGTACAGAGAAACCCCTCACAACCCTAGAGGCTTAAATATTGACAACCTTATGAGCGTGAACATCATACAGTCCCCTCCCCCTCATACACCGGTCCAACTTTAATGCCTACTACTCAACTGCAGGTCAGCCAGCAAACACGCCTCTGACATATTCGGCTTCATCCAACACAATGAGATAGACATCATCATCCTCACTGAAACTTGGCTCAATCCAGCTTCCACTTCCTTCCTAGACCTCTTAGTGCCTCCTACCCATGACATAATCCGTCTAGACAGAGCTTTGAAAACGGGTGGTGGCCTAGCTTGTATACATCGGAGCACACTATCGGTCTCCCACTCGGAGTCCTCTACGCTATCCTTATGCGAATACCTTTGTCTCAATATCTTTAGTCACAACCTTCTGGTTTCTAAACTACACACATTTTACCACCTACCTGAGGACAACCTCCCCTTCATCGAGCAATTATTGGAAATCATCTCTGGCAATGTTGATTCCGCTATGGCCAAATCTTCCTTGGTGATTTCAACCTGCACTGGTTTAACTTCAATGACCAAGCTGTTACATGCCTCAAATCCTTCTTAAATGATCATGAACTGATCAAACTCTGTGACCAACCAACCCATAATAAAGGAGAAATTCTGGACCTCATCATCTCCAAAGGTCACACTGGACACCATTTCCCCGTGCGATTGGTCCGATCATCACAGCATCTTCTTTTTTGTCAACTTGGAAGTCTCTCGGAGGAAGGCTCAACCAGCGAAACCGAAGATTTGGAAAAGGGACCTCAGAAATATCAATACAGCCGATCTAGCAACCCACTCTATATCTGCCCTCTCTCCACAAGCTGACATGACCGAGGTGCATGCACTCACTAACTTCTACAACTCTACTATTACTAGCATTATGGATTCCATTGCGCCACTCCAACAAAAAAAGCCTCAACTAAAATTTCCAAACTATGGTTCAACGAAAACTTACACAAGGAGCGCTGCCACCTAAGGGCAGTTGAACGATCTTGGAAATCAAATCCATCCTCGGACCAACTAATAATCCTTAGAACGATAAGGAGTTCCTATAGCAAACAAATCAAGATCTCTAAGGCCGACTACTTCAGATCACAACTTATTCAAGCCGCTAATCGCCCCAAGAAACTTTTTGAGCTGGTGAAACAACAATCGGTGGAAACACCAAACCACTCGGTTTCTGAGGTCAACCCACCTTCATGCAATTATCTGGCCGCCTTTTTTACTGAGAAATCCAGACTCATCAATATTGATGTTGACTCCAGGAAGGCGCTTTTGCTAGCCGGGGGGTCTGTGCCCCCCTCGGCCTTATCAGAGAAGTTCGAACCGATCAGCCTGAGCACAAAGAGCAATGCCTCATGGGGCACCATCACTTCCCTCAGCGAAAGAAACACCAACAAGATTCTTCAGAGTATCAACCCATCTAATCATTTTGGTGACCCGTTACCACCGTCCATCTTCAAAGAACTCAACGAGGTCGTCACCCCCATCTGGACAAAGATTGTCAATGCGTCTCTCTCATAAAGTACGATCCCAGATTGCCTAAAAGCTGCTCAGGTAACACCTATCCTAAAAAAGCCTACAGCAGATAGTACGGACCTTAACATCTTCCGTCCTATCTCTAACATCCCCACCCTTGCCAAACTCCTAGAAAAATGCGTCCAATCTCAACTCTGTGCCCACATCGAGAATTTCCGTCTCCTGGACCAACACCAATCTGGCTTCAGGAGTGGGCACAGCACCGAATCGGCTCTCACTCACGTTATAGATGACATTTTAAAAATGCTCGACCAAAATGAATCCTGCCACCTTATCCTCCTTGACTTTTCCTCAGTGTTTGACACTGTTATTCATGACAACCTCCTATCCATTTTGAAGCACAGGATGGGTCTTTCTGGTTCAGTGCTGCAATGGTTCTCGTCCTCCCTCTACCACAGATCCCAAGGAGTTAAGGCAAACCACTCTCTCTCCCAACCATCACTAGTATCCATGGGGGTCCCCCAAGGGTCTGCCCTATCCCCCATACTCTTTAATTTGTTCTTGGAACCTTTAGCTAATGCACTAAATTCCGCGGACATTCTCTTCCATATGTATGCGGATGATACGCAACTTCTATCTGAAAATCTCCTGCCCGAATAACTTCATAGCACTCAACTCTCCCCTAATAAATACTCAAAACTGGTTAGCTGAGAACCACCTGTTGCTCAACACCTCCAAAACAGAATTCCTTCTCATTTCTCCCCCGAATCACATCCTCAAGATAGACATTTCGATGAACCACCTCACTGCCTTCAACTGCTCCCCCCTCATTGTTGACTCAGCCAAATCTCTCGGACTCACCCTAGACAAGCATCTGAACATGAAAACTCATCTCAGCAATGTGTATAAGGGAGCGAATCACCTTATGAGGATACTCAGGAATCTCAAACCTTTCCTCCCACAAGCTGACTTCAAGCAAGTGCTCCAAGCGCTTGTTTTGCCGAGGCTAGACTCTTGTCAGTGCTACACTCCGTGGCCTCCCCAAATATACCTTGGCCTCACTAACGGCTTCACTTAATGCGGCGGCCAGACTGGTCACGGGGACCAAAAGAAATGAGCACATCTCCTGAGTCTTAAAATCCCTAAATTGGTTGCCCTATGAAGCAAGAATTCAGTTAAAGATTGCCTGTCTATCTCACAAAGCCCTCCATTTCAAACCCCACAGTTATCTAGCGCAAAAGCTAGAATTATACGGAAGGGGTAGACCTTCTCGGAGTGCTAACTCTCTCCTCCTGAAACCCCAGATCTTTCGCAAAAATAGAACATGTCACCGAGCTTTCTCTGGCTCTGCGCCAAAGATCTGGAACTCTCTCCCACCGGAAATACGCAGAATCTCCTCCAAGGTTGCCTTCAAATTGGAAGTAAAACAAGTTCCTACCTTAAAAGGGACTTGGATCGTCTGCTCGAATGCTTTGGACTTACACCCTAAGTCCTGCGTTTGGTGTTATTCTGCTTTACTAGTCACTTTTTCCCCTCCCAGTTCGCTATGTTCCAGTTTTTATCTTACCCTTTATTGTCCTTTTCGATTGTAACCTTTTGTTTGATATGCATATGTGATTTGTTTGGGTTGGTACCCCTTCTGACGATTGTACTGTAACTATTACCTTCCTCTAACTCAAATTGTAAAGCACTCTGATATCCTTCGGGATCATGTTCACGCTATGTAAAACTTTATAAAATAAATAAATAAATGATAAAACAAATGACGTGTGCCATGATTCATTCTTGAATGTATTCTATAGAGTTCATTACTGCTCAATAAATTTATTTTACCAAACAGAAAGTGTAATATACCAGTGGGAGCTGCAGAAAGTAAAAAAGCTCCTGTTGTTATAGCACAATTTTTCATAAGTCATCATACATTTCAATGCCCCAATCTTCTACAATAGTTTCAGGACTCTAGTGCTTCAAATTTGTGGTTTCAGCTATCAGCAATGATCCAATCACATAAGGGGGTCTATCGTGAAGGGTTGTGCTGGCTCACTGAAGAATCAAGTGTCCGTTTTCCTGTGCCCGCAGTGTGTACTGTGAAGTTATTGAGGGCCAGATGTACAAACATTAGGAATATCGATTTCCTAATTGCGCTTCGATCCAAATCGCAATTAGGAAATCAGTATGCTTAATATATGAAACTCTTTTGATTTTTGTTAGCGATTCCTGGTGGATTGGAAATAGTCCTTACTCATGCATATTAATGAGGTAGGTTACAATTTGCAAACCATTAAGAATCGCAGCCATCACAGGGACGGTGACATGCTGCGATCAGCAGTCCATCATGTCTGTGATCGCTTTTCAATATAGCCATTTTTCTGTTTTTTTAAATTCAGATCGTTTTCCTTCAAGGAAAATGGGCTGCATTTAAATAAAAAAACTGTAACTTTGCAGTTTACTTTTTTAACACTAGGCAGTGGTCCGTGGGAAGTCAAGGAACCCTTTCCCCTTTGTGAATGGGTTACCACCAGTTTTAAACTGGTGGTACAGTATTAATGTTTTGCGACCGGAATTTGGTTACAAAATATTAATGCATACCATTCCGATTTGGTATTTTTAAGGGACTGTAGTGTGCTGCTGGACACATTCTAGTGTTCAACCTTGTGCTGTACCCACACTATACACCCACCCATCACAGGCATCACCGGTCAGGTGACCACGCTAAGAAAAGGGGCTGGGCGCACATGCCCTGGGCCAGTTACTAGTACCCTACTACTGTGTGTGCGTGCCTTATTCCACAAGTTTGTGAGCCTAGCACTCACTACTTTACAATGGTGACAAGAAGGTCTGACTCCCCATATGAGCCAGCAGCAGTTTGTCATGTTTCATAGGGAAGATAGTGGGCCTAGAAAATGAGAAGGCAGTGCCAGTAGGAACAGCACCAAGACGGGACAGCGCCAACAAAAGAGGACACTCAAGTAGAGACGGGCCCATGCATGTCCATTTCTCTGACTTGTTGAGGCGCCTGCAAGTTGCCCCACCTGTCGCCATCTGTCCCAGTGTGAGGGGGTGTAGGAAATCTTTCCTGACATAGCACAACATGCCTGAGCCCACACATGCATCCACAGCCTGGCATAGTCTTATTGGAAGTGGCGGCCCTGCGCAGCTGGTAGGCAGCAGTTCGAATGGGGGCCGGCACTGTGAACAAGAATTGATTCGTATGACAGGAGCACCCCCTGAAGCCCCCCTGCATGCAAGGCCCAAGATATATTTTGGCAGCACCCTGCAAGTGAAGGCAAGGCCCGCAGCATGAGAAAAGCTGCAGTGGCCTGTCGTTGAAGCAGCAAGAATGACCAGAGAGGTGACGATCAAAGCAGCACCACCGCGAACATTTCCATGCCCATTTCCAATCAGCTGGTCTGGCAGAGGGGTCTGCGGTCGTGAAGAAGTGTTGGGGCCCTGCATGAGGCAACCCGCCCTTGAGACAGCTGCTGGCAATCAGTGGGGCACGCCGCTCCGGTGAGTGCATCCCCTACTTGCACCTATCCTCGTAGCACCCATGGGGAGTGACACGCCCACAGAATCAGGAAAGCTGCTGCTGTACCAATACATGTGGTTGCAGTGCCACATACTGAATATCTTTTGCACCGCACCCGTGACTGAGAGGCAGCCTAATGTGCTAACAAGCTGCTACAATGCTGCCCCTGCATTCTGCAAACCCCGCACCTAAAACTCAGCAAACCCCATGTGAGCGATGCTCGGCTGTGGCCTACAAAGTGACTGCAGTACCACATAGTGGCTGCTCGCTGTGCCACACCAGCCCACAAAGCATTTGAGGTAGCTCCAGCATGACTCAAAATGTGCGAAAGACAATCTGCCAGTAATGCCCCAAAATAATAAATGCACACAGGAGCAAAGTATTGGCAGCACCACCTGGTGGTAGCTCTCCGCCCGTGATAGAACCAAGTATGTGACTGCAGAGGACGTTGCCCCTAATGGACCAACACTGTTAACAAAAGTCACGTTGCCTACGTAGATCAAGAGCCAGCAGTGCCCACCAGTCACTGGTGCACCAAGATGTGCATTTAGAAGGTATGGTGGCCTGGGAAGTGGCATGATCATCCTGCTGGCAGGGGAAAAGACTGGCTGCACCCTGTTTTGAGCACATCTCAACAGTCTGGCTGCCAGCGCTAGGAAGCTGCCAGAGCACTGGAAAGAGGAGCCGAAGTGCCACCTATTGGTTATTGGTTGTATTGCACACACTTGTAAAGAGCACTATCTGCGCCTGCCATCCAGCACTGAAGAAAGCACTGCAACACCTTTCCTCAGTTCCAGCCAAAAAAAGCCTAGCCACAGCAGTGGACCCCCAAGAGTCTGTAAGCCAGAGGCAGCCACAGCCAAAAATACGGGTAGAAGAGAGCGCAGCATGCCCCCTGTGGACTGCATAGTGGGCTGAAGGGAGAGACTTAACCCCTGCTGAAAGAGAGATCCAAGAAGGGCAAAGCTTCTCCAGCCAATAGAGCTGTCAAGAGTATTGTGATGCCAAGAACAGCCCAGCATCAAAGCCTAAGAAGGCAGCCAAGCATGCCTCACGAAAAGCGTAAGAAGAGTGTGCACTGTGCGTGCAACCCCCAGTGGCTGTCTGATACCACCGTGAATGAAGAAATTTCACCACCTACCCCCAGTTGTGAGTCTGTGCCAGCTGGTCACCCGCGACACACAATGGCCACCGTTAGCCATGGGTTGAGCATTTCAAACAAAGTGACCAACCCTGCCAAGCATGCCTGAAAGGAGGCAGGAGCAAGAGCCACAACCGAGCAGGCTCAAGGTGCAAGCACTATGTCCCTGTGTGAAGAAGATGACCTGACATCCAGGTAAAGGAGCACCACGAAGATCCCTGAGGAGGGGATGGAGCCTGTGAGAGGTCCACGAGGAGTAGTAGCATGTCCAACTGACAGGACACACCTGCAACAGGTCCACACATGGCACCATATGACGCCACATCTTGAAGGAAGAGAAGAGCTTGGCAGGGCGCCACATTGCAAAGGAGGAGAAGAGAGTGGAACGATGCTACAGGGTGAACAACCCCACAGGTACGCAAGATAAAAGGGAGAAGAGCGATAAGACGAGGACACGTCCCATTACAAGACAAGAGTGCATCTGTGGACAAAAGACAGACATCAAGGCAGAGCGACATCCCTGGAGACAGCTCAATGTAAGGACCACATGAAAACAGCCAGCTACCGCAACCCGCGGCTCTCCCCCTATGCTTCCCAGAGCGACCGTCAGTTCCCGAGAGTTGGCAGTTTAAGTCAGTTGGCATTCCTGCTTGCGACCACAGATGCCACTGCAGAAGAATGGCACCAGCAAAGATACGTGGCCACGAAGTCCTTCCTGTCCTTCTCACTCCAAGATATTGCCACCTGTAACCCGTATAAGAAGGTAACAATCATCATTACCCAAGTGCATCACCAGGAACAACTAAGGAGCATTGCACCACCAGAATGGATCCAAATGCCTGAAACGTCCACAGACCAACAAGACGCTCTTGGCTCCATGGGAGGCTGGCCACCCACAGACCTTCTGTAAGCCCCCATGAGCCTGAGGCCTGCCAAAGAGAGCATATTCGACCATTGGACCATCCACCGTTGGGGTTGAAAGAGACTTGGCTGTGGCCCTGTCGGGAGTCCAGCAGCAATGTTTCAGCATGGTCTACAAGAGACCCTGCACAGCCCATGCAGTCAATCTAGGGGCAATGGCCTCAGGGAAATTCTGGTGAGAGGGGAATCCCGACAATAGAGATGCATCTGCAGCAGCTCCACGACAGGCACCGATAAATATAGAGGTCACAGACGGAGACTGGTCACCCAAAGACCATCCGATGAAGGTATGCAAACCTGAGTCCTGATGGCGAGAGCACACAGACCCTGAGACACCACCCTTTGAGGTTGCATGAGCGACTTGGCTGTGGTCCTGTTAGCAGTTCCTCAGCGATGCCTTTGGGCAGCCTACAATAGGCCACACACAGTCTGCACGGTCCCGTGGCAGCCCAGCAGAAAGGGCCTCAAGGAGACACCTGAGAGAGGGGAGTCCAGTCCAGGTAGGCAAGTCTGAAGCTGCTCTACCAGCGGGCACTGGAAAGCATGGAAGGCCCTCATCCACCAAAGTCATCCCCGGTCTTTGCAGGTTTGCTGTCCACCGCAGCCTGAGCGCCTTCAAAAAGATCTCTGCAGTGTACTCCAACACTGCTCCGGATGCACCCACATTGAACTGTGTAAATAGTCTCTAACACCGTGAGACCTAGTCAGTCCGAACGACATCATCAAGGTAGACTAAAACTCCTGGCTATGCGGTCCAAAGATCCTGCACTGCCCGGCATATGGCCTGAAAAGACTCAGTGGTGCTATGTTTTTCTTGTTTGCTCTTTCCCATAGGTTGGACTTTTTAAGTTTATTTTCCAATAAAGTTTGGTAGGATTTAGTGTCCTTGTGGACATGTTCTAGTCTTCAGCCTTGTGCTGTACCCACACTATACACCCTCCCATCACAGAAGTCATTGGTCAGGTGACCCTGCGAATAAAAGTTACCAGTACCCTACTATTGTGTGTGCGTGCATTATTCCACAAGTATGTAGGCCTAGCATCCACTACTTTACAGGGACGTCCTTCCATATACCAAATCAGTATTTGGTAGCAAATGCAAACTGTGATTCAGTAACAAGTAATTTACCTCTTGTACATTGTAAAAATCTTTTTTCCAGTCACAAATGGCCCGATTTTGCAAATCGGGTCATTTGCGGCAGAAAAAATACTTTCTACATCTGGTCCTCATCCCCATATTTCTCTCATTGGGGGGCATATTATCAAGAAACGGCGTTAAAATTATCGCCGCTAAAGCGGGAGAAAACTGCTGCTAAAGCGGCGATAATGGGCTTGATAATATGTCCTTGAGAATTCCCATAGAAGCCCATGTTCTGGTGTCAACATGGGCTTCTATTGGAATTCTCTCAAATCCATTATCGCCGCTTTAGCAGCAGTTTTCTGCCGCTAAAGCGGCGATAATTTTAACGCTGTGTTTGATAATATGACCCTTAGTATGTTATTTTAGACAGCACAGCTCAGAAACATAAAGTGACAATCCCTGTTCACAGTTCCCGAACAGTACTGACTGAAAATCAAGCTCTAACTTAGAAAAAATATCAGATTAAATGAATTCACATTATATACTTCAGAACGCATAAAAACAGGCGATCGCCTCTGCGCTGCGCCAGAGCAGCCCTTCATGATATGGCCCCTTACAGGTTTCAGAAAACTCAACCAAGATGAATGTGTTTAGAAAGCAGCCAATGGCTTTTATTTTGGTGTCATTAGGGATGACAACGATACTCTCAAATATTTAATTCCGTATCGGGTTGCTCCAGCACATTCATACCCAAAGCATGCCCCTTCCTTCTGGCACGTTCAAGGAAAATCAGAATGTTACGACTTGCTCACTAGAATCATAGAGGAAGTACATTTTTACATCCTTAGTTTGATAAAATCCTGAACTCCCAAATCTAAATGAAAAACAACTGGCTGAATATATTTGACATCTGAGTATTTTAAGACAGTGACATTTAAAGGTATGTCCACCTCCGAAAGACAGCGTGCATAGGAGGTGAGGTGGACCTGACAGTTCTGAGTAAGCGAGTGAAAAATCAAAGACTTTAATTTACTGTTGCAGCAGAGAGAGTGGCAAATGCACTGGTATCCGTTATAAGACACCATCACAGAGAGAGCGGCGCAGTAAAGAAGAATGGACATCACTCAAAAGATATTAAATAAATGGAAAGTCTGCTCGCAACAGTTTTCAATTTGTCTGTGCCTGACTGGACGCTTAAAATGCATCTGCTTCTGGGAATAGAAAAGCCTTAGAGTTACTCCATAGTTTATGCATTTTTCATACAGTCCCTGTGCAGTTCTGAAAAATGACGCCTGGTTCTAATAAAACGTCGCAAGCTTATATATTTGGAAAGGGGGTTTCTTTGCATCTGTTTGCAATATAACCTAAATATAACTGTATAATATAACCCGTTGCCATCCTCTCCCCCCTTCCGAAGTTGAGGTGGGAACTGATTCATAAAGGGGAAGCTATCTGTGTTGGGGCAGTTTCCCCCTTGGACCCTAGAACCACAGCATGCTACCCCCATTTCTTCTCAAATGGGAAACGTTTTTTTTTAAGTAGTACCTTTGCCTTTAATGGGCACGCGCTGCTTCAAAAAATGATTCGTGTTTGGGACAGCAAATGAAGGAAGGAAGTTGTGATGTCTATTCGAGGCCTCCATCCATGCAGTCAAAGCCAATCACAGGGAGTGGCAAATTGTGATCTGCCTTAAAAATATTCATTAGGCAGGACAATTTGAGACCACCTGCAAATGGACAATTGGCAATGCAAGCTATTAGTACACAGGTCACACCACAAATTATTCTCATTAACAAACCGATCACAGTGCAACTGCACATCATTGGTTGGAGAACAGGAGTACTACATCGGGCCCAAAGGTACAGCTAGTTATAGCTACAAAAGAATTACGGGGCATATCATCAACGAAGCGATAAACACGCCCTATTAGCAAGGAGACGCTAACGCGTGAATCCATGCTTCTTGGCCCTTTCCCTTAACGCCTAGCTTTGCATCTCTAATGAGATGCAAAGTGGGCGTTCCTAAGCGACATTTCTCCTATTATCAAGCCTCACGCTAAGAAGCACAGCGGCAAGATAAGTAGCGATAACCTCTGTTTTTGCTACTTTCCTTACGCCTGCTTTGAAACTGACTTAGCCATGATATCCTATGGAAGGTGGATATCATGGCTAAGTATGCCTTGCCCTATCAGCAAGCTATCGCCAAACCCTGTGCGATTATTGCTGTATTTCCAGCGATATTCGCACAGTTGGCAGCTTGCGCTCTGAATTTTATCACTTTGGAGATAAGCGTTGCTGATAGCACGCTATCGCCACGTTAAAATTCAGAGTTGGCCAGCGATAATTATCTTCGCGCTAAGAGCGCTGAGAGATAATTTTCGCCTGGCCTTGATAATATGCCCCTACATTTGTACAGTTAAAAAATTATTCAAAAATGGTAAAACGTGCCTGACCTATTTCTGGATAATTTGCAAAAGTATTGGTTAACTTACTCTTGGGTGGAAAGTGAAGGCTGAGCAAGGACAAACATGCATTGGCATAGCCAATAGGTCTCGCCTTTGGGAACTCATAAGTGTTTAACCAGAGATATTGACTTTACCTGTGTCTTTAAGCTGTGCTGTACAGAAGTTTGCAGCATGCTGAAAAGTTATAATAAAGAAGTGTCAGAAGCATGTTTGTTACCTTAGATATGACCAAAAAAGCATTATGTACAGCTAAACGACCATATTAAAAAAATATTAAAAATAATGTCTTGAGTTTTGTCCTTTCAATGCTGGCAACTTGTATCTGCCTGTCCCAATGGTTGCTTGTTGTGTTTTTTTTGTTATGGGGGCATAAATAACAGGAGGGTGAAGGTCAGTAAGTCAGTCAGTGAGAGTGAGTGAGAGAGTCATTCAGTCAGTGAGAGTGAGAGTTAGTCAGTCAGTGAGAGAGTGAGAGTCAGTGAGAGCGTGATAGAGTCAGTCAGTGAGAGTGAGAGTCAGCCAGTGAGAGTGAGGGAGTGGTTCAGTCAGTAAGTGAAAGAGAATTAGTCAGTGAGATAGTCAGTCAGTGAGAGTGAGTCAGTCTTTAAGCAAGAGTCAATCTTTAAGCGAGAGTCAGTCTTTTAGCGAGAGTCAGTCTTTTAGCGAGAGTTAGTGTTTTAGCGAGAGTCAGTCAGTCAGTGAGAGAGAGTGTCAGTCAGTGAAAAGAGTCAGTGAGAGAGAGTCAGTCAGTGAGAGAGACAGTCAGTGAGAGAGAGTCAGTCAGTGAGAGAGGGTGAGTCAGTGAGAGAGAGTGAGTCAGTCAGTGAGAGAGAGTCAGTCAGTGAGAGAGAGTCAGTCAGTCAGTGAGAGTGAGTCACTCAGTGAGAGAGAGTGGGAGAGTGAGTCTGTGAGAGGGAGTCTGTGAGAGGGAGTCTGTGAGAGGGAGTGAGAGAGTGTCTGTGAGAGAGTGTCTGTGAGAGAGTGTCTGTGAGAGTCTGTGAGAGAGTGTCTGTGAGAGTCTGTGAAAGAGTGTCTGTGAGAGTCTGAGAGAGTGTCTGTGAGAGTCTATGAGAGAGTGTCTGTGAGAGTCTGTGAGAGAGTGTCTGTAAGAGTCTGTGAGAGAGTGTCTGTGGGAGAGTGTCTGTGAGCGAGTGTCTGTGAGTGTCTGAGAGTCTGAGAGAGTGTCTGTGAGAGTCTGAGAGAATGTCTATGAGAGTCTGTGAGAGAGTGTCTGTGAGAGTCTGTGAGTGAGTGTCTGTGAGAGAGTGTCTGTGAGAGTCTGTGAGTGAGTGTCTGTGAGAGAGTGTCTGAGAGAGAGTGTCTGTGAGAGAGTGTCTGTGAGAGTGCCTGTGAGCAAGTGTCTGTGAGAGTCTGTGAGAGAGTGTCTGTGAGAGTCTGAGAGAGTGTCTGTGAGAGTCTGAGATAGTGCCTATGAGAGTCTGTGAGAGAGTGTCTGTGAGAGTCTGTGAGAGAGTGTTTATGAGAGTCTGTGAGAGAGTGTCTGTGAGAGTCATTGAGAGAGTGTCTGTGAGAGTCTGTGAGAGAGTGTCTATGAGAGTCTGTGAATGAGTGTCTGTGAGAGAGTGTCTGTGAGAGTCTGTGAGTGAGTGTCTGTGAGAGAGTGTCTGAGAGAGAGTGTCTGTTAGAGAGTGTCTGTGAGAGTGTCTGTGAGCAAGTGTCTGTGAGAGTCTGTGAGAGAGTGTCTGTGAGAGAGTGTCTGTGAGAGTCTGTGAGAGTGTGGCTGTGAGAGATTGTCTGTGAGAGACTGTGAGAGTCTGTCAGAGAGTGTCTGTGAGAGTCTGTGAGAGTGTCTGTGAGAGTCTGTGAGAGTCTGTGAGAGTGCCTGTGAGAGTGTCTGTGAGAGAGTGTCTGTGAGTGTCTGTGAGAGAGTGTCTGTGAGAGTCTGTGAGAGAGTGTCTGTGAGAGTCTGTGAGAGAGTGTCTGTGGGAGAGTGTCTGTGAGCGAGTGTCTGTGAGTGTCTGAGAGTCTGAGAGAGTGTCTGTGAGAGTTTGAGAGAATGTCTATGAGAGTCTGTGAGAGAGTGTCTGTGAGAGTCTGTGAGTGTGTCTGTGAGAGAGTGTCTGTGAGAGTCTGTGAGTGAGTGTCTGTGAGAGAATGTCTGAGAGAGAGTGTCTGTGAGAGAGTGTCTGTGAGTGTACCTGTGAGCAAGTGTCTGTGAGAGTCTGTGAGAGAGTGTCTGTGAGAGTCTGAGAGAGTGTCTGTGAGAGTCTGAGATAGTGCCTGTGAGAGTCAGTGAGAGAGTGTCTGTGAGAGTCTGCGAGAGAGTGTTTATGAGAGTCTGTGAGAGAATGTCTGTGAGAGTCTGTGAGAGAGTGTCTGTGAGAGTCTGTGAGAGAGTGTCTATGAGTGTCTGTGAATGAGTGTCTGTGAGAGAGTGTCTGTGAGAGTCTGTGAGTGAGTGTCTGTGAGAGAGTGTCTGAGAGAGAGTGTCTGTTAGAGAGTGTCTGTGAGAGTGTCTGTGAGAGAGTGTTTATGAGAGTCTCTGAGAGAGTGTCTGTGAGAGAGTGTCTGTGAGAGTCTGTGAGAGTGTGTCTGTGAGAGAGTGTCTGTGAGAGACTGTGAGAGTCTGTCAGAGAGTGTCTGTGAGAGTCCTTGAGAGTCTGTGAGAGTGTCTGTGAGAGTCTGTAAGAGTCTGTGAGAGTGCCTGTGAGAGTGTCTGTGAGAGAGTGTCTGTGAGTGTCTGTGAGAGAGTGTCTGTGAGAGTCTGTGAGAGAGTGTCTGTGAGAGAGTGTCTGTGAGAGAGTGTCTGTGAGTGTTGTGAGTGAACGTCGTGAGTGAGTGTCTGTGAGTGAGTGTCTGTGAGAGTGTCTGTGAGAGAGTCTGAGAGAGTCTGTGAGAGAGTGTCTGTGAGAGAGTCTGTGTGAGAGAGTCTGTGAGAGAGTGTCTATGAGAGAGTGTCTGTGAGAGTGTCTGTGAGAGTGTCTGTGAGAGTCTGTGAGAGTGTCTGTGAGAGAGTCTGTGAGAGTGTCTGTGAGAGAGTCCCTGAGAGTGTCTGTGAGAGTGTCTGGGAGATTGTCTGTGAGAGAGTGCCTGTGAGAGAGTGTCTGTGAGAGTATCTGTGAGAGTGTGTCTGTGAGAGAGTGTCTGTGAGAGAGTGTCTACGAGAGAGTGTCTGTGAGAGTGTCTGAGAGTCTGTGAGAGTGTCTGTGAGAGTCTGTGAGAGTCTGTGAGAGTGCCTGTGAGAGTGTCTGTGAGAGAGTGTCTGTGAGAGAGTGTCTGTGAGAGAGTGTCTGTGAGAGTCTGTGAGAGAGTGTTGTGAGTGTTGTGAGTGAATGTCGTGAGTGAGTGTCTGTGAGTGAGTGTCTGTGAGAGTGTCTGTGAGAGAGTCTGAGAGAGAGTCTGTGAGAGAGTGTCTATGAGAGAGTCTGTGAGAGAGAGTCTGTGAGAGAGAGTGTCTGTGAGAGAGTGTCTGTGAGAGTGTCTGTGAGAGTGTCTATGAGTGTCTATGAGTGTCTATATGGGTCTATGAGAGTGTCTATGAGTGTCTATGAGAGTGTCTGTGACAGTGTCTGTGAGAGAGTGTCTGTGAGAGTCTGTGAGAGAGTGTCTGTGAGAGAGAGTCTGTGAGAGAGTCATCGATAAAAAAAACAAAAATCTCCCAGCATGATGATGCAAGATGTGCAAATCTTGTGGTGCAGCGGTCCTTTTTCAAAATGGAAGATGCAGATCCCAGAGAAGTAACATCATTTAAAACAAGCTGAAAAATGAATATAATTATATGTTACGTTCAAACTGGGACCAGTTCAAGCTACAGGACCAAGAGCTCAGTTAAGAACACCTGTATTCGCTACAAGAAAAGGTCTTCCAAGTGCTACCAGACACTACGCACAGACCAATGCTGATAAGCAGACCTTAGCAGGAGTGTGATCTTTCTTTTGCCCTGAGTTACCCAATCCAAGATGTTGCAGTCTCTTCCTGTGATGTCAGTTCCTTTATGACGCATATATAAAGGACACTTTATGAGAGGAAGATGTACCAAGCCACATTCGCTCCCTAATTTTTCCTTGCATACCATTGTTGCTACCATTTCTGTCCCTGAGTTTTGCTTCCAACAGGTTGAATCGTTTGCCTTCTAGGATCTGTGCTTTGCATAGCCTGGCTCTTCTCGCCTCCCTAATGTCAAGAGAAGAGTGCTGATTTATTCAATGCTACTTTAATCTTCAATCAAGAGTGACCAGATTGCCAATTTTTTTCCCGTTTGTGGGGTTTACCTCCTGTGTACCTCTAAATGAGTCTCTTGACACATATCACATACATTATGCTGTGCAGGGTGGCACTAGGAGGAGTCACCCTTTCTTCAGGAACTCTAGAAGGGAATTAAACAGATCTCGGCATCCAGTCACTCACCATGTCCTTGTCCCTTGATAACAACCACTCTGCTGTTTCCAAGCAGATATTGAACCTGAAGCACAAGACGATGCGTTGATTTGTCTAGGATCACACAATGTAGCCAAGTGGGAAGAGCGGTATTCAAACTCTGCTGCCAGTGCACTGTATTTCTGTCGACCACAAGCGTGAGCTTAAGGATTGTGACAGCTCTCATTTAACACCATGTCATGTATCCCTCACCATGCCACCTGGGTCAAAAGCCACTCTTTCCTCTAAACTGGGTCTCTACTGATGCGATGTTCTATAACGTCATCATGAGGCCGAAGGTCATGAGATGATCTGTTCCACTTATGTAATTAGTCTAAACTGTACTCTTAAAAATCATACTTCTTTGTGGTCATAGAACGTTTCCCAATATGGATGATAACAAGGCAAAAGTTATTAAAGAAATGTTCATAATTAACTAGTGTTTAATCATTTTTCATCAGGTATGTGGAAATTTAGCGTGCAAACTGAACATTATCTGCGCCATCTTGCCTCTCCCCAGCGCCACGCATAGCAAATGCACGGCCGCCATTTTAGGCACCCCACTCTCTCTCCCCGCTCGCTCTCGATCGCCAGCGTTTTCCCCCGGCGCTGCGAGCATCCCCCGCGCGCCGGCCACCCCCGCTCTCTCATACAGGCCATAAACCCTCTCCTTCTGCGCGACCCTGCTACGGAGCCACATCCGACCGACATCCCATACATGGTCATGCCTCTCCTTTGATAACCCCCTTCCTCTGCGCCCCATTGTCCGAACTGGTCCCAGGCCATCACCTAGCCCTGCGGATGCAGTTTATTGCCCCTACTGTAAGGGAAACACCCCGCATCAAAGGGATTACAGTAGATCAAAGCCCCTACCCCCTGAGACCCGGCCGGTTGCACACACCCCCGGGAATTAGCGGAATTCCCTGCTGCGCGATAGCCATCTCCCACTGCGGGTAGGGTGGGAACCTCTACTGTAACCATGTGTGGGATCGGATCTGAGCCGGGGCTTCAGGGGATGTTCTTTCAGGTATCAAGAGAATCTCAAGAATGTACTATATGTAATAAAGCAATAAACCGGTGTATAAGAGACCAGGTCTCAGAGATGCGGTTAGAGCACCTTGTGACGATACCTTGCTGTCTGATCTGATGTGTTCTGCTCTGACGGAATAAAACTTTGTTTCCTGCCTTCCAGTCTCCGGCGCCTGCCTCTTTTATTGGTAAATTATCGAGTGGTATGAGAGGCGATTACCGCCGGGCAAATACTTGAAAGGTTACCAACTGAAACTGCCGCTACCATTTAACAATTGGCGTCCCAAACGTGGGGCCCATCAGCGACACGTGGATCCAGTGGGAGAGGTCCCGACGACAGAGTGAACGACTGCAACGATCGGGAGAGCTCCTGCCCAATAGACCCTCGTCTGGCAGCCGATCATCCGAACTTCACTGGTTCCGAGCAGACCTCTCTCGAGTGATCTACGGTCCTGACTGGGAACCATCAGGAGTGCCGCGGCAAATACGGAGAGTAGAGGACGATCGGGCGCTGGAGGCGGAAGACGAGAAACTGTCCACGCGGTCCGGGTAAGGTCGTGATACACGACAAATTGAGAAATAATTGATTGATTGTTTGATGCTTTGGAAATACTAGTATTGCTCATTGATTGTGCTCATTGATTGTTCTCTTTGAGATATTCGCTGTCTACAAACGGGGAGGAGTAGAAATACTCTCTCTCTCTCCCTTTGCAGATAGTGAAGGGTAGGTAACGCAGACTTTTGTCCCCGTTGAAACCCGTCGTGCCTATCTTCATCTCCCATTGATTGATTGATTGATTGATTGTCCGAACACTAGTTGTTCGATATTGGTTCTTTGGAGGTATTCTCTGCTTGCAAATAACGAAGAATAGAGATATTCTGTCTAGTCTTTGCAAGCAGTGAAAAGATAGGTAGTGCTGACTTTTGTCCCCGTTGAAACCCGTCATGCCTATCTTCTCCCCACTGATTGGTAGTTGGTTCTGCCCGGACCGCTTATTAGAGGTGAACCATCCGGCTCCTCTGGAGGGCACCCCTAATAAGGACATGTTCACTAAATATGGACTAGTCGCCGTAGCTTATACCAAGCTATGGCATAAATATACAAAGAAGGACCCCGAGAGTCAGTGGCCACTGATGGGATCCTTCGACGACCATAAGATAGAGGCGCTAGAAATAGCTCTGCGTAGCAATAAGACGACGACTACTATGCTTGACAGTATCGGCATGTGGCGCAAAGAAGCGACGCAACGGAAAAAGAGGGAAGAAGTAAAAGCAGAAAAGGAATTACGAAAGGCAGCTCACCTTGCCGCTAGAAAGTTAGAAGAAGACATAAAGGAGAGAAGGGAAACTAAACTAAGACAGGAGCCCGAAACCTCAGGCCAGTACGCTGTTAGGACCCCTTCTTTGCTCTACCCTGAGTTGTCCTCCAAGCAGCGAACGAATGACGAGTTACTGTTAGGTCCCCCGATCATTTACATGCCCCCTCCGTATGCACCCTCCCAATCAATAGTGCAACACCCACAACCCCCGAACACGAGCGAAAGCAGTACAGGGGCCTCGGCCCTCACGGCCTCCGCGCCGGCTGAGCCTCTTGTGCCGAACCCAACGTCGACTACAACGCCAGACGACCATGAGATAGGAAAGAAAGAGTCCACCAGAATGAATCGATTAACTAAGGATGAACGAGCAGGAATTGACAAGATAGTAGGGACGCTGGTGGAACGAAAAGAAAGTGAGGAGTATATAACAGACGTGTATAACTCATATGCCGACAGCCGCAGACGACACTTCGTCGTACGGCTCTGTTATCACACCCTGAATGCATATGAGGATAGGTACCACGATAAAGGTCCCGAAGGCTTAGCGGCCCTATATAGGAAGGTAGACATTGGGGAAGAAAGAGAGGGCGATGTAACAAACCTCTTCACTCGTACACTCGAGGTCTACCGACACCTTAAAGAACATGGACAGACCACCAAAACAGAAACCCCCATAGCAACTAATCCCCAGGGAGGAAGGGCCGATGCCATGATGCCCATTAAAGAAGCTGCCCCCTACTGGGTCCCCCCACGGGGTCAGGGAACACACGACGACATCAACAACCCAGATGCGAAGGGAAGGGTTGTATATAACTGGGTCTATCAGCCGTGGGACCGACAAGATATTTTGACTTTTAGAAAGACTCTACCCGACTTAAGAAAGAACCCGACTGCCTTCTACACGGAATTGGGTACAGCCTTAGGCTCAACGATAATGACGTTAGCAGATATCGACTTGTTCTTTGGGCTATGTCTGCCGGCTGATGTGTGGAAACAAATCCGGAAAGTTGACCACGCTGAGCCGTTCGGATATACCTGGGTACAACTCGATACCATAGATAAACAGCGAGAGCCAGGACAGAAACCCCCGAAAGCCATCTTAGAGCTCCCAGACAAGATTGTACATATGTTGAAGACTCTAATCCCAGAAAGAAAGGTAGACTGGTCGATAGTGACGGCTTGCCGTCAGAAATCCCAGGAAGATGTGTCTGAATACTTCTCCCGATTCGAGACTGTGTTTTCCGATTACAGTGGCCAAGACATGACCACCGCAACCGGACACCACCTCTTTGTCCAGAATTATGTAAAGGGTCTGTCACAAGAAGTTTCCCAGAAGCTACAGACCAGCGAGAGTAGTTGGGCAGCCTCCAAACCCACAGCAATTCTCCAGATGGCCCAATACTACGAAAACCAGAAGAATGAGAACGATAGGGCGTCAGAGAAGAAGAAAAAGGAACTAAAGGAGAGGGTAATGATAGCACAGTTGCAAGGGGTGACCATAGGAAGAGAACCTCCAAAAGAGAATTACCAACCAACCGCCCCTAGAAAGCTACCCCCTAGAGACCATACACCTACACCCTACAACGGACGGAGGGACTTAGATGGGAATCAATGCGCGTTCTGTAGAGGGTTCGGACACTGGAAATCCCAGTGCCCGGTCCTTCTGGAAATGAACAAGAATAGGGACCCCAGAGACACAGCATATGACCCCAGAAATAGAGGACAGGGACGAGGGCACACGAACAACACCATCAACGACAGGCCAGGCAGACCAAACACCTTTGATCGCCCCCGACAAAACCAGTGTCAGCAGTCCGACTATGAAAGCACCCATGACTTCGCATAGGACCGCCAGGGGCAAGGGAGGGATCCAGTCGAACTCCGTGTTGACCAGCAAGGCCCTTACGTCACTGCTAAGGTCTTGGGCACAAAATCCCCATTCCTGGTAGACACTGGGGCGACACGTAGTGCGTTATCCAAACGACTGATCCCTAGGGCACCCTTGTCTGGCTCACATGTAACCTCAATAGGCTTCGATGGAACGCCCTCCACTAACCCCTTATCAGCACCAATCTCCTTTGACTTAGACGATAACACCACTGACACGACCTTTCTGCTCTCCTCCAACACCCCCGATGCTATTATGGGACTTGATTTGCTAAAACATTTTCGAGCTACCATCAGATGCTCCCCAGACGGAGTTCGAGTCATCCTACACGATAACCCAGATCTGTCCAGACCCTGTCACACACGGCGTATGCTCTCTATAACCGATGCTGACATGTCCCTACTCGACACATTACCTTCACATCTATGGGCTAAAACCGACTCAGATGTAGGGCGCATGGTGATCGACCCGGTACACATAACCGTCCGACCGGACGCAGTGCTCCCAAAGCTTCCACAGTATCGGATATCACCCGAAGGCGAGAAGGCATTGGTGGAAATCATCGAGTCCCTAGTCGAGGCAGGAGTGGTAGAAGAAGTAGTGAGTAATGTTTGCAACAGCCCTATCCTACCCATTGTAAAGAAGCAAGGCGAGGGGGATGAGAAAGCCTACCGTTTCATTGTTGACTTGCGAGAGGTTAACAAAGTAGTCATACCCCAGTACCCCGTGGTCTCAGACATCACCACCATCCTCACCCTGATCCCATCCACTGCCACCATCTTTACTGTTATTGATCTCAAGAACGCATTCTTTTCCATCCCCATCCACCCAGACAGCCGCTACCTGTTCGGATTCACTTTAAAAGCCCGTTCATACAGATTCTGCAGGGCACCCCAAGGCTACACTGAGAGTCCCAGTATTTACAGCCAAGCCCTCAAGAGGCAACTGGATGCAGTCCAACTACCCGATGGAGTGGTGTTGATACAGTACATCGATGACATTCTTTTGGCGGCCGACACCGCTCCACTTGCCGTCACAGCCACCATTCACCTCCTCCACTTCCTTGCGGAGAACGGTCACAAGGTCTCCAGAAAGAAATTGCAATTCTGCCAGCCCCAAGTAACGTATCTAGGCCACCTACTATCCAAAGACGGGAGGAAACTTACCCCTGACCGAATTCAAACCATTCTAGAAACCCCTGTTCCCAAAACTCAGAAGCAAGTGCGGTCCCTAGTGGGCCTCACCTCCTTTTGTCGACAGTGGTTGCCAAATTTCAGTCTTATCGTAAAACCTCTGCTTTCCCTGCTGGCTAAAGATACCCCCTTCCCCCTCCCCTGGACACCCGAATGCCAATCCTCCTTCAAAGAATTACGAGACGCCCTCTGCTCGGCCCCAGTCCTAGGAACCCCAGACTACACTAAACCTTTCTCCCTCTACACCCACGAAAGGGAGGGATGTGCGTTGTCTGTCCTAACCCAGTCCATAGGCCCTAAGCAACGCCCTTGTGCCTACTTCTCTGCCACTCTTGACCCCGTAGCCAGAGCTTTGCCCGCCTGCCTTCGAGCAGTAGCCGCCGCTGCTGTCTCTATCCGGCAAAGTGAGGGGATCGTGCTCTCGAACCCCCTCACAGTATTGGTACCCCATGCTGTTGATACCCTCCTGAACCAAACCAAGACTCAACACCTGACTAGCGCACGACTGACTGGGTATGAACTGACTCTGCTTGCACCCCATATCACATTGAAACGATGCACCACTCTGAATCAAGCTACTCTACTACCTCTCCCTGACGCTGACCCCAATGCATCCCCTATACATGATTGCGTGACCCTCACCGACGAACAAACCAAGAGTAGGGTTGACCTCCGGGATACTGCCTTCCCGGACCCTGACGAAGAACTATGGGTGGATGGCTCATGCATCAAGCTCCCTGATGGCACCACCTCAGCTGCCTATGCAGTCACCACAGCTCGAACAGTTGTTGAGACAGCCCGCATCACACAGCGATCCGCACAGGCGGCTGAACTAATTGCCCTCACACGAGCCTGCACCCTGGCAGCAGGGACAACCGCAAACATTTACACAGACAGTCAGTATGCCTTTGGGGTAGTTCACCACTTCGGGCTCTTATGGAAAGAGAGGGGATTCTTGACTTCTCATGGCACACCCATCCTGCATGGAGATCTAGTCTCTGCCCTGACCGAAGCAGTCCTCCTCCCCACACGGTTAGCTGTGATCAAATGCCAGGCACACAAGAAGGTGACAGACATTATAGGACAGGGAAATGCACTGGCTGACATTACTGCCCGAACCACAGCCGAAAATAGGTCCACGACCCGTATGTACGTGACCAGGTCACAAACTGAGAAATGGAAGGATACTAGGGAAACAATTAGGGATATCCAACTAGCCAGCACACCACACGAGTTAACTGAATGGGCCCGGGTGGGATTGAAGGACGATGACGGTTGCTGGCGAACCAAAGACTTAAACAAATGGTTGTTACCAGATTCATACTTGATCCCCATGCTGACCATGGCACACTCCCCTGCACACATAGGGTCTGCCCCCATGATCGAACTCATCTCCAAAGTCTGGCACAACGACAGAATACCAGACTCAGCCAAACGTCTGGTCCAACAATGCCTAGTATGCCTCCAACACAACCCTGGGAAAGGAACTGCTGTACCCCGGGGAGGGTTTGGGGTCCCCAATCACCCCTTTGAAGTCCTACAAATGGACTATGTCCAGCTAGAAAGGTGCCAAGGTTTAAAGTATGTACTTGTCGTTGTGTGTGCCTTCAGCAAGTGGGTGGAAGCCTACCCAACCCATGACAACACCGCTATGACAACCGCAAAAGTACTGCTGAAGGAATTCTTCCCCCGATACGGCCTTTGTCGAATTTTGTGGAGTGACAATGGCCCCCACTTCGTAGCCGAAGTTATCCAACTCATCTTAAAAGGGTTGGGTGTAAAACAGAAGTTCCATGCGGTCTTCCATCCCCAATCTGCAGGCCTGGTTGAGCGACACAATGCCACATTGAAGCTTAAGATAGCAAAAATAGTCGCCACCACAGGACTAAGATGGCCAGACGCTCTCCCACTAGCATTGCTATCAATGCGTTCCACCCCCACCAAACACCACTTAACCCCCTACGAGGTCGTCTTTGGGCGGCCCATGAACCTTTGGACTGCACCAAAACCAACATCCATCCACGACGTCCCGGACGTCCTCATGTCTGACTATTTGTATAACCTAACTAAGACGTTGTCTGTTATCCATCAGCAGGTGCTGCACACCATTCCCGATGTTTCCAGGGGCCCAGGACACGACATCCAACCCGGTGACTTCGTCTTAGTGCGTAACTTCCAGCGCACCAAGAGTCTGGAGCCCCGGTGGACGGGCCCCCTGCAAGTCCTGATCACCACCCGAACAGCTCTTCGAGTGGAGGGGAAACGCAATTGGCTGCATGCACACCACTGCAAGAAGGTATCACCGACCCTGACAACCACGGACAACATCACCGCCCAAGAGGAACTTCTGGACAAAGACCGACCATCCCTGAGCCGCTGCCCGGATACAGAGACACTTGAATTGATTGAATATCCCGATCCCACTGTGCCATCCAAAGAAGGGTATAACTTGCGACGAAAGGAGAGAACTTCGGCTAAGCAGACCACAGGCTGAGTGGAAATCTCAGAACGGTAGCCTAGTCACCTCAAAGGCCACCAGAAGAGAAACTAAAACAAAGTCTGTGGTTCTGCCCGCTACCGAGTCTCTTGAAGGTGATGGAAGCGCCCGACATGAAGATGATGGAAGCAACCGGACGTCCGAAGATCCACTTCAAAAACCCAAAGACTGACCGAATGCACAGCTTTAAGACAATAGCGCTTTTCATTTCCCTTCTCTTTTGCCTTCTCCTCGTGATCACCTTCTGGATCATGGAGGAGAGCACACCCGCTCATAAGACATTGCTGACCACCGTTCAACTTACCACCACGAAAGAACACCATCTGATCTCACTTTCACCCCAACTCCGAGAAAGGCGTAAGGAGTTCTGGAATAACTCTTTTGTGCAGTTGCTCCACCAACACAATCTTGCCACCAACGCCACTAACTGCTGGATCTGTGGATTGCTGCCCCATGCCACTGGGCACTCAATCCCCTTCATCCCTTCACCTTTTTCTGTCCATGGTTCCTGCCTCGCCTGGCTGATCCTCCTGCAGGAGAGCTACAAGGACAATGCCACTTCCGGCAGAACCATGTCACACTTCTACCATGGGTTCTGGCTGAACAAAACTGGTAGAACCTCCGCCCTCTTCTGCCCTCTGAGATCAAACACTTCCTTTCACATGGACATCCCCGCCAAAGAACGAATTGAAATGCAAGTGTTCAACAATCCAGCCAGACCCACCTTCTCTTACCTCCAAAAACGGACAGCCGCCACCCTAACAGTGTCCCTGTCCGTCATCAACATCACTGGATCTGTATGCCTCGAAGGCCTGGGGGCACAGCTGGTGGGCCACAGCTCCTGCCTCATCACCCGAACATTGGACTCAGTTGACCCACCCTCCTTTGTTGCCTCCCCGAATATGTACTTCGTCTGTGGTACTAAGGCCTACACCTGGCTCCCGAAAGGTTGGGGAGGCACCTGCTACATCGCCTTTGTCCTTCCTCCGACGTATGTGGCTCCAGCAAACCATCACCGACAGAAACGTGCCAAAGACATTGTACAAACCGACTCCACCGGAGCACAGTTCATGGACGCAGTAAAGGGTCTTGTTCCGCTCTGGGGTCCGATGGCAAACAGCCTTGCCATCCGCCACTTAACCCAGGCAGTCGAAACAGCAATGAACATTACAGCTGGCGCCCTCGCCAACAACACCGCTGAGCTTCAGGCCGTCCGCCTGGTGGCTCTCCAGAACCGCCTTGTTCTAGATGTGGTTCTGGCTGATCGCGGAGGAGCATGACGCATCATTGGGTCCAGCTGTTGTACCTACGTACCGGATAACTCACCCTCAGTCTACAAAGCAATTGAACACCTCCACAGACTGTCCACAGAGGTCCATCAAGAGCAAGAAGAATGGTCACTGGGGAGTTGGTTTTGGGACACTATTAAAGGTTGGGGATGGAGGCTGTTTTCATTTATCCTCATACCAATCATGATACTATGTGGATGTTGCTTGGGGATTCAGTGTCTGCCACCTTTATGTTCGCTTTTTATGAACTGCATCTGCCCTAAGACTGTGGACTTTGAAACTGAGCGGATGAAGGCTCTGAATGAGGTGGAGGTACGGGGTATTATGGGGATAGATCCAAACTAGGCAAGCTGGCGAGACATGTTAAAAGGGAGGACTGTGGAAATTTAGCGTGCAAACTGAACATTATCTGCGCCATCTTGCCTCTCCCCAGCGCCACGCATAGCAAATGCACGGCCGCCATTTTAGGCACCCCACTCTCTCTCCCCGCTCGCTCTCGATCGCCAGCGCTTTCCCCCGGCGCTGCGAGCATCCCCCGCGCGCCGGCCACCCCCGCTCTCTCATACAGGCCATAAACCCTCTCCTTCTGCGCGACCCTGCTACGGAGCCACATCCGACCGACATCCCATACATGGTCATGCCTCTCCTTTGATAACCCCCTTCCTCTGCGCCCCATTGTCCGAACTGGTCCCAGGCCATCACCTAGCCCTGCGGATGCAGTTTATTGCTCCTACTGTAAGGGAAACACCCCGCATCAAAGGGATTACAGTAGATCAAAGCCCCTACCCCCTGAGACCCGGCCGGTTGCACACACCCCCGGGAATTAGCGGAATTCCCTGCTGCGCGATAGCCATCTCCCACTGCGGGTAGGGTGGGAACCTCTACTGTAACCATGTGTGGGATCGGATCTGAGCCGGGGCTTCAGGGGATGTTCTTTCAGGTATCAAGAGAATCTCAAGAATGTACTATATGTAATAAAGCAATAAACCGGTGTATAAGAGACCAGGTCTCAGAGATGCGGTTAGAGCACCTCGTGACGATACCTTGCTGTCTGATCTGATGTGTTCTGCTCCGACGGAATAAAACTTTGTTTCCTGCCTTCCAGTCTCCGGCGCCTGCCTCTTTTATTGGTAAATTATCGAGTGGTATGAGAGGCGATTACCGCCGGGCAAATACTTGAAAGGTTACCAACTGAAACTGCCGCTACCATTTAACAGGTATACCCGGATGCAAGGAGATTTGTGTAGATATAAATAACTTGGGGGCGGGGTGGTTGTAGGCCTGATTGGGCAGTTCTCTCTCTAGGGCCGGTACTATGTTGTTGCAATAAATATCTGTACAGCAGAATACTGAACAGCCTTTTTTGTATCCAAGTAGTATGGACTTTGTCAATTACTTATAACCCTCAGCGAGTCCAAAGACGAAGAACAAAGACTATTAATAAACAGCAGTTACATCAAGAAGCCAAGAAAGACACAATATTTTACGTGTGCTGGTAAAACTGCTTCTTTGTTGTTAAGAACGCCTGGGTTACTTAACAAGGCGTTCTGTGAACTTGTATTAGGCAGTAACCTAAGTACACACAGTCTTCCCATCAGTATTCATATACACTCCTCTGCTCCGCTCTGCACCTTCCCCTGCAGCACCCACTTCATTACGGAATGCGTACAGCAAAATCTGAGTCCAATCCCAGCCGCGTAAATAGACTCCCTATCAAAGCACATCTCAAACAGAAAGCGAAACCACACGAACAACACGTAATCCTTGCCGGCACGCCTTACCCGACATTCCCAATCCCACGGCCACGAGTGAGACACTAAAAACATAATGTCCAATGTATAGGCCTATGGGCAGGTTGCAGTGTTAGTAGCAACATACCTGTAAGAAACAGGCAGGCTAACGCAGGCGCGGCCAGCCAGGACGTCATGGTCACAGCGAGCCAGCCACCCTCGCTCTGTTGCCATGGGCTCCCTGTCTCACCACAGGACTGCCAGCAGCCCTCCATGAGCTGCAGCCGCGGTCGGTAGTGGGAGTAACTGCCGGGCGGTGATGTGGGGAGGGGAAGGGGCAGGGTGGGGGGTAATAAACTATGGATTACGGAGGTTTACAGGTAAGTAAACATATAAATTAATAAAACGAATTTCGTTGCTTGTACTTCATCGCATTTGGGGATGCAGTGCGCGCAACGAAATTTGTTTTATTAATTTATATGTTTGCTTACCTGTAAACCTCCGTAATCCATAGTTTACTACCCCCCACCCTACCCCTCCCCCTCCCCACGACACCGCCCGGCAGCTACTTCCACTACCGACCGCGGCTGATGAGCCGTCCCACTCATCGCATCGCCTGCTGTCCACAATGAAATGAAACTATTTACAGTGGTGGGAGGAGCCTGCTGAGAAACCACTACAATAAATTAATTCCATTTAAACTAGCTTAAAGATGCGATGCAGCGCAGCCCAGGGGGTATTGGTTACTCTACATACAGACGTGTACGCACTTCTTTCCTAAGATTTGGATTTTAGCAGAGCCCTACAGCTGACAGCAGAGTAGAAACAATCTGGCCGCACGCAAAATCGTCGTCAGGCGGACTATGGTTCCTTTTCATCACACCTTGCATTCGCTGACACCTTCCTCAGACATGTGGCAGCCGGGGGAGGAGGGGGCCTGCACGATTCACTTGCGGGAGAGATAATTGCTACCATATGGCGGCGCTCACTCCCGCAAGTGAATCGCCACACGTGCACGTGTTGCCATTGAAGGCAATGGAACGGATGTATGACGTTACAACGCACACTATTACAACGCATGCACTTACAACGCATTTTTTACAACGCATAATCCATTACAACGCATGACATTACAACGCATGACACTACAACGCATTTTTAAAAAATACCTTTACAACGCACTACCATTACAACGCATACTACCTTTACAACGCATACCATTACAACGCATAATATTAAATTACATTTAAGGTAAGTATTAGATAGTATAGGGGTAAAAATTACTATTCTAACTCCAGGGGGTGCAACAGTAGGGTAAGTGTTGGATAGTGTAGGGGTAAAAATTACTATTCTAACTCCAGGGGGTGCAACAGTAGGGTAAGTGTTGGATAGTGTAGGGGTAAAAATTACTATTCTAACTCCAGGGGGTGCAACAGTAGGGAAAGTGTTGGATAGTATAGGGGTAAAAATTACTATTCTAACTCCAGGGGGTGCATCAGTAGGGTAAGTGTTGGATAGTATAGGGGTAAAAATTACTATTCTAACTCCAGGGGGTGCATCAGTAGGGTAAGTGTTGGATAGTATAGGGGTAAAAATTACTATTCTAACTCCAGGGGGTGCATCAGTAGGGTAAGTGTTGGATAGTATAGGGGTAAAAACTACTATTCTAACTCCAGGGGGTGCATCAGTAGGGTAAGTGTTGGATAGTATAGGGGTAAAAATTACTATTCTAACTCCAGGGGGTGCATCAGTAGGGTAAGTGTTGGATAGTATAGGGGTAAAAATTACTATTCTAACTCCAGGGGGTGCATCAGTAGGGTAAGTGTTGGATAGTATAGGGGTAAAAATTACTATTCTAACTCCAGGGGGTGCATCAGTAGGGTAAGTGTTGGATAGTATAGGGGTAAAAATTACTATTCTAACTCCAGGGGGTGCATCAGTAGTGTAAGTGTTGGATAGTATAGGGGTAAAAATTACTATTCTAACTCCAGGGGGTGCATCAGTAGTGTAAGTGTTGGATAGTATAGGGGTAAAAATTACTATTCTAACTCCAGGGGGTGCATCAGTAGTGTAAGTGTTGGATAGTATAGTGTAATATTATGCGTTGTAATGGTATGCGTTGTAATGGTAGTATGCGTTGTAATGGAATGCGTTGTAAAGGTAGTTTTTAAAAATGCGTTGTAGTGTCCTGCGTTGTAATATCATGCGTTGTAATGGATTATGCGTTGTAAAAAATGCGTTGTAATGGTAGTGCGTTGTAAAAGTTGCGTTGTAAAGGTTGTTCCCCCAATGGAACGCATGCACGTCTTTGGCTGTAAAGCCAAAGCAATCGCAAAATGTCTTTTTGCCTTTGCAGCGCATGCGCGCTGCGTAGGCGAGACCTAAAAAAGGTGCAAGAGCAGTGGTTAAGGAAATAAAATGCAGTGTGTGAGTTTTCACGAAGTACTAGGCTTCATAGATACTCAAAAATGATTCTAAATGGCCAAGAGAACAAACACCAAAGGTTGATAGATTCATGAACACTTAGAGTTTCCCAGAACTTTCCAGAGTCAACTGAATATTTAAATGAATGGTAAGCACAAACTAAAATCTCTGTGATTTAGAATTTAGAATTAGGGTATAGAGGGTCTTAATGTGCAAAGTGCTGTTATAGGTGTTAGGTGCTACACCTAGAATATGGTAGCTGGCAAGCAAGTTACACACTTTTGGTGCTAGTCATCCAGTAGGCAGCGCCTTTCAGAAAATCGTGCAGAAACCATGGGGCTGTTATGGTTAGGCGACAACTCTTTGAAGTGGGAAAGAGAGCAATACCTGTGCGTGCCTCAGCCTTGCCATATCGTTGCAATGTAAATATCACGTGCAAGTGAGCAGAGGGGAGAGTGCAAGCGGAGGATAAACTGAAAAGCGACATCAAGCTTATAGAGGCACCAACATGTGGTAAAGGTGGTAGGGGCGTTTGTTTCTGGTGTGGTGCAGTTCATCTTCTCCATGTCAATAGCCAAACTGCACGGCAGGCATGTCACATGTTGCTAAAAGTCTAACCTGTGTGTCTAGATTGTGCTGTGCTGTCCCATGCCCTTAAGGAGTTGGCCTCCCATACCAAGCTTCTCTGACATTGTTAGCTGCTGTCTTGTGACTCAAATGTGTCACTAATGCCTTCCGTCTTCGGTTCTGTCCTTTGTTTTGTGGACACTTAGCCCAACAGAACATTGTGATTTATGTTCTCTTCTAATTCTTAACTACAATGACATGATTCACTTTCCCTTTTATTCTTTTTTACTCAGAGGACTGTCACGTGAAAGCTGTTAGTTCGGGCTATGGTGACCTGTTTGGGTCCTGTGGATAGTACAGTATTTTGAGATACACCACAGTATTTTAGCAGAAATTAAAAATGCTTCATCATGGAGTTTAGCTTTATTTGTTCTGACGTATTTACTTTATTTGCCATTTGCGAGTATACATTATTAGTCCAAATGTAGTGCTTCAGTCTACCTATTTACGGTGGGAGTTTAAATGAAAATCCCTCATCTACTCCTTTACCCTTGCGTAGCCTCCTTTCTTTTTCAGGATGTGGTAGGCAAGATGTGTTATCCATACCTGATGCCCTCGATGCATGTCTTTGGAGCTGCTTCTGAAGGCCTGTTTAATGGGAAGAATATGGATCCTGTCAATTATAGAAGAGTTTTTAGGATCTCCTCTGGGGTGCCTGCCAGGAAGGGCTTGTGGGAGAGCTACAAAATGTTTCCCAAAATCGTTTTTGCAAAGACCTAGCACCCGTAGTATCTTTACACCTGCGGAGGTTCCGCACTCGGGCGGAGGCTCTGCAGTCTGGGCCACAGGCTTAGAAATACTACTTGTTAGTCTCTTAGTGAATACTGAAAAGTAGTAAAGTTAGACTTTTGGTTTAAGTTCGACTTTTGGTCTAAATTTACCTTTGTGAATCGAACCCCTAGTCTTTGGAGGGTATTGCCAAGAACCCAGATTTCAGATCTATGAACTGCACGGTTACCTCCTTGGGCCTGTCCCATCATGTCAATATTTTCGGAGAACTTATTTCTGTACAGTTAATGTTGGATTACCTTAAGGATACATGTGATTTTGTTATTATGGTCCTCATATTAGGTTTCCAGGATAAGCTATTATCTATCTGCATCCTCGGTAGTGATAAATGTGTAACTCATCAAGACTTTCTATGCCCAAGTAGAACATCCTCAATTTGCCCCTTGATTGCTATCCGCAGGATGTGATTTTTGGGGGAGGATTTTTTTATAAGTGTTTATTTGCATTTATCAACATGTAAAAACAAAGGGCCAAGTGTATGCATTTGGCAATATGAGCATCGTTAGGTTATATCTCATACAAGGAGAAGTGTGGCTCAATGGTTAGAGCGGCAGACCTCGATGCAGAGCACTGGTCCGGGACCAGGGTTCGATTCCCGTCGCGGCAGGGTCTCGGGCTATAAATTCCGCGGACCGGATATTCTCGCCTCAGTGCCTCTTCTAATCATGGGCCCCACGCTGCAACTCTGGGCAATAGCTTGCTTAATCTCCACAACGGCCCCAACAGTGCTGGGATGCCTGGCCTCACCATTGGGGGTGCCCAGGAGTGGACACCTCACATGGAAAGCCAGGAAGGGTTCCTTCAGCGGTATGAGTACAGCGCTGAGATACCCGTAGTGGTGATCGGCGCTATATAAATACCTATACATACATACATACATACAAGGCCTAAGAGCTACATAGCTAACAGTTGAAGAGAAAAAAGAAAGAGAGAATACAGACCAATGACAACACTAGTGGCAGCATCAAACAATGGCAAATAGTCTCTGGAGGGTATCCATAAGGAGGTCGTGCTATCCATCCCCATGGTGTCACCAGTGAGATGAGATCAATCCAAACCCAACGGTAATGCCCTGTAGGGGCACAAGCGTGGTGTTGACAACGATTCTTCCCCCGCTGTAGTTAGAACTTGCCTGCTGTGCCTTCCCGTGCCAGACCAGGCACAGTGTGAGTAGTCGACATGCACACAGGCTGTGATCTTGGATGTGGTTGCTTTTGCTGCATCTAGCTGAACTTTGCAGGTAAAACTGATTCCTCGCCCCTGGGAAAGCATGACATTATTGCGTTCGCAAACGAGAAAGACATCAATCGCAGGGCCAGGTTAAAAGGCATCTTGGGCTGCATTGTATATGTTGTTCAACCTTTTCAGAGAGAAGCAAGGGTACTTATAGGTGCCACTGTTTCAGCTCTCTGAGGTTGGGGAAATGGTTTGCTCAATGTCTCCTACCTAAAAAGCCTTGCCTGAGAGGTGGTCCTGTTGAGTAGGTTTATTATGTTTGACACAAGTCTTTCATCTGACTATATCTTCCTCCACTTCATTTGAACGGTTTCTTTTGTTATCAATTTCAGTTCGGAAGAAAGGACCAGGGAAAGGTTGTATTTGTGGATAATAATGCAAACAAACGAAACCTTCATGGTTCCTCACCGACCTCGGCAGGAGCCAGCTGATGTGGCACTAAAGATGTTCATCTTTTCCAGGCAGTTCCCCATAGAATCCAATATCCACTGTCTTGTAGTCAATCAGTGGATAAGCCTATATTAAACCTAAAAATAGCACGCATATGAGGGCTAAAAAGTGTGGTGAGTGCACTCATTTTAAAAAAGATCTAATTAGGAAAAGGTGCCACACATTGAAATATGTTTTTTTGAAGAAATAGAAAATGAAATGCAAATAAAAGTGCTTTTCTTTTACTATGTAGTCAAGAAAGTTACACACAAAGAGGGTTGCAGAAACAAGTATGTCATATCTATCTGTGAATTCCATATACGAACATATGTGATGTGAATACAATGGATGAATTGTGTATGGTTAGATTGCATTTGACAAGTTATACATGTATAGATTTGGTGGCAGTGCAAGAGTTTATCAAGAAATTATAATTTCGATGTGAATAGTTAAAATTTATAAATCGAGTACATTAAGGCTATTTGTTTGCTGATCGTTACTGAGGAACATAATTTGAGTGAGATATCTTGCTTTAGCTGAGCAAAATCACTTCTCATGACTTTCCCACGAAGGCCAATACACAGGGGCTGATTCACAGAACTAATCTGAGATAAAATCCTAAACTTACTACTTTTGGTATTCACAGAAGGCATTTTAGTAGTAGTAAAGTTAAGATTCCTAACTTTACTACTACTAAATGCCTTCTGTGAATACCAAAAGTAGTAAGTTTAGGATTTTATCTCAGATTAGTTCTGTGAATCGGCCCCACAATCTTTGCCCACAATCACTGTAACTTCAAAATCGTTAAACCCCTTTGGTTATTTTAGTTGTGCCACAGCGATTCAGGGGATTTGGTCCCTTCTTTACTATATCCGTTAAGATGTTGCAGGGCCCTGCAACTAAGGAAAATCATGATTAGCACAGGCCTTCACAGCATGCACAAGTTACTACTATTGTAGAAGCAACATATACACTGTAAGGTTTAAAAATATGAAATACGGTCTCCGTTTTATAATTGACAAGTTTTAACTGTGGCCAGTGAATGTCTTAGCCCCCATAGTGATGGCCAAATGGCACAGCCATACATTGTCACATAACACATTCCATTAAATGTGGTTGTGACCTTCAGATCATGAATTACAATCTAAGCAAGTCTGACTTATCTAATTATCTTTCTGTGCTTAATAAGCTGCAACGGCCAAGCTAGCAAACATTTTTCTCTGTGATTTCAACACCACAGGTGACACAAGCAACAAAACCATGACACAAGCTTTCTGCCACCTCTTGGGCACAGCTGACATCAACAGCTTGTCATGCTGGCAACTCCCATTAATGACAGGATCTTGAAACTTATCTGACCCTTCAATCTCTCTTCTGATGTTCAAAGAAACTGGACTGACTGCTCAGGCATCTCCTATACTCTTCACCACTCTATACCAATATTCACCCACTCACTCACTGAAGAACTTCCACATATACATGCTCCACAAGAATCGTAACTTGTAAATGTGCAAGACCCGGTTGTCAACAGTGATACATACTTATTTATGGGTGTTAAACCTGACAGCCTTAGAGGTGTTTTCCCCCTCTTCCCCCCAATGTTTTGTCTGCCTCCTTCATGAGGGCATGTAAATTAAATACTACCAGTGGGCCTGCAGCACTGATTGTGCCCTCCATCTCAGTAGCCCTTTAACCATGTCTCAGGCCTGCCACTGCAGAGCCTGTGTGTGCGGTTTTACACTGCCATATCGACCTGGAAAAGTAAACCTTTTGCCAGGCCCACACCTTCCATTTTTATACATATAAGTCACCCCTAAGGTAGGCCCTGTACAACCACAGGGCAAGATGTGAATTTTTAAGTTTTACATGTCCTGGTAGTGAAAAACACCCAACATCGTTTTCTCTACTGCAAGGCCTATCTCTCCTATTGGATAACAATGGGATAACCTTATTACATTTTCTTAGCATCGGATCGATTTATAAAAAGGTCCAGCTTTTAGGAGTCCAGCACACCGCAGAGCAACTGTTGCCTGCACTACCCAAATTCACAATAAGCACTTGTTACAATTTCAGTCACCCTTTATCAGATCAACATAACACAACTGCCCTATGTTCACCCCTAGTGCTTCCTGTGATAGAAAGACCACACATGGGCCAGCCTCAAACACACCTGGAAAATTGCACCAGTAAATCATGTATCGCACAAGAGTATAATACTTAAGAAATGAGTCAGATGCACACACTCATAAACACTAACTAAGACTCAGCAGAGGCCCTGCATGAGGCCCAAGGACACAACACCAGAGCAACCAACAGTTACATTCATCTGATAAAGCTCAAACAATGCCTAGTAGTGAGCGTCACCCGAGATTACACACACACAACACACTCGGCCACCTGGACCACCTTAGAATGTGACTTCCGGTTGGCAATTATGCCCCCCTTCTATCAGGCTGGGATCAAGCATCTAACACATAATTTATGGCCCACTGTACTAGTATTTCCTGCCCAAAGGGGATGAGCTTCTCTTTATTGAACCTACTGTAGAGTATAAAGTATTTCATGTCCCTAATGCAATTTGAATTTCAGCACACAACTGTAAGAGATGTGGGTGCTATTCCCGAGTGTTATTGTTTAAAGAAACTTAAACTGTTCCTGATTGCCAATAATTTATGTTCTCCATTTTGATATTTAGAGCCTACTTATAACAGTTTTATAAGTGTCATGTCCAATTGTGAAGAGATAAGACCCCCAAGTCTGGTGTCTCTGGAATCCTAATTTAAAATCCTAACTTATGGTGAAATCGGATTTTAAATTGCAATTTGGGAAGTGGCACTTTTAGAAAATTGGCATTTTCTTACTTTAGCCATTTTAGGCCTGCTGCCTGCCTCTGATCAGTCTGAGGTGGATGATAGCTGGACTTTGTGTATGCCCCCTTAGACAGCCACACACAATGGGAGAGCTTAGGTGTGACTTGATGGGCCATCCTAGGAGGATGGGAGGGACAAGCTGGACCCAGCCTCACTTACACCTGAATAGGCTGCGTCTGGTCTCCTCATAAAGGGCTGCATACCCACCTGTAGTGATTCTGGAGCCAGGGCAAGAAAGGAGGATCCCTGCGGGTAGAAGTACTGGACTTCTGACACCATGATTTCAGTACCCTTCGGACCTGTGAAGAAAGACTTTGCCAAGAAGAAGGACTGGAGTACTGCTGAAGGACTGCCACTCTGTGGAACTGCTGCTTTCCTGGGCTCCTACCTGTGTGAGAAGGACTGGACCTACACCACTTGAACCCAGAGTGACTTAAAGGGTTAGCTGGCTGGCCTCCTGATCTTACCTTATTGTGCACCTGGACTCTGCCATCTATGAGTCTTCCCTGCCAACTGGCGCCACCCCAGTCCCATACCCTTGGAAGTTGGCCTAAGGTACTTGCTCCAGAAAAACCCATGCATCCTCTATTGAAACGGCTCATTGTCGCCGTTGCATGGATCAGATCCTGCACATCGCCCCTGTTGTGTGGACCAGAACAGGTTCATCACCTCTGCTGCGTGGATCAGCCCCAACCCTTTTAAAACATCACTGCTCAATACTCTTCTCACGGCATGGTCTCCGCATTCCTCTTGACGGCATCCCTGATGTTACTGACCAATCTCTGCATCACAGCTCTTCGCATCACTGATGCATCATTGCCACTGTGCGAATCAACGCCAATGCATTGCTCCGGCTGCACCCAGTATCTTCAACATTGACACATCCAGAATTAAAGTACTTCTGCCCAACAGGCATCATTGTTTGCCTGTATTCGGCCCGTGCTCCATTACGGTTGGCTTGAACTTTTGACTTTGTCCTGGTCCAGCACGACCAGATATCTCTGGTAAGTGCTCATTGCTTCTAAGCCCTATTTTACAGTTTATTCTGTAAAAAATCATATCTCTAGTTCTACTTATTTGATTGTAATCATGTAGGTCTTGTTTTATTAATTAAATTAATAGCAATTTTGTAACCTGGTGTGGAATCTTTTGGTGTGGGGTTTTCATTGTTTTACTGTTTGAAGTGTTGCTCAAATACTTCACACATTGTCTCTAACTTAAGTCTGACTACTCTGTCCCAAGTTACCAGAGGGTGAGCACAGGTTAATTTAGGGTTTGCCTGCTTCTTACCCTGACTGGGATTGTTGCTGCTTGACCAGGGCTCATAACCCAGTTAACCTACAACCCAATTACTAACAATGGGTATTTAAATGACATGGTGATATGTTCTTGGGATTTCTTTAAAAAAACCGGCACTGAAAAGGATTTTCTACATCCCATGGCACCAAGGACTAAGGGGCTGATTCAGAGTCTAGCAGAGAGAGCATTCCAATGCAATCAACTGATTTACAGTCAGGGTGACTTTGAGTATGTCAACGATGTAGCCTAATCTGGCTCTTCCGCTGACATATGCATCCAATGGTCTGATGGAGTAAGTGCCATTGGAGGTGTGGCCATACAACTGCACACCTGATTTGAGTGGCTTGTCAAATGGCCATTTTCTGGTTTCCCTTATCACAGTGAAAAGCCTGGCAGGAAGGGGCAGTAAAAATATTTAAATAACTCCCTACACCATGGGAGGAATTCTCATGGCGTGGGGGTCGTTAGCTTTTTCAAAAACAAATCCTGCTTTGGTATTTTTTTTTTTTTAAATAATAGCATATTAAATGTTTGACAACTGGCCCTCATGACATGCCTGCCAATGACTAGAAATGTCCACTGGGCATCTCAAAATTCTGAATATGGGTACTCAAAACTCTAAATCATGCCCTTAGGTAATATGCCAACCTGAAGCAGAAAACCAGATGGACTAATAGGTGTCAGCCAATGAGAGGACGTGGTGGGATCTTTTGCTTTTGCCTTGCCTCCCCAAAACTTTCAGTGTCTTCTGGTACCTTTGTGCTGCCCCTTCCCGCCACCCGCTGGTCCTGTGCCTTTGCCCCCATCGCCCAGTAAGTGCTTTTTGAATGTTTGGGTATGTGCATGTACTTATAAATGTATGTATATTTCTGCAAGTGTGGATGGGTGTGTGCAAGTGTTTGTCTATGTGCTTGTGAATGGTTTGTGTGAGTATGTGTATTTTGAATGGATGTGTGTGAGTGACTGTGCTTGTGGATGAATGGATGTGACTATGTGTGCGCACTTGTAAGTGGATGGGTGAAAGTGAATTTGTGCAAGTGTGCCCACATGTACCTGCCCCACTATTTGCGAAAATGTGAGCCCCCCCTGCGAGAGAGATTAAAAGACATAGAGTAAGAAGACTAAGAGGAGAGAAGAAAAAAAGAGGATGGATGGAAAGACAGAGACAGAGCGAGGTAAGAAGGAAAGCTGGGCTGGTTTGCGTTTTTTTCCAGGTCTCTGTTTGATTCCCAGTCCGGGCCTGAATACTTGCACACAAGAAAAGTCCAGCAAAGGTCTGAATGGGGGCCTAAGAGTGACATACAACTGCAGTCCGTACACTAAACAATTCCATCCATGTAATAGGGTTGAATGAAGGTGTGCAGTACATGTAAAGTTGTTAGTCACAGCCGATCCCTCTATTTACGAAGAGAATTGTTGACTTTGGGTGTGGTGTGAGTCTGGGTTTTTAGTTTGGAGTGTGTTTAGGATTAGTTTCCCCCCATGCTCTCTACATTGTGTTTGTTTCTGGTGTTGAGACCTTTAGGGGTTGGTGGTGGGTGGGGCGATCAACGCTCCTCGGCACTTTAAAGGCAGGCAGCTGCAGGGACGCGCCCCCTGCACCCTGAAGGCGTGCCAAAGGCAATCCCGTCCGCGCCCAGATCGTGACCAGCGTCAGTCATGCTGCCCTTGGTTATTCAGATTAGCTTCTAAAACGTACCTATGCCATCTTCTGGAGAAGCTTTGACTTGTCCATTGGCGACTACTCATAGTTCGCAATTTCCTAAATGTAAGTTTGGATTCTGTACTTCGCTCGGTACTCCCTATATAGCCACTTGCAAGACAAAACAAGCATTGGCATTGCCAATAGGTCTCGCCTTTGGGACCTTATAAGTGTTTAGCCGTGCAACAGTTGCATAACTAAATACTTATAAGGTCCCAAAAGCGAGACCTATTGGCTATGCAAAGCGGCCCTGCGGCCGCGAAAGTGAAAGTGATCACGATTGCGATCACGATCAAACATAAAAGCGGCCACAGTCTAATCATATTGATTTAAGAGCCTGCGTTACTAATGTTTCATCTCTCAACAAGCATAAAACACATGTGGAATTTATTCAATGATAATGAGTGGGATATTATGTACTTTACTGGAACATGGCTTAATGAAAATTCTGGTCTGGATATTTCTTTGGCTATAGCAGAGGGCTACTCAATTTCACATGTTGGTAGATTAGTATGCCTTGGGGGTGGGATTGCCGTTATTTATCATTCTGAATGTGTGTGCCCCTTTTCGGAGTTGGAAGGATTGTGACTCCTTGAGGGATTGATCTTTTCTGTAAAGATTTCCGATAACTTCTCCCTCTCTGGTGCTCTTGTATAATCCCCCAAATATCCTACTCTCAGTCTATGGACGCTCTGATAAATGCCATCGAACCCTATTACTAACAATACTCTAATTTTGTAGTATTAGGGAATTTTAATATTCACAAATATGGCTCCCACATTAGATTCGTAGAGCAGTTCATGAATACAATGCTAGGGGCATATTATCAACGGCCAGCGATAATTATCGCTGGCCGTTCATAGCGATAGAAAAATTATCGCCAGCTATCGCTGAAATTTATCGCCATGATAACGCTATATTTACAACGCATAGCGCTATGGCGATAATATTTCAGCGATAGCGGTGTTTTAAATGGAACATCGCTGGTTTTCCAGCGATGTTCCATTGAAAACAGCGATAACATTGCTGATAGGACCCTGTGGTCCTATCAGCATAATCGATATCCCATTAAAAGTATGCCTTAGTCTGGAATTTAACAGGTGTTAAATTCCTGAGTTAAGGCTGAGGTAGTGCGATTTTTTTTATCGCTGCACCTCCTTGTTAATATCGCGAAGCTGCCTTCACGATATTAACATGTGTTGTTTTCACAGCCACGCCTCTTTTGCATCTCATTAGCGATGCGAGGCGAGGCTGTGAAAAAACGGGCTCTACATCAAGGAAACCCGCGCTAGCGTGTCCTTGATGATATTGCGATATAATTATCGCCGCATTTTTCCCAAAAACGGACGCTAAAGCAGCGATAATTATATCTCCAGCCCTTGCTCATATGCCCCCTAGAGTTTAACCTTACATAGCTTGTTGAGGGCGCTACCCAGATCTTCGTTTTCTCTAGTTACCTCTCGTCGCTGTCAGATCCTCCTCTTCAACTAAATAGGACCGAATATTTTTTATACCATTCTATGTTAACCAGGTCATGACCCAGGCAGCTATGTATAACTCTAAAGTGACCTACAGAGCTTGGAACTCAATTTCTGATCTGATCCTAATCAAACTGTTCTCTGAGACAAAAATTAATAGGTCTATTGTAATTGACGCAGACGTCACTACCTTTAATAACACATTGTTGTCAGGTTTCGACATCCTGGCGCTGCTAAAGTCGAATGCAAGGAAATTAACCATTCCTTCTGCGGGCTGGTTTTCATCCTAGCTTCTGGCCAAGAAACTCAAATATAAACAATTGGAAAGGAAATGGAGGGTAGGCTACGCTTGTGATAAAAAGAAGGTCTTTTGTGCAGCCCTCAAGCAATTCAGAAAAAATATTTAAAAAAAACAAAAGAGGATTTTTTTGTTCAACCAATAGCCACATCAGAAAATGTTACTAGCCTCGAGGCATATCTATGTCATGCTTTTTTATTATTTATGTTTCCGCCCAACTACTTTATCTGTGACATGGTTGAAGATGACTATTTGTTATTGCAATTGTTTCAAAATGATATATTACTGGAGAAACGATAACAAAAGTTAAAGAAAATGTTCCTAGAACTGTTTTCAAAATGATTACATAATTCTCAAAACATGAGTCCTGTAAGCAGCGCATTCCAACCTCACAGCAGTTTGCGGTAGATCTTTGGGGCATATCTACAAGACGGTGATATAAAATTATCGCCGCTTTTGCGGCCATTTTCAGCCTAAAAGCGGCGATAATTTTATCGCTATATCAGCAAGGTCACGCTATCGTGTGAAACCTTGCCTTAGCGCTTGAATTCCTAACGCCCATCTTTGCATCTCTAATGAGATGCAAAGTGGGCGTTTCTCCCCAGGATAACGGGAGAAATGTCGCTAAACGACATTTCTCCTATTATCAAGCCTCACGCAAAGCAGCATAGCGACAAGAAAAGTAGCGATAACCTCTGTTGTCACTACTTTCCTTACGCCTGCTTTGAAACTGACTTAGCCATGATATCCAATGGAAGGTGGATATCATGGGTAAGTATGTGAGGCCCTATCAGCAAACTATCGCCAAACTTCGTGGGATTATCGCTGGGTTTCCAGCGATAATCTCATGTTTGGCAGTTAGCGCTAGGATTTGCATCGCTTTTGAGATAAGCGTTGCTGATAGCACGCTATCTCAGCGATAAAAATCCACGCTAGCCGGCGATAATTATCCTAGCGCTAAGTGCGCTTAGCGATAATTATCACCGGTTGTTGCTGATATGCCCCATTATTTTGTCGAGTCTAAAGTGGAAAAATGTGTGCAAACTTTGCTCAGTCTAATGAACCTCTCTTTAAGAGGTCCTCTCCAGGTCTCCCTTACGAACGGGAATGGCTGCTACTGAAATCCTTTAAAAAGATTTATTTGTCAGATTCGGAATCAATTTTGCAAAAAGTAAAATGTGGATCTCCTCTTGACCAAGAGGAGATCCACATATTATCGTAGGCAGGTACCAGTATTGATCTTCAGATTAACCATCTCTTCAACCTCTCTCTTGAGCGGGCCAAAGTGCCTTCCATTTGGAAAAAGACAGTTATTGTGCCTCTTTAAAAAAAAAACCCATGCTGAATTGTCAAATCAACAACTAGGGGGCCTATTAGGATGGCGGGCCGACTTTAGTCCACCCGCTATCCTCTCGGTGCTGGAACCGGCCGCCACACGTGCGGCGGTCCCGCACCGCTGATTAGGATGAGACCGTCACCCTGGCGGTCGCATTCTGCTTATTTGACATTGCAGCCGCAATGCCAAATAAACATGTTGTGCATTCCCATGCACAACGTGGCAGGCACGGTGCGGTGCCTGCCACCTTGTACATGGAACTGCAGGGGGGTACCCCTCACCCCCCACCCCTCCTGGGGGTCCGCAACAGGCCCCCAAAGCACATCTCAAACAACCTTTCCATGGCGGAAAGGCCTTTCAACCACTGCATCATAATATGGATGGCAATGCCTTCTAGGCACTGCCACAATATTGCGCCCCAGCTCCACCCGGCCGGCAATCGGAGCGATTGCCGACCGGCGAAAATGCAGCAGACGGACTTTCCGTCCGCCACGATACCCCGTGCCATAATAATATGGCGGGGGTAATTTAGGTTGGGATGGCGGGTGGATTGCCACCGCCGGGCCGGCAGTGGCAATCCGCCCGCCATCCTAATGACCCCCTATGTTGAGAGAAACTATGTTCTCCGTTCTTCACAACTTGGTCTCCATGCTGGGTTTAGCTTTTGGAGGCTGCAGAATATACCAGAAATAATCTTGATATGGGACGGAAGGCCGGTGGTCCTTCTATTAGATTTTTCTGCTGCTTTCAACAGTGTCCCATAAAATCCTCCTTTGGAGATTGGAGAAGATTGGAGTAGTGGGAAGGCCCTTAGATTGGTTGTGTTCCTATCTATCGGGAGGGCAACAAACAGTATTTTTATCACCTTTTACATCCCAGTTTAGATCTATATGTTGTGGTGACCCGCAGGACTCAGTGCTTAGACCCACTCTATTCAACATCTCTATGGCCCCCTTGGCCCCTGTGGTCCAACAATGGGGCTTGAACATTATATCATATACAGACGACATACAACTTATGCAGGCCTTTCATCAGCTCGATGATGTGGTGGCCAGTGATTTTCAGGGCTGTCTGTCTGCTGTTGCAGACTGGATGATTAATAGCTGTTTTCAACTTAATGCTGATAAAGAATAAATTCTTACATTCAGTAAACCCACTTCTATTTATTCTTCAGGACTAAGGCCTCCTAACCTAGGGTAAGTACATACACCTTCAACAGTTGCTAGGGTTTTGTTGGATTCAACGTTATCCTCAAAACCCCAAGTACATGCCAGGGTTGCTACTTGCTTCGAGTTGTTGAAATCTCTGAAAAAGCTTTTGAAATATCTCCCTTTAGTCACCCGGAAGGGGGATTGCAAATGCCCTGATCACATCTAGACTAGACTATGCTAATCCTCTTTACTTAGGAATCTCGCAAAATTGGCTTACTCAGCTTCAGCGCGCCCAGAATGCTGCTGCTCAATTTTGTACTGAACATTCCAAAAAGACATTCCATCAGATCAGGTCTAAAATCACTTCACTAGAATTAAGTTTTAAAATCTTTTGATCACACACAGTGTTTTTTTCTGAAGGTCTCTCATTCAGAACAGGTTAAAAAAAATATTAAGGCCACTTCGCTCGGCAAATCATAATTTACTTCAAGTCCCAAAAAGTGCGCAGAGTTAAATATGGTGGCAGATCGTTCTCTTTTCTTGCACCAACCTTCGGGAATTCTTTGCCACTGTAACTTTGGAACATTCCTAATGAAAGTCTGTTTAAAACCCTAGCTGAAGACCTTCCTCTACCGTGAACCTTAGAACCTTGCCTACCTTCCTTGTTTTATTCGGCCCCAGGACGATTCTTATGAAGCACATTCATTCATCCGCTGTCAGTAAATAAAAAAAGAGTGAAAACACATCTATCTACTACAAATATGCTAGAGAGCTTGGTACTCAGTCTCTATATATTACCATTCACAGTTACTGTGTGAAGAATAATGTCATCCCTTTATTATAATGTAAATATGAACGCCTCAGAACACTTATAAGAAGTTGTAAAACCCCTGGCAATTGAGAGCGGTGGTCTGCAGGTCAGATTTATTTGAGATCATACATAGCACCACAATGATTAAATGGAAATAAGAAATATGAATACAAATTTACATCAAAGAAAATACAAAAAGAGTGCTTACATTAAATAAAAGATGCATTCCATTTTATGTATAATTTCCTATTTTGGGTAGAAACTGAATACAAAAACACCCACGTATTCAATACCAGGAAGATGATGCTGAATAAAGGCAACACATAGGAAATGTTATTTTCCGTGTTTTGAGACTTTTGTTAGCCCATCGGGCCCTACTCTGTTAGCGACATGGTCCATTATGTAATTTTGTTCACACAGTATAATTAAAACGAACTGATTCTAAAACAGAAGGCTCGCCGTCAAAAATCGTTTACTAAAACATGCAATTATGTGTATCGTTATAATTTATGCAAAAAATACAGAAATTTAAATGTTATGTCTATTTATAGCATGCGCTAACATTCAGACTCTCTCTTTATTATATATGTACATAGAAAATCGTATCCCAAATGTCATTTCTCGCAAGCAGCCGTTTTTGGAAAGAGATATAATTGCGTCTTGGGATAATTGCATCACTAATGCAATATTTTTTAACATCTTGTAGCAATGCAATAATCGATGAGATACAATTATAATAAAGTGTTGAAGCTTGTGGAACGTGTTTGCACTCTCAGATTAAGTATTAGAGTGGGTTATGTTTAGTTTTATAATTCGACAGTCTGCTACCTGAAGCTAGAAAAAATACGTGAGTGTGGAGCACGGAAATGTAGGGGCCGATTCACACAATAAACCAATAGTGGTCTGAAATCCATTATTCACGGATTCGCTTGTTTGTTTATTTTTTCTTATTCTAATTCTGGTGCACGTTCTGCGGTTGGGGTAAAGACATGGTTATGGCTATGTCAGAGATAGGGCGCGTGTAAAATCGCTGCAAAACACACAGATGGAACTCTGTGGACGTTCACAAACACTTCAGAAGGTAAAACATTTACTTCTAATAGTATAGGCCTCAGATTGCCCCGAACAAAACGTTTTCCGTTTGGGAAAGTGTGATGCCCCTGTGTTTCATGAGTGAGTAGGGTACGGACGACCTCACGCGGGACTGCAGGTCCATGTAATTCATTCTCATTCGAGGGGTGTTCGCCATTCATGTAATTCACAGGAGTAAGATGGGCGAGGAAGAGTGCAAGTTGACCCGGAAGTCCGAAAGAATTTGGGTTCCATGGATGGAACTGAAGGAAGGGTGAGAGTAAACTATCAGGGTAGGATTGAGGAATGCTGGGACGGGGATCCGACTGGGAATTTGCACTTGATCCAGCGCTCACCATAATTAATCAGGGATCAATACTCAATAACAATACTGATTCAGAGGCTCACCAGCAACAAATACTCCAATATCATATACTCACCTGGGCCCATAAACACACATGCACTCCGTCTAGTGAAACCGCTGAAGTCAAAGTTTATGATTTACTAACATTTCAAAATTAGTCACCTCTTGCTCTCTACTAATCCTTCATTGATCAAAAAGTTCTTTACTCTGGTCGATGGACCATTAGTTGAACTAGTTGATGGTGAAATGACATTGAATTATTTCTCTTATTGCACTGAAATAACCACAGACTCGGGAAAATTCTTAAATCTGTATCTAATTTATTTTCATGTGAACCACTTCAAAGTACAGTACAGTCTACATCACTCATAGGAAGGAAGATTCAATCATCAATCATCAAACACATACTTTATATCTTGCAATTACTTATGCTCAGAAAGGAGAGGACAGAGAGAAAAGGACATCCGCACATACACAGAAATAATATTTACCTAGGATGGTGCGAAAACCAACCCCCTGGCCAAAGGGCTGGTAAGGGTCCCCCGGGAAAGATCAGGCGACAAAGGCTTCAGGACAGGAATCAAGACATGATAGTTGACCTCTCTAAAACCGATGCTTACGTAGCACCCCCCCTCTCTGACACTCTCTTCCTCCTTGAATGTCTTCCGCGATCTTCTTCTAATGAATTAATTTTTGACAGATGGTTCTGCAGTCGATTCTTCATCAGTCACTCCGACAGCATCCCAAGCTCTGCAGCATTCAGCAAATCTCCGTCTGACTAAATAAGACTACCTCAATTATACCTTTCAATATTAATGTATCACCCAGTAATGTTTCAATATCATGAAAATACTAACTCTGATTGGACAGGCAAGGGGGGTATGATCATCACACCATGCTTATACCTCATCTTAGTCTATCATTCCATTGTTCCCAGATCCATACCCTTAATTTCTTTTATCAAAATCGTTATTCCCTCCTGCATTTACATCTTATTAGTGCGAGACATCCTTTACAATACAGGCATTACAAGGCAATGCCTTACAACGCAGAGACCTTTAGATGACACCAGCCGGGTCTGGTGGCTCTGTGGACTAATGTGTCCATTGCAGGGGCCTGTGTTCGAACTCATGGTCACAGGTTAAAATCCTGGTGGGTCCACTCAGCCTTTCATCTGTCTGAGGTCGATAAAATGAGTACCATTAAGTTGGGTAACAATAGACATCTGTTATTCAGTGCTAAGTATTGTATGGTAAGTGTTTGTTATGTTTTTTGATAATGGATGTTAAATACTTTAAGTAATATTTATTTATAAATTATTTTTAGGTATTAATATTTTTATTAAGGAGTTAATATGTTTGTTAATAATAAATATTTAATGAAATAGTTATACATTTGGAGTAAATTAATACTCAGGTATGAATATTAATACTACTTTTTAATTTATTCAGGAAACATTTATAGAGCATATATATTTTTTAAGATAAAAGAAGTAATACTCAGGTATTAATTTGGTTTTTAGTTATTTAATATTGATGATAATAATTATTTACTTTATTTTAAGGTTTACTTTAAATTTTATATAAATCAATACTCAGGTATTAATAATGTTTAGAAGTGTTTATTTGTTATGTAAAAAGTTGTAGGAAATATTATTATAAACTAATAAAATGTATTTAAATATTTTTATAATTACAAATATATTGATAAAAATATAGGTAAGGTTATGTTTAAATATAATTATTGTTCAGAATAAATGGTGAACAATAATATATATATTACAATGTAAAGTGTATGTAAATTATTATTAATAAAGGTTACAAAAACCGTACATATATAGATGTAAAGGTGTAAATTAATAACTAATTAATTAACATTCTTGAATTTTAATAAACATAACTCAAACATGTTTAAAGAAATACAAAACAGGTAATTTATTTTTAGTAATTTTTTATTGATAATTTTACATATTTATAATCATTGTAATAAATTCAGAAACAAATATAAAAACAATTGAGCATACACCACCATCTTTTATGAAAATATTTTTGGATTTTATTATGTAGAGTAACATTTTATAATACATTTTTTAATAAGTTTATCATGCTTTTCCATTGATTTCAATGAGAGAAAATGTCTTTTTTTCATTTTTACTAAAACATATGACGTCGACGCGTAGACTTAAGTTTCATCATTACGAAGATCGTCGCTGGAGAGAACAGAAGCAAGGGAGAGCTGCGTTAAGGTAAGATACATTTACATTATTAAAATACTTGGGGGTATATTCACAAGAACTTGTGATAACTACCGAAAGAGTAGCTTAACACAACTCTCAACATAGCAGCCCATCGCAGGGAAAATTACGCCGTGCCAACCAATATTCACAATGCGGCGGTAGCATGCGATAGTCACCAGATAACGCGTCAAGTGGTCGCGCAAAATTCAAGGCCATGCCACAAAAATGCGAAACGCGTATGCAAAAAATCATGCGATGATTCCAATCGCGGTACAAAAAGTAGCGAAAACCAGCCACAGGCTTGCAAATGCCACGCGTCTGTCGGGAAAATGCCCCATAAAAAACACAGAAACAACACACCAGAAACAAGCCAAAGCACGTAGCAACATGGATGCACCCTGACCGAGCGCAGAGGCCAATGCAAACCCCACAACCCCCACAGACCACCAGCAAGGAACAATGGGGACGGGAACGGCCGAGGAGAAGAGGGAGAGGAAGACGGGGAGCAGGCCGCAGTACAACCAGATCAATGTCACAGAGGTGACAGAACACTACCAGCAACTGACCCACAAGTAGACCACCTGGAATGCAGTCGGCGTGCCGAGGAGGCCAACTGAGGAGGCCAAGAGGCGCTGGCATGATGTGACTACCTAAACCAGGCACAAACCCGCTGCCAACAGAAAGGCTGTAACGGCGACAGGAGGTGGCAGTCCTAGGCCTCAGGAGGAGCTGGAGGAAACCGAGGCCACAGTCATCGGTGTGGAGACGGTGCAAGGAGTAGGGAGTACAGACACAGCTCAAGAGGGCCTGACACAACATCAACAGGGCGAGTAATGACCAGGGACTGGGGGGATGGGGGAGATGGGCACAATGGCACACATGCACAATGAGGTGTAGCCCACTGCACACCCACAATTACCCTGGATCATGTCCCTCATCTCCTTTGCACACTGTAGCAGACACACATAGCAAGAACAGCATACCCCCATTGATGACAATGTGGTACAATGAGCAAAGCTGACAGAACAGAGGACATACTGGTTCCGCACATGCACAAAAACATGCCTACTACATCTGACAGAGCAGGAAACTGTGAAATGGAAATGTACGTGTACAAACTCACATCCGTCATGTAGTCCAAATGTCCACTTTCCTGCAGCAGTATTCAACACCTCCCAAACAGTCACAATGTACATTGTCATACAGTCTGCATGTCAACCAGAACAATGCACCAACATACATGTCAACACAATGTCAACATGCATCTCCCTTCACATTGCAGAGGGGCACACAACACCTCCAGCAGAGCACAGAAGACAACACATCTGTGATGCCGGAGAGGTCCACCACACCTCCAACACCGACGCTCTACAACAGCCCATGGACATCCTATGTAACCCACCACCAGGACCCGAGCAGCCAAGCTACTCAGAGGAGAACACAGAGCCTGCAACAGACCACACAGCAGGAAGCACCCGCAAGCACAGCTGGCTCACAACACCACCCACACACACATGGCACCCCAATGCCATGTGGCAGCACGCCAAAAGGAGGTGGCCGAACAGGCATGGGTGCGGTCTGAACCCATGGAAGGCAAACTAGATCACATACATTGGTGTCTATTACCCTTCAGGGACCACCTACACCCCACAAAGGAGACCCACACTGCCATAGAGACAAATGCAGATGCACATTCACAGTACAGAACCACGCCCAGGGACATGCAAATAGCAGTCACACACCCATGTTGGCTCTGCATATGACGGCCCAGGCCACTCCCCTTACGAATTGAATGGGTGACGACCAAGCTACATGTCCAAGCTCTAAACCGCTGCCTGCGGTGACATGTCTGCATCCGCTGTACACAGCACAATGTAATGTCGTAGGGCCCTGGGCACTCATGCATACAACAAGACCACAGGGACACACGCAGATAATATGTTGAACTGGCTACAGGCACGTACGCCTGGCCCCTTTATTGACAGGGCCACATGTACAGTGACGCCTGTCCTGGATATGTGTGGGGTGAGTGTAAGTCAGCACGCACAGAGTGCTTGGTGCTGGCAACCACTTGAACAGTGGACACCAGTGCAACGGAAACTGAAAACACCTGCATAACAGAGTCAACTGCTGAGCAACATGGAGGGAGCCGGAGAAAGTCCAGAGGACACCCAACATGCAAACAGAAGTGTCCGTGAGTTGCAGTGCACTGAGGTTGGGGCACTTCAGCTGAGCACGCCCATGTGAAGAAAAAGTCTCGGATTGTGTCCCTTCGAGATATTCCTGATGCAGATGCAGTGGGGTGTGTTAGACCTGCATCATCTTCCTTATCAACGTCCCAGGTCTCCCACACTGCTTGAGGTGACATTGCTGCGCAACCTCTCCACAGCACAAAACTCAATCAGAAATGGACAATGGCTTGCGGTGCACTCAGTCAGTGGCACCTGGAGTGGAGAGCAGGGTATCAGTCTGATGATGGCATCCACGACAGGTGTGAGCAACTCCGTAAGTCTGTCTGGACCACCGTTTCAACTGATGGCGGTTGGAGGTGGTCCTGGCAGTGGTGGCGTGTGCCTCCTGCGGTGATGCGACGTCTGAGCCGGTCAGGACATGATTTGTTGTGTGAGCCCTGGTGGGCCGCAGTTGAGGCCGGAGGCAGCGGACAGCACAGGGCCACAGACACATGGCGTTGATGACATTGAGGCCATCGCCTCAGAGTCCATCCAATATCTCAGAAGAAGGGGTCCCGGACCTGACCAGCAAAGAGTTAGTGGCCACGGATGCACAGCGGCCGGCACAGGCACCCTGCCATAGGATGGTGACTTGCAGTGCACTGAGGTAGGTCCACGCGCAGTGAGCGGGTCCTCATCGATGTCGAAGGTGAATGTGGCGGAGGCTTGCGGGGGACAGATGAAGGTGTCCTCCAGGGCATGATGCAGAAGGTCTGATGTTATCCGGAAGCAGCAAATGTTGGAGTGGAAAGCAACAGCCTCGTTTTCACCACCAATTTGGTATCAGCTACATGAGGATGAAAACTATCCCCTAGTCCATAGACTCAGACACCACCAATGTACGACCAGAGAGTGTCCATGAATGTCAGGGAACAAACTTAGTGGCACCGGTGCTGAGAGGGGATGCAGTCTGCAATGATGTCGGTACACTGATATGAACTCCGCCATCACTAAATCAAGACTCTGTGACCTACTAGACTGCAGTGTAGGCCGGAGGCAGCGGTCAGCAGTGGCCCACACCCACCTGGCGTTGACTCGCGATGCACAGAGTTAGTGACACCAGGGCAGTTGTCGGTAGTGTTCGATCACCTCTGTAACGATGATCCTATTCCCTCCGGACTGCAACCCGTCATCCTCTTACGCCTCTCCTTGTGTGCGATGATATGTATTCTGCCTTTGAATAATTGATGTTCAGTTCCAATTCTGTGACCTACTCGTGTGCAGCATAGGCCAAAGGCATTAGTCCGCGTAGGCCTACAGACACGTGTGGTTGGAATGCTATGCACAGACTTGGTGGCATCACATCGAAGGGAGTATAGTGACATGAACTCTGCCTGCTTAAATGGCCAATCCATGTGTCTTCAAAATAATTTAGTATAGGTGCCAGTTTATCCTCATTTGCTATAAAATATTCAGATTCAGTAATTGTAGTACTTGTCTACACTGTCAGGAGGAACAAAGCAAAGGGCAGTTTTTTTTTCCGTTCAAACTGTAGTATTGCTGTCCGATATATTATCCTCAATTAAGGATGTTTTTTGAAGTTTGCGCCAATATGCCTGAGAAAAGTGAAAGAAACATCCTTGAATTTGGGTGTCTGGATACGTTTTTGTTATTGTATTAATCAGAGTTAATTCAAAGTCAATTATTACTTTTCTCTGACTTTTGTTTGATGATTTAGATTTTATCACTGATACAAATTCAGTGTATGTTGAGTATTGTTTATCAGGGAGTAAACTGTATACTAAGGGAACTACTGTATTGTTAATGTATGCGTAAATAGTGTTTATTTGGGTGAATGGATGGGCCGTGCTTTTAAACGTTCCATCCATTATCCAAATATCAGTGTTTTATAACCTTACTAGATTATGGGGTGTGCTGAAGATTAGGATTCTCTTTTGAGGGTTTTCGTTATCATGCAATAGGAAAGTTTCATTAGAAGTAGTAAGAGAGAGTTCAGGTGGAATTATTAGGTCAGAGTATGTTTGGGGTGTTACTCTTTGTGGGTTACTTGTCTGTTTTGGACGTTGAATAATTCTTCTCAAATTAGGTATTGTGGGCAAACTACTTGCAACATGTGGGGGAATTTGTTGTGATACCTCCTTTAAAAGTGAACCACTGGGTTCATTAGAGGTGGACGCAATATCTTTGATTTAATTTTTTCTTTCTCTAACTTCAATCTCCATTGCAGAGGCAGAGTGGTTATGGTCTGTGGTCCTTAAAACAGTGTCGCCAAGAGTAGCTGCTCTCCCTGTGCAATGGGTTGAGTAATCTTGCACACACCTCCAATGACACCTAGGTTCAGATAGTCTCTCCTTACAATAAGCATACCCACTATGGTTTAGTAATCTGTTCCCTCTTTTGGATCGGATGTAGTTTGCTTCTTTTGATGGTGTTGTCATTTTTTTCTGAAAACAGAAGAAAGCAAGAAAAAATGTTATTTATTTAAAATTTAGTGATATATACCTGTTTAGAGGGAAAATGACAGTATGTTTCATATAACTATTTTCACAGTTTGCAATGTATGCGTTTTCTAAATCTGTTTGTTGTTTTCATTTTGATGTATCTCTATTTTTGTTATATTTCAACATAAACAATAATGCTTTATTGGGAGGAAAAACATTTAATTAGTTGTATAGAAGAAAAACAGTTTCTCTTACCTTTGAATTAGATGTTGCAATGTTCTTTTGGTTTGGAAAATTGATTGTGGTTTTCTGTGTTTCTGAAAAAGAAAAATATGATTTGAGTTTTATTAGATATATATATAGTTTAATGGTGAAGTTTCCTAGGGAGAGAAGAATAGTTATTTATTGTTTTTGGCTTTTTTGGGGGAATCTTACCTTTATAAATTTGTATAGGTGGTTTCCTCCTTTTAGTTATGAATTTGATTTGTTTTTTTGGTCTGAAAAAGATGAAAGAAAATTATTGTTAGTATATTAAAAATATCTTACATATTTTCTCTGAAATATAATAGCATATTTTTGGTTAAGGAACAATACATTAATGTTTTATAATTCTATACAATTTATTTTTTTAATTCCAAGACAAACATTTGTGATTATTTGTAACCATTTCTTATTCAAGTATAAGTAGTTTATTTACATGTTATATGTCTTTTTCTGTGAGAAAAAAGATTATTTTCTTGATAATAATTTAAGTACAATTTAAAATGTGAATAATTATTGATGTGAAAATTACCTTGTTATGGTTTGCTTTCTTCTGATTGTTTGAAGGTTGTAAACCTGAAAAAAATTGGACATTATTTATAATTTGTATTTATGATGTTTATAATATTGTGTCTTTTGTGTTTGTATGTTTTATCATTTATTTGCTTATTTTTGGTTGGTTATATTTAAGAGTATTACCTTGGTAAATGATTTTGCTGATGTTAAGTGGATCTTGAGATTTCGTTGTCTAAATGTTGTTTGTTTTTGATGTTGTATTTTGTAGTAATCTGTTGATATAAAAAAAACAAAAAAGTGAATTAGGGTAGGAATAGTAATTTTAACATAATACTATCCAGCACATTTTCTGATTCAAGTACCTTTTGGATTTGGAATAGTTATTTTAACCTAAACACTATCCAGCATTTTCTGTAAGGCAAGCCCCCTTTGGAGTAGGAATAGTAATTCTAACATAGTACTATCCTGCACATTTTCAGAATCAAGCACCTTTTAGAATCGGAATAGTAATTTTAACCTAAACACTATCCAGCATTTTCTCTCTGGCAAGCATCTTTTGGAGTTGGAATAGTTATTTTAACCTAAACACTGTCCATCATTTTCTCTCAGGCAAGCATCTTTTGGAGTTGGAATAGTTATTTTAACCTAAACACCATCCAGCAGTTTCTCTCAGGCAAGCATGTTTTGGAGTTGGAATACTTATTTTAACCTAAACACTATCCAGCGTTTTCTCACAGGCAGGCACCTTTTGGAGTTGGAATAGTTATTTTAACCTTAACACTATCCAGCATTTTCTGTGAGGCAAGCACCCTTTGGAGTAGGAATAGTAATTTTAACATACTACTATCCTGCACATTTTCAGAATCAAGCACCTTTTGAGGTTGGAATAGTTATTTTAACCTAAACACTATCCAGCATTTTCTCGTAGGCAAGCATCTTTTGGAGTTGGAATAGTTATTTTAACCTAAACACTGTCCAGCATTTTCTCTCAGGCAAGCATCTTTTGGAGTTGAAATACTTATTTTAACCTAAAACTGTCCAGCATTTTCTCTCAGGCAAGCATCTTTAGGAGTTGGAATAGTTATGTTAACTTAAACACTATCCAGCATTTTCTCTTATGCAAGCACCTTTTGGAGTTGGAATAGTAATTTTAATCTCAACAGTATTCTGAATTTTATTTGAGGCAAGCATGTTTTGGAGTTGGAATAGTAATTTTAACTAATCACTATTAAGCATTTTCTGTTAGGTAAGCATGTTTTGAATTCAAAATAGTCATTTTAATATTAACACTATCCAGCATTTCCTCACAGGCAAGCACCTTTTGGCGTCTGAAGAGTAATTGTTAAATATAACTATATTGCATTTTTGCTGAAAAAAATAGCTTTTGAAGGTACAATAGTAATTTAAACGATAAAAATATTCTGTATTTTCTTATAGGAAAGTAGTCTAATTATTAGTAATAGTTTTTTAAACATAGCATTATTCTGAATTTTTTAGAAAACCAAGCAAGTTTTGGAGTTGGAATATTAATTTAAATAACAAGATTGTGCAGTATTTTAAAGGAGGGGAATCATTTTAGGTGTAAGCATAGTAATTTTAATTTTGCACTATCCTGCTCCTTACTTGTGTAAACCATGGTTTTGAAATGATATATTCTTTTAAAGTTGTACTCTATAAATTTTTTTAGACGGAAACACTATTTTAACGTGGAATATATTTTATAAAGTGAATAATAATAATTACTTTTTGGGTGAAGTCCCGTTTGTTTTAGAATTATTTAGTATCAAACCACTGTTATAAATTTGTGTAGAAACAAGAGAAAAAATATGTTGTTTCTTACTTTAGATATATATTGACTAAAATTGAGTTTTTATCAAAGTTTGTTGGAGGTTGCAGAGTCTTGTAACAAACTGAAAAAAACAATATGTTTCATTTTAGTTTATTTGCGAGTCTACAAATGATTAAGTAGCTATATATTTCTATAGTTTGTACTTACTTCGAGTTTTAGTTGGCTTTCTTCACGATTAGATTTTGGAGTTTGTAATCCCGCATGCAGTCTCTGGTAATCAGGTAACTACAGTTTTTAAAATGGTGGACGGCTCCTTTTATACGTTTTGTTGTCTTGAACATTATTTGAAAGTAAAATATGTTTTGCGTGTGATTTTTCTTTGTGCTTTTAATGGTGTGTGAGAATGTAAATAATTATTTTGTTATGTTAGTTTTCGTAACTTTTTATTTTTGTATGTTATAACATCCGTTTTGGCTATTTCTGGGTGAAAGTAATTTCACAGTAAGTGTTGTAGGACTTTTGTTTTCCGGATTTTATAAAACAGAAGTTTTCTTTTTTGGGGCCGATTCCGATTCCTGTCGCAAATCGTAACAACTGACACAGACCCAGACCTGATACCGACCAACACGGACCAGCGCCTTACGACCCGTGCAGCACAATGTAACGTGTGTGAATTACAACCGACACGTACGGAATACAAGCCGTACGACCGAGCCGTAGGGAAAATAGTGAACCAGCCGGAAAACCGACGCGATTTTCACCAACCAACACGAACCTGGAATGAACCCGAGCGACGCGTACCCACGATGTAGGATCCGCGCAGTACGATGCAATGTGTGTAAACCCAGACCGACTCGCTTGGAGACCAAGCCGCACGACTGACACGCACAGAAAACCGGGACCACAAGTAATAGAGATCTCCGCGACCGACACGTATGAAACACGGAAGATAGTCAGCGTGAACGAGGTGGAGAAGCCCGCACGAACCAACATCAGTGTCCGTTTCCGTCAGAAGAACGTCTCCTTAATGCCTACAAAACCCAGAGGAAAAAAGACAAAAAAAGGACCAAACAAGCAATGACAAAGCCAATAAATATCAAATAAAAAAACCTGGGACAAATACACACCCACAACTCCAAATATATAAAGGACTACAATCACTACCATGATCCCTTGCAAGCAGGAGACACAGCCAGCAGCAAACACCATTATACAGCAACCACAGACACACTCACAAATCACCCATCACACAACTCACACATCATCAGCACCTCATCCAAAAGCACACACACATACAGCCAGCAAAACCAACACCAACCCACCCTCACTTGCACCCTCACACACACATCCCTCACCACCACCACCCATCACCATGCCCCCAAAGAAGAATCCAAAGTTCACAGATAGTGAGTTAGAAGTGCTGGTAGATGAGATCATCAGAGTAGAGCCACATTTGTTTGGTACATTGGTCCAAAGGACCCCCATGTCACAGAAAACCAAGATGTGGGTGAGGATTGTAAACAAGGTGAACGCTCAACCACCAGCAAGGCACACAAAGGACAATATCCACAACAGGTGGTTGACGTGCATAGGAGGGTCAAGAAACTCATTGAAAAGGATCACTCCCTGAGTCAGTGCACCGGCGGTGGCCCTCCTGCCAAACCAGTCTACTTCAGGACCTGGGAGGAGAAGGTGCGGGACATCCTACCACCAGAGAGCGTCCACGGTCTAACAGACATACCAGAGCCTGGTGAGTACACAAACAACATATCCAAGATTGTGTGGCAAGGGGACAGTGAAACCATGCACCGCAAGCAAAGCTACAGTAACCAATATATAATCATCCCAAGATGTGTATGCCAGTCAGACAAACACAATACCTGCCATCTCATAATGACTTGGAACTGTGTCATGACATGCACCAACCTACAAACAAATAGAGCAAGGCAGTGGCACAAAGCTAAATAAACACTGCCAGACAGTTTGCTACCACAAACACACTACCTCACAGTGCAGCTGACTGACTGGAAGGAATAGTGGGGATGCAGCTGATGTGAGTGGATCCAAAAGCATGATGGGCCCGTCAAGACCTCTCTGAAACATGCCTGCATCACAGGGAGTGGAAAATGACTGACAAGATGGCTGACTCTGGGTCCTGCTGTGGGGAGCACAAGGCCCTGGTAGGGCAAGTGCGCAAATCAGAAGCAGGACACCACTGACTGACATCCTGAAAGACAACTTGCATGCCCTACAATGGAAGGACGTTTCATGATGGGATGTCTGGCCGGGTGGGAAGGAGGACTGACAACTCCGACCATACTTACCAGCATGTGGAGACACACCACCCCAACACAAACTCCACACAACTCACCAGGTTGAATGCATTGACCCACACCTCTGTGAAATATCAGCAAAAGATACCCGTACTGGGTGCTGCTGTGTGAAGCACAAGAGCTCTCTTTGGACTTGTAGCCAAACAAACACCAGGATTTCACAGCCAGCCATCTTGCCATTGCTGTCACACCCCCTCACAGGGAAGCAGAGTCAAGAGGGAGGAAGTATGGGCATGCTGGGAAGGGGGGTGTAGCCAAGAGGATGTTGCAGTCACAGACAATCCACACTCAACCACATTGCCCAGCAAGCAAACACTGAACCATGCTCGCCTCACAGGGAGTGGGAAGGGACTGACAAGATGTCTGACACTGGGCACTGTTGTGGGGAGCACAAGGCCGTGCTGGGAAATGGGCAACAACAATATCAAACTCTGTCTGTGACAAGCTGGAAAAAAGCAGTGTACAGGCAGGTATCTGTTCATACAGAACAAAATGTCACGTTTGTGAACCATTGATGCCTGTAGAAACATAACTCACATTGTGTGTTTCTTCCAAACACAGGTGGTGCTGGGGACCCAGCACCAAATGAAGAGGATTCCCAGTCCCAGACTCTGGTGGACACTGAGCTCTCTGCTTTGACTCTGTCTCTGTCCTCTTCGGATGACGACGACCAACCTAGCCCCTTCGATGTGAGTCATCATGCAGCACCAGCAGTATCAACATCTGCATCCCATGTACCCATGCCTCCAGCATCTGGAAACAGACAGGGCACCCCTGCCAACACGGACAGACCAAGGCCAGTCCCACCGCTGGTCCTGCCCGTGTGGATAGGCATGCTGGGAGGGGTGGGAGGCAGAGGGCGCGCCTTGCAGAGGGGTCTGGACTGCATGATGACCCCCAACTGGCACGCATCATAGATGCGTACCAGGATAGCACCGAAGGATTTGGCCAGGTAGTGGGAATCCTCAAGGACATGCAACAGGAGCAGGCTGCCCACCATGCCCGAATGGAGGCAAAGTGGGAGGCCCTTACTGCGGTGCATCGGGACATACTCCAATGCCTCCGCCAGATCAACACAAACCTGTCCACACCTCCCTGTATGGCCACAACATCTGTTGCAACACCATCTGCCAGTGCCACAGGGAGGGAGGAGGACTCTGGCGGAGAGTTCCCTGCACTGCAGAGGCCTGCACCTGAGGATTTCCCCCAGGAAGAAGAGGGGCATCTGAAGAAGGACATGTGAGAGGCAGATGTCCCAGCACATCCCCTAGGGCCTCTAAACCTGTTCTGGACAATGTTCTTTGTGCGCAGCCCGTTCACCTTGTTCAATCGTACACAACTCGCCCACATGACATGGAGGGTTCATGTTGGGCCAATGTAGCAGATGACTGTGGACTTTACTCTGGACATTTCATCTACCAACACTTCCAACACCAATGTGAACTTTGGATTTAAAAACCAATGTACAGCACTCACCATCCTGTGCACTTTCCTCACACATGTTCGAAAATAAACTCACCAGTACACCATACTTGCCTCTGTTGTGATTCCAACTTGTCATGTGTCATGGAGATATCGATCTGCTACACAACACAGTGCATGCCAAATACTTCAACAATGTCACCAACGTTAGGTCTGACATGGTGATGTGACACATGTGAGGGAGACATACCACTATGGCAACACAACACATACTCACCATGGCCATGTTACTCATCCCACACAATGATGTTGACCTGAAACACATAGGTATGCACAAACACAACACCTATCCACAGTCAGTGGTAACAAGTCCACAGGTGAAGTAAGCAAATGTCACTCAGATGTGGGAAGACAGACAACTCACCTAACAAAGCATAGCACAGGTTCATTAAACACCAGCAACATGTTTATTCCAAAATAGTTGCACAGCAATTGTACGTTACGATGGACACACGGTCACAGAGTGTCTGAGAATTGGAGTCCAGGGGTGTGTGGCACATCACTTGATGTCAATTGACTACTCCCACACTGGTGTCGGATTCTGGGTGATGGGGGTCAGTGTTGAACAAACAACAGGCAAATTACCCTGTGAAGGACAGACACAAGACACAGTCAAAAGCACAGCAGAACACAAGAGAAATGCAATACACATGCACAAAACATGTCACAAGAAACCTACACAAAAAAAGTTAGCAGTACTACCCTATTGTGGAGTACACACCACCTGAATGGACACATCACTGCACGCATCCAGTCAAGTGGAACACAGCCACACTCATACAGCAACAGAGCAGCCACAACACATTCCAGGCTAACTTCATACATTGACATAACAACCCTGGAAACTCACATTCCGGTGAAGAAGTTGTTGATGAGCTGTGAGCGGACGTCACACTCATCCTCATCATCACTGGCATCTTGGCCCAGGCCGGGATCCTCCACAGGTGCCGGAGGTTGGTCATCGTCATCGTCATCCTGGATGAGAGGCACCTTCCTGCGCACTGCCATGTTGTGTAGCATGCAGCATACAAGGATTATTTTGCACACCTTTGCAGGTTCATATGGGAGGTCCCCTCCGGTCTTGTCCAGGCAGCGAAAGCGGCTTTTCAGGAGGTCGAATGTCCGCTCAATCACCGTCCTACTCCAACCATGTGCCTCATTGTAGCGCATCTCGGCTGGTGTCACAGGGTTCCTGAGGAGTGTCAGCAACCACGGCATGTTGGGGTATCCGGAGTCACCTACACACACAAAAATGAACAAGTAGCTGAGTTTTGTAGGAGTACGGAATACAACATTGACAAACACACACAATGATAAACAGTCAGTATACACCGACAAGCCAGGCATGCTGAGCTGGCATCTGTGACATCAGCATTGCAATGCGACTACTCCTCATTATGTAGGCATCGTGCGCAGAACCAAGGAACCGTGCACACACATGTGTGATACACATGTTTGCAAGACATACCACCAGAGTATTGATCGAGTGGAAATGTTTCCTGTTACGGTATGCCTGCTCATGTGCCTGTGGTGGTATCAGGGCCACATGTGTCCCATCTATAGATCCGATGACGTTCTGCATCCTCCCCAGTGTATAAAAGGCATCCTTTATTTCAAGGAATTCAGCTGGGCTAGGGAACTTGATGTACAGGTCAAGGAAATGCAACATCCCCTTCAAGACATCGCGTAACACACGACTAAACATAGTTTGTGACATCCCACCTGCGGTAGCCACAGTGTACTGGGAGGTACCTGTAGCAAAGAAGTGCAGGGCTGCCATCACCTTCACCTCTGGGGTCAGTGCTGTAGGGTATGTCCGGCCAGGTAGCAGATGTGGCGCCAACGGCTCTGCCAACTCCTCAATCAGTGGCCTAGTGAAGCGGTACAGACGGATGTGATGAATACAGGCCCCAGCTAGGCCCGCAGGACACAAGGGTTCGCTCTCCTGTAATGGAATCTATAAGGAAGTTGGCACGGAAACTGCAAAGTACAAAGACAGCATTTATTAACCCTTAAGGGTGGTCCTACAATCCACACAACACTCTTCAGTATTGCATAGAGTAGCACAAAGAACTTGCGTACACGGTCCCCTTTTATACACAATAGAGGGGCTCATAAGTGGGTGGATACAACATGAGGCCGAAGAACATTACCATTTATGGTCATTTTCGATACTGAATCAATATGTGGGCGGAGCTAACACACTCCTTGAGCCTGCGAAAACATGGTCAAGCAAGGCTAACCGATAACAGATGTGGTCAAGTCTGGGCATGTGCCAGATGGACAAAGGAGCTATTTATAGACTGTTACTAGGCAGATTACAAGAGCAACTAACACAGAGGTTGGACTCTTCTCGTGGGGAACACGTGGAAGCATAACAATACAAAATGGAGTCCGAACTTCGGTCAACATAACAGAGAAAACATGCTCTATAAGAGGGAATTAATGTCTTTAGTAAATGCTTAATCACATCGTTGTTTCAATTTACAACAGACGACCCTTTCAGCATTTACTGAAGACATCCGGTTTGTTAGGATAATCGTCATATATGTCAATCGTCATCATTTCTTCAACTTCTTTAGCTAAACGTTTCTGGTGAGCAACATCGGCAATAGATTTCTTGTCAGGGATACAGATTGATACACATAATGAGCAGAGTAAAGGACCACACTGAACGCAGATACAGCATGAAAACAGAACCGCTACAATAATGCAGAGACCAGTCAGAACCTTCCATCCCCAGGCAGTAATTAACGCCCAAAACCATCCAGAGAAGGACCAAGTGCCGTTTTCTGTATGGATCTCAGCTGCAATTTTATGCAGTTTATTGATGGCATTATAGACTGATGGCGTATGATCAGGGATGAACACACAACAGCTACTTCCAATAATTTTACATGCTCCTCCTCTGTCAGCTAGCATAACGTCTAATACCATACGATTCTGCAATGCAACAATTCTAGTAATTTGTAATTCCTCCGTAAGATTCCCAAGTGCAGCAGCAGTCTGATTTGTTACTGCTTCTACCACTCTTGTTAATCTTCGGATCTTCCTACTGTTCAGGGCAGCTCCAACAAAGAAAAACAATCCTAGGTTAAAATCAATATACTGCTGCAGACTGGTATCAGTCTGATCTACATCGTCAAGTGATAAAGTACGTTTATACCTATTTACAGTCACATTATTCAATAATTTCAGATCCTTATGATAAGATGCGGGAGCTAGGAATACAGGAGGTAATAGAAATGATACATAGCATACCCCAGACCACCCAGCTGGCAGACGGTAATAACCTTTATTTCCACACACAAAATACGTATTATGGGAGGCCAAAAAGGTACTATTATTCAACCCATCAATATTCAAAACAGTAATGCAATCACTAACACCAACAGGAATAAAACCCACACTCTGGACACACAGGTCCGCTTGAGCTTGTGCTACTTGAATTACAAACTTGTCCTTTCCCACAGTGTCTCTTGTGTTCGTAAAGATGTAGGGAATGGATTCATTGTCTGGTCGGTACTCTTCCCATTCCCAAATTGTCCCATTCGCTTGTGGATACCCATTTTTGTCTTGATGGCATTCTTTATTGAGTCTGAAGAGCAATCGTCCCACTGTTGGTTTCCGAGTAGCAAAAAGCAAAGTATACCATGCTCTACAAGAGCCATTATGAGAGAAAGGAAGTGGTATAAATGGCGTTCCTCCTTTCTTCTGATGAGCTGGCATCATCCCACATATCCAACAGTTCGTAGCATTCGTAGCAACGTGGGTATGATGCAGCATCTGGATGAAAGTGTTATTCAAGTAAGATTGTCGATGCTTCAACTCTTGATACGGTAATGTATAAAAGTAGTGCTCCTCAGGCACCGGAGTTGTCAACACAAGAATCTTCCGAGCAGGAGTTACATCCTCCACGAACCATGTGGTTATCCCAACAATGACTACTGTCAACATGAACCCTAATGCACAAAGGATTTTCTTTTTCTCCATGTCAAGGTAAAAATAAAACCCAATATCTTCCTGAAACTAAAAGTCTGTCAGAACTCTTCCCCTTGGGCAGCGGTTGATTTCTTCACCAGCGGGCCAAGACGGGTGTCACTACACTAATGCAGGGCTGATCCCCCCCCCTTGCCTCATCGGCTCTCCGTTTCACTAACCCAAGGGCCGTTCTGACAGTATGTCCCGGTACTGGAAAACTCACTTCCTTGGTCGAAGATGATATCGCCTTCCTCCAGGAGTCGCGTGGTCCGGAAAGAGCTCCTCAGTGGCGTTTGGCTCCGCAGCACGGCCTGTCTCTGCAGCCAAGATTTCTCGTTGATCGGTCAGCACGGCAGGTTCCACCAATCCGGGCGGCACCTTCCTACAGTGCAGAGAGTGGATCCAATTCTTTCTGTTGGAGACTCGCACAGCCGTCCTCGTTGCGAGGAGGACCTGCTCAGGGCCCACCCATCTCGGTTCCAAGCTGTTCGTCCTGTCGACGGAGACCATGTCCTTCACCGGTAGACCGATCAGGGAGCGCCTCTCGGACCTGTTGATGGATAGAAACCAAGTTATCCGTTAACTGTGCCAGATAATCGCTCATCATTACACAAGGTACATCATACACAGCCTTAGGTCTTGGTGGACCCCAAATATTCATTGGGCGTCCGAAAACGATTTCATAAGGTGTAAGGCCAGTTCGAGAGTGTGGTACCGATCTAATTGACAATAACGCCAGTGGCAGAGCGTCTGGCCAAGTCAAAGACGTTGAAGCTTGAATTTTAGCGATCTTAAGCTTCAGTGTACCATTATACTTCTCAACTAGGCCTGCAGACTGAGGGTGAAACACGGCGTGGAACTTCTGAGTGATGCCTAGGCCCTTCAAGACATACTTTATAACATCCGCTACAAAGTGAGGGCCATTATCACTCCACAGAAGTCTACAGACGCCATATCGAGGGAAGAACTCTTTCAGCAGCGGCTTCGCAGTAGTCATTGCAGTATTGTCTTTCGTAGGGTACGCTTCAACCCATTTGCTGAAAGCGCAGACCACTACTAGAACATACTTCAGATTATTACAGCGCTCAAGCTGGATATAATCCATCTGCAAAACCTCGAAGGGCGCAGTAGGTGTCACAAACCCTCCTGCTGGAGTTCGAGTACCCTTTCCTGGGTTATACCTCAGGCAGATCATACAGGTCTGCACCACCCTCTTCGCTGTGCTAGCAATCTCTGGATGCTCCCAGACTTGGGTAAGCAATTTCACAATTGCGGAAGCTCCAACATGTGCTAGCCCATGTGCCATCTGAACCATCGGCTGTACAAAAGCCGTGGGTAATTTCCATCTATCCATCTGCTTATTTCTCCAGCAGCCCTCGTCATCCAATTCTCCCTCACTAGCCCATTGTTCCCGCTCTTTGTCAGAAGCGGTCCTTTGCATTTCTCGCACTTCCTCCTTCGCATCATGCCATCTTTCCACCTGCGACTTTACTACATACACGGCAGTAGTACCGGGCTGCATCGCAGTCTCCCGTGCTACTCGATCTGCCAACGCATTCCCTTCTCCAACTTTATCAACTACTTTCCTGTGGGCGCTACACTTAACGATGGCAATTTTCTTTGGGTATGTCAATGCGGTTAAAAGATTATGAACTAACTCTCCATGCATTATCTGTACTCCATGTGACGTCAAAAACCCTCTCTCCTTCCAGAGTAGGCCGAAGTCATGCGCTACTCCGAAGGCATAGCGGCTATCTGTATAAACATTCACACATAGTCCTGTACTGAGCTCACATGCTCGTGTTAATGCTATCAGTTCCGCTGCTTGAGCTGATTTCTGTGGTATGCGTGCTGTCTCCACTATCGTTTGCAATGTGGTAATCGCATATGCTGCTGAAGTCGTACCATCTGGTAGCTTCAGACAGGATCCATCCACCCACAGTTCTCCATCTACATCTGGAAAGGGCGTATCCTGGAGATTAATACGACCCTTTGTTTGTTCCTCAGTCACGAGAATACAATCATGCGCTTTCCGCGCCTCAGGCTGGGTTTCGGGGTATGGCAACAATGTTGCCGGGTTTAACGTTACGCACCTTTTTAACGTAATATGAGGAGCCAAAAGCGTCAACTCATATCCCGTTAAACGGGCGCTGGTCAAATGCTGCGTCTTCGTTTGATTGAGCAGGGCATCGACAGCATGGGGGACTAATACCAACAACTTATGAGATAACACAATTCCCTCACTTTGGCGTATTGACACAGCTGTCGCCGCAACCGAGCGAAAACACCCCGGTAATGCTCGGGCGACAGGATCAAGTACAGCCGAAAAATATGCACAAGGGCGCTGCTTATCGCCGTGCATCTGCACTAAAATTGACAATGCACATCCATCTTTCTCATGCACATACAACGAAAAGGGTTTTGCATAATCAGGGGTCCCTAACACTGGTGCTGAACAAAGGGCCTGTCGTAGTTGCTGAAAAGCAGTATCACACTCATCTGACCAAGGGATTGGGATAGGCGTGTCCTTTGTCAAGAGGGCTAATAATGGCTTAGCTATGTGCGAAAACCCCAATATCCACTGTCTACAAAAAGAAACAAGACCCAGAAATGCACGCACATCCTTCTGTGTGGACGGTCTCGGTGTATCCAGAATTACTTGGATACGATCCGGTGTGAGTGCACGTCCCTCCTTAGACAAAAGGTGACCCAAATAAGTCACCTTTGGTCTACAGAATTGCAATTTCTTCCTAGATACCTTATGATTGTGGGATGCTAAAAAGGAAAGTAAGGATAACGTACTTTTTTCACACAACTCCAGGGTGTCAGCCGCCAGCAAGATGTCATCGACATATTGAATGAGGGCGACACCCTCGAGCAGAGCAAAGGAATCCAATTGTCGTTTCAAAGCCTGACTGTAAATGCTAGGGCTTTCTGTGTAGCCCTGGGGGATCCTACAAAAACGATAAGATCTATTATTTAATGTAAACCCAAAAAGATATCGGCTATCAGGGTGAATGGGAATGGAAAAGAAGGCATTCTTCAAATCAATCACTGAGAACATGGTCGCCGTAGGCGGGACCAAAGTAAGCAACGTCGTGATATCGGAAACCACTGGGTACTGAGGTATCACGATCTTGTTCACTTCTCTCAAATCAATTATAAACCGATAAACTCTGGCATCCGTATCCTTTTTCAGTATGGGAAGAATCGGACTGTTACAAATGTTGTAGGGGACTTCCTCCACTACCCCTACCGCCATCAAATCCTGCACTATCTGTATGAGAGCCTCCTCACCTTCCTGGGAAATACGGTATTGAGGAAGGCGTGGTAACACCGCCCCCTCCTGGACGCTAATGTGGACCGGTGGAATCACCATTTGTCCCACATCAGTATCCGAAGTTGCCCACAAAGCACGAGGGAGGGTAGCTAACAGTGCATCCTCTGACATCGTACACATCCGTTCTGATCGGGGGTAATTGTCATTCAATATTACCCGTACACCAGCAGGGGAGCAGCGGATCGTAGCCCTAAAATGCTTTAACATATCAAGGCCCATAATGTTGTCCGGTGTGTACGGGGCAAGCAGAAACGGACAGGGTGCAGAAAAAGAATCAACCTTAAACATGAGGGGCTGTGAAAGAGGGCTTCGGGAGAGTGTACCGTCAAACCCTACCGATGTGACCATTAAGCCGGATAGGGGAGCCCCCGGAACCAATTGCTTAGACAGTGCACTACGTGTCGCTCCTGTATCCACTAGGAACTGATCAGTAGAGCCCAAAACCTCAGCCGATACATAAGGACCCTTCTGATCAACCGGCACCTCAACTGATTCTAACCCCCATCCAACGCATCCCTATGCATGCTGAGAGTCATGGTACCCCGACCGGTCAATCCCCGACGCTTGGTACTGATGCTGGCGATCAAAAACGTTTGATCTATCGCGGTGCTGCCCAGCAGAGTCAAAACGAGCCTGTTCGTTAGAATTCCCTCGAAAGTTCGAGAAACCCCCTCTACCTCGCGGGCCACCATAGGTATGCCCCTGACGCGATGCATGCAACACCGGGCAGTCCCTAGCCCAATGACCCGATTGCTTACAATACGCACATTGGTTCCTATTTAAATCAGATCGGCCCGAGGGAGGACCATAAGATCCTCCCCTACCTCTATTACTACCCCGCCGGGGCGGGCCATAGACTTGTGCCAACATCACCTTTGTTTTCAAATCTTTCGATTTCTTTTCCTCCTGGCCCTTTGCTTCTTGCTCCTGACGCTCATAATACTGGGCGATAGTCAGGAGGGCCGTCGGTGTAGCGGAGGACCAAGAACTCTCGCTCTCTTTTAAACGGGCCGCAACTGTCGGCAGCAGATTAGCCACATATTTATCCGCAAAAAGGTGGCGGCCCGTATCATCAGTAAGCGACTGGCCACTAAAATCATGAAACGTCTCCTCAAAGCGCGTAAAGAAGTCCGCAACTGACTCGTCAGCTTTCTGTTTACATGCAGCTAACATATTCCAGTCAATCTTTTTAGGGGGGATAATTGTCTTCAACTTAGCCACAATAGCAGCAGGGAGATCTAAAATATTCTGGGGCGGTTTCTGCGCAGGCTTCCGCTCCCTATCCTCATCCTCCAGGTCAGACCACCGGGCCTTAAAGGCAACTGTATCATCTACCTTTCGGACAGATCGCCACATATCCGGTGGTAGAATAAGGCCAAAGAACAAATCGATATCTGCTAAAGTCATAACGCAAGAATTCAAGGCCCCCTCGACTTCTTCGTAGAAGGCCGCTGGATTCTTGCGGGGGTCAGGCAGCGCATTCTTTAATGCCATCACATCAGCTCTATGCCACGGAGTATAAACCCAATTATACACAAAATATCCCTTAGCATCGGCGGAGGTAATGTCCGAGCTAGTCCCCGCTCCTTTAGGAGGAACATACAAAGGCGCCGCCTCGCGCATTGGCTTAGCATGCACTAGATCGCTCTTATCTGATTGAGAGGTGGATGAGTGGCCTTCTGCGGTACACGAATCCGACTGCGTCTCCTCCCCTGCTCGTTGGCGCGCTTTTTCTCTATGGGCCAGCACCGCGTCCCGCAAGGCGAATAGCCGCCGAGCCGTATCAGGAGCCTTAAAGGGAGAAAAAACACCATCATGCAATGCTTTAGCATCCGATGTCACTTCTTCAGGCTCAAAGACACTAGAATATTTCCGAAAAGCAGCAATCACTTCCTCAGCGAAATGGTTCAAAAAATACAATCTCTCTCTATCCTGCCATGACCCCCAAGTATGGAACAATTCATCCACGGACACCTTACCCTTAAGTGCACGGAAGGAAATTTGCCGAAGCTCAGCCATATGCTCAGCCGATAACATGGACCGCGTATCTACCTTACCCGTACCCGGGACAGAATCTTGTGGCCTTGGAGCAGATGCGCCAACATAAGGGGGCGGAGAGCGATCTAGTAAATAAAAATCATCATCAAGATTATTAAGGACAGGATAAAGTGGCTGCCGAACAGCATATTGACCCGAAACTTGGAGCCTCCGCTCCTTCTCTTGCCTGTCCGTCTGCTCTCTGTCCTCCCGACGCTTCGCTTCCTGTGCTCGCACATGATCATTCTTCCGTTGCTCCTTATCAAACAACGCTTTCTCACGTTTCTCTCGCTCACGCACCTCCTTCACCCACAACCGCACACACTCAAACATATCCTGACGAGCATGCCGCTTACACATACACTGTTCCACATACTCAATCTTACGTATATCAAACGATCCATACAAAGGCCATCGTAACTCAGGATCTTTTTTTGTATATTTCCTCCATACTGTGCTGTACATTATGGAAGAAAGACCATGCTTCACATACATATCCCTATTAGGAGTCCCCTCTGGGGGAGCTGGAGCAGATTCCTCGAGGTTCAACCGGTTCCCAAAACAGCAACACCACTTACGGAGTGCGCTGAAAGCAGGCATGCTCAGAAATAATGCAAAATATGCAGTATTATAGAAAAATGGCACTTAATCGTTGCGCCGTTCAAAGTTACACAGCTCCGGAGAAATCTCTCCACATTACCTGCCTATATGTGTTGCAACGCATATATTTTCACAAAGACAAATACAAAATATGACTAGTCATTACAAATCAAACTCAAATAGCCGGACCAGGCTTCAAAAACTCGGAGCAAGTACCGTACACCGGTTCTTACCAATCAAGAGTCCAGATTCCAACTGCCAAGCTCCACAATCGCCCAAACGGCTTTCACGGCAGGACCGACAGAAGAGGTCTCAGTCGAGGACCGGTGCCACCCAGACGGTCAGCTCGGAAGGGAAGGAAGAAAAACCTCGGGATGCCAGGGCTAAGACGCCGCTGGCAGTGATCACGTCCCCGGCCAAGTTCCTCACCTTCGTCGCGACCAGTCCTTCGAGCATCCGAGTCGCCGATGAGCCCCACGTGACGGGCGCCAATTGATGAATACAGGCCCCAGCTAGGCCCGCAGGACACAAGGGTTCGCTCTCCTGTAATGGAATCTATAAGGAAGTTGGCACGGAAACTGCAAAGTACAAAGACAGCATTTATTAACCCTTAAGGGTGGTCCTACAATCCACACAACACTCTTCAGTATTGCATAGAGTAGCACAAAGAACTTGCGTACACGGTCCCCTTTTATACACAATAGAGGGGCTCATAAGTGGGTCGATACAACATGAGGCCGAAGAACATTACCATTTATGGTCATTTTCGATACTGAATCAATATGTGGGCGGAGCTAACACACTCCTTGAGCCCGCGAAAACATGGTCAAGCAAGGCTAACCGATAACAGATGTGGTCAAGTCTGGGCATGTGCCAGATGGACAAAGGAGCTATTTATAGACTGTTACTAGGCAGATTACAAGAGCAACTAACACAGAGGTTGGACTCTTCTCGTGGGGAACACGTGGAAGCATAACAATACAAAATGGAGTCCGAACTTCGGTCAACATAACAGAGAAAACATGCTCTATAAGAGGGAATTAATGTCTTTAGTAAATGCTTAATCACATCGTTGTTTCAATTTACAACAGATGCAGTTGCGTTATTGCGTGGTTTGAAGGTCTGGGAACGGTCGATGGACAGATGGTGCCCTGCAGAACAGATATGAACAAAGGAAGATTGTTGGTTCATCCACCCATGTGGCAATGACCAGGCCCAATATCACATGATACATCATGACATTACACAATGTACTGAGGTGTGTGCAGTTGGGCATGGACATATATGTCACCTACATGACCATCACCTCACATCTCAATTCCACATGTCCACATGAGTCCCATGTAGTGCAATGGCCAATCATCTGGCTGTGTCACCCGACCTATGTACTGCTGTGACGTTACAAACACACACCACGGTGACAAGTGAGGCCTGATGTCTCCCAGGCATCACAGATCTTTGCCATGCAGATACCCACAGTCCCTGTATTGCCACATCGACACTGGCATGGACATGGCGTATCACGTGCACACCACAAGGCAAGCGTGAGTCCCACAGGTAGTGGCTACTGTTGTCCCTGCAGGCCGTACATGTACATCTCTAAGACACACTCACACCATCAAGGTTGATGCATATACCAAATGGCTGTGGAGACTGTCTCCCATTGGGCACATTTGATCAGACACATCTGAGACACAACATGCACACAGACTGTGGGTGCACATCAGAATTGTGGCTACAGGTCTCACTGTGACGTACATGCCATCCCCCCCAGAACTCAGGGTGTATGTGACATGTCCTAAACATATGCAACATGAAACTGCATCCGTGACTCATGCCCATTACTGTACATTTGCACATCACAGTGGTAATGTGCACAACACACAAAGGATTCTGCCCCCATGTACATATGCACAGCCTGGGAGTGGCTGAACAAAAGTGCCACCCAACAGACCAAATGTGGCCCCCCAACACACAGGGAATGCAGCCTTACATGCCATGGAACACTGTGTGGCCAATGCTGTAGTGTGGTAGGTGTGCACAGGTGTCCCTGGCAAGTAATTGTGTGTTGAATCCATCAAATAGTTACACCAATGAGGTCCGACGCGGGTGACACTGCGTACGCATTGCACGTTTCATGACCGAGCCGTGCGTACGCTTTGCCATTGACTGCAATTAGGTCTGACGTGGGTGACAATGCATACGCATTACACGGCTCGTGACAGAGCCGGGCGTACGCTTTGCCATTGACTGCTATGAGGTCCGATGCGGGTGACAATGCATACGCATTTCACGGTTCATGACCGAGCAGGGCGTACGCTTTGCCATTGACTGCAATGAGGCCTGACGTGGGTGACTATCATGCATGCACATCAGGCAGGCATGGTCCGAGACTGGCGTACGCCTTGGCCATTGAATCGTATGGAGACGGGTGCATGTGCATTTTCAAAAATACGCGTTGTACAGTCAGTTGACCGAGCCGGGCTCACCCGTTGGCTCTGCACTGTCATGGAGACGTATGCGGATTCAAAACTTGTACGAGTTGTGCACTGGAAATTCAGTTGGATGCCTACAACAATGTTGCAATTTCTAGTGTTTCATGAAGGTGAAGATTTAAACAATGCGGAAGGCATGTACGAGTCATACATTTCCATGGATTGGCCAGATTCATAGAATGCAACCGTGTTGGACCTATCACTTGGGACACATGGCACAGATTCTGCCTCTGCAGCACAGATATAAGGCTGGCTGGCCCCCAGGGAACTCACTTGCCTGCACTACATGCTCCTGGACCACATCCCTGCTACCACTGCTGCTGTCTCTGCATCCTCTGGCTCCTGCTATGGCACGTACTCTGGAGAGGGCCCCAGCCTTCACTGGGGAGGAGAACCAGGCCCCGCTGGATGGGCTCTTTCCACAGTACAGCAAGCTGTATGGGAAACCAGGGGAGCAGGTGAGTGTGCAATCCATTGCCTTCCTAATTGTGCATGTTGTCTGACTAGCAGTACTAGCAGTGTGTACACCAGTGGCAAGCCTTCTCACTGACTACTTTCATCCCCCAAAGTTTGTAGGTACATGTAATGAACAGGTGTTCTGCTGCTAAAGTGCATTAGTGCAAGCTTAAACTTCCCAGGCATTGTTAACATGTCAGACATGCAGGTGATTTGTCCTTCCCCATGGTTGCACTACCTGTGTAACTCATTTCCCTTTGTGATTATGACATGTATATCCAAATGAGTGCAGCACAAATATGGGGCATGAGTGTGTTAGACCTGGCACCATTGGCGTGGATCACCCTTCCATTTTTGCCCGTGCCTCAATGTATTTTTGTGCTGGTGTTAGCTGCTCAGGGCCCTGTGACACTGCCATCCAGTGCACAGGGCAAGTGCTCCCTATGGTAAAATGTATTATGTGAATTGACTTCCATGTTTGGCTTATTTGGTTTACTATCAGTCCCTAGTAGAGTGCACCAGGGGTGCCAAGGGCTTGTATATCCAAATGCTGCTGGTGGGCTTGCAGCACTGGTTGTGCCACCCACAGAAGCAGCCTGGTATAATGTGTCTAAGGTCTGCCATTGCAGAACCTGCATGCAGTCTGGTACTCTCATGCTGACTGGGCAAGTGTCCCCACTTGCCAGTCCCTAAACCTTCCCTTACCTTCATATTAGTCACCCCTATGGTAGGCCCTAGGGCAGGGTGCATTGTAAGGATAAGGTAGGACATGCCCTGAAGTGTGTGGCATGTCCTAATAGTGAATTACAGCCATTTTCGTTTTTCACTATTGTAAGGCTACCTGCTCTCCATAGGCCAGAATGGGCTGCTAGATTATAACACTCTATAATCCTAGCAGGCTCAGGAAGCATGGTAGAAATTCATGTTTAGTATGCCTGAACTCAGAATAATAAAATACATCTTTTAGTAAAGGTTATTTTAATATCCTGGGTTTGCAAATGCTACTTTTAGAAAGTTTGCCTTTGCGTGCCTAACCATCTCAGTCCGCCTCTGGAGGGGAGGGCTATCTTCTTTGTGTGTAGCTTGAGTGACAGGGCTGGAAGTTCCAGGAGACAGGCTGGGGCTACCAGGTGGTGAATAGAGAGATTACACCAGGATGGGTGGGAGGAGTGCACCTTGACTCTGAATAGGGCAGTGCTCTGACACCACAATGCTGGCTCCACCCCCTAGGGAGCGTCGGATGTCTCTGCCCTGCCTGCTGAAAGAAGAAGCCAGAGTCCCAACAACAAAGTGCTCCTCACTGAAAAGAACTGGACTGGGATTATGCAAAGGCCCCCCTGGCCTGTAAAGACAAAAGAAACTTGGCATAAATGTAGGAGCCCTGCTCCTAAGAAATCAGATCCTGATTGAACCACGAAGGAACTCTGCCTGACCAGAAGGACCTGGAAGAAGCTGAAGGAGGAGTAACTTTCCCTGACCTGGGGGATTGGCCTGCAGTTGGTGCCTTGCTGAGAAAGGAGAGGAAAAACTGAGAGAGACTTTGCACTTTGTTTTTCAACTATCTCCAAGGGCTTGGAAGAAGAGCTTGCCCCCTGAACTGAGTCCCAGGACCATTGGACTCATCTACCTTCCAAAATTGAGTTGCCTGGACGATTTGTGCTTGTTTCCCGCTGCATTTGGCCCCAGTGCGCCTTGTACCCCATCCGCCACGAAGCCGTGTCTTTGCCGCCCAGCACCGTGCGTCTACGCTGATCCAAAAGCATTAGTACGCGCCGTATCCCTCCCGGCCGCATTGCACCTAACCTTCCCCGCCGATTCGAGACGTACAACACTGGCTGCCGAACCCTGTACGCCGGACCCAAGCTCCATCGTCCTGCAGGTACGGTCCATACGCTGCTAACGTACTGCACCGTGCCGTACTCAGAGCCGAGAAGCCGCAGTACGCTGATCCTCCCCGTACGCTGTACGGCGCCGAGAAGTGTCGCCGCCTATCCGCACCGAAGGTACGGCTCGAACGCCGAACACCACGGACTCTGCAAGCTGATCCGGGCCATCCGCACGTATGCCTGAAGGTCCCGTACCAATGCCACGTCCCGACGCCGCGACCCGACCAGCATCTGAATATGTAGTTCAGCATCTGAACTACAACCCGGACCCATCAACTTGTCACGCACTTTCCGTCGCGGACCCCACAAACTTAAGGTACTTTGTTCTGTTCGCACCGCAGTCCGCACCGATTGTTTGACTCGTACTTTCCTTGTTTTTAATGCGGACGAGTCGCCCACCCAGGTGCGAACTGTACAAAGCCTGAAAAGAAGCAGAATTGAGGAAAAGAAGCTTATTTTTGTATTTTAAGCCTTTTTACAAGAACATTGAACTTTAAAATAATACTGTGGTCATTTTAATCGTTATTCTGGTATTGTGCTAAGCCTTATATAAAGAAACCTATTTTTGATATAACCTTGACTGGTGTCCATGTGTGGTGTGTCATTGTATTACTGTATGTGTTCACAAATGCTTAACCTATGACGCCCTGAGAATAGTCTTGACTGCTTGCGCCACACTACCTAAAGGGTGAGCAGGGGTTATTTGAAAGGGTGATCCCCTTACTCTGACTTAGAATTGAGAGTCCCTGCTTGTCGCAAGTGCATACCTGCGCCAACTAGAGATTCCCAGTTCCAACAGTGTGTTAATGGACTTTTAACTTTGTCATCCTCACAGGTTGATGCCCACCAGAAGCAGGAGATATGGCTGACCATCGCCCCGGCAGTTCGTTCGGTGGGGGTCTACAAGCGCCGGATCCGCAACTGCTAGAAGAGGTGGCAGGACCTTCGGGCTGGACCCGGAGGATCGCTAGAGTCCAGCTGAAGCTGTTCCCTCCACGCAGGAGGGGCGGACACTGGACCCTGACCCCCCACATGCTCCGGATCCTGGCGGTGGTCTTCCCGGACCTGGATAGGCAGCTGAAGGCCAGACAGCAGCAAGAAGGGGGTAAGCCTTATCTGTGTACTATGTCTGACATGGTAATTGCAGTCTTTTGGCCTGGTCACACTTCCACATTACATAGGTCTTGTGGTCCAATACTCAGGTCCCTCAATTGTGTGATGCACCCTCCTCATCTGTTCCACAGGTGTGGCCCCTACAGTCTGTTGCTTGTGTCACTAGGGCACTGTGTCCCTGCAGTCAGCTATGCTTCAGCTACCGGACAGCATCTGTTCCCGTGACTCTGTTGTGTGTTTCATGGGTGGTTCAATTGTTTACCCAATGCCTGGGATCTGAAATGTGATCTGTGTGTGCCCTTGATATGTGCTACAATTGCTGGTCTGACTCGCCACATGTGGCTGGGGTATTTCAAACAAAACCATGCAGCAGGAGACTCCAATTTGTTGGCCTCAGGAGTATGTATATCAACTGTGTCACACTTGCTTAGCCACCTAACTACTGTCCAGGGCCAAACACTGTTTCACGTAGACCTGGGCAGTCATGCCCCCTCAAGGGCATTTAGAAACACTCTCTAATCCAACTCCTGTGTATCAATTTACAGGTTGTGCTTAGTGACATGTGCCTTCAGGTGTCTGCCTCTGTGTCATTATGGTGTGGCTTCCTGTTACGTACAGCTGGGGTGTCCATGATTTTGAGGGTCAGCAGGACATCTGACTGTGAGAGACAAGACCTGTGTGACATATAGGTGTGTGATCATCTGACAGCGCATAATGGTGTATGCAACTGTGTACTTCAGGCAGCTGGGTTACATGCAGGGCAGACTGTGATGTGCTAATGTACAGGGAGTTGTGTGTGCAGAGACTCATACGTCTGATTTGTATGATGTGGGGTCTTCTGGGTCAGGGATATGTTGTTTGCAGGGGATGGGCAAGTGCACTTGTCATCTGCAGAGTTAGCTTTATCCCTGAGCTATGATTGTGACACAGTGCATACTGTTGTTGTCTGGATGCCCTGCCCCTGTGACATGAGACAGTGTTGACTGACTTTCAAGGCATGCCAGTGCCATGGCATTTAACTTGCTATGAGTGATCCTGCATTGTGTTCAAGTGTGGACCATGCACCCCATTGTGGCATTGACTATCAGGACATGAGAACATTATAGTGTGTATTGCTGGCATGCATCACAAGCATGTGAAATGAGTCTCTGCTCATCCCTTCATCCGGACACCTGTACTGAGTCAGTGGCAAGATATGTGCTGTGTGTATAGTGACATACTCCTACATGTTCACTTGCATGTCCAACTGATGTGTGGGTGGTGCATGTCGGGACATTGGGGTATTAGCATCCAACATGCAACAGACATATGGGTGCAAGTCAAGGAGGGATATGTGTGCCATGGTTGATGTTGAGAATGACTATTGGCTTTTTCTAAACAGTGTTGGCACTTTGAGCAGTGTTCAGCTGATGATGCCAGGGCTTGCCCTGTGATGTAATGAACTCACTGGGGTGTGTGCAGTCAGTGCAGGTGACTGATGTTGTTCTATTTCTTCCTATTCCTATCCAGATACATCCACGGCCACAAGAGGGGACAGCTCCACGGGCCAGGAGGAGCCACAGAGCCTGACAGGGACAGAAGGAGAGGAGTCGGGGGGACCTAGTGGCACGGAGGGCGAGTGGAGCCACACCGAGGAGTCGTCAGCACCATCCCCCCCAGCTGAGGGTCTCAGCAGCTCTGAAGATGACACCCTTGTGGAGGTGGGTGTCAGCAGCCACCAAACCCCAGCTAGTGAGGCTGTCCCCGCCACCGCCCCCACCACCACCATCACCACCCTCCCATCGGCTCCCATCCCAGAGGTCCGTGGAGGCTCCCTTGTTCGGGAGCATGTCTCCTTGGTGCCAGGCACCGCACCCCCTGCCCCTGTGTTCCCTGCTGCCTGGAATGAGGATCCTGTGGACTTACTTAGACAGATCCATGAAGGGCAGACACCGATGCTGAGTGCCCTCCATGCACACACCACTCTGTTGACGCAACTGGTGTCGTTCATGGAGGGCATTTCATCGGGCATGTCTTCTCTACAGAGGACCAATCAGTCCGTGGCCTCCTCCCTGACGGCAGCAGTGTCCCTCCTCCAACAGTCCCGTACCCCTCCTACCCCCGCACCACCCACGATTCCTAGCAGCATACCTGTCCCAAGCACACACACACCTGCACATTCTCACAAAGCCACAGACACGGGCAGCACACAAACACTCAAACCAAGGGCTAGACGTGCAACACAAGCAAGCACAGGGGACTGATACCACACTCACAGGGGCTGGTTTGCAGACACACACACAGTCATCCACAACCACTCCGCAGTCCTCTGAAACCTCACCCTCCCAGCCCCTTTCCCTTGCCACACCTGCAACCCCTTCTCCGCAGAAGCTCTTCCTCTGTGACCTTGGCCTCTTCCCCACCAACCCAGCAGATCCAGATTACAAGGGGAAGAGGAAGTCCACACACACAGAGTGGAGTGCCCCTCACACCCGGACACCCTCCCCTAGGTGCAGTCAGAATGAGGCCCCCACCCGCAAGTCCCCCCGGAGCTGGAAGAGCAAGACCCCACCGCCGCCACGCAGCTCCACAGCAAAATCTCTGTCCTCCATCCCCCAGGCCACCACTCCAGATGTTTCCTCGCCACACCCTGCCCTGGGTTCCCCCACCCACAGATACTCCATCCCCAAACTGCTGAGGCCCTCCCCCAACCACTTGCTCCTCCACACCCGGTCAAAAGGTTAGTGCCACTGATGTGGGACCGTGTCCCCCCCCTCTGTCCTGCCGGCCTCACCTGCACCCCATTCCACTCACATGGATTTAGGCACTGCATTGGAGTCCACGACCACCCCGTCTGACTTGGGCACTGCAGTAGGGACCCAGTCCACTCCATCTGACCTGCCCACTGAAGTTGTGCCGGCACCCACCCCATCTGACTTGTGCCCCACAGTTTTGACTGCACCCACCACTTCAGTCAGCTCCACTGCAGTTGCAAGTGACTCTCCTGCATCCACCACCCCTTCACTGCCTCCTTCTGCTGCGCCCTGATCCTGTCCATGCGGTGCCTGGCCTGCCCCCATGTATGCCCCTCCGAGGGGATGTCCCCTGTCCTTCCAGTGCAGGCAAGCAACATGTGACAGTTGTCACTCAAGTTCACTCCTTGTAATTTGATAATGGACTGGCCATTGGCCTTTTGTTTTAACGGACGTTTCAATTTTCATCTGCTGAATAAAGCTTTTTTCTTTTTCCTTGTGAACTTGATTTAGCTGTACATTAGGTTGATGATGTTTAGCATGCCCTTGCACCTGTAATGCTTGGTTTCCAATGTTCAATACTGAGGTGTTGATGTGAGGTACTCCATGTGGTCCATGAGATATGTATCTTATTCTGGTCGGTATCCATGTCATCCTTTGCAGCCAACTGGGTGTCATGATCAACAATTTGTGGACATCTCTGTGTACATTTCATTTACATGGTCACATCTGTGGCTTTCACCCATGCACATATGATGTGCTTCCCATTGTCCAATTTGACTATTTCCCTGACTTTGTGCGCATCTCCACTGGACCTACAGGTGTGGGCATCATTAGTATAGGAGCAACTGGGTCCTTTGTGCTACTTGCTGTACATATGTGTTGAGTATGTGCAGATGACTTAGGGGAGACTCAGGTACCCAGGCTGTTGTGACCAGAGCCTTCATTGTGTGGTAACTGATGGCTGACTGACCAAGTGTTCTGCTGACATGAGTGAGACGTGATGTGACTATGTTTGGCACAGCTGGACTTCCATAGGAGTTGGGTCCCCTCATGCTATGTCACAGATGTGTTGTTCCGTGAGATAGCCTGGGCCCATGTTGTGTGTTGTGTGGGCATGTGTGTGTGTGTCCACATCTCTTTTCATACACAGGCAGTGTTCCCTTGATATGTTCCTCTTGTTGATGCTTTCTGAGTGGTACTGTGTTCATCCCACAACTTTGTCATGGGCTACCAGATGTGTGGGTGCATGACACACTACTGTTAATTGGTGGCAGATTCCATTGTGTTTTCCTTAGCATATTTTTTATTTGAAACTGTTGAAATTGCACATTAACGTACTGTATTTTTCTGCCTCACTTCTGAGAACTTATGCTGCTTTTATAAAATTGAACATTGCCACTTTGTACTAATATTTTTCACTTTGACCGTTTTTACGATATATTTCTAGCGGCAGCCATTTCAGGGTGCCACGCGCTTTCCCTGGTCAGCGCACTATTTTTGCACGCCGCACTGTCTCATTCTCTATTTAAATGAGCAGTAAGTGGACGCGCAGCACCTAACAGGTTCCATTGTGTTTTCCTTAGCGTGTTTTTTTTATTTGAAACTGTTGAAATTGCACATTAATGTACTGTATTTTTCTGCCTCACTTCTGAGAACTTATGCTGCTTTTATAAAATTGAACATTGCCACTTTGCACTAATATTTTTAACTTTGACCGTTTTGACGATATATTTCTAGCGGCGGCCATTTTCAGGGTGCCACGCACTCTTCCTGGTCAGCGCACTAGTTTTTGCACGCCGCACTATCTCATTCTCTATTTAAATGAGAAGTAAGCGGACGCGCAGTGGCCGCGAGCAGCTGACATGCGGAGCGGGCGCATTCCGGGACCAGGGGCCACGAACCCTGGCCAATTATTTCCCAATTTGGCTGCTTTATTGAGATACTCACCCGAACACCTATTGTAATATCACCCTTGCATAGATTTGAATTGTAACATTAGCTCTGTTTTTAACTATGTTTTCTGCTGCCCTTTCTGCAATTACTCGTTTTGCACGGCACTCCAGAAAGATAAGAGCTACGAAATTTTGACTAGTTCCCCCCCCCCTTCTTTAAGAAAGACTGTTTTGTTGTCAGGTAAGAAGGTTGTTAGTAAAGCTTTTACATTCTGGAACGTGAATTGTCGTTCACTGCCCAAACATAAGATGGATATATTTGACCTCTTAAACACTGAACAACCTGATGCGATCTTTCTTATTGAAACCTGGTTACACTCCAGTTCAGGTCCTGATGTTGCCTTGGCTTTACCATCTAATTATGCCATAGCCAGAAGGGACAGGGTCAGCGGAAAGGGTAGAGGAATTGCTATAATTTATGATAAGTCCTACCAATGTAAACTGGAAGATTCAGCTATTTCAAATTCTGAAGCAGCTTTATTTAAAATTACACTGACACCGCAAATTACTTTTTCAGGTATTCTTGTTTATCGCCCCCCTGGACCTTCTAACTCTTGGGCTTTGTTACTGCCAGAGCTAGTTGCGCCATATCTTCTCAAAGCGTTGAATTTCACCATATTGGGTGATTTTAACTTACATCTTGAAAACTTGGATTGTATGATTAGTAGTACACTGATTGCGGATCTTGCAGCTTTAAATCTTTTACTTAGTAATAGCGGCCCCACTCATATGGCCAGGCATTTGTTGGATCCTATTTTTTCTAATTTAACTTGTCTTCACTGTGATCCTGCTCTCCCTTTATGCTGGTCTGATCATTTTGCAACCAAATTTTAGTGCACATTTTCACTGACTCCAATCACAGCTTCTGTGAGTAGTCCTCAAAGATCTCAGAATTGGAGTAAATTGGACCTTGAATTCTTTAATAGGACTCTTACCGTTATTGCCCCTATTATTGAACATATATCAACTAACTCATCGAGTATGATACATGAATGGATTTCGGATACAGTTGAATGTTGTCTTCCATTAACTACAAAAAAGAAATATAACCACAGTCCCCCTGCTCCCTGGTTTACAGAGCAATTAAAAGTTGAAAAAAACAAATGTAAAGCTCTGGAAAGGAGCTAGAGGAGGAATTACTCACAGGACTCTAAATCCAACTATAAGTTAGCTTTAAAGCAGTATCAAGCCCTTTGTAAATTAGCCAGAAAGGAATATGTATCCTCCACTATCTCCAATGCCCAGAACTGTTCACGTACTCTGTTTAGCATGGTAAAAAAACTTGCTGGCTCTGACACACAGCCAATGCCACCTATCCTTAACGAACAACAGTGCGATAACCTCAAAATCTATTTTGTGGATAAAGTTGAACAAATATACTCTGCACTACAAACTACTCAGACAGTGGCATCTGGTACGTCAGCTCCTATGATCAAGTCTGACCACAGGGCGAGTAACTCCATGAGACTTGAAACCTGGACATTATTTGATTTTAATTCTTAAAAAAAAATCCTTAATAGTATTAAATCTGGCTCTCCTTGTGATCTCATCCCTGCTTCTGTGCTGCAGCAGCTGGATTCATCTTCTTTGATGCTCATTATGCAGCTACTAAATGCCTCTATCCAAGAAGCCTTTGTCCCCTTAGATTGGAAGCATGCGATGGTTCTTCCTCTCTTGAAAAAGGCCAATACAGATCCTTCCCAGTTGTCTAATTTTAGGCCTATTTCCTTGCTTCCCACCTACTCCAAAATTTTGGAAAAACATATTGATCAGCAACTTACTCGTTTTGTGGATTCAACTAGCCTTTTACATCCCAATCAGTCCGGTTTCAGGGCAGGTTTTTCTACTGAGACAACTCTGCTTGGAGTACCAGAGGTGCTACGACAGCGATTGGATGCTGGGGACATCGTAGATCTTATATTGCTCGATTTAAGCGCTGCATTTGATACGGTGTCCCACACCGTGTTATTAAAATCCTTGCAATCCTTTGGCATTACTGGCACAGCACTTGGTTGGCTCGCGTCGTTTCTTGCCAAGCAGACATTTCAAGTTTTTTCATCCAGAGCCACCTCTAAAATCTACCCCTCTTCCTATGGGGTGCCCCAGGGCTCTATTTTGAGTCCTCTTTTATTTAATTTGTACATTAAACCCCTGGCAACGATAGCAGAGGAAGCAGGGTTGTGCCTGTTCTCTTATGCTGACGACTCCCAGATCGTCTTTTCCCTTCCCACGCGAAAGTTGTGCGGACCTTCAGTGCTTCAGACTGGTTTAAGACATATTGCATCGTGGATGCAAGGTAATCTTCTTAAGTTTAACGGTGAAAAGACCGAGGTCCTTATTTTGGGGAAAAATAAAAATCTCTGGGACCTTAGCATTGGCCATGCGAAATGGGTGATCTCCCTCAGCCCTCTGCCTATGTCCGCAACTTGGGAGTCTTGATTGATGATAATATATCTATGAAGCAGCAGGCTGTAAAAGTGGCTGCCACTTGCTTTACCATCTTAAAATGGTTGAAAAAACTCATTTGGATGCTTCCGGTTTTCACCCAGAAAACCGTAGTCCAGGTGCTTGTGACCTCGAGAATGGACTATGGAAACATCCTCTATCTGGGTATAAGGAGGATGTTTCCATATAAGGATGTTACACGGAAACTACAAGTGGTCCAAGATTCTGCTGCCAGGTTGATATGCCGGCTTCCTAAAAACTCTTCAACTTCCAGTGCTCTGCGTAAACTTCATTGACTTAAGGTTGAAAACCGTGTGAAGTTTAAGGCCATGAGTTATATGCACAAAATTAAAATTGGCTCCTCTCCAAAATATTTACAAACTTTGGTTCGCCCCTACCTGCCCTCTCGTGAGCTTCGCTCAGCCACCTAGGGTAAATTTCTGGTGCCTAGTGTTAAACTTAAAAGAATGGGTGGTCGTTCCTTCACCTATCTTGGTCCAGTGCTCTGGAACTCTCTCCCCATTGCAATTCGCAATGAAACCTCATTTCCAATTTTTCGTAAACTTTTAAAAACATGGCTATTTAATCAATAGTTTTAATTCTTTGATTCTATCTTACTGCTTTTGGTCCCCTGCCAGGTTTAGCGCTGGGAAACCCTAGTTGGCTAGCTGTGCGCTCTACAAAACTAACTTAACATAACATAAAATAACATAACAGATGGGACACAGTCAGGGGTCCCCAAGGCACTTGTTTGTTCGCAATATCATGTAGTTATCCCTAGGTGGTACGTTTCAGTGATTGAGACATGTGTATGTGTGTGTGACTGATCTCACTTGTCCGGTTCAGGGCTGCAATGTTTGCAGGTGTCAGCATGTGTGCCTTGTGGTTCGCCTTGGCTTCTGCATTGTCCTGGGACTGTGGCAGGTATTCGGAAGGTTGCGTGAGCTTTGACATCATGGCCAGGTACCGCATACTGTGCAGTATATCTGTCATTCACCAGGGTTGTAAACTGTCCTTGTGTGATGAGTCTGTGCACCTTAGTTCCTCCCAACATTCCTGTGTTTCTCATGGGTGCATGTGCAATGTCACCTGTTCATGTGGGCTTCACAGATACACCTTGTTGCCGTTCAGTGTGTGTGGTGTTGAGGGTGGACTGATGTAAATGTTTGCATGGATGGGCCCCTAGCTCCTGTTTGTCCATGGATGATGGGCCATGCTGAGTGATTTGTGTTTGTGTAGGTGTGATGTACGTTTGTGGCACAGGTCACGTATGGGTTTCCCAGTTTGTAAAACATCTACCTTTGTCAGCACAGTGGAGGTGTCATGCATGCTTGTGTCACCCCAATGTCTGGTCCCTGGGGGTAGTGCTGTTGTGTGTTAGTCTCTTGCTGTGTTAGTTTGTGTTCATTCCAGCTTGAGTCACTTGTGTCTGTTGTGCTCCCTCTCATCTCACAATGCCTGATTGCCCACTAAGGGTGTCCCAATTATGGTTTACTTTTGTATGGCACTGTGTCCACATCTGTGTCACTGTGGTTCAGCCCTCTCATGTGTTGTGTAGTTGCCTGGGGATACTGAGACACACACACACACATGTTGTGTCAGATGTGCAGTGTGAGGTTGCCTGTTTCTGCTTGTGCATTTGCATCAGTGCATTGGTATTGCTGTTGTGGGCCATTGTCTGGATGCTGTTTCTGTGATTTTCCCTGCTGTCCCTGTGAGTCATATCACATCATTCTGCACATTCATCCTGGTTGTTAGGTGCCATTGCTGGCATGGAATGGGAGTTTGTGACCTGACACCTACTGTCTACACAGGTTGTTTTGATTAGTGTGTCTATTTTCGAGATGTGTGTATGCTATGTGACGGTCACTTCTGCCCTTGTGTCAGTGTACACTGTATGCATTGTCAGCCCCCATGTGTGGTGCTTGTCTGCACATGGCCGAGAGTATGTCTTGTTTTCACTGCACTGTTAGCCTCACCACATCTTTGTGGGTATGGGACACAACCACTAGTTTGCCCCAAAAGTGTTTCATGTATTGGGAGTAGGGATCATACATGTTGTTTGGTATTTGCAGCTTTGACCATGATGACACTTACCTTTTGGTCACTGTGATGAGGGGGGGTTTAGACCCCATCACCACAATGCTCGACATTTGCTACAGTTTGGAACCCCACACTGAACTTTTGTTCTACACAGTAAGGGGGTGTTAGTTTTACATTGACACAGTGCTATAGTGATGCTTGCCTTGTGTAGGCCACACTCATTTGTTGGTCACACATGTGCTGTTAGTTACATTGTATGTTCGAAGTCATAATCACTGTTGTGGGAATTTGTTACAGACTACACACTGTTGTCATAATGTTAGGGGGATGTATTTTGCTGACGTACCTCATGTTGGAGTATGATGGATGTGTGGCGCATCACCCATCCTATGGGGGGGTGGCAGTAGTGCTGGGCAACAGGTCCCCTATGAGTGGGGGTGGCAGGGGTGATGGGCAACAGGTCCCCTATGTGTGGGGGTGGCAGTAGTGATGGGCAACAGGTCCCCTATGAGTGGGGGTGGCAGGAGTGATGAGCAACAGGTCCCCTATGTGTGGGGGTGGCAGTAGTGATGGGCAACAGGTCCCCTATGAGTGGGGGTGGCAGGGGTGATGAGCAACAGGTCCCCTATGTGTGGGGGTGGCAGTAGTGATGGGCAACAGGTCCCCTATGAGTGGGGGAGTCAGGGGTGATGGGCAACATGTCCCCTATGAGTGGGGGTGGCAGGGGTGAAGGGCAACAGGTCCCCTATGAGTGGGGGTGGCAGGGGTGATGGGCAACATAAGCCCTATGGTTGGGGGTGGCAGTAGTGCTGGGCAACAGGTCCCCTATGAGTGGGGTGGCAGTAGTGCTGGGCAACATAAGCCTTATGAGTGGGGGTGGCAATAGTGATGGTCAACATGAGCCCTATGGGTGGGGGTGGCAGGGGTGATGGGAAACATAAGCCCTATGGGTGAGGGTGGCAGTAGTGCTGGGCAACAGGTCCCCTATGAGTGGGGGTGGCAGGGGTGATGGGCAACAGGTCCCCTATGTGTGAGGGTGGCAGTAGTGATGGGCAACAGGTCCCCTATGAGTGGGGGTGGCAGGGGTGATGAGCAACAGGTCCCCTATGTGTGGGGGTGGCAGTAGTGATGGGCAACAGGTCCCCTATGATCAGGGGAGTCAGGGGTGATGGGCAACAGGTCCCCTATGAGTGGGGGTGGCAGGGGTGAAGGGCAACAGGTCCCCTATGAGTGGGGGTGGCAGGGGTGATGGCCAACATACACCCTATGGGTGGGAGTGGCAGTAGTGCTGGGTAACAGGTCCCCTATGAGTGGGGGTGGCAGTTGTGCTGGGCAACATAAGCCCTATGAGTGGGGGTGGCAGTAGTGATGGTCAACATGAAACCTATGGGTGGGGGTGGCAGTACTGCCGGGCAACAGGTCCCCTATGAGTAGGGTTGGCAGGGGTGAAGGGCAACATAAGCCCTATGGGTGGGGGTGGCAGGGGTGATGGGCAACAGGTCCCCTTTGTGTGGGGGTGCTGGGGCGATGGGCAACAGGTCCCCCTGAGGGGGGTGGCAGTAGTGATGGGCAACAGGTCCCCTATGAGTGGGGGTGGCAGGGGTGATGGGCAACAGGTCCCCTATGCGTGGAGGTGGTAGGGGTGATGGGCAACAGGTCCCCTATGAGTGGGGGTGGCAGGGGTGATGGGCAACATAAGCCCTATGGGTGTGGGTGGCAGTCGTGCTGGGCAACAGGTCCCCTATGAGTGAGGGTGGCAGTAGTGCTGGGCAACATAAGGCTTATGAGTGGGGTTGGCAGTAGTGATGGTCAACATGAGCCCTATGGGTGGGGGTGGCAGTAGTGCTGGGAAACAGGTCCCCTATGAGTGGGGGTGGCAGGGGTGATGGGCAACATAAGCCCTATGGGTGAGGGTGGCAGGGGTGATGGGCAACAGGTCCCCTATGCGTGGGGGTGGCAGGGGTGATGGGCAACAGGTCCCCTATGAGTGGGGGTGGCAGTAGTGATGGGCAACAGGTCCCCTATGAGTGGGGGTGGCAGGGGTGATGGCCAACAGGTCTCCTATGTGTGGGGGTGGCAGTAGTGCTGGGAAACAGGTCCCCTATGAGTGGGGGAGTCAGGGGTGATGGGCAACAGGTCCCCTATGTGTTTGGGGTGGCAGGGGTGAAGGGCAACAGGTCCCCTATGAGTGGGGGTGGCAGGGGTTATGGGCAACATAAGCCCTATGGGTGGGGGTGGCAGTAGTGCTGGGCAACAGGTCCCCTATGAATGGGGGTGGCAGTAGTGCTGGGCAACATAAGCCCTATGAGTGGGGGTGGCAGTAGTGATGGTCAACATGAGCCCTATGAGTGGGGGTGGCAGTAGTGCTGGGCAACAGGTCCCCTGTGAGTAGGGGTGGCAGGGGTGATGGGTTACATAAGCCCTATGGGTGGGGTTGGCAGGGGTGATGGGCAGCAGGTCCCCCTCAGTGGGGGTGGCAGTAGTGATGGGAAACAGGCCCCCTATGAGTGGGGGTGGCAGGGGTGATAGGCAACAGGTCCCCTATGCGTGGGGGTGGCAGGGGTGATGGGCAACAGGTCCCCTGTGAGTGGGGGTGGCAGGGGTGATGGGCAACATAAGCCCTATGGGTGTGGGTGGCAGTAGTGCTGGGCATCAGGTCCCCTATGAGTTGGGGTGGCAGTAGTGCTGGGCAACATAAGCCTTATGAGTGGGGGTGGCAGTAGTGATGGTCAACATGAGCCCTATGGGTGGGGGTGGCAGTAGTGCTGGGCAACAGGTCCCCTATGAGTGGGGGTGGCAGGGGTGATGGGCAGCATAAGCCCTATGGGTGGGGTGACAGGGGTGATGGGCAACAGGTCCCCTATGTGTGGGGGTGGCAGGGGTGATGGGCAACAGGTCCCCTGTGAGTGGGGCTGGCAGTAGTGATGGGCAACAGGTTCCCTATGAGTGGGGGTAGCAGGGGTGATGGGCAACAGGTCCCCTATGTGTGGGGTTGGAAGGGGCGATGGGCAACAGGTCCCCTATGAGTGAGGGTGGCAGGGGTGATGGGCAACATAAGCCCTATGGGTGGGGGTGGCAGTAGTGCTGGGCAACAGGTCCCCTATGAGTGGGAGTGGCAGGGGTGAATGGCCACATGTTTCCTATGAGAGGGGGTGGCATGGGTGATGGTCAACAGGCCCCCTATGTGTGGGGGTGGCAGTAGTGATGGGCAGCAGGTCCCCTATGAGTGGGGGTGGCAGGGGTGATGGGCAACAGGTCCCCTATGTGTGGGGGTGGCAGTAGCGATGGGCAACAGGTCCCCTATGAGTGGGGGTGGCAGGGGTGATAGGCAACAGGTCCCCTATGTGTGGGGGTGGCAGGGGTGATGGGCAACAGGTCCCCTATTAGTGGGGGTGCCAGGGGTGATGGGCAACATAAGCCCTATGGGTGGAGGTGGCAGTAGTGCTGGGCAACATACGTCCTATGGGTGGGGGTGGCAGTAGCGATGGTCAACATGAGCCCTATGGGTGGGGGTGGCAGTAGTGCTGGGCAACAGGTCCTCTATGAGTGGGGGTGGCAGGGGTGATGGGCAACATAAGCCCTATGGGTGGGGGTGGCAGGGGTGATGGGCAACAGGTCCCTTATGTGTGGGGGTGGCAGGGGTGATGGGCAACATGTCCCCTATGAGTGGGGGTGGCAGTAGTGATGGGCAACAGGTCCCCTATGAGTGGGAGTGGCAGGGGTGATGGGCAACAGGTCCCCTATGTGTGGGGGTGGCAGGGGTGATGGGAAACAGGTCCCGTATGAGTGGGGGTGGCAGGGGTGATGGGCAACATAATCCCTATGGGTGGGGGTGGCAGTAGTGCTGGGCAACAGGTCTCCTATGAGTGGGGGTGGCAGTAGTGCTGGGCAACATAAGCCCTATAAGTGGGGGTGGCAGTAGTGATGGTCAACATGAGCCCTATGGGTGGGGGTGGTAGTGGTGCTGGCCATACAACCCCTATGGTGGCCTGTTGTTAGTGGCCAGCATATGGATCCCCTGTGTGTGTGTGCCATTTTGCGGGTACATGTCGTTTGTTTGTGTGGTAGGTGTCTGACTTACCGTCTGCGCCGTCCGCGTCTGTTCCTGATCCGGTTATAGATGTAGAGTACTAGTATGACCTGCGCGATGGGATTCATGATGTGTTTGTCTCATACACGCTGCTTGTTGCTCCTTCTCGTATCCATTGCAAGCTGGTCCTTCTCGTAGCCATGGATTGAGTTGTGGCGTGAATCGTAGCTGATATGCTTCTTTTCCGGATGCTGTGACGTGCCGTACGTGGCGACCCGTCCGACGCGTAGGAAGTACGCATCGTACTTGTCAGGGTGGAAACTGCTATGGATACTGCTTCCGGGCGACTCGGTTCGGCGTTCGGAGTTACGGCTCGGACGGAGAATGAAGTTTGAATCACAGCCTACGTGTCGGTCGGTGTTTTGGCAGTTATGCGCATCGTACTTCATCTACAAGACGGACCGGCTACGGGTACGTGTTGGTCGCTTGGTAAAGCTACGGACAGCTCTCAGAGAGCTGTCCGACCCGGATCGGAATCGACCCCTTTATGCTGTTTTTGTTATGTGAAACTTTATGATTTATTAATAGTAGTTTAATTCATGTAATTAAGTGTATTAATGTTTTTAGATTTGTTTTGTGTTTAGATAATAACTTTTGGAAAATTATGTTATGTTAAAATGTCATATATAAATGAGTTTATATCAACTTAAGTTTGAAATCTAATTTATATGTGTTTTATATATTTTGGTAATGTTTTATAAATTGAGAAGAAAAAAAATTCATTCCTGAAAAAAGTATTTGAGTATTAATGATGTTACTCGAGTATTTATTTTTATCATTACATTATTGTATTACATATTGTGTTATTACATAGTATTTGTTGTAGTGATAATTTTAATACATTTATATAATTTTTATTTTTAAATTAATTAATATTATACACGAATATTAATTTTAGTACTCGCATATTAATTTTAATGCTTAGGTATTAATTTCCAATATCCACATTTTAATACACTTCGCCACCCAAAACCCCTATTTTCCCTGCACACCGCTCCAGGGGTATATTATACAAAAAAAATATATATGTATTGCGTTGTAAAAGTGTGCGTTGTAGTAGTATGCGTTGTAATGGATCATTAAATGTATTATACTACATTTGCGTTGTAATGGTATGCGTTGTAAAATCTTGCGATGTAATGTCAGTTGCATTGTAAAAGTTGCATTGTGAAAGCATGCGTTGTATTTGTTTGCGTTGTAACGTCATATATTCCTTATTAGAAACATTTGTGTATTTTATTTTTCCCAGGGTATGTAACTTTTGCGTCCTTGGATCGCATTCAAGAGTATCGTCACTCTTACGGCTCATTCTTCAACAGGCATGCGCGGAGGTCATGTGACTAACAGACTCTCGATTCATACGAGAAGCTCAAATGCACACTAATAAGAAAGTCAGAAAGACAAATATTATTTTCATGAATAAATGGTTTCACTGTATACCACCCATCTCTACACTAATCCCATTTACTTATTAATGCTTTCCCCGCATTAACGTTAGTAAAATAGCTTGGTTTATTTTCAGCAATGCAGATGCCGTGCATGTGAGCTTTCAATCTGTCATTTTAGTATTTTCTGCTCACGCGCAAGAATTTCCCTCCAAGCGACAGCTCTTCATACTGCGTAGATGCAGTTGACGCATGCGCAATAAAGATTTCCCGTTAGCAGACATTTTAGAACTTCGCTCGAGTTAATTACGTTAATAAGCACATAGACAAACTTCTCTAGCCCTTATTTTGATGTAGTGCATATTAGTTGTACACAACACATAATTAATACAATGTTAGGGAGTTAAATGAGAGGATTGCTTCCGAGCAAGTCTCTTTTCTACGAGTCCTTGCTCCATCAATCCTCTCTCTAATGGTCATTTGAGCCATCACAAAATCACCCATCCCAATCAGATGGAAACTTTAACATATTTCAATTTCTTCTCCTCCCTTTTCATTCTTGTTCTCATCTTTGTTTTTCAAGTCTTTCATTCGTTTGTATAATTTCCCTTTCATTTCTTCTAGTTTGATCTCTTCATATTTCTTTTCTTTCACTTTTCATTTGCTTCATATTTTCTTCCTTTTCCTTTGTTTCTGCAGCATTTACACCATATCATTATCGTTAAAATTATTATTGTTATGCCACCTAATGGAAAGACTACTTGACCTATAATACCTTTCCCAAGATTAGTAAACCAAGTCCCCATTGAAGAAATACTCTTTGTTAGTCTCTCCCATACACTGTCAACCTCCAGTGGTTTCAATTCGTCTTGAAGTTTTGTAATAGTCTTAATATATCCTCTGATTTCTTTACTTTTATCCGGTATATAAGTGCAACAATGTTGCACTTTCAGCATTTTACGGACTCTGCCTTCCTTTGCCAATAATATATCAAGCGCAAGTCGGTTTTGTAAAACCATAGACCTAATTGCAACCATTTCCGTATTAATCATTAAGAAACCCCCAGCAGTATCCGTTGAAAGACGATCAACTACCGTTGAAAATTGACAGATTCTATGCAAATTCAAAATGACTCCCACCTACTTTTTCTTAAAAACGAGCTCTCATTTCTTCGTGTTAGTTCATTAGTGTTTTGATTGCTTCCAGTGATTCTTTTTACATGATATATCTTCGGAAATACTATTCCAGAGTAGCAACTCCCGTACCCCCGTGCAGGCAGCTTATAGTAAGCATTATTTCCACACACGTAGTAAACCCCAGGAAATACTGGATCAGTTCCCTCTTTTAGTCCCCAACCTCCCAAAATCAGGAAGTTATGTTCATATTCACTGGAACCAATAAATACGTTGTTATAGTCTGTTTTTAATCTATGGAGGCATGTTTTCCCTGTCTTCACAAAGTCTAGGGACATCACAGCATGAGCTTTGCCAGCTGTATAAATTCCCTCTTTCTCAGCCCATGGTGGAATATGGGTTTTCTATTCAGTAAATTTTCCTTGGAAATTCTGTCTCCTTTATTCAACTAAATTCAAAAACACTTTCTCCTCTTCACGTAATGAGCATGTTAAATTATTTTTGTGTGCCTTTACTATATCTATTCACTTCATTGTTAAGAAAAATTCACCCAAAAACTGTGCATCTGGACTACTAAGCACTGGATTCATATTCTTTTGAATAGGAATTTCTGAAAATACTACATCTAAATTTGAATAATAATACTGAAGTTTTCCTGTTCTATTAAATAGACTTGTCAGTACACTACATGAAATGCCATATGTTAAAGGTAAATGATGGTATGTGACTCCCTCTGCTCCTGAAGCTGGTAATGTCATACAAACATAACAATCACTAATCTCCATTGTGTCTACATACTGAAACAATAACTTTGTGAATACATTTAATGACGTGTCATTATCAGATATTGTGTGATGTAAATCTATCTCATCTGCTGCTTCTAATTCTACTCTATCTCCTTTCATGGTAGCTTTCTTTTCATTAGTATTGGTATCGTTCTTCTTGTCCGTTATCATAAGATAAGGAACTGCTACTGTTAGGAATAGCCATACAGTGACCACTAATAAAATGCTACATATGCAAGCCCTACAGAATTTCTTTGTATACATTTGTTTTGGTCTTTGAGCAACCCTGCCTTTAGCAATTTTAGTCTAAGAAGATTTCTCTTCTTTTCTTTTCTTTACCTGTGAATCCACATCTTTGGTACTTCAAGGAGGTCTCACTTTCCCTTCATCAATCTGTTCAGCATTTCTTTCTTTCTCATCTGTATCTTCATTCAAATCCCAATTTTCAAATTCTTCCAAAATCACGTAGGTCCACTCAGGACCCTTGAACTTATTTCTCAAGATTCTCAGTAGTGGACTTCTTCGAGTGTTTGTCACAATTGACTGTGTTGACTGAAATTTGACTGGTAACTTCATTTACTTGTTCAGGGTTTTCACTTGTTTTTCTCAAATTATATTTTAATCTTTTAACTCCACCTGGCCAGTTATCACCTTTTCTGACCCTTTCACCTTCTTTGTCTTTCTCAAGAGTTCTTTTATTTTCGTTATGTTGTGGCACAATCCGTTCTCCCTGCAAGCCCTACAGAATTTCTTTGTATAACTTTGTTTTGGTCTTTGAGCAACACTGCCTTTAGAAATTTTAGTCTAAGAAGATTTCTCTTCTTTTCTTTTCTTTACCTGTGAATCCATATCTTTGGTACTTCAAGGAGGTCTCACTTTCCCTTCATCAATCTGTTCAGCATTTATTTATTTCTCATCTGTCTCTTCATTCAAATCCCAATTTTCAAATTCTTCCAAAATCACGTAGGTCCACTCAGGACCCTTGAACTTATTTCTCAAGATTCTCAGTTGTGGACTTCTTCGAGTGTTTGTCACAATTGACTGTGTTGACTGAAATTTGACTGGTAACTTCATTTACTTGTTCAGGGTTTTCACTTGTTTTTCTCAAATTATATTTTAATCTTTTAACTCCACCTGGCCAGTTATCACCTTTTTTGACCCTTTCACCTTCTTTGTCTTTCTCAAGAGTTCTTTTATTTTCGTTATGTTGTGGCACAATCCGTTCTCCTTGCAAGCCCTACAGAATTTCTTTGTATAACTTTGTTTTGGTCTTTGAGCAACCCTGCCTTTAGCAATTTTAGTCTAATAAGATTTCTCTTCTTTTCTTTTCTTTACCTGTGAATCCAAATCTTTGGTACTTCAAGGAGGTCTCACTTTCCCTTCATCAATCTGTTCAGCATTTAATTCTTTCTCATCTGTCTCTTCATTCAAATCCCAATTTTCAAATTCTTCCAAAATCACGTAGGTCCACTCAGGACCCTTGAACTTATTTCTCAAGATTCTCAGTAGTGGACTTCTTCGAGTGTTTGTCACAACTGACTGTGTTGACTGAAATTTGACTGGTAACTTCATTTACTTGTTCAGGGTTTTCACTTGTTTTTCTCAAATTATATTTTAATCTTTTAACTCCACCTGGCCAGTTATCACCTTTTCTGACCCTTTCACCTTCTTTGTCTTTCTCAAGAGTTCTTTTATTTTCGTTATGTTGTGGCACAATCCGTTCTCCCTGCAAGCCCTACAGAATTTCTTTGTATAACTTTGTTTTGGTCTTTGAGCAACCCTGCCTTTAGCAATTTTAGTCTAAGAAGATTTCTCTTCTTTTCTTTTCTTTACCTGTGAATCCAAATCTTTGGTACTTCAAGGAGGTCTCACTTTCCCTTCATCAATCTGTTCAGCATTTATTTCTTTCTCATCTGTCTCTTCATTCAAATCCCAATTTTCAAATTCTTCCAAAATCACGTAGGTCCACTCAGGACCCTTGAACTTATTTCTCAAGATTCTCAGTAGTGGACTTCTTCGAGTGTTTGTCACAATTGACTGTGTTGACTGAAATTTGACTGGTAACTTCATTTACTTGTTCAGGGTTTTCACTTGTTTTTCTCAAATTATATTTTAATCTTTTAACTGCACCTGGCCAGTTATCACCTTTTCTGACCCTTTCACCTTCTTTGTCTTTCTCAAGAGTTCTTTTATTTTCGTTATGTTGTGGCACAATCCGTTCTCCCTCTTCTTCAGAGTCACTCTCTATCTGTTCCTGTTCAGGTCTTGTTATTATGGCTTCCCCTGCCTGAACTTGTTCTTCTTCCTCTATCTGTTCCTGTTCGGGTCTTATTTCAAATTGATCTTCTTCTTCCTGAACTTGTTCTTCTTCTGCTAACTGGTCCTGTTTAGGTCTCACTACAATTTGTTCTCCTGCTGCCTGAATGTGTTCTTCTATACCTGACAGTCCCTGCTCCGGTCTTTTGGTTGATTTGCTTGCCTGAGTATGTTCTTCTTTCCCTGTCTGGTCCTGCTCAGGATTCCAGGTAGCTTTGTTCACTTCTTCCTGAGCATGTTCTTCTACACCTATCTGGTCCTCACTAGTTTTTTGTCTTTCTAATCTTATTTTACTTCTTGTTTAAATAACCACCTCAGGTATGTCAACCACTGGTATCCAGCCCTGCTGACTTGTGCTCGGTTGTTCTTTGTCAGTCTCTTCAGAATCTGTCACTCTAGATTCTTCGACTGCACAACCTTCAGCAGTCTCAACTGTTTCAGTCAGTTGCAGTCTCTTTACAGTAGAGGCTGGAACCCTTTTTGTGTGCCTTGCATGGATCCAGTTGGGCAAACCTGCACACTTCACTGCTGTAGTAGTGACCAGTATGACTTGCCCTGGATCATCCCACCTGGGTGCTAGGCACAACTTTCTGATGTGCTTCTTCACTACCACCCAGTCTCCAGGATTCAAATCATGCGCCTGTGCTGGCTGCCCGGCAACTATGTCTTCTCCAACCTGGTGAGAGACAGAATGCGCGAGGTCAACCAATCCTTTGCAATTGTCCAATACCAGATCATCAGATATATTCAGCAATGTATGTCTTGGTATAAATGCTTGTCTCACCGCCCTTCCCATGAGAATCTCATGGGGACGCAATCCTGTTCTTCTGTCAGGAATACTTTGGAGTCCCAATAATACAAGAGGCAATGCTCTGCAATGGTAGTGGTGGTTTCAACAGTCGCACAACAATTTTCTAAAATCCTGTACACGAGATACTTACCTGCCAGCCCAAATACTATCTCTTGGTTACCAACAAAACACAAAGATGTCTTTAAATGTGCTCACTGTAATATGTGCCCTCTGGCCAACAATGGCATTAAGGAATTCTGTTACAACACCTCTACAATACACGCTATTAAGGATTTCATGAATTGTGAGTCCAAATATATAGTGTATTGCATAAAATGCCCATGTGATTTGATATATATTGGTAGTACCATCCGAGCCCTAAAAGAGAGAATTCAAGAACATATAAGGGCTATACGCAACAATGACAGCAGTTATCCTATGGCGGTTCATTTCAACACAAATCATCCTAAAACTTCCCTTTTGAATATCAGGTTTCATGGAATAGCTCAGGCCTACAATGACCCTGGGGGTGGGGATCGAACCTCCATTCTTAGAAAAATGGAAGCACCATGGATTATATGCCTTCGAGCGGTAGAACAGGTGATAAACTTTGATAAAGAACTAGATGTGTTTCTCAATGATTAATACTGCTGTTACTAGTGATGATATTTATCCTATATCAAGCAAACACTGAATATGTAAATGGCATCACTAATATGTTATTCATGATATGACAGTTTGTAACATCTAATTTTCATAAGTTCAAATGTTTATTTGTGCTTGTAATCTTCTTTTTTACACACTATGGTGTATACACTTATCATATGCATCAGTCTGACATCTCCTATGCACCTACCTATGTATATCCTACTAGACTTAGGAATTCTGTCTACATTAGTTTGCCTCAAATATATATACCATCATCTTAAATGCTGTCATACACGAATCACATTTATGTGCATGGCATCCATGACCAACTAACCACACCCACCTTTGGTCTACTTCCCTTACATCGCCTTGGTGTTGTGTCCCTTTCTCATCTATATTGAGGCTTTCTAAATAATCAAGCTAATAACTTGCATATTGCTATGTTGTGTTTATCTTCCTGACTGACATTAACCAGCTAGTTACATGATGGTTGTGATCTTTTTAAACCTTGAATATTTCTGACAAAACAGCAACTTCCATCTAATATACTTGCTATCAATTTTCGAACAACGACTGGGCATTTGCCCATATTTACCTATTCAAATATCATCGGGTTGACTACATCCGATTTTTCGAGCTTTATCTTTATTTTCATCTTTATGTCAAATTTTTATAATGTACACTTCTTTTATGATACTAACATTTAAATAGAGGCACACACCGATCATGGCCGCCTTTACGGATCGGAGCCTGAATATTTGCCCACGCAATATTATTAGAAGTAAGTACGACAAGTTAAATACATGTGAGAGACTCTCATTACTTTTAGTCTTTAGAAACGTTACTTTTAATGATTTTTTCTAATTCGTTGTTTGTTCTACTACAGGGACCTATCAAAGCCCTCATATTGCTACAATATCATTTAATCTCTGTAAGTGAGTACTGTGCACGATATACTCCATCGAATGTTGCATATTTTATTTTCTTTGGAGAGAGTCCTATAAACTTATTTCTTTTCCTTCTTCGATAGAGGCAGATTTTCAGCCTTTACGGTATTTAGCAGAAAACTGAACTCAATAGTAAGTTTTCTTACTAGCAAAAAAAGGTGACATATTTGCTTAAATCTGCTGTTGGAGCATTTTTTCCATATTCATTTAACTTAATCTTTTTAGATAATGGTGAGTATCCCTATGCATTACAACGGATATATAATTCGACAAATTCGTAACCTTTTCACAGAGGTCACACATACCCGCACCTGTTATCTTTTGTTTCACTTTATAAAGATTAACTTACCTCCATATGAACAGGTTTGGAAATCTCTAAAGGGTGGTATTCCAATGACGACACGATGCATGACTAATGAACCCTTGCTTGTTTCTCTTAGAAACTGCACATCAACTATAACTAGTGTAGACCAGGAACTCACTATCTCATTTCTTTCCTCAATGTCTCTCATAGATGCACTTATGAGGACCTCTCTGTTTTGAAATATATTTCTAAAAATCTAACCAAACGTGAGGAAACTAAGGTACAAATCTCTTACTCTTTGTGGGAATTGTACCTCTATATTCATGAGTCACCATTAACAAGACTCATAATAGGAAAATTATTACATGCATTGACTTTTTGTCTGTTTCGTTTACTTTCATATGACTGACCAAGCACCTCAGGATAGCTCTTTGGCAACTGAACCAAACTTGCGCTTTCATGTGTTCAGAAATCGTCATTTACAGAAAATAAGGTACTTGTGTCTCCTTTCAGCTTTCTGTATCTCACTTACGAGACCTAAAGGGAGCGGCTTTCTCTCATTCAATACATCGGTTACTTCTTTTTGCGTTTCTAATTGCTTGCTGAAGTCTATTTCTCGCACCTTTCTCCTACACACTTATTGGTCTAATGGGTCCTTTAAAGCCTTCTGATTCTTTCTTTCTCTCACTGGTTTCCACAGGAGAAATTGGGTAATTACCATTCTATACAAATTATAAGAAGAGAACATCACTGCACTTATTATCTTTAGGGTACTAATGAATTATTTACCAATTGCCAAATAGGTTTTTTCCTTACAGACATCAGACCTAATGTTTAATGAATGTTATCTTTTCTTTTGCCAAATCTCTGTTCACAGCCTTGATAAAGTTACGCATAGTAACGAAACACATGTCGGCTGTCTTGGATTGCTTCCCCGACGGGGTTTTGTTTTCTGGCTTCTTCCTAAACATCACTCTTTGGACAGCTCTAGGACTAGGACTTTCGCATTGGGTTACCACTTCGCCTATAATGTCCTAGCAAAGAATATTTCATTGCAATATTGAAACCTTGCATTCAAATCATTGATGATGCGCTTGTAATTGTCTTGAAATCACACACATTGCGCTTTAAAATTGTATATGGCTTTTTTTAGCCTCTTCCATGCGCATGACGGCCGGGAGCCGTCACGTGTCACGGTGGGCGTGTACACATGACAGCTCCCGGCCGTCGGAATCCCCTCCCACTAATAGAAACGCCCGCACAGCGCGGGAATTCCGCACGCATGGAAGGGGCTAAACAGATAATGTTGTTGACTAAACAATATTAAACCATACAATTAATGTTTTCCTTTGATGTTCTTTTCTTCTCAACGGATTTTTGCACTATCTATGGTTTCTTGCTCATCAGACAGAATATTAGTTATTGATATAGAACCAATTGAACTAGCCATCTATCTTACTAGAAAATGTAAATTTAGTTTTTATTAAAATATTAGAGTGCCGAGGTACATCTGTCTGATAACAAGAGGCAATGCGTCTGGCCAACTCAGTGATCAATCAATCAAAGAAATTTATAGAGCGCACTACCTACCCGTAGGGTCTCGAGGCGCTTGGGGGGGGGGGGTGCCGCTACTGCTCGAACAGCCAGGTCTTGAGCTTCTTCCTGAAGGAGAGGTGGTCTTGGGTCAGGCGCAGGTCGGCCGGGAGGGAGTTCCAGGTCTTGGCGGCCAGGTAGGAGAAGGACCTTCCTCCAGCAGTGGTTCTGTGGATGCGTGGGACGGTGGCGAGGGCGTTGCTTGCGGATCGGAGGTGGCGTTTGGGAGCGTAGAAGTTGATTCGGTTGTTGAGGTAGCTCGGGCCTTGGTCGTGGAGAGCTTTGTGTGCGTGGGTAAGAAGGCGGAAGGTGATTCTCTTGTTGACCGGGAGCCAGTGCAGGTCTCTTAGGTGTCCGGAGATGTGGCTGTGACGTGGGATGTCGAGGATGAGTCTGGCTGAGGCGTTCTGGATGCGCTGGAGTCTCTTCTGGATCTTGGCGGTGGTTCCGGCGTAGAGTGCGTTGCCGTAGTCCAGTCGGCTGGTGACGAGGGCCTGGGTGACGGTCTTCCTGGTCTCCGTGGGGATCCACCAGAAGATCTTCCGAAGCATGCGCAGGATGTTGAAGCACGATGAGGAGACGGCGTTGACTTGCCTGGTCATGAAGAGGGAGGAGTCCAGGATGAAACCCAGGTTGCGTGCGTGGTCTGTCGGTTTGGGTGCGGTGCCCAGGGCGGGGGGCCACCAGGAGTCGTCCCAGGCAGAGGGCGAGGAGCCCAGGATGAGGACCTCCGTCTTATCTGAATTCAGCTTCAGGCGGCTCGTCGTCATCCACTCGGCTACCTCTCTCATCCCTTCGTGCAGGTTGGCTTTGGCGGCGGCGGGGTCGTCGTTGGTCAGGGAGAGGATCAGCTGGGTGTCGTCGGCGTAGGAGATTATGTTGAGGTTGTGTTGGCGTGCGATGGCCGCGAGAGGGCTCATGTAGACGTTGAAGAGAGTCGGGCTCAGTGAGGATCCCTGAGGGACGCCGCAGATGACTTCGGTGGCCTCTGACTTGTACGGTGGTAGGCGGACTCTTTGTGTTCTTCCGTCGAGAAAGGAGACGATCCATTCCAGCGCCTTCTCCTGGATTCCGACGTTGCTGAGGGGCTGTACTAGGGTGCGGTGGCAGACCGTGTCGAAAGCCGCGGAGAGGTCTAGGAGGATGAGGGCCGCTGTTTCCCCGTTGTCCATCAGGGCTCGGATGTCGTCAGTGGCGGCGATGAGGGCGGTCTCGGTGCTGTGGTTGGCACGGAATCCGGACTGCGATGGGTCGAGGGATCCATTCGTCTCGAGGAAGGCGGCCAGCTGTTTGTTGACGGTTTTCTCGATGACTTTGGCTGGAAACAGGAGTAGAGAGATGGGGCGGTAATTCTTGAGTTCGGTGGGGTCTGCAGTAGGTTTCTTGAGTAGAGCGCTGAGTTCGGCGTGCTTCCAGCTCTCGGGGAAGGTGGCGGTGTCGAATGAGGTGTTGATGATGTCCCGCAGGTGGGGTGCGATGACAGCGTCGGCTTTGTTGAAGACGTGGTGAGGGCAGGGGTCGGTCGGAGATCTGGAGTGGACGGAGTTCATCGTGTGGACGGTGTCTTCGGTGTTGACCGGGGTCCAGGCGCGGAGGGTGGTGGTGGGTGGCGTTGCTGCGGTCGTGGCGTGGGTCGGATGGGTGCTGAAGCTGTTGTGTATGTCCGCGATCTTGTTGTGGAAGTAGGAGGCGAGGGAGTTGCAGAGGTCTTGCGAAGGGGTGATGTCGTTGCTTCCGGCGTTGGGGTTGGAGAGCTCTTTCACGATGTTGAAGAGTTCCTTGCAGTTGTGTGCGTTGTTGTCCAGTCGGTTCTTGAAAGCCGTCTTCTTGGCGATGCGGATCAGTTGGTGGTGTTTCCGGGTGGCAAGCTTGAGGGTGGTCCTGTTGTCCGGCGTGGGTTCCCTTCTCCAGGCTTTCTCGAGGGCGCGGCAGTTCTTCTTGGAGCTCTTGAGTTCGTCGGTGAACCAAGGGGCTCTCTTGCTGCCGGGTCTGCTGGGCGGGGTCCTCAGTGGGGCGAGTTCGTCCGCGCAGTCGCTGATCCACTTCGAGAGGTTGTCGGCGGCCTGGCTGGGGTTCGCTGAGCTGGCCGGAGGGTGCTGGCTCAGGGAGGCGGCGAGCTGGTCGGCTATGATCTTGTTCCAGCTTCTTCGGGCAGCCTGTTGCTGGTGGTGGTGGATCGTCGTTCTTCTGAAGGTGAAGTGGATGCATCTGTGATCCGTCCAGTGGAGTTCTGTGGCGTGGCTGAAGGCGATGTCTTTGCTGGATGAGAAGATGGCGTAGAGTGTGTGTCCGGCGAGGTGGGTGGGGGTGGACACCAGCTGCTTGAGTCCAAGGTTGGTGAGGTTGTCGAGCAGGGTGCTGGTGTTGCAGTCGTTGTTGTTCTCCAGGTGGAAGTTGAAGTCCCCCAGGAGGATGTAGTCGGCGGAGGGGAGGGCGTGCGGGCTGACGAAGTCGGCGATGTCCTCGCTGAATTGGGTGCGTGGTCCCGGAGGTCGGTAGATCAGGGTGCCTCTGAGGGTGGTCTTCGGGTCGGTGTGGATCTGGAAGTGCAGGTGTTCGGCGGAGGGTGGGGAGTTGTCGGTGCTGGTCGTGATGCGGATGGTGTTCTTGTGGACGATGGCGATGCCTCCTCCCACCTGGTTGGCGTTGCGATCCTTCCGGGTGATCTTGTATCCTTCTGGGATGGCGATGGCGATGTCGGGCGCTGAGGAGGCGTTCATCCAGGTCTCCGTGATGAAGGCGACGTCGGGGGCTGTGGTGTCGATGAGGTTCCAGAGTTCGATGGCGTGTCTGTGGACGGAGCGGGTGTTGAGCAGGATGCACTTGAGGTGGTTGCTGCTGGTGTTCGGCATGGCAGGTGCTGGTGTCGGGCAGGTCCGGGTGCAGGTGAACTTGCAGGCGTGGCAGCTGAAGGGTCCGTGGGTGTGCTTCGGAGTAGCTCGGTAGCATCCCTGGGTTCCGCCGGTGTTGAGTGCGATGAGGGTGGCGGCATTGTACGTCAGGCGGGTCGGTCGGGGTCCTCGAGGGCCGGGGGTCCTGGCACTGGGCGCGGTTCAGGTGCGGACGGGCGCAGACGGGCTTACCTTTGGCGCGCCCGCTGTGCGTGACCGCTGCGCGTTCGCACGGTCGCCATATATGGCGAAGTGCGCGGGTGGGCGGGGCAGCTGGGAGGCGGGAGCGGGGAGGGATACAGAAGGCAAAAGGGGCGGGGCTTAGCGGCGGTGGCGGGAAGCGGGGAGCGGGGAGGGAACAGAAGACGACAATGCTGGCAATAAGGGAAAAATGAAGAGAACACAAAGAATAAAGCAAACAGAGCTAATTAGGGTAGACAGAAGACAGCAGGGCACAGGAGCAACCACAGACCTCGAGGCTCGAGGGAGGGGGCGTGGTCAAGCGGCAGCAGCCGGGCAGCGAGGCAAAAGGCGGAAGGGGCACACGCAGCAGCTGGTGGCCGTGCGGCGCGGGGGTGTCCTACAAGTAGGTCACACTCACCTGCGTCGCACGGTCGCCATATATGGCCAAGTGCGCGGGTGGGCGGGGCAGCTGGGAGGCGGGAGCGGGGAGGGATACAGAAGGCAAAAGGGGTGGGGCTTAGCGGCAGTGGCGGGAAGCGGGGAGCGGGGAGGGAACAGAAGACGACAATGCTGGCAATAAGGGAAAAATGAAGAAAACACAAAGAATAAAGCAAACAGAACTAATTAGGGTAGACAGAAGACAGCAGGGCACAGGAGCAACCACGGACCTCGAGGCTCGAGGGAGGGGGCGTGGTCAAGCGGCAGCAGCCGGGCAGCGAGGCACAAGGCGGAAGGGGCACACGCAGCAGCTGGTGGCCGTGCTGCGCGGGGGTGTCCTACAAGTAGGTCACACTCACCTGCGTCGCACGGTCGCCATATATGGCCAAGTGCGCGGGTGGGCGGGGCAGCTGGGAGGCGGGAGTGGGGAGGGATACAGAAGGCAAAAGGGGCGGGGCTTAGCGGCGGTGGCGGGAAGCGGGGAGCGGGGAGGGAACAGAAGACGACAATGCTGGCAATAAGGGAAAAATGAAGAAAACACAAAGAATAAAGCAAACAGAGCTAATTAGGGTAGACAGAAGACAGCAGGGCACAGGAGCAACCACGGACCTCGAGGCTCGAGGGAGGGGGCGTGGTCAAGCGGCAGCAGCCGGGCAGCGAGGCACAAGGCGGAAGGGGCACACGCAGCAGCTGGTGGCCGTGCGGCGCGGGGGTGTCCTACAAGTATCTTTTCTTCTCAACGGATTTTTGCACTATCTATGGTTTCTTGATCATCAGACAGAATATTAGTTATTGATATAGAACCAATTGAACTAGCCATCTATCTTACTAGAAAATGTAAATTTAGTTTTTATTAAAATATTAGAGTGCCGAGGTACATCTGTCTGATAACAAGAGGCAATGCGTCTGGCCAACTCAGTGATTTGGATGCACACACCATTGTCAGTCTTGACTTTATTGTGCCATTCAAATTGCTCTACCACTCCAGAAGCCTCTGGGCAATATACACAGTGCAGTTTCTGTTCAATTTAATTAAATTATTTCATTATTAAAATGAGGTCGTCTATCTGATTCCAAAGTTACTGGAAAACCAAAACGAGGAATCAACTCCCTCAATAACAATTTAGCAACTGTCAGACTGTCATTTCTCCTAGTGGGGTATGCCTCCACCCATCGTGAAAACAAACACATTATGACAAGGATGTACTTCATTCCTCTGCTTGGTGGTAACTCTATGAAATCAAGCTGTAATCTTCTGAATGGTCCTTCTGCCTTTCCAATCTTTCCCCAATTGACCACTGTCTTCCTGCTTGGATTTATTTGTTGACAAACTAAACATCCCTGGCAAAGACTTTCTGTGACTACCCTAAACCTTGGGTTATACTAATCTTGCCTGAATAGTCTGATCATAGCATCCCTGCATACATGAGTGTCTCCATGATACATTCTTTCCATTTGAGAGAGAAAGCAGTCTGGCATGACTGGTCTGCCTTCAGGATACACCCACACGTCTTCTTCCGCCCTCCTTTCACAACCTGATTTTATCCAATTTTCCTTTTCGTTTCCTGCAATTGTCTCACCTCATCCCATGTTTCGAAAGCTGAGAATAAAATAAGTTGGCAGCTGATTCCACATGTTTCAATTTTCTTATTCAATGACACATTATTTCTTGCACAATATTGAGCAATCTGGTCAGTATGTCGATTACCGGCCGCCAAATAGTCATTTCCTGAATGGTGAGCAGCACACTTGACCACTGCTATTTCTTTTGGCAATTGTATGGCTTCCAACAATTCTTTCACAAATTTCCCATTTCGTATGGGGATCCTGAAGGAGTCAGAAATCCCCTCTGCATCCAGAGTTGGCCAAAGTCATGCACAACCCCATAATCATATTGACTGGGAAGAGTCCTGTATAATAACATTTTAACCTGGACAGAGGAAAATAGTATCTTAGAGAACTGTCAGATAGGCTTCCGTAGCAAGGTGGGTACCAACGAGCAATGTCTTAATCTTAATTTGGTTATTGGGAAATACACCATTGCATGGAAGTCTCCGGTCTATATGGCCTTGATGGATCTGTCCTCAGCGTTTGACCTTGTCAATAGGTCAAAGCTCTGGGCAATTCTTTTGGCATATGGCTTGGACGAACCTCTGGTACATTTCCTAGCGCACCTCCATAAAGACCTTCAGGTGCAGGTGCGGATCGGCATGGTTGGCGAGATTTCGGGAGCCATCAAGGTAGGAAGGGGTGTCAGACAGGGTTGTGTCTTGGCCCCCCTCCTTTTTATTATCTATATTAATGGGCTGAAAAATCTGCTTAAAACCTCGACCCATGACGTTCCTATGATTAATGGTAAAACTCTCCCCGTGCTATTATACGCAGATGATGCGGTCCTTATAGGCCGCACTCCGAACATTCAGCGTAACTTAGTACAGACTTTTGTTGAGTACATGGATAGCTTGGGCCTATGTGTCAATTTTAACAAGTCATTTCTAATGTCCTGTGGTCCTGGGAAGCGACAGTTAAGTTCTATTGTAGTGGGTAGCCAGAAACTGACAAGCACCCGTACATTTCCCGATCTTGGGTTGGTCTTTGCTGCGAACGGCTCCTGGACTGAGCATCTTGCTCACTCCAGGAGCAAGTTCTCAAAGGCCACCAACTCAATCCTTAGTCTTCCCTGTCCAAAGACCACTGGTGCTATATCAGCCATTTAAAAAAAATGTAATTACAGTGTGCCCTGTGGCCACTTATGAGGCTGAGATTTAGGGTATCGCAAATTGTTCCTGTATCCAGCAGGAAGAAAATAGGTTTTGCAGGAAACTTTTGGGCATCCCAATCTCTACCCCACAATATATTTGCCACAGAGAACTTAATCTTAATTTTACATCGGATTTTATATGCGCCTGTCCTGCCCTTTTTTGGCTATCAGTATGGAAAAACCAGGCTGCCTCCCTCACTAGAGAGATTATTAATGTCTGCCTTATGTGTGAGAAAGGGATGGAAATTCCTTGGTTGAGTGGGGTACATCAAAGCCTGTGCAGTGTCAATAAAGAAAGTATTTTCTTAAATCCAAATATAGCTGACACCGTGCCAAAAAAGGAGCTTAGAGATGCTCTCTACTCTTTATATAATACAGAAAGGATTGGTCTGGAATCCAAGAAATTTTCTGTTCTTAGTTTTATGTCTATTGAACAGCATCACCATCCCCTTCCTATATATCTCACCCTACGCATGAGCCATTGGGAAAGGAGCCTATTATTCCGCCTTAGAGCAGGAACTGTCAGATTTGCACTGTGCTTTCCTCTCGGCTACCACCCTAATATTGATCATGTACCATGCCCTTGTGATGGGGTGAGTGGCCAATCAATTTTAAATTTTATATTTTTTGTAAGTATTATATAAAATACACAAAGTGGCTTTTAAATCCATTTTTTCAAAAGAGAAGACCTATTAGTCTGGACAATGCTTATACATGCTTAGTCTCCCTGGCTGATGAAGAGCTGATCTTTTGCATAAGCACCTTTTTGAGAATTGCCACCAGAGCACGTAAGACTATGCCCGATCTCTGAGTTTTTATCTGACTGACTATCTCTGTGTAATTGCTAGTTGATATAATGTTTTATTAACAGTAAATTGTTTATTTATTACCAATGAAGTTCTTTTTTAATCTGTCATCAAATTTATCAAATGCTATAGTTATATTACTACAAATGTTTGATCACCGTGTACTGTCAATCCTCCATTTTGTTATTCATTTTTGTTATGATGTTGTGCTTTTATGGGTATTAAGTTACCCGAATAAAGTTTATGAACTCAACTGAACTGACTGTCTGTAAATATGGTTATCTTCCAATTTTCCCAATTTTGTATGCCTTTATTAAGGCCACCAATTTGGCTACTTGTGCAGACTTGACTACCAGTAAACAGGATGCTCCAATGACTCCAGATATTTTGCAGACAGCATAAGCTGCACTCAGTCCTTCTCCTTCAATCCTTAAACAAGAGCCATCGACAAATAGCTTGTGCTCTGGCTCTTTCAAGGGTTCTTCCTGTATATCAGGGCGGGGCTTAGTACACATCTTAGTCACATCTAAGCAGTCATGATCCACTTCATCATTCACTTCTTCACAACGTGGGTCTGGCAATAACGTAGCAGAGTTTACCATTGTACACCTAATCACTGTCACGTTTTCTGCTCCCAACAATTACTCTCTCATACTTAGTCATTTGACTAGGGGTAAGGTGCTGTGTTTGAGTTCTTGTTAAGAGAATCTCGACTGAATGTGGGACATAAACTTTAACTGGGTGTCCCATCACAATAGACTCACTTTGCTCCAGACTCATACAAATAACAGCTACTGCTTTTAGGCAGCCAGGTAAAGCTGAAGCCACAGGATCTAAAGTAGCAGAAAAAGATGCCACTGGTCGTTGGCTTAATCCATGTCTTTGTGTCAAGACTGAGAGCGCACAACTTTCTCTCTCACAACAGAACAGTGCAAATTCTTTCGTATAATCTGACATACCTAAGGCTGGGGCCTCGCACAGACAATTTTGCAATTTCTCAAATGCTTCCACACTTTCATCATTCCAAACAATTGGATCCTTCACTCTCTTACGTGTCATCTGAATCAATGGTTTTGAAAACAAAGAAAACCCTACAATCCACTGCCGACAGTACCCAACCACTCCGAGAAACATTCTTATCTCTCTTTGCATCTGCGGTAACTGCACTTGCTTGATTATCTTAATTCTCTCAGGGGTCACTTTTGTAATTTTTCTGGAGACACTTTTTGTCCTCCTTAAGCCAAGTGGTTTAGCAACGCAATTGAATAAGTAACACAATCTTCTCAGCATTTTGATGCCACAAGTAAGTCATCGATATACTGTACTAGGACTGAATTCCTAGGCATAACTAACTTTTCTAGACATTTCTTCAGTATTGATTAAAAATTGAAGGACTTTCTGTGTACCCTTGAGGAACTCGGTTCTATGCCAAGATACGATCTTCAAATTTAAAAGAAAAATGATACTGGCTGCCTGGATGCAAAGGAATAGAGAAAAAGTCCTGACATAAATCAATTACTGTAAACCAACCTGCATTTCAAGGTATCTGATAAAGAATTACTGCTGGGTTTGGAACTACAGGACAACATGACACTACAATTTTATACATTTTTCCGAAATCCTGTACTATTCTGTATTTTCCGCTACGCTTTTTAAGTCCTATTATAGGTGAATTACAAGGACTACTCATTATTTCTTTCAAAATGCCCTGTTTAATCATTCAGTAAATCTTTGAAGCTACTCCTGCTTTTACTTCTGGACTCATTTTGTATTGTCTGTTGTTGGGATAAACTGCACCTTCTTTCACAGTCAATTTCACTGGGTCTACATTTGCCATTAGCCCTATTTCTTTTCCAGAAAAATCTTATACTTTTGAATTCACGGTTGTTTTCAGTTCTTCTGTTAAGTTATCTATAGTCATTAAAGAATACAGCTCATCTGTCTCTATACCCTGTTTTGCAAGCATTATCTTATATGCCATATCTTCATCGGGGGTTTGAAAAGCAAGACCATCCGTTGTGCAATAAATTGTGCAGTTCATTTTGCACAACAGATCTCTTCCTAATAAATTCACTGGACTAGAATCGTAGACTACGAATCTATGCATGTTATGTTATATGTTATATGCATTTATTACGCGCACAGATACTCGGGAGTGTCCCGGCGCGAGTCTATGGAGGTGGGGTACTCATCCTCAAGCGGGAGAAAGGATTTCAGCTTTTATTAAACATACCCAAATTCTGGAAACTCATCCTTAAACAAACAGAAAAGTTTTCAGCTTTTTTTTAAACGTACCCAAATCCTGGTTAGAACGCAAGCTGAGTGGCAGAGTATTCCATACCGTAGCTGCCTTCACCGTGAAGGAGCCACCTCCAATCCTCTGTCGCTGAAAGCGTGGAACATGAGCCAAGTACAGAGACGCGGAGCGCAAAGCCCGCCCCGGTACATAGAATTCAATCCGCTTCTGCAGGTATATAGGTCCGCTACCATGCAGTGCCCGATAGGCCAAGATCAGTAGCTTAAATTTCACTCTAGCGGCTACTGGAAGCCAGTGATACAGACGGAGCTGGCACTGTACACTGTCCCTAGAGGATAATCCAGATAACAATCTGGCAGCAGTATTTTGGACTATCTGAAGTTTTTTTAGCATATATGCCGGAATACCGGAAAAGAGGGCATTAGCATAATCCAAACGAGACATAATCAGTGCACATATAAGTGTTTGTCTAGCAGCTATTGGCAGCAGGGGAAAAAAACTTCTGAATGATTTAAGTAAACTGAAGCAGCCACCCGCCACCTTCTTGATGTGCGTCTCAAATGAAAGATGCTCATCAAACCAAACCCCTAGATTCTTTGCCGATATCTCAGAGGAAGTAGGGCAGGGGTATTCTGGTGGCCAAAGTTGCTCTTTGAAATTTGAGGGGAACTTACCAAAGAGAAGAACCTCCGATTTCCCTTCATTACATTTAAGTTTTGCCTCTGCCATCCAGTGAAATTCTGCAGCCAGGCAAGTTTGTGCCTGAGATACCGAGATAGTCTCTGTCTTCCAGGTGAAAAGTAACTGGGTATCGTCTGCGTATGCCATTACCTTAGCTCCCAATCCTTCCGCTAGATAGATTAGTGGGGTCATATAGATATTAAATAAGAGGGGGCTAAGGGCAGACCCTTGCGGGACTCCCGTAGTGACCCGCTGTGGAGTGGAGGAAAAAGGTGGTATCGAAATCTGCTCAGTCTGGGCTTCCAAAAAGGAGTGAAACCATTCCCATACCGCCCCAGCCATCCCAATCCTGGCCAGGCGAGATAGAAGCAGAGGATGGGGGACCGTATCAAACGCAGCCGAGAGGTCAAGCAGAATAAGTGCAGCCCTCCCACCCACATCCAGACAGTCACGTATGGCCTCTGCCACCTCGACCAGCACAGTTTCAGTGCTATGTCCTGTTCGGAAGCCCGACTGAGCTGGGTGTAAAATCGACTCACTCGCCACAAAGTCGCAGTTTTCAGTTCTTCTGTTAAGTCATCTATAGTCATTAAAGAATACAGCTCATCTGTCTCTATACCCTGTTTTGCAAGCATTATCTTATATGCAATATCTTCATCGGGGGTTTGAAAAGCAACACCATCCGGTGTGCAATAAATTTTGCAGTTCATTTTGCACAACAGATCTCTTCCTAATAAATTCACTGGACTAGAATCGTAGATTACGAATCTATGCATGTATTTAAAATTTCCAATGTGCACTTCCCTGGGTTCTTTAATTGGGGTTCTAATCTGTTGATTTGAGACTCCGACTACATGGATCGCTACTCCCAAGAGGAGTAGGTTTGGGATGTCTGCTGTTCTCACAGTAGAATGGGTAGCACCAGTATCCAACAGAAAAGTGATATCATTGTCCTCCACTTTCCCATCAATAAATGGACCTGACTGATCTACTGGCAAGGATGTGCCAAGTACACACTCTTCTTCCTCCCCCCTCAGGCACCGTCATTGCTCACTTTCACTTTCATCAATATTCTGTAAAAGGTATTGTGAAGTCACAGAATTTTTCTTACCACTTCCTCCTTGAAATCCGGCATCCGCACTGTACTTTGGCTGATTCACAAAATTTGGCATAGGGGCTGGTGGCACCTGACACTGCTGATAAACTACCTGCTGCGGCTGATTCATAAGCACCTCATTCTGCATCTGTTGATTTAAATTTTGGCTAGGCCCATTATTATTCTGAATATTCTTACACTCATTTTTCCAATGTCCAAGCTTTCCGCACCCATGACAAGGAAATTTCATCTTTGCATCTTCTCTATTCATTTGTCCTCTTCATTTACCACTATTCGCCACTTGATCACTCTGGGCCTGATTCACAGAACAAACTTAAGACAAAATCCTAAACTTACTACCATTTTGGTATTCACAGAAGGCACTTACTCATTTTGGTATTCACAGAAGGCACTTACTCATTTCGGTATTCACAGAAGTTAGGAGTCCTAACTTTAGGACTCCTAAATGCCTTCTGTGAATAACGAAAGTCTTAAAATTAGGATTTTTCTCAGTTTAGTAGTAGTATAGTTATGACTCCTAACTTGAGGACTCCTAAATGCCTTCTGTGAATACCGAAAGTCTTAAAATTAGGATTTTTCTCAGTTTAGTAGTAGTAAAGTTAGGAGTCCTAACTTTAGGACTCCTAAACTGAGAAAAATCCTAATTTTAAGACTTTCGGTATTCACAGAAGGCATTTAGGAGTCCTAAAGTTAGGACTCCTAACTTCTGTGAATACTGAAGTGAGTAAGTGTCTTCTGTGAATACCAAAATGAGTTAGTGCCTTCTGTGAATACGAAAATGGTAGTAAGTTTAGGATTTTGTCTTAAGTTAGTTCTGTGAATCGGGCCCTCTGATTCTGTTCTTTCATCTGACCATCATCCTGACTATTCAACTTAAGTTCCTGTTGTTTCAATCCGTCATTTTAGTATTTTCTGTTCATGCGCAAGAATTTCCCTCCAAGCGACAGCTCATCATACTGCGTAGATGCAGTTGACGCATGCGCAATGAAGATTTACCGTTAGCAGCCATTTTAGAACTTTGCTTGAGTTAATTACGTTAGTAAACACATAGGCGAGCATCTATAACCCTTATTTTGATATAGTGCATATTAGTTTTACACAACACATAATTAATACAATGTTAGGGAGTTAAATGAGAGGATTGCTTCCGAGCAAGCCTCTTTTCTAAGAGTCCTTGCTCCATCAATACAATGGCCCGTACACTTTCACCCAAATCCCTGATGCATTGGGGGTCAAGTTTTAAAGACATTAAATTCTTCTCCTTCACAGATTCATGTGTGACATCTCAAATTACATTACTAAACTTATTCATCAACTTTCTTTCCTCTTGGTCAATGGACCAATTAGTTGAATATTGTATTTATTTATTTATTTATTTTGAAAGTTTTATATAGCGCAAACTTGACCACCGAGGGTATCAGAGCGCTTTACAGTTTATGCATCATAAGGTAAAAAGGCATACAGACAGAATAACCAAAACGACAAAATTCAAAGTCAAAATTATCCATCAATCTCGTGAGGCACAGAAAAACACATGATAAACAACAGAGGGAGCAAAAAGGTCGCAGTCTAGAATTGTCCGACCGACTCATGAACAGGGTGGCTGGGGAACAGACAACGGGAATGAACCCAGAATGAAAGGAAGATGCCAGGCTATGGCAGAAATTTCTTCATCAGTAGCCCTTTGACTTCTTTTTTGTAGAAGACAGTAGACAGGTTCACCCTGACTTCAGGGGCAAGAGAGTTCCAGATCCTCTGAGCAATCCCTGAGAAGGCTCGGTTATAGGTCTTTTCTTTTAATTTTTGAGGTTTAAGCAAAAGAGAGCTGGCACTTCTAGAGGCTCTAGAACCACTGGAGAGTTCCAGGTTCTGTGCAAGGTACAACGGCGTCTTGAAGTGGATGGCTTTGTGAGCAATGCATGCAATTTTTAACTGTATCCGAGCTTCATATGGCAGCCAATTCAGTTCCCGCAAGTTCGGGGAGATGTGGTGGTATTGATAATGATTGGTAATGATAGAACTATCTGACTAACTATCAAGTCAGCTAAATAATCACAGACTCTCAGTAAGGTTAATAAAGTTTTATCTAAAAATTGATTGAAAATGCTCATTGCATATGGTTACAAATGCAAACAATGAAATTCACAAGAGAGAAAAACTTCAGCATATGCAAATAGTGACAAATGAATTATTCAATTAATGATACAAGAAGGAGTGGACAGAATAAGAGACTTCAGTTTCAGCAAAAATTGATGAGAAAACAATATATTTATGATGGAGTGGATAGGTGAAGAGACATAAGTTTCAGAGACAAAAAACATTTGCAAAATAATTATGCAAAGTACAAGTCAGAATAATAATACAAACCCAACGGATCTGTAGAAAACCACCCCCCTGGCCAAAGTGATGGTGGGGATCTACTGAAATAGAGTCAGGGAACAAAGATTTCAGGGACAGGACAGGAACAGCTAGGCATCTCTGCATAACCAACAGACAGTGACACATCACCCCTCTCTTCTCTCTCCTCGCCATACAATCCAGCACGACATAAACCACACCCCCAAAGGCACCCCAGTTATACCCTAAAACCTACATGTCTGTCCGACATCAGTTGAAACATTTCACAAAATACGACAGATGATTGGTGAATTTGGGAGGTGGTGTGTCACACCACTGTGACTTCACTCATATTTTAGTCATGTTTATTGTTCTACATCTTTTCCCATTGCCTAATTCTTGACTCGTTCTCACGATTTAACACATGATACATTTAAACATTTTATACAAAATTTTCAGCAATGTTCGCGGAAGGAGTCTTTAGTCCCACGGTCACTCACATCCCCTGGCAGGCGAACAATACTTTGCTTAGTGTCCTTGAACTCTTATCCCTTTCTTGCAGCACTCAGGACTTCTGTCTGTTCTGACAGGTCAATTTTACTCATTTCTCCAGGCCCTCTTCTATCAGACCAACATAAGGGAAAAGGGAGGACCATTCGGCTCACTATGTCAAATGGAACATAAACATTCATTAATTATATGATAATGCACTTTCCACTGTTTACCACCCACCTTTGCACTATTCCCTGTTATTGTTTTTCCTAGCAGAAGCGTGAGGCAAAAGCGGCATTATTTATGAAATTTACAGCAAGATGCAAGATGAGAATGCAAGATGCGGCCTAGTCATAAATTATTTCTCGTCTCTTTCGAAGCATAATGTAAATACAGTTTAGTTCTTTCATGCATTATTTTGCGTTAGTGCACACATGCACAAAGCAGTTTCCCTCGTGTTTATGTGATGTGCAAGTTAGTATTTTACAGTACACTGTTAGTATGTATTAGGGGGGTGTCAATCTGAGCAGGTTTCTTTTTGCAAAATCCTGCTCAATCAAACTCAATACCAGGGAGGTGGAGATCCACTGAGGAAATGAGGGGTTTGAGTCATAAACGGCTAACCGGAATTGAAAAAATGAGAAACATCGTACATTGGTGGCCTCACGCCTGTCCATACGCCTTGTTTCATGTTTTGTCTAAAACATAATAAAAATATTTAGAAAAAAAGAGTGCAAGTTGAAATTTGCAATTTACAAGAATGCTTCTTGGAATTTTTGTAAATCCCCCAAAAGTGGTAAATGTATGCAAACCGTAGATAGAAAGTTATGATGCATAGATTTAAGACATTTTCACGTTCGTTGTAAATCGTGCCATATGAAAGAAGGAAAATTATAGAGAGACAGCGGTCCCTATCAACAATTACAAATGGAACAAAATTAGTACAGAAATAGTAGGCTGCCCTTAGACGCCATCCCCGCGTCATCTTTCCAGCCTTCAGCCCTACTTCCAGTTAATTTGTGCATGGCAACTCAGTCGCCTCATCCCATCTGCACTACGGCCCATTCCCTGCACCTTATTTTTCCTTTTCTTGAAGGCAGCAGTCATCCTCGCAACCTCTTTAGGCTGCCGTAGGACTTTGCTTTCCCCAATACCGGTTACTTGGCTGTGCTAGATCCAGAACAGGCCCTTGATGTCCCCATGGACGACTCCTGTTCCACTTGGGTCTCAATGCACAGCTTTTCTCTATTTACCAGGTTGGTACCTTGACACAGCTGTGGATCACCAGGCATGCTCACTAAACTGCCTGGTACACCTTCTTGGTAACTCATCACTGCGCTTGGGACTCTAATTCCCAATTGACTAGTCTCACTGTAGACACTCTCCTAGCCTGTCTTGCAACTCACTCTCTTTTTCTATTCTTCTTCACAGCAGATAAACTTCTCAGGTCTTACACCTGATTTGTCCTGATGATGATCCCACTATTCTTGTAGGGATCGAAACGCAGTCAACTTTAGCACCTTGACACAAAATTGTTATATATAAATTACTCTTTATTGGTGCAATGGTGCTCTTACTACTTATGGCCTAACTATTTGATTAAGTCTTGGCCAATCTTGTTCTCTTATGCCTGAGTGTTTATTTTTCATTTCCCTATGTGTTTTCCATGACGCTACTGTACTTTCCTTGTATGATTTCCTGGTTCTTCATGATGAAAATTAAAATGTTTATTTTTCAATAAGAAGTGTATGACACAGTCATTAGTATATTTCTGTGCTAATTTTGTTCCATTTGTAATTGTTGATAGGGACTGCTGTCTCTCTATAATTACCCATACCCAAGGTCCCTCTCAGACCCTTTGTGTTCCCTTGCCTTCTCAAATATATGAAATAAGGAGGCAAATGGAGTTACGTGAAATCGATCTGAATCCATCTGAAACAGGTCGATATTAAACACCTTCAAACGTTTGTTCATTCTCGGTAACCCATCAGTTTACAGGTGGGGGAGGGGCGATCCAGGACATAAAAGATGAAGATGCAAATCAAGTTAGATAAAGCCCATCTGAAATAAGTTGGTTTTAGCACCTTCTAAAGATAGTTCCAATCCACGCCAATAATAGATGGCATGATGCCAAGGAACACATTACTTTGGTACCATACACATAAGCAGACCACAAGAGAAAAAGAGATGAGCAGGGAGAGTTAGATTGAATCCACATGGAACAAGTAAGTATTTAACACAAACTACAAGAGATAAGGAGATGAATAAGGGCAGTTACATTGACTCCACTCAAAACAAGTGGGTATTTAGAATCATTTAAACGTGTTCCATTCACTTGAACAAGTCAATGGTTGCTGTGATGCCTTTGAACAAAAAGCGTCTGTGTTAGCATAATCCTTTGTCATGAGCATAATATCAAACCTTGCAGAGTTTCAATAAAAGATCGAACAGACAAGGTAAAGATCTGGTTTCATAGAAAAAAATACGCAGTAATTTAAAAACCAGAAGAATTACAAAACAGAAATATGTAGACACACAATTCCAAAATAAAAATCACGCGAAGGAGAAATCATGTCAGGTAGTAAATAGCAAATAAATCTTGAATATGCCCTCTTCCTAAGGAAGCTCAACTCAGCATCCATTTGCCCTGGATATAACACCATTATATTTCCCGTTTTCATCTGCACAGGAAGTGCCTTTACTTGATATCCTATCATCCTACCTACACAGGAAGTGGCATCACATCCTGCCTTCTCCTTGCTTCATTCAACACTTCATGGCATCCTAGTAACCTATGTGGGCCCTGGTAAGGGCAATCACAGACAAGGGCATTGCCAGATTGAGCCTGTTAGAGCCAGATAGGGCCCCAGCCCAGAACTCCTGTTCCAATTTATAAGGTAAGATAAAATCATGTACATCACCCAGCAACCCGTACTGCTGACCCACTCGATCATACCCAGACACTTACATAGCAGTCACACAACAAATAAACCTTGTATTACAGAGTGTGACGACAGGGTCCTCCACCTCAAGGAATCCCAAGTCGAGATCAACCATCTTTGTATGAGTCAGTACTTTGGCTTTTTCACTTTTACATACGTCTGAGTCACATATGCATGTTCCGGTGCAGAGTGCAGTCGGCCGGGAAGTTAACAAGTGTGAGCTTGAGGCGCCCTTCTTTTATATGTATGTTGTTGTTTTCTATATATATACATGTCATGTTTCAAGCTTGTCTATGAACACATATACTAGCAAATTATACACCGTCTTCTGGAATTTTAGGCTAAACATTCCGAAGTGGACATAACCAAACAGAAGATCAAAATTTTGATAGTGATCTATTGATAACGTAGTCTTTGGCACAATTACAAGTTTTTGCATGGGGTTGAGAGAGTCGGTGCTCGCATGGTCTCACACAGCCCCAGAACATGTCTACCTACATAACTTGTATGTTCTCTCATGATCTTCTTTCCACAGGAATTGATGCAAGAAGTGTCTTTCCCCATGATTGATGGGTCTGTAAGTACAAACCCTTATTTCACATGCCGCATTGTGCATACCTTTATGATACTTGGTCCTGACGAAAGCCATATTGACCCTTTGAGGCACAAAAGTAGATGGCTGAAACATGTTGACCCTGTTGAGGATATTTGGGATCAATTAATATCCCAAAAAGATCCATCACTGTTTTCAAAGTTTGACCAGGATCCCCATTATTAAAACCACTATATGCGGAAGGAGTTCCTGAGCCAATTTTAAAACTACACATCACCACGACATACACTGTCACAATCACATAAAACAGCTCTGCTTTAATCAGTCATTGCAGTACACCCTGGATGCATTCGGCAACCTGGGTGGGAACCCAACGATGAAGTATGTCACCAACTAGGCTGGTGAGTGAGGGTTCTTTTTAAACACCCAGCAGGTCTCAAGGCAAACTTGCCAAAGGAAAATGAGAATTTCGACTTCCCAATCTCTAGCTGAGTAGGTGGCGAGCTTGGTTTTGCTTGTTGCAATATACACAACAAACAAACACAACCTCACATGCATCCCATTGTCACACACCCTCCAACTATCGAACACACATTCCAACTTATGCGCATTAACATTCACTTTGCAATACTACACGCACCAGACATCATAGCCCTCATCACCTATCACAAGCTTGATCCTCTCTTCATCTCAGAAACTCAGAAACTCAGACTTCGGTCCAAGGCACACACTCCCCTCAGCAGCTCCGCGGTGCTCTGCTTCGCCCAGAAGCCATTCCCTCTCCTGTCAGGGTTCAATACCACCCTGGTCCTGCTTCCTTCAGGCGCATGGTGATTGTGTTTTATTTCTTTTTTTTCTCCTGGTGTAATTTCATCTGTTACATTGTGTGTGTTTATTTTTTACTTCTGTTCATTTCGGGGACTGTGGTTCCCCCTGGTGTGGAAATATGGATTTTTCTGATCAGTTATGTCCCCTATCTTGGACCCCAACGGTTTCATGTATGAATCACAAATACATGTATGTTCCCTCCAGTTCCAGTTATGAAGACGCAAACACATGTGCGTCCACCGTCAACATGTCCTCTGTCAGATCCGCCATGAATAGGCCGGATATTCCATTCCTAAGTATGAAAGGCCACCGGTTTTATATGGTTCACTTATGCCATTTTTACAGTCCAGGCAAGTAGGCCCTGATTCTGTCATCGAACTCTTCTTGCCTTCTGCCTCTGAAAGCTCCAGTCTGAGCCTGCATCTGTGACCATGAACTTTGTCTCATTCTCTGCGCGGCTCACGAAGCCTGCTGCTTGCCAAAAACTGTATTTCACCTTCGAAGTTATCTGCTCCGTTCCCTGCCCGATGCATTCCTGTCTAGTAGTCTAAGTAAACATTCTTCCAGCTACCGAGCAAAGGCCCGGCTTCTCTGTCTTTACGCAAGTAATTCATAGCCCTATTACTATGGAAGATTTCCGCCCTCGCATCTAGTGTAGACACTTAGACGCTTGTACACGCACTAATGGTCAGTATAGTCAGTATAGAATAAGATTCTACTCGAAGAGACCTCTCTTTTGGATAACTTAGTTCTTTAAACACAGGATGTTAGATATGATTTGGATTAGGTTGACTTGACCCTCCAGACTTCTGTCGCCACATGTAGAGCTAAAAGTCAAGTCCCCTTCACCCCCTAGTTGCACGTCAATCACACGTCATGCTGCTGCGCGCGCATTCCTGTCAAGTATTTTTGCTGACATTGCGAAATTCTTTCATAGAACCACCCTCTTATGACATCACATCTGATGACGTTCTTTAAATCACTCCCAGTTACGCCTATTTTTGCTACGCACGAACATATTATCACCACTATCAATTGTTACGCCTCTTGTATTTGCTTCACTGTAATGCCTATTGTATAAAAGTAATTGATTGTCAATAATGTATGTACTTCACTTCCTGAACCTTCGTGGTGATGGAACTTGGAGCAACCGATTATAATCGACCATTGGAATAAAGCCCATTCCGAACCTCTAATACCACGGATTCTGCCTCTTATTTACTGAGCTATTTTATTATGTTTCTGAATCAAATTAAGTCCCGGTAATTAAATTATTTACCACATGAATGGCGCCCGAATGGGGACACTTTCTCATCTCACGCGCCGGCGGTGAGTTGCAGGCCCGGTCTCCTGCCACAGCTGGACGGACAATAACGCGTACCAGCAGGATTTCCTGTATCTCCCTCCGGTCAAGCGGGGGCGACTGAGGCTGCGATCAACACCCAGACGAGGCGGTGAGAAGTGCGAAGTATCCCGACCAGAGCCTAGCTGAGAGAGCAAGATCCGAGGTATACAGAGGCCCACCAGTTTCCGAAGTCCCAAGTCGAGTCCAGTCTCCGCAGTGTTCGAGTCGAGTCCAGTCCGGTTCAAGCTCAGTTCAGTTTCCGAGGCCTTCCGTTTCCGAGCTACCCGGTGAGTACCATTACTGGGGAGGCATTCTGACGTGCACATAGGTTGTGCCGGTCAAGACGGGTTTGGGTACACAAATCCGGTCTGCACTGTTTTAGCAGTGTATCTGTACTGTTTAGCAGTATATCTAGTATATCAAGTATATAATTCAGAATGATTCAGTTAATGTCGAGTATTATGTTTAGTGATTAAGTTTTCCTTAGATCGTCATCATTATTGATTGTTCAGGTAAATGTTAAATGTTAAATGTTTTAAGTACGTTCTGCATATTGTGGTGTGAATGACTGTTCATTATCATGTTTACTGTATTAAGTTTGTTTAGAATCATGTATCAGATCAGTTTTCAATATGCCGCTCTTTTCAAAATTAAGACAGATCACAACAAGAAAAGGGGTACTCGAAGAAGCCGTTCCTATTCCTCCTAGGGACACTCCAGGGTACTTCATGTATCATAAACATGGCTTAGACGCTATATTATTTCTTGATTTATGGGTAGACTACACCAAGGAATTACCAGAAAGTCAGAGGTGGCCCGCAGCGGGGACCTGGAATGCAGAGTGCATCATGAAAGTAGAAGAAGAGTTATGGAAAAGGAAAGTCAGACAGTCACAGAAGGACGCCATTGAGTTATGGCGTAAAGAATCTCATAGACGTACAGAAAAAGCACTCCGACAGGAAGAGAGAAATAGAGAGAATTCAAATAAAGTTCGAGAAAATCTATTAATTGAAGAAGGTATCCGAGTGAAATCAGAACAAGTAGACAGACAAAGAAATACCCTTATGAATGGTATGTATCCCCTTCTGGCCGAAGGATTACCTAAGGCTACTCCAGTGATACCAAAAGACTTGCCAACCCCATTATTTCCAATAAAGGTATATCCTAAGGGGCATCCTAGAACCGCAGAAGATGTTTTTCTTTCCTCATATTTAGATGACGCAGCTCCCGAGTATGCTAATTCCGCCCCACATAGACCGCCTGCCAGGGAGGTTCAACGCCAAGATCCAGTACCCGTATCTCTACAGCAACAAATTCCGGCAAGCACATCTGTTTCTGCATCTGTTCCTACTGCTACTTCTATAGCTGTGTCCACACCTATAGTTGCTGTGTCGCGTTCAACAAATCCTTTCACACCCGATACCCCAGACGGGGCTACCGGAGGTGCTACCAATATCTTTTCTACGCCACCCAGAATAAATAAACTTACCTTTCAAGAGTCAGCACATTCACGTACCCCCAAACTCATAAATGCCCGTACGCTTAAGGAACTTCTTGTAGATTGTAGATATGACCCTGTGCCCGGCAAAGAGGACGAAATGATCATGGCATCATTACGTATCAGACGAGCCGCAGTGTATTTAGGGAAGTTACCAGGAATGACTGCGCATCTAGATAATATATACCATTTTGTCCAAACAGGGCGAGATTCTGAATGTATTAACAGAGCTATGGAATACCAGAAAGTGGAGATACAGGGGGAACTATTACGTTTCCTCATAAATTGTGTGATCAGAAATCAAGACCGACCGGGGGTAGACCCGGAAGCAATGCAAATTCTTACTAGATGGAGCCAGAATATATCAGAAGGTAGACATGATAAGCAAAATTGTATAGTAGCCATGTGCCGAAAGATCCGTAAAGAAATAGAACGTTCACATGAAGAGAGATTAGCGGTAGACCAGTCCTAACAAAACGAGGAAGAAGGATCAGGACTGTCCACAGGACAGTCAGACACCATAGCCTATGTGGGTAGAGGAAGATCTCGTAATAGTAATAGATGTCTTATTGACCCGATACTTCCGATATGTCCAGATAATAACAGGAATTTCCAAACACCTATAATTAATATAAGGTCTAACGAGCATTCATTCCAAGCAGCTGACAAATTACTCCGAGAACGAAGGGGTTATCATTTTCTCGATTCTATGGATGAACAAGAATTAGCCAGGTCAGCTGTCCATTGGGTTGACAGTCCCGGAAAGTATAGTGACGATACAGTAGCACGCACATTTTTGAATCTCACCCCAGATGAACAGCGTTTAGCTGGGCTTTATATGATTCAACAACTCCTTATACTATATCAGAGTCAGCATTCGGACCCTGGTCCCTTACCTGACATATTGACTGAATTGCTCATGAATAGATGGAGAGGTTCAGGTACTAAATTAATTAAAGAAATTCTAGAATCAAGAAAGCAGTATATTCTTTTTGTATGTTCAGAACATGTCTCATTGCCCATCAAGGAAAGAACCACGTATTACATGGATAGACAGAATCCCTTACGAGAAGTGCACCCAATAAAAGGCGAGGACAATGAGTTTAAACGCGTATTTGTATATACGCCCATATCGAAAATAGAATTGTTAGAAATGAAGAAAGTGGTACCCAGTCATGACAAAGATCCAGCGGGTTTTCACCGAGAAATTAAAGACATGTTACTCATGGGAGAGTATACCTATCCCGACATCATGACAATATTAAAGGTATTAATGCCTGCTGGCATTTATGAGAAACTCAGGGAAAAAGAGTGGGAGGTAGGAGACCAAAAGATAGAATGGTCAGTATTAGAAGCAGAAGAAAAGGCCCGAACTGCAGGAGCAGGACTTGGGGATAAAACTTAAGCACTACCAGGTTTATTAGTACAGGTACTGCCACGTTTATTAACTACGAAAAAGGAAGACTGGGGTACAATTTCAGCCTGTAAACAGAAGCAAGATGAAGACACTAGCGATTACTATGCCCGATTTGAAAAATGTTTTGGTATAAATAGTGGCATAAAAGCAAGTAGCGAATCATACCCACATCTGTTTGTAACAAAATTAGTAGAAAATGCCCTGCCTCAAGTGAAGAACAGAGTATTAAAATTCGAGAGTACCTGGCAAGGTAACACCCCATCACAAATGTTACAAATGTTACAGTACCATCACAATAGAATTAGAGAGGAACAAGAACATGAACATAGACGTATGAAAGACACGAAAATGAAAATGCTAGTTTCCCAGACAGTTCCAGCTGAAGGACATAAAAAGGGTACGACACATTCCAGTGATCCAACAGGACCTGTAAAAGGGACATGCAATTATTGTAAAAAGCCAGGTCATTACGTACACGATTGTCCAGTTTTAAAACATAATATCGCCATAGGTAATACAAAAGAAAGACCACGGCCACCCAGACAGGATCAGAATGAACAAGGAGCCCCGCAGCATGCACAGTCCATGCCAGCTCCACCACAGTCTATACAGTTTGTGCCAGCTGCACCAGCGCTGCCCGTTGCTGCCACACAAACCACGACACGACAACTGTACCAGACCGCACAGTACGACTATCCTGATTACCAGCGATACGCATGAACCAGCCTAGAGAGGGAAGTTGACTTACCCCTTATCGAGATCCCTGTAGATCAAGAAGGACCTTATGTACATAGTGAATTATTAGGCCAAGACAGAAAATTTTTACTCGATACAGGGGCAAGTCGAACAACCATAAAACGTAGTGAAGTTCCAGGGGCACCCCTCTCAGGCTCTCAGAATATTTCCCTTGGTTTTTCAGGAAAACCTATTGTTAATGAAGTGTCACAGCCTCTTCCACTTACGATAGGACCTTTGACCCGAACTACAGATTTATTGCTTACTAAATCATGTCCAGAAAATTTGTTAGGAATAAAAACACTGAAAGCTCTAGGAGCTATAATATGTTGCTCTCCGGAAGGAGTAAGATTGTTTTTACGTGATTTTAAAGGTCACTATGTGTCTAGAGACATGGATCCCCGACTGCAGACTTTACCTACACATCTATGGGCACAAGGCCCTACGGATGTTGGTTGCATGAACATTACACCATATCGAGTCACACTAAAGGCAGGAGTGGTACTACCACGAATGCGACAATACAAGTTACCACCAGATGCTGTAGTGGCTTTACTACAAATCATTGACGAGCTCATTGCCCAAGGAGTGGTTGTGGAAACAGACTCCAATGTATGTAATTCACCGATAATTCCGATTCTTAAACGAACAAATCCAAAGGCCCCGCCAGTATATCGACTGGTTATTGATCTGCGCGAATTAAACAAATGCATTTTGCCACAATTCCCTGTGGTCCCAGATATCTCGTCGTTACTGACAGCTATTGATTCCGAGGCAACATTCTTTACTGTAATTGATCTCAAGAATGCCTTTTTCAGCGTCCCAATAGATCCGGAAAGCCAATATTTGTTCGGATTTAGTTTAAATGGACGTAGCTTTAAATTCTCACGCGCACCTCAAGGATTTACAGAAAGCCCCAGCATCTATAGCCAAGCACTGAAACGAGAACTCGACAGTATCCACATGCCAGTTAACACTGCTCTGCTTCAATATGTCGATGATCTGCTGATCACCGCGAGAAGCGAACCCGAATATGAGAAAGCATCACTGACAGTTTTACAATTCCTAGCCGAAAAGGGGCACAAGGTGTCCCCTTCTAAGCTGCAATTCTGTGTCCAGCGAGTTGTTTATCTTGGACACTCGCTGTCCAAGGAGGGAAGGCAGCTTACACCTGACCGCATTCAGTTAATAACTAACATGCCAATACCCAAGACACAAAAGGAGGTACGGGCTTTCATAGGCCTCACTTCATATTGTAGGCAGTGGATCCCTCAGTATGCATTTCTAGCAAAACCACTAATTCAGTTGACAACACAGGAGGCAGCCACATCGACTGTTCTCCCTTGGACTCAGGAAAATAAACAAGCTTTTGAAAGCTTAAAGAAAGCTTTATGTCAAGCACCTGTTTTAGCAACGCCATGTTACAATAAACAGTTTACACTCTTTGTTACAGAACGCGAAGGTACTGCCTTGTCAGTACTCACACAGGAACAAGCAGGAGCACACAAACCATGTGCTTATTTTTCTAGTACATTAGATCCCGTAGCTCAGGCTTTGCCTGCGTGTCTGAAATCAGTGGCAGCGACAGCTTTAGCAATCAGACAAAGCGATGCCATAGTGTTAGGACATCCATTGACAGCTCAAGTACCACATGCAGTAGAGGTTCTTGTGAATAGAACACAAACACAACACTTAACTATTGCGCGACTCACTGGGTACGAACTGACATTGTTTCAGCCGCATATAGAAATCAGACGTTGTAACACATTGAATCCTGCCACACTTTTACCTGTGATTGGAACAGACCCACTAGCACATGACTGTATTGAAGTTATTACAATAACGACGAAACCTAGACAAGACTTAACCGATGTCCCATTGTCAGACCCAGACCTGACGTTGTATGTAGATGGTTCATGTATGAGAACTAGTACAGGAGAGTTAGTGGCCGCTTACGCAGTCACAACAGATACTGAAGTCATTGAAACTAATCGCATAAATACCTTGTCAGCTCAAGCCGCAGAGCTCATCGCTCTGACACAGGCCTGTATTCAAGCCACAAATAAAAAAGTCAACATATACACTGATTCACGTTATGCATTCGGAGTGGTACATGACTTTGGCGTGCTGTGGCGAGAGAGAGGTTATTTAACTTCCCACGGTGCCCACATTCAGCACGGACCCCTTATCCATGCCTTATTAGATGCAATACATCTACCCACTGCAATATCAATTATGAAATGTAAGGCTCATACGAAAGTTACTGATGTCATTTCTCAAGGCAATGATCTAGCCGACAGAACAGCTAAACAGACCGCTCAAACTCAAACATCCGACATGACAAAGACAATAGTTCCGACGCTGACACATTGTATGACAGTTAAAGATCCTACTCTTGACGTAATTGACATGCAGACACATGCTACACCAGATGAAATAAAGAAATGGACCGAATTAGGAGGGATCCAAACGGACCAAGGATGGATGATGAAGGAAAAGTCTGTGTGGTTCCTTCCTGATTCAATGGTCCAGGTTATAATTAACACTGTACATAGTCCCGCACATCTAGGAGAAAAAGCTATGCTAGATAGCATTCAACACATTTGGTTCAATAAACATTTGCGAGCAGCAGCCAAACAAAAAGTTCGTACCTGTATGATCTGTTGCCAGTTCAACCCAGGAAAAAGCGTTCCCGTAGAACAGGGTGGATTTCATCCTCCTGATCACCCTTTTGAAGTCCTCCAGATGGATTATATCCAGATGGAACGATGTCGAGGATTCAAATATGTTCTCGTAGTTGTTTGTGCTCTTTCCCGTTGGTCGGAGGCATACCCGGTTTCAGATTACACTGCCCCGACTACTGCCAAACAGTTGGTTCGAGAATTCTTCCCACGATACGGTTTACCACGTGTTGTTCACTCAGATAACGGCCAGCCGTTCTCATCTGAATTAATGAAACATGTTTCACTTTTGTTAGGCTATCAGTGGAAATTCCACTGTGTCCGACACCCCGAGGCAGCAGGTCTCGTAGAAAGACATAATCAGATACTGAAAATCAGATTGTCCAAAATATGCAGAGAGAAAGGTGTCGACTGGGTAGTAGCGTTACCCGTTGCACTCTTTTACATGAGAATGGTAGCACATTCTCGAACAGGGCTATCCCCGTATGAAGTGATCTTCGGCAGACCACCAAATATGCGGGGGACGCCTATACCACGCAAAATAACTGATGTTGACTGTAATATGCTGACAGATTACTTGGCTTCCTTGATGTCTGCACTACAATCTTGTCGTTCACAGGTAGCTGCAGCTTTTCCTGACAACACTGAGGTGAAACCCCATGACGTAGTTCCGGGAGACTTGGTCCTCGTGAGGAACTTTGATCGAAAGACTCAGCTGGAACCTAGGTGGAAGTCGCCCCAGTTGGTGTTGCTCACCACAAGGACAGCCGTGAAGATCGAGGGCAGGAAAGGCTGGATTCATTCAAGTCATATCAAGAAATTTCATGGACCACAATCAGAAGTGAATACCACACCTTGTGTGACTTCACCCATTGACTCAAAACTTCCTTTTGTTGAAAAAAGTAATTCCGAACATTATAAACTAAAGCTTAGGTCCAATCAGTCTAGCAATTTGATTGTTTAAGTCCTCTCCAAGGTGAAGCGGTTGAATTGTCTCTGACATGTATCCCTTGGACCTGAGTGGAGAAAACACCCGAAGAATGTTGAAACGACAGGCGTACCGTAAATCACTGCGTAGTCATTGCATAGTGACATTATTAATCTTGTTTTTCTTAAGTCTTTTAATAATTACTGCAAGTATATTGCTGCACATATATTATTCTATTTCTAGACATGTTTATAATGTTACTGCTGAACATTCTTTTAGTGAATTACCTCCGCTTGAGTTGTCTTATAGATTTGCGCTGCGCAATAACACGTTTATCAGTATGTTACATCATTCCCATCAGGTTAGCAATGCTACAAATTGTTGGATATGTGGCCGACTCCCTCCCTATCAGAATTATAAAGGAATTCTACCTCTCTTTCCATACCCGTTCACACACAACGGCTCCTGTGGAGCATGGTTTAGTTTAATTAATTCTCTAGATTCGAATTCTGCAGTTTACCAAGATAACTGGGTATGGGGAAATTTGAACCTAGTTTTGCTTAAGGTCTGCTACCCTAACAAGGAGGGACTTCCCCAGAGAACAGGAACGGATCTAGAAAATGAAGTGTATGGATTAGGTAATTTTACACTTAATCTTATGATACTAAATGTCGAGTCCGAAGCTACTCCAATCTTGCCCGCCATGTCCGTATTCCCAGTAAAAGGGGAATTATGTATAAGAAAGAATGGTTCCATACATATGGGCCATAGTAGATGCACCACTGTAGTAGAATTTAGTGATCAAGGCAAGTCTACATTTAGAGCTTCTTGCCATTCCTATTTCATATGTGGTCAGACGGCATATGTACGTTTGCCTCTAGATTGGGATGGTACTTGCTATATTGGATTCCTTTTGCCACCTGTTTTTCTAGCTCCTCCTGATTATCACAGAAACACTCATTTAGTAAATAATAGAGTAAGGAGAGATCTCCCAATAGTCGATTACACTGAAACAGCATGGGAAAAATACACAGATTTCAATAAAGGTCTCTTTCCCTATATAGGTACCGTTACTAATAGTAAACTGATACGTAGATTAACTAGAACCCTTGAAGCAGTAGTGAATGAAACTATTTCCGCCTTAGGCAATTTAACAGAAGAGCAGTCTGCTATGCGGATTGTTGTGCTTCAAAATCGTCTTGTCCTTGACGTCATCCTAGCCGATAGGGGCGGAGCTTGTAGGGTCATCGGATCAAGCTGTTGCATTTTCATACCAGAAAATTCGCCATCTGTATATAAAGCCATAACTCGCCTTCATAAGATTGTAAGCCAGATACACCAGAACCCAGGCACCTGGACTTGGTCCGGTTGGTTTTGGAGTGTATTATCTACCTTTGGATGGAAGGTCCTATCTTTCCTAGGTATTGGCCTTCTCATACTATTCAGTTGCTGTCTATGTCTACAATGTGGACCAGCGATCTGTGGTCTGTGTGCCACATCGTGTATTCCACCACCAAGATTTCATTCGTCACGGAAGAAGAAAGAAGAACAAATGATGTTATATGAACAGATCAATGGATTGATGAAGATTGATATCTCTTAACGGGCAAGTAGGGGACAAGGAGGGAATGTGGAAATATGGATTTTTCTGATCAGTTATGTCCCCTATCTTGGACCCCAACGGTTTCATGTATGAATCACAAATACATGTATGTTCCCTCCAGTTCCAGTTATGAAGACGCAAACACATGTGCGTCCACCGTCAACATGTCCTCTGTCAGATCCGCCATGAATAGGCCGGATATTCCATTCCTAAGTATGAAAGGCCACCGGTTTTATATGGTTCACTTATGCCATTTTTACAGTCCAGGCAAGTAGGCCCTGATTCTGTCATCGAACTCTTCTTGCCTTCTGCCTCTGAAAGCTCCAGTCTGAGCCTGCATCTGTGACCATGAACTTTGTCTCATTCTCTGCGCGGCTCACGAAGCCTGCTGCTTGCCAAAAACTGTATTTCACCTTCGAAGTTATCTGCTCCGTTCCCTGCCCGATGCATTCCTGTCTAGTAGTCTAAGTAAACATTCTTCCAGCTACCGAGCAAAGGCCCGGCTTCTCTGTCTTTACGCAAGTAATTCATAGCCCTATTACTATGGAAGATTTCCGCCCTCGCATCTAGTGTAGACACTTAGACGCTTGTACACGCACTAATGGTCAGTATAGTCAGTATAGAATAAGATTCTACTCGAAGAGACCTCTCTTTTGGATAACTTAGTTCTTTAAACACAGGATGTTAGATATGATTTGGATTAGGTTGACTTGACCCTCCAGACTTCTGTCGCCACATGTAGAGCTAAAAGTCAAGTCCCCTTCACCCCCTAGTTGCACGTCAATCACACGTCATGCTGCTGCGCGCGCATTCCTGTCAAGTATTTTTGCTGACATTGCGAAATTCTTTCATAGAACCACCCTCTTATGACATCACATCTGATGACGTTCTTTAAATCACTCCCAGTTACGCCTATTTTTGCTACGCACGAACATATTATCACCACTATCAATTGTTACGCCTCTTGTATTTGCTTCACTGTAATGCCTATTGTATAAAAGTAATTGATTGTCAATAATGTATGTACTTCACTTCCTGAACCTTCGTGGTGATGGAACTTGGAGCAACCGATTATAATCGACCATTGGAATAAAGCCCATTCCGAACCTCTAATACCACGGATTCTGCCTCTTATTTACTGAGCTATTTTATTATGTTTCTGTATCAAATTAAGTCCCGGTAATTAAATTATTTACCACACTGGTCTTCCCTCCTTTTTCCCGCTGCCACTAACCCCTCCCCCTACCGCCCGCTCCCGCCTCCCAGCTCCTCATCCCTCCCCCTCCCCTACATCATGGTGACCGCTGTGTGGTCGCGACGCACCTAAGGCAAGCCCGTCTGCAACTGTCCCCACCTGAACCGCTCCCAGCGCCAGACCCCCTGGTCCTCACGAGAGCCATGACAGCCGACGACGTTACGACGCCAGCTTCCTCCACAGACTAAACACCAGCCGATAATCTAACTGCTTCCAGGCCAGCCCGAAACTCACCCACGGACCCTTCACCTGCCGTAGCTGCAGCTACACCAGCCGTCGAACACTGGCACGTACTACCCCACCCATCAGAGCAGAACGCAACCACCTCAGATGCATATAACTTAACACCCGCTCCATCCACAAGCACTCCATCGAACTCTGGGACCTACTCGACTCATCCTACCCGGACATCACCTTGCTAACAGAGACCTGGATGAACCCCTCCTCGACACCCGACATTGCTATAGCCATCCCGGATGGATACAAGATCACCAGAAGAAACCGCACCAACAAACCAGGAGGAGGAATCGCCATTGTCTATAGGAAGACCCTCAGAGTCTTGACCTACACAACGGACACCTCCAACACTGCCTGAACACCTGTACTTCTAGATCCACACCGACCCCAACACCACTCTCAGAGGAACACTCATGTGCAGGCCCCCCGGACCGCAGCCTCAGTTCATCGACGCCATCTCCAACATCATCAGCATGCACGCTCTTGCGTCCACAGACTGCATCCTCCTCGGAGACCTGAATTTCCACCTTGAGAAAGCCAACGACAGCAACTCCATCGCTCTGCTCAATAATTTCACCAACCTCAGACTCAAACTGCTCATCACGACCCCCACCCACACAGCCGGACACACACTCGACTCCATCTTCTCCGCCAGCAATCAAGTCACCTTCAGCCACACCACCGAACTCCACTGGACCGACCACCATTGCGTCCACTTCACCTTCAAGAAACCCACCATGCACCACCACCCGCAACGGATCCCCTACCGCAGCTGGAACAAGGTCACCGATGACCAGCTCATGACCGCCCTCGCCCGAGACCCACTGACAGACACCACCGACACCGACACAGCTGCCAGCAACCTCAGGCAATGGATCGACGACTGCGCCAACACCCTCGCCCCGATAAAACAACCCTTAAACAGACAACTGACAGAAAGGCCAGCTGGTTCACAACCGACCTCCAGAATCCAAGCAGACTTGTCGAAGACTCGAGAAAAAGTGGCTCTATGAACAGACACCGGACATCCGCACAGCCCTAAAGAACGCTAGCCGCGAGCACCACCAACTCATTTGAGCCACCAAAAAAGCCTCCTTCAAGGAATGCATCGACAACAACGCACACAACAGAAAAGAGCTCTTCAACATCGTGAAGGAACTCTCCAACCCCAGCTCCAGCTCCAACGACATCCCGCCATCGCAAGACCTATGTGACTACCTAGCCACCTTCTTTCACCGTAAAATTGCAGACATCCACGACAGCTTCAACACCCAGACCCTGCCTACTACTGCAGACTCACCACCCGCCAGCCTCACCAACCACCTGCTCTCCTGGACCCACGTCAACGGCGACGACACCATCAAGACCATGAACACCATCCACTCTGGCTCACCAGTCAAACCACTGCCCTCACCACATCTTCAACAAAGCAAACCTTATCATCGCACCCCAACTCCGGAAGATCATCAACAGCTCCTTCGAGACCGCCACCTTCCCAGAAAGCTGGAAACACACGGAGATCAACGCATTACTCAAGAAACCCACAGCAGACCCAGGGGACCTCAAGAACTTCCGGCCCATCTCCCTGCTCTTGTTCCCAGCGAAAGTCAGCGAAAAGACGTCAACAGGCAACTGACCCACTTCCTTGAGGAGAACAACATCCTGGTCCCTTCCCAATCCGGATTCCGCAGCAATCACAGCACCGAAACCGCTGCCACAGATGACATCAGAACCCTGCTGGACAACGGCGAAACAGCGGCCCTCGTCCTCCTAGACCTCTCGGCTGCATTCGACACCATCTGCCACCACATCCTACGCACATTCCTTCATGACGCAGGAATACACAACAAAGCCCTGAACTGGACCACCTCCTTCCTCACCGACAGAACCCAGAGGGTCCGCCTCCCCCATTCCGCTCTGAGGCCACCAAGATCATCTGCAGCATGCCTCAAAGTTCATCACTAAGCCCCACCCTTTTCAATGTCTACATGGCTCCGCTCACCAACATCGTCCGCTCGCACAGCCTCAACATCATCTCCTACGCCAACAACACTCAACTGATCCTCTCATTCACCCAAAAATCTGCCACAGCCAAAACCAACCTCCACGAAGGAATGAAGGCCGTCGCCAGCTGGATGCAGACCAGTCGCCTGAAACTTAACTCGGACAAGACAGAAGTCCTCATCCTCGGATCCACCCCCTCCACCTGGGACGACTCCTGGTTGTCTGCCGCCCTGGGAGCCGCACCCACACCCACCGACCACACACGCAACCTGGAGGTCATCCTGGACTCATCGCTCTCAATGACCCAGCAAGTCAACGCCATCTCCTCCTCCTGCTTCAACACCCTCCGCATGCTCCGCAAGATTTACAAATGGATCCCCACTAGAACCAGAAGGACGGTAACACAGTCCCTTGTCAGCAGCAGACTGGACTACGGCAACCCTCTACGCAGGAAACACGGCCAAACTCCAAAAGAGACTCCAACGCATACAGAACGCCTCTGCACGCCTCATCCTCGACATACCCTACCACACCCACATCTCTGGCCACCTGAAAGACCTTCACTGGCTCCCAGTCAACAAGAGGATCACCTTCAAGCTCCTCACCCATGCCCACAAAGCTCTCCACAACGCCAGACCAGCATAACTCACCAAACATCTCACCTTCTACACCCCTAACCGCCAGCTTCAGAACCTCTACTGGCAGCAGATCCTACCTCACCGCCAAGACTTGGAAAACCCTCCCCACACAGCTGCATCAGACCCAAGACCTGCTGACATTCAGGAGACTTCTCAGACCTGGCTGTTCGAGCAGTAGCTGCACCCCCCCCCCCCATAGCACCTTGAGACCCTCATGGGTGAGTAGCGCACTCTACAAATGATTGATTGATTGATTGATTGATTGATTGATTGATTGATTGATTGAGAAACTTGGTTTACATGCACATATTAGCATATTCAAGATGTCCTTCTTCCCACAGGCTGCAGCAACCACTATGTGGACTGCGCACAAAAGAAGCCAGGACGACTCACTGTCATCCATAAGTCCTCTTGGTCCTGCACCCTACGCAAGCAGGTAATACTCAACTCTGTGGACGTGCTGGCATGCAATTTTGCACTCTTTGCAACTCAGACTGCCACTTTCTCTCTCGTCTTCAGGCCTTCCAGACAGAACAATGAATTTATTGGTGGAATCTCAAATGTCGATCCATAGAAGTTCAGAATTTGCTTTCAAGGGAGGTCGATCCCTGGCCGGCAACTTTTGGCACCTTCTACTGGTAAGATTTCTATGTTTGAATTTAGTCACTTTTTTGGAGCTCTGATTCCTCTAGTAGGGAAAGGCTGAAAGTGGGAGCAACCAGAATATTTGACCCAGCGGCAACGCATGTTCATCAGATTGACTTGTCAGGGTTGTCCCAGTCCTCTGGAGGTCTTTGCAGCTAAAAGGTTTCTAAGTCCCAGGTTTTTCAGGATGGCAGGAGGAGTATATTAGACACAACCAATGGTCCCAGAACTTCAGAAACAACACTTGTGGTCAAGACTCAATACAGCAGAAGCCACCAGGAGGACTCACGGCAGCTCCAGTTGGAGATGATTGGCTGGGCTCTCCATGAAAAGGGCTTTCACCAACTTGTTGTGTCCCTTTTACTTACCAAGGGGTCAGCCAATTGACCATTGAGGACGACTTTTTGTCTGGGGTACAAGTGGGAGCAGGTCCACCTTCCTGATCTCCTCACAGGTCTTAACCGCAGGTATAATACATTTTCTGTCTTCCACTGGTCCGGTAGTGTGCTGAAGAGGATGCCCATGGGTGCCACATTTATGCTTGGCACTAACTGTGGGTTGTGGTGTCTCCAGGCCCCTTCATAACCAATAGGAAAAGGGTTCCCAGGGGTAACCCTACCCATATTTGCAGCGGTTTGTGAGTGTGTGTGCCCTACTGCAAGCAATCCCATGGTGCCTCTCTCTAATTAAAACCAAGATGGAAGAACCTTTCTTTCCCTGTGCAGGGCTTCTGTGCACACCCCTGTGGTGTGGCCATGGAAATGAGCAGCCCCTCCTTTGAGGTCACTCTATACCAGTTCAGAGGACAGCTCCTATCCCACTGGCATTGGTGCCTGCCTGGCTGGTGGGACAAAGGAAAGGGGCAGTCCCCGGTATTTGCTACATCTGCCTATGACAGGGTGGGCCTATTTGAAGTTAACTGAGTGCCTAGGCCCAGCCCAAAGGCCATTCTGTCAAGGGAAAAATAGAACCTCCCCACTCCCAAGGCCTTTTATCTCTGCTCTATGAGCAATTTCACACCTCATCAAGAGGGCTATTCAACTGCTAGGAGATCAAGCAAATGGGCTTCTAGTGGGTTTATGCAGGAAAAAGGCAACTGTCTGATAGTGCTATTTCCAAAATGTTTATTACGAATCTGACTTCACTAGTGAATTGATTTTGTAATGAATATTTTAAAATGTTTCCTAGCCAAAGATAACATTATTACATTTCACATTGTTACAGTTCTTCCCTGTGTAACAGCTAACTGTTCTAGAGTAAAAATAGCTCTTGGGACTTTTTCACTGTAAAGACATGTTTAACATCATACGTTTACATGTACTATTTTTGAATACCACGCACCCTGCTTTATTGGCAGTAAGAGTGACTTAGGGGTGACATTAATATTTAAAAGGAGAAAATAGGCCTCTTATTTTGCAGGTTGAATTGCCAGTTTTAAAACTGCACAGATAGGCTATGGTGATAGGCCTGTAGTCATTGTAGTGGGTAGCGAAATGGGCACTGCAGTCCACTAGTGACATTTATCTCACAGGTTCTGGGTATACTTTCTACCATATACTGGGGACTTATAGGTAAGCTAAAGGTTTATACCAAATCACCATGTTTCTAGGGCTCAGAGAGCATAAACTAGACACTGGATAGCAGTGTCAGAGTGTGGAGTATCCAAAAACCAGAAATAACATCTTGAAAAAAGTAGAGGTGACCATGAAAAAAGGGACATTTTCCTCCAGTCCTTCTTCAAAGTGCGCTCTGGGGATGCTGTCTTACCTCTACTTACCATTGGCAATCACTCAATGCATTATAACAGAAGCCCTCATGACAGGCCACCTGATCCGCCTACTCCTAAAGAAACCTACACTAGACCCTAATGACCTTGCCAACTACCAGCCTATCACTCATTTACCATTCATCAGCAAAATCAATGAAGAAGCAGGCCATGTTCAACTCTAACACCACATCAAATCTAACCATCTTCTGCACGCTTACCAGTCTGGCTTTATGTCACACTGCAGCACGGAGCCCACTACCTTAGACATCTTAGAGAATGCCCTCTTGGCAACAGATGAAGATGACCTATGCCTCCTGATATTGCCGAACCTCTCAGCTGCTTTCATCACAGTTGACTTTCCCAACCACATATGCACCCTGGAGTCTTGAATGGGATTCCCTGGCAATGGTCTACACTAGTTCTTTTCCTAGGTTCTCAATCAACATCAGTTTGTTCATATGAACACCTCCAAGTCACAAACGATCACAATCACCTGTGGAGTCTCCAGGTATCCATACTGTCTCCTATCATCTTCAACCGTAGCATGGAGCTACTTGGTGCTCTACTCATATATAAAAGCATCAAGATTCACCAACATGTCAATAATACAAAACTCTAGTTGAAGGTCCTCCTCTGCTTCAGACATCCAACGCCTCAAACACGGCTTGTGCAGCATCTATACCTGGATGTCTAGCACCTCCCTGAGGCTCAACCCATTCAAAAAAACAATCCTGCTATTTACCAAGAACAGAAAACAAGTAGTAAAACAGTAAAACCTGGCTCAATGAGATTAACCGTGTTGGCTTCAAACCCCAACTTTCACTGAATGGCAAGTCACTTGGACTCGCCCTGGACACGGTTGTTCTTGCTGCCAGGGGCTCTCTCTGTAACTTTATCTTGAACCTTCTATCTTAATAAATACTATCCTAAGTTACCCTGGAACCGGATCTTCGTTTGATTACAACAGACACCAACCTCACCCTCCAGCAACACACTGCCAAAAAACAAACAGCACTAGGTACCAACTCTATGTTCTACAGTACATCAATCTAACTGTTACAGAAAGCGACTTCACAACTGCTGTTCAAGCCTTGGTACTGTTGCATATGGATGGTGGTGCTGTCCAACTCCATAGATTCCCACTCTCCACACTGTCACCTCTCAGGGACATCCTACATGCTGCCTAACATCTCATCCAGGGTGAGTAGAAATATGATCTCATCACCCCCATCATGATGGAAAAAATGATGCAGCAAAAACCACCAGACTCTGACCGTACCCCTTGGCACCTGCAAATGTACCCTGAGCAGCAAGGGGTACGGCGCATAGGTGGGAGCAGTAGCGGGAGGCAGCGAGAACTGTGAGCTACGGAGGACGGTGAGTCACTGGTACTGGCACAGTAGCGGCGACGGTGCACAGCTGAAAACTGCCAGAGCCAACCATACCCCCCTGGTGCCTGTAATCACACCCGGAGCGGCGGGATATATGGAGCAGTAGCGGGAGGCAGCAGGTAGCAGAAGGCGGTAGCAGAAGTCTGCAACGCGAGAGCAGGCTCCCCTCTGGTGCAGGAGACCAAGTGAGCCTGAGTAAGACACCTAAAATTGGGGGCTGGGACCAGAGCATACCAAGCCAGAACCATCAAACCCGAGGTCCAGGGGAGGACCACCTTTCCCACCGACAAAAGTGCAAAGGAAAAAAGAGAGGGAAGGAGTAACCTGCAGCTGCGCAAAATGGCATTGAGCCTGTCGATCCGCTTTCAGCAGGGTGAACAAAGGAGGTGATAGCGAAACCCACAAGACCACAATAGCGATGAACCCGCCGTCACACATGCAGTAAGGGCATCACAGCAAGCCTCCATTTCTGAACCCTCCTACCTGAGACCTCCTGACACCTGCAACCACACCCATGACGCACGGATAAGAGCAGTAAGTGGGGTCAGGGGCAGCAAGAGGTGTGCGCCGCAGGCTTCCCACCAGCAGTGGCAACCACTGCTGCGTATCGGTCTACCCTCCACTTGTTCACAGGTGACAGAGACGGCGTGCAAGGTAATTAATGTGCGGTAGGGAAGGAGCAACCACAAGTCTGGGGCCCTGAAGGGACAATAAGGGCAGATAAATCCTCTCCCAATGGGTGAACTGACGAAAGTTGTCCTCCTCTAGACTCTTAGGGTATTTGGGGGTAGTTCTGTATGAGTTAGGAGTGAGATGCACTCCTTTCCCCATTTCTTCACAGCTGTGCAGCACTTAGTGCCAGCTGCAACATTTAGATTTGTGCAAGTACGCACCCCAGTCTTTCGCTACATTGGCAGCAGCCCCGACATTCTGGACACAGGGCATTTGAGCCCCTTTGAGTTGGCCAGTTGACCAGGGGGACCGGGAGGTTTGTAGGGCACCAGGCTCCAATGTGTGTTTGTGGTGCTAGGAAATGTATTTCATGTAGTTTGATTTTCGGACCCTGTTCTGGCTACCTCTAAATTGTGTTTTTATGATTTTGAGGTTGTCTTGCATACTTTGGTTTATGCTAGTGAAATTATGTTCCACCCTGTGCTTTTTGCCCCTAATGTTGGAGATACTTAGGAGGTAAGTGTCTAATATTAGACTGTTGAGATTTTGGACATTGCGTTTGGGGCCTATTGTGATGCTGTGCTTAATGTGGTTTATGTCTCAGGATGATGATAAGTACAGTGATTTTCCTCTTAAACCACTCCATCTTCAGTCCTATCTTGTTGAATCAGCCCTGTTCTGAAGTAACAATGTGTTCCTAATTGCCTCACTTTCCTGTCTCCACAATAGCTCAGTTCCCTTCACCCGACGTCTGGATTATGTGCCCCCTTCTTGTCCTCATACTTCTCCTCACCATCGCTTTCCTAGTAACACCCTTCCCTTATCCCCACCACCATCCTCCTCCACAATTTCCCAACATGGCCACCACTCGAATTAAGTCTGGAATTAATTGCTACAAAATCATTTACCTTTCTAACCTGACTAAAGCTGCAGCAAAACGTTTCAAGCATAACACCATTGAATGTTTCCCTGATTCCCTTTTTGTTGATCAGTTTTACAATGGTCGTTATGGGAGGCTCAAAAACTATCTCATTTTTTTCACGCACGACATACCATCTTGGTCTACCAGCTTTTACACCTCCCTTAACGTCACCTCCTCCTCCTCTATCCCTCATGGGAAACAGCTAAAAATTTCCCCCTCTGCGGGTTTCAACGGCTCCCTCACTATCTTACTCTATAACAACGGTACTGTCATGATCCAAGCCAAAGACACCTGTCTCTCTCTCTTTGACCACCTCTTCCCTTCCCTACTCCCCTCCCCTGCGACCGGGCTATCCCTTGACTCTTCATCTAGCTCCACCAATTACTCCCTTTCTCCTCCCTTCAACTCCCCACTCTCCAATAGGCTGCACCCTTGGGAGGCACATGTCGACCCTCTTCTCTCCCCTCTGCCCTCCCCTCCCATTCTTCCCCCCTCACAGTATGCCTCCCCCTCTTCACTTCAGCCTTACCTCTAGCTAACACGCTCCTCGTCCATTCTGCACCGTCCCGGCACTTCATTCTCATCTCCTCCCCCCTATCACTACCGGCCACAACCCTCCTTAGACCACCTCTCCTCCAGCCTTCTCCCCTAGTTAACTTTCCTTACGTTCCCCTTATTCCCTCCTCCTCTCTGCTTTTCCTCCCCATCCTCCCCTCACTATGTACCCCGATTTCCCCACAAATACATTCCATCTCGCTCCTTCCCCACACTACTCCAGCAATGCTGTGCTACCCCCTTTCCCCCCTGGTAACCCTTTCCCTCCCTCGGACCAATCAGAACCACTTCCTTTCTTCAACTTACCTATCTCCCAATCCCCCCCACTCTGCCTGATACCCGCTCCCTCACAGCCACCTCACCTAGCTGCCAGGGCCTCTCCAACCCCCTCCCCTCTCTTCCTCCCAAACCTCCTTCATCCCTATGACCCCACACACTCCTCCCCTCTCCTTCTGCCCCACCGCCTCACTCCTCTCCTATCACCCCCTAATTTTGTCCTTAACTCCTATCCTTCTTGCAACGCCAACAACGACAACTCTCCTCCCACCCCTGGTGCACCAACTCCTGCTCTCGTCCAAAACCTTTCCCCACCTCTGAACCCTATTCCCCTACTCCCCTCCCGTTCCCCCACCTCTCCCTGCCTTCCACCGCCAAGTGCACCCATCCTGTTTCCAACGAGCCACCCAACATGCCGTGCTCTGCCTTACTCTCTCTGGAAAATAATCTAGGCTCTCTAATCACCTCCATCTCCCAACTTGAAGCTACCATTTTAGTTTTAAGCTCCAAGATCTCGACTTTTCCATACCCCTCAATTCCTTTGGAAAACACTCACCCTCCCACGAGATGCACCTCACCCCCATACCCCATAATAGCTAAGCATAGCCTGTCGTCTGCAAATTCACTCAAACACTCGAACGCCACCCTTCTTCCACTTTCACTTCCCAGTAACCCTGTTATCTACACTATTCCGACCATCTCCCCTGTCAGAACCACTCATCCACCTAAACCCTCCCGAGCGCCCTCATATTAGTACAATATCCCCATCACCCCTCATAGCCCAAGTGCCCCGTCACCAAAACAGTCGCGACAGAGCTGCGCTGCATGCTCCACAACTGCAGATCTGTAATAAAACACAAACTTGAAATCTCCGATACCATCAACTTGCACAATATGGACACGCTCTTCCGCACAGAGACCTGGTTCAACGATACCTCTCACTCTATGTTTGATCTCCTTGTACCTACGGGCTATTCTATACTTAGAAATGACAGAATTGACAAAGTTGGGGGAGGTGTGGCAGTCATCTTTAGAAACTCCCTTCAACTTAAGGCTCTTCCTAACAGCTCCTTCCACACTTTTGAATGCCTATCTCTTGAGGTTCAATTGCACCACCGCTCACCTCTCAGATTCCATGTTATCTACCACCCGCCTGGTAGCAGCCCTTCGTTTATGGAGGAACTCACGGACTGCATCAGTGACCAATACTCGCAAAGTGACAATCAGATCTTCGTGGGTGACTTCAATGTCCACTGGGGTTCGCCTCAAGACACCTATGCGAATTTGCTGGCCACCTTCCTCTCTGCAAACAATCTTATCCAACACTGCACTGAAACAACACACTCTAAGGGCTCAACCCTGAACCTTGTTATTTCTAAAGCAGGCTTGCTGACCATCACTACCCCTATTCATGTAGACTGGTCTGGCCACCTCCTCATCCCATTCTCTCTTCACCTATCACACTCTATAACTCTTGGCCAGCCTAAGAGGGCTACTTCCTGGTTCCGTGACACTACAAATATTGACCTCAGTACCCTCTGTGATTCTTCCTTGCTATCACTTCCAAGGCTAGACCCGGACCTAGATGTTAACAAACTCACCTCCCATTGCCTTACAGTCCTTGCAGTCGAAATCAATAATGTCGCTCCTCTCCAAAGCAAAAAGAAAAGGCCCACTCCCTCAGCACCTTGGTTCAACAAATCCCTCTATGAAGAAAGGAAGTACCTAAGAGTCCTTGAGAAACAACGGAGACAAGCGCCCTCCACCGAAAATTTGGCCACGCTTCGTTCAGCAAGATCCAAGTACCACAAGCACATCTTCCTTGGAAAAGCGTCGCACTTCAAATCCCTCCTTGACTCAGCCAAAAATAGACCCAAAAAACTATTCGACCTCATCAAGAACCCAAACAGCTCTCCCCCAACCTCCAAATTGGAGGATTCCACAAAGAAAGCAGCGGAATTCGCTATATTCTGTGACGAAAATGTGAAATCACTTGTAGATCAGGTCATTCATCCTACCCCTACAGAGGAGCGCAAATCCTTAACCATTTGGCAAAACTTTGACCCCATCTCTGAAGATGCCCTCCTTAAATGCATCCTCGATACAAAGCCCTCTTACCATTCTCTTGACCCCATCCCTAGTGCCATTGCCATTGACTTCTATACCCATTCTCTTTCCTATTGGACCACTCTGGTCAACCTCTCCCTCAGTCAAGGCTCCCTTCCTGTTTCCTTCAAAACTGGGCAGGTCACCCCGCTGCTTAAAAAACCCACTGCTGATGCGAACGACCTCAACAACTACCGTCTCATCACTAACCTACCCTTTCTTGCGAAAATCACAGAAAAATGTGTAGTGAAACAACTCTCTCGCCATATCAAGGACAATGATCTTCTTGACAATTTCCAGTCCGGCTTCATTCAAAACTGCAGCACTGAAACAGCCCTGCTGCTAGTGATTGATGACGCGCTGCGGATACTCGATTCAGGGGAGTCTTGTCTTCTAATTCTTATTGACCTTTCTGCAGCCTTTGACACTGTCAATCACAACACTCTCCTTAACACTCTTCAACAGAGAATGGGCATGGAGAGCACTGTGCTCAAATGGTTTGCCTCCTTCCTCTCTGATAGATCCCAAATGATCAAAATAGCGAACAGTCTTTCATCTCCTTTTGGCCGTCAGTCAAGGTGTCCCTCAAGGCTCTATACTTGCCCCCACACTGTTCAATCTCTATTTAGAACCGTTGGGAAATCTCCTGAGTAAATCCGGGATCCACTATCATCTATATGCGGACAACACTCAAATCTACCTTAAGGTGGCCTCCAATCACGATCTCTCCTTCCTAAGCTCTACTCTTGACTCCATTCAAAACTGGATGTTAACTCATCAACTGATCCTGAATCCCTCCAAAACTGAATTCCTCCTCCTCTCCTTCTCACTTTCTCCTCCCCCAGTGCAATCATGGATGGATCAGATTAATCTACTGAACAATAAACTCATCATTGTCGAGAGCGCAAAATCCCTTGGTGTCATACTCGACAAAAAACTCAATCTACTCTTGCACATCGATTCCATTGCAAAGTCTGCTAGATACCAACTGCGCCTTCTTTGGGGGATTCGTCGCTTCTTCCCGGAGCATGACCCTAAAACCCTGGTCCAATCGCTGGTTCTCTCCAGATTGGACTACTGCAATTCTCTTCTTGCTGGCCTCCCCAAAACCCACCTGTCCCCCCTGAAGTCTGTTCTCCATTCAGCAGCTCGTTTCATTTATGGGGCCAAAAGAAGCGACCACATCACACCCATTTTATCCACCCTCCGTTGGCTTCCCATAGAGGCAACATCTATCTACAAGACTGCCTGCATCACCCACAAAGCCTTGCACTCCTCCTCCCCTCGCTACCTGGCGAATAAACTGACACTCTCTGGATGCTCCAGACCATCACGTAATGCTGAAAATGTACTGCTTGAACCTCCCACTTTCAAGAAGGAAAGATCAATGGCCCAATCCTTTTCAGGCAACGCGGTGAGAATCTGGAACTCACTTCCGCCTCAGCTCCGGACCACCACCTCTTCCCAGGCCTTCAAAACTGACCTCAAAGCTCTCCTCCTTCAAAGACACTTCTACATTTAATTCACGCCCTCTATTTTCTGAAGGAAGTCCTTCCATTATAGGAAATTCTGTTCTCCATGCCTATAGAAGTGCCTTCCCAGTGTGTTTTTGTGTTTTGAGTGTCTGCCATTTAGTGCAGTATTATACCTCTACTTGTACTTTGTACTCTTTTGTAACATGCACACGTCACCTTTCCTTTTGTAACGTATTGTTTGCTACCTCTTGCATTTTGTTTGCTTTTGATACATGCACAACGGCCACCACTGCCTCATGTAACGTAACTTTTGTTTTAGTGTTTTGAGTGTCTGCCATTTATTGCAACTTTTTACCTCTGTGTACTTTGTATGCTCTTGTAACCTGCACACGTCACTTTTTCCTTTTGTAACGTAACGTTTGCTACCTCTTGTATTTTGTTTGCTCCTGATACTTGCACAATTGTCACTATTGCCTCATGTCACGTAACGTTTGATTTTGTAACATGCTCACTTGTAATTTTTCTCCTTATGTATCATTACTGCTCCTATTGTGAAGCTCTCTGACACCTTCGGGTAAAGTCCGCGCTATATAAAAACGTATCAATTAAATAAATAAATAAATAAATGGAACTCCAATGGCTCCCATTCCCAGCTGCAGGATTTATAAAGCCATCACCTGCAGCACCCCCACTTGCAGACAAGCTCACCATCTCTAATGGTTCTCAGCACACCCACAACTAGGACGCCATTAGAGTGTAGATTAAGAAGTGTAGAAGAGAAAAAAAGCAAGACACCATGACTTTTCCATCCAGGATCTGAAACAACATCCACGATGTAACAGTGTGCGGAGTTCAGAGAGGGTGAAACAATTTTCTGCGAATGAGTGGGGAATTAAACCAATAGGTAAACAAAGAAGAGACACTGTTTAAGCATCAAAAGACAGGAGGAACTATCCAAGGAAAGAGCAGACACTAAGCAAGACATATGCAATATGCAAATAGTGAGTTAGGGAGAAGAACGGTGCAGATGGGGAGCACAGTGAGTATTCGAGATGAAGGAAGAAACCATGATTGGTTGCTAGCAAATCTCATTATGGCACCGATAATACTACCACCAATATGACTGGCTGAAATAAGTCACATCCCTTTGCTTATGGCCCGAAAGAGTGTTCATGCAGTCATTGAATTAACTCACCTTCATGGTGCCTTGGTCCTTCGACGCTCAAAGTTCAAAGTTTCACCAGCATCCTCAAGGTGCTTGTGTTGAGGATGTTCTCGTGCATGGTCGCTGGAAAGTTTGCAAACCTCTTGCAGTGCCTCACCTTAATTGTTTGCTACAGTTTTTTTAATTGACCTCTGTAAGGTCACAGCTGGGCAGAGGTCGAATGCAGCCTTGTTGACATGCTGCGAACTAGTCTTTTGTTTAAAGTCTATCCTTATGAAATGCCATCTTTTGTTAGTAAGAAGAGAATTAAATTGGAAAGTTTCCAAACGGGTGGTTGAGAACACATTCATATTGGAAGTTATATGTCTATGTGTAAGGCTGTTTTTTCAACATGAAATAATCTCGACAGTTTTCTGCAATTGGAGGAACATAGTCTTAAATTAATTATAGAATTACACAAAAAGCTTGTCGTCTATCTGAGTTATTTAAATTCCATAAAACAATTAGGCTATTGCATTTTCTACAAGCTCACGCCGTATATTATGGGTAAGCATAACAACAACGCTCTCGAGCAGCACATTTCAACGGAATATCAAACGGTGGCAATGAAAAGAATGATTACATGTTTTGAATATGTCTTTATAATGTACAATGCAAAGTTTCTGTGAGGCAAAGCTTTTGTGTTATCATTGCCAAGAACGAGAATGCGTTGTTCCTGGAATAGTGATGGCGGCAATTAGCATACAAAGCAGTTCTGCAGCCATCAAGGCAGGAATATTGTTTGCTACTGAGCTCGTTAGGCGGCTCAATAAATCAAGTAAATCGTACAGAACCACAGAAAATTTGTAGCAGATAAGTGCTTCCAGGCCGTCTGCTTCGAGCATTTTTCTGCCCCACGGTGACGTCACCACCCCGTTATCCAGGTACGTCCATTGGTCGATTATTTTCATGAAGTCATTAGATTTAAACATACGGGGGCAGATTTATGAGCCCCTTGCGCCACTTTTGCGTCACTTTTCCAATGTTAAAAGTGACGCAAAAGTGGCGCAAGGGGCTCATAAATCTGCCATACGTTATTTAATGTTCTTACTGTGACGTTGGGTGGTAGAATCCCCAGTAGCGGTCCGTGGAGGGAGTTCGGTGGGACAGTGAGGCGGGGCGGGGGAGGGGCAAGGTGGGGGAATGTAAACACCGGAATATGGATGAACGGAGGTAAGTACACATTTAAATAAATAAAATGAATTCCTATGCACAAAATGCGATGCAGCGCGCGCAACGAAATTCGTTTTATTTATTTAAATGTGTACTTACCTCCATTCATCCATATTCCGGTGTTTACATTTCCCCACCCTGCCCCTCCCTCGCCCCGCCTCACTGCCCTACCGAACTCCCTCCACGGACCGCTACTGAGAATCACTAATAACAAACACCTGCCTCTTTCCGCGTTAGTTGCTTACACGATTTGGCAATCTGTAAAATTTTCTCACTCTCGAAGTCAAGCAGCAACTACAATGCTAGTCAGGGTAAGGAGCAGGCAAACCCTAAATTAACCTGAGCTCACCCTCTGGTAACTTGGCACACAGCAGTCAGCCATAACTTAGAGGCAATGTGTAAAGTATTTGTGCAACACTTCAAACAGTAAAACAGTGAAAAAAATAAAAGATCTCGCACCAGGTTAGAACAATAGAACAAGACCAAAACAACAAAAATCCAATAAGTAGAACTTTAGATATGAATGTTTAAAGAATAAACGATAAAATAGCACTTAGAAGCAATAAGCACTTAAGTAAGTGCTTATTGCTTCTAAGTGCTATTTTCCCATAGGACCTGGACAAAGTAAAAAAATCAGCCCGATTGCGATGGAGTGTGGGCCGGATACAGGGACCCAGTGAGGCCCACTGAACAAAAGTACCTTGATCCTAGCCTTGTCGACGTTAAAGATTCGGGCCGAAGCGATGCAGCAGTGCCAATTCATGCAGTGGTGGCGATGTGCCGGTCATGACCTGTGCAGCAGCGACAGTGCGTCAACTTCGATAAGCACAAAGCTGTGATGCAGATATTTGTTGTTGAAGATGTCATTGAGGGAGATGTGGAGACTTTGTGCAGTGGTGGTTTCAAAGGCAATGCAAAGGGGCCAATCCATGCGGCAGAGGCGATCATTCAACAGGAGCAGTGTGCTAGTTCCAGTCCACGCAACAGGAACGTCTGTAATGCAACTGGTACTCATGTTCCTTCAGGTCAGGTTCATGCCATATAAAACTCCCCAAAAAAGAAAAGGAGTGATGTGCCGGTTCCAATCCACACAACAGGGGTGATGCGCCAATTCTGATCCGCACAGTGGCGCCGTTTCGACAGAGGATACATGGGTTTTGCTGAAGCAAGCACCTTAGGCCTCACTTCTAAGGGTCCAGACCTGGGGAGGCACCACTTGGCAGGTCAGACTCACAGATAGTAGAGTCCAGGTGCAGAAGCAGGTACGTTGATAGTCTTATGCCCCTGACACATCAGATCAGGAGGACAGCCAGCTAGCCTTTGAAGTCACTCTGGGTTCAAGTGATGCAGGTCCAGTCCTTCTCACCCAGGCAGGTGAACAGCCGGGAACAGGGCTCTACAACAAGGCAGGAGTCCAGCAAAGCAGTAGTCCAGCAGAGTGGTAGTCTTTAAGCAGCACAGTAGACCTTCTTTCTGGTAGAGTCTACACAGGTCCAAAAGTGTACTGAAGTGGTGGTGTTTGAGGCCGGAAATCCAGAGTTTTCAACGTTTGTAATGAGCTCAGGGGCTCAACGGAAATGCAGCCTGCTAATGGCTAAAGGACCTTGCGGGTCCACATCTATCAATCCTCCCCTTCCGTGCCGGACAAGAACCACTCCTGGACCCCATCTTTCCATGCCCAATTTAGGTATGTTGCAAACTTGCCCCCAGCTCCATCCTTGCCTACATCCTTATCACGCACCCTTCTTTTAACTCCCCTTTCCCGTTGCAGGCTACTGGCATTGTCCCGAAGTCCCACAGTACAATCCACTGCATGCCCGTTGAGCCCTTGAGCTCATTACAAACATTGAAAACTCCAGATTTCCGGCCTCATTACGAAGGTAAATAGACTCAGCACCTCCACAGAACCACAATAGCTCCTTCTGACCAATTTAGCTCACTATCTTCAGGCTATGGATTCACTTCCAATTAGGGCGCCTTCTGCTTCCATTACTCCTTAGTCAGCCAGACTCGCAGAAAGACAACTCTTTCATCGATAGCCTTGCACTCCCACCCTTCTGTTGCGCGCTCACCTTCACTCCCCTTCCTTTCTTCTCTTCCTCCCTTTATCCCTCTATTTATGTAAATTACTGTTTAGTCCCTAATGTTGTTCAGGCACTGATCTTCTTTTGTCCTGATGATGATCCAAATATCCATGTAAACGGGATCGAAATGTCGTCGACCTTTTTAAACACTGTGCACACTATCTGTATACCATGTGTCACGGCTGTGTTAACTATTATGCTTGTTTCACTTTTCACATCTATTAACAAGCCCCTTGTTTTGCCTGAATGTTTTGTTCTTTATGTTTTTTATGTTTATATGTCATTATATTTTTTTTCACAAGCTGCCTCACTTTCAAGTCTCTGGATACAGGATTGTATTCCAGTGTATAAAGTCGTGTGTTTTGATATCTGAGAATACTTTTGATTAAATCCCACTATCCGGCTGGATAGTAATCATATAAAATTGATTCTGTTCTATATTTATTTTCTTTTTGTTCCATTGACCTTCAACAAGGATCACTGTCCTCATTAAAAATTGATACCCAAGGTCGTTGCCTACTTAATTGGGTTCCCTTGTTTTTGTTTAAACTTTCTAAAAGTGGCATTTACAGAATTGCAATTTAAAATCCGAGTTCACCATAAGTTGTGATTTTAAATTGTGATTCCTGAGACACTACATTTGATGAGTTCATATCTCTGCAATTGGGAATTATACAAAAAAATGCAATAAGGTAATCCCAATGTTTTCCTATGGGAGAGATAGGCCTTGCAGTAGGGAAAACAAATACATGTCTTGTCTTTTCAATACATTGTACCCTGCCCCGTGGGTTGTCCTGGGCCTACTTTAGATGTGACTCATATGTACAAAAAGGGATGGTGTGGGCCTGTAGTGAGGATATGGACACACCTGCGGACATTGCTAAGTTAGCATAAGTTAGTATATGATTGGCCGCCATTTTGCCGCTTTTGCTCACGTTACTACATGCCACATTTCTCATAAACACTTTGCTAGCTCGCTTTCACATGAGAACTGTCTGCATTTCATATATTTAGTTGAACACTCTGGGGTCCATTAGGATGTAGGGCGGTGGGACCACCGCTGCGCTGGCGGTGCGGAAAAATGCCTTTTTCCACCCGCTAGCAGTGGACATCATGCCCGCCATATTAGTAAGGTCAAATATAGGCCAATTTCTGACCGCCGCGGTGCAACGCGCACCGCCATCAAACTGCGCCCGCCACCGCGGCGGTAGGAGCCAATGGAGACCCTCCGCCATGCGGAATGACGTCCGCCCCGCTCCACAAATTAGGATGACTCAAGCAAGCAGACACACCGCAGCAGAGACACCGCCCAACCAGAGATGACAGAAACTCGACAGCGGAGCGCGAAACCAGAGTCCTGGTGCACACTACCCAGACACGACCGCAATGGAACCAGCTCTTCACGTCTTTCCGGTGCTGTACCTGCTACATCACCAGGAACTCACGGACCGCCGCGGACGACGCCGCAGGTACGCAATAATACAACACACAACACACAAACCACGGCCTGACACAGGGTCCATATCCACATCAGATACCCTAGAGGGGACAGGGACACATCCACAAGGGCATCCACACATCACCCACCTGCCACAAATTCACCCCGCTGCATCATGGACACACAGTTACCGCCACCATGCAGCAATGTCCCGGTCACGTCACTGCAGCGGCGAACACAAGCAAATACAAGCGCACAATGCAGAAGGCAGGGCCAGGCATGGGCAGGGCACAAAGACCACAGGGACACACCCACTCCCACAACACACTAGCACACCCCATGAAGGCACATGACATGTGCACCCCCTGTGCACCCCATGCACAACAACAAGCCATGCACCACACAACAAACAATCATGGAGACACACAATGCAGGAGTGGCTGCACAGGAACACACAACACGCAGCACAGTAGCACAGGGCCAGAGAAACACACACTACACCACACTCAGGGGAAATCAATGAGGACAAGCAACAAATTAACACACACAAGGAATCAACATCCAAATGGACACACAGCCTGCACACATGCATATCACAGACTGACACACACACACATACACACCCCACATGCCAACAGCAATGGAGCACAACAAATAGGGAAACCAAAGTGGGCTGCACACAAATGGAAGGCCATGGAGACACACAACAAGCATGTGTACATCACATCAACACAAGGAACAGAGCACAACACCCTCACAACATCTAAGCACACTTGGCTGGCACAGTCAGTGAAATCAAACCACAGACAGCTCAGTGCAACAACATAGGGGGACAGCAAGGCAAACCATGTATAGGCACAAGGATGAAAGGAAGGCCCTGAAGTCAACTGGAAACAGCCACACATCCATACAACTACTTCACAGTACCCCAGCAGCACTACACACAGGGACCATCTACACACCTCACAGATGCACAGGCAGAACAATCACATAGCAAACATAGCATGACATCAGGGGATGCACACCAGGCAATCACAAGGCAACATACACACACAGCACTGCATGCACAACAAGCTGTGTGTGCACACCAAGCATACCAGACACACACAGACATCAGTGACAGAACAGCAACCCACACAACACCATACAGCACAGCACAAAGACAACAGCACACCCAGGAAGTGAAGCAATAACACAAACAACACACATACATCCAACACAACACCCAATAGATGCACAAGTCTGGGACACCAAGGTGGAAACAACTTGACCACAGGACTGGGCAGCACACACAGTTGAACTGCATAGCAGCAACCATGACTGACAAACAGCAGCAGAACATCACACATGGCCCATTGGGGAAATGCACTGAATGATACATTGACCCTGGCCAAAGAACTGCACCACAAAGCACAGTGGCACAAATGAAGTCATGGGGAGGCACACACACATACAAACCAAGGGGACAGCTCACACCAAAGTGAAGTGTGCTACATGTCAGTAGGGGACATGGCAGGAGTGTAACATACACAAAGAGAGGGAGTGCAGACCCACCATGGGTAGGCAGCTGAATCAGAGATAGGGGATGGCATGACAACACATACAATATGCCGCACTGGAGGCAAGAAGGCACCATGGGACAGCAAGGCATGAGAAAACACAACCACAATGGCAGTGTGGAGCAGCAGGTCTGCACAGACCCCACAAACAGCCACCAGACACATGGATGTGCAACAAAACACAACACTGAATTGCAAGTAACACCCTCTGCATACTCACACGTGACAAAAGCAACAAGTAGGAGTCAGACATAACTGCAGGGACACACCAACACACTGCACAGTGCACAACATACAACTCACACATGGGCATACAACCACATCCACAGGGATGAACAAAACAACAGTCACACAACTCCTGGGTGACTTGTGTGTAGTTGACATTGCATTGGCATACACGCATCAACACTCCCCACAAACTCACCCCCTTCACACTGCACACTACCTGGCCATCCAAGAGCACACATGGAAAGTAAGCCATGGGACTATGGTGACTGGTCATCACAAGATGACCACACACATACACCACTGGGCACACATATAGGAAGAACACACACGTGTGGACCCTTGACAGCCTGCCTGCAATACTGTGTGCAGAAACCCACTCTGCGCTGACAGTGCCCCCCAACCTGACATGTGTACAATAGAGCCAACATGAACTAATCAAGTAAATGACAACTGCAAACCATTTGAAATTGACACTGTTGCCACCACAAGCATCTGTGCCAAGAAGAACTGAAGACCCTGTCACCCCTGAAAAAAGAGAGCAAGTGAGCCCAAACATTGACCATGTTGAAGTGCCACACAGACCATGTGGCACAGTAAACCATTTACACACAGCAAAAGAACTTTATTCAGTAAGGACACTGACAAAATAGACAACTGGAGCAACTCTTTTAATTCACAAATTGCACAGATAGGCAACATGAGAAGAGAAGAGTAAGGCACAAAATGCAGAGCATGTCCATGTGAAGCTGCACAGGCAAGGGCAAAACAACAGTGAACCACAAGGCCAGTGGCCAGGGCAGAGTACAGAGCATGTCCATGAGAAGCTGCACAGGCTAGGGCAAAACAGCAGTGAACAACAAGGCCAGTGGCCATGGCAGAGTGTAGAGCATGTCCATGAGAAGCTGCACAGGCAAGGGCAAAACAGCAGTGAACCACAAGGCCAGTGGCCAGGGCAGAGTACAGAGCATGTCCATGAGAAGCTGCACAGGCAAGGGCAAAACAGCAGTGAACAACAAGGCCAGTGGCCATGGCAGAGTGTAGAGCATATCCATGAGAAGTTGCACAGGGAAGGGGGCAAAATATCAGTGAACAACAAGGCCAGCGACCAGGGAAGAGTGCAGAGTATGTCCATGAGAAGCTGCACAGGCAAGGGGGCAAAACAGCAGTGAACAACAAGGCCAGTGGTCAGGACAGAGTGCAGAGCATGTCCATGAGAAGCTGCACAGGGAAGGGTCCAACACAGCAGTGAACGGCAAGGCCAGTGGGCATGACAAACTGCAGACTGAGTCCATGAGAAGCTGCACAGGGAATGTGCACGATGTTTCCATGGCCAGCAACACAGTCAGGGGGCAACAATGTGCAGTACAGGCCCACTGAAGTACCGGGGATTTCAGGACCCCAGCGGTGCCAGGGGTAGCACCCTATGACTTCGTTTTCCATGTTGGCGTAGTATTATAAAATTCCACTCTCATGGTAATATAACAAAGAATTTGGCAAAGAAGCTGAAATATGAAAAGACATCTTTATTAAACCCAAATGAGTGAGACTACGTCGCACAGAAGCCTTAGCAACTGAATGAGGCAGTCTCCAGAACAAAAACCAGTCTTCTCTTTTATACAGAATATTACGCTTTGGGCAACACCGCCCCTGTTTCACAAGTGGTCATTCACATATTTTGGCTTCAAAGAAAAGGCAGAGTCATGATGACAATCCCACATTCCAGTTCGTTCAGCCCACAATCTTTTAACCCAGCAAGGCTCAGAACCCTCATCAGATATCAGCAGACCCCAATAAAACGGGCACCTCCTGCTCGTAAAACAAGCCATAAAGTAGGAAACAGAGTCAGATGTGAAAGAGATTAGCCGGAGGCTTGTGTGGGATGAAAAGGCTTTATGGTGTGTCAAACCCTGATGCTAATCACAGGTGGCCGTAGGACGGGGAGCTCGTGAGACCGGACTGACCTGGGGCAGCGGAGCCAAGCTGCACAGGTCAAAGAGAAGTCAAACAGAAAGTACATGTGTTCTAAAGGCCCGTACTTGTTTGTAATGTGTAGCCTGTGTGAGGGCAACCATAAGATGGCCACCGCTCTAAGATGGAACCCATGAAGTCAATGTATAATATCGTATACATAGTGCATTTATCGATGAAATGTAATGAAAAGCACTTGTACATAACGCATTGGCCATTCGCGGTTCACTAATACCCGAATAGACAGGGTTAGGGCCCTGCCTCCTACGCGGTCCCAAATTTCAAAGTACCACAGACCCTCCTTTTGCCCTTACATAGGCAATAACTATTCTCATACTAATCTCAGTCCAGGTCTATATTCATAAGGTCATGAAGATGTTGCTGTAGCATCATCCTATTACTTAGCAACTCTCTCTCGGGACACGTCTCCTTACACATGTAGTAGCACTTAGGCCTCATATGGCAGGAAAAAAATAAGGAATACCTCTATCTGTAGTGGGTGGCATAAGATCACACACCCAACAATTAGTGATGTTCACTACTAACTAGTGTTGATGCAGAAGCTGTACAAAAGAATTGCTTACGAATTCTAATCATTTAACCTGCCCATGTTCAGGAAAAGGGTGAAAAGAATGCAAAGAAGCAGTAGTAGGAAAGGACATAGGTTGGGAAGCGGGTGCAGAAGTCAATTGGGTAGAGTAAAACAATCCCACCCATAAATGACAACGTCATGTTTAAAAAGCACTAGAAAACACGTTATTAAGAACATATAGGCAAAGGGAGAAAGTAGTGACCACTATTACAAATGAAATAATAATTTTTCACAACCCTAAGCAGAAAGCAAGTCCTAAAATTATCTAGTAACACCTTTAGGGCTCCTATGCATTTTATATGTTCAGGTGAAACAGTGGTGACCCTCATCAATGCTCTGAGGTGAAAATACTCTTTCCACAGAAAATGGACTTTATTCTGCTTTTACTAAACAGAATAGTACTTTAAAACAATGCCAGCAAAACAATCAGTCTCCTTAACACCTACTCTATACAATCACACGGAAACCTCTTGTGAAACCACCTATGCCCAGAGTCCGTTCAAAAAGCCTCTCTGGCAGGCTTCTATTGTCCATCAAATCTTCTTCTGTTGTTTTCTTTTGCATGGGCCTCTTCATTCAAGCCTTACATGGGAAAAGTACTGCTTAGTTGGAGTGCCCTCCTGGCAAACACCCACAGCTCACTCGAGAGTCTCAATGTCTCAAGGCAGTGCACCTGTGTCTTTCCTCTGCTGCAGACACTACAAATAATATGCTCTTCATTGGTCATGGGCACAGATCATCTTGTGCAGACCCGGGACCATTCTCAGGATCCAACACTCATCATTCGGTGTCAGAGGACGCTCAGGCTGCTCTTTCATGGGCCCTAGAATTAGTGCCTTTTGTCAATCTTGGATCCGCCTGTGCACTGCACTTCCATTGGAGCAAAGGAAAAGAGGGGGTGTGTGTGGCCAAAAACTCAGGCCAAGGGGCTCAAGGGACTGCACACTGTCAGAGGTTACCAGCACATGACAGGCGCTCTTGTGCACTGAAATTCTGGTTCTGTGGCAAAACCAGCTCCTCCTTCTTTTCTGATGTTGAACGCCTTCTGATGAAGCAAGTGCGATGCTTTAAACAGTTCATTGTATAACAAGGGGACTGCAAACAGGTGGTCTGTGAGTTTCAAAGGAGTGGCCACACGCCATGGGACAATTTTGGTCTAGAATATACTGTCATTCTCAAAAAGCAATACAAATATAAAGACAGTAGGCAAAACAGTGTCTCTAATCTTTTCAATTTGGTTTCCGTTGAGAGCCTCCATCATCTAAAGGTAGATAACTACACGAGAATTCTATCTAAATGGATGTCTTCACATATGGTGGCATTGTCTAACGGGGCAAACACATTTTTTTCTGAATGATTACATCCAGGTGTTCCTAAATTCCTTATCCAGAACATCTCAATAGAGAAATCACATGGTACAAATTATCATGGGCATGTAGAAAACTTTGACATGAGGCGCAATATGCAATACACAGGCTAATAGTCAAATATGCAAACAAAAGACAAGAACTAGAGGGTCCTGATATTTGCATGATTAGAACACATCTGATCCCACCAAAAATTAAAGCAGCAGGAACAAAAGGGTAAAAACCACATTAAAAAATAGACATTGACAATTCGTCATGTTTAAAAGGGTAAACGTAAGATATCTCCTATTGATATGGAAAACTTGTCTTTCTATAATATTGAGTCAGTTAACCAGTCAGGCTGGAAAACTTGAAGCAGGCCTAAGGAAAATTCTTGGAAACCAGTCTGGCCATACAAAAGGGAATTATACATAAACATGCATTCTGGAAGTGTGTACCTGAACAATACACCTACAATAATAAATGGGCTGACTGGTGAAAGGAATACGGAAAAGGGAATTGGAACTAGGACACACCTAAAATCCCCAATAACTAAGCATGATGCGACATTGGTCAGGGGAGAAGCAACAAAAGGAAAAAAAAAAAAAAATCTATAGGAAGACCAAAAAATATTTGGGTGATAGTCAGGCATGTGACACAACACCAAGAGTATGGGTGATACACAAAGGCCAAAGTTACATACATTTTAACTCTACCGCTGGCGGCTACACCATATACGGTAATCTTAAGAAATGTTCCAGTTCCTTCTTCAGGGAAAAATGAAAACCTAGTTTTCTTTTAAGGAACAAAAGCCATAGGCTACTTTGGAAGCAAAACATCATTAACTAATGTAATATAGAAATTAGGCCACCTTGAGTCACAGATCTATAATTTCATCCTTAGGTCCAATCAAGGATACATAAATGTAAGGCTGCCTGTTCCTTTAAGGGAAGGGGCAGTAACGTGACTAACTACAGGTGACACACTTTGATCCTGTATATCTCTTTTATTTTCCTTACCATTATAGCCAAATAGACATGCACTGGTGAAGTGTTGTCTCTCATGTTCACAGCATGAAATATCATTAGCTGTGGAATTTAGTAACCAGAACAAGTTCAACCAACTGTTGCGTAGCGATGGGCATCGTCATGACCATCCCCTCACAACACAGGTAAACTTGTAATAGTATCAAAAGCAGCAACAAAAACAACGAAAACATGCAAAAAATAATAAAAAGGCACAAAACGTCAAGCCATCAGATATACTTGCTGTATATCAAGCACAAAAAGCATAGACAAAACAATAGCATATGTAAATAAGCGGTGACACACAACACCATGTCATGTACTTTTATGCACTGTAAACCTGCAGCCCAAAACCCAATATACAGGCCTGTTTAATTTGTCAGGTTTAAAATCTTTACCCTCCTTTTGACAACAGATCACCAGGCAATGGAAATCTGCTGTCAAATATAACTTTACTGTTTCTCTTCTAACGTACAGGACCAGCAAGAACAATTCATGATAGGACCAAATACACAAAAATAAATTTCCATTACTTAACTGTTACCCTCTTGTCAGTTACCTGGCAACATCAAGCCACCGTAGTTTTACCTTTCTGAAAGTAAAAATCGTTACATGACACTCCATATTAATTTGGCACCTACAGTTTCCACTGTGAAAAAGAAGTCTTAATTGGCGATACGTTCTCACTTAGGCATGTAGCCTTAAAAATTTTAGAAGTGGGCTGCATCTCATTTTCTGTCTAAGACTTAATGCAACACTTCGTTTTCTGTTAAATAACACAAATGTATCTGTTCTGCAAAGCATTTAACATGATGTTTGGGCTTTCAAAGAAAACCCCTTTTCTATATTTTCCCTTTGGAATTAAGTTCTTTAGTTTTAGTGATGTTGTTATGGAGAAACCAGAAACCCCACCTTTAGAGGCCCGTGTAGCAAGGTCATTCTGCATTCCACAGAGGCAAGGCCCTAATTTAAACGGTCATAAATGTCAACGTGGCAGCCTACTCCATAAAGATAGCATCTCAGCAGCGTAACGTGAGCCAGCCTCTGCAGCTCTCCTTAGCCCCCAGCTTCTGCCACTCTGAATTTGTCAAAGCCAGAAGGCCTTCCTAATTCCTCCTACCTTGCAATAATTCACTCTATTTTGTAAAATAATTTATCCTTTTTAGGCGCTAAAAAAATTATCTCTATTCCCAGATTATTAAACTACATGTACTGTGAATAATTCACAAAACGTAATAACACCCATACCAGTTTTTAGAATGAATGCTCGTTGTAATCTTATGCAAAGGTACACATTTCATCAACCTCAAATTAATGAACTTCTCAGTAGGCCCAGTTTAAGTTAGAACATTCAACCTTGATATTGAAACAAGCCGTTGTACTGGCACATTGACTCATTGAATCATAAGAAGGCACAACCTGTAAATATATATCAAACCTAAATGTATGTATTTACTGAAGCCTGAGACACTTTAAAAAGTACTCTGAATGAAAGAAAATGCAGTTTAAACAGTGTTTTTACCCAAATTCGACTTTGATATTTCAGGCATTAAAAATGAATATCCTACAATTTTCTTGCATAATATGCATTACCAGAATGTCTATTACATAACCCATGAGTCAGGCATTGGAAATAATAACTTATACTTTATAAAAATGAGCTTGTTTGCGCCTGCGCCAAGGGAAAATTGTACACGCGAATGCTTGTCATTTTGGTGATGCAACACAACTTAAATCAAATTTTAATGCTAGGAGGTCATAGTATGAGTATTACGCTTTATAAATATCAAAAAACGATTTTGAAAAGCACTTATTTTTTTTAAAAATAATTTTTCCATGATTAATAATTTTCTTTAAAAAAAATCCCAATTATTCGTTTTTGTGATAATTCCATGTATAAAAAGCAAGCTGCATCTCTTGCCTATCATTTTGGACACATTACCTCACAAGCCTAAGCGCATAAGCCCAACTTGAAACGCGTCACATTTTTGCGCCACTTTCATTTAAAAGGACGGTTATGCAAAATTCCACCCGTGTTCAACTGGGAAGGTGCTGGCTGAATGAACATCAAATATACTGCAGCTGAAAAGTTTGCCTGTGAACATCTAATACAATGCATCTAAGGAAAGTGCTGTAAATTTATTTTATTTTTTGCGAAAATAGATAATTTCCTTTTTGGGGCCTTATTTATATCTACTGAATGTGTTTCTAATTTTATCCTTTAAGCATTTAACGGCAGTTTTGTATATGTTAACAAACGCTCATTCTATAAATTAAAGAGCACCATACAGCTATTTTAGCACATCACATGGTTCATTTCTGGATTTCTTTTCTAAGTTTCTACTTGATATTAATTAACCAGCAATTTACTTAACAGACTGAAAACATCAGAAGACCCACAAACACACATTGAGCTCATTTCAGACATAAACGGAAAGGGCGTCAAACAGACAATACAGCGCGCTTTAGCCATTTTTCATAAATAGCGCCGTTGCAATTTACTTACAGAAGTTGCACTAATGAGAAAACCACATAGACATTTAAACACACAGTTGACTTACAAATCAATACGCACGACAGAAAGAAAGAGCAGCTCACAGACTATACTTGAACCAAACCATTTGCAAATACTAGTTTTAAGTCATATTTACAAGAAAAGCTTCTCAATAGTATTCCAAAATGCTGCATAAACAGCCCAACAGACAGATGTATGTCCAAGAAGTAGTGAATGCGCTCAATTCACTAGCTTTGCCTAGCAGAACACCACACAAAATCGTTCTGCATATCTTTATTCATAAAACTGCGCAGAACGAAGGATCCTTGTTTTGTATTATGTCATATTTTAATTCCCTGGGGGTACAAAATCACCAAGGAAGAAATATGTTTTCAAATCTAACCGTTTCTAACTATGGTACCTTCCAAAAAAGCAACACATTTTTCCATGTGAGCTTACAAACAGGCATGTCAAAAATACTGCGGAAAACGCAAGTATTATAATCAAAATGGTGCTTAAGGTATTTTTCGTACGTGCACCGTTCCGCTAAACCAAATGGAGAAATATCTCCTCATTACCTGCCTACACAAATTGCAATTCGCATATCCAAACCTATACAAACCAAAAGTTGGCCAACACAAATTTCACAGTTCCAAAGCTACATTTCAAACTTGCTAAGATCAGGCATCTTATAGCTCACTAATCTAGCTTCAAATTTCAAGGGTTTATCTCTACCAATACACTCGCAAATATGCAAGACCCTTGGGTATGGTAATTGCAATGACCAAATCAACAAACCAAGAAACCAACCCCTCGGCTTTGGTAATTGTGATAACCAAATCAAAGACAAAGAACCAAAGCACTTATACTTAATTCTTATTTTTACTAATCAAAAGGTTATCCAAATTCTAACTGTCAAGTTCTACATAACCAAACGTCTTTTATAATACTCACGCCAAAAAGGGTTCTAATCGGGAGTGACATCTTTTGGAGAGTCAAAGTCAGAAAGATCAGAGATATACTGGGCTGCAGAGACAAAGAATCCCCCAGAACCTCGGTGCTCAGAGTACCTGCTTAGTGGATTTCTGTCCTGTTCTTCCCAGTAGATTTCTGTCCTCTGACAAGATCGCTTCTCCAGATAGTCACTTGTATTGATGCCCAACGTTGGGCGCCAACTGAAGTACCGGGGATTTCAGGACCCCAGCGGTGCCAGGGGTAGCACCCTATGACTTCGTTTTCCATGTTGGCGTACCTGTGTGAGACACAGGTGTGTGAGGGTGACTAACACTCAGACTTGGCTGTCAGGCGGACTGGGACCTGGCTGTGTCTCGGGTAGAGGTGGAGTCATGCAGTTGGGAGTCACGGTGTGGCTGGGAAATTCCACTTCTTGGAGATCCTAAATGGCTTGGCTGACTTGGGATCAATGGGAAGTGGTGTGGGCACAACAGGCACACACACCACCACTGCTGCAGCAGGCACAGGCGCTGGCAGCCCCTCTGGTGATGTGCTGGACCCAGCGGCAGGCTTTGCCTTGCTTTGCCTCTGCCCCCCCCTTCCCCTGTTTACTAGGTATTACCCCTACAGTGCCCTCTGGCCCCTGCTTCACTGGGCTTGGAATGCGAGTCAAAGTGGTTGGTGACACTGCCTTTGAGCCCTTCCTAGGTGTACCCTTGGCATGCACCACCTCCTTGGTGGGCACAGACACTGTACGATTATCTTTGCGCGATGCTTTAGGGGCAGGAGAGTCCTTGGATGGGGATGCCACTGAGGCATGTGTGCCTGAGATCTGCTGCTTTGCTAATTGTCCACTGGTGTAGCCTGACGGGCTTTTCTCCCTGCGCTCTGGGGTGCCTTTGGTCTTCTGCGGTGATGGTGTCTGCGCACGGAACCGCTTGGGTTGCTGCTGCTGTGTGCTCCATGTACTGTATCGTGACTTTAATGTATGTGGACCGTGGTCACTATCGTCAGACGTGGCCACTGCCCAGGGGGGGACAAAGGGACTGGAGCTGGAGTGTGAGAATGTGCTTGTTGCAGGGCAGACGTCACTGTTGATGACAAAGCCTGGACTGTCTGGTGCAGCCCACCCACGTCGGAATGTATGCCCTCCATGAAAGCAACCACCTGAGCCAATTTCTTGTCGTGGTCAATGAAGGCATTGAGGAGAGCTGTCTGGCCTACACACAGCTGGCATAAAAGGTCCACAGACTCAGCACTGATGGCAGCAGGGGGGACAGGGGCAGGGGCAGCGGTGCCAGGGGTGAAGGACACTCTTCTCCTCTTACTGAGGCGGACACGAGCAGCACCAGAGGAAGTGGCTGGGAGGGTGGGCAATGGCCGCTGTGTGGTGGAAGTCGATGCTGAGTCCCCGTTCTCTGTGCCCTCCAACATGGACGCATCTGCGCTGGCATCGGATGATGTGGTGCTTTGCATCTCAGGCTGGGACTCCTCCAGCAGACTCCTGTCCCTCTCTGATGCGCTGGTGACATCTGTGTCACTGGGCTCCTGGGCAGCTGTGGTGCTAGTTTCACCCCCACTGGTGTCCATCTCCTGTCCCTCCGTAACCACAGATGATGCTGCATGGGAGAGAGAGATGTAGGGTCAGGTCAAAAACAGAACAAACATATGCAAGCAATGCATGACAAAAGTTGAGCAAATCTACATGTTGCACACAACCCTGTGCAATCACATCGTGCCAACTCACTACATAGACTCAAGCAGTGCTTGGAAACTGGAAACTCAGGCATGAGTGAACCATGTGATGACCACACAGCACAACACCCTGCTTGTGGATCTGTTCAAACAGACACACAACTAGTTCTGAGCACATCTAGGGACATGATGGGGTCACAGTACTTGTTGCCAATGACAGCACTGGATGGAACAGGAGAGGGCAACACAGACCCAGACTACAACATGACAGTCCACAATGGACATTAGCTAATGCCACCCACCATGTCGTACATTGGGGACAATAGAATGCTGCACATTGCTGTAACATGTCTAGCCCTCCCCAAAATGGATGCATGAAATGGATGCATTGATGTATGGACAGTCAGATTGGGCACACTGCCATTCCCTCCCATGGGATTCCCAAGACTACACCAATGCAGAAGAAACCTGAAGAGCACAACTCAGAATGTAATGTGAAGGCACATCATCCAAATCTACTTTGCAAGTACAGGTAGGGCAAATGCATGCCACAGGCACCCAGGCCAGCAGCCACTTACATGCCACAGCATCACACTACCAACATCACAGAGGCCAGCGCTGGCACAGGCTCTGTACACATGCAGCCACTCCCATCCAAAGTCACACTCCCCAAATGCTCACCCATGGCTTGCTGCTGATGCTCCTTCAAACGTGCATCCAGCTCAGGCTGTGTCACCGCCAAGATGCGCCCCATTAGTGGTGTTGTGCTGCGCCGTGCCAGATGCCCAGTGCGAGGAAGCAGCCCCAGGGTCATCTCCGCCACATTCTTTGCCAGCTGGCTGATGTCGTCCTATCTCTTGTGTCAGTGGGTGTGCCATCGGTTTGTGACCCCCAGGGCTCACACCTTCGCTGCAATGGCCCTCCACACGGCCTTACAGTGGTGTACCTTGAGCTGCAGGCATGGGAGACAAGATCAGGGACACAGTGCCATGTACCGACATCTATCAGTATGGCAACAAGATACAACATCATCACATATCCAACGATTGGTCAATCAGAGACTATAGTACAGCCCACATGGGACCCCTGCATGGGAAAAGCTGATGTTAAAGCATGCAGGTGTGAGGGGGAACACAGTCCCTGCACATCTCACACACATGCAGGATGCCAGCACTGAAACAGCCATATAGCCTGCCCACATCTCCAGTCCATTGTTTGCATGAGCAACACATACATCACATGTCAACCTGTGTTTGTGGGTGGACTCACTGTGTCCAAGACTGCGCCGCCATAAATGTCCCTGTCTTGTAAATATTTGAATGTGTCATGGTGGTCACATGGATGGACATGAGATCACAAATCCAATATGTCAATCACAAGGGCAGTTGCAAACCACAGTGCTGAGATGGACCATAGCTGGAGTGAGATGTGACAAGACTGATGTCATACTCTGTAAGTTGAGTGAGTTGTCCTTGTCTTTGTAGGTGGGGACTGTGCAGGCCAGCTGGGCTCACACTGAGATGGACTACAGGGGCACACACAGACATCCAGCCAAGCAATCATTGTCCTGACTACAGCATAAACATCCTTCTGTGTCACTGTGTGGCTGACAACACAACTCATACATACATGTGCAGGGAGGGAAAGCTGTGGCATTGGGTACACACACCCTCCCACTGGAGACAGCATGTCAGGCAGTGCATGACACTACCCCACACTCCCAGGCACATACTGCATCAGTCCACTACATGTGTGGCCCACCTGCCCTACCACACCACACCACTGCTGAAGACTTACCACAACATTTGGGGCACCATATAGCCTTGGGTACTGTGTGAGCACCTCGTCCACCAGGACCTCCAGCTCCTCGCTCGTGAAGGGACTGGCACGGATCTCCTCTGTCCTTGCCATCACTGTGGATGTGAGACAACAGCAGGGGATTTTTGTGGCGAGGGTTCCCAGGCAGCAGTCCTTGGAGGCAGCAGCAGGTGAGGGGTCTCAGGCAGCAGTCCCTGGAGGCAGCAGCAGGTGAGGGGTCTCAGGCAGCAGTCCCTGGAGGCAGCAGCAGGTGAGGGGTCTCAGGCAGCAGGCTCTGTGAGCAGTGGCAATGTGATGCTCACTCCCACATATATAGCCCCCTGGGGTCGTTTCAAAGGTGCCAAGCTGCTGCAATTGGTGGTCCAGGTCTGCCTCTTTCAAATGCATCCAATGACTGCCTCCGCGGTGGCAGAGCTCGCCTACCGTGATCTTCAAAGTTGCATTATGTCACCACAATCATGGGTCCCATTGGCTGTAAGGGTATGCTCCATGGCCGTGATACAACGCTGGGGCCCAGGGTGCGCTACCGCGATGGTGCATCTATCAAATGCAGCCAATGACCGCCTCCGCGGTGGTGGAGCACGCCTACTGCGTTCTTCAAAATTGCATTATGTCACCACAATCATGGCTCCCATTGGCTGTAAGGGCATGCTCCATGGCAGGGATACAACGCTGGGGCCCGGGGTGCGCTACCCCGATTGTGCATCTTTCAAATGCAGCCAATGACCGCCTCCGCGGTGGCGGAGCATGCCTACCACGATCTTCAAAATTGCATCATGCCACCGCTATCGAGCTTCGCATTGGCTCTAGGGCGAGCTCCATGGTGGTGTAACACCGCAGGGGCCCGGTGTGCGCTACCGCGATTTTAGTGGCGGAGCATGCCAACCGCCATTTCCACATGTCTCCATGCCTATGACTACTGCACTTGTGTGAATGGGGGTGCTGGTGATCCACCACGAGTGCCAGGCGATAGCTACCGCGATATGGGTGCCATGCATTGACACGAGGCATCGCCATTCTGGTGACGGAGCATGCCAACCGCCATTTCCACATGTCTCGATGCCTATGACTACAGCACTTGTGTGAATGGGGGTGCTGGTGACACACTGCCGGTGCCAGGCAGTAGCTACCGCAATATGGGTGCCATACAATGGCGATGGCCATCTGTCAAACATCAACAGTGCACAGTGCAAACATGTTCAATGGCACATCAGTGTGCACACGATGCCAATGTTCAATTTACTCCACTGATGGCTACACATGCCATGTTTGTGTGTGTGTAATGTAGATTTGTCTGTACCCACTCACATGTCACATAAGGATTTGATGTTGGTGTAGGCAGGACAGTGTAGTCCTGGACTGTACAATGTGTACACATGTCAATGTGTTGAGGTCCAGTGACAATCACAGCAATGCTCGTCTCGATGAATGTTGATCTATTTAGCATTGCCTCTAATGTCTGCTCATGAACACATTCATCATTCCGGCATGACTGTGGTCATTGTGTGGTTGATGTGTGCCAGGTTGTAATGACGCATTAAGGTGTGACCGGTACAGCAGCTAGGTATGAGACAGTGGCTTTGATTTGTTACACATATGCTGGATGCTAGACTCTCAGGCGTGCACAGTTGTACTGTGGCCATATCCCTATGTGGATTCACATAGCCAAAGGTGGTGTTTGAGGTACTTGTCTTGTGTAAGTTGACACATGTGCCCTTTGTGTAGCTGAAGGTGTCCCTCCATGTAAGCTGGTCTGTTAGTCACTATAGATGTCAGTCATTGTTGTTGTTGTGTCATCCAGAACGTGATATGCTGTGCACATCTCATGATGTATTGTATTGACATGTGTCCACTATCATCTCCAATAGGAGGAGGCCAAATTTGACTCGTCACTTGACGGTGCTGGAGGACATGGAGGATGTTGCGATCATATGCAAATGCCGCCTGGACAGAGCCACCATGAAAACCCTTTGTGATCTGTTGGAGCCCCACCTGCAGCCACGCAGGACATATCCAACAGCTTTCACCCCTACTTATAAGGTAATGGCAGCCCTGCTTATTTTTGCCACAGGATCGTTCCAGGAGACTGTGGCCAGTGCTGGTGGGATGTCACAACCGATGTTCAACATGGTGCTGCGTGATGTACTGTCCGCCATGATGCTATACAAGGACAGATACATCCATTTCACCAGGGGTGCTGAATTGCCAGCTGTGAAGGGAGACTTCTATCCCCTTGGACACATCCCCAATGTTGTTGGGGGCATTGATTGCACCCATGTTGCTCTTGTGCTACCACAGGCAAGTGAGCACATTTACCGCAATCTCAAGCATTACCACTCCATTAATGTGCAGGTGGTGTGCCTGGCACATATGACCATCTCGCAGGTGTGTGCCAAATTCCAAGGCTCAGCCCACAACTCCTACATCCTGCGGAACAGCATAGTGCCCCAGTTGATGCCTAATCTTCTTCCAGAGCATGCATGGATTGTGGGTGAGTATGCCTAGTCGTGTGGCGTGCTGTGGGTGTGACCTGCTCCCCTGAGACTCTGCGACGTTGCATAGTCTATTTGTGTTTGTCATACCTAGGTGGCTCTGCATATCCCAACCGTCCCTGGTTGCCGAGCCCACTGCGGAATTCCAGGTCCCCGGCTGAAGTCCACTACAATGAGACCCATGGGAGGACACGTCATGTGGTGGAGCGTACTTTTGGCCTGCTCAAGTCACGTTTCCGGTGCCTGGACAAGACCGGAGGTGCACTGGCATACTCGCCTGGGAACGTGTGTCAGATTGTTGTTGGATGCTGCATGCTCCACAACCTAGCCATTCGCAAGGAGATTCCCCTGCTCCTGGATGATGGTGAGGACCCAAGGCCCCAGCATGCAAACCAAGCCGTGTCCAGTATGAGGACAGTGGAGAGGAGGAAGGTGTTGACCTGCATGAACAGCTCATCGCCCGCTACTTCACTTGACGGTGGGTGTCAATGTGCAACATACCCATTGTCTGATGATATTGCTGTTGTCGTGAAGGGGCATGTGAGAATTGTAGTATCAGCCAGTTGTAGACTCAGTGGTGATTGGAAATGTTTCTAAGACATGTCATTTGGGATCATCAACGGGGCATGTATGTTGACACTTGGGGGCCTTTGTGACATGTGCATGTTGGGTTATCCTGGTATTAGGGCTTGTTTGATGTCGGTGATGCCACCCCCAGACCAGTGACAGTTGTTCTGTTGTGTTTCCCTGGGTGCCTTCGACTTCTGACAAAAGTTGAGCAAATCTACATGTTGCACACAACCCTGTGCAATCACATCATGCCAACTCACTACATAGACTCAAGCAGTGCTTGGAAACTGGAAACTCAGGCATGAGTGAACCATGTGATGACCACACAGCACAACACCCTGCTTGTGGATCTGTTCAAACAGACACACAACTAGTTCTGAGCACATCTAGGGACATGATGGGGTCACAGTACTTGTTGCCAATGACAGCACTGGATGGAACAGGAGAGGGCAACACAGACCCAGACTACAACATGACAGTCCACAATGGACATTAGCTAATGCCACCCACCATGTCGTACATTGGGGACAATAGAATGCTGCACATTGCTGTAACATGTCTAGCCCTCCCCAAAATGGATGCATGAAATGGATGCATTGATGTATGGACAGTCAGATTGGGCACACTGCCATTCCCTCCCATGGGATTCCCAAGACTACACCAATGCAGAAGAAACCTGAAGAGCACAACTCAGAATGTAATGTGAAGGCACATCATCCAAATCTACTTTGCAAGTACAGGTAGGGCAAATGCATGCCACAGGCACCCAGGCCAGCAGCCACTTACATGCCACAGCATCACACTACCAACATCACAGAGGCCAGCGCTGGCACAGGCTCTGTACACATGCAGCCACTCCCATCCAAAGTCACACTCCCCAAATGCTCACCCATGGCTTGCTGCTGATGCTCCTTCAAACGTGCATCCAGCTCAGGCTGTGTCACCGCCAAGATGCGCCCCATTAGTGGTGTTGTGCTGCGCCGTGCCAGATGCCCAGTGCGAGGAAGCAGCCCCAGGGTCATCTCCGCCACATTCTTTGCCAGCTGGCTGATGTCGTCCTATCTCTTGTGTCAGTGGGTGTGCCATCGGTTTGTGACCCCCAGGGCTCACACCTTCGCTGCAATGGCCCTCCACACGGCCTTACAGTGGTGTACCTTGAGCTGCAGGCATGGGAGACAAGATCAGGGACACAGTGCCATGTACCGACATCTATCAGTATGGCAACAAGATACAACATCATCACATATCCAACGATTGGTCAATCAGAGACTATAGTACAGCCCACATGGGACCCCTGCATGGGAAAAGCTGATGTTAAAGCATGCAGGTGTGAGGGGGAACACAGTCCCTGCACATCTCACACACATGCAGGATGCCAGCACTGAAACAGCCATATAGCCTGCCCACATCTCCAGTCCATTGTTTGCATGAGCAACACATACATCACATGTGAACCTGTGTTTGTGGGTGGACTCACTGTGTCCAAGACTGCGCCGCCATAAATGTCCCTGTCTTGTAAATATTTGAATGTGTCATGGTGGTCACATGGATGGACATGAGATCACAAATCCAATATGTCAATCACAAGGGCAGTTGCAAACCACAGTGCTGAGATGGACCATAGCTGGAGTGAGATGTGACAAGACTGATGTCATACTCTGTAAGTTGAGTGAGTTGTCCTTGTCTTTGTAGGTGGGGACTGTGCAGGCCAGCTGGGCTCACACTGAGATGGACTACAGGGGCACACACAGACATCCAGCCAAGCAATCATTGTCCTGACTACAGCATAAACATCCTTCTGTGTCACTGTGTGGCTGACAACACAACTCATACATACATGTGCAGGGAGGGAAAGCTGTGGCATTGGGTACACACACCCTCCCACTGGAGACAGCATGTCAGGCAGTGCATGACACTACCCCACACTCCCAGGCACATACTGCATCAGTCCACTACATGTGTGGCCCACCTGCCCTACCACACCACACCACTGCTGAAGACTTACCACAACATTTGGGGCACCATATAGCCTTGGGTACTGTGTGAGCACCTCGTCCACCAGGACCTCCAGCTCCTCGCTCGTGAAGGGACTGGCACGGATCTCCTCTGTCCTTGCCATCACTGTGGATGTGAGACAACAGCAGGGGATTTTTGTGGCGAGGGTTCCCAGGCAGCAGTCCTTGGAGGCAGCAGCAGGTGAGGGGTCTCAGGCAGCAGTCCCTGGAGGCAGCAGCAGGTGAGGGGTCTCAGGCAGCAGTCCCTGGAGGCAGCAGCAGGTGAGGGGTCTCAGGCAGCAGGCTCTGTGAGCAGTGGCAATGTGAGGCTCACTCCCACATATATAGCCCCCTGGGGTCGTTTCAAAGGTGCCAAGCTGCTGCAATTGGTGGTCCAGGTCTGCCTCTTTCAAATGCATCCAATGACTGCCTCCGCGGTGGCGGAGTTCGCCTACCGTGATCTTCAAAGTTGCATTATGTCACCACAATCATGGGTCCCATTGGCTGTAAGGGTATGCTCCATGGCCGTGATACAACGCTGGGGCCCAGGGTGCGCTACCGCGATGGTGCATCTATCAAATGCAGCCAATGACCGCCTCCGCGGTGGTGGAGCACGCCTACCGCGTTCTTCAAAATTGCATTATGTCACCACAATCATGGCTCCCATTGGCTGTAAGGGCATGCTCCATGGCAGGGATACAACGCTGGGGCCCGGGGTGCGCTACCCCGATTGTGCATCTTTCAAATGCAGCCAATGACCGCCTCCGCGGTGGCGGAGCATGCCTACCACGATCTTCAAAATTGCATCATGCCACCGCTATCGAGCTTCGCATTGGCTCTAGGGCGAGCTCCATGGTGGTGTAACACCGCAGGGGCCCGGTGTGCGCTACCGCGATTTTAGTGGCGGAGCATGCCAACCGCCATTTCCACATGTCTCCATGCCTATGACTACTGCACTTGTGTGAATGGGGGTGCTGGTGATCCACCACGAGTGCCAGGCGATAGCTACCGCGATATGGGTGCCATGCATTGACACGAGGCATCGCCATTCTGGTGACGGAGCATGCCAACCGCCATTTCCACATGTCTCGATGCCTATGACTACAGCACTTGTGTGAATGGGGGTGCTGGTGACACACTGCCGGTGCCAGGCAGTAGCTACCGCAATATGGGTGCCATACAATGGCGATGGCCATCTGTCAAACATCAACAGTGCACAGTGCAAACATGTTCAATGGCACATCATTGTGCACACGATGCCAATGTTCAATTTACTCCACTGATGGCTACACATGCCATGTTTGTGTGTGTGTAACGTAGATTTGTCTGTACCCACTCACATGTCACATAAGGATTTGATGTTGGTGTAGGCAGGACAGTGTAGTCCTGGACTGTACAATGTGTACACATGTCAATGTGTTGAGGTCCAGTGACAATCACAGCAATGCTCGTCTCGATGAATGTTGATCTATTTAGCATTGCCTCTAATGTCTGCTCATGAACACATTCATCATTCCGGCACGACTGTGGTCATTGTGTGGTTGATGTGTGCCAGGTTGTAATGACGCATTAAGGTGTGACCGGTACAGCAGCTAGGTATGAGACAGTGGCTTTGATTTGTTACACATATGCTGGATGCTAGACTCTCAGGCGTGCACAGTTGTACTGTGGCCATATCCCTATGTGGATTCACATAGCCAAAGGTGGTGTTTGAGGTACTTGTCTTGTGTAAGTTGACACATGTGCCCTTTGTGTAGCTGAAGGTGTCCCTCCATGTAAGCTGGTCTGTTAGTCACTATAGATGTCAGTCATTGTTGTTGTTGTGTCATCCAGAACGTGATATGCTGTGCACATCTCATGATGTATTGTATTGACATGTGTCCACTATCATCTCCAATAGGAGGAGGCCAAATTTGACTCGTCACTTGACGGTGCTGGAGGACATGGAGGATGTTGCGATCATATGCAAATGCCGCCTGGACAGAGCCACCATGAAAACCCTTTGTGATCTGTTGGAGCCCCACCTGCAGCCACGCAGGACATATCCAACAGCTTTCACCCCTACTTATAAGGTAATGGCAGCCCTGCTTATTTTTGCCACAGGATCGTTCCAGGAGACTGTGGCCAGTGCTGGTGGGATGTCACAACCGATGTTCAACATGGTGCTGCGTGATGTACTGTCCGCCATGATGCTATACAAGGACAGATACATCCATTTCACCAGGGGTGCTGAATTGCCAGCTGTGAAGGGAGACTTCTATCCCCTTGGACACATCCCCAATGTTGTTGGGGGCATTGATTGCACCCATGTTGCTCTTGTGCTACCACAGGCAAGTGAGCACATTTACCGCAATCTCAAGCATTACCACTCCATTAATGTGCAGGTGGTGTGCCTGGCACATATGACCATCTCGCAGGTGTGTGCCAAATTCCAAGGCTCAGCCCACAACTCCTACATCCTGCGGAACAGCATAGTGCCCCAGTTGATGCCTAATCTTCTTCCAGAGCATGCATGGATTGTGGGTGAGTATGCCTAGTCGTGTGGCGTGCTGTGGGTGTGACCTGCTCCCCTGAGACTCTGCGACGTTGCATAGTCTATTTGTGTTTGTCATACCTAGGTGGCTCTGCATATCCCAACCGTCCCTGGTTGCCGAGCCCACTGCGGAATTCCAGGTCCCCGGCTGAAGTCCACTACAATGAGACCCATGGGAGGACACGTCATGTGGTGGAGCGTACTTTTGGCCTGCTCAAGTCACGTTTCCGGTGCCTGGACAAGACCGGAGGTGCACTGGCATACTCGCCTGGGAACGTGTGTCAGATTGTTGTGGCATGCTGCATGCTCCACAACCTAGCCATTCGCAAGGAGATTCCCCTGCTCCTGGATGATGGTGAGGACCCAAGGCCCCAGCATGCAAACCAAGCCGTGTCCAGTATGAGGACAGTGGAGAGGAGGAAGGTTTTGACCTGCATGAACAGCTCATCGCCCGCTACTTCACTTGACGGTGGGTGTCAATGTGCAACATACCCATTGTCTGATGATATTGCGGTGGTCGTGAAGGGGCATGTGAGAATTGTAGTATCAGCCAGTTGTAGACTCAGTGGTGATTGGAAATGTTTCTAAGACATGTCATTTGGGATCATCAACGGGGCATGTATGTTGACACTTGGGGGCCTTTGTGACATGTGCATGTTGGGTTATCCTGGTATTAGGGCTTGTTTGATGTCGGTGATGCCACCCCCAGACCAGTGACAGTTGTTCTGTTGTGTTTCCCTGGGTGCCTTCGACTTCTCCTTGCCTACATACAGCCCATGGTCCTGGTACATTGTGATCATGTTGAAGACTGTACGCCCTGCAATAAAGACATAGCAGACACAACAACATGTGTGTGAGGATATTTTATTTACTATGGGGAGATGCGAGGGGGGTGTATATTTCCATGGGGGGAGCAGTGAGTTAACAGTCGTGGTAGATGAGATGGTCAAGTAGTCACCACATTGCTGTGGTGACCCAGCCCAACAGACAGATGCCATTCACAAGGCAGTGTGGGGAAGGACAGTCCAAAGAGTCAATGCAGTGGTGGAGAGGGTTGCCATCATGGCTGGCTCCGTGACTGGCGTCTGGCAGGTGCTAGGCCTCCAGATACTCCCAGGGTCTTCTTGGGACGGCCCCTTCGTCGCTTGGCAGGGGGGGCTCTGCTGCATGGCCAGTGGAGTCTGGGGACTCACCAATCTCTGTGGGCGCAGGAGAGGATGGTGAACTGTCATTGTGCAGCCCACCAGAGGGAGGCGGAGGTGTTGTCTGGGGCACATGCCTGTCCCTCAGTACCGCCGCTTGCTGGCCCAAGAGGTCCACGATTTGTCCCATGCATCTGTCGATGGACCTCATCAGCAGGATGAGCTCATGCAACAGATGGTCCGACCGGCCCGTTCGTCCCTGGGCCTGTTCGTATGCACCCAGGAATCTGGTGATGTGTTCCAGGGAGTGGGTCCCAGCCTCCTGCTGTCCCTGGGTGACCCTGCCCCTAATCCACACAACAAAAAAGGGGGGAGAAGGAAAAAAGCCCCACCTCATCCTCCTCAACAATAGTATGTAAACACAAACAAAGAGGTAGAGCAAACAATAGTCGGCCTATATATGTTTGCAAATGTAGTAGATTTAAGAGAGCACACTTACTTTGTAAAAACTGCCCTCACCCACAACAAGTTGTGGCATGCTTCATCATAGGGCTGCTACTGATGCCTCTGCGCAAAACCAGCGCTAGAGGCGGAGCAATAGGGAGGGGTAAATAATACAACAGTGATAAAGACAGAAGGAAAAGACAGGATCCTATAGTGCAGATAAATCGTGAATTTAAAACTGGCTATGGGATATCTCTATAACAATTTTATTCCTAGACTCCCTTGTCAGAGTTAAAAAGGTATATAAAACATACCTATCGGATAATGGTGGTGTGAGTAAATTAGGTGCTCACCACCCCTCCGTTCTGCATAGCGGTCAACATGTTTCTGCCGGTTCAAAACTTATTATCCAGCATTCATCAGGACAATTTGGATCCCAATGCTACTTTTCCAAAACCCTCACCGCCCACTACGATGGGCTATACTCCACCTGTACCTTTTTAACTCTGACTAGGGAGTCTAGGAATAAAATTGTTATAGAGATATCCCATAGCCAGTTTCAAATTCACGATTTATCTGCACTATAGGACCCTGTCTTTTCCTTCTGTCTTCATCACTGTTGTATTGTTTACCTTTCCCTATTGCTCCACCTCTAGCATTGGTTTTGCGCAGAGGCGTCAGTAGCAGCCCTATGATGAAGCATGCCACAACTTGTTGTGGGTGAGGGCAGTTTTTACAAAGTAAGTGTGCTCTCTTAAATCTACTACATTTGCAAATATATATACGCCGACTATTGTTTGCTCTACCTCTTTGTTTGTGTTTACATACTATTGTTGAGGAGGATGAGGCAGGGCTTTTTTCCTTCTCCCCCCTTTTTTGTTGTGTGGATTATGTGTAGCATGGCCGCTGAGCTGTAGGGGTATAGGTTTGGATGACCTTTTGGTACATCATATTGGACATTCACTTTGTGGGAGAACATGCTGTTTTGTTTTTTAGTTTAGATACCTCCACAGTCAAACATGGCACTTGAACAGGGATTAGCCTTTGACAAGGAATTAGTCCAAGGAATCTTTGATGGACCTTCATTACTGGGAGAAACGACTATAAATCAGGTCTTGATCCAGGGTGAAGGATGGGATACTCTAATAGAGCTTAGGAAAACACATGTGAAGGCCATTTTACATGGGGCAGTACTCACTGAATATCTGAGGGCCAATGCTGCACCTAGAGGCTTATTGGTAACCAATGAGCCCCTTATCTTCCTGGAAGATCCGTCTTTCAAGAAGGATTGGGCTTTAATTGCATGGAAATGCACGAGAGATTGGTTAGTCCTTATTATAACAACAGCTAAAAGAATTGCAGACACACTGCTCATACAGATACAGAACAGTGAACAGGGACTCAGGGCCAGTGTGGTGTTGGCCACATATAAGAGAAAATTAGAGGAAACAAATATAGAAATTGGAGACTACAAGGACTACCTATTACAATCTAAGATTTCAAAATTACAGAAGGACCTAAAAAAAATGTCAAAAGAAAAAATCTATCCATATACGACAGAAGAATATGTTCAAAGGAAATTGGAAGAAGCTATGAAGGGACAGCAGGGAGACCGTAGGAGCTCTGATTCCATGAGCTCGAATAGTGATGGGAGCGAATTGGACAACAGACCAAGGAGGAGGGGGCGTGTTAGAGGTAGAGGACAGCATCAAGGTCAGGGGTTTAATTTCAGCCCTATGTACCAGAATTATCCAGGCCAAGGATTTGGTTGGCCCCCAATGTATCAACCCTATCCACCCATGCCGTGCCCGAACAATATTCAGAATTTCCCTCAGTTACCTGGTTCCCCTTTTTTAGGCAGAGGCAGAGGCAGGGTCCGGGGCAGGGGAAAACAAAGAGGTACCATGGGGGTCCAGTGGGAAGATCTCAATCAGAGAGTAACTCGGAGCATGGCACGGGACCCAATGCCGACTACCAGCATGGAGGCGACCTAGTGATGAATCTCACAGATCTCCCTTTGACGTCAGCCCAAACAAGGGTGCTAAACAAAGGATTGGGTTTTGTCCCTACTAACACCATGGATAGTTTTAGGGTACGCCAGGAACTCTCTGATTTTTTCAGAACAGTGAGATTAAATATCTTCTTCAAAGATCGAGAAGATAGAACTGAAAAGAAAGGGGATACTGAATTCCGCCCCAAATCTACCTTCACTCCTATGAATTCAGTATTGCCACAGGAAGTTGTTACTTTCGAGAGAGCAGTGGTTTATGACATAGAGAAACTTGGAACAAATCAAAGGTATCCCTACAGGAATATCACAAGAGAAGAAAGGGAAGCCCTAGAAGAATTAAAGAACAATCAAAATGTAACTTTAAAGCCCGCCGATAAGGGTGGAGCTATAGTTATTCAAATGAAAGAAGTGTATGAACAGGAGTGCAGAAGATTATTGAGTGACGAGAGGAATTATAAGATTCTCCAAACCGATCCTACACCAGGATTAAAGAGAGAAATTGGCATTATCATAGAGGAAGCCCTGAGCAATGCCTGGATAACAGAACATGAGGCTGTTTTTTTACTTAAGAAAGATCCTGCCACACCAGCATTCTACACTCTACCAAAGGTACATAAAATAACCAGACCACCGCCAGGAAGACCTATTGTGGCCGATATCGGCTCCATACTTGAGCCCTTGTCACAATTTTGTGACTTTTTCTTTAAACCTTTGGTTCAGAGTAGGAGGGCATACCTTAAGGATACAACTGAAGTTCTTAATCTCCTCAGTGACATGGCTTTTAATCCTGATGAGGAATATTTGGTGGGATTGGACATAGAATCCCTGTATACCAATATTCCGCAACTAGAAACCTTGAGGATGGTAGAGGAGCTCTTGTTCGAATTGGATTGGCAATATCAGACCCCTAGACCATTTATTTTACATCTGGCTGAATTAGCTCTGACAAGGAACTTCTTTGAGTTCAAGGGAGTTCTCTATTTGCAGACCCATGGTACATCAATGAGTAGTGCATTCGCACAGAGTCTAGCGGGGCTGTATGTGGCCGCCTTTGAGCAAAAACATATTTTTGGCTCCGAAAATCCATGGACCCATAATATACGGGTTTGGAAACTGTTTATAGATGACGTCCTCCTTATTTGGAGGGGAAATGAGGCATCTATAAATGATTTTATGCAATGGTTAAATGTACAAAATACTTTCTTGCACTTCACCACCACTATCACCAAGGATAGTCTCCCCTTTTTGGATTTGGTTATTTTTCCTAAGGAGGGTAAACTGTCAACAAGAGTTCACCATAAACCCACGGATAAGAATGGTCTCCTTCATTTTGGGAGTTTCCATCCTAGATCTTTGAAGGAGAATCTCCCTGTGGGCCAGTTCCTGCGACTTCGCAGGAACTGTTCAGAACCTGATGAATTCAGGGTAGAGACCACCTGCTTAACAGGAAAATTAGATGACAGAGGCTATCCGAATCAAAAAATCAGGAGGGCACGCAAGCGAGCATAGAATTACCCTAGAGAGGCGTTACCGGACAAAGTCGAGAGACCAACAAGAAACAACACTATTTGTGTCACAACGTTTAATACATCTTCTACGGCCGTTAAATGGATCATCCTAAAACATTGGCGTATTTTGAATTCCAGTGGCCTAAAACTTGAGAAACCCCTCTTCTCATTTAGGAGAGGTCAAAATATTAAGGACCAATTGGTACACTCCCATTCACATACCAGCATCCGAGGGGCTCCTCGTGTGGCTGGGCATCTGACACCTGTCACGGGGCATACATGTTGTGGTTCATGTGATGTTTGTTCATTGGCGAAGAATACAAAAGAGGTAGATGTGGGCCTGAAATATCCTTGGCAACAGCTAGTACACACGAACTGTAATTCTTCCAATGTTATCTACATGATCAAGTGGCTGTGTAACCTGATTTATGTCGGGATGACTTGTAGAAAGGTAAAAGTGAGGATAATGGAGCATAGGAGTAATATCCGATGTTCCAGGACTAACACACGCCTCACACTACACTTTGCTGAGAAAGGGCACACAGTACAGGACATATATAGGACTGTACTTGATAAACCCTCCTTTGCACCATCTACGAGGGATTTATCACAAGCCCTCTTCATACGGGAGCAGAAGTGGGTGTACCGCACTAAGAGCCATGTAATAGGGCTTAACCATGAAATACCGTGGTCAGCCCTGGGTGGAAAATGAATTGGACTTCATCAAGTAGGTCTCCCTCCAATCATTCCCAAATCTATTGAGTGTGATAGTTTAGGAGTATTATATAAAGAGTACTCTATTGACTTTTGAATAGCTAGTAGCACTCATGGGACTTGGAAGGATAGCCAAGAATAACCTTCTGATATATAAAGGGTTTTAGCCTTGTTGTTATATTCGACTGATATTTTAAATAAAATCTGTTTGTTGCCATCATTAACTTTTAACATCTGTATCATAATACCATACGCCCCCTTTTTGCTTTTATTTTGGAGTATTTTGTGGGTTTATTAGCTTAAAATTTGCACGTCATATGTGCTGTGGCCTCGATTCAATTTCCGGCTTAGTGGACGCGGAGCCTCTGCATTGTGGGGGTTAGCGGTCTAGATCTTAACGTGGTGCGCACTTCGTCAGACGCACGCACCACGTGATGGGAAGCGGAAGAGATATCGCAGGCTAGACGGACATCTGCGGTACCTACACGGCACCCCGAGAGACGAATTTCGGGTGTGGCACACCACTCTTGACGAAGTAAGGAGGAGTTGGCCATAGATTTGGGGAGAATAGACCTAGAATATATCTTGTTTGGAGGCGTACATGGTATACGTTTGAATGAAAGGATTGATCGCTGACCGAGGTAATTAGTTCTACTTGGGTGCGATTCAGTTACCCCGCGCTGCTTACGGTCATACCCCACAGAGTCCTCCGCATCTAAATCAATGATGTAAATCTGCAGTAGACCGTTCCTCTGTGCTTGTATCAAGAATACGTGCATAGGGGAGTGACATCCCGATGAATATCTTTAATAATAATAAGGGATGAGTGCTTTGAATTATGGGGAATTGGATATTTTTCACTGGGAATCCAACAAATAAGTGACCATTTTGAGCAATTAAAACTGATTTCCTTCCTACAGTGTATGACTACAAAGGGTCGCCCTCTACTCCAGTGCCATTTTTAGCTTTCTACTTAATAAACTCGGTAAGATGTGCGGAGTGTTGTACATTGTGAGATCGAGATTTATTGCACCTATAATCTAGACTTATGAGTACGATATGGGGCAAGGTGCCTTTATATCTTTTATACTATGTTTGATGGTATGGAGTTTTTCTTTACTTTCTTTCTTCAGCACGTTGCATCTTATTAAAAAGCATGTCATGAGTTTACATGGCTATGGATCACAGACTATGTGAGATATATATACAATTGGAAGGGCCATTGATTGCCCAAAAAGTTATAAGGGTGGATTTTGCACCATTTATAAGACACCCTGGTCGCACCAATTGGGTGGTTTGCGAATGTATGAGATTGTTTGAGAGCACACAACAATAATATTTCTTTGTATTTTATTGGTGTTGTGGAAACAATTTGCTGTTATTGTTTTGTTTTTTATCTTTCAGTTCCAATTGGAAGAGAAAAGTTACAAATCACTCCAGACTCACAGATGGAGTATAGCCCATCGAAGTGGGCGGTGAGGGTTTTGAAAAAGTAGCATAGGGATCCAACTTGTCCTGATGAATGCCGGATAATACGTTTTGAACCAGCAGAAACATGTTGACCGCTATGCAGAATGGAGGGGTGGCGAACACCTAATTTACTCACACCACCATTATCCGATAGGTATTTTTTATATACCTTTTTAACTCTGACTAGGGAGTCTAGGAATAAAAGTGTTATAGAGATATCCCACAGCTAGTTTTAAATTCACGATTTATCTGCACTATAGGATCCTGTCTTTTCCTTCTGTCTTTATAACTGTTGCATTATTTACCCCTCCCTATTGCTCCGCCTCTAGCCTTGGTTTTGCGCAGAAGCATTAGGAGCAGCCCTATGATGAAGCATGCCACAACTTGTTGTGGGTGAGGGCAGTCTTTACAAAGTAAGTGTGCTCTCTTAAATCTACTACATTTGCAAACACATATAGGCCGACTATTGTTTGCTCTACCTCTTTGTTTGTGTTTACATGACGCTGCCCCTCCCACCTGACCTGCTGCCACAAACCTGTTGCCGCACCACTGTGGGCACCAGCATCCTCTCCCTGCCCTCCTCCATGGGTGGTGTGTGCTGGTCATCCTCTGGGACAGGGAGGGTGTTGCAGGCACCACTGGTGGTGGTTGTGGTGGTGGTGGTATCGTGGTGGCGGTGGCCGCACAGGCAGTGACAGCAGGGATCTGCTGTGGAGTAGTTGTTGGCGACGCAGATGTGGTGGGAGTGATGCTGGGGTCCTGGGACCTGTTGCTCCCTGGCACACCAGATGGGCCGGCCTCGAGCTCATCGTCCACAGAATCCTGGGAGTCAACATCCGAGAGTCCTTGTATGGGGGTGGAGACTGGCTCTGCAGGTTGCTGGTGTTGTCCTCGCAGTGAGTTCTTGGTCACCTGTGGGTCTGATGTGAAATGGTCATTGCAGTGCACCCGGCAAGCTTTGTGTTAGCTGTGTGTCATTCACTTTTTGTACACTGCGCAATTGACATATCATCACATAGTTGACTGTGTGCAGTACTGTGCTTCCTGACATGATGCAGTGGTACAAGCATTGGTGCGAGGTGTCAAGGCATACCATGTGAACCGTGTACAATTGAGGTTTACAGGGACTTGTTGCCATCTAGGGCCTGGCACAACATGTGTTTAATTGTGGACTCATGGTTTATTTGTCTGACCTAGCAGACGTCACATCTGGCCATGGACTGGCCATTGTCATCTCCTGCATCCCTTTGTCCTGTCATGTGCATATCTTGATTTGTGCCACCACACATGCTTTCATATTTTTCTAATGGTCCTTGTTGTACTTGCCCCATGGTGATGCACATGGAACTAGTTGCTGTGCATGAATGTGCCCAGGCTTTCTTCTACTTGTTCATTGGTGTGTCACACTTTGGTGGTTGTGACAGTTTCCTTAGCTTACCTGTGTGCACACTGTGCTTGGCAATGGGGTAGGTATGCCTCTTTGTGCAATGAGCGGGCTGGTTTTGTCATGTGGCTACATTTAATTTGTGAAAAATGGGTGGGTGCACGTACTGGCTACCTACCTGTAAGTTTGTTTGGTGTACTGCAATGGCTTCCAACTGCTCCTGGGTGGGGTGAGGGATGGATCCATCCTGCTGAGGTGTGGGACAGAGGGAATGTTGGGAGTAGTAGTGCAGCCCTCCCAGACACAAACACCCTCCCAGAGAAGATGACTACCTACCTGTAAGTTTGATGCGGGTTGTGTAATGGCTGACACATGCTTCTGGGTGGGGTGGTGGGAGGGCTCCTGCTCAGGTGTGGGACAGGGGGCATGGTGGGAGTAGTGGTGCAGGCCCCCCACCCCCAGACACCCTCATTGTGAAGATGGCTACCAACCTGTGAGTTTGTTTGTTGTACTGCAATGGCTTCCAAATGCTCATGGGTGGGGTGGGGGAGGGATCCATTCTGCTGAGGTGTGGGACAGAGGGAATGTTGGGAGTAGGTAGTGCAGCCCTCCCAGACACAAACACCCTCCCAGGGAAGATGGCTACCTACCTGTAAGTTTGATGCAAGTTGTGTAATGGCTGACACATGCTTCTGGGTGGGGTGGTTGGAGGGCTCTATCCTGCTCAGGTGTGGGACAGGGGGAATGGTGGGAGTAGTGCTGCAGCCCCCCACCCCCTGACACCCTCATTGTGAAGATGGCTACCTACCTGTAAGTTTGTTTGGTGTACTGCAATGGCTTCCAACTGCTCCTGGGTGGGGTGGGGGAGGGCTCCATCCTACTGAGGTGTGAGACAGAGGGAATGTTGGGGATAGTAGTGCAGCCCTCCCAGACACAAACAATCTCCCAGGGCAGATGGCTAGCTACCTGTATGTTTGCTGCGGGTTGTGTAATGGCTGACACATGCTTCTGGGTGGGGTGGTAGGAGGGCTCTATCCTGCTGAGGTGTGGGACAGAGGGAATGGTGGGAGTAGTAGTGCAGCCCTCCCAGACACAAACACCCTCCCAGGGAAGATGGCTACCTACCTGTAAGTTTGCAGCGGGTTGTGTAATGGCTGACACATGCTTCTGGGTGGGGTGGTGGGAGGGCGTCATCCTGCTCAGGTGTGGGACAGGTAGCATGGTGGGAGTAGTGGTGCAGGCCCCCCACCCCCAGACACCCTCATTGTGAAGATGGCTACCTACCTGTAAATTTGTTTGGTGTACTGTAACGGCTTCCAACTGCTTCTGGGTGGGGTGAGGGAGGGCTCCATCCTGCTGAGTTGTGGGACAGAGGGAATGTTGGGAGTAGTAGTGCAGCCCTCCCAGACACAAACACCCTCCCAGGGAAGATGGCTACCTACCTGTAAGTTTGCTGCGGGTTGTGTAATGGCTGACACATGCTTCTGGGTGGGGTGGTGGGAGGGCTCCATCCTGCTAAGGTGTGGGACTGGGGGCATGGAGGGAGTAGTGGTGCAGGTCCCCCACTCCCAGACACCCTCATTGCGAAGATGGCTACCTACCTGTAAGTTTGTTTGGTGTACTGCAATGGCTTCCAACTGCTCCTGGGTGGGGTGGGGGAGGGATCCATCCTGCTCAGGTGTGGGCCAGTGGGCCTGGTGGTTGTTGTAGTGCTGTCTGCCTGTACACATGCCCCCATGGTTATGTTGTTAGCTATGTTTGGGGTGAATGGGAGTGGGTGAATATTGGATCTGTGAGCCATGTTTTTTTGAGTGTGTGGTGCAGATGGATGGTATGTGTCCTAGGTGGTGTAGCTTTGTAGTTGTGCAAGGCAGTACATTGCAGAGTGGCGGTAGTCATTTGTTTGTACTTACCAGCCTCCACTCCCCTGGCTACTCCTGTTAGACTCTCTGGATGCAGTATTGCAAGCACCTTCTCCTCCCATTGAGTGAATGGTTTTGGTGGAATGGGAGGGCAACCGCCAGTCCTCTGAGACAGTTCACGGTTCTTGCTCCTCCTCTCCTTGACCACCCTCTTCAGATCATGCCAACGCTTCATGATCTCCTTTTTTGATCTTGGGTGGTCCCTACTGCATTGACCCTTTGGACTATCCTAGCCCACATTTGTGTCCTTGTGGCTAATGGTGTATGTTGGACCAGGGTCCCAAAAAGCTGTGGTTCCACTCTGACTATCTCATCTACCATGACCTTCAACTCACTCTCAGTGAATTTGGGCATTTTCTGTGTGGCCATGGTGTGTGGTGTGCAGTGATTATGGGTGCAGGAGTGTGAGTGGTGGTTGTGGTTGTGCTGTGTATGGTGTGTGTTGTGCAGGGGGTTAGTTGTACTGGTTTGGAGGCGGTGGTGGTGCTGTGTATGGTGTGGCTGGTGATGTCGTGTCCTTTGCCTCTCCTGTCAGCTGGGGTATGTGTCCCTTCTCGCCTGAAGTTTTGCAAGGGATTGTGGGCAGGGATGGGGCTGGTTTTATACTCAGCTATGTGGGTGTGTCCAATTGGGGTGTTGCTGACAGGTATGTCGTCGTGGGATTTGTTTTTTTCATTTTGCCATGTGGTTGTATCATTGGGGTGTGTTTTGTGTATTTGGGAGGCATGTCTAGTTTTCTGTGTGCACTTTTTGGCCTTCTTGTGGGGTTTTGGCTTCGTCTGCCATATTTTTGATGGTTCGTCTGCCTCGGTGGCTGTGCTTCAGCTCTACCACTGGCTCCCCATTCATCCCATTGTGCGACTGCGGCGGTCGGAGATGGTGGTACGTACCGCGGGACCATCGGGGATATATTAATTTCCAGGGCGGTGTCTCCGCTATACTTGCGGCGGGTTTTTGTTTTTACGCCGTGATTCCGACCACCGCGGACGGATTTTGGCCATCTGCGCCCGCTACGTACCGCCGCGGTCGTTTTTTTTGGCGGTTATGCTAATTTGGCTGCCAGTTTTTCCACTGGGTTTGCGGGCGGTTGTTTTCCGCTTCCATGGCGGTTGGGGTGTTTTTCTGCCCTACATCCTAATGGACCTCTCTGTTCCTCGTCTGTACAGCGTGTTCAAGGTCGAAAAACAATGAGCTCTGTTGATTTGCTTTGGTCAGTCTCACGTCCCTAGCCATAATCTCTGTACTGGGGTGAATGTATGACATTGTTCTGCATTCTGTCCATCAATAGTTCTTATAACATAGAACACAGCTGCAAACCTGGAAATCCGGTGGTTTTAATATTGCCTTGCATGCATGTTAACACACTTGGAGAAACGCTTTCCAGGATAGAAGAGCTGTGCTCGTCCGGTGATATAAATTCCTGCATCTGAACTCGGAGGTATGGGGTCCCCCTGACAAAGCCTGGAGGTCTTCTATAATTATAATAAACTAGCTTCTAGCACAGGGAGGGTGACAAGATGCTATAGTCCTGTTTCCACTATCATTATAATATGATTTCCCCTTTTGTTCTATATGGAATTGTAACAATGCTGATTTGTTTGATCTGATGCATATTGCTGCTAGTATTGGCTAGTGTACTGCATTATAGAGCAAGTTAGTTAAAATAAACATTTTAAACTATTCCTTGACTCTATTTACTCATGTTGTGGACAAGTACGAGAGTTTGAACGAAAGAGTGTTCTTGTTCCCACGTATCCTGAGAGGGAGAGAGTAGCATGTTCTAGGATGTCTAATCATTGGTAGCTTCGCTGTAGCACGGAGAACGAATGAGACACTATAGCTAGTCAGATTGGGGTTCTGGACACCGAGGTGGGTATTTTGGTACACCACTACACACTGAGGTCCTGGTTTCTTGCGCGTAGTTCTGTGTATGTGCAGAATCCCTGCAACAGGCCTGGCAAGAGGTTTATTTTCCTAGGTCGAAATGGCATTCTAAACTGCACACGTGGGCTCTATAATGACAGGGTAGAGCCATGGTTAAAAGGCTACTTAAGCGGGGTGCCTGGGGGGCCCAATATGTGCTGCAGGTCTACCAGTAGCATTTAATTTACAGGCCTTTGACACATATAGTGCACTTTACTAGTGACTTATAAGTAAATTAAATATGCCAATTTGGGAAGAGCCAATATAACCATGTTTAGGGGAGACAGCACAAGCACTTTAGCACTGGTTAGCAGAGGTGCACCCAGTCCTATGCTAGCAAAAACAAGGGCAGAAAAGTAGGGTATAGAGACAGAATATCGAGTTGGAAATGTCGACTTGCACTAATATCGAGTTGGAAATATCTAGACACAGACATATCGACAGCAAGAATATTGTGGTCAAGAATATAGAGTTTAAGGTAAGAAATATTGTTTTGAAAATATCGAAGTCATTAATAACATTTGCAAAAATATAGTTGTTAAAAATAGAATTTTTTTAGTTAGTGTTATGTATTTTAGTATTTATTTAAAATGCATGTACTCTATTTTTTGTCTGAGTATTGCTTTTGTTTTTTAATATATGTGTTACATTTTTAGTAGTTATTAATTTTATTTTAATTCAATTTTGCATCTTAGTTCTAATGTGAGCTGTGGGTTTATAGGGTAATCGGGTGGGAAGTAATTTAATTATAATAAATTAAATATTAATTTGTATTTATTATTATTTATTTATTTTGATTTTATAGTGTTACTTGTGGGAATTAATTTATTATTAGTTAATTAATAATTGGCTGTTAATTTTTATTAATTAACTAATTGGTAAATATGTTAATTGTGTCATTTCTTTAGGAGCAGGTTGTGAGTTTGTAGGGGAATAGGGTGGAAAGTAATTTAATTATAATTAAATTATTATTTTCTATTAATGAATAGTTATTTACTTAATATTTTATACTGTCAATTGTGGGAATTAATTTACTATTAATGATTTATTAATTGGTTGTTAATTATTATTAATTAATTGGTAAATATGTCAATTGTGCCATTTTTTTAGGAGCAGGTTGCGAGTTAATAAGAGGGTAGGGTGGGAAGTAATTGAATTTTTATAAATGTATTAATATTTTTCATACAATATATATTTATTTTTATTTGATAGTGTTAATTGTAAGAATTAATTTATTAATAAGTATTTAAAATGTGCTTGTTAATTGTTATTAATTATTTAATTAATTAATTGTTAATTAATTATGTTAATTGTGTCATGTTTTTAGAAATGGGTGGTGGGGTTTATAGGGGAATAGGGTGGGAGTTAATTTATTTATAATGAATTATTTAATAAAAAATTAAATATGGTAATTGTGTAATTTTTTTGATGTGTGAGTTGTGGTGTTTATGGTGGTCAATGGTGGGAAGTATTTTTTTTAATTAATTAATGATTTGTGGTTAATTGATATTAATTTATTAATGTAAAATTAGTTATTGAAACTGTGTAATTATTTTTAGGTGTGTGTTGTGGCGTTTATTAGGGTAGAGGGTGGAAAGTAATTTGGTGTAAATTAATTAATAATTACCTGAACATTAATATTCATTTATTACTTGATAAATATTTTTGATATATTTTTTTATTTTTATTTTGTTTGTGGATTTTGGTTCTATAGGGGTAACATTTGGTTAGTACATTCATTTCTATCTGTTTTAATGTGTTTTTTAATTAATAATGTTTGTGTAATTGATAATTAATTCTGTTAATTATGGAGGTACATTTTTTTTATTTAGATGTGTGTTGTAAATTGCGTGGTGTTATAGTGTAGGAAAACAATATTACATGTATTTAATAATTAATGTTTTGATTATAAATAATTTCTATCACAAAATATTTATTTTCTATGTAATATTTTGGTTTCTTTAACATTATAATATGTTTCTATATTTTGTAATTTTTTTATATTTTTATATATGTTTTGTTTTTTAGTTTTTTATTATCTTTTGTAGTGTAGTTGATACTTTGTTTGTTTTAAAATTTGAATTGCCTTCAGTGGGAATAGTCATTTTTACCCCTCCGCTTTCCAACACGTTCCCTACTGCTGCATTTGCAGGAGTGGGAATAGTAATTTATACCCCTCCACTATCCAACCCTTTCCCTACTTTTGCACTCACTGGAGTGGAAAATAGCAATTTTTTCCCATCCGCTTTCTAACACTTTCCCTACTGTTGCATTCGCTGGAGTGGGAATAGTAATTTTATCCCCTCTGCTATCCAACACTTTCCCTACTGTTGCACTAGCTGGAGTGGGAATAGTATGTTTTACTCCTCTGCTATCCAACTTATTCCCTACTGTTACACTCGTTGGAGTGGGAATGCTAATTTTATCCACTCTGCTATCTAACACTTTCCCTACTGTTGCACTAGCTTGAGTGGGAATAGTAATTGTTAATCCTTTGCTATCCAACAAATTCCCTACAGTTGCACTCTTTGGAGTGGGAATAGTAATTGTTACCCCTCCGCTATCCAACACTTTCCCTAATTTTGCACTCACTGAAGTGGGAATAGTAAATTTTCCCCCTCCACTATTCAAAACTTTCTCTACTATTGCATTTACTAGAGTGGGAATAGCAATTTTTACCTCTCCGCTTTTCAACACATTCCCTACTGTTGCACTCGCTGGAGTGGGAATAGTAGATTATTACCCTCCGCTATACAACACTTTCCCTACTATTGCATTCACTGGAGTGGGAATACAAATTTTTACCTCTCCCCTATCCAACACTGTCCCCACTGTTGCACTCTGTGGAGTGGGAATAGTAATTTTTACCTATTCGCTATCCTACACTTTCCCTAGTGTTGCACTTGCTAGAGTTAAAATAGTAATTTGTACCTCTGCGCTCTCCAACACTTTCTCTACTGTTGCACTCAATGTAGTGCAAAATGTAGGTTGAAATATTAAGTATTTTAATATTTTAATTTATATTATATATTTTTTAATTAATTTTTTTATGTTACAGGCGTATGTAAGTATATATATTTATTTATTTATCATTTTTTATATATTTATAACTTTTCAAAATTAATTACAATCATTATTTATTATTTGTTTTTAAGTAAATATATATATTGCATTTTATATGTGCATGTTTAATTTTTTTTAATTAAGGTGCGGATTCCGATCCTGTAAAACCCGGGTACGAATGGTCGTACGGAGCGTTTTCTCCGTACGACTCGTACCCGGGAATTCCACCTTACAAACCAGCAAGTACGATTCGTACAGAAATACCATTTCCGTACGAATCGTACAAAACACTGTACGGCTAAAAATTACATACAAGTCTGATCCTGGACATCGCGTATGCGACGTCCGCACGGAGTCAGGCAGCGTTTTACGGACCAGCAAGTACGATTCATACCCACAGCAGTCCGCAAATCTATATTTTTACGGGAGCCAAAAAGTGCCGGAAAAGCTAAGTACGCTGCGATGCACGACGAAAAGGGGGCCCGCTACGCGACGTACATGCCATCACCCACATCGTACGTGTCATCATGTACGGTGCGTACCCCAACATTGCATATGTACGGACCATACCCCCCACCACCCCGTATGTACAGACCGTACCCCCACCACCCTCGTATGTATGGACCGTACCCCCCACCACCCTCCCCGTATGTACGGACCGTACCCCCCACCACCCCCATATGTACCCCCCATATGTACGGACCGTACCCCCACCACCTCCCCCGTATGTACGGACCGTACCCCCCACCACCCCCCGTATGTACGGGCCATACCCCCACCCGCGTATGTCCGCACCGTACCCCAGGCGTACCCCCATCCTCGCGTATGTATGGACTGTACATACGCGAGGATTGGGGTACGCCTGCGGTACGGTGCGGACATATGCGGGTGGGGGGGTATGCCTGGGGTACGGTGCGGACATACACGGGTGGGGGGCATGGTCCGTACATACGGGGGGTGGTGGGAGGTACGGTCCGTACATACGGGGGTGGTGGGGGGTACGGTCCATACATACGGGGTAGGGGGTACGGTCCATACATACGGGGGGTGGTGGGGGGTACGGTCCATACATACGGGGGTAGGGGGTATGGTGCGGACGTACGGGGGGGTAGTGGGGGGTACGGTGCGGACGTTCGTGGGGGGTACGGTGCGGACGTACACGGGAGGGGTGGGAGGCTGGGGGGGCCGTACAACTTGCACCCCGGGCACAAGTGTACTCGGGGTAGGGTTCGTACAAAGTTCGCTCCGTATGGGGCCTTTTCCATGCGCTTGTGTTTTCGGACGGGCGGTACGGATCGTACTTGCACGCGCGGACTTCAGTTTTACGATTTGTATGTAAAACTGTCCGGGGACGTCTCGTAGACTTTTACCGAGGCGATTCGTATGTATTTTTCACGTACAAATTGTACTTCGCCGTTTGTACGAGAATTGTACGATTCGTACGTAAAAAAATACAGATACGAGTCGTACGGGGAAAAAATATCCAGGATCGGAATCGACCCCTAAATGTATTAATTATATATATTTTTTAAAAGTTATATTTATTATTTAATTTATTTTACATTCTTTTTTATATATATAAAATTGGTATTTTGTACATCAATATGTTTTACTACGATATTTTTTTGGGGGGTTATTTTTGTACTTACCATTATAAATATAGGAGGTCGATATTTTTGACAACGATATTATTGTCCCGATATTTGTGTAAGTCGACATTGTGGTGGTCGATATTCTGTCAGTGATCCAAAAAGTAGAGGAGGTTGGCAAAATGTTGGGGAGAAGACCACCCTTAGGCTGTCAGGTATAACAAAATGGTGCCGATTACGATCCGGTAAAAAAAAAGCCCGTACGACTCGTATCCGGTCTTTTTACCGTACGAATCGTACAAGTGCCGTACAAACTGCCAATTACGATTCGCATGGCAAAAAGTCCATACGAATCGCATTGGGAAGTATTCCCCACACGTCCTCGGGTCGGAAAAAGTGTCCGACACGTCCACGGACGATTTACCGTACAAATGTGAAATGTGAAGTCCGACCGCGGAATCACGATCCATCCCGTGCGTCCGATGTTACAACCGCATGGAAAAAACACCGTCCGCACCGAACTCCCATAGCAACCATGGAGACATGTGCCCGCATACGCGCCCAACACTCCCCCCAGCCCCCGTACGTTTGAGTCATACCCCCTGTGTATGTACACCCCCCGTGTATGTACACCCCTGTACGTGTCGTACCCCCCGTGTATGTACACCCGTGTACGTGTCGTACCCCCCGTGTATGTACACCCGTGTACATGTCGTACCCCCCGTGTATGTACACCTGTGTATGTGTCGTACCCCCCCTGTGTATGTACACCCCTGTACGTGTCGTACCCCCCGTGTATGTACACCCGTGTACGTGTCGTACCCCCCCATGTATGTACACCCCTGTACGTGTCGTACCCCCATGTATGTACACCCGTGTACGTGTCATACCCCCCGTGTATGTACACCCGTGTACGTGTCGTACCCCCCGTGTATGTACACCCCTGTACGTGTCGTACCCCCCGTGTATGTACACCCGTGTACGTGTCGTACCCCCCGTGTATGTACACCCGTGTACGTGTTGTACCCCCCGTGTATGTACACCCGTGTACGTGTCGTACCCCCCGTGTATGTACACCCGTGTACGTGTCGTACCCCCGTATATGTACACCCCTGTATGTGTCATACCCCCCGTGTATGTACACCCGTGTACGTGTCGTACCCCCCATGTATGTACACCCGTGTACGTGTCGTACCCCCCGTGTATGTACACCCCTGTACATGTCGTACCCCCGTGTATGTACACCCGTGTACGTGTCGTACCCCCCGTGTATGTACACCCGTGTATGTGTCGTACCCCCAGTGTATGTACACCCGTGTACGTGTCGTACCCCCCGTGTATGTACACCCGTGCACCCATGTACGTGTCGTACCCCCCGTGTATGTACACCCATGTACGTGTCGTACCCCCCGTGTATGTACACCCGTGTACGTGTCGTACCCCCCGTGTATGTACACCCGTGTACGTGTCGTACCCCCGTGTATGTACACCCCTGTACGTGTCGTACCCCCGTGTATGTACACCCGTGTACGTGTCGTACCCCCCCGTGTATGTACACCCGTGTACGTGTCGTACCCCCAGTGTATGTACACCCGTGTACGTGTCGTACCCCCCGTGTATGTACACCCGTGCACCCGTGTACGTGTCGTACCCCCCGTGTATGTACACCCATGTACGTGTCGTACCCCCCGTGTATGTACTCCCGTGTACGTGTCGTACCCCCCGTGTACGTGTCGTACCCCCCCTGTATGTACACCCGTGTACATGTCGTACCCCCCCTCTACGTTTGTGTCGTACCCCCGTGTATCTACACCCGTGTACGTTAGAGTAGTACCCCCACCCGCGTATGCATGGAGCGTACCCCCACCACAACATTCTAAGTACGGAGCGCACCCCAGGCCCCAACATCACAACCGCATGTACGAGTCGTACCAAGCCACACACAAGGACAGCACTGTACAACAAAATGGCCCATGTACACACCGTACACACGCTAAAAACGCACGTACACAACCAAGACAAACCAAAGCGACACAAGAATACACCATTCGAATGGCACAAAGCCACAAAACATGTCCAACAACCACTAAAACAACACATTCACTGACCTGCAACTGCCAAAAACAAACAGAGGCCCAAAACACCACCACTCCTTATAACACACCCACCCAAAGTTCAAACACAGCCACACCCACCAATGGACCAATAAAAAGGGCCCACACACACAAACCATGAGCCTTTGCTACAGACTCACTGCTGCCAGACCCCACAGACAACCTACAGCACCATACTAGAACCTTTACCACACCTTACACTTGCACACCTTCACACACACACCTTCACAAACACCCCCTCATCACATTCACACACACACCTGCACAACCACACCCACACACCCACAACCATCCACACACACACCCCTACCATCCACACCCACACCCCTCACCATGCCCACTAACAAGAATCCAAAGTTCACTAGCCGAGAGTTGGAGGTCCTTGTCGATGAAATCCTCAGAGTCGAGCCACACCTCTTTGGAACATTGGTCAGACAGACCAGCCCTTCAGCAAAAACAGCCATGTGGCAGACCATCGTCGATGCTCCGAATGCTGTTGCGGACACCAGAAGGAACAAGCAGGAATGCCAAGCCAGGTGGTACGATCTGCGGAGGAGGGTCCGAGCCAAGATGACGGATGAACACAACCAGGCCAACGTCACTGGAGGAGGGCCGTCCCGCAGACCCGTACACTACCATCCCTGGGAGGAGAGGGTGATGGCCATACTGCCGGTGGAGGCAGTGGACGGATTAGGAGGACTCCGAGACCCGGGTGAGTACACAAACAACGCACCTCACATGGGGGGAACGTCATCCACAACCAAACTCACAAACAGGCACGCAACCACCCCAAGCTATCGCATGACTCAACCACACTCCATGAACACGCACATGCCACTGGCGCCACCATGCCCCATGCACCCAGCTGGACAATGTCAAGTCACAGGCCACAGAAGACACCAACACATGACACGGTAAGCCGGATGGCGGGAGTGTGGGCCCAAAAAATCACATAGTGCAACTCAGAAGCAGACAACAATGCCCTCTGCCCATATGGCCTAGGTCACAGCCAGACAAACAGTGTGTCCCCACACAGGAAAGACTTGCCAGCAAATGGCGGACGCCTTGCATTAAGACATGGGGGTGACGGCACGTTCTTGCACATGACAGCAGCTAATGAACAGCCAACACTGTGAAAGAGTGGCAGCACACACCACCACAGCAGCAGTGCAGACACAACACCCAATGGGTGCCTGGAGATCAGAAACAAACTCACATCAACAATCCAAGGCCCATTCAAAGATCTGCTAACAGTGTGTGCACAGTAAGCTGGGCTGAGGTGACAGAGGGTGACACACAGAGGGAGGGAGAGGGGGACAGAGAGGGAGGGAGACACAGGGAGACGGACAGAGGGAGGAGGCTGACACACAGAGGGAGGGAGAGGGGGACAGAGAGGGAGGGAGACACAGGGAGACGGACAGAGGGAGGAGGCTGACACACAGAGGGAGGGAGAGGGGGACAGAGAGGGAGGGAGACACAGGAAGACGGACAGAGGGAGGAGGCTGACACACAGAGGGAGGGAGAGGGGGACAGAGAGGGAGGGAGACACAGGAAGACGGACAGAGGGAGGAGGCTGACACACAGAGGGAGGGAGAGGGGGACAGAGAGGGAGGGAGACACAGGAAGAAGGACAGAGGGAGGAGGCTGACACACAGAGGGAGGGAGAGGGGGACAGAGAGGGAGGGTGACACAGGAAGACGGACAGAGGGAGGAGGCTGACACACAGAGGGAGGGAGAGGGGGACAGAGAGGGAGGGAGACACAAGAGAGCAAATCAGCCTTGTCGTGTGTGGGAATGTGTGCTAGTCAGCAGGTGGACTGCGTGCATGTAGACAAGGGTGGCCAGTGCCAGCACCCCCCCTCTCCTCCATGGCAAAACACAGGGCCATGTCACAACCTGTGCACGAGCACAACGACAGCTACCTGCATCATATAAGTGTGTGGAACAACTGCATGTGCCCACGTACAGTGCCACACGGAAGGCGCCAATGCACGGCTTGCCACACCTGCCCACTCCACTGCTGACTGCAATCACACTTGACGCAGCAAGTAAGACTGTGCCACACATAGGTAAAGTCGCCAAAGCTGTGCCCAAGGGACATACCCATGCACAAGTGCACTGTGAGTGGAATGCAAGACATATCCAAATTCCCAGAGGAAATGTGCCAACTTGGAAACTAATGAAACATGGATGTTGCATGGAACAAAATTAACATTGTCTCTCTCACACACAGCTCAACGTCGTGGATCACCCCCCAACACTGGGGGGGAAGACTCACAGGACCCGGGTCGGCGGGATGAAGGAGCCACCAGCAGCGACGACTCTCACCATTCTGTGGACGAACCCGACCCTGACCAACCTGGCCCCTCTGGTGTCCAACGACCTGCAGCACCTGCGTAAGGTACAACGGGGCCAACCACCACCCCCACTCCTGCCACATCCCAGGAGACACCCAGGATCCCTGCCCCACCACCACAAAGCAGCCAGGCTGGCCAGGAGGGACACGGTGTCCCGGGCACCCAGGAGGAGGCAGGCGACATTGCCAATGCCACCCCTCAGGGGTCCCGGAGACCCGATGTGCCCACAAGGGCAGGCCAGGTGCAAGTGGGCAGGGGTGGTGGGAGTGGAGGACGGCGGAGGCGCCAGCCTGACCAGTTGGCTGGGGAACCGGTATTTTCCCATGTCCGAAACATCCTGGACACATACCGGCAGGACACCACAGGCATGGCCCAGGTTGTGTCCATCCTCGAGGGGATCAAGACCCAGCAGGCCCAGCAACATGCGGAGCAACATACCTGTCTACTGCAACACCAACGGAGGATGGAGGACAGACAGTCTGAGCTCGTGACGGTGTTCACGGGAATTCACAGTACACTCCATCGGATGGCCGACAACATGGGCAACCCTCCCTGTGCCAGAAGGCGTAGAACATCACCACCCACAGGGAGGGATCAGGATGAGGAGGAGGAAACATCCGATGGAGCATCCCAAACATCGTCACGGCCTGCTTCTGACGGTCCCCGCAGGAGGGCGGGTCGTCCTGTTAAACGGTAGCGGCAGTTTCAGTCGATAACCTTTCAAGTATTGCCCGGCGGTAATCGCCTCTTATACCATTCGATAATTTACCAATGAAAGAGGCAGGCGCCGGAGACTGGAAGGCAGGAAACAAAGTTTTATTCCGTCGGAGCAGAACACATCAGATCAGACAGCAAGGTATCGTCACGAGGTGCTCTAACTGCATCTCTGAGACCTGGTCTCTTATACACACGTTTATGACTTTATTGCAGGGTTATCATACATGGCACATTCTTGAGATCACTTTGATGTATGAAAGAACATCCTCGGAATCCCCACTTCGAGCTCGTTCCCACACATATCTACAGTGGAAGTCCCCACCCCACCCACAGTAGGAGATGGCTATCACACAGCTGGACATTCCGCCAATTCCCGGGGGTGTGTGCAAGCGGTCGGGTCAGGGGGTGAGGGCCTTGATCTGCTGTAATCCCTTTGATGTGGGGTGTTTTCCTTACAGTAGGGGCAATAATACTGCATCCGTAGGGCTAGGTGATGGCCTGGGATCGGTTCGGATAATCGGGCGCGGAGGAAGGGGGTTATCAGGAAGGGTGTATGACCATGTATGGGATGAAAGGAGGTGTTGGTCAGGCACGGGGTGTGATTCCATGGCAGGGTCGCGCAGAAGGAGAGGGTTTATGGCCCGTGTATGAGAGAGCGGGGGTGGCCGGCGCGCGGGGGATGCTTGCAGCGCCAGGGGAACGCGCTGGCGATCGACAATGAGCAGGGAGAGAGAGTGGGGTGCCTAAAATGGCGGCCGTGCGTTCGCTGTGCGTGGCGCTGGGGAGAGGCAAGATGGCGCAGATAATGTTCAGTTACAAGCTAAATTTCCACAGTCCTCCCTTTTAACATATCTCGCCAGCTTGCCTGGCCGACATTCACCTTTGTTAACCCTTTAGCTATAACACCGTGAATGTTTTTCATGCATTCCTTAAAGGTACAGAGTTGTTAGGACAGGCAGGAACAATCTGACACATTTGTACATAGTTACATACAGTTGATAAGGTAGGCGAGGAGGTAGTACATACAAAATTACATCAGCTGTGCCGCATGTCAGGCCCAGGGATAGGAGGAGGGGAGCTTGTTTGAGCACAAACATGATACTGTAAAGCGAAAAAAAATGTCTCTGGCAAAACAAGGGATATTTCGTACATTACTTAAGGCCCAGACTTCGTGTGGATCAAAAATAGTCAGTATAGTCGTGTGCATGGCTGGTGTTGTATGAATGTCATTATACAAAGTTAGATTTGACTAGGAAGTGACTGACGCAACATCATAAAAACTCGATAGGAAGATAGTTAATATAAAAAGGTGGTTGGGAGAGGAATTCAACTTAACATGAGTTACAGTCATGGGAGGGAGTTCTTCTTTCCAGTGTCCTATTATAGAGAGCCATCACTGGTAAGCTCTTTTTGTTCTTCTTCTTGTGTTGGCACTGTTGAGCACCGGCGGTGGAGCTAAGGTCCAGCTCAAATCCAATTTCTCACGTGGCGGGGTGTGACCATTCGCTGTTCTCCGATCACAGTCCTGTTCCCTAACACAGTTCATCATAGGTGCTTTGAGACGGGGTACCTGCTTTTTGTTCTTCTGTAGTTAAGTCAAATTCAAAGTCCATATAAAAGAGAGAGAGAGAGAAGGGGTGTGGCGTGCTTCGGGATGCCGGGGGAAGAGGGGGTGGAGTGGGGTCGGATCAAAAAGCGGACCAAGGGGGGCAGAATCTTCCAGTACTGGGCCCATCAATCGGGCCCGACGGGTTGGGACTTCAGGCACGCTGGTCAGCGAGCTTGGGGCCTCGAGATAGCCCTTCGTTCTATTGCTTATCATGCTGATAATGGTGCCTCGTCTCACGCCCTTTTTGCTTCGTTGCTTCCCCCTTGATCGATGCCATAGATGCTCCATGGTCCGCAGCCAGGCTGTGCGTCACGTCCGACCCCTCTCTTCCTATGGCCTCAGGTTATCTTTGAATGAGTACAAGAAACAAAATCTTAGAGAGTTGGCAGGGAAGACATTTACACACTTCATCCTCTCTCCCAACCACCGAGTAGTTGGGGAAATGCTTTTATCGGTTGTTGTATGATTGGTGTTTATTAACTCTTATGTCAGTGTGTGTTACTAATTTATTAATCATTGCTGTGGTGCAGGTTTCTGTGGGTGTTCCTGTCCATCGTCTGGCCTGCTAGGTGTCGATTCCTGTGCCCTATAATCGTTGCAGGAAGCCTGACATCTGTCAACCTTCTGGTCTATTAAAAAAATTCGAACCGGCTTCTCCGGTAGAGACTCGTTCATCTCAACACAAGCTCTGTTAATACACATTTTCCTCCGAGGACTGCTAAGTTTATGAAAAAAGTGCGAGGTGCTACTGTCATGGGTTCACAGGTATCTATTTCGGGGAGGGACATAAGCTAAACATTTTTCTTGCTGGAGACAATAGGTAACCCCCATCAGCTTAGGCAATGTACCTTTAGAGAACAAAGTCATCAGTTGTTTTGCTCGAAATACTCTGGGACGGCTAGTACAGAGCTGGGGTAATTCTGGGAGGACGGGTGCTTGGACATTCTAGTTCGGGACAATTGGGCGGGGGCAGTTCTGGGCGGTGGAGATGGTGTCGTTAAAGCTCTAAGAACGCAAACCACTGACATATAGTCCCCGTGATGAGGGCCAGATTGGGAGACATCAGTCGTCTTACCTGTCCTTTCTTTCTCAGTCAATTCAATTCAACATTTTGCAGAAAGGAGAGGTAGTAACGTGGTAAAGTACGGTCGTTTTTTTGTTTCTGTCAATTTGTTCGAACACCGCCGTGTTTGAGGCCAATTATACACAGACTGAGGAGGTATGTGTCATTTAATTTATTCAAAAAGAAAGAGGGCAAGGAAGCCTTCAGTGAGGGAGGGAGAGAGAGAGGGAGAGAGAGAGGGAGAGAGAGAGGGAGAGAGAGAGAGAGAGAGAGAGAGAGAGAGAGAGAGAGAGGAGAGAGAGAGAGAGAGAGAGAGAGAGAGAGAGAGAGAGGGAGAGAGAGAGAGAGAGAGAGCGAGAGAGAGAGAGAGACGTGCGCATCAAGTAGGCTATTTGGCATACGTACGACACAAAACGAGAGAGAGAGAGAGACATGTGTATGATAATAGGCTACTTGGTGCACACACAACATGGAGTAGCATGGGTCAGTTCTATGTAAGAAAACACAAGCGGGGGAAAGACATAAATTCGGTGATCACGCACACACAAATACCGGATAGGGTGTGACAGTACATGCATCAAGCGCAGAAACTTAAGACGGAGATACAGGGTTACGTTGAGTATGGGGGCCTTTCCTTTCTTGTCCTCTTTCCTATGCATGCTGCGTATTTTCAGTATTTTGTAGTCTATCTTGAGGGGGGGGGGCGTCGGACTTTTTACTCCCCTCCCTTTGATTGATAGACAAGCACTTCAATCATACGATGACGCTCTCTTCAAGCGACCCAAGCATGAAATGCATACACATTCATGCCGCATAATCGTAGCACACACGCACAAGCATATCATACAGTTCTTCATGTTCCCAATGGTGGTCTGCACTTTGCGCATTTATCCCACAACGTTTGTCTATGTTTTTCACTATATTGAACACGGTGCGGTCCATGTCCACTCCATTCTTCAGTCGGAACTTCGTCATGACCTATAGAGAGGGAAAAGAGGGGAGGGGATGTGCAGTATTCAAAGTACCTTAGCGCGCGTAGACACGAAAAAGTTCTACTTACCACGTACCAGGCTAGCCGCAGGAGTGGGTAATACCACAGACCTATTATTCTTTTCTTCCGGGGCAAAGATGCTCTATTTCATTCATCTCCTAAATTCGGGTTCCCTGGTCGTACATGTATTTCTCAATCGGTCGTATATTATGGTGCAAGATACCATACCTTGCATTCGGCATATACCTTAAGCTATAGTCGACCATTTTCTAACAACTCTTGGAAAAAGACAGGTGTGACGGGTACAAATTCCGTTAATCAAAAAGATTCAGGTAGGGGGGGCGTGGCTAGGCGCCCGTAGGAGATGGCGGCGTCCGGGTGACGGCTCCGTCCGAACCGGAGGATACCGGCGGTTCGCGCACCCGTTTCCAGCAACGGAGGGAAGCCCCTTGCACCGGAAGATGCCAGGCTCATTTTCATCCCCCTTTCGCTCCTGAGGCACAGCTATTTTGGACTTAACAGCCCTTTTTACCTCCGGTCGCGGCTCATCATCGGCCGCGGCCGCCATTTTGTTTGTTTTTGCCCGCGAATGCTTCAACAGCGCGTCCTAGCGCGCATGAGATCCCTGGATGCCTCGTCCGCACGCATATGACCCCAGCAGCCTCTGAGGCACAAATGTTGCAGACCAATATTCTAAGGTGACTTTTCTTTATTTTTCTTTTGAAAGGGTGGCCTTTTTCATGGTTTTGACTGGAATTTTTTGGCTCTCCTCATCCACGGCGGCCATTTTGTGACCTTAGCCTTAGATATCTACGTCTACAGTTTTTTGTCTGGCACACCTATACATTAATTCGTCCTTTGGAGTTCTTTTTAGTTGAACACTGAGATCATCTTGCATGTTCTGACTGGAATTTTCGCCTCTCCTCATGAAGGGCGACCTTAGGACTTCAGTTTCTAACTCATATGAGTCCAATTTTTTGACCTGGCATGTCTCTGTATTAATCTGCTTTCTGCTCCCTTCTGAGTTGGGCAATAGGATATCTTAAGACCTCACGCTACATAGGCGTGCTGATGGCGGATTGCTCCAGTAGAGTTCAAAAGCGTAATTTCATTAAAAATTCCAAGTTATTCACTGCACTAGCCCATTTGGAAGCTTCAACTGAGATGACGTCGACTGCAGACACCCCCTCGCAACCCTCAGCAAAAGCGAACTCTAAGAGGTTAAAAAAGGACCCTCCTTCACCTTCTAAGCCCTCTTCGCCCATTTCTATGGAGTTACTTCTCGAAGAGATACGGGCCTTGCGCCCTTACATGGAAGAGACCAATGCTAAGTTGCAGATTCTCACTGACAACTGGGCTTCGATGGATGAAAGAGTTTCGTCGGTGGAGCGTGACATGTCCTCTCTTCAGGACTCTGTCACCAAGGTCTCCCACATGCACACGCAGATTTCCTCTCTTCAGAAGCAGGTGGAGGATCTTGAAAACCGCAACAGACGCAACAATCTCCGTATTTACGGCCTGGTGGAGGGTTGTGAGGGAAATGATCCCATTAGTTTCTTCAAATCCTTTCTCCCGAAGCTTCTTCACCTTCCTGAAGATACCTCACTAAACATCCAACGTGCTCACAGGCTTGGTCGAGCTCCCTCCTCTCCTTCCACGTCAACGAAGCCTAGAGGTGTAATAATGTACTTTCTAGAGTACACAGACTTGCTGAAAGTCCTCCTAGCCGCCAAAGCATCTCCTCGTCTCACATGGTCAGGCTCCACTTTGTTCTTTGCACAGGACTATGCCAGGGCCACTGCAAACCGTCGTAAAGCCTTCCTTGATATGAGACCAGACCTACGCTCCATTGGCGCCAGATATGGGCTTTTTCATCCTTGTCTATTTAAGGTCACCCATAACAACAAGACTACGACATATGAGGATCCAGCGCGACTTCGAAGCTTCTTGAACTCCTGTGGTCAACATGACATGGAGATAGCTGGTTCCTCTTCCCACCCACCATGACTTGTTTTTATAGTTGCAATTTGACCCTCTAATCCGTTTGTTTTTTTTTGCCTTCATTTTTGCAGGTTCCTCTGATTTTATGACTTCTAGTTAAGATTATATTTCTCATTTTATAGTCTGATAGTGTTGTTCTAGTTCCTCAGTTGGTCATATGTTCTCTTTTTTATCTTTGCTGTGTTCGAATTTCTAACCTTGTTATTTTTCTCCCTTCACAGATCATTGTTTTGCGTTCCGATGTGTTATCTCTGGTTGGACGTTTCCCTCATCCCGACTGCCCTGCCTCTCCCAGTTGGTCCTACCTCCCTTCCCTCATCTCCACATGTATTTCCGTCTCTTCCCAGTTCCTGATTGTATTTCTCCCATGCTTCCCCTCGTAAGTACTCTTCATTCCTTATTTATCATGTTTTTTTACGTTCGATGTTTCCTTACCTCCCCTTTTCCCTCGTTGCTTTCAGATTTATTGGTGTCACTATCTTTTCCATGGTTCTTCTCCACTTCTCTTTCGTCATTCTCTCTTTTCCGCATTGTTTGTTGGCTCTCTTGCTTGTATTCATCTCTCTTCACCTATTTGATTCTCCCTCTCATCTTTCTCGTCATTATCTTTAAGAATTATTGTATCTTCCTATCATTCTTCTTATTTTCTTGGCTCTTTCCTATCTCTATGGCCTCACTGGTTCCTCTTTCTCTTTTTTTTCTACTCCTGTTCATTCACGTTAATTCTCACTTCACTCTCTTTTTCTCTTGTGCCCTTGCTCGCTGCGAGGTATTTCCTTTCTGTCCTACCTTTCAACTGATCCACTTTCTGATTAATCCTTAATGTCAGTCCGAATTGTTTCCTGGAATGTTAAAGGTCTGCATTCTCCTATTAAGAGACAAAAAATCCTTTCTCATTTAGCCAAACTGAATGTAGACGTTGCCTTTTTACAAGAAACACATCTGTCTGATGCTGAGGCTGCCAAACTTAAGAGAGGTTGGGTGGGTGCTGTGTTCTCATCTCCGGGTGATGGTAAGAGGAACGGAGTGGTTGTATTAGTTCGTAAATCTTTTGCTCATTTGCTCTTGATTTCTGAATCAGACCCTGATGGTAGATGGTTATACGTTAAACTCTCCTCAAAGGGCGCCCCTCTTTCCCTCCTTAATATTTACGCCCCTACTGGTGGTGATCAGTTTTTTTGGCGTACAATGGCCTCCCGTATCACCGAATATATTGACGATAATTTTATCTTAGCAGGTGATTGTAACCTTCCCTTCGACCCTTTTTTAGACAGGAACTCCAAGGTACCCTTTGTCCCTAATAAATCCCACAAGCTTTTCGCCCAAGCGATATCCCAACATAAACTCATTGATGCTTGGCGTCTCTGCAATCCCACCTCTAAAGAATTCACCTTCTACTCCCCAACTCACCATTCCCAGTCACGTATTGACTACATTTTCCTCTCCCACCATTTGTCCCAATCCCTAACCCACGCTGATATAGGCCCCATCTTATTTTCTGATCATGCCCCAGTTTTGGTAAACATTGACATTTTACCCAAATCCACCGGACCAAAGAGATGGCGCTTCAATAACACTTTACTCCTCGACCCCAAATTCTCCGCCTCCTTTGTAGATTTCACCACAGAATTCTTCACCATTAATGATACACCCACTGTGCCTAACCACGTTGTTTGGGATGCCTACAAAGCAGCAGCTAGAGGTTTCATTATCAGCGTTGTGGCCACCAAACGCAAGAATGCTCGCAAACGCACCAATGACCTCCTCTGTACGATTAAAAAGCTAGAGCATTCTTTCTATACATCCCATTCGCAAGAAAGTCTGACCGCCCTCATTGCTGCTAAGATGCAACTCAACAAACAATCCACTGAGGATGCTTCATTGTACTTGTTGAAATCCAGTTCAAAATTTTATGGTGGTAAAAATAAGGCGGGGAAGGTTTTAGCCAACTATTTAAAAGTCAAACAGAACAAACTGAATATTGAATCTGTTTACGATGCTAATTCTGTTTTAAAGCATACAGATGTTGACATTTTAGAACAATTTTCCCAGTTTTATTCCAAACTCTATTCTTCTGAGACGCACCCCACTGCTCAATCTCTTGCTGCTTTTTTTGCCACCATCCAACCGCCTCCTAATTTCCCTGTTGATTTATCTGCCCTTGAATCACCAATTTCTGGTGATGAACTACTCACAGCACTTCAGTCACTCAAGAAGGATAAGGCCCCTGGGCCAGACGGATTCACAGTTGAATTTTATTTGCATTTCTCCAAATTGTTGCTGCCCAGACTCCACTCCCTTATTGACTCCTTCATATTAAACGGTTCTTCCTCAGGTACATTCTCAGACGCCCACATTTGTATTATACCCAAAGAAGGCAAAGACACCCAGCATTGTAAGAATTACAGACCAATTTCTTTGGTCAACATTGATTATAAATTGTATGCCAAATCTCTCGCCATTCGATTAGACCCTTACCTTCCCGAACTGCTAGGCCCTGAACAGTCTGGCTTCGTTAAGGGTCGCTTCATCACTGATAACACCAGACTGTTGTTTAATGTCCTTTCCAAATCTCCACAGTTCCAAGACTCATTAACAGCCATTGCCCTAGACGCAGAAAAAGCGTTCGATAGGGTGGAGTGGACTTTCCTTTTCTCCGCCCTCAAATGGTTTGGATTTGGTCCACGTTTTATTTCTTTTATCTCCTTCCTTTATTCCAGTCCTAGAGCGGCGGTTTGCGCCAATGGCCTAGTCTCCTCTTTTTTTAACCTAGGTAGGGGTGTTCGTCAGGGATGTCCTCTTTCCCCTTTTCTTTTTAATTTGGCCCTGGAACCTTTTCTTTCAAAGCTTCGTCAAAATCCCAACTTACACGGTTTCCAAATCTCCCACACTAATATTAAACTTGCTGCCTACGCAGACGATATTCTATTATTCATGTCTAATCCCGCATCTTCCATTCCCGCATTCTTAGCTGAAGTTCACGAATACTCCCAGATTTCAGGTTATAAGCTAAACAATGACAAGTGTGAGATTCTACCCCTCACTAAGTTCACTTTTAAACCGGACTTTATGGCGTCCAATTTTACTTGGAGCCCCTCACACATCAAATACCTAGGTCTACACATAACTCCCTCCCTCTCCGACACTGTCTCGCTGTGTCTCACCAAATGCACCCAGAAACTATCCGACCTCACTTCCAGATGGCACCCATTATACCTTTCCTGGTGGGGTCGTCTTGATACGATTAAAATGATGCTCTCCCCGTTAGTCCTTTACACCATCTCCAACATCCCAATTCCTATCCCTGCTAAGTTCTTTAAGAAAATTAACACTATTCTCTCCTCCTTTCTTTGGTCCGGCAAAAAAGCACGCATGTCCCTGCTTAGGTTGCAACTCCCCAAATCCGAGGGTGGAGTTAATTTCCCGAATTTCCCCACTTACCACAAAGCATTCCTTCTGCGGCAAGCATCCCATTGGCTGCAAGACCCTGCTGAGCCGTCCCCCTTATGGGTTACCACTGAGCGGCTTTCTTTAGCCCCTTTCACTTTTGCTGAATATCTCTCATTCTCTCGTAAACCTCACTTTTCCTCCATTCCTATCCACAAGTTCACAGCCAAGTTGCTTCTTTCCACCTCTCCAGACCCTCCTTCCTCTACAGCAGAGTTTCTCAATTCCACTATCTGGCACAATAATAGTATTACCATCAATCGCAAGCCCTTTTATTGGAAAACCTGGAGACAGAGGGGTCTAATCTGGGTTTCTCACCTCTTCTCTAATTCTGATTTTTTATCCTTCTCCGCTCTCAGCCAGCACTTCCATCTCCCTCGTTCTTTTGCCTGCAAGTATCTTGCGCTTAAAAATGCAGTCATGTCCACTTATGCTCTTCTTTCCAACCCCCTCACGCATCCCCATCCCCCAAATCATACCTCACAGCTTCACTCCTTCTTGCGCACTCACCCTACAGCCTCCTCAATATACCACTCATTTCACACGATTCTCACACCTAGGCCAAAGTCCAAAGTTGAGGAACAGTGGGAGTCTGACCTTGCCATCTCTTGGCCCACCTCCCTTTGGGATAAACTATGGACCAAACTTCGCAAGACATCTAGAGCTGCTTCTCTTACACAAACCCTCTTTTTCATATACAATAGGCTTCTCTTTTCTCCCCAGGTGTTGAATAAGAGATTCTCCTCTACACCAGATCTTTGTTGGTCCTGTTCTGCTCCTAAGGCCACTCTCTTCCACATGCTTTTCTCTTGCACTTTCACGCAAAAGTTCTGGACACTAGTTTGGACCCAAATCAATGCCATATTCCACACCACATTCCCCTTCTCTCTTGTCAATATTTTTTTAGGAAGCCTTTCACCTTGTTGGGATAATATTGACCTTAACACGCAAATTGTTGACTTGTTGTTAGCTGTTGCTTTCCAGCAAATCACCGTCAACTGGAAAGACTTTACGAATATTTCTTTTAAAGCATGGTGGTACAATGTTTGTTATAATCACAGGCTGGATACTGCTTTTGTACACCCCCTTAGTCTAGCTGCTAAACGACATGATTTATGGCTTCCTGTAACCTTGTATCTAGATACCTGTGCTAAACGTTCCTCTCATGTCTCACCTATTCAGCAAGAGGTCCCTAAGCCCCCCTGATTGACATTGATTTTCATTTGTACTATTCTATTTATATAAGCTATTTTATTGCTCATTAGTACCAGTGCTGATTTTTGTTACTCAGCCTTAAACTTCTGTTACCCTCTTATCAATTGTATATTTTCATACCATGTTTTACTTTTCTCCTCTAATTGAAGATATGTTTGTATTTTCTTTTTTCTCATGTATTGACACCTTTACTTATCCAATAAAAACCTTTTGAACTTAAAAAGATTCAGGTAAATGGGGTCTGCATTATCTGTTTTCTATTGATTGGGAGTAACAATCATTTATTCAAAAAAAAACCTTTACCAACCTAGATGATTTGTCATGACACTGATTCCGTAATTCCTTTAAGAAGCCCTTTATTTAAAACAATGTCAGTATACAAATACGGGCCTACAACCGTTCAGGCCGGCCACGGTGTGAGAGGCGTCTCGGCGCCATTTTGGGGCGAGGTCGGGTGGGTCCAGTGCACAGTCTAAGTCTTTCCACTAACTAGCTGCTGGACCAGAATCCTTTTCGGTAGTTCGAGAACTTTTGTTAGCGTCAGCTTACGTCAGCATGACGTCACCACGATCTCGCAGCGATGCCGTGATCCATCCTCAGGGCGGGACAGCAGGCAGGTCTCGCTGTCGCCGCCTTGAATCAGTCTCTTTCATAGCATCCGGCGGAGGCAAGGTGGTTGTCGCCCGGGGCAAAGAACAATGGCGGCGGCTTGCCCTCACCGGAAGTCCGCGGGAGTCGAGTGCCAATGACTCTCGCAGACTCTGCAAAGCTGAGGGGGCGTTTTGTCAAGGGTGGGGCTCACGCCCAAGCAGACAAGCTTCCGAGTCCAGAACCGTCTCACGGTGGGCTAGGCCTGGATCCGAAGAACCGACCGCCGGAGTCCAAAGGCAGCAGCAGCAGCAGCTCTTCGTTACAGCCACTAGGGTGGGTCCCTGATCACTCTGCTGCGGGGACCCACCTCACGAATCAAACGCTAATGGCAATCTTAGTGGATCTGCGCCTGAGCGGCTGCTCGGCAGGCAAGACTTGAATGGCTGTCCCGCTGCAGCCGGTCGGTGAGTACAGGGGCGCCCACTCATCTGGGCGGCGAGTGAAATGGCTGGGTGCAACTCGGCTGGCCGGCGAGTGAAATGGCAGGGTGCAACTCAGCTGGCCGGCGAGTAAAATGGCAGGGTGCAACTCAGCAGACCGATGAAAGAGACGGCTGGGGTGTCCTCATCTGCTGGCGAGCCTCCACCTGGGGAGGTGGGGGAGGTCCGTCCGCATCGTTTCCCCCCGCCAGGGCACCCTTCGTTATTGAAGGAAGAAGAAAATGGGAAGATCCGCACGACGTGGCAGACCCACCTCGGCGTTGCCAGGGTCTTGGCGCCGCGTGTGGCTTCCGGACTATTCGCACAGTTGTCCGCCACTGATGTCAATGGATTTTTGCATGGCTTTTATAGCTCAAGGCCGACTAAAAGGACCGCCCAAAACAGGCCAATGTTGCAACTTCGAGGAAGGAGAGGCGAGGACGGTGTCACGTGGACGTAAATGCTTTGGGATGCAGGTCGCAGCAGACTGTCATGTAAATAGTTGTTTAAAACGTGTTTTAACCTGTTCACCTCGTCGGAATGTTGTTATACCTATAAGTTATTAAAATGTTTAATCATACTACTTTGTTGGAGTGTTGTACATATTTGCAATCTAGTTACAGTGTAATCGGAAAATGGCATAGTCCAATTGTGCGTGATCCTAGTCAAGTTCGGTGACGTCGATGGTGGGTATCAACAGGCTTCCGGTTGTGTGGGATTTCGGTCGTGTTTACTGGGCGGGGTGGGTGGTAGGGCAGACATGTTTAGGCAGCGAGAGCGATGGAGCCGGGCTACCTCGTGGCCGTCTTGACCGTGAGCTTGGCTCCTTCCCTTAGTTCCATATATCCCACAAAGGGCTATTTCCTAGCGTTTTTTTTTTTGTTTTTTTGTTATGTAGGGTCCAAAAGGATCCCACCAGTGGCCACTGACTCTCGGGGTCCCCCTTTGTATATTTTATGCCATAGCTTGCTACAAACTACGGCGATTAGTTCGTATTTAGTGAACATGTCCTTATTAGGGGTGCCTTCCAGAGGAGCCGGATGGTTCACCTCTAATAAGCGGTCCGGGCAGAACCAACTACCAATCAGTGGGGAGAAGATAGGCATGACGGGTTTCAACGGGGACAAAAGTCAGCACTACCTATCTTTTCACTGCTTGCAAAGACTAGACAGAATATCTCTATTCCTCGTTATTTGTAAGCAGAGAATACCTCCAAAGAACCAATATCGAACAGCTAGTGTTCGGACAATCAATCAATCAATGGGGAGATAAAGATAGGCACGACGGGTTACAATGGGGACAAAAGTCTGCGTTACCTACCCTTCACTATTTGCAAAGACTAGACAGAATATTTCTATTCTACGTTATTTGCAAACAGAGAATATCTCAAAGAGCACTATTCTTCAAAACAATCAATGTTCGGACAATCAATCATTGGGGAGATAAAGATAGGCACGACGGGTTACAACGGGGACAAAAGTCTGCGTTACCTACCCTTCACTATCTGCAAAGGGAGAGAGAGAGAGAGAGAATTTCTACTCCTCCCCGTTTGTAGACAGCGAATATCTCAAAGAGAACAATCAATAAGCAATACTAGTATTTCAATCAATCAATCAATCGTTTCGCAATTTGTCGTGTTTCACGACCTTACCCGGACTGCGTGGACAGTTTCTCGTCTTCCCCCTCCAGCGCCCGATCGTCCTCTACTCTCCGTATTTGCCGCGGCACTCCTGATGGTTCCCAGTCAGGACCGTAGATCACTCGAGAGAGGTCTGCTCGGAACCAGTGAAGTTCGGATGATCGGCTGCCAGACGAGGGTCTATCGGGCAGGAGCTCTCCCGATCGTTGCAGCCGTTCACTCTGTCGTCGGGACCTCTCCCACTGGATCCACGTGTCGCTGATGGGCCCCACGCTTGGGACGCCAATTGTTAAATGGTAGCGGCAGTTTCAGTCGATAACCTTTCAAGTATTGCCCGGCGGTAATCGCCTCTTATACCATTCGATAATTTACCAATGAAAGAGGCAGGCGCCGGAGACTGGAAGGCAGGAAACAAAGTTTTATTCCGTCGGAGCAGAACACATCAGATCAGACAGCAAGGTATCGTCACGAGGTGCTCTAACTGCATCTCTGAGACCTGGTCTCTTATACACACGTTTATGACTTTATTGCAGGGTTATCATACATGGCACATTCTTGAGATCACTTTGATGTATGAAAGAACATCCTCGGAATCCCCACTTCGAGCTCGTTCCCACACATATCTACTGTGGAAGTCCCCACCCCACCCACAGTAGGAGATGGCTATCACACAGCTGGACATTCCGCCAATTGCCGGGGGTGTGTGCAAGCGGTCGGGTCAGGGGGTGAGGGCCTTGATCTGCTGTAATCCCTTTGATGTGGGGTGTTTTCCTTACAGTAGGGGCAATAATACTGCATCCGTAGGGCTAGGTGATGGCCTGGGATCGGTTCGGATAATCGGGCGCGGAGGATGGGGGTTATCAGGAAGGGTGTATGACCATGTATGGGATGAAAGGAGGTGATGGTCAGGCACGGGGTGTGATTCCATGGCAGGGTCGCGCAGAAGGAGAGGGTTTATGGCCCGTGTATGAGAGAGCGGGGTGGCCGGCGCGCGGGGGATGCTTGCAGCGCCAGGGGAACGCGCTGGCGATCGACAATGAGCAGGGAGAGAGAGTGGGGTGCCTAAAATGGCGGCCGTGCATTCGCTGTGCGTGGCGCTGGGGAGAGGCAAGATGGCGCAGATAATGTTCAGTTACAAGCTAAATTTCCACAGTCCACGTAAAAGACCGTGAGGGTCGGCGCTACAGCACCATCTCCCAGGACACCTGGCCTGGCACCTGGCCCACTGGAGCAACAGCAGCACAGCATCAAAAGACATTCTCTGCCACATGGACTTGCTGGTCACTGTCTGACCAATGTTGACAAAGACTGTGGCATGGACTCTGAGGATTTCTAATGGCAAGGACACCAACTCCCCTAGTGAACTTTGGATTCCACACACCCGGAAAGCCCCTCATGTCAACCCCCCCCCCCACTAAAATAAAAAGTCACACCATGAAGAGAAGATGCTTGCTGGTTGCATTATTACCTTACATGTGTCTCGTAAAGTCTAACCATGCCTGAGTTCTCATTTGACTTCAACCATCCATACCCTGGGGCCTGAGTCTGGCACAGGACACACGGGTCACAGTGTATTAGGCAAGACAGACATGGAGCACCATACTCACCCGTGATAGGCCAAGCCAGCTGAGGGGGTGGCCGCACAACCGTGCCGACAGACATATTGAGTACAGCAACAGTCATGCGCAGAGGTCAGGGATCATGTCGAGTGTCCTGGGGGGCACCCAGGTATATGTAGACAGGTGGCAGAACCATGTCCTGCAAGCTTGAGTCAGGTGGATGCAGAGAATGGTGGCCTTGCCAACGTTGGATGCATGGGGATGGCACATCTCACAATACCCACACAGTCATGGACATCATGCACAATACACGGTCTAATCCCACACAAACAGCTTGCATCTTGCTACTCTACACATAGACACATAGCCACTATCACGGAAAACCATGCCAGACATGCCGGATGCACCGTGGCAACACACCAGCATTGACAGAGAAGAGGCACCTTGGAGGCATAGGGACACCTTTATTAGTCATGTATGTGGGATTGCAGAGGCAAGTCGGAGTACACATGAACGGGTCATGTGGAGTAACATGTGGGTCCAACACTGGCACCCCCCTTCTGCAGCCCAAATGCGTGATAGCCATGGAACTGGCACACAAGTGTCGGCTAACAGCTAAACACCCCCTGCTGCTCACGGAGAGACTGCCATACACCATAGATCCGCTGATGTAGAAGTCCCACACCATGTCAAATCAATGCAAACCGTATGTGTCCGAGGGCAGTGTTACACACATTGATGCCATCATCACATTCCACAATCCCATCACTGATGACTGTCAACAAGTCTGACCATCTATTCAGGTGTACCCATCTGCATGTCATGTGTACCATGGTGATGCAACATGTCTGCAGAGGAAACAAACATCGACAGGGTCAGTGTGCATACATCGTGAACTACTGCCACACCCAATACACCCCTGATGCATCCCTTACCCTAAGGAGACTTCCAAACTTGTCCGTGCGTGTAACGCTGACTCAGCACACGATGACGTGTCCATGAGGAATAGCAGTGCCACAACAATGCAAGCAGCAGACGGCATGCGCAAGTACCTGGGGAAGAGAGACACACAAGAAGTCAGCCACAAAAAGCACAGCCACTTGCATGTGCATGTACTCGACACATGTATGGATGACAACATGCTATGTCACAATTATGACTGGGGAAATACACTCATCACTGGCACCATCACTCCAGTGACACATCCACACACACCTCTGACTCACGTGCCATACATGCAGATGGAGACACACATCGCAACACAAGCCACACGGGGACCAATGCGTGCACACTCAGACACTGGTACTCACCACTAAGCAAAGAAGTCGCGTATGAGCCGAGTCCGGATGTCCTCTTGCGGCTCCACATCCTCCACATCACTAGCCCCATTGCCAAGCCCTTCGTCCTCCACGGGTGGATGGTCCTGGTCATCTTGATCCAGGATGAGTGGCACAGCTTTCTCAACTGCCATGTTGTGCAGCATGCAGCAGACCATGAAGATTTTGCAGACCTTCGCCGGGGCATATGGGAGGGCGCCGCCGGTCTTGTGGAGGCATCTGAATCGGCTCTTCAGGAGGCCAAACGTCCTCTCTATCACTCGCCTTGTCCGGCCATGGGCGGTGTTGTAGTGGAGCTGGGCCGGCGTGATGGGGTTGCGGAGAGGTGTGATCAGCCATGGCATGTTGGGATAGCCAGCGTCCCCTACATGGAAAGCACATGGACATAAGTAGGACAGGAGAAGCGGTCGTGCTGGAAGTCTACGCAAAATACAGGACAGACAGACTGTACCCATCAACAACACATGCTCGTTCGTTGCGCAGCTGCGTCATCATTTCAGGCACCCTGCTACGCCTCATGATGTAGGCATCGTGTGCTGATCCTGGAAAACGAGCACAGACATGGGAAATCACCATGTTGGACAGACACATCACAAGGGCATTGATGGAGTGGTAGTGTTTGCGATTCCTGTACGCTACCTCCTGTGCCTGTGGTGGTACCAAAGCCACATGTGTCCCATCTATGGACCCAATGACATGAGGCATCCCTCCCAGGGCATAGAATCCACGCTTGACCCCAGTCAACATTTCAGGGGTTGGGAAATTGATGAAGTCATCCAGGTGAATCAACATGGCCTCTAAGAAATCATGCAGCACACGGCAGAACATGCTCTGGGACATGCCACCAACATGAGCTATGGTATTTTGAAAGGTACCCGTGGCAAGAAAATGTAGGGCTGCCATTACCTTCAGCGTGGGTGTCAGTGCCGTAGGATACCTGTGCAGCGGTTGCAGGTGTGGTGCCAGTCTCGCCGTCAACTCCAGAATCAACCGTTGTGGGAAGCGGTAGCACCGGATACAGTCATTCTCCCGCATGGTAGCCAAGTCCGGAATTGGTCGGGGAAGAGGCGGCGCTCTGCAGTAATTTGGAAGTGACAAGGAAGAGTGAGTACACCACAACAACTATTTATTTGTACTGAGCACATGTTAATCTGTCTATACACATATGCTACATTCGGAGTCAGGTATGTGCCACATGCCCTGGATACATATGGCTGCCAGGTGACACTCCTACCAAGACCCAGCTACACACGGAGATTGTGAACCTCCACATGCCATGGTATGGGATTAGCTGTGTCCCAGTGTAAGTGAACAGCCAGACGCAAGACAGGAGTGACATACATCCACACATCAGCAGAAGTAGGATGTCGATTTCAGAGACTGGTAGCGGAACACTAGAGCCACAGGTCACATGACATTACACTAGGACAGCCCACACACCTTGCCATTAAGGTGTACATGTGATGACTCACCACACATTCATAGAGAGGATGCAGACATGTCCTTGTTACGCTACTCCGTGTCCCATGCATACATACGCACCTCACATCCGATACCACATGTGGCATGGTGTGCGGAACAGTGTGCAATGTCAATCTACACAGAGACACATGTTGGTTGCTGCAACAGCTGCAGCTTTTGAGGGAGCTCCAACATCAAGCTAATGCGAATCCCCCACACATACATGACAGAGTCACATCGTGCACCGTGGGTAGTGACATGTCAGGTGTGGTAACCCCTGTACCGGGCCTCAGGGGACACTTCCGTGTGTTGGTGTCCGTGCCATGCCAGTGACGCTCATCCCAAGTGTGCAGTACGACATGCACACATGTCAAAGGAGTCAAGGGCATGCCTGGCACACATTGCACCGTCACACTTTACATGTGTACACATCTCATCATACATCTGGGGCCTTCTCGACTCAGGAGTAATGTGCCACATCACAGCCTTTCACACCTGTGCTCCACACATGTAGTACTGGCCAGACAATGCCTTGATGTCCATCCATGGACAAGTATGTCAGCTCTATTCCTTCCTGTGTGCTGCCTGTCACCACTGTGATGTGTGAAAACCACCGTACTTTTGCTAAGAGGGCCTGTGTACGTTCCCGTATCACTATGGGAGTGCTGCCGTATGTGTACCCATAGTGATGGTGAGCGTACAGCCGTGTGTACGGTCCGTACCACCATGAGTACGCATACGCAAGAACACCAATAGTGGTACGGCCCGTACTCACGCCTGTACGTTCACTATCACCATGGGTGTCCTCGTGTATGCGTACTCGTAGTGGTACAGCCCGTACACACGCCTGTACGTTCACTATCACCATGGGTGTCCTCGCGTATGCGTACTCGTAGTGGTACGGCCCGTACACACGCCTGTACGTTCACTATCAATATGGGTGTCCTCGCGTGTGCGTACTCATAGTGGTACGGCCCGTACACACGCCTGTACATTCACTATCACTACGAGTACGCATACGCGAGAACACCCATGGTGATAGTGAGCGTACAGGCGTGTGTACGGTCCGTACCACCATGAGTACGCATTCGCGAGAACACCCATAGTGGTACGGCCCGTACAGGCGTGCGTACGTTCACTATCACTATGGGTGTCCTCGCGTATGCGTACTCATAGTGGTACGGCCCGTACACGCGTGCGTACGTTCACTATCACTACGAGTACGCATACGCAAGAACACCCATGGTGATAGTGAGCGTACAGGCGTGTGTACGGGCCGTACCACTACGAGTACGCATACGCGAGGACACCCATGGTGATAGTGAACGTACAGGCGTGTGTACGGGCCGTACCACTACGAGTACGCATACGCGAGGACACCCATGGTGATAGTGAACGTACAGGCGTGTGTACGGGCCGTACCAGTACGAGTACGCATACGCGAGGACACCCACGGTGATAGTGAACGTACAGGCGTGCGTACGGGCCGTACCACTATGGGTGTTCTTGCGTATGCATACTCATAGTGGTACGGCCCGTACACACGCCTGTACGGGCCGTTGCTATGCATTTGGGGTGCCCTAGGGCCCCGGAACGCACCGTACCTGTGTGTGAAGCTCAAAATTACATAGGGGGCACATGAGGGACAAATATTAAGGCCTACATGCATGCTGGTTGTCATGGAGACCAAGTTTAAAGTTTGAATTTGTTCTGGAAGGTGTACAGCAGAAGTCAGTTGGAATGAATCTACTTTGTTGCAATGTGTTTGTGGGGTTGACATCATGCTGAAGAAAAAAACACAATAAGAACCCACTGACTGTGCTAGGTTTGAAGGGATTGGAGGAAACATAGGATGCAAATGTGAGTGACCAATCACTCTGTACTCCTGTGCATGAAACAGGCCAGCAAGGCAGATATAAGGCAGCCAGGTCCCATGAGGGAGCCCTTGCCTGCACATCTCTGGATTCCACGACCCAGCTGCTGCTACTGATTCCCTGGAACCATGTCAAGGTCTGTGGAGAGGTCACAGCCCTTCACCCTGGAGGAGAACATGGCTTTGCTGGATGTGATCCTCCCACAGTACCCCATGCTGTATGGGCGTTCAGGGTATCAGGTGAGTGCAGAGTCCACTGGCACAGACTGTGTCCCTTTTTTGTGACTGTGACTTCTGGCATTGTGTCCAGGTGTCTCACACATGCTATGTACTGTAGGGGGGGTCCCAGGGGGGGGATGCCTGATGTCTCCCAGCCAGAGCATGCAGTGGTGCATGTCTGCCATCCTCACTTGCATCGTGTTTACTGTGACAATCACTGCATGGTGCATGCCACATTCTGCCTGTCTTATCCTCCTGGGAATGTTGCCTCTACAGTCCTCATGTGATTATGTGGTCAGCCCAGTGTGACAGGTGACTGTACCCACAGATGTGTGTTAGTTCTGTGTACCTGTGCTGAGAGTGTCCACATGATGTGTTCGTACCCTAGACATGGGTGTGTGTGTAAGTCCCCTGTCATGTGGGTGGGTGCATATGTGGAGTGTAGCACCCCAGCTGCATGAGGGATGGATATACCCTGGCCATGTGATGTGAGCAGGGAGCAGTGCTCTGTGTCTGACGTGCAGAGCCAGCCCCACACCTGTGAGCCCCCCCAGTCTAGTGGCACATGTGCAGAGTGAGGTTTGTCGCTGTATTTGGCAATGGCAGGTGAATGTCCTGTGCCTGTGTGTGTCTGTGTACTCTGCTGCGGTAGCGTCAGTGGCCTGTGGTATGTGACTGCTTAGAGGCGCTGCACATTATCCTGGTGTAGCTTGTGATGCACAGTGTGAGCCTGGATCATTGATTGTGTAGTTGCCCTCATTCCACCTGTGTCCTTTCAATGGCACGTACTGCTTTTGCCCTTCCCCAGAGGATCATGTCCCTATGACAAAGGTGCAATGCGTTGGATGCATACTATGCCTTGTTGTAAACAGCAAATGTGTTCTAATATGTGTCTCTGTGACATGTGCCAGGTGTATTGATGTAGTGTCACTTGTTCATCCTCACAGGTAGGCGCCTCTGCCAAGGAGCAGATATGGCTGACCGCCGTCAGCGCCGTGAGGAGTGCGGATGGTCGGAAGCGGCGCCTGTCCCAGGTGAGGAAACGCTGGCAGGATATCCGGTGCTGGACGCGGAGGATCGCACGGGTCCTGCTGGGGGACTCACCTGAGAGCCATAAGAACCGCGGGCGCCGCCGACTGAGCCACATCCACAAGCGTGTGCTGCTGGTGGTCTTTCCAGACTTGGAGAGGCGCTTACAGGAGATGCAGCAGCAGGAAGGGGGTAGGTACATGTGTGCTTGTTGTGTTTCACCAGCATTTGTAAGTGTTTATGTTTATGTTTATGTTTATGAGATTTTTATTGCGCACGAATACCCAAGGGTGTCTCGGCGCATGTGGAACATCCTAGTAACAAAAATATCTGAGGGGGTTACTGGTTAAATAGCCAAGTCTTCAAGAGCTTGCGGAACATCATGAAGGTGGGGGCAGTTTTTATAGCCAATGGAAGGGAGTTCCACAGCCTGGGAGTTGCTACCAGAAAGCGTCTGTCTCCCCATGTGGAAGTTCTGGTGCGTGGTACCGGGAGCAAGTGCGTAGAGGCTGAACATAAAGTTCTATTAGGAACATAGATTCAGAAAGCGTCCTTCAGGAACTTAGGTCCTGAATCATGGATAGCTTTATAGGCTATACATAGAGCCTTGAACTTTATCCGACTCTTTACTCTAAGCCAGTGCAGATGGTGTAAGGCCGCAGATGTGGGATGACGAAATGGAACATTGAGCAGTAATCTGGCTGCCGCATTCTGTACTGATTGTAGCTTGGCCAGTACCTGCTCCTGAGCATTAAGGAAGAGGCCATTGCCATAGTCCATTTTTGAAAAAACAAGGGTGGTAATTAAGGTTTTTCCTGCAGTTGAGGGAAGGTATGGCAGTAACTTCTTGATTTTTCTCAGCATGTGGAAGGATGCCGCCACAGCGTTGACGTGATGCTTAAACGACAGTTTATTATCGAACATAATGCCGAGATTCCTGACCTTGGTCACTGGAGTGGGGGGGGGGACCCATATCAATGGGCCACCAGATCGAAGACCACTCAGGAGATGGCCTGCCAAAGGTCAGCACCTCGGTCTTGTCCGAGTTCAATTTTAAACTGTTATCCGCCATCCATGAACTGATGGCCATCATCCCTTCTTGGAATTTAGCGGCGACTGCGGGACCGTCTTTTTGAACAGCCAGCACCAGTTGGGTGTCGTCCGCATAGGTAGTTAGCCGCAGCTTGTGAGCTTTTATAACCCTCGCCAGGTCCGCCACATATATATTAAATAATGTGGGGCTCAGCGAGGATCCCTGAGGGACCCCGCAAGGGAGAGAGAACGTGGGTGAGTAGAAGTTACCCAGTTTCACCGCTTGAGTTTGGTTAGCCAGGAACGAGGCAATGAGATCTTTTGCGCAATGCGTGACCCCCATGGATGCGACACGGTCGACCAAGATGGAGTGGTCGACCGTGTCGAAGGCGGCGGACAGATCAAGGAGTACCAGGATTGCGGCCCCCCCCGATCCATGATGGACCTGATCTCATCGGTAGCCTTTATCAAGGCCGTTTCCGTGCCATGATATTTCCTGAACCCGAACTGAGTATCATCTAATAGATTGTGATGGTCGATGAACTCAGATAATTGCAGGTTCATAACTGACTCAAATATTTTGGCAGGGAAAGGTAGGCAGGCAATAGGCCTATAACTAGCTGAGTCAGTGGGATCTAGAGATGGTTTTTTCAAAAGTGGTTTGATTACTGCCTTTTTCCAGATTTCCGGATAGGTACCTGAATGGAAAATGGAGTTACATAGATCCGTTAGAGGAGGTGCTATGACTTCAGTAAGAGTGTTTAATATCGCAGGGGGACATGGGTCAAACGGAGAGCCGGACTTGATGGAAGTGACCAACCTACTGATATGTTCAGTTGAGACCGGAAGGAAGTTGGTGAACTTGTGCGTGTGAGAAAGGGAATCAGGGGTAGCAAAACTAGTAGAGAGGGAGAAAGATGAGTAGATCGTGGAGACCTTAGTGAAAAAGAAACTGGCCAACGCATTGCACAGAGCTTGAGACAACTTTTTAGCTGAATGTTGGGCTGATTCAATTTGGGCCGAAAAGAAAATACTTTTGCATTTTACAATGTATTTTTTGTATAATGCCAGGGCGTCTTTATAAGTCTGCCTATCGACAGGATTATAGTGCTTTCGCCACCGTCTTTCCAGGTTCCTACAGTGTTGACGCTGTAAGCGAAGATCGTCTGTGAACCATGGAGCAGATGGTGATACCCTATTCGAGATAAAAGATTTGGCTGGGACCACATGGTTCACCGCATCAGAAATCCATTCCTGGTATCTGCAGGACGTTACGCTGGGATTAGGGGAAGCCTCGTACCGGGAGTCTACTAGAGTCTGGGAGAGAAGTGAGTGGTCCAAATTTTTCCAGGCTCTATAGCTGATGGGAATACGGGGCATAGGTTTGGAGAGGCTGCAGTTGTTAGCCTGGATGGAAAAGGTTACAGCAGAGTGGTCCGACCATACCACAGGACTCACCAAAGATAGGGAGAGCTTGGGGTTATTGGTGAACAGCCCATCCAGCGTATGTCCAGCTTGATGTGTGGGGACGTCTACCAATTGAGATAAGCCGGCCACATAAAGGTCAGCTATTAGTTGGGAAGTGTCTTTATTCTCAAGGTCCTCTAGGTGGAAATTAAAGTCACCTAAGATGGTAAAGTTCGGATGGCTTAATGAGAGTTCTACAAATTCTTCCAGGGCCAGAAGGAAGCGCGCATGGGGGCCAGGGGGACGATATAACAAAATCCCTTTAAAGGCCTGATTGTGGTTGAGTGAAATTGCGAAAAAAAACGCTTCACAGTATGGTCGATTTAGAGGGTCAGTTTTGACTCTTAGGTTAGCTTTATGAATTATAGCTAAGCCACCTCCTCTCCCCGTAGTTCTGTCTTGTCTCACCACACAAAAGCCGTCTGGGGTGGCTGAACAGAAATCCGGGCCCGAGGAGGCATCTCCCCAAGATTCAGTGATGAACAAGATATCAAGCTGCTGAGATGTGATAAATTCCCTTATTTCCCAACAGTGACTCGGGAGAGAGCGGGCATTAATGAGTGCAGCTCGGATGTGGCGAATTGTGGTGGAACCTGGGACAGTAGTATGCTTTACAGGGGAAGGACGGGGGGGAGCAAATTTGCAGCCTGGACATGAGGCAGGTATGGATATGAGACATGTAGCAGGGGGCAAACATAAGCACCTATCACTAGGGGTCCCTGAGTTCAGATCCATCAACTGGGAGTGGGAATAATATAACCTAGTGCACAGTTGCATGGATACACTGCCAGGGTTTAAAGGTGCTGTGCAGATCCAGTTACCCACTGTATAGCTGTGCTCTCCTGCCTCCGTTCCCCTCCTTGCAATGTGTTCCCTGGTCTGTGTGTAGTCACTCCTTCACAAGGTTATCTAGGCTGGCACTTTCTCCACGTAAACTATGCCTGTAGCATCATGTGTGGGGGTGGTGTGTAACCGGTTTTGGGACCTTGCCTGTGCCCTGTCCAGTTCAATACATGTGGGTTCCATGTCAGTTGGCACTGATGCTGAGTCCAGACATGGGAGTTAGTCTCACAAGTGTCATGCCTTACAGTGCGCATGTCCTATGTTGTGGCCTGTGACATGATGTGCATGAGTGTGCGATACGCATAGTGCAGGGATGGTGGCGTGTGTTGCAGTCATTCCCATTCAGGACCATGGAGCTGTGTTGCCACTACTGTCCCCTGGGGCATATTTTCCTAGGTGTCATGTGTGTCATCACAAAACGTGGACACTCTCAGTGTCTACAGCATAGGTTGTGCTCTGTGCCATTGTCCCCTGGCACCATGTATATTGACGTGAAATGTAGTACAAGTGTCCACTGTACAGCCTGACCTGATTTTCCTTGTTCATAGTCACAGTGGCCAGTGCCTGTGTGTCTTGTTACAATCATCTGATGCTGGCCATTTGTATATGATTATTTGGACAGGCGCACCTCGGGTATTTGGCGTCCAATCTTGCATTTATGCATCCCCTGTGTATTTCACCCAGACTAAGAGGTGTACGTGCCACCTGAGTCTCAACAGATTGTCTCATGTAGGGGGTGGTTGGTGCGGGGCAAGCCTACATGTCAAAACCTGAAATCTCCTTGCTAGTTCTGGCCAGTGTGTGATGTTTGGCTGGACATACACTCAAGGTGCAGTGAGCCAGTCATGTTGGGCATGTTTTCAGTATTACCTATGCAGCATGTGCCTCAAGCTCATGGATTTGGTCCCTCCTCATCCCTATTGTCGGCAACGCTGTGTGGTGCAGATGCAGTGCTGGATTGTCCCCAGGGCCTGGCTCCTCTGTCAAACTCCATTTCATGTCATTTGCTATTGTGTCATGCTCTCCATGGATTTTCATTGGCATGGTGGGTCAACCAACTGTGTGTTGCATGCCCTACATCTGTACCTTGTTTTGTAGATGTTACTGATCTTACTTTTCAGGCTATGCACTGTAACCTACGTAGATTGGACTCATGTGACATATGTATACAGGTGTGTGATTAATTGCTGTCTCTTCACCTTGCCCACAGCATCGTCGGGGGACACGGAGGGAGACATGAGCACAGACGGAGCGGAGGGACCGAGCACCAGTGCCAGCGTTCACATCGTGGCTGGCACATTGAGTGGTACAGAGGCGGAGGAGAGTGAGGCCGAGGACCTGTCCACTGGCACCACCGAATATGAAGCCGACGGGTCCGAGGATGATCTCTCCGAGTGGGCGGAGGCTGCACCAGCAGCTGACAGCGGCACAACATCGCACCCCGCCCCCTCCATTGCCATCAGCCGCCTCCCACTTGCTCATGTCCCTTCCCAATGTCCACGGTCACCACATGTCTCCTTCCTGCCAGGCACCGCACCCCCTGCCCCTGTCTCCACTGCTGCCGCCAATGCCGAGTCTGTGGACATCCAGCGGCAGTTGCAGGTTGGTCAGGCTGCGATCCTTAATGTCCTCCATGGCCACAGCCAAGTGCTGCACAACATGGAGGCATACTTGGAGGGCATTTTTTCATCGCAGGCTGACCAACGGCAGTTGCTGAGGTCCATAGACTCGACACTGACTGCAGCAGTTGGTCTCCTGCAGCGCTACGTCCCACCCCCTACCCCTGCCCCATCCACACTTCCCACTCCCATGCCTGTCCCACGTACACCCAGACATACGCATGCACACACCACAACAGACACAGGCACCACACCAGCAGGGAAGGTCATACGTACACCTCCTGGCACGCACACACAGGGTGAAGTAGGCACACCCACTGGGTCGGGGGGCAAACGTAAGACACGCAGCCAGAGTGGGAGTCCGCATTCCACCCAATCCACTCCCTCCAAATCCCCTCCCCTTAGCTCTCCTGGCCACATATCACACAAAGACTCCTTCATGGCCGCTCTGTCCCTGAGCCCCACAGTGACACCACCCCGCAAGCGGTCAAGGGAGTCCCCGGTCAGGGTGGTTGATTCCCCCCCTGTCTACACCCTCCCCCAGTGGCGCTGCGACCCATCCCTCTGACCCTCCCCCCACCTTGGGGCCTGTGGTTCCTTCGGGTGCAGGGGATTCCCTGGAGGACCTTGCTAAGGTGTGCAGCGAGATCCTGGCCTCCGCCTTTGGCCCTGCCCCACCCCCTGTGGTGGAGTCCTCTATCCCTGCACCCACGACGCCTACCCTTCGCCCTCCTGTCCCTGCGGTGCCTGGTTCTTCCCCCCCACATGATGCCCTCACCCCTGTGGAAGACAACGGAATCTAACTGTGCAGGCAAGCTAGGGGACACGCATCCCACTGTGTCCCCCATCCAGCTGTGACTTCTGGACTGCCCTATGGGCTTTGTAAATATTGAACTTCCTACAAACAAGACTTTTTTGGTTCATGCTGAATAAAGCAATTTATTTTTTTCCTCTTGGAACACTACTGCTTTGCTGGTATTGCTGTTGGTGGGGCTGCTACATGGTTTTGGGTGGTGTTCATGTGTTGGGTGTGTGGGAAATGTAGTAGTGTGCTGGTCATAGGGGGGACCCTGAGATCTGTGTGCCATCACACGGTGTTAGCTAGGTTTCTCTGTTCATGTAAGCAGTTGCTGCATGGTGAAATTGTCCAAAGGTGTATTCCTTGCTCTGTGTACCCTGACATCTTCCCTGCAGGGTGTTCCCAATATTTAGCGCTGAGCTGTGTGTACATTAGCTGGGTGTGTGACGGACTCCTTCAACTTTGCACATGCATGCTGAGCAATGTCTCCACCTGCATCATTCGTGGCATCCTTGGTAGTCATTGTACTTGTGTGTGTGGACTATTGACATGACTTCATGTGGACATGTTTTCTTTTCTGCGCTAAGCATGTGTATACTCCCAGCCTCGCACACATGTGGTACATGTACTGCAGGGTCTTTGTGCACCTGACTGAAATTTGTGGGCATGGTATCTGTGGCTACTCCACCCTTTGCGTTACATGGGCACTGCTGTGAGTGTTAGGCACACACCCCTCCTGCGTCTGGGCACTGCTGGGAGTGATAGGCACCCACCCCTCCTGTCTCTGGGCACTGCTGGGAGGACTCTGCACACACCCCTCCTGTCTCTGGGCACTGCTGGGAGGACTCTGCACACACCCCTCCTGTCTCTGGGCACTGCTGGGAGGACTCTGCACCCACCCCTCCTGTGTCTGGGCACTGCTGGGAGGACTCTGCAACCACCCCTCCTGTGTCTGGGCACTGCTGGGAGGACTCTGCACCCACCCTTCCTGTGTCTGGGCACTGCTGGGAGGACTCTGCACCCACCCCTCCTGTGTCTGGGCACTGCTGGGAGGACTCTGCACCCACCCCTCCTGTGTCTGGGCACTGCTGGGAGGACTCTGCACCCACCCCTCCTGTGTCTGGGCACTGCTGGGAGGACTCTGCACCCACCCCTCCTGTGTCTGGGCACTGCTGGGAGGACTCTGCACACACCCCTCCTGTCTCTGGGCACTGCTGGGAGGACTCTACACCCACCCCTCCTGCGTCTGGGCACTGCTGGGAGTGATAGGCACCCACCCCTCCTGCGTCTGGGCACTGCTGGGGGGACTCTACACCCACCCCTCCTGCGTCTGGGCACTGCTGGGAGTGATAGGCACCCACCCCTCCTGTCTCTGGGCACTGCTGGGAGGACTCTGCACCCACCCCTCCTGTCTCTGGGCACTGCTGGGAGGACTCTGCACACACCCCTCCTGTCTCTGGGCACTGCTGGGAGGACTCTGCACCCACCCCTCCTGTGTCTGGGCACTGCTGGGAGGACTCTACACCCACCCCTCCTGCATCTGGGCACTGCTGGGAGTGATAGGCACCCACCCCTCCTGTCTCTGGGCACTGCTGGGAGGACTCTGCACCCACCCCTCCTGTCTCTGGGCACTGCTGGGAGGACTCTGCACCCACCCCTCCTGTCTCTGGGCACTGCTGGGAGGACTCTGCACCCACCCCTCCTGTCTCTGGGCACTGCTGGGAGGACTCTGCACCCACCCCTCCTGTGTCTGGGCACTGCTGGGAGGACTCTGCACCCACCCCTCCTGTGTCTGGGCACAGCTGGGAGGACTCTGCACCCACCCCTCCTGTGTCTGGGCACTGCTGGGAGGACTCTGCACACACCTCTTCTGTCTCTGGGCACTGCTGGGAGGACTCTACACCCACCCCTCCTGCGTCTGGGCACTGCTGGGAGTGATAGGCACCCACCCCTCCTGCATCTGGGCACTGCTGGGGGGACTCTACACCCACCCCTCCTGCGTCTGGGCGCTGCTGGGAGTGATAGGCACCCACCCCTCCTGTCTCTGGGCACTGCTGGGAGGACTCTGCACCCACCCCTCCTGTCTCTGGGCACTGCTGGGATGACTCTGCACACACCCCTCCTGTCTCTGGGCACTGCTGGAAGGACTCTGCACTCACCCCTCCTGTGTCTGGGCACTGCTGGGAGTGATAGGCACCCACCCCTCCTGTCTCTGGGCACTGCTGGGAGGACTCTACACCCACCCCTCCTGCGTCTGGGCACTGCTGGGAGTGATAGGCACCCACCCCTCCTGTCTCTGGGCACTGCTGGGAGGACTCTGCACCCACCCCTCCTGTCTCTGGGCACTGCTGGGAGGACTCTGCACCCACCCCTCCTGTTCCTGGGCACTGCTGGGAGGACTCTGCACCCACCCCTCCTTTGTCTGGGCACTGCTGGGAGGACTCTGCACCCACCCCTCCTCTGTCTGGGCACTGCTGGGAGTGATAGGCACCCACCCCTCCTGTCTCTGGGCACTGCTGGGAGGACTCTGCACACACCCCTCCTCTGTCTGGGCACTGCTGGGAGTGATAGGCACACACCCCTCCTATTTAACAATATGTACGCTTAGAACATACACGTGTGTGGGTTCGCTCCATGGGGGTACGGTTCGTACTTACACTGTTGGGGTGGGAGTACGCTCCATACGTACGCGGGTGGGGTACGGGTCGTACTTACACTGTTGGGGTGGGAGTACACTCCATACGTACGCGGGTGGGGTACGGGTCATACTTACACTGTTGGGGTGGTGGTACGGTACGTACATACACTGTTGGGGTTGGGGTACGCTCCATGCATACGAGGTGGGGGTACGGGTCGTACTTACACTGTTGGGGTTGGGGTACGCTCCATGCATACGCGGGTGGCGGTCCGGGTCGTACTTACACTGTTGGGGTGGGGGGTACGCTCCATATGTCTGCGGGTGAGGGTACGGGTCGTACTTACACTGTTGGGGTGGGAGTACGCTCCATACGTACGCGGGTGGGGTACGGGTCGTACTTACACTGTTGGGGTGGGGGGTACGCTCCATACATCCGCGGGTGAGGGAACAGGTCGTACTTACACTGTTGGGGTGGGGGTACGCTACATACGTCCGCGGGTGGGGGTACGGTCCGTACATACACGGTTGGGGTAGGGGGTACGCTCCATGCATACGCGGGTGGGGGTACATTCCGTACGTACCCGTGCCCACGCTGTGGAATGCTTGTGCGGGCCGTACCCAGGGCTTTGCCACGTGGGTACAGCCGTCCCGCCATTGTTGGGGTGATGTAGGTGTGGGCGTGGTACGACTCATACCCACGCTCTTAAGGTGTGGGTACGGGACGTACCTGTATAGTTGTGTTGCCGGTTTGTGTCGTCAGGCACTTCCGTTGTGGCGGATGCTGGCTTTGCTGGACACGCCCCCACCCCCTCGTAGTGACCAGGGCCTGGGGGTCAGGTATGTCCAGGGCATGTGTGCTGTGTGACTTTGGTGGTGGTTTTGTGGCCTGCCCCTGGTCCTGCCCCCCCCCTTTCCCCCCTCCCTTAGTTGTTCTGACCTTCTGCGGCGTCTGCGTCGGAACCTGTAGAGGAGGTCGACTGCTATGAGGGCCGGGATGACACGTAGGTTCGGGTCCATGTCTGTCCGTCGCGTACAGGTCCTCCTTGTTCGCGTCGTCCTGATTTCCCGGCAGTTTTTGGCAGCCGGAAAATATTGTCCGTGCGGGATGACGTCGGTGCGAATCGTAATTCCTGGTTCGTGAATGGCAGGCTGCGTGCGTCCCGACGTCACGTCGGCACTTTCCCGGATCGCATTTGTATGCTTATTTTGGTCGGTCGGGGTTTTGTACGATTCGTACGGAAATGGTGTTTCCGTGCGAATCGTAATTCCATGTTTGTATATTGTTACGACCGGGTACGCGTCGGACGGAGAATATGCTCCGTCCGACGGTTCGTACCCGGTTTTTACAGGATCGTGATCGGCGCCAATGTATTTACTAAGATATAGGTCACTTCTGTTATGTCATAGCGATGGCGCACTTCAGGCAACCTAGCCCCAATGCAGGCCCCCTTGTGCCATGGGGCAAGGGTGCCTTTTTTACAAGCACAATTGTTTTGTGCAGGAAGGAATATCTTCCTGCACAAAAAACGATTCATAGAGGCATATTCATTTTTGTATGGGAACAGGAGGAAACAATAACATATAGAGATATTTCTTCTTGTTACTCCCCTCTCGGGTTGACGCTCTTCATCAAAATAAATGGGTGGGTGCATTGAATCGCCCATGCTCTGTCCATGCAAAGGATGCCTCTCGTAGTGCGTCACTGTTTTTTTACAAAGCCATGGAAAGCCTTGCATATCGGACCTTGCATGGCTTCGTAAATCTCTGCTAGCATTTTGCGTCATGGCTGTGCCAAAAACATGGTGCAACCACAATGCAAAATAGTAGTAAATCTGGGCCTTAGAGTATGGAGCATCTCTTTATATGGCTATCTACCATTTTTGGAGCCCTTATCTGGATGCCAAAGATTTATCTAAATCAGTCTCTTGATATGGGAAAGAAGTGGAAATTCAAGCTAAGGAAAGGGCGCAATGCCATAAGCAGTGCTTAGTCTGCAAGGTTATTGTCATAACTCAATTCAAAGGGCCACTGGCAAGCAGGAGTTACTGGGCTGATCTGTGGTGGTTGAGGCCTTTTACTACAGATGTCCCAGGGCCCACTCTCCTATGGATCCTGTTCAACTTGGCTAAGCACTTCTTCTGCATCTGACTCTCTATTAAGTAGTGTCGGACGAGCAGTTAAAGCTCCTTCAGGGGAAAAGCGCATATACAGATCAATGAACACAACTCATAGACAAACGTGCAAGCAGCACAATCAATAAATCAATGTCCAGTCAAATAGTTGTTTTTATATAAAATAAGTATTTTTACTCCCATTCTACACATGCAAAGATAAACGACTTTGCATTCATAAGCAATCCCTCTTGAGATCGGGGCTCTAGTAGTTGTCAGGCCATTCCATTCCCTGCTAACATTAGTGCATGGGTTCACTGTTATTCCCTATTCACTGATGACCACATGAAAGGAATGTGAACTATTAGGCCATACTCAAGACTTTCCCCCTTTCGGAAGTTCAGTCACAAGAGTCTACAGAGTCATATTGACAATGCCAGTTTGCCCCCAAAGGCCCCAAATGCCCAGTTCATGGCTTATACGCTCCGTCGGAATGGGACCCTTCAATGGGGCAGCAAAGCCCTGCTCCAGATCAGCAAAGTCAATCTGTGCATGGTTAGAAGCAGCAGCACCAGGTAAGCACATGCTCTCTCCTCTTAAATATGCTACAGACTGTTTCTAGCGATCAGGGTTGTTCCTGCTCAGGTGATCACATTGTAAGTCATACTTATCTTCGTGGGAGAGATGAATGAACTCCATGCTCCGAAAGGGCTCTGGTGATGTCCTTTGATCCTCTGGCTTCCTTCGGTGCAGTTCACCGTATGCAGGCCTGATCTGCCTTAGTCACAGCAGCAGTTGCTCTATCCCTGGCATTGGCCCGAATCTGTGTACTCAGCATCTCTGGCGGCCCCTCCTAGCATACGAAGTCTCCGCCACAGCACTCCAAGTCTGGTCACACTGACCTGGTGTTGATGTTCATGGTGGCTCCATCTCTGGCACATGGGGTCACCCACCAGGAGGTTGTGCAGGCCTGGTGCTCTTCACACAACCCTTGCTCCTTGACTCAGTCTACAGTGGGCCCTCATGGTACACGGGGTCACCAAAACTACTCAGCACATGGGCTATGGCCCAATCGGTGCCAGCACAGCTCCCTCACACCCCGCTCCTTGACACAGTTCATGACGGCCCCATCCAGCATAACGGGGCCACCAAGACAGTCAGCACACGGGCTACCTCCTGATCGGTGCAAGAGCAGATTCCTCACACCTTGGGCAGGGAATCCTCCTAATAGGGCTCACCCCTGGACCTTGTTCCTTCCAATCTTCTCCTCTTCCTCACAGGGCACACTGGTCTTGGCAAGCAGGCAGGTGCTGGTGCTCCTGGCTCCATGGCAGGTGGTCTTGATTTCCCTGGATGATGTCCCCTCACCCAGCAGGGATACTCGCAGGCCTGGAACCACAGTCCTGGTCACAGGCAGAAGTCTTACAGAGCTTTGACTCATCACACAGCTCATCTGGCTGCTCGACAGATGACAACGTTTGGGGTTTTAAACTCCCCTACTTATCCAGATATTCCATGTAATGTAATGTGACTTAGTGTCAGAGTCTTTTTTTAAGATTTATGTTGGAAGTTGACATATTTCCCCTTTCTTCTTTCTTCTCAAGGCTGTCTGTCACAGTAGGCAGGACTCCGAAGCTGATTTTTCCCACAAGAAGATTCATGGGAGTGACCAGAGTTCATACCTGTAGGTCAGCCACAGTGATATGTGCATCAAATGGTTATTCCTAGGCTCCTAACCCTACTCTTTTTGATTCCCTTATCAGCCCCATATTTCTCTTCCTGAGGTGTGTCCAGGCCCCTTCCTTATGATCGATCTCTGTAGGTCAGCCACAGTGATATGTGCATCAAATGGTTATTACTAGGCTCCTAACCCTACTCTTTTTGATTCCCTTATCAGCCCCATATTTCTCTTCCTGAGATGTGTCCAGGCCCCTTCCTTGTGATCGATCAATTGAATCAAATATCCCTTTGAAATTCACAGAGAGTCTGGCTCTCCCAGCCACCAGTTCAATTTCCCTCCCAGCTTACAGGAATGCAGCAACACACAAATATGTCTGGAATGGCTCTCTCCTCCTCATGTTTTCACCAGACAGACCTGGGTTTCCCAAAATGGAACCCAAGGTCCTCCATGTAATGTACCAGTAGAGGTACACTAGAACTCTGTGTACATTCACAGCACAGTTACTGCACAACACTATTATCCTCCTGTACTTTGACACCACAAGAAATATAACTACATAGGGCAAATGCATTCAGTTTGTGCACACTGCTCAGTACTGTAGACTTTCTGTACTGTACAAGAGTGTGTTATTTAAAAAACACACTGCAAGGATACACATATTTACTAGCGAACTGTACCACACTTCACTACACCCCTTATGTAGTGTACTTCATGCAAGCACACATGCACTCAGCATTTTTTTCCGTCACACATCTGCTTCCACATCTACCTAATGTAGGCCAGGGGTGAATAAAGCACACAGCAGAGGAACTTTTGAAAATGAGAGAGAGCCTGTAGGCCTCACACCAGTGACACAGGGTAAAAAGGTCCTGTTCACTACTATTGATCACTACACAGTAGGCTGCCACCACAGCACGTGCCCTGCTTAACTCCTGGTGATGGCAGTAGCTTTTCACCACTATGAGGGCAGCACTTTGGGCTCCCCTGTCTGTCCAACAAGACCACAATATGTGAGCCAGGCCTATTTCATGGTGCATATACATGATCTATGTTCACCTATGACAAAAAATCTGCATTTGGTATCCAGATAACATTACAGTTTGGGGCAGGAGTACATGTCTCTTACCATGCAGAGGACTTTGCCATCCCAACAGCTATGAAGCTGCTTCTCTACAAGAAACAGGTTTGCTGCCTCACACCATAGACCCTGCTGGTTGCACAAGGTCTCAAATAAAGAAAATAGCAGAGGCTCAACCACTTAGGCTAGCATACTCTCCTAAACTGCCGATTGAAATGTGCGACTGGTTCCCATTGAGCAATGATGGGGCAGTAATACAAATACTCCACGCACTAGACATAGAGCATATGGCGGATTTCTTCCTGGATGGAACGGTGAAAACGTGGGTCCAAGTGCTTATGCCGGCTACTCAAGTGACAACTCTAAATGCTTACCAGTACTAGAGGGTGCACCAGGCGCTGCACTCGACATTATGGGCAGGCATGGCAGAATAGCAAGAGATTAAGTCATTGCCATATCTCCTTCAGTCCAAATCTCCTCAGCATGGTATTTCAATACTATAAGCACTTACCAGGGGGCATAAGAGATACTCAAGTTTGGCCACAGCTTGGCGGCTTTTGGTCTGCTATTAGCAAAGTGTAGGATTGCAATGAGATGGATAAGTGGTCCACTGCCTAAACTGGCAGACAGGAACACGGACCTAGCCTATTGTTCCACACAATCAGATAACTACAATACATTAATGCCTGCCCGATGTCGACCCAAGAGCATATGGGGACCATACCAGGCACATTTGGTGCAGAAAGCTGCCAAAGACACAGAGCAGGAGGGGCAAAACAGATCGGGTATTGATTGAGATATAACTTGGAGACAGACAAGATACAAATAAAATGCTCGCATAGAGCATTATCTAAGGGTACAGAAACCCTGGGTGCAGAAGGGGGGGCATATTGCAATGTTGCTGCAGCTCTTATACTAAGAACATAAAATGATGGATAAACAGTTGTAAACATAAATGGCTTTTAATGGTTGTACCATTGGACAAAGGAACAGTGTAAGCACAGACAATAATGTACCATACATACTACTTGTATGGCTGTAATGTCTTTAAAATTTAAATAAAGTTTTTTTAAAAAGAAGCAGGTCTGCCCATGTTTATTCAATTGTACTACAGCCTCAGGCTGCTGTTATCTCCAATAATACTAGCTGGTGCGATAAAGTTATTTGGTACTTCAGGGAGAGGGTTCAGACAATACACTGTTGATGAAGCAGCTCTCTTCCTGTCATGTGTGAGTGCCATATTATTGTCATGCATTCCATTCATGATTCCTGCTTTGAATGTCTGCTGTCCCCAAAGCTATGTTGTCGGACATAGATCAAAAGCTGGCCTATCTAACACAGAAACGATTCTGAGCTCTTGAAAGCACTGCAAGCAATGCAGTGGCCCCTATTCACATGCTGTCTAGCTGTTGCTGATACTGTATGTGGTTGAATCCAGCAACTTGGTGTTGATAGATGAAGGACTTTGAAATTTACTCCAACTGGGCATCAACAGCAAAAAGCGTCTGAAAAGTCTAATGATCCATTGTGTAGTGACTTGCAAGAGAGACAATTCTTTCTAATTTAATGAAAATCTGTTTGACAGTAACCCTGACCGGAGAAACTGTCTCAAGAGCTACCTCATGGTCAAGAAGTATGTTAAATATGCATTCCAATCCATCGTATTTTGGCCACCATGCCACCTCACACAGGAACCAGCCATATCCAAATAAGCCTTGGTCCTGCTTCAATGGTAATAGTCCAGCCTGAACTGCCATGACTGATCCCATCTGAAAGGGAACACTGGTAATGACCGATTAGTTGTAGCCTCTTTGGGCATGCCAGCATGGTATAGTTAAGCACTAAGGCACAGTCAGCATAAGACCCATTTCTGGGCATACCCATCGCACTTACGGCACCGCCTGCAGGAAATCAAAAAAGTGATGGATGAAATGCTTGAATGAATTGCAGCCACTGGCAAACACTTGCCCTACACTCCAGTCCATTGTTAACTTTTTTTCCACCATGCCAGTTAATACTGGAACCAGCTATATGCAAATCAGCAATGTTCCTGCTATGATAAGAACAGCTCAGCCAAAACTGCCAAGTCAGGTCACCTCTAAATAGCAACACAAACAACCTCAGTCTGGTTTCTGTGTATTTATTTAGACCTTGCCAGTAGGGACTAGCTTGAGTCCTATTGCACAGTGAGAATGAAAACCTTTTCAGGGCATACCCGTCATACGTAGGCCATTGCACTGAGGAAAGCAAAAAAAGGGATGTGTAAAATGCTTGAATTAATCCCAGCACTAGTAACTACTTGGGCTGCATTCTACCATTTCACCTCAGACAGGAACCAACTCTACGCAATTCATCCTTGATTCTGTTCCAATAGGAAAAATTTAGCCTGAACTGGCGTGGCAGATCCCTTCTGAAAGGCAACACAACAATATCAGATCTGCCTATTGTTTATAAACATTTTATTCTTGAAAGTTAACCTCTTCTATGCCCATAACGAGATAGTCTCGTCATGGAGTACGGTTGCGCTGTGCCCATGACGAGACTATCTCGTCATGGACCCCGCCCGCTAATGTAACGCCCGGCACAGGAGGGGGAAAGGGCGGGGCACTGAAGGGGTTAAACAAAACCTAAACATTGTAATTCTAATCAGTGCACATTGTTAGCTGCAATTTAAAGGGAACAGGTTTTTCAAATCATGCTAACTACCACAAAATAAACATTTACTATAAAAATACATGACAGGCACTATGTGTAACATGGTCCTACTTTGCCATCTCAGGGTTCTGGTGACATTTACAAACCATTCGGCAAATGTCAATATTAGACCATATTACACACTCACCCATTATATGGCCTCTATATATATTTATTTCCACTGAAAAAGGGTTAAAGTACCTTTTGTCATACGGCTTCTACTTTCTCAGTAGGAACTGTGAGTTTGATGGGCAACATAACCATTGGGATGTGGTAGACTGATTCTATGCACCGCCTCAGGATATGTTGGCCTATAGTCCTGCTATCTCACAGTGAAACCATAAGTACCCCTGAACCTGGGAAGGTAACAAATGGATTGCGTAAGCTCAGGACATGACAAACCTGACTCCCCAAGTAATCAAATCTAGAACCCTTTCGCTCAGTCACTTGTGCATACCTGAAGAGATATACAAGAAGTACACAAGTAAGCGTTTCAATATTTATTGAAGCATTGCAATTCTTGTAGGTTGCAAAGTCATCGTGTGCCCTGGGCACCCCCAACTTTTTGCTGAATGGTACCGGTGGTAACTGACTCTGACTGACCCTGGGCTCTGCCTAACCAGGCCCAGGGCCAGTGCTGTGCTGAAAGAGACACATTTAGCATACAGTGAAAACACCTACTTACACTAGGGTACACTATGGTATGGGGTACCCATGTGATTAGCATGACCTACACTATCAGACCTCATTAATTAATAGGGCAGGCGGGTTAAAACTACCTAGAAGTCCCTAGTACACAATATGGAATTGCAGTTTAGAGGCAAGCAGTGTTTTCTGCACTTGCTGAAGCCTGAGGTCAGTTTAAAAGTATCCCTGGGTGGCAGGACTGCTTTTAAAAAGTAAATTGTGCCCAAACTAGACTTTGGTGTTTGGGGCACTTAAAAATGGATAACCTACAATGTTTTGGAATATTAGGAACCCCCAGGATCTCCCCTAGGTGTTCCAGGGGTGGGGAGGCAGGTATTTATAAGGTAGACCTTTATAAAAATGAGTTTTATATGCCATGGGTTAAGTGAAATTTCACATTTCACTCCCCATATTGTGATAAAGTGCTGCCCAAATACGACTTTGATGCTAGGAGCATTGTGGAGGGAGGATCTGCAATATTTCTACAGATTCAGAACCCCCAAAGTCTCCCATAGTTGTTCCATGGGGTGGGGGTCCTGTAGATATAAGCGAAGTACTTATAAAATATGTTTTTATAAGCTCTAGTGCTGGAAACATGACCCAAGTCATTTTTCCCATTGCAAATCCCATGCCACATAGGTTAGCATGGAAATAGGTTATTAACTAATAACGTCTGATAGGAGAATGATAGAACTTTCATTCAAAGACTTCCCAGAATGGTAGTGATAAATCCAGCAATATGATATTGTTAAATTTCTCCTAAAATGTACAGATACGAAGTTATAAGACTTTCTTGTTTGTAAGTCCAGATTCAGCCTTTCAATGGTCTGTCCTGATTGGTCAGAGTTAAGTGGATTAGCCAGGCTGCCTTGAAGAGGTGATAAAGAGCCCCTGGGGTTAACCAGCTGGGAGGGCAGTGTGCTGCTACACAGGAATGCCAGAGCAGGGGGAGGAGTTGTAAACCATGGTCTTCAAAGAGAAGAGGAGGCCTCAGTGTCATTTACAACTTCACTCTTTTGACCCTAATGCCAGAGCTAGGGTATGGAAGGAATGCACAGATGCAAGGGGGAGAGTCTATGGAAAGTAGCCATCCTAGCCAGCTCTTATCTCCCTGCTGGAAAATCAGCCATCATGAATTTGGAGGATTTGGTCAGCAGTGACCTCCTGCTTGACCCAGAGAACTGGTAATAAGTATATGAGAGGGGCAGAGTCTCTCAGATCTGCTGCTTGAAACTTAAGAAAGCAAGGCGTTGCCATGATGAGAAGTTGGGGTGCAACATTCTAAGGTCTGCCCTCAGAAGACTGCACCAGCTGAAACTACAGCCCTGTGGATTACCTTGCTGTAAAAGAACTAAAGAGTGGACTCCCCGCAAGCTACAGGTTAACAGAGCTCACCTTGAACATCACCACCGAGGATCCTCCACCTGGAGAACTACCAGTGGATTTGTAAGGGTTTTGTCCACGTGAATTGTGGGAACTGGAATCCTCACCCTTCAAGAATCATCTTGGAGCTTCCAGACCCTTAAAGTGAGTTTGAGACACTGTAGGACCCTTTGGGGAACTTCAGGAAGAAATGCCAGATGTTTGGAGCTCTTTGGAGCAACTTTGGAAAAAAGCTCCATAGGGGGACTGACTCAACCTGGTCAACCAAGCCGCCTGCCTTCAACCGAGAGCCGGCCAAGCCATCCAGGTTCGTTCCGCTACAAGCTCCGTCGGTCCGACTTCCAGAGTTTGACCAGGAGTAGAAGCAAATCTGTGGCCGGCGAACCCTCACCGAATCCGGCCTGGTGAAGAGCATCGAGTGACCCCACAGAAAAAGCTCCAGAAAAGTTTCTAAGTCCAAAGGTAAAAACTGTGACCGGGACCTTCAGCGAGGGGTAGCCGCTCAGGGCTCCATTGCGGTCGGCCTGAAACGTTGACTTTGAGCCGGTCTATCGCACCCAGATATCCCAATATGGTGCTATACGTTTCTAGGTGCTATGCAATGCTTAATCTTTGAAAATTCATATCTCCGGTTCCCTACATTGGATCTTTGTCGTTTTGGTGTCATTTTAAAGATAAAAATATCTCCTATTTTTATAAATTGGTGTTGGATTTTTATTATGCACTGTGTCTTAATTATTTACTGATTTGGTGTTTTTAAATGCTTTACATACCTGTCTTTGAAGTTAAACCTGCCTGCTGCAAGCCAAGCCACCAAGGGTTTATTTATTTATTTTCTTTGTGGGTTTATATAGCGCTAGAATCGACTCCAGCTGGAGTATCTCTGCGCTTTCTGGAGCCGGTAGAAACAGAGGAATAATAGGAGCTAGATCTCGTTTCTGAACAACACAGTCTTCAGGAATTTCCTGAAAGTGAGATGCTCTTTGCACTATCTCAGATGAAGAGGAAGTCTATTCCATAGGGTAGGGCCTGCAATAGATAGCGCTTTACTACCGTGTCTAGATTTCTTTGCACGGGGAGTCACCAAAAGAAGACAGTTACTGGACCTAAGTGAGCGACTAGGAACATAGGGAACAAATTTGTTCTGAAGATAAATAGGCCCTTGGCCATTTAAACACTTATGGATCAAGCAGCATATCTTGAACTTAGATCTCTGGCGAACGGAAAGCCAGTGCAGTTTCTCCAGAAGGGGTTTGGACGCAGTTCTTGGAGGAACATTAAGGACAAGACGAGCCGCGGTGTTTTGAATGACCTGAAGTTTGGCCAACACATTTTCGTTGGCAGAAAGCAACAGGCCATTGCAATAGTCTATACGACTCAGAACCAATGTCTGGACCAGAGTTCTTCTAAAAGAGTCCGGTAGCAAGGGAAAGACTCTGCGTAGCAGGCCAATCGTATGGAAACAAATTCCAGCGGTATGGTTAACATGCTGTCCAAATGACAGGTCTTGATCCATCCGAATCCCTAAACTCTTCAGAACCTGTTTGGGTTCTAGAGCTACTCCCAAATCGGGGGGCCACCAATCAGGGGTCCACAATAGTTTGGCTTCTCCAAACAACATTAGTTCCGTCTTACTGACATTGCATTGCAGGAAGTTAGAAGACATCCAATTAGCCACCGCCTTCATGCCCCCAGAAAAGGAGTTTTTAATTTCTGCGGACATTGTCTTAAAAGGGAAGAGGAGCTGCGTGTCATCTGCATAGGATACTGGGATGAATCCATAGCTGCGCATCACTCTTGCCAGGGGTGCCACATAGATGTTAAATAAGGTAGGGCTCAAACAAGAGCCCTGTGGCACCCCTTTAGATATCTCCACCTCCGCTGATCGATATATGTCCATGATCACTCTCTGGGAGCGCCCCGATAGGAAGCTCTTTAGCCAATCAATGGCTTTATCCTCAATACCAGCGTTCGACAACCGGTCAATAAGAATGGTATGGGACACGGTGTCGAACGCTGCTGAAAGATCTAAAAGAACTAGGATTACAGAGAAACCCTTGTCCTGATACATATGTAAGTCGTCCATAACAGACAGCAAGCTGGACTCTGTACTGTGTTTCGGCCTGAACCCTGATTGTGAATAGTCCAGGCCGCCAACAAGTTCGATATGATTGGACAGATGACCATTAACATATTTTTCGATCAGTTTCCCTGAGAATGGTAAAAGGGATATGGGCCTGAGATTTGTTAAATCGGACCATGGGATAGCAGTATTCTTCCTAATCGGCCTGATAAGAGCATGGGAATCATTTTCTAAGACCTATTCTGAGCCCTGTACTGTGTTAGTGGCCTTATTACCAGTTGCAGACCTACATTTGTCCCTTCTAATAAACCACTTTCCAAAATTGTATAAAATATTTGTACTGCAACGACTAATAGACAGAAACTAATGAGAGTTGTTAGCATCACAAGTACAGTGAAAAGGTTAAACAATTCCACCATTGTACTAGAGCAGTTTATATATGATGGTATGTAAGTACTGTGTAAAGTGTACTCCTACTATGTGCTCCCGTACCAAGTTGCCTAGGGTGTGTGATCTGCCAAAATCTCCTACTGAACGATCTGACTCCCCATTACCTGAGGCTAAGTGTCATCAGGGGCCCATTTTGGTCACAAGTTGGACATCCCTTCTTGCAGGGGGGAACAGGAACAGCTGGGCTAGAATTCCGACAAGCAGCAGCCTCTCAGTGACAGCAGAGAGCACCTCTGATTTGAACATGGAAATGCTCATGTTTATATTAATATAACAGATCCATGGTTTGGTGCGGAGACCTCAGTATGACTGTCATCTTATGATAGGTATGTCACCTACCTGACGATCAACAAACAACAACATTTGCACTGTGAACTTTATCTCTTATGCTAAGGGCCTTATTATGAATTCAATGGTCCATAGGATTGCTGAACCGGTGGTGGCAGTCTGACCACCATTACACTGTGGACAGCCCACAGTATTACAACTGTTGCGGTCAGATCACCACCAGACAGCCAGCACCACCGAGATCAATGATCCTGCTGAGCCGGCAGTCTGCAACTGGCTGTGATATGCTGGCAGTGCCACTGCCAGCATCGCGGAGCATTTTATGAGTTGCATTTTTGGCGCCCTTTTCATAACGGTGACCCTGCCATGAAAAGGGTGGTGGAAAGGCAACAAAGGGGGCCCTAATAGGGTCCTCTGCCAGATTTGGCCTGGGGGTGCATACCCGGGGGCACATGTAGTGCATCCCTGTATTTGCACCCCCACTTCCTGCATAGTGTGGCATGTATGTAACACTAGCATTAAAGTGCATTATCACATGATTTTGCCCTGAGGAAGCCCATGTTTAGGCGAAATGTGTTGGCTGTGCTTGTTGAAAATGAATGGAATAAAAAAAGCAAAAACTACAAGCAGTAACTGACTAGTCTTGTTTGCTCTAGTCCCGTGTTTTAATTGTTGTCTGCTACATTTTGATTTCTGTTGCCTCTTATATCATGTTCTAAGGTGTCTAACGTATGTTCAGTTGGTAACTTGACTTATTCATTGGTGATTACTTCAGGTTGTGCAGCGTTAGGTCTCCAGACTGCCAATATTGATCTCAATTTAACAAACATGAGCAGGTAAAACAGCAGTGTCTCTTCCCCTGCCTAAGTCAGCCAGGTAGCAGTTTCTGGTATATTTCATGAAAATTTAGAAATTCAATTGAAATGCCACAGTTGAAGTTCACTAGTTATGGCCATGCCACACTTCAAGTTCACTGATTATATCCATGCCAAACATAATTTGCACACCAAATACAATGCTCACAACCTCAAAAGGGATGTGTCAGATACATTTACAAATGTTTTAAATATTCTTACAGATGAGGTTACATATCATGTTACCCTTAACATTGTAAAAAAGATAACTATGAATGAAGTATTAGTTATTGATTTGAGTATATATTGCTATTTAATCATGTTGTACTTTTAAGTGTGTTTTTAATAGGTATAAAATTAGGAGCTCATGAGTCATAAACTTGATGTGCGAATTACAGTTTCTCTTGCAACCAGCCAAATAAAGTTTTCACAGAGCCATAATTAGCAATCTGGACCGGTAATGAATGATCAGAGAAAAAGCTCCCTCATCCAATTACTTGAATCAGTGTTTGAGGATACTTCAAGGATTCAATGGTCCAGCGATTGGCACTCCATGCTGGCCCACATCATCTTCAAAACAAGTAGCATCTTTTTCAAAGCCATCACAAACAACACACCTGCTTATCTTGCAGACAAGCTTACGTTCTCTTGTGTTTCTAGACAAATCACGCTGCCACAACACCATCTGACTGAAGACTAAGAAGTCTAAAAAACATCTATGCACCCAGGATCTGGAACCACATTCCTGTACCCATCGGAACCCCACAGCACTGATCAAGTTTAGGAATGGCTTGAAAGTTCACCTATTTAAAGAACACTACATCACAAGGCATTAATCATCCATTTCTCAACGACCTCTCCTACCACTCATTAAATCTATGCCTGTCCTTGACACTGTAGCGCGCTTAACTTGAATTTTGGCTAAGTTAGCACTTTGGAAATACCATATACATACAAGATATACAAAATCATTAAACATTTCAAGACTACCTGGTAACTTTTTTGAAACACTATGTACAGGTCAATTCACAATTGACCCTGAGCATAATTTGGGTGTTTTAATTTTAAAAACTTGACTATGTAGCATTCATTTATGTGTGACAAGGACAAGTGTTTGTGAATAATGGAGTTCACTGTTTTTAAATCCATCGTAATAAATTCAAATATCCTTCACATAAGTCGAATGTATCATATAAAAAGGGTGAGGACACCCTCATATACATTGTTAAATATTTTGAAATACAAGTTCATAAAGATGTATAAATTACATTTTTATTTAGGCTGCTGTTATATATATATATAATACATTTTTATAAGAATGATTTTAAAACACATCCTAATATGAATTTTATAAGGCTGTTCAATTTTATTGATAATATTACAGAAAGACAAAAGTGTGGTAAACTTGATGGGATATGTTTAGGAGGGGATTTTAATGCACACATTCACCGCCAAACCCCTCCTTGTAAAAGAGGTGAAGAACTGACTAACCATCTGGCCACAAGGGACTTGCAATGTAATGGAAAAGGTAAATACCACTGAAAATAAATGTCCCGTGGCTACCTATGTCGGGCATGGGAGTGCATCTACAATTGATTACGTATTTATAACCTCCCCGCTCGTGGATCTTCTATTAGAGGCCATAGTCGCTAGGTCTGTACATAGCGACCACTACCCGATTTTAGCTAGTTTCAAATCTATTAAAAAAAAGGCGAAACAGACAGAAATAGGGGCTAAAAACTTAGTCGCGTCGACAGACAAACTGAGGGTGGTCTGGAAGGGGATTGATAACAAGGGGGTGTTAGCTCGTGTTATAAAATCTCACCCCCGATTAGTATCCACCTGTCTATCATCTGACTGCCCTGGTCACGCGATTGTGGAAGCATTTACGGAGCTGTGCCAGACCATCAAAAAGGAGATATCTAAGCCAGCTTTAGTTAATACTAATACTAACCCTAGATGGTTTGATAACTCCTGCTCCAAAGCAAATAGAGAATTGAGAGACGCCCTAAAAGCCGACCCACCTGATCAGCTGTTGGTGAGGTCCCTGAGGTCTAGTTATAAACGTACTCTAAAAATACGATCTGAAGAGCTCCTAAAATCCCACTGGGAATCGCTTGTACGGACAGCAGCAACGAAGGATGTTGCTGGGTTTTGGAGCGAGGTTAAGAACCTGAAATCGTTTGGCTCCAACATCACCCCCATAAACTGTAGCATACTAGGGGATGTATGGGTGGAGCATTTTACAAATATCTACATGGCACCGACCCCTATTATGGTAAATTTCCAACCATTTAAGTCCCCGAACATCTCTATAATGGAGGTGGAGGACGCAATTTCTCAAAGTGCAGGAAACAAAGCGCCGGGGCACGATGGATTGTCCATTGATCTAATAAAATCAGAGCCTGACTTCTGGTCACCACTATTGTGCAATGTTTTTAATAATTTATCCATTACCTCACTGCCCGATTCCTGGTCCAATAGCACCATCGTACCTATTTTTAAAAAAGGCAATAGACTTGACCCTGCCAGTTATCGCCCAATATCATTAATTGATAATACATTGAAGATTCTGGGCAGGGTCATTTTTAATAAGATCAGTACTTGGGCTGAAGCAAATAAAATTCTACATCCATGCCAGTTAGGTTTTAGAAGTCATGTAGGGACGGTGGAGCAGTGCTTAAACTTAAATTTAGTTTTAGATAAATATACCGTAGCTAAAAAATCCCCACTTTATTTGGGTTTTATGGATTTAAGTTCTGCTTTTGATTTTGTTAACTACTCACGTCTATGGACAGCCCTGCTGAGATATGGTTTGGATGAACCTTTGGTCCATTTTTTAGCTCATTTACACAGCGATTTAAAATCCCGTGTTCGTATTAACAATGATGGTGAGGTTTCGGGCGAGATTTTAATTGGTAGGGGAGTAAGACAAGGCTGTGTCCTGGCTCCCCTGCTTTTTATTTTATATATAAATGAATTGAGCACATCTCTGGGCAACCTAACCATCGATGTTCCGCTCGTCAATGGCAATCCCCTTCCTGTACTTCTCTATGCCGACGATGCGGTACTTATAGGACGTACACACAATGCACTGCGCACTTTAATCTCAGGTTTCGTTTCTCATATGGCCGACCTCGACTTATGCACAAATTTTAAAAAATCCTACATAATGTCTTGCGGGCCAAAGAAACACAAAATTCGCCATATTATGTCAGGGAATAATGTCCTAAATAGCACTTGTACTTTCCCTTATTTAGGCTTGTTGTTTTCTGACTTTGGATCCTGCCAACCTCATGTTGCCAGAGGGAGGAATAAACTGGGCAAAGCTATTAACTATAATTACATTACGCCAACCAAAGCATATCGAGGTCATTCCATCACTCTTACAAATCTACAAGACCCAGTGCGTCCCTACAGGAACTTATGGTGCCGAGGTGTGGGGATACTCGAATTGCACCAATATCCAGATAGAAGAAAATAAATTCTGCAGGAAGGCCCTGGGGGGAGTTATTTCGGCACCCTCTTATGTGTGCCATAGAGAATTGAATCTCCCCTATATAGAAGATTTTATAAAATCAAGACCCGCTTTGTTCTGGCTAAAAATTTGGCGTAACCCAGCTGCCTCGTTGACTCGTGATATTATTTTAGACTGTCTAAAAAGTGAGCGTGCTAACTACATTCCCTGGCTTAAGGCGGTACAGAAGAGTCTAGTAAGCGTAGAAATGGGGCACCTTTTCTCAGCACCTGAAACAATAGACTCTTCGCATAAGAACATAGTAAAAAGGGCCCTATTCGACCTGTACCGAGTGAACAGAGAAAACATTGAATTCGTAAAGCCATCAATCCTCAGATATATCCCCATTCAAGAACCCTGCGCTAGGCCACACAATATGCCCCAAGGTTATTTGCGCAAGAAACTGGGCAGATGGAATAGGAGCTTGCTGTTTAGGTTCAGGGATGGAAGTGTGGTAAACGTACTTTGCTTCCCCTTAGGTTATACCCACAATTTGGGGAATTTAGACTGTCCTTGTAACCAGGGTGGAAAGCAAAGTTTGCTGCATTTTACATTGTTTTGTGGCTTTTATGCAAAATATACCAAACACTTCCTAATCCCCTATTTTAGAGTCAGTGCCTTGACGGATTTTAATGAGGCTTTCAGAGTTTTATTGATGTTAAGCACTGACGATGTAATCTTCAGAGTTAGTCACTTTCTCCAAACTGCTGTCCGTTCCCGCGCCTTAATGAATGTGGCCTGATAGGTGTTTATGACCTTGTACCATCTGCACATCGCATATTCTGCATAATGGGTGCTTATACACCGTATTGTCTCTGGCCTGATAGTCTGTATCATAAATTGCACATTGCTCTTTTGCACAATGGGTGTTCCCTTAGATATGCTTTGATTAACAAGATCTGTTTTATTGTCATTGGGATGACTTTTAATGTTTTATATATATTTAAATGGATGTGTTTTATAGAGCTATCGATTTTATTCTTTCTCGTATTCCTTGATGTCGAACAAAATGAACATGGCCTGTTATATTTAGAAGCATCCTTGTATAATCTGAACATTGCTATTTGCACTTATTTGGCTGTTTTGCACATTTGATGTAATTTTTATTGTGTATAGTGAGGAGTGATGCATTTGTATGTACTTTTATGGATGTTTTCAAATTATCCGAATAAAGATCATTTGATTGATTGATTGAAACTCAAGTATCCTTCACATAAGTCGAATGTATCATATAAAAAGGGTGAGGACACCCTCATATACATTGTTAAATATTTTGAAATACAAGTTCATAAAGATGTATAAATTACATTTTTATTTAGGCTGCTGTTATATGTGTGGCAATACGTAGTCAGCAAAAAGTAGAACAATGTTCAACACCAACATATGAATATCATGATGGCTCTGTTTTTATATTTAAACTAACACACCATGCTTCAATTATTAAGTTAAAATATTATTGTATTAAATGCAACATACATATGTATGTGTTTAACATGCCAATGACAATTTCTGTAACACCTGTAATCTTCACTGATATTTGTATAACATGAATATGTTTGGACTTACACAAAAGAGTAAAGGTATGACACTACAACGAAGACTACAAGCATTTCATGTTAGCAATCAGAAAAGTAGCGCAATAGATTTTACAAAAAACTCACCTTACACAGTAGCTTCTGGATTCAATCCACTTACACCTATGGTAGCTGGGACCAGCGACAGTCTATACAGGTAAAAGAGGTAGGGTGGTGTGGGCGCATTGGGGTTATTTCGTGGGACGATGCAGAGGAAAAATCATTACTTATTTATTTCCCCTCAGCATCGTCCCTCGAAATCCCCCCCACCCGGCCCCACCGCTGTTACCTGCACAGACCTCGGCTGGCTGGGACTAGGAAGGGTTTGCATTTCATTTGATCACTTTCAGTGAGTTCATTAGTATTTCCAAGTGCTCCTTCTCCACACTGAGCTTTAAACTGAATTCTTAGAAAGTTTTCCTTCATGCAGTACTTTTCATCCAGCCATTTTTCCTCACTTCATCAATGGTGCATGAATACCTGGGTCATTAGTTTTGTTAGTGATTGTAGCCCAAAGTGCAATTTTTAGATACAGTTGCAACATTTAAATCATCTGTACTACACAGTGCAGCATGGTGCTTAAACACATAACACACCAAAATATATTTATTTTTTTCAGTGAAGTTCTTCTTTCTCCTTGGCCTTTTTCATAAAATACTGCAGCCTTCCCAGTATACGCGGTTGCTGATGTGTACCTTCAATTGAAAAGTGTCTCCCTTTTCCCATTAACACTAGATACAACATTTCAGTGCACAATGTCCTACACAACCAATTTTTTTTGCTTGCCTGAAGTAAAGTAGTTCTTTTTTGTTGTGTCTGTATTATTGCTGCCAGAGGAATCAGTGCTTTGCGCTTTAGTTTGTAGCCCAGTGCAATTTCCTATTCACAGAGCATGTGATGTTTAGGTAGCATTTGGTTTGAGGGGTTAGGGGTTGAGAATACATTTCGACATGGAATTATTTATTAAATTATTCATGACAAGTTTATGACATTTCTCTACCGTGACTTAGAATAACATTTAGAAGTATAAAATATTAAAATGTGATCTCTAAGTATATAATGTGAAGCATTTTTGTTTTGAACTTTTAATATCAAAGTAACATTTTCCACTGGAAATGTTACTTGATGATCCTTGATGTATTGTGGGTGATACTGTTGTTGTGTTTTTATGAAGTGTTGTTACGTAATTGTTGAATATAAAAACAGTGTAGTTTACAAAACAAAAATCAGAATTAAAGTGAACGGATGATACTGTATTTATTTCTAGAATATTAGTATTTAACAAGCCTACATTGGCAAGGTGATTGTAATCTTAATAATGTACATCAATCTCGATTTGAAAATTATACTACAATTTTTATTTTTAATTTCCGTCAGTAGCATATTTTGAGTATTAATCATCCCAGTAGTAACATTTGTTTAATTTGCATAAATTGGGCTCTCATGTGTAAGTTACACACTAAAAAATAGATCAATAATGTATGAATAAGATAAGCCAAAAGGTTGATCTTGCATTTCTATTTTACACAGGCGTGTGTGTGAGTGAAGCCAACATATTGTATTGCAAAGCTTTTGTTGATACAAATTATGCAGAATAAGTGATTTACTGTAGGAGAGTAGGATCTGCTTCACATGGTTACCCCCACTTTTTGCTGATATTTCACTGTTTTTCGACTTTAGTCTGGCTGGGACCCTGCTATTCAGGGCCCCAGCCTAGCTGCTTCCTCTCTAACATGATTCTGTGTACTTTAGGTACATTACAGATTGGATCTGCGGTGCCCTTGTAAGCCCCTATATATGGTATACTATGTACCCAGGGCATAGGTACCCCAGAGGCCTACCAGGGGCTGAAGCATGTATCATGTCACCCCTGGAAAGCCACCCAAAATGACACCACAGGTCTGCTACTGCAGCCTGGGTAAGGTGGTGCATGCACCCCTTACTGTGATATAGGTTACCTATATTACTATATATATACACACATATAAACCTATAAGTAACTCCTATGGCAGGCCTTATCAATCATGAAGGCAGAGTACGTGGTTCTTATGTGAGAGGGTGCCCCTACATGAGCAGAACCCCTCTATAGCATTCAGAGACGCTTCTCTGATGCTGTTTGTAGTGCAGCCTGACCATATACTCTTAAGTGCATTATAACCAAACGGAAAATGCTAACTTTGGGCTGGCTGCACGTAAACATGTTGTGTTTGGTGTCAAACACCTTGGAATCATACCCCCACACCAGTAACTGGTGTGGGAGTATGATCCTAGAGGGAGAGACATGACAGCACTGGTATACACGGTAGAAACTTAATAGAGCCCTGGCTTCACAAAATGGATGCTGTAGCCACAGACACGGGTCTGGCCTCCTACTGCTGACCGATACTCCGGGAGGGGAGGCCTGGACAATAGGTTTACTGTCACAGGGAGGTGTAACCACCTCCCAGACAGGCTTATGTATATTGGGGCTGGGTGGGAGCAATCTCTTAGTGCTTTGAAGTCCTGCACCGGGGGCACATTTGGTGTCCCTGTGCATAGTCTAGCGCAAACCGGTTCAGGGACTTCCAGCCCCTGCTCTGGCGCAAAACTGGACAAAGGAATTGGGTGTAGCCACCCCTCTTTCCAAACCCTCCCAAGGGTGGGTCCCCAGAGTATGTCCAACCCCCTACATTAGTATAAGTATGGGACCCCTGTCCTTAGGACTTTAGATTACCCTGGATGAAACTCTGATGCTGAATCCTGGACATTCAACGCTCTACTCAAGATCAGAGGACTGTAGAAATCTCCCTTGGGTCAAGGAGTAACTCCCCTGCTTGGCAGGCACCAACAAAGCAATTTACCGGTATGCATCATCGAAGCTCCTGCCGGACTCCGAAGTATTTGCAGCCCAGGAAGAGGATTTCCAGACATCTCAGAGGCCAACCCGAGTCCTCAGCAAAGCTGAGACCCGCAACCCTCGTGAGTAGCGTGGAACTGGAACTCCTGGTCACCGTGCACTTTTGCAAGTGCATTAACTTCTCGACGTCTTCTGAAGTCGTGCTTTGGCTGACTTATAGCCCCTACCTCGAGCACTAAATCCTCTGAAGATTGTTGGCCTGGTCATTTTAAGTGACCCGTGGGCCACCATTTTGTGTTTCATCTTGAGGTCCCTTTGCGATCCCTGGTCCATTGACTGGTGGGTGCCTGAGGGGGTAACTTTGTATTTCCTTGGGCTTTCCTGGTTGCTCCAGATGTGCCCTGACTCCCTACCAAGTGTGAGTTCCACAGACCTTGCTGGTCTGCACCGAAGCATCTTTCTTGTTTCTGCATGGGTTGCTGTTGCCAAGGCTTGTTGTGTCCAATCTGGGCACCGACACTGGAGCACTCGACATCCTTTGTGGGACAGCTAGAATCCAGCTTCTTCTTGTCCTCGACACCTCCTGGTCCTCGTGGCTGAAGAGTCAAGCTTCACCTCTTTCACCTGAAATCACCCGACATCGGTGGGCATCTGCTCATCACCTTCCTGGTCACTGGCAAGTGACCCAGACTCTGTCCTCTCTGCTTTCAGGTTCTTCTCGTTTTTGATCCAGTCTTGGATCTCTTCGGACACTTTGCATCTTCACGGCAGCAGCACTTCTTCGCCAGCTCCCATTGAAATCGACGACGTGACCCGACACCAAAAGACACCTATGCACCCAGCTTCCCTGGGTGAGGTAACATGAGTACTCTGGTGCTCCCGTGGGTGCTAGCCCTAGAACTTCCTAAGTCCAAAAGAGTTTGGTCCTTACTCATTTCTAAGTGTCCCTAATCTTTAAAAATCTAACCGCAACTTTCCCCATAGAAGCTAACGGGAGCTCGCGGCTGTGTTCACACTCTGCACACGGCCCCCGTGGGTCCCCTGTGTCACTACCTTCGGTGGTTCCTTGGGGTCCCAGCGATTTTACAGGCTCTAGGCCTTGTGTCTAGTTAAGTCGTGGTTCTTATACCACTATTTTAGGTTTGGCTCGCCCCTAGGGCCTGACGTGTATTTGTGCTATTTTACTGTGATTATTGAAGTGTAACTTATGTGTTTTGACCTCTAGTCTCATAAAGAGACTAGGAGGGTGTTTAGTAATAAATACATATATTTTATATATATATACATGGTGTGGATATCTTTCATTTAGTTCATCAAGAGATTATAGACTGGTAAAACAAGCTGCTTTACATTCCTTCAAGACTTAGCCTGAAGGCTGCTCTCCATAGCTACCACTAGGATAGCTTTCAATAAAGGTCTTTAACCGATAACCAATAAGGGGTTGTTTGGACTGATACAGGGTGCCCACTAGAACTAGTGGACAGCATATATCAGGCCAACTTCTCACATTTACCACAAATGCAAATTTTGCAACAATGGACACTCCCATTATACATGATTTTTGATGGGTGGAAAAATGTAAATAAGAAATATATCTATATGTGATATCACATTTGGAGGTAACCTGCTTAAAGGTAATAAAAAACAGAACGTTTCTTAAATCAATTTCTTATTGCTTATGCCAGCTCTAAGTTAAGGGTGCAAAATGGCGGAGTAACAGTGGTGGACCGTGTGTGAAGGAATTCCAATACCCCAAATTTCACAGAGTGGATGGAGTACAAATAAAAGTATCAGAGTAAAATATTGTTGGATAGAGAGAAGTATTTTGCATTTTTATTTTAAAATTTGCAAGAAAAGCAATATTTAATAAATGTGTGTGTGTTAAATCTAAATATTCAAAGGTAGAATGGATCACTTGTACCTGTAATACCAGGGTCAGGTGTGGTGACCAACTTAAAACCCTCATTCACGTACAGGAGCGTTAGAGCGGTATCTCTTGATTCTCCGCTTCTCTTAGAACGTGAACGCATCATCATCGGGTTTTTTTTTTATAATATGCTTTCCTCCACCTGGAGGTTGTCCCACTGGTTTTAGCAGTAGTGATCAGGAATAAAGTGAACAAAAAGTGAGGTAGACAGAAAAATTGGAGTGAGTTTAAACTGCTTCGCTCCCCCTCCTAAACACATTTTATTCAGAAGAAGAGGTGGCAAGATTAAAAGATTAGGTGGTGCGTATATAGAAATGCTTACTCTTCTATAGCACCGTGTGGTTCTTGAGAAAGGTCGACATGTTTCAGCCTCTTCGATTGCCCAGGAGGGATCGGAGGGCTTTCTTCAGGACCTAATTATAAGTGCTGGGTCGCTTATTGTGTAAGCACCCTATTTCGGGTAGGTAATTAACTCACCCTTCTTCTCAGTCACAGGTCAGTGGTACCTATAAATTATAAATTCCAAAGTTTGGCTTCCTCGGGGGGACCGGCGGGCTTATTGACCTGGTGTTGCAGGCTCTCACACTTGTGCACGATCACAGGAGCGAGCACAAGCGCGAGAGCCTGCAACACCAGGTCAATGAGCCAGCCGGTCCCCCTGAGGAAGCCAAACTTTGTGGCTTCTCCCGCTTTTGTTCAGCGTTCCTTTGCCGAAGGTGTATCCAGACTCGTGAAATTGTCTTCGCCTACAGCCCGCTGGAGATTTTTGGTTTCCAAAAAAAAGGCTAAGTCCAAACGTAGAAATCTTCACCCCAGTTTGAAACCAAGGCTATCTGATGATGATGCTCTCTCCTCAGACAACTCCTGCAGTCTTGCCCCGGTGAACTTTATCTTCTCAGAACACTTTTTCTCAGAATTTATTCTAAGTCTGAAAGTAAGCACTGACCAAGCCCAATCCACTTCTTCTACATGAACCACGCCCCATCACAGTCGGACATAGTTTTTTTACTTTGACCTGGTCTCACATGACTAGATGTTCTCAGTTGGCACTTTGATCTTTTAGGCACTAGTTTAACTAGAAATCTTTAAAATGTATGGGCCCGATTCACAGAACTAACTTAAGACAAAACCCTGAACTTACTACCATTTTAGTATTCACGGGAAGGCACTTACTCATTTTGGGATTCACAGAAGGCACTTACTCATTTCGGTATTCACAGAAGTTAGGAGTCCAAACTCTAGGACTCCTAAATGCCTTCTGTGAATACCAAAAGTCTTAAAGTTAGGATTTTTCTCAGTTTAGCAGTAGTATTTATTTATTTATTTTATTTATTTAAGGATTTGTAAAGCGCCTGGTGACCCGTAGGCATCCCCGCGCTGTGAGAGCTAAAGTTGGTCCGGAAGGGAGGGAAGACTTACTTTGGGAAAAGCAAAGTTTTAAGTTGTTTGCGGAAACGCAGGTGGCAGGAGTCCTAACTTTACTAATCCTAAACCGAGAAAAATCCTAACTTTAAGACTTTCGGTATTCACAGAAGGCATTTAGGAGTCCTAAAGTTAGGAGTCCTAACTTTACTACTCCTAAACTGAAAAAAATCCTAACTTTAAGACTTTCGGTATTCACGGAAGGCATTTAGGAGTCCTAAAGTTAGGACTCCTAACTTCTGTGAATACCGAAATGAGTAAGTGCCTTTTGTGAATACCAAAATGAGTAAGTGCCTTCTGTGAATACCAAAACGGTACTAAGTTTAGGATTTTGTCTTAAGTTAGTTCTGTGAATCGGGCCCTATAAGTCCGGTTCCACTGCTTGACGTTTTTCCATTTTGGTGTTATATCATTTAGTAGAATTTATTCTATTTTTCTAAATTGGTGTGGGATTTTTCTTGTGTTGTGTTTTCACTTTATTACTGTTTGGATACTGCATACATATTTAACACATTGCCTCCATGTAATGTTAATTTAGTGAATTTTTGTGGTTCACCCTGCAAAGGATTGCGACTGTTGCTTGACCAGGACTAACATCCCATTCAAACAAAATCCCAATTTCTCACACAGAGTAACTATTTTAATTGTATTGCAAGAAGCATTGGAAGAAGTGCATTCAGAAGGTTCACACTGACTATACTTGCTCCAGTTTAACAAGCACTGGGGAAACAATAGGTACTATGCAGTTGAATGTGCTATTCTAACTACAATGCAATAAATATTGCCAAAAGTGCATAAAATGGGGATGCTAGATTCACTATTCTAACTATAGTCTAGGCAACATTGGGGAAAGTGAATGCATTGGGGGTAAGAATTTACTATTTTATCCCCAGTTTTTTTATTCCAATTCCAGTCCGGCAAACATTGGCAAATGTGAATACATTAAGGGTGTCCAATTTACTATTCTAACGCCAGTCAACATTGGGGAAACTGCAAATATGCATTGGTCATATTCACTACATCCAAATAATATGAGTAATTATTAAAATATATTTAAAAAGTTAAAATAAAAAATTGAAATCAGTAGAAAATCTTACAATCGACAAATAAAATATTATTCAAAACTGTAGAAATGCAACAGAATTGTTAGCAAAATGATAAAAAACATTTTTATTAAAATATCCCTTCAACTCACTGAAAAAACACACAAACCAAAAAAACTTAAATTGTAAACATTTAATTTTTATTTACTAACAAATTAATATCCACAAAGCTAGCCCCCATTTCTTCTGTATTCTACATATTATAAAAGCACTAGCAATTATATATGCGCCGCTCGGCAAATCTTCATGGAATTTTAAAAAAACATCCCCTTTTTAGTTCAACTGCTGTGTTGAAAGTTTCAGGGTGATCCATCAAGCGGTGGTCAAGAAAAAAGGGGGGTCCCAAAACGCATGTTTCCCATGTTATGTCTAAAGGGATTTTGCATTTTTTTAACATGACTACAGCCCAAACTGCTGAACGGAATTACACCAAATTTTGCATAAAGCTAGATGACTGGTCCAGAAAATGTGCTTTTTGTGATATGGTGTAAATCCGTATTTCAGAAATATTAAAGTTTTAAAAATATAGATATCTGGGAATGCGAGTCCTTGCAGTGGACTCGCAGATCCTACAAAAATTTGATTAGTTGCCAAAACTTCAACCAGGAAGTGTTGTCAGCCATCTTAGGACTCGGCTTGAAGCTGAGTCCCACATAAAAAGTAAAAAATAATGAAAAGGGGGCAGAGTAGGTATACCCTGACCCTCCAAATAGGGTGAGGGGGACCCACAGGGACCTCACTGGTGTTAAAATGCATTTCCATTTTATTTTTACCACAAATTCATGGGTAGATCTGTGAATCCACAGCAAAATTAAAAAAAGATGTGCGGGCTCCTGCGCATCTATTTCATTAAGCCCCCAGGTGAGCCAATTCCTGGGGGCATGTTTTATAATAATGTGGGGGGTGCCTCAGGTACTGCCACCTCCTCGTGGCAACCAAATAAACTGATGTGGGAGAGGTCCTTATGGCCTCCCCCGCAGCCCGAGGACCGCCACCTCCCCAGGGCTTATGGAAGTGGGCCTGTCATCAGTAATGTCACTGACTGTGTCATCAGTGATGTCAAATGTGAGGTCATAAGCAGTGCATTGCAGGGGTGTGAGCTAGAGTTAGCTCAGCTAACTATAACTGCTGAATTTGACTGGTTATGAATGAGGGAAACCTGACCCTAACTATAACGACCCATTAACCTTTGATTTATTTCAGTGAATAGATAGATAGATAGATAGATAGATAGATAGATAGATAGATAGATAGATAGATAGATAGATAGATAGATAGATAGATAGATAGATAGATAGATAGATAGATAGATAGATAGATAGATAGATGGATGGATGGATGGATGGATGGATGGATGGATGGATGGATGGATGGATGGATGGATGGATGGATGGATGGATGGATGGATGGATGGATGGATGGATGGATGGATGGATGGATGGATAGATAGATAGATAGATAGATAGATAGATAGATAGATAGATAGATAGATAGATAGATAGATAGATAGATAGATAGATAGATAGATAGATAGATAGATAGATAGATAGATAGATAGATAGATAGATAGATAGATAGATAGATAGATAGCCCCCCCAACAGCCAGTTGGGGGGGCAGAAGTTTTTTCCATTGTGCTGCTAAGCTTTGGAACTGTCTTCCCTTACAACTGAGAGAGGCCTCCAGCCTGCTTGAGTTCAGGAAGGGCCTCAAGACATGGCTCTTTCCGGAATAACTCCTCACTCGCGACTCGCTCTCTGCATTTAGCTTTGATTTCCCCCGCCGAACCAACAGGTTATGCATCTCTAGCGCCAGGACACCTAACGGTAGCAGCGCGCTTTATAAATCCCATTAACATAACATAACATAGATAGATAGATAGATAGATAGATAGATAGATAGATAGATAGATAGATAGATAGATAGATAGATAGATAGATAGATAGATAGATAGATAGATAGATAGATAGATAGATAGATAGATAGATAGATAGATAGATAGATAGATAGATAGATAGATAGATAGATAGATAGATAGATAGATCCATTCCAGTTTAGCTAAAGCCCAAGCCACTTGGTACAGCGGGCAACACGGCAGGGTAGCAAACCCTAAATATCCACACTTGTCTGGTAATTCAGTCGTTAATCCTACAACCACACGAAAACACCAGTGCCGCGGCCACTATTAATCTACGTGTTTATTTCACAGTTGGCAACACAAGTCCCGACGCGTTTCGGAGTTACAGCACTCCTTTCTCACGGGTAGGGAAGTACATTTTCAGTTTAATTTTTAAAAGGAACAGGTGATTACATGACATGCACAGCGTGATAGACCTAGAAAACAGTGTTCGATTGTGAATCATTATCATAAATCAATAACATATTAGTTTAAAATCCTAAATATTACGTTAATTAATGGACATACTTTGTAATTGCATATAATTCATCTGCAATCTTTTCTCATAATTTATGCAATGCAGTTCAGCGAGTAAGGCAGTGACAGCCTTTACAACCAATTCTGCCAGAGTGGGCAATTATACAGAGGATATGTACCATCATTGTTATTGACTAAGTTACTGCTGCCCCACTCGCTCTAAATGCCAATTCTGCCCCAGTGGGATTCTTAATGCACAAGCAAAACATGATAAATTTATCCTTTGTTAGCTTAGAGAATGCTCCATTATTATGCATCGTGACTTGTGCAAAGTCCTGCCCCAGTGGGCCTATCAAAGTTGAAATGTTCACCAGTAATAATCTTATCAAAGAAGGTATTCTACTGCACATCGGTAGACGGATATTAAGCACTTCACCATTCCAATTTTCTTATCTAAAACATCAAACAAACAGGAACACCGTGATTAAAATGTGAAAACAGTGCGCTCAAAATATAAAACAAACATCAAAACCTGTATAAAAACTAAGGGGTCTATTAGGATGGCTGTCAGAAAACCTCCCAGACCGCCATGGAAGAGGAACACCACCGCCCGCCGGTTCCGTGGAAAAACTGGCAGGGAAATTAGGATCAACCGCCCAAAAACACTGACCGCGGCGGAATGGGGCCAAGAAAAACCACCCGTAGAGGGCGGAGATGGCCAAAATCCATCCGCAGCGGTCGCATTTGTGACGGAAAAACACCAACCCGCCGCAAGTATAGTGGCGACACCGCACGGGAAATTAGGATATCCCCGATGGTCTCGCGTTACGTTCTGCTGTCTCCAACCTCCGCTGTCACAAACAGGGATGAATGGGAGAGCTGGTGGAAGAGCTGCAGCATAGCCACCGCTGCGGACAATCCGTGAAAAATATGACAGACGAATGAAAAAACCCACAATAAGGCCAAAAAGTGCACACAGCAAACTAGCCATGCCCCCCAAAAATACAAAACATACCCCAATGACACAACCACATGGCAAAAAGAAAAATACAAGTCCCGGGACAACACACACAGCACACCTGACAGCAACACCCCATTTGGACACACCCACATAGCTGAATATAAAACCAGCCCCTTCCCTGACAACAATCCTTTGCAACATTCCAAGACTGAAGGCGACTAACCCTGACAACAAAGGTTAGGCAAAGCAACACATCAGCACTACTCACACCACACACAGCACCACCACCACTTCCACACCTGCACTACTAACCCCCTGCACATCACACACCATACTCATCACAACCACACCCACCACTCACACTCCTGCACCCACAACCACTTTGCACACCACACACCATGGCAACAAATAAAATGCCCAAATTCACAGAGAGTGAGTTGACTGTCATGGTAGATGAGATAGTCAGAGTGAAACCACAACTGTTTGGTAGCCTGGTCCAACAGACACCATTAGCCACAAGAACACAAATGTGGGCAAGGATAGTTGAAAGGTTCAATGCACCCCGCGTTACAAAAATGAAATCAAGAAGCGGTGGCATGACCTGAAGAGGGTTGTCAAACAGAAGAGGAGCAAGAACCATAAGCTGGCTGAGAGGACTGGCGGTGGCCCTCCCATTCCACCAAAACCATTCACACCATGGGAGGAGAAGTTGCTTGCCATACTGCATCCAGAGAGTCTCACAGGAGTACCCGGGGGAGTGTAAACTGGTAAGTACAAACAAATGACTACCACCACACTGATATGTACTGTCTTGCACAACAACAAAGCTACACCACCTAGGACAAATTCCATTCATCTGCACCACACACTCCCAAAAACATATCTCACAGATCCAACATCCACTCACTCCATTCACCCCAAAGGTAGCTAGCAACATTACCATGGGGGCATGTGTACAGACAGCCAGCACCACAACTCCCACCAGGCCCCCTTGTCCCACAGCATCAGCAAGATGGAGCCCTCCCTCCACCCCACCCAGAAGCATATGTCATAATCTACATCAAACTTACAGGTAGGTAGCCATCTTCCCTGGGAGGGTGTTTGTGGGTGGGAGGCCTGTACCACTACTCCCAACATGCCCCCTGTCCCACACCTCAGCAAGATGGAGCCCTCCCCCCACCTCACCCAGAAGCAGTTAGAAGCCATTGCAGTACACCAAACAAGCTTACAGGTAGGTAGCCATCTTCACAGTGAGGGTGTTTGTGGGTGGGAGGCCTGTACCACTACTCCCACCATGCCCCCTGTCCCACACCTCAACAGGATGGAGCACTCCCCCATCCAGAAGCAGTTGCAAGCCATTGCAGTACACTAAACAAACTTACAGGTAGGTAGCCATCTTCACAGTGAGGGTGTTTGTGGGTGGGAGGCCTGCCCTACTACTCCGACCATGCCTCATCCCACAGCCTAGCAAGATGGACCCCTCCCCCACCCCACCCAATCAATCAATCAATCAATCAATCAATTAATCATGGCATTTATAAAGCACACTACATACCCGCGAGGGTCTCAAGGCACTAGGGGGGAAGCCGCTACTGTTCGAAGAGCCAGGTCCCAGAAGCAGTTGGAAGCCAATGCAGTACACCAAACAAACTTACAGCCAGGTAGCCATCTTCACAGTGAGGGTGTTTGTGGGTGGGAGGCCTGAACCACTACTCTCACCATGCCCCCTATCCCACACCTCAGCAAGATGGAGCCCTCCCCCACCCCACCCAGAAGAATGTGTCAGCCATTACATAACCCACATCAAACTTACAGGTAGGTAGCCATCTTCCCTGGGAGGGTGTTTGGGGGTGGGAGGCCAGCACTACAACTTCCACCATGCCCCCTGTCTCACACCTCAGCAGGATGGAGCACTCCCCCATCCAGAAGCAGTTGCAAGCCATTGCAGTACACCAAACAAACTTACAGGTAGGTAGCCATCTACACAGTGAGGGTGTTTGTGGGTGGGAGACCTGTACCAGAACTCCCACCATGCACCCTGTCCCACACCTCAGCAGGATGGAGCACTCCCCTATCCAGAAGCAGTTGCAAGCCATTGCAATACACCAAACAAACTTACAGGTAGGTAGCCATCTTCACAGTGAGGGTGTTTGTGGGTGGGAGGCCTGCACTACTACTCCCACCATGCCCCCTGTCCCACAGCCTAGCAAGATGGACCCCTCCCCCCACTCCACCCAGAAGAAGTTGGAAGCCATTGCAGTACACCAAACAAACTTACAGGTAGGTATCCATCTTCACAGTGAGGGTGTTTGTGGGTGGGAGGCCTGTACCACTACTGCCGGTATGCCCCCTGTCCCACACCTCAGCAGGATGGAGCACTGCCCCACCCAGAAGCAGTTGCAAGCCATTGCAGTACACCAAACAAACTTACAGGTAGGTAGCCATCTTCACAGTGAGGGTGTTTGTGGGTGGGAGGCCTGCACTTCTACTCCCACCATGCTCCCTGTCCCACAGCCTAGCAAGATGGACCCCTGCCGTCACCCCACCCAGAAGCAGTTGGAAGCCATTGCAGTACACCAACAAACTTACAGGTAGGTAGCCATCTTGCTTGGGAGGGTGTCTGGGGTGGGAGGCCAGTACTACAACTTCCACTATGCCCCCTGTCCCACACCTCAGCAGGATGGGGCACTGCCCCACCCAGAAGCAGTTGCAAGCCATTGCAGTATACCAAAAAAACGTACAGGTAGATAGCCATCTTCACAGTGAGGGTGTTTGTGGGTGGGAGGCCTGCCCTACTACTCCCACCATGCCCCCTGTCCCACAGCCTAGAAAGATGGACCCTTCCCGCCACCCTACCCAGAAGCAGTTGGAAGCCATTGCAGTACACCAACCAACTTACAGGTAGGTAGCCATCTTCCCTGGGAGGGTGTCTGGGGGTGGGAGGCCAGCACTACAACACCCACCATGCCCCCTGTCCCACACCTCAGCAGAATGGAGCACTCCCCCACCCAGAAGCCATTGCAGTACACCAAACAAACTCCTTCCCTGGGAGGGTGTCTGAGGGTGGGAGGCCTGTACCACTACTCCCACCATGCACCCTTGTCCCCCAGTACAGCAAGATGGAGCTCTCCATACCACCCAGATGCATGTGGCATCTAATGGCTCACCTCAAACAAACTAACAGGTAGGTAGACATATTATTCTGTCTTGTGACACCACTGAGCAGGATGTAAGCCTCCACCAAGCACACACAGATGTGTCACATAACAAAGCCAAATGTGAGCACATAACAGGTAAGTAGCCAGTATGTGCACCCACCTATTTGTCAGAAAAGAAATGGTGCCATGTGACAACACCAGCCCTCTCATTGCACAAATATGCATACCGACCCCATTGCCATGCACAGTGTGTACACAGGTAAGCAAAGGAAACTGTCACAGCTACCAAAGTGTGACACACCAATGCACATGTAGAAGAAAGTCTGGGCACAATCATGCACAGCACCTATTAACATGTGTAGTGCCATGGGGCCAGAGCAACAAGGACCCTTAGAAAAATAAGAAAGCATGTTTGGTGGTACAAATCAAGATATGCACATGACAGGACAAAGGTATGCAGGAGATGACAATGGCCAGTCCATGGCTAGATGTGATGTCTGCCAGGTTAGACAAATCAACAGAGTCCTCAATGAAATAATATGTTGTGCGTGTCCCTAGATGTCAACAGGTCCCTGTAATCACAAATTATGCATGTGGCGCATGGTATGTATTGACACCTTACACCATGGACAAGTAATGCATGTACTACTGCATCATGTCAGGAGGCACAGTAGTGCACATAGAAAACTATGTGATGTTCAGTCAACTGTGTAGCGTACAAACAGTGAATGACACACAGCTAACACAAAGCTTGTGGGTGCACTACAATGACCATTTCCCATCTGACCCACAGGTGACCAAGAACTCACTGCAGAGGACAACACCAGCAACCTGCAGAGCCAGTTTCCCCCCCCCCCCGGTACAGGGACTCTCGGATGTTGACTCCCGGGATTCTCTGGATGATGAGCTCGAAGCCGGCCCATCTGGTGTGCCAGGGCGCAACAGATCCCAGGACCCCATCGTCCCCCCACCACATCTGCTGCAATACAAACATCTCTGCAGACCCCTGCTGTCACAGCCTGTGCTTGCACCACCACCACCATCACCACCATCACCACCACCACCACCAACATCACCACCACCAGCGCTGCCTGCAACACTCCCCCTGTCCCAGAGGATGACCACCCCACACCACCGACTGAGGAGGGCAGGGAGAGGATGTGGGTGCCTACAGTGGTGAGGCAACAGGTCCGTGGCAGCAGGGTAGGTGGGAGGGGCAGGGTCACCCACAGACAACAAGAGGCTGGGACCCAATCCCTGGACCACATCACCAGAGTCCTTGGGGCATATGAACAGGCCCAGGGACGAACGGGCCTGTTGGATGAACTGTTACGCGAGCTCATCCTGCTGATGAGGTCCATTAACACCCGCATGGGACAAATTGTGTACCTCTTGGGCCAGCAAGTGGCGGTACTGAGGGACAGGCCTGTGCCACAACCAACACCTCCACCTCCCTCTGGTGGGCCGCAGGATGACAGTTCACCATTCTCCCATGCGGCCACAGAGAGGGGTGAGTCCTCAGATCTCACTGGCCCTGCAGCAGGGCCCCCCTGCCAAGTGACGAAGGGGCTGTCCTAAGAAAACCCTAGGAGTATCTGGAGACAAAGCACCTGCCAAACGCCAGTCATGGAGCCAGCCATTATGGCACCCTCTTCACCACTGCATTGACTTTTTGGACAGTCCTTCCCCACACTGCCTTGTGAATGGTATCTGTCTGTTGGACTTGATGTGGTGACTACTCGATTATCTCATTTACTGTAACTGTCAACTCACTGCTCCACTAATCACCTCAATGTAAATGTTCACCCCCTCACATGTCACCATTGTAAATAAAAAATCCTTACACACATGTTGTATCTGCTCCGTCTTCATTCCAGGATGTACAGTCTTCAACATGATCACAATGTACCAGGAGTATGGACTGTATGTAGGCAAGGAGAAGTTGAAGTCACCTAGGAAAACACAACAGAACAACATTCACTGGTCTGGGTGTGGCATCACACACATCACACAACACCTACCATCAAGATAATCCAACATGCACACGTCACAATGGGCAACAAGTGTAAACATGCTCATTCTGTAGATGTTCCTAAATGACCTGTCCCAGAAACATTGCCAACCACCACTGAGTCTACAACCGGCTGCTGTCACAAATCTCACATACCCCTTCACAACAACAGCAACATCATCAGACAATGGGTACGTTGTACATTGTCACCCACCTTCAAGTGAAGTAGTGGGTGATGAGCTGTTGACTCAGGTCAACACCTTCCTCCTTTCCACTGTCCTCATCACCGGACACGGGTTGGTTTGCAGGCGGGGGCCTTGGGTCCTCATCATTATCCAGGACCAGGGGAATATCCTTGCGAATGGCTAGATTGTGGAGCATGCAGCATGCCACTAGATACTGACACACCTTCCTGGGCGAGTACACCAGTGCACCTCCAGTCTTGTCCAGGCAGCAGAAACGTGACTTAAGCAGACCAAAAGTAAGCTCCACCACACAATGTGTTTTCCCATGGGCATCACTGTAGCGGACTTCAACCGGGATCCTGGGATTCCGCGGTGGGCTCAGCAACCAGGGACGGTTGGGATATGCAGAGTCACCTAGGTATGACAAACACAAATAAACATTGCAATGTCACACACCCAGCACGCCATGCTACTAGACATACTCACCCACAATCCATGCACGCTCGGGAAGCAGATTAGCCATCAGCTGGGGTACAATGCTGTTCCTCAGGATGTAGGAGTCATGGGCTGAGCCTGGGAATTTGGCACACACGTGTGACATGATCATAGCTGCCAGGCACACCACTTGCACATTTATGAAGTGGTAATATTTACGATTCCTGTAAATGTGCTCACGTGCCTGTGGTGGCACAAGCCCAACATGGGTGCAATCAATGGCACCAACAACATGGATGTGTCCAAGGGGATAAAAATCTCCCTTCACAGCTGCCAATTCAGGACCCCTGGGGAACTGGATATATCTGTCCTTGTAGATCATCATGGCGGACAGAACATCACGCAGCAACATGCTGTACATATGTTGTGACATCCCACCTGCGCTGGCCACCGTGTGCTGGAGCGATCCTGTGGCAAAACAATGCAGGGCTGCCATCACCTTATAAGTTGGGGTGAAAGCTGTTGGATATGTTCTGCGAGGCTGCAGGTGGGGCTCCAACATATCACAAAGGGTTTTTAGGGTGGGTCTATCCAGACAGCATTTCCGGATGATCCCCTCATCCTCCATGTCCTCCAGCACTGTCAAGTGACGAAGCCGATTTGGTCTCCTCCTAGTTGAGATGAAAGTGGACACATGTCAATGCAATACATCATGAGATGGGCACAGCATCTCACGTTCTGGATGACACAACAACAACAATGGCTGTCATCAAAATTTAGTTACAGACCAGCTTACATGTAGGGACACCTTCAGCTACATAAATGGCACACCTGTCAACTTACACAAAACAAGTACCTCAAACACCACCTCGGTCAATGTGAATGCACATAGGCATATGGCCACATTTACCATGGGCACGCCTGGGTGTATAGCATCCAGCATATGTGTAACAAATCAACCCCACTGTCTCATACCTAGCTGCTGTACCTGACACACCTTCATGCGTCATTCAAACCTGGCACACATCCACAACAAAATGACCACAGTCGGAGCAGAAATGACTATTTTGTGCATGATTAGACATAAGAGGACATGCAAAAAAGAACATCATTCATTGAGATGAACATTGCTGTGATTGTCACTGCACCTTAACACATTGACATGTGTACACATTGTAGAATCCATAACAACACTGTCCTGCGTACACGACCATCAATATCATAAGTGACATGTGAGGGAGTACAGGCCAATCTACAAAATCACATACACAAACATGGCATGTGTAGTCACCAGTGGAGTAAATGGAACATTGGCCTTGTGTGCACAATGATGTGCCACTAACCATGTGGGCACTGTGCACTGTTGATGTTTGCCAGATGGCCATTGTGATTGTATGGCACCCAAATCATGGTAGCTACCGCCTGTCCCCAGTAGTGTGTCACCAGCACTCCCCAATGCACAAGTGTGGTAGTGATAGCCATGGAGACATGCCCAAATGGCAGTTGGCATGCCCCGCCACCCAAATCGTGGTGCCTCATGTCAATGTATGACACCTAAATCCCGGCAGCTACCACCTGTCCCCAGCGGTGTGTCACCAGCACTCCCCAATGCACAAGTGCGGTAGTGATAGCCATGGAGACATGCCTAAATGGCTGTTGGCATACCCCGCCACACAAATCGCGGTGCCTCATGTCAATGTATGGCACCCAAATCGCGGTAGCTACCGCCTGTCCCCAGCGGTGTATCACCAGCACTCCCCATTTACACAAGTGCAGTAGTGATAGCCATGGAGACATTCCCAAATGGTGGTGGGCATGCCCCGCCACCCAAATCGCGGTAGCTACCACCTGTCACCAGCAGTGTATCACCAGCACTCCCAATATACACAAGTGCGGTAGTGATAGCCATGGAGACATTCCCAAATGGTGGTTGGCATGCCCCGCCACCCAAATCGTGGTAGCTACCGCCTGTCCCCAGTGGTGTGTCACCAGCACTCCCCATAGACACAAGTGCAGTAGTGATAGCCATGGAGACATGCCCAAATGGCGGTTGGCATGCCCCGCCACCCAAAACTCTATAAATAGACCAGGACGGATCAAGGGACCGCCGGCATAAAGTATAATAGAGAATTCATTGGATTATTTTAATTGGTAACAATGTCCTAGGATCACGAAATTTTTGGCTAGAGAGGGATTTATCGTTCACCCACCAAAAACCCTTAACACTATTGGATGAGTGTTTATGCTGATACATTCAGCCTTCCTTTGTCTCGTTTTTCGAACATTGGAATACTACACCTTGGGAGCACTGACTGGCCCCTTCCCAATTTTTCCAGCGTGATTATTCCTGCTGTTGCTGGTGTAAGCCCTTCCCCCGGTCCTGATGAAGACCCCAACCCCAAGCAAACCAATTTGCTGGCTCTAACAGGGGTCGAAACGTCGACTTTTTCATTTCTTCAATCAACACAGGAGATTGTCAGTGAATGTAAAACTGCTGTCTTAAATCTGTGTTATCTAATTTAAGTTTTGTGGCCATTTATTTGGCAGGTCAGGTTCTTCAATTGAATTGTGGATGTTCTTAAATCCTTCACAACCTCCCTCCCTCACTACGCCCTGCACTAATCCCAAAAATCCTGCACTTATCACGTACCTTACACCAAGATACTTTTGAAAATGCTGATACTGTGATGCTTTTTGTGCTGTGTTTAATTACTGATCCTTGTTTGGACTGAGAAAATGGATATTAAATGATGTGCATACATGCAAGCAACAGGTGTTGTCGTAAAATTTGTTTGGATTGCTAACAGATGTATGTTTCTTTTACATTTCTAAATGTGTTTCCACTGTGACAGTTTTTTGTGTACCAAAATGCGGTGCCTTACAGGTAGGTAGCCATCTTCCCTGGGAGGGTGTTTGTGGGTGGGAGGCCTGTACCACTACTCCCAACATGCCCCCTGTCCCACACCTCAGCAAGATGGAGCCCTCCCCCCACCTCACCCAGAAGCAGTTAGAAGCCATTGCAGTACACCAAACAAGCTTACAGGTAGGTAGCCATCTTCACAGTGAGGGTGTTTGTGGGTGGGAGGCCTGTACCACTACTCCCACCATGCCCCCTGTCCCACACCTCAACAGGGTGGAGCACTCCCCCATCCAGAAGCAGTTGCAAGCCATTGCAGTACACTAAACAAACTTACAGGTAGGTAGCCATCTTCACAGTGAGGGTGTTTGTGGGTGGGAGGCCTGCCCTACTACTCCGACCATGCCTCATCCCACAGCCTAGCAAGATGGACCCCTCCCCCACCCCACCCAATCAATCAATCAATCAATCAATCAATTAATCATGGCATTTATAAAGCACACTACATACCCGCGAGGGTCTCAAGGCACTAGGGGGGAAGCCGCTACTGTTCGAAGAGCCAGGTCCCAGAAGCAGTTGGAAGCCAATGCAGTACACCAAACAAACTTACAGCCAGGTAGCCATCTTCACAGTGAGGGTGTTTGTGGGTGGGAGGCCTGAACCACTACTCTCACCATGCCCCCTATCCCACACCTCAGCAAGATGGAGCCCTCCCCCACCCCACCCAGAAGCATGTGTCAGCCATTACATAACCCACATCAAACTTACAGGTAGGTAGCCATCTTCCCTGGGAGGGTGTTTGGGGGTGGGAGGCCAGCACTACAACTTCCACCATGCCCCCTGTCTCACACCTCAGCAGGATGGAGCACTCCCCCATCCAGAAGCAGTTGCAAGCCATTGCAGTACACCAAACAAACTTACAGGTAGGTAGCCATCTACACAATGAGGGTGTTTGTGGGTGGGAGACCTGTACCAGAACTCCCACCATGCACCCTGTCCCACACCTCAGCAGGATGGAGCACTCCCCTATCCAGAAGCAGTTTCAAGCCATTGCAATACACCAAACAAACTTACAGGTAGGTAGCCATCTTCACAGTGAGGGTGTTTGTGGGTGGGAGGCCTGCACTACTACTCCCACCATGCCCCCTGTCCCACAGCCTAGCAAGATGGACCCCTCCCCCCACTCCACCCAGAAGAAGTTGGAAGCCATTGCAGTACACCAAACAAACTTACAGGTAGGTAGCCATCTTCACAGTGAGGGTGTTTGTGGGTGGGAGGCCTGTACCACTACTGCCGGTATGCCCCCTGTCCCACACCTCAGCAGGATGGAGCACTGCCCCACCCAGAAGCAGTTGCAAGCCATTGCAGTACACCAAACAAACTTACAGGTAGGTAGCCATCTTCACAGTGAGGGTGTTTGTGGGTGGGAGGCCTGCACTTCTACTCCCACCATGCGCCCTGTCCCACAGCCTAGCAAGATGGACCCCTCCCGCCACCCCACCCAGAAGCAGTTGGAAGCCATTGCAGTACACCAACAAACTTACAGGTAGGTAGCCATCTTGCTTGGGAGGGTGTCTGGGGTGGGAGGCCAGTACTACAACTTCCACTATGCCCCCTGTCCCACACCTCAGCAGGATGGGGCACTGCCCCACCCAGAAGCAGTTGCAAGCCATTGCAGTATACCAAAAAAACGTACAGGTAGATAGCCATCTTCACAGTGAGGGTGTTTGTGGGTGGGAGGCCTGCCCTACTACTCCCACCATGCCCCCTGTCCCACAGCCTAGAAAGATGGACCCTTCCCGCCACCCTACCCAGAAGCAGTTGGAAGCCATTGCAGTACACCAACCAACTTACAGGTAGGTAGCCATCTTCCCTGGGAGGGTGTCTGGGGGTGGGAGGCCAGCACTACAACACCCACCATGCCCCCTGTCCCACACCTCAGCAGAATGGAGCACTCCCCCACCCAGAAGCCATTGCAGTACACCAAACAAACTCCTTCCCTGGGAGGGTGTCTGAGGGTGGGAGGCCTGTACCACTACTCCCACCATGCACCCTTGTCCCCCAGTACAGCAAGATGGAGCTCTCCATACCACCCAGATGCATGTGGCATCTAATGGCTCACCTCAAACAAACTAACAGGTAGGTAGACATATTATTCTGTCTTGTGACACCACTGAGCAGGATGTAAGCCTCCACCAAGCACACACAGATGTGTCACATAACAAAGCCAAATGTGAGCACATAACAGGTAAGTAGCCAGTATGTGCACCCACCTATTTGTCAGAAAAGAAATGGTGCCATGTGACAACACCAGCCCTCTCATTGCACAAATATGCATACCGACCCCATTGCCATGCACAGTGTGTACACAGGTAAGCAAAGGAAACTGTCACAGCTACCAAAGTGTGACACACCAATGCACATGTAGAAGAAAGTCTGGGCACAATCATGCACAACACCTATTAACATGTGTAGTGCCATGGGGCCAGAGCAACAAGGACCCTTAGAAAAATAAGAAAGCATGTTTGGTGGTACAAATCAAGATATGCACATGACAGGACAAAGGTATGCAGGAGATGACAATGGCCAGTCCATGGCTAGATGTGATGTCTGCCAGGTTAGACAAATCAACAGAGTCCTCAATGAAATATTATGTTGTGCGTGTCCCTAGATGTCAACAGGTCCCTGTAATCACAAATTATGCATGTGGCGCATGGTATGTATTGACACCTTACACCATGGACAAGGAATGCATGTACTACTGCATCATGTCAGGAGGCACAGTAGTGCACATAGAAAACTATGTGATGTTCAGTCAACTGTGTAGCGTACAAACAGTGAATGACACACAGCTAACACAAAGCTTGTGGGTGCACTACAATGACCATTTCCCATCTGACCCACAGGTGACCAAGAACTCACTGCAGAGGACAACACCAGCAACCTGCAGAGCCAGTTCCCCCCCCCCCGGTACAGGGACTCTCGGATGTTGACTCCCGGGATTCTCTGGATGATGAGCTCGAAGCCGGCCCATCTGGTGTGCCAGGGCGCAACAGATCCCAGGACCCCATCGTCCCCCCACCACATCTGCTGCAATACAAACATCTCTGCAGACCCCTGCTGTCACAGCCTGTGCTTGCACCACCACCACCATCACCACCACCACCACCAACATCACCACCACCAGCGCTGCCTGCAACACTCCCCCTGTCCCAGAGGATGACCACCCCACACCACCGACTGAGGAGGGCAGGGAGAGGATGTGGGTGCCTACAGTGGTGAGGCAACAGGTCCGTGGCAGCAGGGTAGGTGGGAGGGGCAGGGTCACCCACAGACAACAAGAGGCTGGGACCCAATCCCTGGACCACATCACCAGAGTCCTTGGGGCATATGAACAGGCCCAGGGACGAACGGGCCGGTTGGACGAACTGTTACGCGAGCTCATCCTGCTGATGAGGTCCATTAACACCCGCATGGGACAAATTGTGTACCTCTTGGGCCAGCAAGTGGCGGTACTGAGGGACAGGCCTGTGCCACAACCAACACCTCCACCTCCCTCTGGTGGGCCGCAGGATGACAGTTCACCATTCTCCCATGCGGCCACAGAGAGGGGTGAGTCCTCAGATCTCACTGGCCCTGCAGCAGGGCCCCCCTGCCAAGCGACGAAGGGGCTGTCCTAAGAAAACCCTAGGAGTATCTGGAGACAAAGCACCTGCCAAACGCCAGTCATGGAGCCAGCCATTATGGCACCCTCTTCACCACTGCATTGACTTTTTGGACAGTCCTTCCCCACACTGCCTTGTGAATGGTATCTGTCTGTTGGACTTGATGTGGTGACTACTCGATTATCTCATTTACTGTAACTGTCAACTCACTGCTCCACTAATCACCTCAATGTAAATGTTCACCCCCTCACATGTCACCATTGTAAATAAAAAATCCTTACACACATGTTGTATCTGCTCCGTCTTCATTCCAGGATGTACAGTCTTCAACATGATCACAATGTACCAGGAGTATGGACTGTATGTAGGCAAGGAGAAGTTGAAGTCACCTAGGAAAACACAACAGAACAACATTCACTGGTCTGGGTGTGGCAGCACAGACATCACACAACACCTACCATCAAGATAATCCAACATGCACACGTCACAATGGGCAACAAGTCTAAACATGCACATCCTGTAGATGTTCCTAAATGACCTGTCCCAGAAACATTGCCAACCACCACTGAGTCTACAACCGGCTGCTGTCACAAATCTCACATACCCCTTCACAACAACAGCAACATCATCAGACAATGGGTACGTTGTACATTGTCACCCACCTTCAAGTGAAGTAGCGGGTGACGAGCTGTTGACTCAGGTCAACACCTTCCTCCTTTCCACTGTCCTCATCACCGGACACGGGTTGGTTTGCAGGCGGGGGCCTTGGGTCCTCATCATCATCCAGGGGAATATCCTTGCGAATGGCTAGATTGTGGAGCATGCAGCATGCCACTAGATACTGACACACCTTCCTGGGCGAGTACACCAGTGCACCTCCGGTCTTGTCCAGGCAGCAGAAACGTGACTTAAGCAGACCAAAAGTAAGCTCCACCACACAATGTGTTTTCCCATGGGCATCACTGTAGCGGACTTCAACCGGGATCCTGGGATTCCGCAGTGGGCTCAGCAACCAGGGACGGTTGGGATATGCAGAGTCACCTAGGTATGACAAACACAAATAAACATTGCAATGTCACACACCCAGCACGCCATGCTACTAGACATACTCACCCACAATCCATGCACGCTCGGGAAGCAGATTAGCCATCAGCTGGGGTACAATGCTGTTCCTCAGGATGTAGGAGTCATGGGCTGAGCCTGGGAATTTGGCACACACGTGTGACATGATCATAGCTGCCAGGTACACCACTTGCACATTTATGAAGTGGTAATATTTACGATTCCTGTAAATGTGCTCACGTGCCTGTGGTGGCACAAGCCCAACATGGGTGCAATCAATGGCACCAACAACATGGATGTGTCCAAGGGGATAAAAATCTCCCTTCACAGCTGCCAATTCAGGACCCCTGGGGAACTGGATATATCTGTCCTTGTAGATCATCATGGCGGACAGAACATCACGCAGCAACATGCTGTACATATGTTGTGACATCCCACCTGCGCTGGCCACCGTGTGCTGGAGCGATCCTGTGGCAAAACAATGCAGGGCTGCCATCACCTTATAAGTTGGGGTGAAAGCTGTTGGATATGTTCTGCGAGGCTGCAGGTGGGGCTCCAACATATCACAAAGGGTTTTTAGGGTGGGTCTATCCAGACAGCATTTCCGGATGATCCCCTTATCCTCCATGTCCTCCAGCACTGTCAAGTGACGAAGCCGATTTGGTCTCCTCCTAGTTGAGATGAAAGTGGACACATGTCAATGCAATACATCATGAGATGGGCACAGCATCTCACATTCTGGATGACACAACAACAACAATGGCTGTCATCAAAATTTAGTTACAGACCAGCTTACATGTAGGGACACCTTCAGCTACATAAATGGCACACCTGTCAACTTACACAAAACAAGTACCTCAAACACCACCTAGGTCAATGTGAATGCACATAGGCATATGGCCACATTTACCATGGGCACGCCTGGGTGTATAGCATCCAGCATATGTGTAACAAATCAACCCCACTGTCTCATACCTAGCTGCTGTACCTGACACACCTTCATGCGTCATTCAAACCTGGCACACATCCACAACAAAATGACCACAGTCGGAGCAGAAATGACGATTTTGTGCATGATTAGACATAAGAGGACATGCAAAAAAGAACATCATTCATTGAGATGAACATTGCTGTGATTGTCACTGCACCTTAACACATTGACATGTGTACACATTGTAGAATCCATAACAACACTGTCCTGCGTACACGACCATCAATATCATAAGTGACATGTGAGGGAGTACAGGCCAATCTACAAAATCACATACACAAACATGGCATGTGTAGTCACCAGTGGAGTAAATGGAACATTGGCCTTGTGTGCACAATGATGTGCCACTAACCATGTGGGCACTGTGCACTGTTGATGTTTGCCAGATGGCCATTGTGATTGTATGGCACCCAAATCATGGTAGCTACCGCCTGTCCCCAGTAGTGTGTCACCAGCACTCCCCAATGCACAAGTGTGGTAGTGATAGCCATGGAGACATGCCCAAATGGCAGTTGGCATGCCCCGCCACCCAAATCGTGGTGCCTCATGTCAATGTATGGCACCTAAATCCCGGCAGCTACCACCTGTCCCCAGCGGTGTGTCACCAGCACTCCCCAATGCACAAGTGCGGTAGTGATAGCCATGGAGACATGCCTAAATGGCTGTTGGCATACCCCGCCACACAAATCGCGGTGCCTCATGTCAATGTATGGCACCCAAATCGCAGTAGCTACCGCCTGTCCCCAGCGGTGTATCACCAGCACTCCCCATTTACACAAGTGCAGTAGTGATAGCCATGGAGACATTCCCAAATGGTGGTGGGCATGCCCCGCCACCCAAATCGCGGTAGCTACCACCTGTCACCAGCAGTGTATCACCAGCACTCCCCATATACACAAGTGCGGTAGTGATAGCCATGGAGACATTCCCAAATGGTGGTTGGCATGCCCCGCCACCCAAATCGTGGTAGCTACCGCCTGTCCCCAGTGGTGTGTCACCAGCACTCCCCATAGACACAAGTGCAGTAGTGATAGCCATGGAGACATGCCCAAATGGCGGTTGGCATGCCCCGCCACCCAAAAAGTCGGTGCCTTATGTCAATGTATGGCACCCAAATCGCGGTAGCTACCGCCGGGCCCCAGCGGTGTGTCACCGCCATGGAGCATGCCCTTACAGCCAATGGGAACCTTGATTGCGGTAGCATGATGCAATTTTGAAAATCGCGGTAGGCGTGCTCCACCACCACGGAGCTAGTCATTGGCTGCAATTGAAAGATGCACCATCGCGGTATCTACCGCCGGGCCCCAGCGGTGTGTCACCGCCATAGAGCATGCCCTTACAGCCAATGGGAACCTTGATTGCGGTAGCATGATGCAATTTTGAAAATCGCGGTAGGCGTGCTCCACCACCGCGGAGCCGGTCATCGGATGCAATTGAAAGATACACCATCGCGGTAGCTACTGCCGGGCCCCAGCAGTGTGTCACAGCCATGGAGCATGCCCTTACAGCCAATGGGAAACTAGATTGCAGTAGCATGATGCAATTTTGAAAATATCGGTAGGCGTGCTCCGCCACCGCAGAGGCGGTCATTGGATGCTTTTGAAAAAGGCATACCTGGACCACCAATTGCTGCAGCTTGGCACCTTTGAAACGACCCCAGGGGGCTATATAGGTGTGGGAGTGAGCCTCACATTTCCACTGCTCCCAGAGACCCCTCACCTGCTGCTGCCTAATGGACTGCTGCCAGAGACCTCTCACCTGCTGCTGCCTCCAGGGACTGCTGCCAGAGACCCCTCACCTGCTGCTGCTCCCAGAGCCTGCTGCCAGAGACCCCTTACCTGCTTCTGCCTCCAGGGACTGCTGCCAGAGACCCCTCACCACCCTATTCCGCCGCTGTTGTCTCATGTCCACAGTGATGGCAAGGGCAGAGAAGATCCGTGCCAGTCCCTTCACAAGCGAGGAGCTGGAGGTCCTGGTGGACAAGGTGCTCACACAGTACCCAAGGCTATATGGTGCCCCAAATGTCGTGGTAAGTCCTCAACAGTGGGGGGGAGGGCAGGTGGGGCACACATGTAGTTGGACTGATGCAGTATGTACCTGAGAGTGTGTGGTTGTGTCATTCCCTGCCTGCACATGTATGTTTGAGTGACCTGTGTTGTGTTGTCAGCCATACAGTGACGCAGAAAGATGTTCATGCAGGAGTCAGGACAGTGATTGCTTGGCTGAATGGTTGTGTGTGCCCCTGTTGTCCATCTCAGTGTGAGCCCAGCTGGCCTGCACAGTCCCCGCCCAATAAGACAAGGACACATCACTTCACTTACAGAGTATTACATCAGTCTTTTCTCATTGCACTCCAGCTATGAGCCATCTCAGCACTGTAGATTGCTCACGACCGGCCTTGTGATGAGGATTTTGGATTTGTGAGATCATGTCCCTCAATGTGACATCCATGACACAGTTATCTATTCACAGGGCAGGGACATTGAGGGCTGCGCAGTCTTGGACACAGTGAGTCTACCCCCAAACACAGTTTGATATGTGATGTATGTGTTGCTCAACCTAAAAATGGACTGGAGATGTGGGCTGGCTACACAGGGGTTTCAGTGCTGGCATACTCCATGTGTGTGAGATGTGCAGGGACTGTGTTCCCCCTCACACCTGCATGCATTTACATCAGCTTTTCCCATGCAGATGTACCATGTGAAATGTATACTTGTCTCTGTTAGACATATATTTGGATTAGTGATGAGTTTGTATCTTGCTGCTGTTCTGAGAGATGTAGGTACATAACACTGGGCCACTGATCATTTCCCCCTCTTTTCTCCATTGCCTGTAGCTCAAGGTGCACCAGCGTAAGGCCGTGTGGAGGGCCATTGCGGCCAAGGTGCGGACTCTGGGTGTCTCAGACCGACGGTGCACCCACTGCCACAAGAGGTGGGACGACATCAGCCAGCTGGCAAAGAACGTGGCGGAGATGACCTTGGGGCTGCTTCCTCGCACTGGGCGTTTGGCACGGCGCAGCATGACACCACTAATGGGCCGCATCTTGGCGGTGACACAGCCTGAGCTGGATGCATGTTTAAAGGAGCATCAGCAGCAAGCTAGGGGTGAGTATTCTGGGAAGGGTGACTTTGGCTGTGAGTTGCTACATGTGTACAGAGCCTGTGCCAGCGCTGGCCTATGTGATGTTGGTAGTGTGATGCAGTGGCATATAAGTCGCTGCTGGGCTGGGTGCAGGTGTTATGCATTTGCCCTATCTGTACTTACAAAGATAATTAGAGTACTGTGCATTCCCATTGCATTCTGAGTCCTGGTCTTCAGGTATCGTCTGCATTGGGGTAGTCTGGGGAATCCCATGTGAGGGAACGGCAGTGTGCCCAATATGAGTGTGCCTTCATCAATGTGTCCATTGCATGCATTCAGATTTGGGAGGCCTACACTTCTGACAACAATGTGCACCAGTCTTTAGGCCCCAAAGTACAACAAGGTGGGTGGCATGGGCTCATGGCCATTGTGGAATGTCAAATTGTAGTCTGTGTCTGTGTTGTCCACTCCTGTTCTATCCAGATATGTCAGTGGCAACAAGTAGAGTGCCAACATCATGTCCCTAGGTGTGCTCAGAGCTATTTGTGTGTCTGTTTGAGCGGAGCCACTAGCTGGGTGTTGTGCTGTGTGGCCATCACATGGCTCACTTATGACTTAATTTCCAGTTTCCACGCACTGGCAATATAGTGAGTTAGCACAATGTGATTGCACCGGGTGGTGTGCAACATGTATATTTAGTCATCTTTTGTTATGCATTGCTTGCATATGTTTGTTCTGTTGCTGCCACTGAACTGCCCCTACATCTCTCTCTCTCATGCAGCATCTCCTGTGGTCATGGAGAGACAGGAGACGGACACCAGTGGGGGTGAAACAAGCACAACAGCTGCACAGGAGCCCAGTGACACAGATGTCACCAGCACCTCAAAGGGGGACAGGAGTCTGCTGGAGGAATCCCAGCCTGAGACGCAAAGTACCACATCATCAGATGCCAGCGGGGATGCATCCATGTTGGCAGGCACAGGGAACGGGGACTCTGCATCATCTTCCACCACACAGTGGCCAGAGGGGAAGAGTGTCCTTCACCCTGGGCATCGCTGCCCCTGCCCCTGTCTCCCCTGCTGCCATCAGTGCTGAGTCTGTGGACCTTTTGCACCAACTGTGTGTAGGCCAGACAGCTCTCCTCAATGCCTTCATTGACCACAACAACAAATTGGCACAGGTGGTTGCTTTCATGGAGGGCATACATTCAGACGTGGGTGGGCTGCACCGGACTGTCCAGGCTTTGTCTTCCACAGTGACATCACCCCTTCAACAGGCACATACTTACAGTCTAGCTCCGGTCCCTTTGGCCACCCCCCTGGCATTGGCCACGTCTGACGATAGGGACCACGATCCACATACCTCAAAGTCACGTTACAGCACACGAAGCACACAGCAGCAACAACACAAGCGGTCACGGACCACCATCCCCACAGAAGATCAAAGCCACCCCAGAGCGCAAGGGCAAAAGCCCGTCAGGCGACACCAGGGGCAAAAATGCCAAGAAGCAGACATCAGGCTCATATGCCTCAGTGGCATCCCCATCCAAGGACTCTCCTGTCCCTAAAGCATCTCGCAAAGAGAAGCATACAGTTTCTGTGCCCACTGAGAAGGTGGTGCATGCCAAGGGTACACCTAGGAAGGGCCCCAAGGCAGAATTCACCCACCACCTCGACTCCCATTCCAAGCCCAGTGAAGCAGGGGAAGGAGGGCACTAAAGGGGTAACACCTAGTAAACAGGGGATGGAGGGGCAAAGGCGAAGCCAGGCAAAGCGTTCCGCTGGATCCAGCACATCCCCAGAGGGAGTACCAGCGTCTGCACCTGATGCAGCTTTGGTGGTGAGTGTTCCTGTTGTGTCCACACCACTTCTAATTGATACCAATGCAGGGAAGCCATTTAGGATCCCCAAGAAGTGGAAGGGCACCCCTCCACAATCTCCCAGCCATACCGTGTCTCCCATCTGCATGACTCCGCCTCCACGTGCCACTACACCACCTGGTCCAAGCAGCCCTCCGGCTTGCCAAGCCACTGATAGCTCCACCTCAGCTGGGCCACTCTCTCCCCAGTCAGGTGCCCCAACAGTCCCTGAGACACAGCCAGCTCCCAGTCCATCTGACAGCCAAGTCTGAGTGATATTCACCCTCACACACCTGTCTCTCACACAGGTGGGCCTGTACTGCACATTGTTACCCCCTGACTGTGTTGCTGACCATGGAAAGGTACAGTCGCACACATTCCCTGTGCAGCCTCTCCTGGACATACTCTGCACTTCGTTTTTGCCACTGGCCTTGTTGCTCTTTGCTGTGTTCAAGTATTCCCTGTGCAGCTTCTCATGGACATACTCAGCACTTTGCCCAGCCCACTGGCCTTGTTGTTCACTGTTGTTTTGCCCTTGCCTGTGCAGATTCTCATGTATATACTCTGCACCCTGGACTGGCCACTGGCCTTGCTGTTTTGCCCTTGCCGGTGCAGCTTCTAATGGACATACTCTGCACTTTGCCCTGCCCACTGGCCTTGTTGTTCACTGATGTGTGCACCTTGCCTGTGCAGCTTCTCATGGACATACTCTGCACTTTGCCCTGCCCACCGGCCTTGTTGTTCACTGTTGTTTTGCCCTTGCCTGTGCAGCTTCTCATGGACATACTCTGCACGTTGCCCTGCCCACTGGCCTTGTTGTTCACTGCTGTTTTGCCCTTGCCTGTGTTGCTTCTCATGGACATAATCTGCACCCTGGACTGGCCACTGGTCTTGCTGTTTTGCCCTTGCCTGTGCAGCTTCTCATGGACATACTCTGCACTTTGCCCTGCCCACTGGCCTTGCTGTTCATTGCTGTTTTGCCCTTGCCTGTGCAGCTTCTCATGGACATACTCTGCACTTTGCCCTGCCCACTGGCCTTGTTGTTCACTGCTGTTTTGCCCTTGCCTGTGCAGCTTCTCATGGACATACTCTGCACCCTGGCCTGGCCACTGGCCTTGCTGTTTTGCCCTTGCCTGTGCAGCTTCTCATAGACATACTCTGCACTTTGCCCTGCCCACTGGCCTTGTTGCTCTTTGCTGTGTTCAAGTATTCCATGTGCAGCTTCTCATGGACATACTTTGCATTTTGTGCCTTGCCTATGGTTTACTGTGCCACATGGTGTGTGCCACTTCAACATAGCCAATGTCTTGGCTCACTTACTCTTTTTTTTACAGGGGTGACACTGACTTCAGTTCTTCCTGACCCAGATACTTGTGGGGGCAACGATGTAAATTTTAAATGGAAAGCAGTTGTCATTTTCTTATTTTGTTCATGTTGGCTATATTGTACACATGTCAGGTTGGGGGGCACTGCCAGCACAGAGTGGGATTCTATCCACAGTATTGCAGACAGGTTGGCCAGGGTCATCATGTATGTGTGTTATTCCTTTATGTGTGCCCAGTGGTGTATGTATGTGGTCATCTTGTGATGGCCAGTCATCCTAGTCCCATGGCTTACTTTCAATATGTGCTCTTGGGTGGCCAAGAAGTGTGCAGTGTCAAGGGGGTGACTTTCTCGGGAGTGTTGATGTGTGCATGCCCCTGCATTGTCAACTACACACATATGTCACCCAGGAGTTGTATGCCTGTTGTTTTGATTGTTCACCCCTATGGATGTGGTTGTATGCACATGCGTGAGTTGTATGTTGTGCACTGTGCAGTGTGTTGGTGTGTCCTTGCAGTTCTGGCTGACTCCTACTTGTTGTTTTTGTCACTTGTGAGTATGCAGAGTGTGTGACTGGCAAGTCAGTGTTGTGTTTTGTTGATCATCCATGTGTCTTGTTACTGTTTGTGGAGACTGTGCAGACCTGCTCCTCCACACTGCCATTGTGGTTGTGTTTTCTCATGCATTGCTGTCAAATGGTGCCTTTTTGCCTCTAGTATGGAATGCTGTGTGTGTTGTCATACCATTCCGTATCTGTGCTTCAGATGCCTACCCATTGTGAGTCTGCACTACCTCTATTTGTGTATGGTACACTCCTGCCATGTCCCCTACTGACATGCAGTACACTTCACTTTGATGTCAGCTGTCCCCTTGCTTTACATGTGTGTGTGCCTCCCCATCACTTCATTTGTGACACTCTGCTTTGTGGTGCAGTTATTTGGCCAGGATCAATGTGTCAATCAGGGCATTTCCCCAATGGGTAATATGTGATTTTCGTGTGCTGTTTGTCAGTCATGGTTGCTCATATGCAGTTCAACTGTGTGTGCTGCCCAGTCCTCTGGTCAAGTTGTTTCCACCTTTCTGTCCCAGACTTGTGCATCAGTTGGTGTTGTGTTGGATGTATGTTTGTTGGCTGTGGTACTGCATCACTTCCTGGGTGTGCTGTTGTCTTTGTGCTGTGCTGATTGGTGTTGTGTGGGTTAATGTTATGCCACTCATGTCTGTGTGGGGCTATTATGCTTGGTGTGCACACACTGCTTGTTGTGCATGCAGTGCTGTGTGTGTATGTTGCCTTGTCATCGCCTGGTGTGCTTCCCCTGATGTCCTGCTGTGTTTGCTATGTGATTTTTTTGCCTGTGTATATGTTGTTTGTTTGATGTGGCTGTGTTTTTCTGTGATGGTGCACTTCTTGTCTGTGTTATGGTATGTTGTCTGTGCATTATTCCTGAGTGATGAGGTTGTGCACTCCTGTTGTGTCTGTGCTCCTGTGGAAATGTGGATTTTCCTGATCAGTTATGTCCCCTATCTTGGACCCCAACGGTTCTATATGCATGTTACAAGTACATGTATGTTCCCTCCAGTTCCAGTTTCTGAGACGCAAACATATGTGTGTCTACCGTCAACATGTTCTCTGTCAGATCCGCCATCAATGGGCTGGATATTCGATTCCTAGGTATGAAAGGCCACCGACTTTATATGGCTAAGTTACTCCATTTTTACAGTTCAGGCAAGTAGGCCCGATTCTGTCCTCAAGCCTTTCCCTGCTCTCTGTCTCTGACAGCTTCAGCTTGAGCTCGCATCTGTATCCATGAACTTTGTCCTACTCCCTGTGCAGCTAACGGTGCCTGCCTCGGCCAGTTTTCGCCTGTCTGCCAAGAAGTTGTATTTCACCTTCGAATTATCTATTTTGCTCTCCAGCCGATGCATTCCTGTCCAGTGATTTAGGTAAACATTTCCTTTAGCTCACAAGCAGAGGACTCAGCCTTTCCGTCCTCCTGCAAGTGATTCATAGCCCTGTTGCCATGGAAAGTTTTCTATCCCTCGCATCTCATATAGACACTTAGACGCTTGTACACGCACACACAGTCAGTATAGAATAGATTCTGTCCGAGAGTCTCTTCCTTGTGGATAACATAGTTCTTTAAACATAGGATGTTAGATATGATTTGGGATTAGGTTGACTTGACCCCCAGACTTCTCGTCTCCACATGTAGAGCTAAATGTCAAGTCCCCTTCACCCCCTAGTTGCACGTCAATTACACGTCATGCTGCCGCGCGCGCATCTATGCCAAGTATTATCTTATAGATCCACCTATGTCTGATAATTCTAACCAATCATGTTTCTTTTATTCCTTATTACGCCTAGTTTCGATTATGTCACTGTTTTGTCACTTTTCTTATCAAATGTTACGCCTTCTACATTCGTTTCATTGTAATGTACTTATTATAAAAATACATGTCTGTTAATAAATTATTGTACTTCACTTCCTGAACCCTCGTGGTGACGGAACCTGAAGGCCGCGACTCGAGTCGGCCATTTTGAATGGAATAAAGCCCATTAGAAAACCTCTTATACCACGGATTCTGCCTCTTGTTATTTTGAGCTATTTTACTTTATTTTAAGATTCCGTATGAAATTCAGTCCGGTAATATTTATTTTATTTACCACATAATGGCGCCCGAACAGGGACACTTTCTCATCTCACGCGCCGGCGGTGCGTTGCAGGCCCGGTCTCCTGCCACAGCTGGACGGACCATAAACGCGTACCAGCAGGATTTCCTGTAAGCTCCCTCCGGTCAAGCGGGGGCGACTGAGGCTGCGATCAACCCAGACGAGGCGGTGAGAAGTGCGAAGTATCCCGACCAGAGCCTAGCTGAGAGAGCAAGATCCGAGGTATACAGAGGCCCACCAGGTTTTCCGAAATCCCGACGTCCAGAGGGTCCGATGTCCGCAGTTATCGAGTCCTGTCCATTCTCTGAGGCCTTCCGTTTCAAGGAGCTACTCGGTGAGTACCATCGCCGGGGAGGCGTGTTGACGCGCACATAGGTTGTGCCGGTCAAGACGGATTTGGGTACACAAATCCGGTCTGCACTGTTTAGCAGTGTATATGTACTGTTTAGCAGTATATCAAGTATTCCGAAGTATTCAGTTATTGTCAAGAATTCAGCGTGGTGATTAGTTAAGCAGACTGTCATCATTGTCGACCATTATTAAATGTTTAATGTTTAATGTTTAAAGTATTCAGAAAATGTCTTGCATATTGTGGTATGAATGATTGTTCATTGTTCACTGTTCATTATTGTGTTTCTCGTATTAAGCAAGTTCAAGAGTAAGTATCAGATCAGTTGTCAATATGCCGCTCTTCTCGAAGTTAAGACAGATTACTACCAGAAAAGGGGTGCTTGAAGAAGCAGTTCCTATTCCTCCTAGAGACACTCCAGGACATTTCATGTACCATAAGCATGGCTTAGATGCCATATTGTTTCTTGATCTATGGGTAGATTATACCAAAGGATTACCGGAAAGTCAAAGGTGGCCCATAGCGGGAACCTGGGATGCAGAGTGCATCATGAAAGTGGAGGAAGAGTTATGGAAAAGAAAGGTCAGACAGTCACAGAAAGACGCTGTTGAGTTATGGCGTAAAGAATCTCATAGACGAACAGAAAAAGCACGTAGACAAGAAGAGAGGAGTAAAGAAAGTTCAAATAAAGTTCAAGAAAATCTATTAATTGAGGAAGGTATCCGAGTGAAATCAGAACAAGTGAATAGACAAAGAAATGCTCTTATGAATGGTATGTATCCCCTTCTAGCCGAAGGACTACCTAAGGCTGTTACAGAGATGCCAAAAGACTTGCCACCCCCATTATTTCCAATTAAGGTACATCCAAAGGGGCATCCCAGAACCGCAGAAGATGTTTTTCTTTCCTCATATCTAGACGATGCAGCTCCCGAGTATGCTAACGCCACACCACATAGACCGTCTGGCGGAGGGGTTCAACGTCAGGATCAGGTATCTGTCCCCGTGCAACAGCAAGTTCCGACACAAGCGTCGGCAAGCACATCTGTTTCCGCATCTGTCTCCGCAGTCGACTCTACAGGGGTATCGACACCCATAGTTGCTGTGTCACGTTCGACGAACCCTTTCACACCCGACGCCCCAGATGGGGCCACGGGAGGTGCTAGCAGTACTTTCACACCACCTAGAATAAATAAACTTGTTTTTCAAGAGTCAGCACATTCACGTACACCTAAGTTCGTAAATGAACGTACGCTTAAGGAACTCCTTGTAAATTGTAGATATGACCCCGTGGTCGGTAAAGAGGACGAAATGGTCCTGGCATCATTACGTATCAGACGAGCCGCAGAGTATTTAGCAAGGTTACCAGGAATGACTACGCATCTGGATAACATATATCATTTTGTTCAAACAGGACGAGATCCAGGATGTATTAACAGAGCTATGGAATTCCAGAAAGTAGAGATACAGGGGGAACTGTTACGTTTCCTCATAAACTGTGTGATCAGAAATCAAGATCGTCCGGGGGTAGACCCGAATGCAATGCTTATTCTTACAAGATGGAGTCAGAATATATCAGAAGGGAGACACGATAAGCAAAATTGTATAATAGCCATGTGCCGAAAAATCCGTAAAGAAATAGAGCGTATTCATGAAGAGAGATTGGGAACAGACGAGTTTGAGCAAGATGAAGTGTCCGAATCAGGGAATTCCGCAAGACAGTCAGAGACCATAGCCTATGTAGGCAGAGGAAGATCTTGTGAAAATACTAGATGTTTTTCTGATCCAATACACTCTGTATGTCCAAATAATAGCAGAACGTATCCGACGCCTGTAATAAATCTGAAATCTCCTGAACATTCGTTTCAAGCCGCAGATAAAATACTACGAGAACGAAGGGGTTATCACCTCCTCGATTCCATAGATGAGCAAGAATTAGCCAGATCAGCCGTTCACTGGATTGTTAGTCCTGAAAAATACGGTGATGAGACCGTAGCACACACGTTTCTCAACCTCAGTACAGATGAACAACGTTTAGCTGGAATATATATGATTCAGCAACTCCTCATATTATATAAGAGCCAACATGCTGACCCTGGTCCTTTACCTGATATATTAACGGAACTACTCACGAACAGATGGAGAGGTTCTAGTAACAAGCTAATTAAAGAGATATTAGTGTCACGTAAGCAGTACGTCCTTTTTGTAAATCCAGATTCTCTCTCCTTGCCCCCCAGAGAAAGAGCACCGTACTACATGGATAGACAAAATCCTTTACGGGAAGTGCACCCAATAAAAGGCGAAGACAATGAGTTTCACCGTGTATTTGTTTACACACCCATATCAAAAATGGAATTATTAGAAATGAAGAAAGTAGTACCTAGTCATGACAAAGACCCAGCGGGTTTCCACCGAGAAATTAAAGACATGTTACTGATGGGAGAGTACACCTTTCCTGATATTATGACGATATTAAAGGTGCTTTTGCCTGCTGGCATATATGAAAAACTGAAAGAAAAAGAGTGGGAAGTGGGAGACCAAAAGATAGACTGGACAGCATTAGCAGAGGAAGAAAGGGGCCGAGCTGCAGGTTCAGGGCTCGGGGATAAAGTTAAACTATTACCAGGTTTACTAGTACAGGTACTGCCACGTTTATTAACTACAAAAAAGGAAGATTGGGGTGCAATCACAGCCTGTAAACAAAAGCAAGATGAAGACACAAGCGATTATTATGCTCGATTTGAAAAATGTTTTGGTATAAATAGTGGTATAAAAGCAAGTAGTGACTCATATCCACATTTATTTGTGACAAAATTAGTGGAAAATGCATTGCCCCCAGTGAAGAATAGAATATTGAAATTCGAGAGTACCTGGCAAAGTAACACTCCGTCGCAAATGCTACAAATGTTACAGTATCATCACAATAGAATTAGGGATGAACAAGAACACGAGCATAGACGCATGAAGGATACAAAAATGAAAATGCTAGTTTCTCAGACAGTACCAGCAGATGGTCACAAAAAGGGTGTGACACATTCTGGTGATTCTGCAGTTCCTGTAAAAGGAACCTGCAATTACTGTAAACAACTAGGCCATTATGTACATGATTGTCAAGTCCTGAAACGTAATATAGCTACAGGTATTGCAAAAGAGAGACCACGATTAGTTAGACAAGATCAGAATGAACAAGGAGCTATGCAGCATGGACAGTCCGTGCCAGTTCAGCAACAGTCTATGCCAGCCTCACAGCAACCCATACAGTTTGTGCCAGCTGCACCACCGTTGCCTGCTACTGCCACACAAACCACAACACGACAAATGTATCAGACTGCACAGTATGAATACCCTGAGTATCAGCGTTACGCATGAACCAGCCTAGAGAGGGAAGTTGACTTACCGCTTATCGAGATTCCGGTAGATCAAGAAGGACCTTATGTACATAGTGAATTATTAGGTCAAGATAGAAAATTCTTACTCGATACAGGGGCAAGTCGAACAACCATAAAACGTAGTGAAGTTCCAGGGGCACCCCTCTCAGGCTCTCAAAATGTTTCCCTTGGTTTTTCAGGAAAACCTATTGTTAATGAAGTATCACAGCCTCTACCACTTACGATAGGACCTTTGACACGAACTACAGATTTATTGCTTACTAAATCATGCCCAGAAAATTTGTTAGGAATTAAAACTCTGAAAGCACTAGGAGCCATAATATGTTGTTCTCCGGAAGGAGTAAGGTTGTTTTTGCGTGATTTTAATTTTACCAGTACATCTATGGGCACAAGGCCCTACGGATGTTGGCTGCATGAACATTACACCCTATCGAGTCACATTGAAAGCAGGAGTGGTACTACCACGAATGCGACAATACAAGTTACCGCATGATGCTGTAGTGGCTTTGCTGAAAATCATTGATGAGCTAATTGCCCAGGGAGTAGTTGTAGAAACAGACTCCAATGTATGTAATTCACCGATAATTCCGATTCTTAAACGAACTGATCCTACTGCTCCACCAGTGTACCGATTGGTTATTGATTTGCGTGAACTAAACAAGTGTATTGTACCACAATTCCCTGTGGTCCCTGATATATCATCATTGTTGACAGCAATTGATTCCGAAGCAACATTTTTTACTGTAATTGATCTCAAGAATGCCTTTTTCAGCGTCCCAATAGATCCGGAAAGCCAATACTTGTTCGGATTCAGTTTAAATGGGCGCAGCTTTAAATTCTCACGCGCTCCTCAAGGATTTACAGAAAGCCCCAGCATCTACAGCCAAGCACTGAAACGAGAACTTGACAGTATCCACATGCCAGTCAATACTGCACTGCTTCAATATGTCGATGATCTGCTGATCACCGCGAGAAGCGAGCCAGAATGTGAAAAAGCTTCTCTGACAGTTTTACATTTCTTAGCCGACAAGGGGCACAAGGTGTCCCCTTCTAAGCTGCAATTCTGTGTTCAGCGAGTTATTTATCTTGGTCACTCGCTGTCCAAGGAGGGAAGGCAGCTTACACCAGATCGCATCCAGTTAATTGCTAACATGTCAATACCCCAGACACAAAAGGAGGTGCGGGCTTTCATAGGCCTCACTTCATATTGTAGGCAGTGGATCCCTCAGTACGCATTTCTAGCAAAACCACTCATTCAGTTAACCACACAGGAGGCAGCCACATCGACTGTTCTCCCTTGGACTCAGGAACATACACAAGCTTTTGAAAGCCTGAAGAAAGCTTTATGTCAAGCACCTGTTTTAGCAACACCATGTTATAGCAAACCTTTTACACTCTTTGTTACAGAACGCGAAGGTACTGCCTTGTCAGTACTCACTCAGGATCAAGCAGGATCACGCAAGCCATGTGCTTATTTCTCCAGTACATTAGATCCCGTAGCTCAGGCTTTGCCTGCGTGCCTGAAATCAGTGGCAGCGACAGCTTTAGCAATCAGACAAAGCGATGCCATAGTATTAGGACACCCATTGACAGTTCAAGTACCACATGCAGTAGAGGTTCTTGTGAACCGAACACAAACGCAACACTTGACCATAGCAAGACTTACCGGTTATGAACTGACATTGTTTCAACCACACATAGAGATCCGACGGTGTAATACATTGAATCCTGCTACACTATTACCTGTAATTGGAACAGACCCACTAGCTCATGATTGTGTTGAAATCATTGAAATAAAGACGAAACCTAGACAAGACTTGACAGACGTTCCATTGTTAGATCCAGACCTGACGTTGTATGTAGACGGATCATGCATGAGAGCAAGTACAGGAGATTTAGTGGCCGCATATGCAGTCACAACAGACACTGAAGTTATTGAGACACATTGTATAGATACTCTGTCAGCCCAAGCAGCAGAACTTATTGCTCTAACGCAAGCCTGTATTCAAGCCACAAATAAGAAAGTTAATGTATACACTGACTCACGTTATGCATTCGGAGTTGTACACGACTTCGGCGTGCTGTGGCGAGAGAGAGGTTATTTAACGTCCCATGGTGCCCACATTCAGCACGGACCCCTCATTCATGCCTTGTTAGACGCAATACATCTACCCACTGCTATATCGATTATGAAATGTAAAGCACACACGAAGGTTACTGATACCATTTCTCAAGGCAATGATTTAGCTGACCGAACAGCTAAACAGACTGCTCAGAATCGCACATTAGACATGACAAAGCCAATAGTTCAGACACCAACACAGTGTATGACAATTAAGGATCCCGCACTTGATGTAATTGACATACAGACACATGCCACAGCAGAAGAAATAAAGAAGTGGACTGAACTAGGAGGGATCCAGACAGATCAAGGATGGATGACGAAGGAGAAATCTGTATGGTTTCTCCCTGATTCCATGGTTCAAGCCATTATAGCTACAGTTCACAGTCCAGCACATTTAGGAGAGAAGGCTATGCTAGACAGCATTCAGCACATTTGGTTCAACAAACATTTACGAGCAGCAGCTAAACAAAAAGTTCGTACCTGTATGATATGTTGTCAGTTTAATCCAGGAAAGAGTGTTCCCGTAGAGCAGGGTGGATTTCAGCCTCCTGACCATCCTTTTGAAGTCCTCCAGATGGATTATATTCAGATGGAACGTTGTCGAGGATTCAAATATGTCCTCGTAGTTGTCTGCGCTCTCTCCCGTTGGACAGAGGCGTATCCCGTATCAGATTACACTGCCCCGACTACTGCCAAGCAGCTAGTTCGAGAATTCTTCCCACGGTACGGTTTACCACGTGTTGTATATTCAGATAACGGTCAGCCTTTCTCATCCGAATTAATGAAACATGTCTCACTCTTGTTGGGATATCAGTGGAAATTCCACTGTGTCCGACACCCCGAGGCAGCAGGTCTCGTAGAAAGACATAACCAGACACTGAAAATCAGACTGTCCAAAATATGTAGAGAGAAAGGTGTCGACTGGATAGTAGCATTACCAGTTGCACTCTTTTACATGAGAATGGTAGCACACTCTAGAACAGGGCTATCCCCGTATGAGGTGATCTTCGGTAGACCGCCGAATATGTGGGGGACGCCTATACCACGCAAAATAACTGACATTGACTGTAATATGCTGACAGATTACCTGGCTTCCTTGATGTCTGCACTACAATCTTCTCGTTCACAGGTAGCTGCAGCCTTTCCCGACAACACTGAGGCGAAACCCCATGACGTTGTTCCGGGTAATCTTGTCTTTGTGAGAAATTTCGACAGGAAAAGTCAATTGGAGCCCAGGTGGAAAGCACCCAAGTTGGTCCTGTTGACCACAAGAACAGCCGTGAAGATCGAGGGACGCAAAGGGTGGATTCATTCAAGTCACGTCAAAAAATTTCATGGACTTCCTCCTGACACAGACAGTACTGCCCGTGTGTCTTCCCCCATTGACTCAAAGCTACCTTTGGCTGAGGCCAGTAGCACCGAACTCTATAAACAGAAACTCAGGTCCAGATCTAAACTGTCGGACGATTTGATTGTTTAAGTCCTCTCCAAGGTGAAGCGGTTGAATCTGTCCCGACATGTACCCCTTAGGTCTGAATCACGTAGAGTCCAGAATCATAATGAAACGACATGCTTATTGTAAATTACTGCGTAACCACTGTATTGTGACTTTATTAATTTTGTCTTCCTTGAGTTTTTTAATAGTTACTGCAAGTATATTGTTGCACATGTATTATCCTGTTTCTAAACGTGTTTTCAATATAACTGATGAACATTCTTTTAGTGACCTACCGCCACATGAATTATCTTATAGACTTGCGCTGCGCAATAACACATTCATTAGTATGTTACATCATTCCCATCAGACTAGTAATGCCACCAATTGTTGGGTGTGTGGCCGACTTCCTCCCTATCAGAATAACAAAGGAGTTCTGCCTTTCTTTCCACATCCGTTCACACACAATGGCTCCTGTGGAGCATGGTTTAGTTTATTAAATTCCATAGACCCAGACACAGCAGTTTATCAACAACATTGGATATGGGGAAATCTGAATCTAGTTTTATTCAAAGTCTGTCACCCTAATAAGGAGGGTCACCCCAGTAGAACAGGAACTGATTTAGAAAATGAAGTGTATAAATTAGGTAATTTTACGCCTAATCTTATGATTCTGAATGTCAAATCCGAAGTTGAACTAATTCTGCCCACTATGTCAGTATTTCCAGTAAAGGGTGAATTATGTGTGAGAAAAGTTGGTTCCATACACATGGGCCATAGCCAATGCGTTACTACAGTAGAATATAGTGATCAAGGTAAATCTTCATTTAGAGCTTCTCGCCATTCTTACTTCATATGTGGTCAGACGGCATATATGCGTCTGCCTCTAGATTGGGATGGTACCTGTTACATAGCATTCCTTTTGCCACCTGTTTTCCTAGCTCCCCCTGATTATTATCGAAATGTTCATATAGTACACAATAGAGAGCAAAGAGATCTCCCAGTTGTCGATTATACTGAGACAGCATGGGACAAGTATGTAGATTTCAATAAAGGTATCTTTCCCTATATAGGTACAATATCAAATAGTAAGCTGATACGCAGACTCACCAAGACTCTTGAAGCTGTAGTAAACGAGACTATAGCCGCCCTAGGCAATCTGACAGAGGAACAATCAGTGATGAGAATTGTTGTTCTCCAGAATCGTCTTGTCCTTGACGTCATCCTGGCCGATAGGGGCGGAGCTTGCAGGGTCATCGGATCCAGCTGCTGCATATTCATACCAGAAAATTCGCCATCTGTATATAAAGCTATAACACGCCTTCATAAGATTGTAAGCCAGATACACGAGAATCCAGGCACTTGGACGTGGTCCGGGTGGTTTTGGAGTGTGATATCAGCCTGGGGATGGAGAGTTCTATCCTTCCTAGGTATTGGCCTTCTTATGCTCTTCAGTTGTTGTTTATGCCTACAATGTGGACCAGCGATTTGTGGTCTGTGTGCCACATCATGCATTCCATATCACAGTTCTCGTTCAAAATGCCGGAAGGAAGAAGAAATGATGCTCCATGAGCAAATCAATGGAATGATGAAGATTGATGTCTCGTGAAGGGCAAGAAGGGGACAAGGAGGGAATGTGGAAATGTGGATTTTCCTGATCAGTTATGTCCCCTATCTTGGACCCCAACGGTTCTATATGCATGTTACAAGTACATGTATGTTCCCTCCAGTTCCAGTTTCTGAGACGCAAACATATGTGTGTCTACCGTCAACATGTTCTCTGTCAGATCCGCCATCAATGGGCTGGATATTCGATTCCTAGGTATGAAAGGCCACCGACTTTATATGGCTAAGTTACTCCATTTTTACAGTTCAGGCAAGTAGGCCCGATTCTGTCCTCAAGCCTTTCCCTGCTCTCTGTCTCTGACAGCTTCAGCTTGAGCTCGCATCTGTATCCATGAACTTTGTCCTACTCCCTGTGCAGCTAACGGTGCCTGCCTCGGCCAGTTTTCGCCTGTCTGCCAAGAAGTTGTATTTCACCTTCGAATTATCTATTTTGCTCTCCAGCCGATGCATTCCTGTCCAGTGATTTAGGTAAACATTTCCTTTAGCTCACAAGCAGAGGACTCAGCCTTTCCGTCCTCCTGCAAGTGATTCATAGCCCTGTTGCCATGGAAAGTTTTCTATCCCTCGCATCTCATATAGACACTTAGACGCTTGTACACGCACACACAGTCAGTATAGAATAGATTCTGTCCGAGAGTCTCTTCCTTGTGGATAACATAGTTCTTTAAACATAGGATGTTAGATATGATTTGGGATTAGGTTGACTTGACCCCCAGACTTCTCGTCTCCACATGTAGAGCTAAATGTCAAGTCCCCTTCACCCCCTAGTTGCACGTCAATTACACGTCATGCTGCCGCGCGCGCATCTATGCCAAGTATTATCTTATAGATCCACCTATGTCTGATAATTCTAACCAATCATGTTTCTTTTATTCCTTATTACGCCTAGTTTCGATTATGTCACTGTTTTGTCACTTTTCTTATCAAATGTTACGCCTTCTACATTCGTTTCATTGTAATGTACTTATTATAAAAATACATGTCTGTTAATAAATTATTGTACTTCACTTCCTGAACCCTCGTGGTGACGGAACCTGAAGGCCGCGACTCGAGTCGGCCATTTTGAATGGAATAAAGCCCATTAGAAAACCTCTTATACCACGGATTCTGCCTCTTGTTATTTTGAGCTATTTTACTTTATTTTAAGATTCCGTATGAAATTCAGTCCGGTAATATTTATTTTATTTACCACATGACCTGTGCATTGCCTTACCACAGCTTAGCTGCACAGGTCATGTCTGTTCTTGTTGTGGTTCTGTGTGTGTTTCTGTTGGGTTATGTGTTTGTCTGTTGTTTTTGTGCAAACATTTGTTCTGGCATCCTTGTGTGTTTCTACTGTTTGTGGCTACCCCCAGGGTGTGTGATTGTTTGTCTGTGTATTGACTGGCAAGTATTGCCAGCCTTCAGTGTGTTTGACACTGGTGTTGTGTGCTGCTGGTGTGAGGGGGGTATGTGTGTAGATTCCTACTGGTGTTTGGCAGTCATGGAGTGTGTCAATGGGCCCTGTGTGTTGTGCTGCTGGTGTACTCCTGTGAAGTAGTTGTATACATGTGTGGCTGTTCACAGTTTGACTTAAGGGCCTTCCTTTCATCCTTGTGCCTATACATGGTTTGCCTTGCTGTCTCCCTGTGTTGTTTCACTGAGCTGTCTGTGGTTTGACTTCACTAACTGTACCAGCCATGTGTGCTTTGATGGGCTGAGGGTGTTGTTCTGTGTTCCTTGTCTTGATGTGATGTACACATGCTTGTTGTTATTCTCCATGGCCTTCCTTTTGTGTGCCCCCCACTTTGGCTTTCCTATTTGTTGTGCTCCATTGCTGTTGGCATGTGGTGTGTGTATGTGTCTGTGTGTCAGTATGGGGTATGTATGTGTGACTTGGCAGGATGTGTGTCCAGTAGGATGTTTGTTCCTTATATGTGTGTGTGTTAATTTGGTGCTTGTACTCATTTCTATTGCCCTGAGTGTGGTGATGTTGTGGTGTGTGTGTTTCCCTGGCCCTGTGCTACTGTGCTGTGTGTTCCTCTGCAGCCACTCCTGCAGTGGCTGTCTCCCTGGTTGTTTGTTGTGTGGTGCAGGGTGTGGATTCACCTGGCTTGTTCTTGTACATGGGGGTGCACAGGAGGGGCACATGGCATGTGCCTTCAGGGGGTGTGCTAGTGTGTGGTGGTTGGAGGTGTGGCCCTGTGCTCTTTGTGCCCTGCCCATGCCTGGCGCTGGCCCTGCCTTCTGCATTGTGCGCATGTATTCCCTTGTCTTCACCGCCGCTGTGATGTGACAGGGACATTGCTGCATGATCACGGAAAATGTGTGTCCAGGATGTGGAGGGGTGACTTGGTAGCAGGTGGGTCCTGTGTGGGTGCACTTGTGGATGTGTTCCTGTCCCCACCAGGGTGCTGATGTGGATTTGGACCCTGTATCAGCCCATGTGTTGTGTGTTGTGTTTGTGTTATTGCGTACCTGCGGCGGCGTCCGTGGCGGTCCATGAGTTGCTGGCGATGTATCAGGTACAGCACTGGAAAAACGTGTAGGGCTGGGTCCATTGCGTTCGTGTCCGGGTGGTGTGTACCGGGACATTGGTTTCGCGCTCCGCTGTCGAGCTTCCGCCGTCTCTGTTTGGGAAGTTTCTCCGCTGCGGTGGGTCTGCTTGTTTGGGGCATCCTAATTTGTGGAGCGGGCGGACATCGTTCCGCACAGCGGTGAGTCTCCATTGGCTCACACTGTCGCGGTGGCGGGCGCACTTTGATGGCGATTCGCGGCGCACCAGGGCGGGCGGGAAATGGGCTATGTTTGGCCATACTAATATGGCGGGCGTGAGGACCACTGCTCGCGGGCCGTAAAATGCATTTTTCCGCACCGCCATCCTAATAGGCTCCATAGTGTATTGGGGGAGATGGCTAGGTTAATCTTGTTTATGTTAGATGTACAGAAAAATCTTCATCCAAATTTAAACCCATCGGGTATATTGTATTGTACTTGATGATCATTTTGGATTTAAGTTTTCTCAATTCCAATGTCCTATTACCTCCTCTATCTCTTACAGGTATTTTGTCTAGGACATAGAACATAAGTAAGTTGGCATTCTGGTTGTGACACGCCCTAAAATGACGGGCAATCGGGTACTGTTTGTCATTGTTTTTTATGGCATGTACATGTTCTAACATTCTTTTTTTAGCTTTATGAATCGTGCTCCCTATATAGAACTTTTTTCAGGCAAATTTTAAAGCATAAACTACATACTACGTATTGCACATCAAACGTTTGGTAATTCTATGTGTAGGCTTATCAGTGGAGATTTTTACGGTTTTGCAGCTTTCACTGTGTTTGCAGGCTTTGCCCTGATTGCAAGTGTAAAAGCCCCGAACCTCATTGGTCTTTATCACTTAATTCACCAGACCTTTCTTTACTTCCCAGGCTTGGCTGTGGTAGGTGGTAATAAATCTAATAGGTTCTTTTCCATTGTTCTTTTTTATTTTAGGGATCAACTGGTCATCGCGTTTTAGTTTGTCCACCTTGACTATTGCTTGATTGATAGTGGCTTTGCTATAGCCTCTATCTAAGAATCTCTGGGTCATGGTGTTCTTCTCTTTGATGAACCCCTCTTCCATGCTGCAATTTCTTTTGGCTCTCAATAGTTCGCCAAAAGGAATGCTGCGGATCAGATTTTTGGGATGGCTACTGTCTGCGTGTAGCAGGCTGTTTCCTACTGTTGTTTTACGAAATAGCTGACGTGTTATTTTATTATCCTTGATCTCTAACTTCAAATCAAGAAACTCAATTGTGGTGTTACTGGTATGACTTGTAAATTGTAGATTCATTAAGTTGTCATTTAGTAAAATGATAAACTCCTGTTCTTGAAACTCTGTTCCCTTCCAGATACAGAAGATGTAATCAATGTATCTGACCCAGAGGACAACGTGGTCATTAAACTGTTTGATGTTACTCAGAACTTGCTTCTCCCACCAGCCGAGGTACAATTCTGCAAAGCTGGGGGTGAAGAAAGTTCCCATCGCTGTCCCCTGGGTCTGCCTATACAAATCTTTATTAAAAAGGGAAAAGTTATTTTTAAGACAAATCTGAATCATTTCTATCATCATCTCCGTGTGTAGAAGAAAAGAAAGTGATCTTCCTTTAAGGAAGTATCTACATGCGTTGATACCCAGATCTTGGGGAATACATGTGTAAAAGCTACTTACGTCAAGGCTCATGAGTAGGTAATTTTTGCCGCGGGTGATTTCATTGATAATTCTTAGAAAATCACCTGTGTCTTTGACATAGGATGGCAATGCCTGTACAAATGGTTGTAGAAAATAATCTACGTATTTGGATGTGTTTTCTAACAGACTTCCCTTGGAAGAGACTATAGGTCTCCCCAGGGGGTTGGATAGATTTTCGCATGTAATCACCTGTTCCTTTTAAAAAAGAAACTGAAAATGTACTTACCTGCCTGTGAGAAAGGAGTGCTGTAACTTCGAAATGCGTCTGGACTTGTGTTGCCAACTGTGAAATAAACACGTAGATTTATAGTGGCCGTGGCACTGGTGTTTTTGCATGGTTGTAGGATTAACGACTGAATCACCAGACGAGTGGGGATATATATATCTGTCATGTGATCAAGGTCTTGAGAGACTGAAACACGTCATGGCAGTCATGGTGTTTGTAAAGGCAGAATAATTTTTTAATTGCAGCACCATACCTGTGGCTCGCTCTTTGTTTCTTTCCCGTGGAACGGAAGTGGCTACAAATGGAGGAATTGGTGATATATATATATATATATATATATCAATGCTCAGGCTTGGGTCCAAAAGGCTTGAGGTGCACTCGAACATCAACTCGGGGCTCCAAGCGCTAGCCCCCTTTATCGGTGCAGATGGCACCAACCAGCTCCCTTTCACAGTCAAACACCACTCTCGCCGACGCGTTTCGAAAATATCTTTTCTTCTTCCAGGGCTCGTGGTGAGGGAATAGGCACGTACCAGCAGCTGTCTCTCTTTATGCAAAATAAGCGCGCCCTCTGATGGGCTGCTCTGAATGAGTCCGCGCTAGGCATCTTGGAGGTTGCAGTGCCAGATGCATTTCAATCCGTGCGTGCATTATCTGTGGGTAAAAAAGAACGCTGAATGAGTTCTCAGCTGGCAAGCGTCACCTCAATCCAACATTGATGCTCCACATGCAGAGGCTGTAGTATACTGGCCCCCGTGGCCCCCATGGGTTACTGAGGTGGTGCACACTCGGCGGTTATGGCCACCGCCAAATATCAATGCTCAGGCTTGGGTCCAAAAGGCTTGAGGTGCACTCGAACATCAACTCGGGGCTCCAAGCGCTAGCCCCCTTTATCGGTGCAGATGGCGCCAACCAGCTCCCTTTCGCAGTCAAACACCACTCTCGCCGACGCGTTTCGAAAATATCTTTTCTTCTTCCAGGGCTCGTGGTGAGGGAATAGGCACGTACCAGCAGCTGTCTCTCTTTATGCAAAATAAGCGCGCCCTCTGATGGGCTGCTCTGAATGAGTCCGCGCTAGGCATCTTGGAGGTTGCAGTGCCAGATGCATTTCAATCCGTGCGTGCATTATCTGTGGGTAAAAAAGAACGCTGAATGAGTTCTCAGCTGGCAAGCGTCACCTCAATCCAACATTGATGCTCCACATGCAGAGGCTGTAGTATACTGGCCCCCGTGGCCCCCATGGGTTACTGAGGTGGTGCACACTCGGCGGTTATGGCCACCGCCAAATATCAATGCTCAGGCTTGGGTCCAAAAGGCTTGAGGTGCACTCGAACATCAACTCGGGGCTCCAAGCGCTAGCCCCCTTTATCGGTGCAGATGGCGCCAACCAGCTCCCTTTCACAGTCAAACACCACTCTCGCCGACGCGTTTCGAAAATATCTTTTCTTCTTCCAGGGCTCGTGGTGAGGGAATAGGCACGTACCAGCAGCTGTCTCTCTTTATGCAAAATAAGCGCGCCCTCTGATGGGCTGCTCTGAATGAGTCCGCGCTAGGCATCTTGGAGGTTGCAGTGCCAGATGCATTTCAATCCGTGCGTGCATTATCTGTGGGTAAAAAAGAACGCTGAATGAGTTCTCAGCTGGCAAGCGTCACCTCAATCCAACATTGATGCTCCACATGCAGAGGCTGTAGTATACTGGCCCCCGTGGCCCCCATGGGTTACTGAGGTGGTGCACACTCGGCGGTTATGGCCACCGCCAAATATCAATGCTCAGGCTTGGGTCCAAAAGGCTTGAGGTGCACTCGAACATCAACTCGGGGCTCCAAGCGCTAGCCCCCTTTATCGGTGCAGATGGCGCCAACCAGCTCCCTTTCACAGTCAAACACCACTCTCGCCGACGCGTTTCGAAAATATCTTTTCTTCTTCCAGGGCTCGTGGTGAGGGAATAGGCACGTACCAGCAGCTGTCTCTCTTTATGCAAAATAAGCGCGCCCTCTGATGGGCTGCTCTGAATGAGTCCGCGCTAGGCATCTTGGAGGTTGCAGTGCCAGATGCATTTCAATCCGTGCGTGCATTATCTGTGGGTAAAAAAGAACGCTGAATGAGTTCTCAGCTGGCAAGCGTCACCTCAATCCAACATTGATGCTCCACATGCAGAGGCTGTAGTATACTGGCCCCCGTGGCCCCCATGGGTTACTGAGGTGGTGCACACTCGGCGGTTATGGCCACCGCCAAATATCAATGCTCAGGCTTGGGTCCAAAAGGCTTGAGGTGCACTCGAACATCAACTCGGGGCTCCAAGCGCTAGCCCCCTTTATCGGTGCAGATGGCGCCAACCAGCTCCCTTTCACAGTCAAACACCACTCTCGCCGACGCGTTTTGAAAATATCTTTTCTTCTTCCAGGGCTCGTGGTGAGGGAATAGGCACGTACCAGCAGCTGTCTCTCTTTATGCAAAATAAGCGCGCCCTCTGATGGGCTGCTCTGAATGAGTCCGCGCTAGGCATCTTGGAGGTTGCAGTGCCAGATGCATTTCAATCCGTGCGTGCATTATCTGTGGGTAAAAAAGAACGCTGAATGAGTTCTCAGCTGGCAAGCGTCACCTCAATCCAACATTGATGCTCCACATGCAGAGGCTGTAGTATACTGGCCCCCGTGGCCCCCATGGGTTACTGAGGTGGTGCACACTCGGCGGTTATGGCCACCGCCAAATATCAATGCTCAGGCTTGGGTCCAAAAGGCTTGAGGTGCACTCGAACATCTACTCGGGGCTCCAAGCGCTAGCCCCCTTTATCGGTGCAGATGGCGCCAACCAGCTCCCTTTCACAGTCAAACACCACTCTCGCCGACGCGTTTCGAAAATATCTTTTCTTCTTCCAGGGCTCGTGGTGAGGGAATAGGCACGTACCAGCAGCTGTCTCTCTTTATGCAAAATAAGCGCGCCCTCTGATGGGCTGCTCTGAATGAGTCCGCGCTAGGCATCTTGGAGGTTGCAGTGCCAGATGCATTTCAATCCGTGCGTGCATTATCTGTGGGTAAAAAAGAACGCTGAATGAGTTCTCAGCTGGCAAGCGTCACCTCAATCCAACATTGATGCTCCACATGCAGAGGCTGTAGTATACTGGCCCCCGTGGCCCCCATGGGTTACTGAGGTGGTGCACACTCGGCGGTTATGGCCACCGCCAAATATCAATGCTCAGGCTTGGGTCCAAAAGGCTTGAGGTGCACTCGAACATCAACTCGGGGCTCCAAGCGCTAGCCCCCTTTATCGGTGCAGATGGCGCCAACCAGCTCCCTTTCACAGTCAAACACCACTCTCGCCGACGCGTTTCGAAAATATCTTTTCTTCTTCCAGGGCTCGTGGTGAGGGAATAGGCACGTACCAGCAGCTGTCTCTCTTTATGCAAAATAAGCGCGCCCTCTGATGGGCTGCTCTGAATGAGTCCGCGCTAGGCATCTTGGAGGTTGCAGTGCCAGATGCATTTCAATCCGTGCGTGCATTATCTGTGGGTAAAAAAGAACGCTGAATGAGTTCTCAGCTGGCAAGCGTCACCTCAATCCAACATTGATGCTCCACATGCAGAGGCTGTAGTATACTGGCCCCCGTGGCCCCCATGGGTTACTGAGGTGGTGCACACTCGGCGGTTATGGCCACCGCCAAATATCAATGCTCAGGCTTGGGTCCAAAAGGCTTGAGGTGCACTCGAACATCAACTCGGGGCTCCAAGCGCTAGCCCCCTTTATCGGTGCAGATGGCGCCAACCAGCTCCCTTTCACAGTCAAACACCACTCTCGCCGACGCGTTTCGAAAATATCTTTTCTTCTTCCAGGGCTCGTGGTGAGGGAATAGGCACGTACCAGCAGCTGTCTCTCTTTATGCAAAATAAGCGCGCCCTCTGATGGGCTGCTCTGAATGAGTCCGCGCTAGGCATCTTGGAGGTTGCAGTGCCAGATGCATTTCAATCCGTGCGTGCATTATCTGTGGGTAAAAAAGAACGCTGAATGAGTTCTCAGCTGGCAAGCGTCACCTCAATCCAACATTGATGCTCCACATGCAGAGGCTGTAGTATACTGGCCCCCGTGGCCCCCATGGGTTACTGAGGTGGTGCACACTCGGCGGTTATGGCCACCGCCAAATATCAATGCTCAGGCTTGGGTCCAAAAGGCTTGAGGTGCACTCGAACATCAACTCGGGGCTCCAAGCGCTAGCCCCCTTTATCGGTGCAGATGGCGCCAACCAGCTCCCTTTCACAGTCAAACACCACTCTCGCCGACGCGTTTCGAAAATATCTTTTCTTCTTCCAGGGCTCGTGGTGAGGGAATAGGCACGTACCAGCAGCTGTCTCTCTTTATGCAAAATAAGCGCGCCCTCTGATGGGCTGCTCTGAATGAGTCCGCGCTAGGCATCTTGGAGGTTGCAGTGCCAGATGCATTTCAATCCGTGCGTGCATTATCTGTGGGTAAAAAAGAACGCTGAATGAGTTCTCAGCTGGCAAGCGTCACCTCAATCCAACATTGATGCTCCACATGCAGAGGCTGTAGTATACTGGCCCCCGTGGCCCCCATGGGTTACTGAGGTGGTGCACACTCGGCGGTTATGGCCACCGCCAAATATCAATGCTCAGGCTTGGGTCCAAAAGGCTTGAGGTGCACTCGAACATCAACTCGGGGCTCCAAGCGCTAGCCCCCTTTATCGGTGCAGATGGCGCCAACCAGCTCCCTTTCACAGTCAAACACCACTCTCGCCGACGCGTTTCGAAAATATCTTTTCTTCTTCCAGGGCTCGTGGTGAGGGAATAGGCACGTACCAGCAGCTGTCTCTCTTTATGCAAAATAAGCGCGCCCTCTGATGGGCTGCTCTGAATGAGTCCGCGCTAGGCATCTTGGAGGTTGCAGTGCCAGATGCATTTCAATCCGTGCGTGCATTATCTGTGGGTAAAAAAGAACGCTGAATGAGTTCTCAGCTGGCAAGCGTCACCTCAATCCAACATTGATGCTCCACATGCAGAGGCTGTAGTATACTGGCCCCCGTGGCCCCCATGGGTTACTGAGGTGGTGCACACTCGGCGGTTATGGCCACCGCCAAATATCAATGCTCAGGCTTGGGTCCAAAAGGCTTGAGGTGCACTCAAACATCAACTCGGGGCTCCAAGCGCTAGCCCCCTTTATCGGTGCAGATGGCGCCAACCAGCTCCCTTTCACAGTCAAACACCACTCTCGCCGACGCGTTTCGAAAATATCTTTTCTTCTTCCAGGGCTCGTGGTGAGGGAATAGGCACGTACCAGCAGCTGTCTCTCTTTATGCAAAATAAGCGCGCCCTCTGATGGGCTGCTCTGAATGAGTCCGCGCTAGGCATCTTGGAGGTTGCAGTGCCAGATGCATTTCAATCCGTGCGTGCATTATCTGTGGGTAAAAAAGAACGCTGAATGAGTTCTCAGCTGGCAAGCGTCACCTCAATCCAACATTGATGCTCCACATGCAGAGGCTGAATTATACTGGCCCCCGTGGCCCCCATGGGTTACTGAGGTGGTGCACACTCGGCGGTTATGGCCACCGCCAAATATCAATGCTCAGGCTTGGGTCCAAAAGGCTTGAGGTGCACTCGAACATCAACTCGGGGCTCCAAGCGCTAGCCCCCTTTATCGGTGCAGATGGCGCCAACCAGCTCCCTTTCACAGTCAAACACCACTCTCGCCGACGTGTTTCGAAAATATCTTTTCTTCTTCCAGGGCTCGTGGTGAGGGAATAGGCACGTACCAGCAGCTGTCTCTCTTTATGCAATGTGACGCTTGCCAGCTGAGAACTCATTCAGCGTTCTTTTTTACCCACAGATAATGCACGCACGGATTGAAATGCATCTGGCACTGCAACCTCCAAGATGCCTAGCGCGGACTCATTCAGAGCAGCCCATCAGAGGGCGCGCTTATTTTGCATAAAGAGAGACAGCTGCTGGTACGTGCCTATTCCCTCACCACGAGCCCTGGAAGAAGAAAAGATATTTTCGAAACGCGTCGGCGAGAGTGGTGTTTGACTGTGAAAGGGAGCTGGTTGGCGCCATCTGCACCGATAAAGGGGGCTAGCGCTTGGAGCCCCGAGTTGATGTTCGAGTGCACCTCAAGCCTTTTGGACCCAAGCCTGAGCATTGATATTTGGCGGTGGCCATAACCGCCGAGTGTGCACCACCTCAGTAACCCATGGGGGCCACGGGGGCCAGTATACTACAGCCTCTGCATGTGGAGCATCAATGTTGGATTGAGGTGACGCTTGCCAGCTGAGAACTCATTCAGCGTTCTTTTTTACCCACAGATAATGCACGCACGGATTGAAATGCATCTGGCACTGCAACCTCCAAGATGCCTAGCGCGGACTCATTCAGAGCAGCCCATCAGAGGGCGCACTTATTTTGCATAAAGAGAGACAGCTGCTGGTACGTGCCTATTCCCTCACCACGAGCCCTGGAAGAAGAAAAGATATTTTCGAAACGCGTCGGCGAGAGTGGTGTTTGACTGTGAAAGGGAGCTGGTTGGCGCCATCTGCACCGATAAAGGGGGCTAGCGCTTGGAGCCCCGAGTTGATGTTCGAGTGCACCTCAAGCCTTTTGGACCCAAGCCTGAGCATTGATATTTGGCGGTGGCCATAACCGCCGAGTGTGCACCACCTCAGTAACCCATGGGGGCCACGGGGGCCAGTATACTACAGCCTCTGCATGTGGAGCATCAATGTTGGATTGAGGTGACGCTTGCCAGCTGAGAACTCATTCAGCGTTCTTTTTTACCCACAGATAATGCACGCACGGATTGAAATGCATCTGGCACTGCAACCTCCAAGATGCCTAGCGCGGACTCATTCAGAGCAGCCCATCAGAGGGCGCGCTTATTTTGCATAAAGAGAGACAGCTGCTGGTACGTGCCTATTCCCTCACCACGAGCCCTGGAAGAAGAAAAGATATTTTCGAAACGCGTCGGCGAGAGTGGTGTTTGACTGTGAAAGGGAGCTGGTTGGCGCCATCTGCACCGATAAAGGGGGCTAGCGCTTGGAGCCCCGAGTTGATGTTCGAGTGCACCTCAAGCCTTTTGGACCCAAGCCTGAGCATTGATATTTGGCGGTGGCCATAACCGCCGAGTGTGCACCACCTCAGTAACCCATGGGGGCCACGGGGGCCAGTATACTACAGCCTCTGCATGTGGAGCATCAATGTTGGATTGAGGTGACGCTTGCCAGCTGAGAACTCATTCAGCGTTCTTTTTTACCCACAGATAATGCACGCACGGATTGAAATGCATCTGGCACTGCAACCTCCAAGATGCCTAGCGCGGACTCATTCAGAGCAGCCCATCAGAGGGCGCGCTTATTTTGCATAAAGAGAGACAGCTGCTGGTACGTGCCTATTCCCTCACCACGAGCCCTGGAAGAAGAAAAGATATTTTCGAAACGCGTCGGCGAGAGTGGTGTTTGACTGTGAAAGGGAGCTGGTTGGCGCCATCTGCACCGATAAAGGGGGCTAGCGCTTGGAGCCCCGAGTTGATGTTCGAGTGCACCTCAAGCCTTTTGGACCCAAGCCTGAGCATTGATATTTGGCGGTGGCCATAACCGCCGAGTGTGCACCACCTCAGTAACCCATGGGGGCCACGGGGGCCAGTATACTACAGCCTCTGCATGTGGAGCATCAATGTTGGATTGAGGTGACGCTTGCCAGCTGAGAACTCATTCAGCGTTCTTTTTTACCCACAGATAATGCACGCACGGATTGAAATGCATCTGGCACTGCAACCTCCAAGATGCCTAGCGCGGACTCATTCAGAGCAGCCCATCAGAGGGCGCGCTTATTTTGCATAAAGAGAGACAGCTGCTGGTACGTGCCTATTCCCTCACCACGAGCCCTGGAAGAAGAAAAGATATTTTCGAAACGCGTCGGCGAGAGTGGTGTTTGACTGTGAAAGGGAGCTGGTTGGCGCCATCTGCACCGATAAAGGGGGCTAGCGCTTGGAGCCCCGAGTTGATGTTCGAGTGCACCTCAAGCCTTTTGGACCCAAGCCTGAGCATTGATATTTGGCGGTGGCCATAACCGCCGAGTGTGCACCACCTCAGTAACCCATGGGGGCCACGGGGGCCAGTATACTACAGCCTCTGCATGTGGAGCATCAATGTTGGATTGAGGTGACGCTTGCCAGCTGAGAACTCATTCAGCGTTCTTTTTTACCCACAGATAATGCACGCACGGATTGAAATGCATCTGGCACTGCAACCTCCAAGATGCCTAGCGCGGACTCATTCAGAGCAGCCCATCAGAGGGCGCGCTTATTTTGCATAAAGAGAGACAGCTGCTGGTACGTGCCTATTCCCTCACCACGAGCCCTGGAAGAAGAAAAGATATTTTCGAAACGCGTCGGCGAGAGTGGTGTTTGACTGTGAAAGGGAGCTGGTTGGCGCCATCTGCACCGATAAAGGGGGCTAGCGCTTGGAGCCCCGAGTTGATGTTCGAGTGCACCTCAAGCCTTTTGGACCCAAGCCTGAGCATTGATATATATATATATATATATATATATATTATCTACTGGCGGTCGCCAGTAGATAGTTATAGTTAGGACCGTGTTTCCATAGGAAATCCGCAACATTCTATTTGGAATAACTTTGGCGCCGGTCGACGAATCCTCGCGAAATTTTCAAAACTCGGTCCTACCCTTGCTTCTCGCACCGATCGCCCACGTTGCGCAGTCCATGCCGTGCGCGCCTCGCATTTTTTTACACAGTAACATTTGTTTTTTTCTCCCTTGAGGGTCCTTTAATTTATTTAATAAATGTGATTGTTACTTCTTTATTTTTTTTTTTATTTTTTTTTTTCCCGTGCGCGTACGGTAAGCTTACCGTACGCGCACTCCACGATTTTTTTTTAAAATTATTAAATGTATTTTTCGTACTTTTGGGTCCTTCTTGGACCCCCTGACAACACTAGGGGGTCTGCAACTCTCTTCGTTGCCCCCTTTTCACGTTCCCCACCTTTGTTTCTCAGTGCGAGAGACAGAAAATGGCAGCCAACACTTCCTGATTTCGACCGTTTCGAATGTTTACAGTCATGTAACCACCAATCAGAATTGAGCTCGCGCACGGCACCGTACGCGTACGGTAAGCTTACGGTAAGCGCACGGAGCGCGCTTACAGATATATATATTGATTTAAATGCTATTTTCTCAGGAACTACTGAACAGATTTACACAAGACCTACAAAAGGCACTTCCTTGACCTGTAGACTACCTCTCTGCCAAATTTCAAGTAACTCTGTTCAGCCGTTCGGGCTGTAGCTGTGTCTAAAGGTCCTATGGAAAAATGCATGGGGAAAATGCATTTTGGGACCCCCCTTTTTTCTCAGCCCCCGCTTGACGAATCCCCCCGAGACTTTCAGGGTAAGAGCGGAGCGTAGCGCCCCATTAGTTTTGAAAATTTTGCGAGGATTCGTCGACCTGCGCCAAAGTTATTCCAAATAGAATGTTGCGGATTTCCTATGGAAACTGGGTCCTAACTATAACTATCTACTGGCGACCGCCAGTAGATAATATATATATATATATATATATATATATATATTATCTACTGGCGGTCGCCAGTAGATAGTTATAGTTAGGACCGAGTTCCCATAGGAAATCTGAAAATTCTCTTTTGAATAACTTTGGCGCCGGTTGACTTATCTTCGTGAAATTTTCAAAACTAATGGGGCGCTCCGCTCAGCTCCTACCCTGAGGTACACTTTTTATATGCTTTTTCCTTTTTCTTACAGGTCATGGAATACAGGAGATGTGTACCTGTCATTCTTGGGCAATCTTCCTGATAAAATCTTTTTTTTTTAATGAAAATGCGATGCCCACTTGTGCAGCATTGTGCTAGCCATATGAATTGGAAAGTATTTGTGCAACCAATGGCGTTGTAGGGTTTATACCTTTATGTATTATTATGATTTTGATGACTGAGGATACTGTTTGACATATGTTCATACATGGAATGATATACCATTGGTATTGTTTGACCCAAAACTTTTGGGCAATGAACTAGTGTCCACTTGGGTTTTATTGTGATATTGACTGCACTTTATACTACAAACGTATTGTGCCAACCATATGATCATTATTATGTTAATGTCCAAGAACCATTCTTGATATATCATGAGGCATGGCATAACAATATGAATATTTGACCAAGTACGGTGAATCAGTGCCCATTTGGGCTCAGCTATGTTACTGAGCACATCTTATACAACTGTATTTGTATTTGCAGCATGTCCATGTTTAACGATGAGATTTAGGTTGATATTAACCAGAAACACGATACCCTCAAATATTATATTTAAACAAGCGCAGTGCCAAATGTCATAACATAGTATTACTGTTTGTATAGTCCAAAATGGCCACCATATTATTCACTGCTTATGCTGACACTACAAGTCCTTTTTTTATTTTGTACATTGTCACTTTGTATTTTTATAATTTGGAGTAACAGATTGTCACCCATGAGCTAAGCATCAGGAGCGCCAAAACATGTAGGGTGCTTTTCATATTATCCTTATCCTGGATCTGGTGGTTGGACACTTGAAATAAACCATTCTGTATTTCCTTTCAACTCAAATTAACATGATGTCGATCATTATTAATTCAATCTATTATGGCCCAAAAAGACATTTCATTATATTTCGATGCATCAAAATTTCAACGAAAAAGAGATTTTCAATTTATATCTATTTGAGTAAACAAAGTGCTCCCTAATTGCAAACTAGCCACTCCCAATTATAAACATTCAGCCCGAGTGGGAAAATTCTATAGCAGAACCCTTATGTAATTCTTGGTATGTATGTATACACCCTCATGGATTACATCCTATGGAATCTTGCATTATTCCATCATCAGACAAAATCAACAAATTGCTAATTAAACAAACATAAATTCAGTAATGAATGTCGACATGTATATAATCATGTTACTTCCACAATTAGGCCTTCACATGAATCCATGCAATAATTTTGTCGACTCTGACAGTAATTCTGAAAGACACTCTAAAATCTTTTTTAAAAACTCTGAAAGCTAGCAGCAGCATTTCAATTAATAATACATCTAGGATTAAAGATGAACATTTATTTCTTCATCAATATTGAGACCTCGAGGCTCTGTGGTATCCATTTGGAGAATATATTTGGACTCAAGTTTTCTTAGTTCCTTTTCCTGTTTCCTCCCCTTATCTTTCTGGGAATATTATCGATTGCACTATATCTTTGTAGTTTCTCATCCTCTTTATGAAAATGCCAGAAAAGGCATGCCACAGAGTACCTTACATCATTATTTTTTATAGCCCTAAGATGTTGGACAGTGCGTTTGTGAACATGCAAAATAGAGCTGCCTATATATACTGTGGGACAAGAAAAGTTGACATATAGATAACAAAATCTGCCGTACAGTTTAAATCCTGTTTAATCCTGAGCAGACTTTGCACTTGCTGCATCTTACAAAACCCTTTTTGGGTTGCAGTCAATGTTCTTTCAGCTCCTTAATCCTACTTTTGATCCCATGGTCTCTCATAGAGGGGGCCCTGCAGAAGGTGATTCGAGGTCTTCTGGTTACTTCTTTACCTATCACAGTATCATGTTTAATGAAATGCGAGTAGCATTTAATGTTCCTTTTGAGTAACCCCTATCTCTCATCCAAAAGAACATTACTTATTGTAGAGCACGGAAGCAATTGGTGTCCTACATATCCTTATGACTCTCATTAACTCACCATAGAAGATACTGTTAATGGGGGCTGTCAGATGGAATTTGTTAACCTGTGCCTGAAGTGCATAATTCATACAGCACTCTAAGCCTGAAAGGGTATTGTTTTGACTTCTACCTGGTACTCTCTTGCACCTGAACAAAGCTGAACCTCTCTGAGGAGCTATAATGATTGTGAAACATGTGTCAGGGTCTGCTTTTATTTATTCAAGGTTGGCATGGATGGTATTTCACCAATACAAAGCTGTAATACTCTGCCTGCAGTGGTAAATGGCTTTTATCATTTTACAGCTCGGCATTGATTGCACCGTGCTAATTCTATGCTTAAAGATTTTGCTGTAAAAATAGCAAAAGACTTTGTGACTTTCTAGCTCGGTGTGGATTGCACTGTACGAATTGTATGCTTAAAAACCTTGTTAGAAAAACAGACAGATGAGGTGAGAAGAATCAGAGTGTCGCTAGTGTTTTAGGGTGCTATATACAGGAGCTGCTCTACATCTAAACTTGGGCACTACGCAGAGTTCCTTGATTCATTTTTGCATAATTTATGCGCCACTCTAAGCCTTAAAGGAGATTGTTTTGACAGGTAAATATCTATAAATACACAAATTGTTTTACATTTTAATTTTAACTAAGCATATGTTTAACCAATTTCACTTTTACATTTTCATAATAGTACCCCAATCAAATAATATCAATCAAAATTTAGAATTAAAAAAACTATCCACCCAATCCGCCACTACAAATAAACCAACCATCCAAAATTTAATTTTAAAAGTATTATACATTTATACATATTAATAACAATTAAACATATCAAATAAGTAACGTATTAAACAGTTAAAATTAAATACTATATACTTAATTACACTGAGAAGATATTTATGTGATATGCACTTAACCCTACCTATAATTATTATGTTTTAAGACTTCACAAACAACTTTGCATATCATGTTTTGGGTGATGTTGAGATATGTTCTTCGGTTTTCTCATGAATCTTTTAGAATGGGGGTTCTGACTTCTAAACCAAGTCTCATAAAAACTTGTAAGCAAGGCAAGATGTGGTGTATTTCACTTTTAGTTTTCTACAGAGGACCATAATTGTGAGGCATTTAGGCCAAAGGGATGGTGTGGGGACTATTTTGAATCTCTGAAGGTGGTGGGATTAACAGTTCTGTATATCTTAACACTGGCACTTTTATACAGTTCAGAACAAGGTACATAAGCACTACTATTCTAGTTACAAAAAGTGGTCGCAATTTGCAACCAGTATTTTTGCAACCACAAACTTATTTTGCAAACCAATCTATGTACTGATCCATTGGTTCACAAAATAAGAATTCAGAATGGGTTGCAGTCACACCTGTCTAATTAATATTAACTATTTTGATTGCAAATTATAACTCACTACAAATGGTCAAACTCACAGGGATGATGGCTTGTAAAGGTCAGCAGACCAAATCATATGTGACTGATTTTGAATAAGGTAAGTTTTTCAAAGCAGCCTGACTTCCCAAAAGGAAATAGGGCTGGCTTTAAAAAAGAGGTTTTTATTTCTTTTAGAGTCAATGTGGCACATGCATCAACATAAGGAATTACGATTCCTAAATTGCGATTTTTAAGGAATCGCTATTTTGATATAGCAATTCCTTATGCAGGTAGGAATCGCAAAATAAATTGTGATTCCTACACATTACCTAATAGCGATTTGCAAATTGCGACTCACTATTAGGCAATGTCACTCCATTCATTCCTATGGTCCTATAGGCCCATAGGAATGAATGGAGATGCATTTACAAATTGTGATTACTAATTTGGTAATCGCATATTGTGAATGTAATTGCAAGGGTGCCAAGGGACCTAAGGGCCCCTGATGCACCCCCCCAAAAGATAAGTGTGTACATGTGGTGCACACACATGCCCTATAGTGTATTTTTCAAAAAATGTGCAAATTACTATCAGCTTCAAGTTGATGGTAATTATCATTTCCTAGATGCAAAGCCACTTTTAGGAAAGGCTTGATGCATCTCAAATAGGGAATCGCAATTTGCGATTCCCTTAATGCATTCGCAATTTATCGAATGCAATGCCTTTGATGCATCGGAAAAGGCATTTTACCGGTCACAAATGGGCTCGATTCGGCGAATCGGGCCGTTTGCAACCAGTAAAATGCTTGATGCATGTGCCCCACTGTGTTTTGGCAGTGGCCTCCTATAACACATCCTACTCACTCTGAAACATTTCAAAAAGGGGAAGGGATCTAAAGGGACACCTTCCCTTTTTTAATAGATCACCATACCAATTAGAAGTTGGTAACTTTTCAATGGTTTGCAACTGCAATTCCAGTTGCAAACCATTGATACATATAGTACCAACTGGCAATTTGGAGGGGACACCCAGAACACGTCCCTTTCAAACTGTGAATCCGTAAGCTTTCATAAACCAATTTTGGGACTGCAAATAGGTTAGTACATCTGGCTCCAAATCGTGAAGATCCATACACGTTGCAGCAGTTTCTACAAAGTCACACAAGCTATTATATATGATAAATTGGACATCCTCATAATTTGTCTCCGTGTTGAATTTTATGGTAATATCACTTACTGGTAAAATAAATATATATTGCTGCTCCTACTAGTGTAATGAACATGAATTAGAAAACTTCACCCACACCTTTTATTAAAATCTTATCAGAAACATATTCATAATATATTACTTGTCATTCCTACAGAAACTCAATCCTCACTGTCCTTAAGACATGCATTGCGCTGAATATCTTCGCCCCTCATAACTTCTACCTTTGCAGGACGTAAATGGGAAGGATCACCTGAGCTGCTTGTTCATACCATCAACCACAAATAAACTACAGCATAATGCCTATCATAAATAGTAGTTGTGTGTGGATTTACTTGAGAGCTAATAAATGCCAGCATATATAGGGGTCGGCACAATGTGTACCCCATCCCAATTGCAAGGTTTTTATTTACAGTTTGGGTGACTTGAACTGTGGGAACAAGAAGCATTTTGAGGGTATGCCCAAATATGCCTTAAGTATTTTTCTCAATAGGTACACACACAAGTGAGATTATAAATATAATTATTAAATATACAAAGAAGGTGCACACAGTTTGATAACATGTGGATGTGCTATTTTATAACAGGTAAGTGCTGTTGAAAACAGTCTAGTAATGGAGACTATTGATCGTAGTAGGGCATGTAATGTATTGTATCTTTTATTGCCAGTGTGAATGTGGTTCAGTAGATTTCATAGAGTATTGGTGGTGCACATGTTCCATGCCATGCCAACATGTGTGTGTGTGTGTGTGCGTGTGTGGGTGTGGGTGTGTGTGTGAATGTATGGATGTGTGCAAACTGAAGCAACTGTGTGAACATGTAAGTGTATGTTAGTGTGTGAATGAGAATATGTATGCATTTGTGTGTATATCTGTGCAATATAACATCAAATGAATTCTTGTATTTTAGAAATTAATGTTACTTGCTTTAAACATGCCAAGATTGAATTTAAAAAACTCACCAGATGGCCGCATGAGCATACGAATAAGTGGCCCTGATTAAATTGGCACACAGCATATGAGTGTTTGAACTTCACACCCAGTGTGCTGCTGGGCACCTGCTCCCCCTTAACCACTCTGGTCTTTCCCTGCTGTGCACACCACTAGGGGTATGCCACAGACTGATTAGCATGCCAGTCCTCCAGGGTGTGAGCAAAGTCATGCAACACTGCACTGGCCAAAAGATGTCAAGCTGGAGCTTCTTTTTCGACCATCTAGGGAATGCAATGAAATCCAGTGGGTAAGCCTAATATACAAATCCTAGCCAAGATGGTGGATTTCCCATGGTTTGTAAATGAAAGTTCCCAACTCAAGATGTGGCTGATCTCTTTCTGTGAGGTTAGTTCCTGTTATCAGCACATTTAACAAACTGTTTCAAGTGATGGCTGTGTCGCAATACATTTGTTCCCTATTTTTCAGTGTATTCATTCTCAATTGCTTCCATTATTGTCCTAGACCTTTGTTCCTAGTTTTTCCATATTTCTTTTGGAGTCCTTGCCCAGCGTTTGCTTGGTTCTTTTCTCCTTCTTGATATCACGAGCAGTTTGGTACCTGGCTGGTAAACTTCAATAAAGAGCTAGAAGACTGTCAAGCAGGTTTTCCCTCCTTGTGGAATTTTCCTCCTCACTGTAACTGCCTTAAAGGGACACTTGAAACATTTCACATATATGGTTCTGTGCTGAGTAGCACAATGGCTACCTGGAGGAGTTAGCCTTCCCTCTGACAATCAAGAAGTCAACTAAACTGACAAACCCTTGCCACTATTTTAGATTTGTTCATTTAAATAAATATATGGATTTACTGAAGCCTCTTGACTGTGTATCTGTCAGAAGTGCTTACATGCCTGGTTTGCCTGAAGGTTTGAGGTCCTTCACCAATAGAGAGATGTTTATGAAGCTTCACAAAAACGGTTAGAAGAGGGTCCAAGGGAAATTTAAAGACCCACAAGGATTCAATCCCCAAATAATTACTCAAAAAACAAAAAGAAATCATTGGGTCAGGGGTACCTGGGCAAACAGACAGAGACACTGAAGGGTAACTCAAGGAGCCTGTGGGGGAATCCCTTTCAGGACGAAATCCTTCACCCACCAAAGGTGGCATGCCTCATCATATGGGATTCTCCTCTTGGGCGGGAATGCCTAGTCCCGCCAAGGGCTACAACTCCCTCTCGGAGAGGAAGAAGCGCTGGGATGTTTTTATTCCTACTCTGTTTAGGATATATTTTAGAAGGCGACCTCAGAGGAGTCCGGAGGGGACCCTGACTATCCTGAGACCAACCCTCGAGGTATCGTAGCCGGGCACTGGCGGGAGACTCCTCAGGGGAGGAATCTCGTATCTAGGATCGCACACTTGGCACCACACGACAAAGAGACGCCACACCGTGACTTCTTACGAACAAATCTTTATCAAATCGGAGTCGTAGGATCTTTATGATCAGCAAGGCAAATATATACAAGTAGAGCACGGGCTCATAGAGTCTCGGGGGGGTAGGAGGTAGCGGGACAGTCTTTGGGGATATGGATCAAAGGCAGGGGCGTACCCGGCGCACAGCTCACAATCCTCGAGCTGGGGGGTACGCTTGTCGTCGTCGGGGTCCGGCGGGACCAGGAGAGTCTGTGGGAGCCGCGAGTCAATCAGCAGGGCCCAAGCACAAGTTCGGAGGTCTTACGATCTTTCGGGGAGCCGCGAGTCACTCAGCAGGGCTCAAGCACAGGTTCGGAGGTCTTACGATCTTCAGGGAGCCGCGAGTCACTCAGCAGGGCTCAAGCACAAGTTCGGAGGTCTTACGATCTTCAGGGAGCCGCGAGTCACTCAGCAGGGCTTAGGTGTTTCCAAAGGCGAATCTGCCGGATAGTCCCAGAGCACCCCTTGTTATAGGTCGACTCCTCTTTGATGTCCGGAGTCTGTGCAGGCAGGGGTCTTGTCACCTGGGGGTCGCTTGTCGGGGTTTCCTGCCATTGTCTTTTGATCCTTTCAGGGCCGGGTTGGGAGGAGTCCCAGACACCCAGCAGGCGTGGAGCCAGCCCTCGGGGAGGCCGGAGGGCCGATCGAAACCCACCTTCCCAGGGGAGCTCAGAGGTGCGATGGAAACTGCTCCTCCCTCTCTCATCCCAATGGGAGCGCGATGTCCTCCAGTCGGAGTGGCGCCTCTAGGCCAGGGTCGCGCTGGGGCCGGGCGGCCATCTTGGTGCATGAAGTGGGCACGCGGGCCCGGTGTGGCCGAAAGGAGGAAGGCCACGGACGGGGAAGTCCGGGTCGGGTGTGTGTGTTCTGGGGGGAAGGATCGGCTAGGCCATGTGCTCGGGGGCTGCATGAGGTGCATGGGTCAGGATATGTGGTGCGGGGACAGGGATGGCCATGCCACGAGGCCGGGTCTAACAATATACTAAATCCTGCAGATGAGAAGGGCAAGGACGGGTTTTGGTTCTTTTTTGAGATGTTTATGATGGACATGGTGTTCAATTCAGCCAAGAAAATATATAGGACAAACTATAATCTTACAGAATAGGATCACCCTAACAAAGTATCATTAAAGTAGTAACACAGTTGTTCCAAAGGTTGACAAAGTCTTGCGCTTTTAACTTGAAACAGGGGCCTCCAAACCCATTGTTCCTGGTGGCTGGATGGGTGACTAAGAATACATAATTAGTACAGGTTAATCTGGTAAATCTGCCATTAAGAAGCAGGTTATCATTGCAATGAAAACATCATGATAGAACTGGACTCTCTCTCCAGGTACAACTATTGGAGTGTGGACTGGACTGGTGAAGTGTATTGCGTCTGATTTCATCTGCTTCTAGTGTGTCATTGAAAAGTATACAATGACAACAAAATGTCTAATATGGCAGTCAGATATAGTTTTAATAGCAGACAACATGTTTATGAAGGATTTTCTACTAAAGAATGTTGATTTCTGACGTAAGCAGGAATGCCATCTTCTGATTTAGCATGTTTTATATTTGTAAATAAAGTAACAGTTAAAGATTTTCAAAAATAGTGGGCATTGCATGGACTGTAGTCAGCTTCAGGTTTTTATACAAAATAATTGTTTCGGAGAAGTATTATGTGTCACAGCGCAATGAGGTCAGCTAGCTTTTATCAGGTATTGGTTTGACAAAAAGTGGGGGCACAGTTGATTCTGCCTACCACTAGGCTCTAAAAGGGTTGGCTACTGTTTTGCATATATTTGGCATAAATTGAGGAATATTTTCAGATGTATGACTCAACAACTTGTACCTGCAAAAGTACATAAAACATATTGAGGTGTTTCGTAGCAAGTACTAGCCCAGCATTTGATGCTGAATATGGGGTATCAGGTTGTTGTGTCAAAACATGGGATTTTAGGGTCGGGATGGCATTATCATCATCAGTGCAGGTACATTTAGCATTCTGAAGGCACAAACATTGACTGGATAATTGCATAATGATGTAAAACATTTGGTAGCAATAGTTATTGTCTGGGCTTTTATAATCTTGATGCTTCTCACATTTGATCTTTAGCATAGCGAACAGCCGAAACATATCAGTACAATAGCATCATTAATATCTGAGTAGCTGAATAGTTTTGTATTTTGGGTCAGATATGCAATTAAACTTAGTTTGCAAGCAGTCTTTTTGCGACCCATTTTGAATTTTGAGAACCAACTTCTGCACTTAAAGGTCGGTAAAATTTTGAATAGGAGTTGGTCGCAGCCTGACCTATGGCATTAATTTTCATATGGTTGGTCACAAGTTACTACTCACTCTGTGTGAACAAAATCACAGGAATAGTGGCCTCCAAGAGTCAGCAGACCACCATGTCTGTGACCGATTTTTAATAAAGATTCCTTTTTTTAATAGAATCCTATTTTTCTTAAAGAAAAGCTGCTTTTAAAATATATATATATTTTTAAGTTTCAATTAGAGATGGCAGTGGTGCCTGGGACCAGCCGCGGCCCGTGGAGGGAGTTCCGTGGGGCGGTAAGGCGGGGCGGGGGGTTCTAAAAACCGGAATATGGATAATTGCAGGTAAGTAAACAATTAAATAAACAAAACGAATTTCGTAGCGCGCGCTGCATTGCAAAATGTGATGCAGTGCGCGCTACGAAATTCGTTTTATTTATTTAATTGTTTACTTACCTGCAATTATCCATATTCCGGTTTTTAGAACTCCCCACCCTGCCCCTCCCCCGCCCCGCCTTACCACCCCACGGAACTCCCTCCACGGGCCGCGGCTGCCTGGGACCACTACCTCCTCCTCCCAAAACGTATACAAAAATTCACTATGTGGAAGGGGTTGAAAGAGTACCATTTCCCCACTGTGAATTAATTAAAATCCCAAATTGGGAGTTTGTACTTTTCAATGGTTTGAGACTGAAATTATATTCGCAAACCCTTGATACAATGGAGTCAGTATTTGGAAGGCACATTCACAACTCACCCCTTCCAAATACTGAATCGATATCCAATTGCAACTCCTTTTATGAATCAGTATCCAGTTGCAATCCGTTTTAGGAGTCGGTAACACTTTGACGACTCCTAAAATGAGATTGGTACATATGATGTAAAACATTTGTGGTTGCAAACTCTGATTCAGAGTGCTATGACCATAACATAGGTTTGCATATTAGGTCCTTGGGGGCAATTTATTAGGAAACTGTTGGAGCGTGGCGTTAAGCCAAAAAGGCTAACGCCAACAGTTTCCAGATGCAGGGATATGCCGTATTCACAAGAATATGGCGCACCACTGCCTTTCCGTTAGCACTGACGCTAAATCTAGCTGCCTAGCGCCATTGCAGGCACACGTGCGCCATTGTGCAAGGATGCCTGCATTGCAGGCAAAGATTGTTTATGTGCAGGAAGGTGTCCCTTCTTACACATAAACACTCAGTAATGGTGTTTTGTAATTTATATGTGTGCTGCAGAATGCAGTGCACATAGATGTTGTAACTTGTCATTTTTTTAATGATTGTTAATGTGCAGGAAGGCACACCTTCCTGCAAATAAACAATCAATGGTGTTTTGCTGTTTTTATGTGTACTGCACAATGCAGCATCTGCAAAAGTTAGGAGTCCTAACTTTACTACTCCTAAACTGAGTAAAATCCTAACTTTAAGACTTTCGGTATTCACAGAAGGCATTTAGGAGTCCTAAAGTTAGGAGTCCTAACTTTACTACTCCTAAACTGGGAAAAATCCTAACTTTAAGACTTTTGGTATTCACAGAAGGTATTTAGGAGTCCTAAAGTTAGGAGTCCTAACTTTACTACTCATAAACTGAGAAGATTCCTAACTTTAAGACTTTCGGTATTCACACAAGGCATTTTGGAGTCCTAAACTTTACTACTCCTAAACTGAGAAAAATCCTAACTTTAAGACTTTCGGTTTTCACAGATGGCACTTAGGAGTCCTAAATTTAGGACTCCTAACTTCTGTGAATACCGAAATGAGTAAGTGCCTTCTGTGAATACCAAAATGAATAAGTGCCTTCTGTGAATACCAAAATGGTAGTAAGTTTAGGATTTTGTCTTAGGTTAGTTCTGTGAATCGGGCGCAGATATTTTTCCTTGCTGCCTTTAAACCAAGGACAAGATCCACCACAAACCAGCTTTGGGACATAACCCTAGCCCCCTCATGCCTATGACATTTCTGTTAAGCGCATACTCCAGTGATTGTTCGAGGGCGATGTGGCAACGAACAGTTGTACAAAATAGCAACTTTCTTAAAATATTTTAGTAACAGAAGCCATTCATCCATCCCATTTCTGAAGACTTGCAAGATGTGGTGAGAAAGGGCCCGATTCACAGAACTAACTTAAGACAAAATCCTAAACTTACTACCATTTTGGTATTCACAGAAGGGTCTTACTCATTTTGGTATTCACAGAAGGCACTTACTCATTTCGGTATTCACAGAAGTTAGGAGTCCTAACTTTGGGACTCCTAAATGCCTTCTGTGAATACCGAAAGTCTTAAAGTTAGGATTTTTTCTCAGTTTAGAGTCCTAAAGTTAGGACTCCTAACTTTACTACTCCTAAACTGAGAAAAATCCTAACATTAAGACTTTCGGTATTCACAGAAGGCATTTAGGAGTCCCAAAGTTAGGACTCCTAACTTCTGTGAATACCGAAATGAGTAAGACCCTTCTGTGAATACCAAAATGGTAGTAAGTTTAGGATTTTGTCTTAAGTTAGTTCTGTGAATCAGGCCCTAGAATTTTTTTCGTGATGCAATTGAAAATACCTTTCAATAATACATGCACTAACATATGATGATGACTGTTGTTCAACAACAAGCTCCCATGGGCTGTCATTTTTTACTGCAGTTTTTTATAGTACGAATTCGACCCAAAGTTATTGGAGCGCTTTACCCAAGCGCCAGTCGCATTACACAAGGACACACTCATTTTGGTAGGTACGGGGAGAATGACCAGATGCTACCCGCAAATTGCAGTGGGGCACCCTTAGTCGCTCCACAGCCAGGAGCCAAAGCAGGGAATCCCATGTCTGTTTCACCAGGAAGAGGGTTGCTAGTCCAGTGACGTCATCTGGTGGGTGCCAGGAGCAGCAATATATAAGGCATTGTGAGGTCAGGGATCGGCCTATTTTTCTCTCCACCGTGCACCAGGCAACATACAGCACCAGCCACCCACCCACACACTCCTGGAGGAAGGCGGAATTGGCAGAATTCTTGCTGCATAAAAAGGTGGGCTACCTAAATTTTGGACTGATTTACTGAACTTACATTTTGGTGGGGTGTTGTTTTGTGCAGGCACTGGGCAGGCAGGAGGGGGACTGACCTGCTGGTGGTCCTGGACCTTTCTGCCCTACCCCGGTATACCTGGAGTTGAACATTTTGGGGGGTTTTGTCTGGTGACAAGTACCCCGGCAGTGACGGAGCACATTCTATTGGCCAGGTGTATGTGGAACTATGGGTATTGCCCACCCCTCTCAGTGATGATGGGGAAGTTGCAGCTAAGTTATGCCCTGGATGCCCTTGGTTGATGGCGCGGGCGATAGATATGGAAAAGGGGCCTGCTGGCACATTTGCATTTCAAAGTGTTACCAACTGTTGTATTGCTTGCACGATCTTTGAGTTGTTTTGATGACCTTACATCTCGTATTATATAACAATGTCTTTGACATATCTTACGTCCTGTATTCTTATAACTATAATGAATGCTTAACTATAGTTATTAATCCTCACTGATGCAATGTGAATAAAAGGCCACACCCTTGGTTAATCACACTAATGGCCGTTGTCTATCTCCTTGGGAGTCGTTTCAGTAGGGGGTGGGGGAGTCAGTTGTACATTGGAGCGCACTATAAGTGAATTGCCCAGTATCACAGGCTGTTGGGCAGAGGCAGAGACTTCCAGCTCCAAAGTCGGCAGCTCTGGCCGTTATGCCACATTCTCTCATCTGTTGGCTGGGAGATGTTGGAAAGCTTCACAAGATTTTTCGTATGAACAGTAGGCAACGCTAATCAATACGACTCAGGCAGAATATTCGTACAACTGCAATGTTACCAGAAAGGAATATTTCACATGGTGACAGATTCTCGTCCAGCGCCTCCAGTTCAAAAGTACCCTGAACTGACGCTGTTGATCTTTCTGGCATTTGAAATTCCACATGCGAGCAGGCACGCGGCAGGAGCCATGCTTGTGCGTCCTGGGCTTGGCGTGGCGCTTTGCACACAGCGGCCATCGCTGGTACAGTCGCCGCGTGGCCTGCTCACGCGCGTCCATCTGCTCGGTTGACGTTGAGCAGCCCTCTGGAAACCCCGCCAGTTCCAGTCGAGCAGAGATGCCAGTCAAGCACAGCTTGGGAAGCATTGCTCGAACAAAGGGTGCCGTGCCCGTGGTATTTCAGCATGTGGCCCTCCTGACGCCAAACGAGGGCGACTTGCTGCAACACAGAATCCCAGCTGCTGAATGGAGCTGATGAACATTTCATATCAGTCACCAGAGCCCTACTGAGGCACCCGCATGGAGATTCAGAAACAATTTCCAAATGCATAAATGCATGTTTAAACAAACTTCCGTATTTCACAGTGTGCAATGTAGAGGTGTGTATTTTACTCTAACAGCGACGATCTTATTGAGAAGGAAGTCTTAATAAAAGATGTTAAGGGGAATCAGTGGGACTCAAGGAATGTTGCATTTGTTTACGAACACCTACACAAAGGTCACAGAACAGTGAATAAACTCTCTTTGTTCCAGGATTCCACGCTCCCTTTCAATTCCCTCTGTCAGCGACACGCTTGTTCTGCAATGTTGCACCATACTGACAAGAATCACCCGATCCCACTCAACTTCCCAAAGGTTCAATAAATCATAGTTCGTAAAAGAAATCACGTCTGTAATAAGTTTCCCAGACTCTTACAAATACCATTCTCTCGATCCATCATTGCTAAGATCAGAGAATACTTCAATAAACTGCAATTTCTTCCTGAGTGTTAGACCTGGCATCATTGGCATGAGTCTCTCCTCCATTTTTTCTGTTTGCCTCCTCTGTTTACGATGTTTTTGCTGGATTATTGCTTTGGGCACTGTGCCACTGCTGATCAGTGCCACAGTGCAAGTGCTCCCTATGCTAAATTGTTACGTTGATTGGTGTTACCATGATTGGGTGGTTGACTTACTGTTCAGACCCTAGTCTAGTGCACTGCGCGTGCCAAGGGCGTGTAAGTTAACTGCTGTTGGTGGGCTTGCAGCACTGGTTGTGCCACCCACAGAAGCAGCGTGCAAAATGTGTCTCAGGCCTGCCACCGCGGCGCCTGCGTGCAGTCCCTGACTGCCACGTCGACTTGGTAAGGAAACCTACTTACCAGTCTCTAAACCTTCCCTTTGCCACATTTCAGACACCTCTATGGTAGGCCCTAGGGCAGGGTGCATTGTTGGTAAAAGGTAGGTCATGCCCTGATGTGTGTGGCATGACCTAATAGTGAATTACAGCCATTTTCGTTTTTCACTATTGAAGGGCTACCTGCCTCCAATAGGCCAGACTGGGCAGACTGATTATTAACTCCATTATAATCTATCTGACTCAGGGAGCATGGTAGCAAGTCGAGTTTAGTATCCCTGAACTCAGAATTTAATAACACACCCTTTAGGATGGATGGTTTTTAAATTCTATGTTTGAAAATAGCACTTTTAGAAAGTGGCTATTTTCTTGTCCAACTATCTACCGGTCTCTGCTGGTTTGGTGTGTGTGTCAGGGGCTGGGTGGCTCCAGAGGTCTGAGTGAGTCAGTGTGGGGTGAATGGGGCGTTTACACGTAGAGTGAGGGAAGAGTAGCCTGCCCTGCCTGACACAATACTGGCCCCGCCTCCTGCTGGGCGACTGATAGCCCTGCTCCTACCAGTGACAATACTGGCTCCGCCTCCTGCTGGGCGGCTGAGGACTCTGCCCTGCCCAGTGAATAGGCCAGGTGCCTCTGCCTGGCAACACCCACAACAAACCTGAGATGGTGGGAATCGCCCTGCTTGGACAAAGGGAACAAAGGGAAAAAGGGGTATAAGAGAAGGACCCCTGAACCAAGAACTCAGATCACTTCTGACAAGGAAACCTGTACCAAGGACAAGAAGCCTGCTGATCTAAGGACTTGCCTCCCCTTTCTGCCAGAGTGCTGTTTTGCTGTGGAGGAACCTGGAAGCTGCTTCTTTATTTTTGCCAAGGAACAAGGAGAGAGGAACTTGGTGTGTACTCTCTGAACACTTGCTAGGAAATCTCCAAGGACTGGAAGAGTGCCAGTCTCCTGTTGAAGTCACAGGGCCAAAGGACTTCACCAGCTACTGAATTGCTGAATTGCTGGAAAGTGTTGTTTCCAGTACACAAGGGAAAATCTGCAGTCTCGACGCCAGCAGCAACGCCAGTGAGCAGTGGGTATCGGCCCCGGCTCCAAGTGACCCCGTCTCGACGCCGGTATCGACGCCAGTGAGGAGTGAGTATCGGCTCTACCTCCAAGCGACCCCGTCCCGACGCCGCTGCTGATCGCATCGACTCGACGCCCTTCTCGACGCCGTGAGCGCTGCTCCGGCCCGACATCCCTCGACACCGCTGCGGATTGACCCGACTCCGAGGCACGATCGACGCCGACCTCGACGCCGACATCTCGACGCCGTGGATCCTCGTTTTCTTCGTTTCTCAAGGTACTGTACTTGTGGGGTCTGTTGCGACTCCAGGCTCGACGTAGCGCTCCTCGCGGTCGACGCCGAACCTTGGGAATCTTGTAGACTCGACGTCGTGTGACTCCTGTGGGGGTTACATTGTTGCCAAAGAACTGTGCTCAGAAGAATACTTTGCTAAAGAACTATTTGCCAAAGAAGAAACCTTACTTGAACTATTATTTTTCCTTCCGAAGAGTACTTATTAAGACTGTGGTATATTTTTGTCGTTATTTGGTCTTGTGCTAAGCCTTATATAAAAATACTATTTTTATAATAACTTCTGTGTCGTGTCCATCTGTAGTGTATTCACTTTATTACTGTATGTGGTCATAAATGCTTAACACACTGCCTCTGAGATAAGCCTGTCTGCTCTGCCAAGCTACCAAGGGGGTAGCAGGGGTTATCTGAGTGTGTAATCCCCTTGCCCTGACTAGAGTTGGTTGGTCCCTATTTGTCAGAAGTGTATACCTCTGCCAACTAGAGACCGCCGGTTCTAACACTGAGATATTACAGTTCAATTTAGGATAGTGATAATTCGGACGTATTTTTTCCAATTACAGGGACAGCTGGCATGACAGCGCTCTATGCTTCCCTGGGACGCCACAAATGTAATGCTATTGTTTGTCTTGTTGTAATGTACATATATATATATATATATTTTCGTGGCTGGAACGTTAAGGCGACCCGAGGAAGCCCTTTGGACATCAACCAACCAGGACATTTTCCAATCAGACACTCGCGTTTGGTCCTGCACAGCACTAGTCCATTTGGATTTTATTTTTATTCCCGCGCAGCATCAATCCAGGTATGGTGAACTCTGGGAGATGTAGTGCTTACAACACTGCAACTGATGGTCGATCACATGACCAGGGATTGTGAGTGCTCCTACCAATGGGAGGGTTGCAGGACTATTTAAAAATGTGGGTGGGGCAGCATCCTGGTAAACAGTGGCATCTGAGGAAGGCGAAGAGAGCCGAAATGCATCATGCCTTATGCTGTTGAATAAAAGGGCTTCCGAAGATATTTCCCCGTGTGGCATCTTCCTTTCTGTACTGGAGGGGTTCTGTGTATGTTTGCACGCCAGCCAGAGGTGTGATAAGAGGCCCCGTTCCACCAGTGGCTGGAGTGTTACTGGTTCCTGCATCTGCAGTTCTTTTCGTATTCCGAGGTATCAGAACCACTCCGGCCCGCCCCAACAAGTAAGCAAAGCAAGGGCTGCTGCCAGGTGCAGCTTGTGACTTCACGAGTGGCTGGATTCACTGTAATCACAGCCTGCAGCACTGTGGATACTTATCTTTCGTGGCTGGAATGTTAAGGGGACCCGAGGAAGTCCTTTGGACATCAACCAACCAGGACATTTTCCAATCAGACACCCGCGTTTGGTCCTGCACAGCACTAGTCCATTTGGATTTTATTTTCATTCCCACGCAGCATCAACCCAGGTATGGTGAACTCTGGGAGATGTAGTGCTTACAACACTGCAACTGATGGGCGATCACATGACCAGGGATTGTGAGTGCTCCTACCAATGGGAGGGTTGCAGGACTATTTAAAAACATGGGTGGGGCAGCATCCTGGTAAACAGTGGCATCTGAGGAAGGCGAAGAGAGCCGAAATGCATCATGCCTTATGCTGTTGAATAAAAGGGCTTCCGAAGATATTTCCCAGTGTGGCCTCTTCCTTTCTGTACTGGAGGGGTTCTGTGTATATATATATATATATATATTCACTAAAAAAAATATAGGTTTCAGGGGCGTTATAGTTAGCTGGACATTTCCCTTGTACAAAACCCTAGAAATTTCCCCGTTATAGTTAGTTCAGCTAACTATAACTCGCGCCCCCGCAATGCACTGCTGATGACGTCACATATTACATCACTCATGACATGGTCAGTGACATCACTGATGACATCACTGATGACATCTCAAATGACTCGTACTGAACCAGGACACTGTAAAACAGCACAAGGACCGTCAATTCGACTCGCACAACACCACAAAACACGTCTACAGGACAAAAAACAACAAAAACACTGACCTGGCACATCCAAACAGTCAAACAGAGGGCCAAAATCACAACCACCTCTTATAACACACCCACCAAAATTTCAAACACAGCCACACCCACAAATGGACCAATAAAAAGGGCCCACAAACACAAACCATGAGCCTTTGCAACAGACTCACTGCTGACAGACATCACATACAAACAACTGCACCCATACACCTTAACTCACACACCTTCACACAACCTTCTTCACACAGACCCCCTCTACACATACACACACACCTACACATTCACACCCACACACCCACAACCATCCACACCCACACCCCACACCATGCCCACAGACAGGAATCCAAAGTTCACAACAGAGGAGCTGGACATCCATGTCAACGAAATCATCAGAGTCGAGCCACAGCTGTTTGGAACATTGGTCAGACAGACCAGCATATCCCAAAAAACTAGCCTGTGGCCGAGGATCGTCGATTGGGTGAATGCTGTTGCGCCCATCAGAAGGACCAGGAATGAATGTCAAGCCAGGGGGTACGATCTGCGCAGGGCAGTCAAGCGCAAAATGAACGAGGAATACGCCCAGAGTAACATCACAGGAGGTGGGCTGCCCCGTAGACCGGTACATTACCATCCCTGGGAGGAGAAGGTGATGGCCCTGCTTCCGCCGGTGGGAGTACACGGAGTCGAAGGAGTCCGAGAGCCTGGTGAATACACAAACAACTCACGTAACATGGGGGAATGGCATCCACACCCCAACTACAACAAATGCACTCACCTACCCCCAAGCCCTCTCCTGACACAACCACACTCTAGCCCTCTCCTGACACAACCACACTCTAAACAACGCTCAGGCCACTAACATGTGTATGCCCCATTTACAAAGCAAGGCCATGCCATGTCCCAGCCTACACAAACCACAAACCCAAGACAGGATGTCCTGGATGCTGGGAGGGTGGGGATCACTAAACATATAGTACAACTCAGAAACAGACACCAATGCCCTCTGCCCATATGGCCCAGGTACATACCCATGCACCATGCGCAATGCACAGGGACTGCCAAAGTACTGACAAGGTAGCTGACACTTGGCCCTGCTGTAGGCAGCACAAGGCCCTCCTGTGACAACTGCAAAATCTAACACAAACACAACCAGCTCAGATAACTAGGACAGGAACTCACACTCACTGACATGGCAGCATTCGCCATGGGGGGACAGATACATCACCTGGGAGACCAACAGCAAAATCCCACTACACCCACCAGCAGGCACCGTCAATCAATCAACAATCGATCTTGGTACTTGTAAGGCGCGCTACTTACCTGTGAGGGTCTCAAGGTGCTGAGGGGGGGGGGTTACAATACTGCTCGAAGACACAGGTCTTGAGGAGACAGCAGAAGGCAAGTAGGTCTTGGGTCAGTCGTAGGTGGGTTGGGAGGGTGTTCAAGCTCCTTGCGGCGAGGTAGGAGAAGGATCTGCTGCAGGCGGGCATACGTTGGATGCGGGGGACAGCTGCGAGGGCGAGGATGCCGGAGCGGAGCTTATGGGTGGGGGTGTAGAAGCTGAGTTTGATGTGCAGGTAGGCATGTCCATGGGTGTGGAGTGCCTTGTGTGCGTGGCTGAGGAGCCTACAGGTGATCCTCTTGTCGATGTGAACCCAGTGCAGGTCTCTCAGGAGGGGGGTGATGTGGCTGTGGCGGGGGGCGTTGACGATCACTTGTGCCGAGGCGATGCAGAAGCGTATTATCTGCCGTTGGTGTGTGGATGGGAGTCCTGCATAGAGTGCAGTGGCGTAGTCCAGTCAGCTGCTGACGAGGGCCTGTGTCACTAATCTACTTGTTTAAGTCGGGATCCACCAGTAGATCCGACAGAGCATGCGCAGGGTGTCGTAGCAGGAGGAGGAGACGGCATTGACCTGCTTGGACATGGAGAGGGAGGATGCGAGGATCAATCCTAGGTTGCGTGCGTGTTTGGTGGGTGTCGGTGATGGCCCCAGAGTGATTGGCCACCAGGAGTCGGCCCAGGCTGAGTGTGCGGTTCCCAGGATGAGGACCTCCGTCTTGTCCGAGTTCAGTGTCAGATGGCCACTCCGCATCCAGTCGTCTATGGCCCTCAGACCCTCGTCGATGTGTGTCTTGACGGTGTGAGGGTCCTTGGTGAGGGAGAGGATGCGCTGGGTGTCGTCGGCATAGGAGATGTCTTAGAGGTTGTGGTGGCGGGACACTTGTGTGAGGGGGGCCATGTGGATGTTGAACAGCATCGGGCTGAGTGATGATCACTCACCCCTCACACAAGCACACACCCCCGGGGCAGCCAAGGGAGTCACACACTCTCACAATGGACATGTGACACAACAAGATCAAGCCTCAGCCAAAGAAGCATCCAAGGCCAAATGTGACATGTCAAAGACCCTGGATAACCTTTCAATCAGTCCCCTGCAACATACCCATCCACAAGTGAACATTGATGTGAATGCTAGGCACATACAACTACCTGGAGGAACTGTGGTAACCTGAACATGTATGAAACATGGATGTAGCATGAAAATGCATTAACATTGTCTCCCTCTCACACACAGGGCAATGTCATGGATCTCCCCCCAACACTGGGGGGGAACAATCACAGGCCCAGGCTCGGCAGGAAGATGATCCCACCGGCAGCGACGACTCTCAGCACTCTGTGGATGACCCTAACCAACCTGGACCCTCTGGTGCCCCAGCCCCTGCAGCACCTGCGTCAGGTACATCTGTGCCAACCACCACCCCCATTCTTGCCACATCCCAGGAGACACCCAGGAGCCCTTCCGGCACAGAACAACTGAGCCAGTCTGACCTGGAGGGACAAGGTTCTCCGGCCACCCAGGAGGAGGCAGACAACCCTGCAAATGCCATCCCTCAGGGGTCCGGTAGACCCGATGTGCCCACAACGGCAGGCCAGGCTCGTGTGGGCAGGGGTGTTGGGAGTGGAGGCAGGCGGAGGCGCAAACCTGACCAGCCAGCTGAGGGAACTGGTATGTCACACATACGCCACATCTTGGAGACATACCGGCGTGACTCCAGGGGCATCAGCCAGGTAGTGGGGACCCTCAACGAGATTAAGAACCAGCAGGCCGAGCAACATGCCAGTCAACAACAACACTGTTAGAAGGCGACCCCAGAGGAGTCAGGGAGGTTACCTGAACACCCTGAGACCTACCCTCGGGGAATCGTAGCCGGGCACTGGCGGGAGACTCCTCAGGGGGAAGAGTCTCGTATCTAGGATCGCACACACGGTACCACACGACAAAGAGACACCACACGGTAGGTTCTTGGGAACAGATCTTTATCTATTCAGCTTCGTCAGATCTTTATGATCACCAAGGTAGATATGTACAAATTTGAGGACGGGCTCAGAGAGTCTCGGTAGGGAAGGGGGGTAGCGGGACAGTCTTAGGGGATCCAGATAGATGCAGGGGCGTACCCAGCGCGCAGCTCACAATCCTCGAGCCGGGGGATACGCCGCGGTCCAGCCGGACCAGAGGAGTCTTCAGGGGCCGCGAGTCACTCAGCGGGCTCAAGCACAAGTTCGGAGGTCTTACAATCTTCAGGGGAGCCGCGAGTCACTCAGCAGGGCTCAAGCACAAGTTCGGAGGTCTTACGATCTTCAGGGGAGCCGCGAGTCACTCAGCAGGGCTCAAGCACAAGTTTGGAGGTCTTACGATCTTCAGGGGAGCCGCGAGTCACTCAGCAGGCAGGGCTCAGGTGTTCCAAGGTTGCAAGGGAGCCGCGACCACGTCAGCAGGGCTCTCGTCGTTCCAGAGTCGAATCTGCCGGATAGCCCCAGAGCACCCCTTGATATAGGTCAGCTCCTCTTTGATGTCCGGGGTCCGTGTAGGCAGGGGTCTTAGCGCCTGGGGGCCGCTCGTTGGAGTTTCCTGCCATGTTGTCCTTTGATCCTTTCAGGGCCGGGTCGGGAGGAGTCCCAGACACCCAGCAGGCGTGGAGCCAGCCCTCAGGGAGGCCAGAGGGCCGATCAAAACCCATCTCCCGAGGGGAGGCCAGAGGTGTGATGGAAACGGCTCCTCCCTCTCTCACTCTATGGGAGCGCGATGTTCCCCAGCCGGGGTGGCGCCTCTAGGCCTGGGTTGTGCTGGGGCCGGGCGGCCATCGTAGGTGCAGGAAGTGGGCACGCGGGCCCGGTGGTGCTGGGAAGATGGAGGGCACGGACAGGGAAGTCCAGGTCGGGTGTGTGTGGGACCTGGTGGGCAGGACCGGCTAGGCCGTGTACTGAGGGACTGAATGAGGTGTACGGGTCAGGGGGTGTGGCCAGGCGTCAGGGATGGCCATGCCACGAGGCCGGGTCTAACACGCGTCCCCCCCAGCTGAAAGCCGGAGAGAACTACCCATCCTCTTGGGGTTCTCTTCGCTGAGGCGGAAGAACCGGGAGAGGCCGTCAGCGTTGGCGTGGTCAGTACCAGGGCGGTGCTCTACGGTGAAGTCCATCCCCTGGAGGGAGATTGACCACCGCAATAGTTTGGGGTTTTCCCCTCGCATCTGCATGAGCCATCGCTGGGGGCGATGGTTGGTTTGGACTTTGAAATGGGTGCCGAACAGATAGGGTCGGAGTTTCTTGAGGGCCCAGACTACGGCGAACGCCTCGCGTTCAATGGTGCTCCACTTCCGTTCTCTGGGTAACAGCCTTCGGCTGAGGAAGGCTACGGGCTGGTCCAGGCCTTAGTCATTCACCTGTGACAGGACTGCCCCAATGCCATGCTCGGAGGCATCGATTTGTACCATAAACTCCTTGGAGTAGTCGGGGGCCTGGAGCACGGGGGCAGTACACATGGCCGCTTTCAGGGCATCGAATGCCTCCTGGCAGGCAGCGGTCCACTGCACTTTCTTGGGCTGTTTCTTGGACGTGAGTTCCGTGAGGGGACCGACAAGGCTGCCGTACCCCCGTATGAATCTCCGGTAGTAGCCGGTGAGGCCCAGAAAGGCTCGGACCTCCGTTTGGGTAGTGGGTGGTTCCCAGGCTAGGATGGCGTCGATTTTAGGCTGCAGAGGGGCTACCTGCCCGCTTCCGATTTGGTACCCTAGGTAGACCACTGAACCTTGCCCAATCTGACATTTGCTGGCTTTTACTGTGAGGCCTGCCTGGCGCAGGGCCGTTAGCCCCCTCCGGAGGTGCTGGAGGTGCTCACTCCATTCGGAACTGAAAACCGCGATATCGTCCAGATATGCGGCGCTGAACTTTTCCAGCCCGGCCAGGACTCTATTTACCAGTCGCTGGAAGGTGGCCGGGGCATTTTTCATCCCGAAGGGCATCACGCGAAAGCGATAGTGCCCATCCGGGGTGGAGAAGGCGGACCGCTCCTTGGCTCCTTCTGTGAGCGCAATTTGCCAGTACCCGCAGGTTAGATCGAATGTGCTGAGGAAATGAGCCGACCCGAGACGGTCAATGAGCTCGTCTGCTCGCGGAATGGGGTGAGCGTTGGCTCGGGTGACTTCATTGAGTCCCCGGTAGTCCACACAGAATCGGAGTTCTGGGGCGACACCGGGGGCCGCTGCTTTCGGGACCAGTACCACAGGGCTGGCCCAGGCGCTCTCTGAGGGTTCGATCACTCCCAAGGTCAACATCTTCGAGACTTCGGCCTGAATGCAGGACCGGACTCGATCAGGGACTCGGTAGGCTCGTTGCTTCACCGGCGGGCTGTTTCCGGTGTCCACGTCATGGACACACCAGTCGGTGACCTTGGGGACGAGAGAGAATAAGTCGGGGAACTGCCCTAAGAGCTGGCAGCAGTCCTCGCATTGCTGGGAAGTGAGGGATGGAGAGAGGTTCACTCCTTCCACGGAGCCATCCTTCTCCTGGGTACACAGGAGGTCAGGGCTACCTTACAGGGACTCTCAGTGTTGTCGGCTGTAATTACAGGGCAAAATAGGTTGGGGAGGATCTGGTCTTCGTGGACTAAGTGGCTGAGGACACCGGTGATGCTCGCCCCGGTGTCACGATGGGCCTCTACCTGTTGGCCATTGATCGTCACTAGCTGCCCATATTTTTTCGTGTTGGAGTGCAGGAGGCTCCCAGGGACCATTTCTCTGTCTCCTAATGATACCAAGGCCATGGCGGCGGGTTCCCATTCTACGGTCTCCTCAATCTCCTCCCCTAGGGCTACGTTGGCTATCTGTCTGTCGGGGGGGCTGTAGTGGGGACGCGCGGGCCGTGGTCATTGGCGTAATGGCCGGGCTTCTGGCAACGGAAACAAGTGATGGTCACCCGGTGCCCCCGTCTCACGGGTGGACCGGATACAGCTGGTGGGGGTGCCGGGAAGTGTGGAGGTTGGCTTTTTGGGGGACTGGACTGGGGTTCCCTCTGACCTCCCTGGTTCCCCCCCCCTGGCAGGGTGGTCCCTGACTGGCTCGGGGGTATTCTCCTACAGGGCCCCGGGAGACCCGGGTGTTGGTCCAACGATCCGCCTCGACAGCCAGCTTCCTCGGATTCGTGAGCTTGCTGTCAAGTAGATGCTGGCGTAGCTCCACAAAGCAGTTCGCCGCCAGGTGTTTCCATAACATGAGGTCAATCAGTTCGTCCAGGGTGGCTACTTTGCTGCCCTTAATCCACCCGTCGAATGCACGGCTGAAAAAGTTCACATACTCCACCCACGTGGTGCCGGGGATCTTCCTGCAGTCCTGGAACCACTGGCGGTACTTCTCCGGGGTGAGGCCGTACCTCGTGAGGAGGGCCTCCTTCATGTGGCTGTAGGAGGTCTGCATGGAGGATGGTAGGTCGAGCAGGGTGTCTCTCCCTTCGCTCAAAAATCGGCCCCACAACCCGGCCCCCCAATCTTTCTGCGGGACTCGGTGGGAGGTCATGGCGACCTCATAGGCCTTGAACCATTGTTGGATGTCATCGTTCTTGTAATATTCCTTGACCACATCTTTAGGGATGTGGACCTTCTGTTCCACCTGTGGTGGCGCCCCCCGGTTCTCTGGGGGTCGAGTTTTTTCGCTCCTTGCCTTGAGCTCGATTTCTTTCAAGCTTCGTTCGTGCTCCAGTTGAAGTCTTCGTCCTTCGTGCTCTCGTTGGAGTTTCTTCTCTTCCAGCTCGCCTTGTACTCGCATCTGTTCCACTGCTAGCTTTTTCTCAGCTAATTTCAACTCGCCCTCAATTTTCAGTTTGGCCAGTTCGAGTTCGTGATTATGACTTCTCTCTCTGTCTGCGAGTTCTTCCGGGGAAAGACCCCCGTCTGGTACGAAGCTTCGTACCTGGTTGCTGCTGCTTTCTCTTGGGGAGAGTCCAGCTTCGTCGTGGAGCTCCACCGCTCCTTCTGGGCGGGGGGCTCCGGATTCCACCCAAGCTTTCAGTGCCTTCTGCATATCTTCTTTGGTGTTGAGACCAGTGGTAGCGATTTTTAGTTCTTTGCAGAATTGCTTCAGTTCTTTCTGCGTGTACTCTTCCAGTTGTTCCGCCTGGAACACAGCACTCGCGTTGGTTTCTGTGAGGCTCATGGCGTTTTCTTCTGCCGCTTTTGCCGGTGGTGCGTCCGCTGCTTATGGTACGATCTCTAGATGATGGGCCCGAATCCCGTCGCTTGCCACCAATGTTAGAAGGCGACCCCAGAGGAGTCAGGGAGGTTACCTGAACACCCTGAGACCTACCCTCGGGGTATCGTAGCCGGGCACTGGCGGGAGACTCCTCAGGGGGAAGAGTCTCGTATCTAGGATCGCACACACGGTACCACACGACAAAGAGACACCACATGGTAGGTTCTTGGGAACAGATCTTTATCTATTCAGCTTCGTCAGATCTTTATGATCACCAAGGTAGATATGTACAAATTTGAGGACGGGCTCAGAGAGTCTCGGTAGGGAAGGGGGGTAGCGGGACAGTCTTAGGGGATCCGGATAGATGCAGGGGCGTACCCAGCGCGCAGCTCACAATCCTCGAGCCGGGGGATACGCCGCGGTCCAGCCGGACCAGAGGAGTCTTCAGGGGCCGCGAGTCACTCAGCGGGCTCAAGCACAAGTTCGGAGGTCTTACGATCTTCAGGGGAGCCGCGAGTCACTCAGCAGGGCTCAAGCACAAGTTCGAAGGTCTTACGATCTTCAGGGGAGCCGCGAGTCACTCAGCAGGGCTCAAGCACAAGTTCGGAGGTCTTACGATCTTCAGGGGAGCCGCGAGTCACTCAGCAGGGCTCAAGCACAAGTTCGGAGGTCTTACGATCTTCAGGGGAGCCGCGAGTCACTCAGCAGGGCTCAAGCACAAGTTCGGAGGTCTTACGATCTTCAGGGGAGCCGCGAGTCACTCAGCAGGGCTCAGGTGTTCCAAGGTTGCAAGGGAGCCGCGACCACGTCAGCAGGGCTCTCGTCGTTCCAGAGTCGAATCTGCCTGATAGCCCCAGAGCAGCCCTTGATATAGGTCAGCTCCTCTTTGATGGCCCGGGTTCGTGTAGGCATGGGTCTTAGCGCCTGGGGGCCGCTCATTGGAGTTTCCTGCCATGTTGTCCTTTGATCCTTTCAGGGCCGGGTCGGGAGTAGTCCCAGACACCCAGCAGGCGTGGAGCCAGCCCTCAGGGAGGCCAGAGGGCCGATCGAAACCCATCTCCCGAGGGGAGGCCAGAGGTGTGATGGAAACGGCTCCTCCCTCTCTCACTCTATGGGAGCGCGATGTTCCCCAGCCGGGGTGGCGCCTCTAGGCCTGGGTTGTGCTGGGGCCGGGCGGCCATCGTAGGTGCAGGAAGGGGGCACGCGGGCCCGGTGGTGCTGGGAAGATGGAGGGCACGGACAGGGAAGTCCAGGTCGGGTGTGTGTGGGTCCTGGTGGGCAGGACCGGCTAGGCCGTGTACTGAGGGACTGAATGAGGTGTACGGGTCAGGGGGTGTGGCCAGGGGTCAGGGATGGCCATGCCACGAGGCCGGGGGGTAACAAACACCAAGGACGGATGGAGGCAAGACTGGCTGAGCTCCTGGTGGTGCAAACGGACATAAGCCGTTCACTCCGTCGAATTGCTGACAACATGGGCAACCCTCCCTGTGCCTCCAGGCGAAGAGCAGCACCAGCCACAGGGAGGGAGGAGGAGGAGGATTCATCCGATGGAGCGTCCCAAGCATCATCAAGGCCTGCATCTGAGGGTCCCCAAAGGAAGGTGGGTCGTCCACGGAAAAGACTGTGAGAGGCAGCGGACCATCCACATCTCCCAGGTCACCTGGCCTGGCACCTGGCCCTCTGGCGCAACAGCAGCACCTCATCCAATGACATTCTCTGCCACATGGACTTGCTGGTCACAGTCTGACCAATGATGACCAACACTGTGGTCTGGACTCTGATGACTCCAACTGTCAAGGATGCCATCTCCCCCTGTGAACTTTGGATTCCATGCACACTGTATATCACCTATTTGTCCACACTAAACAGGCCCCCCACCGAGAATAAATCTCTTTATCTACAATTACATGTTGCACTCATTTTGCATGAGTACACAACCTACGTGTGGGGAAATGTCAAACTATGCATCAGTGTTGAACTAACTCCAGCCATCCATACCCTGGAATCTGAGTCTGGGACAGGACACACATGAGTCACAATGTATCATACTATACAGACATGGAGCACAATACTCACCCGTGATGGCCTCAAGATGCTGAGGGGGGGCATGCATTACTGTGTGGACAGACCAATTTGAAAGAGTATCCTGAAGGCGTAGAGGTCATGGCTCATGTGGATGTTGCCGGGGAGGGAGTAGCAGGTATGTCTTGCCAGGTGGGAGAACTATGTCCAGCATGCTGGAGTACGGTGGATGTGAAGAATGGTGGCCAGGGCAAGGTTGGATGCACGGAGTTGGCACAGCAGGGTCTCGGATGACAGATGGCCAAGGTTGGTGTGGGGTCTGGGGTTGTGTCCTGCCTCCTGAGTGTGGGTGAGGAGTCTGAAGGTCATCCTGCAGCACACAGTGATACATTGCAGCTATCTCTGGTGGACGGTGATGTGGCTGGGGCGCATGATGTTGAAGCTGAGGTGTGCACATGCAGCCTGGATGTGGACTGGTTTCCCGGGTGTTAGGATGTACTTGCTCCGTAGAGGGCGGGGCAGTAGTTGACACGGCTGGTGTTGTGCTCCTGGGGCATGGTCTGTCTTTCCCTGGAGTGGATCTATCTGTGGATCATGTGCATCATGCAGAGGGTGTTGCACCCTGAGGTACAGATGCTGGTGATTAGCATGGTAAATGTGAGTGACAATTCCATGATGCACACCATCTTGTGTGCGTGGCCACTGGGTGCATGTGCAGGGCTCTTGCGGGTGGGACACAAGCAGTTGACCCACCTGTAAGGGGACAATCCTCAGATGATTACCTCAGTCCTGTACAAGTTCAGCCTCAGGTGGCTGATGTTCAGCCATCCATCAATGGATCTCATGCCTTCTTTAATGTTGGAACTGCCAATGGCTGCATACGAGCTGATGAAGAGGTGCTGTGTGCATGTGATGCCGGTGAGGGGGACCTGGACACATTGAGGATTGACACGCTGAGAGATGATACCTGGGCCATGTGCCAGATTATGCCACTATACTACATGCTGAAGGCATGAGTCCCACTCCCATGGCCTTGCTGGTGTACAGAGCCGGTGGGGAGTAGGAGGGACATTACCTGGTTGCTGTGACAGGGCCTGGAAGGCGGGGCAGCGCTGTGTAGGCAGTTGGAGTTGCACAATCATCATGCAAAGGTGTCGTGTGTGCGTCTTGGGTATGGCTGAGAGCAGGCGGTAGCTCCTTGGATGGATAATGCTTGGAGGGTGGCTGCAACATCAGACTGTAGTGTGATGTGGGTCATGTAAGGACATGAGGTTCGTGCAATGTGCATGTTGCATGTGCTGACGGTCCAGCCTTTGGCACCGCGTGGGCTCAACAGTGGCACAGACAAGCTGATGCAAGGTAAATGAATGGGTGGAGGGAGGAAGGGAGGAGCATCTTTGAGGTGTGTGTGTTGCCGAATCTGTAAACTCTCTGTGCCCTCGTTGCAGGGGCTGCAGCAGCAGGCGGAATGACATGGAAACTATGCCACTAGTTGTACACAAAGACAAGGATGTCAGAAAGGACTACTGCAACAGGCGTATGTAAAGGAGGAGTGTCCGGTTTCCCATGGCACACCCAGAGACAATGGATGCACAATCACCAAAGATGACTGACACCGGATCATTAAACTGAAGGACGAGCTGCGCACAGGATACACACCCTCAGCAGGTGTTGACGGTCTGTTGTGGCAACCAACATGCCCAAATACATACACAACCATGGACATCATGCACAATGGATATTCTAATCCCTGAAGAACTGCATGCATGTTGCTAAACTACACATAGACTCATATGCCCAATCTTTGACAACTATGCCAGAGATGCCGCATGCAAAGTGGCAAGAGACCAGCATTGACAGAGATGAGGCACCTTGGAGGGTGAGGTACACCTTTATTACTCAGGTTCACACCTAGGGAAATGCATCAATAGGAACAGACTCACAGGTCATTTGGCAGAACATGTGGGACCTACACTGGACACCCCCTTCACAACACAGATGCTGGAAATCCATTGAACTGGCACACAAGTGAAGTGTGTGAGCCAAACACCCCCTGCTGCACACGGAGGGGCTTCAATTCCACATTTATCCTCTAATGGGGATGTCCCACACTATGTCCACCCGTAGCATCCCGTATGTTTCAGAGGGAAGTTGTACACACATTGATGCCTTCATCAGAATCCACTGTCCCATCACAGATGACTGCTACGAAGGGTGACTATCAATACATGGGGGTCATGCAACATGTCATGTGCCCCATGGTGAGTCGACATATATGTATAGTAACACAACATGCACAGGAGCAGTGCCCACACATTACAAACACCTACCAACTCCAAAATGCCGTGCAGCAATCCTTAACCAAATAGACTTTTCACCATGTCCGTGCATGGGACGCTGATTCAGCACACGTTGCAATACTCATGAGGAATAGCGGGAGCCCAACGATGACACGAGCAGACAGCATGCCAAACAACCTGGGGATGACAGACACACAAGAAGTCAGGGAAGAGATTGTCATCCGCATGCATGGTAATTTACTCTACAGGAATAAGTCTGTCACCATGCTATATTACAATTGAGTGTCTAAGCTAAAATGTGTGGAAGGACATCATCACTCAAGTGACACATCTGAATACACATCTAAGTCACTTAGCATACAGTCAGCTGGACACACACATTACAACACATGCCACACAAGGCTCCAGCCATGCACACTCAGACCCATGGACTCACCACTATGAGAAGAAGTTGCGTATGAGCTGACTCCGGATGTCGTCGTCCTCCTCCTCCTCATCGTCACTTGCCTCGTGACCAAGCCCTTCATCCTCCACGGGTGGATGTTCCTGCTCATCCGGATCCAGGATGAGTGGCACAGCCTTCTCCACTGCCATGTTGTGCAGCATGCAGCACACGAGGAAGATCTTGCAGGCCTTCACCGGTGCATATGGGAGGGACCCACCTGTCTTGTGAAGGCACCGGAATCTGCTCTCCAGGAGGCCAAACGTCCTCTCAATTACTCGCCTGGTCTGCCCATGTGCGTTGTTGTAAAGGTGATCTGCAGCTGTTCTGGGGTTGCGGAGGGGTGTCATCAGCCATGGCATGTTGGGATAGCCAGAGTCCCCTACATGGAAACATCATGTAAAGAAGTGGGTCAGGAGATGCCGTAAGATACTAAAATAGCACAAAACAGAGGACAAACAGAGTATACCCACCAACAAGACATGCTCGTTCGTTGTGCAGCCCCAGCATCATTTCTGGCACCCTGATACGCCTCATGATGTAGGCATCATGTGCTGACCCTGGAAAACGTGCACAGACATGGGAAATCAGCATGTTAGCAAGACACACCACAAGGGCATTTATAGAGTTGTAATGTTTACGGTTGCGATAGGCCACCTCCTGTGCCTGTGGTGGTACCAAAGCCACATGTGTCCCATCAATAGACCCTATGACATGGGGCATCCCTCCCAGGGCATAGAACTCACCCTTGACACCTGTCAACTGCTCACGAGTTGGAAAATGGATGAATTCATCCAGGTGCTCCAACATGGCTTCTAAAAAATCATGCAGGACACGGCTGAACATGGTCTGTGACATGCCACCCACATCAGCTATGGTGAATTGAAACGTACCGGTGGCAAAAAAATGTAGGGCTGCCATCACCTTCATCTTGGGGGTCAGCGCAGTAGGATACCTGTGTCGCGGTTGGAGGTGTCGTTCAAGCTTTGCGGTCAAGTTCTCAATCAACTGTTGCGTGAAGCGGTAACGTCGTATGCAGTCACGTTCCCTCATGGCAGCCAAGTCTGGCATTGGTCGGGGGAGAGGCGGTGCCCTGCAGATAATTGGAAGGAAGAACGAAGAGTGAGTACCTAACAACATCAATGTCAATGAACTGAGCACATGCTCAACTGCTACTACACATCTGTTAAATACAGAGTCAGGTCTGTGCTATACATCCAGGACACGTATGCCAGCCAGGTGATACTCCTACGACAAGCCAGCTACACCCGTTGATAGTCACGTTCTACATGACATGGCCCAAAACTAGCTGTGGGCCAGTGTAAGTGAACACCCAGAGACATCACAGGAGTGACATACATCCACATATCTGCATTTGAAGGATGCCATCTCATACAGACTGCTGGCGTCAATCTAGACGCACAGGTCACATGTCATTGGAAATGTACAGATCATACACATAGCGATGAAGGGGTACACGTGAAAAACGAAAACACAGACATGGATACGCCGCAGATATGTTCTCATGTCATAAAATCATCTTTGAAGCATCCAGACACACGTAACGTGTGAATCAACATGTGCCATGGTGTGCATATATGTGTGCCATGCCCATCTACACACAGACACATGTTGGATGCAGCAACAGCAGATGCAGTTGACGGAACAACACCAGCAAGCTCATGGGAACACATATATATATATATATTCACTGAAAAAACCATAGATTTCACACACGTTATAGTTAGGAATTAGCATTTAAAAAACCTTGCAAATTCACTTAAAAAACCATAGGTTTCACACACGTTATAGTTAGCTGGGCATTTTCCTCGTGAAAAACCAATGAAATTCCCCCGTTATAGTTAGTGCAGGCAACTATAACTCACGCGACCGTAATCCGCTGCTGATATTACATCACTGTATTTACACATTTATATACCCATGTCTTCTTCCTTTTTTTTTAGCTACACATATATATATTTTTTTTTTTTCAGAAAGACACATATGTCATCAGTGATGTAATATCTGACGTCATCAGCAGCGGATTACGGTCGCGTGAGTTATAGTTGCCTGCACTAACTATAACGGGGGAATTTCATTGGTTTTTCACGAGGAAAATGCCCAGCTAACTATAACATGTGTGAAACCTATGGTTTTTTAAGTGAATTTGCAAGGTTTTTTAAATGCTAATTCCTAACTATAACGTGTGTGAAACCTATGGTTTTTTCAGTGAATTTGTACGGTTTTTTAAATGCTAAGTTACTTTACGCCGTTCGTGCAGTGCTTTGCGCACCGCGCGCCCACTTCACGCAGTTCGTTCCGTGCGCGCACGGTGAGTACGCGGTGCGCTTTGCGCACCGTGCGCCCACTTTACGCAGTTAGTGCCGTGCACGCACGGTGCACTTTGCGCACCGTGCACGCATGGTGGGCACGCAGTGCGCTACGCGCACCGCGCGCCCACGTTACGCTTAATGGCGTCCGCACAAGGAGGACACATGATACGCTTTGCTGTTAAGGGTTTTGGCATAATCTGGTACATAGTTATATGCAATGCACGCACACTGCGCTACGCGCAGCGTGCGCACACGGGGGGATTGAAATTGTAATTTTATTTTTAAGCATTTACACCGTGCGCGCACGCTGCGCGAACCTCGCGGAATATTTTACATTTCTATAGTGCGCGCACGCTTCGCGCACTCGCCGATTTACCGAAAAAAATTACATTTTTTTAATTGCCCTTGGGGGACCTCCTAGGACCCCTTGACCCCTGCTAGGGGGTCAGGAACTGTCCAGCGTGCCCCCTTTACATGTTTTTCTCCTTTGTGTTTCACCCCCCTCTCAGTGCGAGAGACAAAATGGCGGCCGACACTTCCTGGTTTCGACCGATTCGAATGTTTACTAAGATGTAACAACCAATCAGAAGTGCGCTCGCGGACGGCCGAGTGCGTGCACCCTGCGCGCACGCTGCGCACGTATAGATATATATATTGATTTAAATGCTATTTTCTCAGAGTTTGTATAGTTAAAGATGTGGTTGTCATGCCCCATGACATACATAATAGTGTGGGGTAAACAAAAAACATTTGAAAAATCATATTTGCATACAATAGCTTTGAACTTAAATTACAAGAGCTTGTCATCTAACTGGCCCGGATGACAAGCTCTTGTAATTTAAGTGACATGACAACCACATCTTTAACTATACAAACTCCTTGAAACCTTTATCTGTTATATTTCTCTTATCTTCCTGGCTTTATTTCATGTTTTTCATCTTTCAAAGATGGCGCCTGCACTCGCTCGCCCGTTGTCACAACCCCTCACCTTCCGTCGCATTAGGCCCGTATTCCCTAATGGTTACACGCCCCTTTCTCCCCGATCACGTGACTGATCACATGACTCCTTAAACCAATCGCATAATTGCAGTTCCACCACCTCTTCACTTTCGATTCTGTCGTGTCCGAGTGAGTCATATCCGATGTGGCCATGGAATTCCATACTCCCCAATTTCTGAGGTAAGGACTCGAACCTACCCCTGCCCCCACAACCACCCCCCCCTTATTCATCTCTGGCTCATACAATATTGTCATCTGTCCTTACAGACGATTGCAATACTCCGTACCGAGACCATCTCTCCCGGAATTGTAAACCCGTAGGTAAGCCTCTTCCCTCCAGATCTCACCCGTCGAGCCGCCTCTACCTCCCCCTCACAGACCCTTTGTTTTCCACAGGCCTTGACCTACTATCCTCGAAGTAAGACACGCGCCTTCTAGGACTATTCCGGTTACTTTACCTGTCCTTGACGCCTCTTAATTATTTATTCGGAAACTCGATCGTTCGAGGTAATTTTTCCTTCTTTCTTTCGCTTGCATGGTGCGGCACTATTGACTTATATAGACAACCGTTCACATCTCCACCACGCACTATCTGTTACCGCATGACCACTCTAAAGTTTTACTCTCATTCAGCAATTGTTTTTATATGTATTTAACCTGTTGCCACGCTATCAAACTACCTTCCCTTTTGCTCAGCCATTGTGATTATATCTTACTGGTCGTCTTAATGCGCAATCCTTCACTATAGGATTACTCCATTGTTGTTTCAAATTGCCTTACTTCGAATCAGCAATTGTTCTTTATATGTATCTAACTAGTTACCACGTTATTAGACCACCGCTATGCTCGCAGCGCATTTCCTTTTCCTGAATAACTTTATCCTATATCTTTTTCTGAAAAACTTTATTCACGCTATTTCCTGGTTTACAAATGCACACCACGGCACTCCTCTTGTTCACCATGCCCCCTGGAACCTCTAATATGCATTGTTCTGATGGGCTCTACTCAACAACCATTGACTATTACCACTTTAGAGGTTCTGTTGTGACTTCCTTTGTCAATTTCCTTAGGTGTAGAAAGTTGCCTTTTCTGACGCATATCTTTAAAAAAATTTATTCAGTCTCTTCTGTAAGGTTGAATTAATTATTGTGTTATTCTTTTTTCCCCCGCCTTTTCTTCCAACTTTTTCCAATTTTTTTCCCATTGTTTTTCCGTTGTTGTTATGTTGTAACCTTTCTATTATTATTATAATTCAGGCTTTTGTACATGGGCAATTTTATTTAATCAGTCCTGATGATGATCCGATATCCCCCTGATAAGGATCGAAACGCCGTCGACACAGTTGTCTACCTTACACATTCTATTTTTTGCACATAAAGTATTGTGAAGGTGATCTTATGTGTATTAGATGTTTCGCTATTCTAAGTATTTACTGATAGAAACATCCTTGAAATTGCCTGAACGTTCTTTCGCATGTTGTCCTTGCGATATGTAAGTTTTAGGATACAGGCTTGTATCCCACTGAGATTGTACTTACATTCTTTGTATTATTGTTAAACCAATTTAATATATTAAAGGTGCCTTTGTCCGGCTGCACACTGGCTGAAATATAGTACCGATTGTGGCTATATTCATTGTATCACTATCTTCTCTGCTTTCAGGGACCACTGTTTCCTGCATCATGGGAACACATGACACACACAGGACATGTTTACATCGGGGCACGCTGTTACTTAGATGTCATGTGTTAGTGTCCCTGTCCCTGGCATCAGGGGACATTTGCGGGTGTTGGTGACTGTGCCATACCAGTGATGCAGTGTTTGAGACGTTTGTACTACATGCACACATGTGCATTGTGGGAAGGGGAAGTGTGCCACATACTGCCCCATCACACATGACATGTGTACACAGGTAATCACACATCTATTGTGCTAAAACATGAGGAGACATGTGCCACATCACTGCCTGACACACCTAGGCCCTGCACATGTAGGACTACAATGACTATGACTTGATGTATAGCAGTGCACGAGTCTGACACCTCCATTCCATTTGTGTGCGCCTCCTATCACCTGTGTAAGCTGTGAAGCACACCGTACACACACTCTGAGGGCGTGTGAACGGTCCGTATATTCACATTGTTGTTCCCGCCAGAGTACGGGTGTGTGTACGGACCGTACACACGTACGTGTACGACCAGTGTGTACACGTACGTGGACTACCAGTGTGAACACGTACGTGTACGACCAGTGTGTACACGTACGTGGACTACCAGTGTGTGCACGTTGGTGTACACACTGGTCGTACACGTACGTGTACACACTGGTCATACACGTATGTGTACACACTGGTCGTACACATAGGTGTACACACTGGTCGTACACGTACGTGGACTACCAGTGTGTACACGTACGTGGACTACCAGTGTGTACACGTACATGTACGACCAGTGTGTACACCAAAGTGTACACACTGATCGTGCACGTACGTGGACTACCAGTGTGTACACGTATGTGTACGACCACTGTGTACACGTGCGTGGACTACCAGTGTGTACACATTGGTGTACACACTGGTCATACACGTATGTGTACACACTGGTAGTCCACGTATGTGTACACACTGGTCGTACACATACGTGTACTACCAGTGTGTACACGGACTACCAGTGTGTACACGTACGTGTACGACCAGTGTGTACACGCAGGTGTACACACTGGTCGTACACGTACGTGTACACACTGGTCGTAGACGTAGGTGTACACACTGGTAGTCCACGTACGTGTACACACTGGTCGTACACGTACGTGGCAAACGCAATGTGCAACTGGTGCGGTAGGAGTACGTGTGAAACGCACCGTACCTGTGTGTGGCTAGCTAAATTACATAGGGACATATGAGGGACAAGTATTAGGGCCTAAATGCATGCTGGTTGTCATGGATACCGATTTTCAAGTTCAAATTTTCAATCATGTGGCCTGGAATAGGCAGTTGGCAACTAAATACAATGTTGCAAAGTGGTTGTTGACTTCACATCATGCTCAAATTTTGAACCATGCAAAGGCCCTCACTGGGGTATGTTTAAAGGGATTGGAGGAAACGTAGGATGCAAATGAGACTGACCAATCACTCTGTACTCCTGTAAATGAAACAGCCCAGCAAGGCAGATATAAGTCAGCCAGAACCAATGAGCGGGATCTTGCCTGCACTACCTTACACTCGACACCACTGCTGCTGCTTGTGATTCCTCTGGCACCATGTCAGGGACTGTGGAGAGGGCCCAGCCTTTCAGCCATGAGGAGAATGAGGCATTGCTTGATGTAATCCTCCCACAGTACCCCAGCCTGTATGGGAGACCAGGGGAGCAGGTGAGTGCTGACTCCACTACCTTTTACTGTGCCCCTTTTTTGTGACTGTCACTTCTGGCATTGTGTCCAGGTGTGACAGACATGCAATGTTGTTTAGCGTGGGTCCCAGGGGGGGAATGGCTTATGCCTCTCATGCAGAGCATGATGTAGTTCCTGTGCGCACTCCTCACTTGCATTGTGCTTACTGTGACATTCACTGCATAGTACATGGCACATTCAGCCTGCCCAATCCTTATGCCGATTTTTGTCCTATTGTCCAGAGGTGATTCCATGGCCCCCCCGGTGTGACAGGTGACTGTACCCACAGATGTGTGTGAGTTGAGTGGAGCTGTGGTGAGAGTGTCCAAATGATGTGTACGCCCCCTGGACATTTATGTGTGTGAATGTTCCTTGTCATGTGGGTGAGTGTCTATGTGGAGTGTTGCACCCCAGCTGCATGGAGGAGGCAACAGCTCCACCCATCTGATGTGAGAAGTAAGCCGTGCAGCGTGTCTGACTTGCTGAGCTAGCACCACACCTGTGACACCCCACAGGCAAGTGGCACATGTGCAGAGTGAGGTTTGTATCCGCTGTTGCCAATGGGAGGTGATTGATCTGTGCCTGTGTGTGTCTGTGTACTCTGCTGAGGTTGTGTCAGTGGCCTGGGGCATGTGACTGCTTGGAGGTGCTGTCCATCAGCCTGGTGTTGCATGTGATGCACAGCGTGTGCCATGTTCATGGAGTGTGTTGCACCCCTCATGCCACCTGCATACTTTCAATGCCATGTAGTGCATTGGGGCTTCCACATAGGCTAATGTCCCTATGAGAAAGGTACAATTGGTTGCCAGCATAATATGCCCTGTTCTACATATCAAAGATGTTCAAATGTGTGTCTCTGTGACATGGAGCAGGTGTGGTGATGTTGTCTCACTTTGTCATCCTCACAGGTAACCGCCTACGCCAAGGGGGAGATATGGAAGCAGGCCGTCAGGGCCGTGAGATCTGTGGAGGGTCGCAGTCGGCGCCTCGCCCAGGTGAGGAAACGCTGGCAGGTCATCCGGTGCTGGACCCGGAGGATCGCCCGGTGGCAACTCAAAGACTCCCTTCCACACAAGCACGGCGGGGGCCGACGACTGGCCCAACAGATAAAGCGTGTCCTGGCGGTGGTCTTCCCTGACTTGGATAGGCGGTTACAAGAGTTGCAGCAGCAGGAAGGAGGTAGGTACATGTGTGTTTGTTGTGTGTCACCAGCTTTTGGAAGTGCTCAGTTGCCTGGATACACAGCGAGGGTTAATTTGTGCAGTGCATATTCTGTTCCCCAAAGTCAAACGGTGCTGTTCCTCCTCCCTTCCCCTAAATAACATGTGTTCCCTGGTCTGTGTGTAATCACTATTGCACATGGTCATCTAGGCTGCCAGTTAATCCAAGTGCACATTGCTTTCTGCATCATGTGGGGGGGTTCTGAGACATGTGTTGTTACCTTGCCTGTGCCCTGTCATGTACAGTCATTTGGGTGTCCATGTTAGTTGGCACTGATGCTGAGTCTCAACATAGGAGTGTGAGTTTTCAAATGAACAGACTTGCAGCATGCATTAACAATGTTGTCGCCTCAGACATGATGTGCATGAGTGGGAGATATGCATAGTGCAGGGACGGTAGCTCAGGTTACAGTCAGATAATTCCAGGACAATGGAGCAGTGTTTCCACTACAGTCCCCTAAGACACCCTTGCCTCGGAATCATGTGTGTCATCCAACACTGTGCCCATTCTCTGTGTGTTCAGCATAGTTTGGCCTCTGTGGCATAGTTCCCTGCCCTCATTTGTATTTATCTGAAGTGTGCTACATGTGCCCATTGTACAGGCTGACCCCATTTTGCTTGTGCATCCTCACACTGGGCAGTGCCTGTGTGTCTATGTACAACTATCTGTTGATGGTTGTTGGTCACAAATATGTGTTGGCAGCCTCACGAGGTGATGTGGAGTACATTTAGGAATTCTTGATGCACATTGGAGTAAACCCAGATTAAGAGGTGTCACTTCTTGATCTGTCTCAATCACATTGTCTCAGATATTGGGGGTTTGTGCGGGCAAGGCCTACATGTCCAAACCTTATGTCTCCTTGCCGGGTCTGATCTGTGTGTGATAATTGTCTGGACAGACACTCAACATGCAGTGACCCAGTCATGTTTTGCTGGGTTTAATGTTTGTGCTTTGCAGCATGTGTCAAAAATGGAAATACATGACTCATGCTCATCCATTTTTGCCACCAGTATGTGGGCGAGATGCTACGTAGTTTGGTCTGTGTGTGCTGACATCTGTGCGGACATTCTTTCTTGCCATGAGGGTGTCTCCTCAGTGCAGGTGCTCCTTATCCCGTCACATTGCAGGCCCATTAGCTAATGTATTGTCCTGTGTTTGGACATGTGTGCCACTCCACATGACAGGCAGTGGGTCAGATGTGTTGGCAACTGTGTCATCATGGTACGGGTGGCCATGTGACAGGTGGCATGATTCAAGTTTTCAGTCAATAAGTATTGTACCTTGGCACTCACTACACTTGTCAACATGTCTCCATTTTTCCTATGCTTCTTTTTGCTAGTTGGTTGTGAAGGACAGTAATGTGTCTGCATGACAGATGTCTCCCAGGGAAGTGCAAAAGAAAGTACTTTTACACTTTCCGTGGACACGCAGGCACATTTCACTGGAAGGCACAGTTTGATTACCACTTGTTTTCTGAATATACATATCCATGTTCACACAGTGTGTTTGCATGTGTGTAAGTCCTTGGTTGTTGCTGATACGAACTTACGAGTGTCAAGTCATCCAGACCACCGTGGTGCCATGTATATGTACTTACTGATACCCCATTTCTTATTTACAGAGGCTTTTTAGAATTCGGCTGCCAGCTCATACAATGACTGTGTAAATGTATTTTTGTGTGCACATCATTGTGTGACTTCTGTCATACAGGCAGATGTGTCTTTGTTCACAAAGTGGCACATTCACACATTCTAAACATGTACATTGTGTAAAGTGTTGTGAGTCCCAAGGCATTGCAATGTTTTTGGCTATGGTTTCCTAAGTACTCACAGGTCTCAGAGTGTGGGGACACCTTCAGTATTGAGGGGTGTTATTTGGCCTGGGGTGCACCAATACTGTTTCGTTCACAGTGAACAAGAGGTGGCATGGATTCATATTCTTGCTGTGCTCCCCAGACACTAGCTTCTCAGTATAATTCGATATCAAGTTATTTGCTGTTGTGTCATGATCTCCATTGTTTCCAAGTGTCATGGTGGGTCAACCAACTGGGGAGTGCAGGGTTACATATGTGCGGACTATTCTAAATGTTACTAATGATGCATTTCCTGATATGCACTGTGACATTTTTATTGGGACTCATGTGTCTGTTGTATACAGGTGACTGATTTTTTTCTGTCTCTTCACCTTGCCCACAGCATCATCGGAGGACACCGAGGGAGACACCTGCACGGACGTGGAGGAGGGATCCAGCACCGCTGCCACCACTGCTGCGGAGTCTGCGGGAGCAAGTGGCACGGAGGGTGAGGGGAGTCAGGCGGAGGACCTGTCTAGTGACAACACTGACTACGACGCAGACGGGTATGATGCTGAACTCCTCCAGGGGGCAGAGGCTGCTACGATACCTGGCAGCAGCACTACATCTGTCACCACCCCCTCCATTCCCCTCACCGCCCTCCCAGTTGCTCCTGTCCCTTCTGTCCGTGCTAGGCAACACCATGTCTCCTTCGTGCCAGGCACCGCACCCCCTGCCCCTGTCCCCCCTGCTGCCCTCACTGCAGAGTCTGTGGACATTCTGCGGCAGTTGCAGGTTGGACAGACATCGCTGCTGAATGTCCTCCATGGCCACACCCGAATGATGACACAGATGGTGTCGTACATGGAGGGCATGTCATCAGCGATGTCTGACCAACGGATGTTGCTGAGGTCCATGGACTCTTCACTGACGGCAGCAGTGAGTCTCCTGCAGCGCTTCGTCCGCCCCACCCCTGCACCATCCACACTTCCCACTCCCATACCTGTCTCAAGCACACACAGACATTCACAAGCACGCACCCCACCAGACACAGGCAGCACACCACCACGTAAGGGCAAGCGCACTCCTCCGGGCACGCACACTCAGGGGGATGAGGGCACACCCACTGGGTCTGGGGCACACAGGCATACACGCAGCCACAGTCCGAGGCCGCATGGCGCACTAACCAGTCCCTCCAAAGGTACTCCCCTTGGCTCCCCTACCACACATCCAGAGAAAGAGGCCTACTTGGCTGTGCTGGGCCTCAGCCCCTCTGTCTCTCCAGCCCGCAAACGGGAACGGCACTCCACGGGTAGGGGAGTTGAGTCCCCCCCCGTCTCCCCCCTCCCCCAGTAGCACTGCATCCCATCACTCCGACCCCCCCCTCGTTTGAGGCTGTGTTGTCTTCGGGTGAAGGGGAGACGCTTGACGACCTGGCAGCAGTGTGCAGCGCCGAGCTGACCTCCACCTTTGGCGCTGCCCCACCCCCTGTGGTGGAGGCGTCCAACCCTGCACCCACCACACCTACCATTACACCTCCTGTCCCTGCGGTGCCTGGTCCTTCCCCACATGATGCCCCCCCCAGTCGAGGAACCTGAGGGTTCTAATTTGCAGGCAAGCTAGGGGGGATGCGTGGCCATGTGTCCCCCCAAGGACTTCAGATCTGGACTGGCCATGTGCCTTTGTTAATAGTGTCGTTAACTACTTTTTCATTTAATGCTGAATAAAGCATTTTCTTTTCAGTTTGAACACATTTGCATTTCAGGTATTGATGTGAGTGCTGATGGTCCCGGAGTTGGGGTGGTGGTAATGTGTTATGTGTCAGGAAAAAGTTGTTGTCTGATGCTAATGGGGTGGACCATGGTATCTGCGTGCCATCACAATGTCTCTGCAAAGTATATTTGGTCGTGTGTGCTATTTGTGTTTGGAGACATTGTCCCAAGGACTGTTCCTTCCTCTGTGGCACCTGACATCTACCCTGCAGGGAGTTGCACTTTTGTTGTGCTGACCTGTGTCTACATTTCCTTTGTTGGTGACGGATCCCTTCAACTATGGCCATGCCTGCTCAGCAATGTCTCTGGCTGCATCGTCTGTGCCATCCTTGCTAGTCACTGTACTTTGTATTGAGTATGTTGTCATGCATTAATGGCGACAATCAGCATTTTCCACACTATGCATGTGTGTTTTCCCAGCCTAGCACACATTTGGTACTTGTTCTGCAGGGTATTTGAGCACCTGACTGACAATTGTGGGCATTGTATCTGTGGGAAGTCCACCCATTCCTTCCATGAGAGGCAACATCTTGGTGGTTGTCCCGGCACCTGTACATTCCTATCAGTCCTGGGATGTGCATGACAGTGTGTGTTCCCTTTGGCTCTCTTAGTGTAGTGGCCATTGACATGAGTATACAGTCTTGTGGCATGATCTCTGTGTGTGTATTGTGCTGCATCCGCCAGGGGTGGGTATGCATATGTCATTTGTCCTCACACCCACATGTGTTGTGTCATGCAGTGGGGGAAGGACATCCATCCTCATGGTAGTGGGACACTGCTGTCAGTGATGTGTTGTTATGGCACTATCAACATAGTCGAAAATTAGGGATGCGTACATACACCCATGGAGTTGTGCTCATCTGATCATGATGTACACACACCCATGACTCTGTCCAATGCTGGGAGTGATAGGCACCCACCCCCATGTCTCTGTCCACTGCTGGGAGTCCTCTGCACCCACCCCTCACATGTCTCTGTCCACTGCTGGGAGTGATAGGCACCCACCCCTCACATGTCTCTGTCCACTCCACCCCTCACATGTCTCTGTCCACTGCTGGTATTCCTCTGCACCCACCCCTCACATGTCTCTGTCTACTGCTGGGAGTCCTCTGCACCCACCCCTCACATGTCTCTGTCCACTGCTGGGAGTCCTCTGCACCCACCCCTCACATGTCTCTGTCCACTGCTGGGAGTGATAGGCCCCCACCCCTCATATGTCTGTCCACTGCTGTGAGTCCTCTGCACCCACCCCTCACATGTCTCTGTCCACTGCTGGTATTCCTCTGCACCCACCCCTCACATGTATCTGTCCACTGCTGGGAGTCCTCTGCACCCACCCCTCACATGTTTCTGTCCACTGCTGGGAGTCCTCTGCACCCACCCCTCACATGTCTCTGTCCAATGCTGGGAGTGATAGGCACCCACCCCTCACATGTCTCTGTCCACTGCTGGTATTCCTCTGCACCCACCCCTCACATGTCTCTGTCCACTGCTGGGAGTCCTCTGCATCCACCCCCATATCTCTGTCCACTGCTGGTAGTGATGGGCACCCACCCCTCACATGTCTCGGTCCACTGCTGGGAGTCCTCTGCACCCACCCCTCACATGTCTCTGTCCACTGCTGGGAGTCCTCTGCACCCACCCCTCACATGTCTCTGTCCACTGCTGGGAGTTCTCTGCACCCACCCCTCACATGTCTCTGTCCACTGCTGGGAATCCTCTGCACCCACCCCCATATCTCTGTCCGCTGCTGGTAGTGATATGCACCCACCCCTCACATGTCTATGTCCACTGCTGGGACTCCTTGGCAGACACCCACCCACCCGCACCCTTGGTGCTGTACACTGCTGTCCTGGCCATGTACACACCCCAATATACTGGTTATATGCTGCACCAGGCCCTAAGCCAACATTCGTGGCGTGTGTACGCCTTGTATCACTAATGTACTGGTGCCCTAGAGGTACGGGTGATGCGGTCCGTACCCCCGCTCTGAGGGCATGGGTATGGCCCGTACCACCATTGTAGTGGTGATGTAGGGGTATGCGTGGTACGACCCGTACCCACGCACTCAGGGTGTGGGTACGCACGTACCACCATTGGAGTGGTGGTACGTGCGTGCCGTACCCACGCACTCAGAGCATGGGTACGACCCATACCAACATTGGAGTGGTGATGTAGGGGTACGCGTGGTACAGGCCGTACCCACGCACTCAGGGCGTGGTTACGGCCCGTACCACCATTGGAGTGGTGATGTAGGTGTACACGCCTTACCCACGCCCTCAGAGCATGGGTATGGCCCGTACCACGCGTACCCCTACATCCCAACTCCAATGGTGGTACTGCCCGTACCCATGCACTCAGGGCGTGGGTACGGCACGTACCCCTACATCACCACTCCAATGGTGGTACGGGCCGTACCCACGCTCTGAGGGCATGGGTACGGTGCGTACACCTACATCACCACTCCAATGGTGGTTTGAGCCGTACCCACGCCCTGAGTGCGCGGGTACGGGCCGTACCACGCGTACCCCTACATCACCACTCCAATAGTGGTACGGGCTGTACCCCCGCTCTGAGGGCGTGGGTACGGCCCGTACCACGCGTACCCCTACATCACCACTCCAATGGTGGTACGGGCCGTACCCACACTCTGAGGGCATGGGTACAGCGCGTACACCTACATCACCACTCCAATGGTGGTACGGGCCGTAACCACACCCTCAGAGCGTGGGTACGGCCCGTACCACCATTGGAGTGGTGATGTAGGGGTACGCGCCATACCCATGCCCTGAGTGTGTGGGTACGGGCCGTACCACCATAGGAGTGGTGATGTAGGAGTACACGTGGTACAGGCCGTACCCACGCTCTGAGGGCGTGGGTACGGCGCGTACACCTACATCACCACTCCAATGGTGGTACGGCCCGTACCCACGCACTCAGGGTGTGGGTACGGCGCGTACCCCTACATCACCACTCCAATGGTGGTACGGGCCATACCCATGCTCTGAGGGCGTGGGTACGGCGCGTACCCCTACATCACCACTACCATGGTGGTACCGGCCGTACCCATGCTCTGAGGGCGTGGTTACGGCCCGTACCACCATTGTAGTGGTGATGGGTACACGTACGCGGGGATTGGTGGACACGCCCCCCGAAGTGACCAGACCCTGGAGGTAATGTATGGACAGTATATGGTATTTTACAAATTTGGTGGAGGTTATGTTTCCTGCCCCTCACCCCCCCTTTGCCCCTGGGTGTTGTGCTGACCTTCTGCGGCGTGCGCAGCGGTTTCGGTGCACCAGGTCATAGGCTTGGAGGGCCGGGATGACACGTAGTATGGGGTCCATGGCTGTCCGTCGCATCCCACAGCTCCTTCTTTGCGTCATCCTCAATTTCCCGGGAGTTTTTGGCTGCCGTAAAAAATGATCCGTGCGGAGTGACGTAGGCACGAATCGTACTTGCTGGTCCGTAGAACGCTGCCTGACTCCATCCGGACGTCATGTACGCGATGTCCCGGAACGGAATTGTGGGTATTTTTTCATCGCACGTAGTTTTTTACGATTCGTACGGAAATGGTATTTCTCTACGAATCGTACTTGCTGGTTTGTAAGGTGCATTTCCCGGGTACGAGTCATACGGAGAATACGCTCCGTATGACCATTCGTACCCGGGTTTTACAGGATCGGAATCGGCACCAAAGTGGTGTACATGATGAGGTTATATTTACATGGAGTATAAAAAGTGCACAGAGTGCCTTTTCCTCTCTTTGTAAATATAAAAGAGTATCTTGCACAATAACTATGTTACAAAAAGTGACATATTTCCTTTTTTAAATTTCCTTGTGAATGATAGAAGGTAAGCACAGAGTTTTGTCTGCAAAGATGTTCAAAGAAGAATGATTGAACAGCTAAAAAGGTGAAATATTATGAACCCCTCAAATCTCTTTTTTTGCAGGTCACATGATATCTGATTATGGTCAGATTTCAAAACTACATAAACAGAGTGTTTTTAGAAAAGTGTTTCAACTTTGTAGCTTATTGCAGGCCTCCTCATTCTGCATTTTGAGACTTAGTTAAACTTACCTTCACAGTAATAGGAATAAAAAATGGTATACATTTTTTTCTGTTTTTCATTCAAATATAAATTCATATAAATTTCTTATTTTAAAATTTGGATCTGTGAAAGAAAAGGAAAAAAAAATTATACCATGTAATAATACATTTTATACAACACAGCATAATTTCCACAAAGTAATTTTTTTGCTGTTCTCAGAATATATTAAATTTCACTAAAAATAGTGATTTCAATCGTACTCATCACTTAACATGCCATTCTCAAAATACAAATCACAGAAATATAAAATGCACACAGCTAACAACAATTTTTAACTTTAACTTACAAAAACTGTAAATGATGTCGCTATAAAATATTCACCAAATCTAAAGTTGAATTTTTGGAGGATGCACCACGCCCACAACATTTTCCTTCAGTGATGTGGAAATTTTCTACTTTTCTCGAGGGGCAAACAAAGACCAATACCACCTTTCTCATGCACAAGATTTTCAAAAGAGTTCTGTTACGAGGGGATCCTAACAAAAAATAAAAGTATGATGAAACACCTAAGGACCCTTCATCCAAACAATCTTGCACGAGAAGAGTGCAAACAGATGAGAAACACTCCTGTTCTGTATCTGTAAAAAAGAATCACAAATAAATGTATATTAATAACTTTCAAAATTATACTATTCCATTACTGTACAAACACATTTTATATAAATACTGACTAAGAAACTATGTCCCTGAACCACAAGTGTGACGATGGTTAAAACACTACATGCATAGTGCATACTACTTTGAAGCAGTTCATGCACTAAAGCCTACCTCACTAAAACTCTACATGCTAACTGACTAAATGATTACATACTATAAGGAGACACAATGGGTGAGTGACAGGGTGTTTGCTAGAAGAGTATGAATACTAACTAGGGAATTGAAGGTGTGAAACACAACTGTGTAGGTGATTAGAGGACTGCATCCATACTGCATAGGCATTTAAAGCAGTCCATGTGCTAAGGCCTGGCTCACTGCATGACTACTTGGGTACTGACTGAATGATTAGAGTACAGCAAGGAGAGTGCCTAGGTGAATTTATAAGTGCTAGGCTTTTCGCACAGGGAATGGATTAGTACTTGGTACTGAATGGGTCACTCGAGGAGTGCAAAGGCAGTGACAAGATGTTTGCTGGACTGCATGGATACTGACTAGGAAATTGAAAGTGTGAAAGACAAGTGTATAGGTGGTTAGAAGACTGGATGCATAGTGCATAGGGGTTTCAAGCAGTCCATGTGCTAAGGCCTGGCTCAGTGCATGAACACTTAGGTACTGACTGAATGATTAGAGTACTGCAAAGATAATATCTTGGTGAATTTATAAGTGTTTGAGTTTTCGCACAGTGAATGGATTAGTACATGATGCTGAATGGGTCACTAGAGGAGTGCAACGGGAGTGACAGGGTGTTTGCTGGAAGTGAATGGATACTGACTGGGGAATTGAAGGTGTGAAAGACAAGTGTGTAGGTGGTTAGAGGACTGCATGCAGAGTGGATAGGGATTTGAAGAAGTCCATGTGCTAAGACCTGGCTCAGTGCATGAATACTTAGGCAGTGACTGAATCATTAGAGTACTGGAAAGAGAGTGTCTTGGTGAATTTATAAGTGTTTGGGTTTTGGCACAGTGAATGGATTAGTACATGCTGTTGAATGAGTCTCTAGAGGATTGCAAAGGGAGTGACAGGGTGTTTCCTGGAAGTGTATGGATACTGACTAGGGAATTGAAGGTGTAAAAGACAAGTGTATAGTATTTTAGAACACTACATGCATACTGCATAGACATTTGAAGCAATGTATTTGGTACTTAGAAACTGACTGAATAATCAGACTGCTTCTAGGACAGTGCTTAGGTAAAACTTTTAAATTTTCAGTTCTGCCACAGTGAACAGAATAGTACATGGTACTGCACCTTAGTGTCAAACCCTGACTCATTTTATCAATGCATAAGCAAAGACTAGCTTCTAATGCTACTAAAACTTGACAACATGACAGGTTTTAAAAGAGTTATCTGCTAAAAAATACACGATTTTACCAAATGCTTCTCTCACAGTGGTTCCTAAATGCACACAGACTCACAGTGTGATTCTAGACAACAACCACTATACCTAGGAGTTTACCAAAACTCATTCACTACAGTGCAAGTGGTAAGGGAACTGCACACAATCTACATATTTCAGGAAGGCACTTTTCTGTCAAAGCCTGACTCATTTAATCAAATCATAAGCCATAACTGTCTTCTAATGATACTAAAACTTCACAACATGACAGGTTAAAACAGTTATCTGTCAGCAAATACACGATGTTACCAAATGCTTCTCTCACAGTGGTTCCCAAATGCACACAGACTCACTGTGTGATTCTAGACAAACAACATTATCCCTTGCACTATACCAAAACACATTTCTTCACCTAGAAGTAGTACTACATTTTAGTATAGAAACATAACATAACTCATTTCACAAATTCATAAACAATGACTGGTTTCTAATTCTACCAAAATATAAAAACAGCACAGTTATCTGTCTGCAAACACATGAAAAACACAAATGCTTATCACAGAATGGTTTCTACATGCACACACAGTCAATAAGATAGAGAAAAAAATACTCCCTACAATTTAGCAGGAGAAATACATTAGTCTGATTAAAATCAAAATAGTCTACATATATCCCCTCACAATTAAATAACTCATCTTTCAAGTTCTTTTGTAGTTTAAGAGGTATATCAGTCACTCACCATATTTTCTTTTACAGAATCTCTGCACTGTGCACCTCTCAGCAAAAACAAAGAATGGAAAAGTTTCTCTTTCATTTTCCACACATATACATGTAAACATCAAATCACAATCCTTCACACATAAACTCAAAAGCAAACACACATTTCTATTGGTTAAACATTTCAACCCTTTCCAACTGAAAGACATTTCAACCCTTCCCCCAATCTGCCTTCTGCCTGTTACCATAGAAACAGGTCATGGAACACTGCACTAAGCACATAGGTCAGAAGTTCAGCACACAATGTTCCTACACAAGAGAGGAAGTGTGCTTCTCTTTTCAACATATCAGCTAATCATATATAATGTTCCTTACAATCTGTTTTTGTTAACCAATAAGAATCATACCTTTGAAAAACAGAAATTTACACCCTACCTTTCAGTGTACAAAGTAGTCTTACAACCAATGATTTCTTGTCTTTTTTTAAAAAAAATTCTGTGGAACCGCGTACCCAACGCGATAGGATGCGCGCACTGTGCGCGCATTTCGCCAGTTTTTTTTTTAACTCGCGCGACCGCCACTCTATCACAAGGATGATGTCATCAGAGATGTCAAGAGTGATGCCACTGACCATGTCATGAGTGATGTAATATGTGACGTCATGAGCAGAGGATTGCGGGCGCGCGAGTTATAGTTATCTGAAGTAACTATAACGGGGGAATTTCATTGGTTTTTTACGAGTGAAATATCCACCAAACTATAACATGTGTGAAACCTATGGTTTTCTAAGTGAATTTGCAAGGTTTTTTAAATGCTAATTCCTAACTATAACGTGTGTGAAACCTACGTTATTATCTACTGGCGGTCGCCTGTAGATAGTTATAGTTAGGACCGTGTTTCCATAGGAAATCCGCAACATTCTATTTGGAATAATTTTGGCGCCGATTGACGAATCCTCGTGAAATTCTCAAAATAGGTGGGGCGCTCCGCTCCGCTCCTTCCCTGAAAGTCTCGGGGGGATTCGTCAAGCGGGGGCTGAGAAAAAGGGGGGGTCCCAAAATGCATTTTCCCCATGCATTTTTCCATAGGACCTTTAGTCCAAGCTACAGCCCGAACGGCTGAACAGAATTACTTGAAATTTGGCAGAGAGGTAGCCCTCAGGTCAGGGATGTGCCTTTTGAAGGTCTCGTGTAAATCTGTTCAGTATTTCCTGAGAAAATAGCATTTAAATCAATATATATATCTATAGGCGCGCTCCGAGCGCGTACCGTAAGCTTACCGTATGCGCACGCCGCCGTGCACGAGCGCGATTCTGATTGGTTGTTAGATCTTAGTAAACATTCGAATCGGTCGAAACCAGGAAGTGTCGGCCGCCATTTTGTCTTTCGCAGTCTGAGGGGGTGAAAAACAAAGGTGGAGAACGTGAAAAGGGGGCAGGGTGGACAGTTCCTGACCCCCTAGCCTTTGTCAGGGGGTCCCAGAAGGACCCCCAAGGGTAAAAATTAATTTTAATTTTTTATCGAAAAATCGCGGAATGCGCGTAGCGTACGCACACGGTGTAAACGGAAAAATTCTGCGAGAAAAATTCCGCGAACTTCGCATAACTATTACGCGTACCGTACGCGCACGACAAAAATTTTTTTTCAAAAAGGAAAGCTTGAAAAAAAATTAAAAAAATTATGAGGTAAGGTTGGCTCTTAAAAGAGCTGTTGTGTTAATACAGGGATAGAGGAAAGAAAGAATGGGAATATTATGAACGTCTACAAACGTGCTGGTCTATCTTATTGTTAATAAGGGAAACACTGGTCTCCCCAAAAACAATAAGACCACAACACGTTGTACACCTCATTGAAACCCTCCGAAATCGAGGGTTAATGTCCAGAGGAGCTGAAGAAGGTGATGCTCCCACCTCAGAGGAAGGGCTCAGTTGAGCTGCCGATGATGTACTCGGCTGAGCTTCTGAGGTTGGGCTCCGGTGACTTACTGAAGAGTTTTCTTCAGTATGTCGAGCATAGGTCCTGGGATGTTTATCCCTAAGGTGTCTCATCATAGAGTGATTTCCAAAGGAATACTTCTTCCTTGGATCTCCTCTAGATAAAACACGGTCACAAAGTCTGCAAGTGACCAATGGAGCATTGACCTTTTTCTGCCCCTCTGGAAAAGTAAAATACTCCCACACAAAAGAATCCTTTTGTTTCCTCCTTCTCTGTCTGATGATGGTGCTGCTAGGCTCACTCTCAGAAGAGGACTGCTGCTCTGCCATTGTATCTCAATGTCAATTCAGCTCCTTCTCCTAGGGGATCTCAAGCAGTAATGAGGGGAATGGGAGTGGTGTGGGAAGTTTCTGGAACTGAAAGTAGTTTCAACCAATGAAAAGTGTTCTTTGTGGATCACATGACCTACCGTGCGCGCTCCGTAAGCTTACGGTACGCGCTCGTAAACAAGTACGCATGCGCAAACGTGACGTAAATATGCGCTTACAGAGCGCTTACGGAGCGCGTACGTAGGACGCACACGCGCCTGCGCATTACACGCACCCGCGTAACCGCGAAGTTGGTTCCGTGCAACGCGCATGCGTGTACGCGTACGTCACGTACGTATCACGTAAGCGCACCGTACTTATGACGTACGGAGCGCGTAGCGTCAGCTTACCATACGCGCATCGTATCACGTAAGCGCACCGTACTTATGATGTACGGAGCGCGTAGCGTCAGCTTACCGTACGCGCACGGCAAAAAATGCATAAAAAAAAAAATGCAAGTTGCAAGAGTTGTAGAAGATAATAACTGTGATGTACAACTGTATGTAAACATTAATTTAAAATAAATTAACCATTCCATAATGCAGGATATAGTACATATATTATGTTATACATAGGTTGGATATTATTTTTTACCAAAAATCTCAAAAAAAAATTTGCATTAAAAAAACCGTACAAATTCACTGAAAAAACCATAGGTTTTACACACGTTATAGTTAGGAATTAGCATTTAAAAAACCTTGCAAATTAACAGAAAAAACCATAGGTTTCACACATGTTATAGTTAGCAGGACATTTCACTCGTGAAAAACCAATGAAATTCCCCCGTTATAGTTAGTGCAGGCAACTATAACTCACGCGAACGCAATCCTCTGCTGATGACGTCAAATATTACATCACTGATGACATATCTGTCTTTCTGAAAAAAAAATATTTGTAATATATGTATAGCTAAAAATTAATGGAAGAAGACATGGGTAAATAAGTGTCTAAATACAGTGATGTAATATTTGACGTCATCAGCAGAGGATTGCGGTCGCGTGAGTTATAGTTGCCTGCACTAACTATAACGGGGGAATTTCATTGGTTTTTCACGAGTGAAATGTCCTGCTAACTATAACAACGGTGAAACCTATGGTTTTTTCAGTGAATTTGCAAGGTTTTTTAAATGCTAATTCCTAACTATAACGTGTGAAACCTATGGTTTTTTCAGTTAAAATATATATATATATATATATATATATCCACTTCGTTTACCCACACAGGTTTCCTCGCGCACTCCCAGAAGGACAAACAGCTTCACCAATGATCGTTTTTTATAATTCCTTTACTTTCAGCATGCCAGATACAAAAAGACAAACTCTACGCGTTTCAGTCTCAGCAGAGACCTTGCTCACGAGTCTAGCGGTTGCTCAAAGGTAGTCAGGATTTTTAAACATACAAACAAATCAATTAGTGACATCACTTCCTGAGACAGTGCTGCTTGGCATTCTGGTCATTGTAGTGCCCAATACATTTTCTGACAAAACCCGACATTTTCCAATCCAAATAAAGTTCGTTTTCAACAAAAATAGGAATGAAAAACCCATTCCGTAGGCCTATGCACCTTTCTGTACATTTCAGGTCATTAAAACCATGCAATGTTATGATAACTATGATAGACATTTATATAGCTTAGTCTACGGTAATGTTGACAAGGTCTGGTCACCATTTGATTATTCACTTTCTACTAAACATAGTAGTAAACCACAGATTTCTATTAAAGTGAGTCATAATGTTACACCCTGGTGATCTTATATTAAGGATTGGAACTGTTGATTTTGAACATAAATCAAGCCCTCTAGTGGGCAGTATTCTACAACTTGTGATATGAAGGCACTGTCTCTCATCGTGAAAAAGGAACAAAAAAAGTGAGACATACATTAATGTAATAAACCTAAAAGTGTAAAAATGTAGGGGGCCAATGTCAGTGTCCTTGGTCAATTCTGACCCTTTCCTTGATAATTTTGGATGGCATAATTAAAGATGGTAATGAAGTTCCTCATCCTGATTTAAACCAAAAGGAGTCAGAGTCCTGAAATTCAAAATGTGTTTAGATTCTTTTTGCCGAAGGGTTTTCTCTCGGTCTCCTCCCCGTGGATGTATTCCTACGGATTCCACTGCATAGAATTTCAAGTCCTTCCATCTTCCTCCATGCTCCTTCTCCATGTGCTTTGCGACAGCATTGCTCCTGTCAGTGTTGACAGTGGCACGAACATGTTCCAAGATACGTTTTTTCAGTTCGCACTTGGTGCTTCCAACGTACTTTAGGGGGCAGGGACATTCGATGATGTATATGACGAATTGGCTTTTGCAATTGATTAGTTGTTGAATTCTCCATTTGCGTTTATTAGCCATCACCAACTCCTTGGTATTCTGAGCAATGGGGCATACCTTACAGCTCGTACATTTATAGAATCCTTTAGGTTTTAACCAGGTTTCTTTTTTGTTCTGTTGTTTGAAGTGGCTGTGGATCAATTGATCCCTAAGGTTTCTGGTTCGTCTGTAGGTAATGTTGGGATGATCACCTACAATTGATGACATTGTTGGATCCATGTGTAAGATGTGCCAATTTTTGCGTAGTATTTTCATCACCTGTTGGTTTCCTGTTGAGTGGGTAGTTATGAATCGTATTTGATTTTCTTCATTTGTTTTAGCTTCTTTGTCCTTTAGCAAATCTGTTCTGTTGATAGTTGCCGTTCGTTGTAAAGACATCTGGATGGTTTTGGAGCTGTAATTTCTTCTTTTGAAGCGTGTTATTGCCTGATTACGGTGTTTGAACCACTCTTCATCCCTGGAGCATATCCTTTTGATCCTGAGAAATTCCCCATAAGGGATGTTTTGTATCAGACTTTTTTGATGGAAGGATTCTGCATGCAGTACTGCATTTGTTGCGGTGTCTTTGCGATGTAGAGTTGTGTGTACAGTGTTGTCTACAATGTAAATTACAGTGTCCAGAAACACCACTTTTTCGTCACTGATATTGTATGTGAATTTCAATTTGAAGTTGGAGTTGTTCAAGATTTCGAAATATTCTGCAAACTCGCTATTTGTTCCATCCCAGATGATCAATAGGTCGTCTATATACCTAAACCAAGCTATGGTTTTATTCACATAGGTGTCGTTCTCTTGGCTCCATGCCCATGCTTTTTCCCATACGCCCATAGTCAAACAGGCATACGATGGGCTAAATGAAAAACCCATAGCTGTCCCTTTTACTTGGCGGTAGATCTCCTCGCCGAACATGAATGTATTTTGTTCAAGGCATAGCTGTATCATTTGTAATAACATCTCGTTATGGTCAGAGAATTGTATGTTTCTTTCAGCCAGGAATTGTTTACATGCCTTTAATCCAATGTCATTCTGAATGTTTGAGTACAATGATATTACATCCATTGTTACTAATTTGTAGGACGCTTGCCATGGGGTGTTTTGTAGGTGTCTTAACAAATCTCCTGTGTCTTGTAGGTAAGAAGATAACCCCTTCACATATGGTAGTAGGAAAACATCCAGGAAATTGGCCATTGGTTCGAGTAGAGCTCCTTTTGCTGAAATTATAGGCCTTCCCGGTGGTTTCGTCGGATGTTTGTGGATTTTTGGAAGAAAGTATATTGTAGCCATTTTGGGGTGTTCCATTTTCAGATATTTTACTTCTTCCTCATTCAATAGATTTTGTTTGCTCCACAGATCCAATTTCAAATCTAATTCCTCCTTCCATCTTTTGGTGGGGTTGGTTTTCAATTTCTCATAATATTCTTTGTTTTCCAATTGTGAATATGCTTCTTTAACATATGCTTCTTTCTGTAGGATGATGACGTTACCTCCTTTATCTGCCATCTTTATTTCAATTGTATCATCATTTTTTAGATCAGTTAAGGCATTACGTTCTTCATGTGAGAGATTGTCTAGTTTCTTGGAGTGGTTAATTTTGTAAAGGTCTTTGATAACACACTCATGAAATAAATCAATTTTGTTGCCTTGTGGTAGTTGTGGATAGAATTTAGACTTCGGTTTTTTGCTGCTGCAGCCAGCTCCCAATTGGTTACAGTAGGTTCGTACGTCACCTTTCTCATGTTCAGGATTTTTGTCTAGTTCCATCAGAGTAACAAAGTTTTCTGCATCTTGTGCCAGCAGTTCCATTTCTGGTATTTGGGTGATCTTTCGATGTTTATCCAGACCAGGGTTTTCAACAAACAATTTTGCTAGTTTAATTTTGCGAACGTATTTATATAGATCAATTCTTGTTTCAGCTATATCAATGCCGGTGGTGGGACAGAAATTCAAACCGCGTTGGAGAAGTTTTATTTCCATTTCGGTCAGTGTCTTTTTGGAGAGGTTGATTACTTGTAGTTCTTGATTCTCACTTGCGACGACTTCTTGTGAGTCTGTTAATTCCATTTCTGTCGCATGCTCCTCGTCATTGTTCCCACTCGAGTAGTGCTTGAATTTGTGTTTCCGCTTTCCTCTTCTTGTGCGTTTCTGCGGGCACCTCCACGTCCTCTGCCCCTTCCCCGGGTGTTGATTGATGGTGTTCCCACGTTCTTTTCCCAGTTCTTTTGCTGTAAAGCCAGCCTCATTTCTCCTAAAAAAGAACACTTAGGTTTTGTAGTGCTTGGCTCCCCTTCTACATCGCTCACATCCGTTGAGGTTAATGAGGAAAGGCTGCTGGCGTTTGTGGCCATATCCCATCTATCTTGTTCTTTGAACCGATCATACTTTCTAGCATAAGTAAAGATGCGTCCTTCTAAATAATCCTCTTTGTCTCTTTGAAACTTAGATTGTTTTCTTGCTCTCACAGTTATTTCATGTTTTTCGATGTAGTGACTCAGTTCTTCCTTAAATTTTGCCAAGTCTGCATTCAGTTCCACTGTTGTTAATTCTTTTTCCAATTCCCTTAGCTGGTTGGTAGTTTTATCCAGCGCAATTTGGATATGCCTCACGAGAATTTCCATTAATCCCAGGGATGAGTTAAGGATGTATTCGCCCCATTCCTTGAGTAGTTCATTACTTGTGTCTACATGATTGGGCATTAATCCAATGCGCAGTCCCCGTGGTACTCTTTTCACCTCCAGATATTTCTTTAGGGACGCCACTTCCCACCATTTATTGATTTCCTTTTTTGACAACTTCTCCCATGTACGTAGTTTATTTTTGATGTCAATTTTATTTGAGCTGCCTGTTGCTCCAGTTTCAGCATTCGTTGTCTTTTCTTGATCGAAAAATGTATCTATCAGGGCATTTCTATTGGCCTCCCTTTTATCCATATTGTACTGGCACTTTCCTTTATGCTGATGATTTATATTAATACGATCTTGACCAATTCCATTTTATGTCCCCTCTGTCTCTTTGCAAATGTTAACCCAATTAGCAATGATGAGAAAAACAGTTCCCCGAGTATTTTACTCGTATATTATCAATGGGCAATATGCAAATCTGAGACCAACCGGCTTCTCATTCAAGTTGGATACAATGTATGTTTAAAAATCCTGACTACTCGGGGAACTGTTTTTCTCATCATTGCTAATTGGGTTAACATTTGCAAAGAGACAGAGGGGACATAAAATGGAATTGGTCAAGATCGTATTAATATAAATCATCAGCATAAAGGAAAGTGCCAGTACAATATGGATAAAAGGGAGGCCAATAGAAATGCCCTGATAGATACATTTTTCGATCAATAAATGGTGGGAAGTGGCGTCCCTAAAGAAATATCTGGAGGTGAAAAGAGTACCACGGGGACTGCGCATTGGATTAATGCCCAATCATGTAGACACAAGTAATGAACTACTCAAGGAATGGGGCGAATACATCCTTAACTCATCCCTGGGATTAATGGAAATTCTCGTGAGGCATATCCAAATTGCGCTGGATAAAACTACCAACCAGCTAAGGGAATTGGAAAAAGAATTAACAACAGTGGAACTGAATGCAGACTTGGCAAAATTTAAGGAAGAACTGAGTCACTACATCGAAAAACATGAAATAACTGTGAGAGCAAGAAAACAATCTAAGTTTCAAAGAGACAAAGAGGATTATTTAGAAGGACGCATCTTTACTTATGCTAGAAAGTATGATCGGTTCAAAGAACAAGATAGATGGGATATGGCCACAAACGCCAGCAGCCTTTCCTCATTAACCTCAACGGATGTGAGCGATGTAGAAGGGGAGCCAAGCACTACAAAACCTAAGTGTTCTTTTTTAGGAGAAATGAGGCTGGCTTTACAGCAAAAGAACTGGGAAAAGAACGTGGGAACACCATCAATCAACACCCGGGGAAGGGGCAGAGGACGTGGAGGTGCCCGCAGAAACGCACAAGAAGAGGAAAGCGGAAACACAAATTCAAGCACTACTCGAGTGGGAACAATGACGAGGAGCATGCGACAGAAATGGAATTAACAGACTCACAAGAAGTCGTCGCAAGTGAGAATCAAGAACTACAAGTAATCAACCTCTCCAAAAAGACACTGACCGAAATGGAAATAAAACTTCTCCAACGCGGTTTGAATTTCTGTCCCACCACCGGCATTGATATAGCTGAAACAAGAATTGATCTATATAAATACGTTCGCAAAATTAAACTAGCAAAATTGTTTGTTGAAAACCCTGGTCTGGATAAACATCGAAAGATCACCCAAATACCAGAAATGGAACTGCTGGCACAAGATGCAGAAAACTTTGTTACTCTGATGGAACTAGACAAAAATCCTGAACATGAGAAAGGTGACGTACGAACCTACTGTAACCAATTGGGAGCTGGCTGCAGCAGCAAAAAACCGAAGTCTAAATTCTATCCACAACTACCACAAGGCAACAAAATTGATTTATTTCATGAGTGTGTTATCAAAGACCTTTACAAAATTAACCACTCCAAGAAACTAGACAATCTCTCACATGAAGAACGTAATGCCTTAACTGATCTAAAAAATGATGATACAATTGAAATAAAGATGGCAGATAAAGGAGGTAACGTCATCATCCTACAGAAAGAAGCATATGTTAAAGAAGCATATTCACAATTGGAAAACAAAGAATATTATGAGAAATTGAAAACCAACCCCACCAAAAGATGGAAGGAGGAATTAGATTTGAAATTGGATCTGTGGAGCAAACAAAATCTATTGAATGAGGAAGAAGTAAAATATCTGAAAATGGAACACCCCAAAATGGCTACAATATACTTTCTTCCAAAAATCCACAAACATCCGACGAAACCACCGGGAAGGCCTATAATTTCAGCAAAAGGAGCTCTACTCGAACCAATGGCCAATTTCCTGGATGTTTTCCTACTACCATATGTGAAGGGGTTATCTTCTTACCTACAAGACACAGGAGATTTGTTAAGACACCTACAAAACACCCCATGGCAAGCGTCCTACAAATTAGTAACAATGGATGTAATATCATTGTACTCAAACATTCAGAATGACATTGGATTAAAGGCATGTAAACAATTCCTGGCTGAAAGAAACATACAATTCTCTGACCATAACGAGATGTTATTACAAATGATACAGCTATGCCTTGAACAAAATACATTCATGTTCGGCGAGGAGATCTACCGCCAAGTAAAAGGGACAGCTATGGGTTTTTCATTTAGCCCATCGTATGCCTGTTTGACTATGGGCGTATGGGAAAAAGCATGGGCATGGAGCCAAGAGAACGACACCTATGTGAATAAAACCATAGCTTGGTTTAGGTATATAGACGACCTATTGATCATCTGGGATGGAACAAATAGCGAGTTTGCAGAATATTTCGAAATCTTGAACAACTCCAACTTCAAATTGAAATTCACATACAATATCAGTGACGAAAAAGTGGTGTTTCTGGACACTGTAATTTACATTGTAGACAACACTGTACACACAACTCTACATCGCAAAGACACCGCAACAAATGCAGTACTGCATGCAGAATCCTTCCATCAAAAAAGTCTGATACAAAACATCCCTTATGGGGAATTTCTCAGGATCAAAAGGATATGCTCCAGGGATGAAGAGTGGTTCAAACACCGTAATCAGGCAATAACACGCTTCAAAAGAAGAAATTACAGCTCCAAAACCATCCAGATGTCTTTACAACGAACGGCAACTATCAACAGAACAGATTTGCTAAAGGACAAAGAAGCTAAAACAAATGAAGAAAATCAAATACGATTCATAACTACCCACTCAACAGGAAACCAACAGGTGATGAAAATACTACGCAAAAATTGGCACATCTTACACATGGATCCAACAATGTCATCAATTGTAGGTGATCATCCCAACATTACCTACAGACGAACCAGAAACCTTAGGGATCAATTGATCCACAGCCACTTCAAACAACAGAACAAAAAAGAAACCTGGTTAAAACCTAAAGGATTCTATAAATGTACGAGCTGTAAGGTATGCCCCATTGCTCAGAATACCAAGGAGTTGGTGATGGCTAATAAACGCAAATGGAGAATTCAACAACTAATCAATTGCAAAAGCCAATTCGTCATATACATCATCGAATGTCCCTGCCCCCTAAAGTACGTTGGAAGCACCAAGTGCGAACTGAAAAAACGTATCTTGGAACATGTTCGTGCCACTGTCAACACTGACAGGAGCAATGCTGTCGCAAAGCACATGGAGAAGGAGCATGGAGGAAGATGGAAGGACTTGAAATTCTATGCAGTGGAATCCGTAGGAATACATCCACGGGGAGGAGACCGAGAGAAAACCCTTCGGCAAAAAGAATCTAAACACATTTTGAATTTCAGGACTCTGACTCCTTTTGGTTTAAATCAGGATGAGGAACTTCATTACCATCTTTAATTATGCCATCCAAAATTATCAAGGAAAGGGTCAGAATTGACCAAGGACACTGACATTGGCCCCCTACATTTTTACACTTTTAGGTTTATTACATTAATGTATGTCTCACTTTTTTTGTTCCTTTTTCACGATGAGAGACAGTGCCTTCATATCACAAGTTGTAGAATACTGCCCACTAGAGGGCTTGATTTATGTTCAAAATCAACAGTTCCAATCCTTAATATAAGATCACCAGGGTGTAACATTATGACTCACTTTAATAGAAATCTGTGGTTTACTACTATGTTTAGTAGAAAGTGAATAATCAAATGGTGACCAGACCTTGTCAACATTACCGTAGACTAAGCTATATAAATGTCTATCATAGTTATCATAACATTGCATGGTTTTAATGACCTGAAATGTACAGAAAGGTGCATAGGCCTACGGAATGGGTTTTTCATTCCTATTTTTGTTGAAAACGAACTTTATTTGGATTGGAAAATGTCGGGTTTTGTCAGAAAATGTATTGGGCACTACAATGACCAGAATGCCAAGCAGCACTGTCTCAGGAAGTGATGTCACTAATTGATTTGTTTGTATGTTTAAAAATCCTGACTACCTTTGAGCAACCGCTAGACTCGTGAGCAAGGTCTCTGCTGAGACTGAAACGCGTAGAGTTTGTCTTTTTGTATCTGGCATGCTGAAAGTAAAGGAATTATAAAAAACGATCATTGGTGAAGCTGTTTGTCCTTCTGGGAGTGCGCGAGGAAACCTGTGTGGGTAAACGAAGTGGATATTACAACGGCTTAACCCTGCCGTACCTCGAACGCACCACCGCAGAGCGCCCATGATTCCTGAAGTGGGTTGTGTTGGAAAAGAATATATATATATATATATATATATATATATATATATATATATATATATATATATATATATATATTCACTGAAAAAACCATAGGTTTCACACACGTTATAGTTAGGAATTAGCATTTAAAAAACCTTGCAAATTCAATGAAAAAACCAAAGGTTTCACACATGTTATAGTTAGCTGGACATTTCACTCGTAAAAAACCAATGAAATTCCCCCGTTATAGTTAGTTCAGCTAACTATAACTCGCGCGCCCGCAATGCACTGCTGATGACGTCACATATTACATCACTCATGACATGGTCAGTGACATCACTCATGACATCACTGATGACATCTCAAATGACATCACTGATGACATCATCCAGTGAATGTGTGTTTTTCTGAAAATTAAATATGTTTTATATATGTATATCTCAAGGTCGATGGAAGAATAAATGGGTATATAAGTGTCTAAATGGATGATTTGTTTTTGAAAAATTGATTGTGTAACTGACTGATTAAGTGTATCATAGTGAATTCATGGCTTAGTGAGTAATGTTTAAATATGTAAATATCTGTATCAGTCTCTCACTTTGTGTATAAGTGGCTGCATGGGTTGGTGAGTAGCTACATGGGTGTCTATATAGGTTATTAGTTGGTTTTTGAGTATCAGTCTGAGTGTCTGCATGGTTCGTGGGGGGTATTACGTAGTGCATAGGTGCATGAATGAATGACTCAGTCTTTGTATGTGTTGAAGACAGCATGTGTGCAGGACTCTATGGGTGCATGAGTGTGTGCATGGGTGTGTTAGTGAGTGAATGACTGTCTCAATAGTGTCTCTATGAGTAACTACATATGTTTTAAAGTAGTATATGTGACTATTGGTGTATATAAGCGAGTATATGTGAGAGTGAGAGATTGAAAGAGTTCCTGTATGAATAAGTATGTGTTTCGTTAAGTGATTGTTTAAAAGACTAAGTATGTGTAAGTTTCCGTAGAAGTAAGTGTGGTGGTGTGTGTATAACTGTATATGCAAGTAAATGGATGTTTGATTCTTTATTAGCATGAGTGACTATGTGTGTGAGTAACTCTATGGATGAGTGGCATTGTGTAACAGGGTGTATAGGTGTATGAGTACATATGATGAGTGAGTACATGTATGAGTGACTGTATAGGGCTGTTGGTGAATGAGTGGATGTGTATCTGGATCTTAGAATTACTGTATAGGTTGTTTTAACAGGTATTGGTATGTCCATTGTTTTTAAAATTAAAATTTCTCTTTTTTTAAGTGTTTGTATCAAAGGTTATATTAGGGGAAGAGGTGGTCTGTCACTCTATCACAAGGATGATGTCATCAGTGATGTCATCAGTGATGTCATTTGAGATGTCATCAGTGATGTCATGAGTGATGTCACTGACCATGTCATGAGTGATGTAATATGTGACGTCATCAGCAGTGCATTGCGGGCGCGCGAGTTATAGTTAGCTGAACTAACTATAACGGGGGAATTTCATTGGTTTTTTACGAGTGAAATGTCCAGCTAACTATAACATGTGTGAAATCTTTGGTTTTTTCATTGAATTTGCAAGGTTTTTTAAATGCTAATTCCTAACTATAACGTGTGTGAAACCTATGGTTTTTTCAGTGAATTTGCAAGGTTTTTTAAATGCTAATCCCTAACTATAACGTTTTTGAAACCTTTGGTTTTTTCAGTGAATTTGTATGGTTTTTTATATGCTAAGTTATGTATTTTTAATTAAAGATATTTTTTTTTATTAAAATAAAATTACTATATATTCATTTATATATTATCTGTATTTTTTTATAAATTATTTTTTTTTTAAATTCAATTAGGATATTTTTTTTTTTTTTTATTTTTTAAATTATTTTATGTCCACTTTTTTTTTTTTTTTTATAAATTCTTGGGGTGCGCGCTCTGAGCGCGCTCCTAGTACTATTTCGTAAGTTTTTTATGAATTCCGGCGTACGTTATTTACGTGCGCAAATATACTTCATGGTGCGCGCTGGGAGCGCGCACCCAGTACGTATGCGTACGTACGTACGCATGCGTCCTACGCGCTCGACGCGGTTTACTTCCGCATACGCTAAAATTATGCGCAATAACGGTCGCGTATACGCGTGTTCAACGTATGCGCGCTAGGTACGCGCATATGACGTATGCACCTGCGCGTTTACGCGTTCGTGCATACGTCATCACGGGGTGCGCGCTCGGAGCTTGCGCAGTGCGCGCACCTCGGGTTTATACATAATAAAACAATATTTCTTATTGGTTATCATTACTTTCAGTTTCTAATTGTTTCAATACCACACCCAATCCCCTCATGGCAAGTCATGTGATCAAGAATCATTACTTTTGATTGGTTTGAAGTACTTTCTGTTCCAGATTCTTCCCAAACCACACCTACTCCCCTCATTATTAGTTCTGATTCCTTTGGAGAAGGAGCTATTCTGTTGTTGAGAGACAATGGCTGAACAGCAACCTACTTCAGACAGTGACCAGGACACTCTTGAGAGGCAGAGGAACAGGAAGCAGAAAGACAGCTTTATATGGCAGTTTTTCTCTTTTCCAGATGGTGAGAAAAAGGTAAATGCACCGAAAGTTACATGTCTACTTTGTAAAAAAGTCTTATCTCGTGGGAATCCTAACAAGAAATATTCTTTTAGCATTCACACTATGTTGAGACATGTTTACAAAATGCATCCAGTAACTTATCGTCGAGCTTCTGGAGAAAACCCTCCACCTGCTCAGCCGACGACATCAGCAGCAGCTCAGCCGAGCACATCTTCGGCAGCTCAGGGGAGCACTTCAGCTGCGATGGTGCCTTCACCTGTTTCTATACCTCTTGTTGGTCCACCTTGTTTGGCGAGGTTGTCTACACGGTGCACTGATTGCGGTTCTCTTATTTCTGTGGGGGAGACCAGTCTTGATCGCCTTCAGAGAAAATTTGATGCGCATCCGTGCACTAGGCCATAGATGTTTTTTCTTTTTTTGCGTTTTTCTCTTCCTGTTTCCCTCCATTAACTCAAGGGCTCTTTTAAGAGCCACTTATAAACTTAACCAAACAAATTTTTTTTTTAGAAATTTTTTTTGAAATTTTTTTGAGGTTTTTTTTTTTTTTTTTTTTGAGAGACTACAATTAAAAATTGAAAATGTGATTGTAGAGAAGTAGAAAAAAAGGAACCATGATATTGGTGACTTACCATACCCACTCAAAAAAATATTTTTTCATTTATTTTTCTAAAAAATTGCTTTAAAAATGGTTCTATTTTTCGTAAATTTTCTATATCAATCTGAAAAAAAAAAAAAGTATTAATATTTTTTAAAACATTTTATAATACAGTACACATATTTACATATTTATCAAAAACATTTTTTGCCTTTTTTTGCTGTTTTCAGAATATATTGCATTTCACTATAAATTGTGAAAGCAATTGCATTCATCATTTAACAGCGGGCAAAAAAAAAATAACAATCTCAAAGATTGTATTAAAAAAGCCCAGAATCTCTTCTCACTTAAACTTAACATTATAGAAATGCATAATATTCTAAAAAAATATCATCTAAAAACAATACTTATTTCTTTAAAATACCGTCTGATATTTTTGTTTCAGAAGTATAATCACAATATTATATCTCAAATAACTCCACAATACATCTGATTCCATTTCCTTTAGGCCAAATAGTAATTTTAAAATTCTTTTTTGATTAAATTCCCAATGGTAATCCAATAAAATTCTAAAGTTAAATTTGTACAGATCTCACCGTTTCTCTGTAACATTTTGGTTCCCGAAAGATTTATTAATAATTTAATAGGTCCACAATAGAATTGGTTACTTTTCCGCATGGCCAAATAGTAATTTTAAAATTCTTTTTTGAAAAAAATTTCCAATGGCACTCCAATAACATTCCAAAATTTGAATTGTGTAGATGTTACCAATTTTATCTAAATTTTTGGTTTTTGAAAGTTTCATAAAAAATTATAAAAGTCCACATTACAATTGGTTATCTTTCCATTAGGCCAAATGATAATTTAAAAAATCTTTTTTTTGAAAATTCCAATGGTAATCCAATAAAATGGTAAAATTGTTTTGTCCAGATTTTGCCAAGTCTCTCTAAAATTTAGGTTTCAGGAAGATTAGATAGGAATTTGCTAAATCAAAAGGCAAACGTTGCTTAAAAACCAATTGGGAATCATTACACAGTGTCCAGCCTTTCTCACATTTAAGATAAACTGTGTAATGTCCAGAAGTAACAGTAGGTCCTTCATGGAAAATTATTGCAACAGTTACAAAAGTTTTTCCTGAAATTGATAATTGCTGTCCTGTAAACTTCTTTATTAAAGTATCCAATTTTGAACCATCAGCTCTACATCGTTGCATCATTAAAATTACATACTGTCCGTATTCCTTTAAAATTAATGTTGAAAACATGTCAGATTGACACTCACCGCATTGCATGCTATGATTAGCATCTTTAACTAATTTAGCAAAAGTGACTGTTTTACTCTCTGGTAATGTCAAATAAATAAACCTTTCATTATCAACATTAGAGCCACATATATTATAACAGTTTTCACAAGTATGTTCCCATTTATAAGAGAGACCAAATAAAATATCAATTGCAACTTCTTCTTCTTCCAGTACTTGAAGAAAATACATCAAAAATTCATGTGCATCTAGCTGTTCATTTTGAGAAAACTGTGTTCGTCCTGAACATACATCTAAAAGTTTTCTAATTTCAGTAGCACTTTCTATTTGAGTTTTATCATTACTCAGCTTTTGAAAAAGGAGACTCAACTCAGAACAGAATCTTTTTCTTTGATTTACTATTATCTGCTCTTGCAAACTTTCCAGATAAAATGCAACATTCAGCACTACATTAGCGTAGCAGTTGACACCAGAGCTATTTTCAAAATGACATCCTACAACCTGTTCTTCATTTTCCTTTTTCTTTTTGCTTGCAATTACATCACTCCTCTTTTTTTTCCTCCTCTCTACATCTTCATTACAGATATTCTCATTTCTCCTTTTACGAGAAACTACATGTTTCTCCAACACAGGATACTGACCTAAATGAGGAGCATAGGTTCTTCTTAATCTATTATACTCCTTTACACAATTTGCATCAGCACTAACTTTTGAGTCATCAAAGTCTATCATGAATAAACCAGATAATGTTTTCACTCGTGACAAAGCTACATAAGCCATACCTTCTTTGAACACAGTTGAACCAATGTTCACAAATGCACAATCTACAGTCAATCCTTGAGACTTGTGAATAGTTACAGCATATGCTAGAGAAAATGGAAACTGCTTTCTACGTACATATAAGTCTTTCACAAGCATGAAACGAACTGAACAACGACAAATATCTTTAACTTCTTCTATCTGATCAAATTTTATTTTTAAACATTCAATTCCATCTTTTTTCTGATAATTAATAAAACCCACAACTCTTCCCATAGCTCCATTAACTAAACCTTTTTCAACATCCAAATTTCTCCTTAAAAATACTCTACAGTTCATGCAAACATATAGATTTTTTTCTAATCCAGCTGTTTTGGAAATGTTCTTCTCTAGTGAATTCAATTTATTTTTCAGTGTGCCTGTTACTGTGACAGTAATTCTTCCATCCTCAATTTTGTCAACTGCTTCCAATTTCCTGATCTCCTCCTTTAAGCAGATGACACTTTTGTTTTCTGCAATGTTCTTGTATATCTTCTCAGCAACTATTTCTTCCTTTGGAAATAAATTATGTAGCAGCCGACTCTGTAATGCTTTTGTGCCAGCTTCAGTGAGTAGTCCAATTCTGATATCTTTCAGAATACTTCCATATTCTTCATCGTTTGCTTGCCTCATATTAGTAGTAAGTTCCTTGTACTCAAAGAAGGACCAAATATTTGCATTACCGATGCTTCCCAATGACTTCTTCGTGTCTTCATGTGTGACAGTATTAAACACTGGTTGTCCTTTAACTGGAGTAAGTTGCAAAAGATCTCCAAAAACTATGACGTGTTTTCCACCAAATAACATGTCATAGTCTGTCTTCAAAATTTGCTGCATTCTTAAATGCACAAAGGCAAGCATTAAGTTTGATACCATGCTCACCTCATCAATAATGAGAACTTTCATCTTCTTCAATACTCTTGAAACTTCCAAGGATGCTTCTCCAGTTAGCTTGTTGTATTGTATTTTGTTCTCATGCTCCACTGGTAACATTAGCAAACGATGTAAAGTGATTCCTTTTATGTTATATGCTGCTAACCCAGTTGGAGCAGTAACCACACAAGACAAAGTAGAATCCGTTTTTTGCTGTAGGTAGCTTCTGATGACTTTTATAAGGAAACTTTTCCCAGTTCCAGCTTGTCCGCTTACATACATCCTGATTGGATGAAATGATGTGCATGAGCACTCTTTTTTTTCATGTTGAAATCCGTGATCAATTTTGCTTCTGATCTCTTCATAAATTTGTTGCTGCTCTTCATTCAGTTGTCTTTCCAAATTTTGTAAGTCTATAAATTCTTCTTGAGCTTGATTCATAGCCGTTTCCACTTCATTCATGGCTATTGATGCTTCATTTTCAACGATTGGTTGTCCTAGAGGATCTTGACTGAGTGTTCCTGAACTTTGGCTGTCTTGAGAACTGTCTCTAGCTACTTCTGCTGCAATTGTAGTTTCCTGTTCAATTTCTTCATTTAACATTTGCAGATAAGTTGTGAATGTACTGCATTGTATGCTGTCTTTGCAAGCATTAAAAGAATCTTCATAGCTTTGAAATTCTCCCAGTAGTTCGTCCTCTGAACGCCATGGTTTAAACAGCTGTAAAAGAGCCAAGTAGTAAAATTCCTTTTTGTCAGTAGTGTCGCAACTCAGCTTCCTGTGATTTATCAAACTTCCTTTTGTTTGCTTCACCAAACATCCTTCCTCACCAATCACTTTATATTTTCCATTGTTGATGTCTTCTGCGGCTTTCCGTGAATAAATGTAGTTCTGCAGCACTTCATAGAGACACATGTTCTCCAGATGTTGACTTCTTTTTGGATAATATGTGTCCAACATGTTTGATTTCAAAATATCTGTACTTTGTGGGTCATTCTCGGCTAAATATTCAATTTCTCCAACAGATTTCAGTACCCGATTTCTCATTGCTGCAAGGCCTAAACTTGCCCAAATTATTCTTCTTGATTTCGAGTAGAGACTTGCAGAAGATAACCTATCTGAACATTCGTAGGATCCAATTTCTCGATGCGATAACATCTTCAAACTGAAACTGTACAGCTTCTTACTGACAGTCTTCTCGTGAGAAATCTCTTCCCACATTTCCTTCAATTCTGTTTTTTCTGATTTGGTAATGTAAGACGTTACATATCGAGCAACAGCAATGGAATTGTCAGCTACATACTGTATATCCATGTTAGCGTTCCACATGGATAAAATGACTGGGTTGTAGTCATTTATATTTTTTGATTCTTCTTTTCTTTTTAGGTTGTAGGTATTCTTAGGTGATTTTCTTGTGATAGTATGTCTCACAGCTGACATAAAACTGTTTACTCTTCCATTTGAAAGAACAGGTCTAGGAAATCCAAATCGACATTTAGTGTAGTATTTATCTTTGCTCTTGTATTTCCGTCGACAGTACTTTCCACATCGATGACTTTGGAAACGTAAAACTTGCTCCTTTAACTTTTTCTCTTCTGTGCTTTTTGGTATAGCACATGTTGCATATTCTTCAATGTAAGATAACACTGCTTCATCAGCATCTGTTCCAAACTTTGGTGCATCCTTGATCCACAACAGCATATGAATATGAGGAGCACCTCTTGCCTGGTACTCTTTTCTCCAAAAGAAATCTACAACTTCTCCAAGAGGTGGATTTTTTTTATTGCAGATGAAGGACATCATAGCCTCAAATCTATGATTGAAATATCTGCAAACATTAACTGGATCCAATGAGCACAGTTCTCCTGCTGTCTTGTATTCGATGTTTTTAATGTTTGAATTTGCCTCTCGTAGAAAATCCAGTAAATCATCCCAAGCGTACTCGGCACAGCTTAGGGTAAGGAACCATGTTGGTGTTCCTAAATTCCGTAACATGCATTTTAATTCACCATGGCGTCGGTACCAATATTCATTTGTCCCACGCTGACAAGCCATCAGATTGATCAGTTGTGTTTCCAAATGATCATCTCGGTGCTGCACTTTCTCCATAAAATCCTTAGCCGACACATTTTGTAAATGTACTCCACTTTTTAAAATGTGATTTACTGCATAAGACAGTGCAGACAAGTCGCTTTCAAATAAAAGATGGAACAAATAAGGAATACTTTGTCGAAATCTGGGATCTTCAGCATATAGTCTTGTAGTCCGATACTCAGAAGCTGGAATCTGTTCCGGACGTTCATCGTATCGTCCTCCTTTTCCTTTAGGAAACAGCTGGGGAAAACATCGAGCTTCCAAGCTCTCCTCCCATACACTCACGGGAGTTCCTTTTGCTTTCTTCATCTGAAACAGATCAATATTGTCTCCCATAACTTCTTTTGAATGGAGAGGATGTATGCTAAAATGTTCATATATTTCTTCTTCCTTTGACTTGTCCACTTTTTCAATTTGTCCAGTTGGTGTTTCTGTGTCTTCTTGTAAATCTTCTTCTTCTTCTTCTTCTATATAAATTGATTCATACCATTTGTTATTCCTTTTCAAATACAAATTTGCTCTTTGTACTTTCCGCACATCTACCAGCTCCTGCCAAATCTTCTTATTCTTTGTAGGTACACCATTAACCAGAATAATTAATGGTACAGTTTCCAAAGTATCCGCATCAATAGTTTCCATATTTTTTTTCAAATCCAAGGGCAAATACACCACTCTACCTTTTAAACCTCTCAGTAAATCTGAAGGAGGTAATTTACCAGTTTTGGGCTCCATACGTACTATGGTCTGGAACGGATGAACACATTGAATGAGTATAGACTCATATGTATTTAATTCAGAAAGTTCAGCAGGAATAGCATCCAATTCTAAATTATTATGTACAGCTCTGGTCGGCATTCTATTTTCCTCTAACTTGTTGTAACAGTATTTACAAATACGCTGATCTTCACCCAAATCAAAACAATTTTCAAGAAATATATATGTGGCAAAATCCTTCCACTTATAATTATCTTCATTTTCACTCTTTCTGTAGAGATCAACATTCCTAGTTTGTTTTCTATAATGAGTTCTGCGGCAACAAATACAAGTAAAATTTGGTCTTTCATTAGAGATTATTGCAAATTTTGTTATGTGATCATTAAATGTGTTACTTACAGAGGGTTCTACATTCTCTTCCACTTCTTCTTCATTTACTGTGTCCTTCTCTGCACTGTTTTGTTCAGGACCAAAGTAACAAAACTGAATTTCATCAACAACCTTCTCTACATCTGATACCGTTCCTCGGAACAGAGCCCTATTCAATTCATTTAACTTTATTGCTGGACTTTTTGCAAAATACAACCGTCTCACAAACTTTCTCATTTCAGTATGATGAACAGCCAGCATCCTAAAATGATGGAAAACACTATTACACACTTTTCTAGATAGACAAGCCAGAGAATGACCCTGCAAACCAGTATTCTCTCTCACTCTGCATGGATCCAGACTTTGAAGCACCTTAATCTTCTGTTTTATACTTTTTTTACTATATTCTCTTAGAAACTCACGAAATTTGTCAATAGATTCCTGACGCACAGTGCAAATACTACTACAATTCCAAGTGTACACTGGGGCTTTAGGACGTCTCCCCATAGCCTCATCCGCCATCACTTGTACCTCATCTCTTGGAACCATTATCTCCTTCTCCATTATGCAACCATTTGTCACTTTTGTAACCACGACCTCTGGTGTCAACTGCATGCAGCAAACTATTACTTTGAAAATAGCTCTCTTCATTAAAAAAAAGGTTCACTACTTGAACTATGCATCCACTTTCCTAAAAACACTTTACAAAAGTTTGTTCTGTTCACTACTCTTTTCCTTTTGCTATGTGATTTCAGTACATTAACCATTTTGTCTAATGTACGCATCCTATTCAAAATTAAAATGAATAGTTTCCTTTTTAATTCTAATGCCTTTGCTGCAATGACTTCAATTTCTTTTTTTCTTTTATAAAACTTACTCTTTTGCTTATATTTCTTCACATCCTTTATCAAATTGGACATAACTCTTCTCTGAAACATTTTTCTACGTATCTCTTTAAACGCTGTTTTTCTGTTTATGTAAATCTTTTCAGTTGCAGAAGGTATATTTGCATTAACTAAATTCTCAATTTTTTCCTGTCCTTTTCGTTTCATAACATTCTTTCCAGTACAGACATTTTGTACATTTTTCCTTGTTTTGAATATATTTTTAAGAAATTGTTTTTTCTGCTTACCAGAAGATTTTTTCTTTTTCCCAACATGAGCATCTTCTAGTAACTTTGGTCCTCCAGTTGTCTTCAAATATACGTTTTTTTTCTGGGTTTTTTTAACTCTGGATTTTGTAGGCATCTTAGATTTTGTTCACTGCTCTTCAGCAATACCTGAAAAAAACTAAAAAAAAAATCCTTTATTTTATTTAAATATATTACTACATTTCTTTTCACATTAGTCACACAACGAAATTTCTTTGCCAATTTAAAAGCACACTTACTGCTCTTTTTTTTGACAAGTAATAATCACTTTTACAGACTGACACATTATGAATCCACTTTTCAGATTTTTTAAAAAGCCCATGTCCAGACTGCTTTTTCAGACCACCACCATGTGTATGCTGGGTGACTGCCTACACTCCAGCAAGGGCAACCAGCCTTAGTGATGCTGAATGTATTTGCATTACAGACTGAAACCTCAAACCCCACTCGCTTGTGAATACTGTGCATGATTATACATGGAAATTAGCTGGGTGTGTGCTAAGAGTCTGCTTCTGCACCAAACAATCGCTCCCCCTTTTTCCTACTAATGCAACTGTGAAATCACCAGAGCAAAACGCAATAAATCTCTGCCTGTAATTCCTATTTGCGCACAGAGTCATGTTTTCACATTAGTCACAAAACGAAATTTCTTTGCCAATTTCAAAGCACACTTACTGCTCTTTTTTTTTGACAAGTAATAATCACTTTTACAGACTGACACATTATGAATCCACTTTTCAGATTTTTTAAAAAGCCCATGTCCAGACTGCTTTTTCAGTCCACCACCATGTGTATGCTGGGTGACTGCCTACACTCCAGCAAGGGCAACCAGCCTTAGTGATGCTGAATGTATTTGCATTACAGACTGAAACCTCAAACCCCACTCGCTTGTGAATACTGTGCATGATTATACATGGAAATTAGCTGGGTGTGTGCTAAGAGTCTGCTTCTGCACCAAAAAATCGCTCCCCCTTTTTCCTACTAATGCAACTGTGAAATCACCAGAGCAAAACGCAATAAATCTCTGCCTGTAATTCCTATTTGCACACAGAGTCATGTTTTCACATTAGTCACAAAACGAAATTTCTTTGCCAATTTCAAAGCACACTTACTGCTCTTTTTTTTGACAAGTAATAATCACTTTTACAGACTGACACATTATGAATCCACTTTTCAGATTTTTTAAAAAGCCCATGTCCAGACTGCTTTTTCAGTCCACCACCATGTGTATGCTGGGTGACTGCCTACACTCCAGCAAGGGCAACCAGCCTTAGTGATGCTGAATGTATTTGCATTACAGACTGAAACCTCAAACCCCACTCGCTTGTGAAAACTGTGCATGATTATACATGGAAATTAGCTGGGTGTGTGCTAAGAGTCTGCTTCTGCACCAAAAAATCGCTCCCCCTTTTTCCTACTAATGCAACTGTGAAATCACCAGAGCAAAACGCAATAAATCTCTGCCTGTAATTCCTATTTGCACACAGAGTCATGTTTTCACATTAGTCACAAAACGAAATTTCTTTGCCAATTTCAAAGCACACTTACTGCTCTTTTTTTTTGACAAGTAATAATCACTTTTACAGACTGACACATTATGAATCCACTTTTCAGATTTTTTAAAAAGCCCATGTCCAGACTGCTTTTTCAGACCACCACCATGTGTATGCTGGGTGACTGCCTACACTCCAGCAAGGGCAACCAGCCTTAGTGATGCTGAATGTATTTGCATTACAGACTGAAACCTCACACCCCACTCGCTAGTGAATACTGTGCATGATTATACATGGAAATTAGCTGGGTGTGTGCTAAGAGTCTGCTTCTGCACCAAAAAATCGCTCCCCCTTTTTCCTACTAATGCAACTGTGAAATCACCAGAGCAAAACGCAATAAATCTCTGCCTGTAATTCCTATTTGCACACAGAGTCATGTTTTCACATTAGTCACAAAACGAAATTTCTTTGCCAATTTCAAAGCACACTTACTGCTCTTTTTTTTTGACAATTAATAATCACTTTTACAGACTGACACATTATGAATCCACTTTTCAGATTTTTTAAAAAGCCCATGTCCAGACTGCTTTTTCAGTCCACCACCATGTGTATGCTGGGTGACTGCCTACACTCCAGCAAGGGCAACCAGCCTTAGTGATGCTGAATGTATTTGCATTACAGACTGAAACCTCAAACCCCACTCGCTTGTGAATACTGTGCATGATTATACATGGAAATTAGCTGGGTGTGTGCTAAGAGTCTGCTTCTGCACCAAAAAATCGCTCCCCCTTTTTCCTACTAATGCAACTGTGAAATCACCAGAGCAAAACGCAATAAATCTCTGCCTGTAATTCCTATTTGCACACAGAGTCATGTTTTCACATTAGTCACAAAACGAAATTTCTTTGCCAATTTCAAAGCACACTTACTGCTCTTTTTTTTGACAATTAATAATCACTTTTACAGACTGACACATTATGAATCCACTTTTCAGATTTTTTAAAAAGCCCATGTCCAGACTGCTTTTTCAGTCCACCACCATGTGTATGCTGGGTGACTGCCTACACTCCAGCAAGGGCAACCAGCCTTAGTGATGCTGAATGTATTTGCATTACAGACTGAAACCTCAAACCCCACTCGCTTGTGAATACTGTGCATGATTATACATGGAAATTAGCTGGGTGTGTGCTAAGAGTCTGCTTCTGCACCAAAAAATCGCTCCCCCTTTTTCCTACTAATGCAACTGTGAAATCACCAGAGCAAAACGCAATAAATCTCTGCCTGTAATTCCTATTTGCACACAGAGTCATGTTTTCACATTAGTCACAAAACGAAATTTCTTTGCCAATTTCAAAGCACACTTACTGCTCTTTTTTTTGACAAGTAATAATCACTTTTACAGACTGACACATTATGAATCCACTTTTCAGATTTTTTAAAAAGCCCATGTCCAGACTGCTTTTTCAGTCCACCACCATGTGTATGCTGGGTGACTGCCTACACTCCAGCAAGGGCAACCAGCCTTAGTGATGCTGAATGTATTTGCATTACAGACTGAAACCTCAAACCCCACTCGCTTGTGAAAACTGTGCATGATTATACATGGAAATTAGCTGGGTGTGTGCTAAGAGTCTGCTTCTGCACCAAAAAATCGCTCCCCCTTTTTCCTACTAATGCAACTGTGAAATCACCAGAGCAAAACGCAATAAATCTCTGCCTGTAATTCCTATTTGCACACAGAGTCATGTTTTCACATTAGTCACAAAACGAAATTTCTTTGCCAATTTCAAAGCACACTTACTGCTCTTTTTTTTTGACAAGTAATAATCACTTTTACAGACTGACACATTATGAATCCACTTTTCAGATTTTTTAAAAAGCCCATGTCCAGACTGCTTTTTCTGACCACCACCATGTGTATGCTGGGTGACTGCCTACACTCCAGCAAGGGCAACCAGCCTTAGTGATGCTGAATGTATTTGCATTACAGACTGAAACCTCAAACCCCACTCGCTTGTGAATACTGTGCATGATTATACATGGAAATTAGCTGGGTGTGTGCTAAGAGTCTGCTTCTGCACCAAAAAATCGCTCCCCCTTTTTCCTACTAATGCAACTGTGAAATCACCAGAGCAAAACGCAATAAATCTCTGCCTGTAATTCCTATTTGCACACAGAGTCATGTTTTCACATTAGTCACAAAACGAAATTTCTTTGCCAATTTCAAAGCACACTTACTGCTCTTTTTTTTTGACAATTAATAATCACTTTTACAGACTGACACATTATGAATCCACTTTTCAGATTTTTTAAAAAGCCCATGTCCAGACTGCTTTTTCAGACCACCACCATGTGTATGCTGGGTGACTGCCTACACTCCAGCAAGGGCAACCAGCCTTAGTGATGCTGAATGTATTTGCATTACAGACTGAAACCTCAAACCCCACTCGCTTGTGAATACTGTGCATGATTATACATGGAAATTAGCTGGGTGTGTGCTAAGAGTCTGCTTCTGCACCAAAAAATCGCTCCCCCTTTTTCCTACTAATGCAACTGTGAAATCACCAGAGCAAAACGCAATAAATCTCTGCCTGTAATTCCTATTTGCACACAGAGTCATGTTTTCACATTAGTCACAAAACGAAATTTCTTTGCCAATTTCAAAGCACACTTACTGCTCTTTTTTTTGACAAGTAATAATCACTTTTACAGACTGACACATTATGAATCCACTTTTCAGATTTTTTAAAAAGCCCATGTCCAGACTGCTTTTTCAGACCACCACCATGTGTATGCTGGGTGACTGCCTACACTCCAGCAAGGGCAACCAGCCTTAGTGATGCTGAATGTATTTGCATTACAGACTGAAACCTCAAACCCCACTCGCTTGTGAATACTGTGCATGATTATACATGGAAATTAGCTGGGTGTGTGCTAAGAGTCTGCTTCTGCACCAAAAAATCGCTCCCCCTTTTTCCTACTAATGCAACTGTGAAATCACCAGAGCAAAACGCAATAAATCTCTGCCTGTAATTCCTATTTGCACACAGAGTCATGTTTTCACATTAGTCACAAAACTAAATTTCTTTGCCAATTTCAAAGCACACTTACTGCTCTTTTTTTTTGACAAGTAATAATCACTTTTACAGACTGACACATTATGAATCCACTTTTCAGATTTTTTAAAAAGCCCATGTCCAGACCAATACACCTTAATTTATCGTGAAAACATAGTCCATATTATTTTACATGTTCCTCACATTTAAATTTCTCCCAAAACAGAAAATAATAAACACAACTTCAACAAAAAGAATTACATTTCTATTATTCATTTCTTAATTTACCATATACATCTCCTCTCAAACTCTAACCTCACCTTTAAAATTAGTTAGTTGTGATAGAAATGTGGCACTCAAACAGCAGATTATCAGAGCCAGGATCTCTGTTCTCTACACCTCTCTCCTCTCAGCAGAACCAGATAATGGCAAACTTTCCCTCTCTTTTTCCACACATATACATGTTAATTTCAAATCTCACTGCTTCCCCCTTTTTTTCAAATGTAATCACACATTTCTATTGGTTGAAAACCAACCCTTTTCCAAAAGTACCCTTCCCCCTACTTGACTTCTGCCTAGTACCCTTCCCCCAACTTGACTTCTGCCTGCTACCATAGCAACAGCTCATGGAACACTGCTGTGTGGAGTTAGGTCAGAAGTTCGCCACACAATGTTTCAATTCCACAGAGCAAGAGTGCTTGACTTTTCAAACCTAACAGCAAATCCAAAATACTGTTCTTTGGTAACACATTTTTCTGTACCAATACAAAACATGCTTCTATTATTTTACACATACAGCCTAGTTTTTAGTGTAGAATAGTATGAAACAGCCAATCAGTTCTTTTTTTTTATAAAAAAATATGTATGCCTCCATTTCCAAACTGTCTTTCATTTCTTTTTACCATTCTACTGAATTACACCTCCTGAGTGCATCCAGATCTCCTTTGAAGATGTTCACAGTGTGGATTGTAGGACACAGCTATGTCTTCTGGAGTGAAAAATTTGCAGAGAAAAGAGGTATGGTGAGAGACCTTGCTTTGCCAAATGTAGACATCAAATGGATTGGTCAGAGAGGGTTAAAGTGGCACCAATTAATGCCTTTGGTGAAAACCTTTCAACATCTCCCACAGCCTAACCTTATTATTGTGCACTGTGGTGGTAATGATCTAGGCACTTTAACTGGGGTAGGTCTGGAAATGCTTATTAAGGACACCTTTGTGCAATTGATGTCGCTTTTTCCACAAACTGCCTTTGTATATTCTAACATATGCCAAAGGCAAAAGTGGAACTGGTCCAACCAATTTTGTCCGCAGATTGACAAAGCAAGGAAGCACGTCAACAAATCTATTTCTGCTTTCCTCAGAGACTATGGTATGGGTTCCATTTACCACAACAACTTGCGTTACGACATGCAAGACATTTATAGAGGAGATGGTGTGCACTTCACTGATGAAGGCAACAGAGTCTTCCTCTTGAACCTCAGACTCTGCATCGGTACTTACTTGTAGGTACCAAAAAACAAACAATAAACACAAGGGCTATTTTTAGAGCCACCTTATATCTAAACACTTAAATGCGTTTTTTTTTAAATTTGTTTTATTAAGTTTTTTTCCGGGTGCGCGCTGGGTGCGCGCACTCGGCGATATTTTTTAACAAAATATTAATCTTTTTTTTTGCCCTACAAGGTCCTACTTTGACCCCCTTACAATGCCTACTGGGTCTATTTCTACCCACTCTGCCCCCTTTTCAAGTTCTCCCCCTTTGTTTATCACCCCCTCTTTATGCGATAGACAAAATGGCGGCCGCCGCTTCCTGATTTCCACCGATTCGAATGTTTACTAAGATCTAACAACCAATCAGAATTGCGCTCGCGCACGGCGAGGTGCGCGCACCCAGCGCGCACGGAGCGCGCTTAGATATATATATATTGTTTTAAAGGCTATTTTCTCAGAATCTACTGAACAGATTTACACCAAACCTACAAAAGGCACTTCCTTGACCTGAGGACTACCTCTCTGCCAAATTTCTAGTAATTCTGTTCAGCCGTTCGGGCTGTAGCCCTGTCTAAAGGTCCTATGGAAAAATGCATGGGGAAAACGCGTTTTGGGACCCCCCTTTTATCTCAGCCCCCGCTTGACGAATCCCCCCGAGACTTTCAGGGTAGGAGCGGAGCGTAGCGCCCCACCTATTTTGAAAAATTCGCGAGGATTCGTCGACCGGCGCCAAAGTTATTCAAAATAGAATGTTGAGGTTTTCCTATGGAAAAGGGGTCCTAACTATAACTACCTACTGGCGACCGCCAGTAGGTAATATATATATATATATATATGAACTACTTGGACTTAGTGGTGTTCCCTGTGGAAGGTAGACTGTGCACTCGTTTGCACAGAAAGCCGACCGCAGGGAATTCTGTATTGCATGCCCGGAGTTGCCATTTTGAGAAGACCATAAGTAGCATACCCTATGGGGAACTCCTCAGGATTAAGCGGAATTGCTCCCTAGATAGTGACTATCAAGTAGCAGCGAGAGAAAGCATGAACAGGTTCAAGCAAAGGGGTTATCATCAGGACATCCTTAATGAGGCTGTCAGAAAAGCGGAAACAAAGTCTAGACTTGATTTGATTGAAAGTGAGGATCACATTACCAGACCAGCAAGTAAGATTGACAACAAATTCAGGATAATTATAGATTATTCTGAGGATGCTCAGGTCATCAGAAACATTCTAAGAAAGAATTGGTACATCCTAAAAACGGATTCAGTTTTAGGAAAAGATATACCAAAGGCACCACCATTGACATTTAGAAGAGCCAGAACGTTACGTGATGACCTGGTACAAAGCCATTGTAGTAAAGAGAGGATAACACCACCCTTTGGCAGAATAACTGGTTTTTATCCGTGCTTAAAATGCAGGGCTTGTAAAAACAGCAAGAAAACAACACATTATAAAGTCCCAGGTCTCAAATCTCCCAGAAAGATCAATAAACTGATGAATTGTAATACCAGCTTCACAGTTTACTGCCTGGTTTGCCCCTGTGGTCTATATTACATAGGGAGCACCATTCACCCAACCAAGGTACGCATTTTGGAACATATGAGGGCTATTCACAATAAGGATGTGTCATATCCAGTGGCGAGACACTTTGAATCCCTACACCAGAGCAATAGGGATCTATTGAGTTTTTTCTGCCTGGACCATGTTCCACTACATGTTAGAGGGGGTGACAGACAGTTACAACTAAGGAAACTTGAATCCAGGTACATCATTGATGTACAGACCAAAATGCCACTTGGTCTGAACAGTGGGGAGGAGTTGGCTGTCCACCTGTAGTTTAAGGTATCTATATATGGATCTTGATTATGTTGTATTTTTTATTATTATTTTGATTGAAATTATTTCTTCAGCATATGACAGAACAAAAAAACCCATCCAGGGTGTGATGTTTTGAAGGCCCATTCAGGGCAGAATTGTATTGCAACAGAGAACTGTGTTTGCATGTTCAGTAATGGCCGCCAATGTGGACTGAAGCAAGTCCTATGTTGTTGTCTATGTAAATGGAGTATTTATGTCCACTGAAAAGTCATGGCCTCTAGCAATTGACGAAGGCGATAGCTGAAACGCGTTTTGCTGTAAGCTGGTCCAATAAAGCATATTTGGACAACTGTTCCCGTGAGTGCTGGTGCCTTTTGTACCCGGAGCCTTGACTGAGTGCGGTGTCCGTCGCCGCAGAGAAAGCACCCGACCGCGAGTGAAGGGGCGTGACGGAAAAGCGAGCCGGATATATATATATATATATATATTATCAATGTATTGTGGGATATTGATGCTTTGACATTTTCTTTGATTAATTTTTTGATGCCGAAACTGCCGTTTTTTGATTGGCTCATAGTCCCACCAATAAAAGCCAGATGAGGATCCAAATAACGCAAAGCGGTGCTCATTTAAATTGATTTTATGCACTGATGAAGGCCGATGCCGAAATGCATTTGCATGAGAAAATCAAGTGAATGCCCCAAGAGTGCTCCGCATGAGGAAGTAGTTGTTGTGGAACAAAGGCGGTAGCACCCCCCGCCATGGAAGCACCCGCCACGAGTTCGACTACCAGGGTGAATCGTAAGGGAATATATATATATATATATATATTACCTACTGGCGATCGCCAGTAGGTAGTTATAGTTAGGACCGAGTTTCCATAGGAAATCTCAAAATTCTATTTTGAATAACTTTGGCGCCGATTGGCGAATCTTCGCGAAATTTTCAAAACTAATGGGGCGCTCCGTTCAGCTCCTACCCTGAAAGTCTCGGGGTGATGCGTCAAACGGGGGCTGAGAAAAAGGGGGGTCCCAAAACACGTTTTCCCCATGGATTTTTCCATAGGGACTTTAGTCGCAGCTACAGCCCGAACGGCTGAACAGAATTATGTGAAATTTGGCAGAGAGGTAGCCATAAGGTCCATGAAGTGCCTTTTGCAGGTTTGGTGTAAATCTGTAAAGTATTTCCAGAGAAAATAGCATTTAAAACAATATATATATCTATACGCGCGCAGGGTGCGCGCACCGTGCGAGCACCCTAACGTGCGCGAGCGTAATTCTGATTGGTGGTTACATGTTAGTCAACGTTCGAATCGGTCGAAATCAGGAAGTGTCGGCCGCCATTTTGTTTGTTTTCAGTGCGAGAGTGAAAAAGGAAGGTGGCGAACGTGAAAAGGGGGCAGGGTAGAGAGTTCCTGACCCCCTAGCCTTTGTTAGGGGGTCCCTGAAGGACCCCGAAGGCAAATTTTTTTTTATTTTTTTTAAAAATCACGGGGGTGCGCGCACAGTGCGCGCACCCTGAAAAACCCCCCAAAAAAGTTTTTTTATTTTTTTTTATTTTAAAAATCGCAGGGTGAAACCCCAAAAAAGAAAAATAATAATTTTTAATACGTAGTTTATTGTAAAATAAATATATAAAAAATAATAATACATACATAAATTAGCATTTAAAAAACCGTACAAATTCACTGAAAAAACCATAGGTTTCACACACGTTATAGTTAGGAATTAGCATTTAAAAAACCTTGCAAATTCACTTAAAAAACCATAGGTTTCACACATGTTATAGTTAGGTGGATATTTCACTCGTAAAAAACCAATGAAATTCCCCCGTTATAGTTAGTTCAGATAACTATAACTCGCGCGACCGCCACTCTATCACAAGGATGATGTCATCAGTGATGTCATGAGTGATGCCACTGACCATGTCATGAGTGATGTAATATGTGACGTCATGTGCAGTGGATTGCGGGCGCGCGAGTTATAGTTATCTGAACTAACTATAACGGGGGAATTTCATTGGTTTTTTACAAGTGAAATATCCACCTAACTATAACATGTGTGAAACCTATGGTTTTTTAAGTGAATATATATATATATATATATACACATACATATATTCACTGAAAAAACCATAGGTTTCAGGGGCGGTATAGTTAGGAATTGGCATTTAAAAAACCTTAGAAATTCACTGAAAAAACCAAAGGTTTCAGGGGCGTTATAGTTAGCTAGACATTTCTCTCGTACAAAACCCAAGAAATTCCCCTGTTATAGTTAGTTCAGCTAACTATAACTCGCGCCCCCCCAATGCACTGCTGATGACGTCACATATTACATCACTCATGACATCACTGATGACATCATCCAGTAGGTATGTGTTTCTGTACAGTTTTAATATGTTTATCATATATAGGGAAAGGTCTGTTGAAAAATGAGTGGGTGTACAAGTGTGTGAATGGATGATTTTGTAGGTGCGTAACTGACTCTTTAAGTGAGTCATTAAATGTATCTTACTGCAGACTAGTGACTAAACTGTGTGAATGTATGTATGTGTCTGTGTGTAGGTGTATAAGTGGCTGCATGGTTTTGTGAATAGCTATATGAGTGTCTATATGGGTTATTGATTGGTTGTCTGAGTATCTGTATGGGTGCCTGAGTGTTTGTGTGGGTAGGGTGTGTGTGACTCTATGCATAGATGTGTGAGTGGGTGATTCTATGGGTGCATGGTTCTAACAGTGCATCTGTGATGGACTGTATGGTTGGGTGGGTGTATGTATGGGTGTGTTAGGGATTGAATGTATATCTCAGTGGTACATGTGTGACTAACTACATATGTGAAAGGCAGTATATATGTGTGTAAGAGTATATACGTGGGTATATGTGAGAGTGTGTGATTGTGAGAGTGGCTCTATGGATGAGTGTGTGCTTGTATCAATGATTCTATTAGAGCATAAGAATGTGGTACTATTTTTATGAGTAAGTGAACTTGAGTGTGTTTAACTGTATAGGTGAGTAAATTGGACTGTGTTTAATTACTTGCACAACTGACTAGGTGTGTCAGTACCTCAATGGATGATTGGCGGTGTGTGAGTGTCTATATAGGTGTATAAATGCATATGATAGTCTTGTACGGAGTGACTGTAAGTATGAGTGACTGAACAGGTGAACGAGTGGAGGTGTATGTAGATCTAAGAGTTAATGAGTGGGTATGTAGTTATTGGTATTGGAGTATCTATGATTTTCAAAATGGCCGTCTGAAATTTTGAGTCGATGTATCAGAGGTTATATTAGGGTGTGAGAAGATGCACTAATTTATCACATGGATGATGTCATCAGTGATGTCATGAGTGATGTCATTTGAGATGTCATCAGTGATGTCATCAGTGATGTCACTGACCATGTCATGCGTGGTGTAATATGTGACATCATCAGCAGTGCATTGCGGGGGCGCGAGTTATAGTTAGCTGAACTAACTATAACAGGGGAATTTCTAGGGTTTTGTACTAGAGAAATGTCCAGCTAACTATAATGCCCCTGAAACCTTTAGTATTTTCAGTGAATTTCTAAGGTTTTTTAAATGCCAATTCCTAACTATAACGCCCCTGAAACCTATGGTTTTTTCAGTGAATATATATATATATATATATATATGAATGACGAGTGCAGACCTCCAATGGTGCCAAATTATTATTATTTTTTTTTAGTCCTCTGCCATAACACGTTTCGGCCGTTCAAGCGGCCTTGATCACATGACGACGCCCAGCTTATTTGTCCCGCTATTTAAAGTGCCAGTGCATAAGGTTCATGAACATAGTAGAAATACTATAGTAATAGTACTATAGTTTATTACAAACATATTCTCTCAAATGCTTGTGCATGTTCTTAATAGACAGTTTTTGCATTTCCAACATTTTTAGACATAGAATATGTCCACATTTAATAATATAAATATAGTTTTTTGGAAATGCACAATCAATGCTGATAAACATCTCAAAATTGCCGCCTAAATGCCAAGTTGACCCTCTTTATACAGTTCATGAATATAGAATAAAGTGAATGAAAAAATTTTAAACGTGCTCCATAACCGTGAAAAATGCTGACATATACTTCACAAAACCATTAATGAAAAAGAAAATTTTCTGTATATATATATATATGAAACAAAAAAAGAGAACATTTGTATCATAGCCATATTAAATCCATTATACCTAGTTCTATAAGTCGCCTACTTTTTCTTGTGGTTGATTCCATGCTACGCATTTGGCCTCATACCTGGCTAATGCCTATTGGGTATCTCATTAGATTTTATTACTATTCCGATTTTGGATCCAACCTCACACAAGATTAAAGTGACATCGTGCTACAGTACTTTGGATTAAAGTGACTAATGCCCTTAGAGTGCAAATGTACAAAAAGGTCCGAAATTCATATTTTCACAAATGTGCCAATGATCATGATGTACTGTTGGTATAGACATTGAGTTATACCAGTATCTCAGAGTTGACCAAATTACCTAGGTCTTACTAAGGGGCCCTGAAAGAAATTTTGAGGCAATTATGCTGCGACCCGGCTCAAGACCGACGAAATAAAAGACAAAAAGATAAAACTACCCTATGTCCTTAAAAACCATCCATCCAAGACTAAGCCACCTCACAAGAGCTGCTGAATATAATGTTTAATAAATGAATTCAAGTAGCACTGGGAGGGACCTGTCATTTGTCCTCTGTACTAAAATTTTGTAAAAAACAGCAATTTCATTTCTTTAGATTCATTCTACTTGTGGTTGACATATCCCCTGTTACATGCTAGAGAAGACTGAATTGGCTCATTAAAGATAGGTATGGAGATCTTCCGTGATATTGAGCGCTCCTGGTGACTTTGAATCGAATTCCAATATGAAACTTGTCTCCAGGTGACGCAATTTAGCTTCCCTATCCCCCCCTCTTTTTGTTATGGGGATAGCTTCAATAGCAAAGTAACTCAAATGTTTGGGGTTGCTGTCATGAGCCGTCTGGAAATGCCTTGCCACAGGGTAATTCTGATCTTTATTAATTATTGCCCTGATGTGTTGCAAAATGCGTTTATGGACTGCCAGTTTGGTGCTGCCAATATACTTTAAGTGACAGTCACATTCCAAAACATAAACAAAATATTCTGTCTTACACGTTAGAAGTTGTTTGATTTCTTTAACGGTTTTGGAAAAAGCAGTGGTATGTTTTTGTGTTGGTCCCAAACTGGCAGGCCTTACATGACAGACATTTAAAAAAACCTTTTCTTATAGTCAACCACATATCTTTTCGACAACTCTCATGACTGTTTTTAGCTAACATGTTCCCCATACTCATACCTTTTCTAAATGAAATTGCAGGATTGGAAGGCATCAATTCACCTATCACAGGATCACCCTGGATAAAGTGCCAATTGCGTCTAATGATGCTCCTTAGTTCTTTTTCCTGTTTTGAGTATGTTAAAATAATTCTTACAGGTTGTGGATTTTGCTCTACAGCTGACTGTGATGATTTAGACTTATAGACAAGGAGATCCTCCCTTGCCCTCGCATGTGATTTTCTCATGGCGGCATCCACAATTTCAGTACCATAACCCCTGGCTAGAAATCTGGCACGACTTTCCATCTGTTTTGTTCTCGCATCCTCTGGGTTACTACAGATGCGACGGATACGGAGCATTTCCCCATAGGGGATGCTCTTAATTAAATTAGACGGATGTGCACTTGACGCATGTAAAAGTGTATTACCTGCTGTCGGTTTTCTAAAAAGGGTAGTAACTAAGACATTATTTTCCACTAAAACTTAAACATCTAAAAAGGTCACTGAGCGCCTACTTATGGTAAAAGTGAATTTAAGATTAAAATCATTTTGATTAATTTCATTTATGAATTCCAAGGCACTTTCCTCCCCTCCTCGCCACACAATAAAAAGATCATCAATAAAACGCATCCAAGAAATGACATTGGTGGTATATACACATTCAAATTTTCGCATGAGGACCAGTTCTTCCCACCAGCCCATAAACAGACAGGAATAGCTGGGGGAAAAACTGGCCCCCATCGCAACGCCCTGAATCTGTTGGTAAAACTGGCCATTAAAAAGGAAAAAATTGTTCTCCAAGCTGAAAAGCAGCATGTCTAACAGCATTCGAGTGTGTTTTCTGCATACATCATAGGTCTAGTGTTTAGGAAATACTCCACAGCTCTCAATCCATCCTGGTTTCGAATGCAGGTAGATAGAGAGCATACATCCAATGTTATTAATAGTAAATCTTTATCCCAAGACAACTCCTTAATTTTGTTTAAAAAGTCACTTGTGTCCTGGATGTATGACTTTAATTGCTTCATATGTACCTGCAAAAAATAGAGAGATTTTCCAGTGGCCCTTCACATGCTTCAATGATAGGCCGACCTGGCAGTGCATCTATGCTTTTGTGGACCTTTGGTATGAAATAAATATAGGGCACCAGGGGATGTTCTTTCTTAATAAATTTATATTCATCCCAGCTCAAAAGTCCTACACTTTTCCAGGCCAGCAAATTCTTAAACAGAGAGTCTTGAGTGCTTTTATATTTCAATGGAGTACTTTTCCTATAACATTGTGGGTTGTTTAGTTGACTGTATGCTTCCTTTAAATAGTCTTTCATAGGCCAGAGGACAATGTTCCCGCCCTTATCAGAGGTCCGTATTACCACATCCTCACTTTTTAATTTTGTCATTAGTTGATTATATTTTCTTTCACTGTTGGTATAAGTTCTTTTGGATTTGTTGGTGGCGTAGGTCAATTTCTTAATCTGGCCCACTACATGATCACTAAAGGAATCCAGTCCGTCGCGTGCTGCTAGGGGGACAAACTTTGATTTAGTTTTGAAGGGTGTTTCTGGCCTGGTCTGGCCACATAGGGACATAGTGTCCTGACTGTTGAGTTGATCCCCACTCTCCAGTTGACACATATCTCGAAATAAATTGATATCTGCAACCATTAGCCCCGGGGTGTCTTTGTTAAAAACAGGCGCAGCGACTGTCGATTTTGGATCAGTGGATGATCTTTGTAGGTGAAATTTTTTAAGTTTGAGTTTACGTATAAATTGGTAGACATCTGCTTTAGTTTTGGTGTATTGGAAATTGGATTCTGGGCAGAAGGAGAGTCCCAGGGAGAGTAACTGCTCTTCCGCTGCTGACAGGTTGATGTTGGATAGGTTTTTAATAGTGTTTGCTTTTTGTATTTCCACTGCACTGCCAGAGCGTTGTTGTTCATCAATTGAATTGATTAGTTGCGTTTGGCTCTGCCACGACCTCGGTTCCTGAATTCTCTAATTCCTGCGGGCCTGGCGTCTCCCCCTTCTCCTTTGGGATTTTGTTTTGAGACCATTCCTTGGTTGCTTGGCCACAGGGTATCCCTTCTGCCCTGCTTTAAAATGTCCAGCTCTTCCCCCAATGTAAACTTTATTCCTTGTTCTGCGTTTTTTCTGGCATTTTCATTGTCCGAATCACTCTCCGGTGCCGAACTCAACCCCGACTGTGAGGATATTTCAACATGTTGACTATTTGTACTGTTTTCCCCCTGCATACGCTTACTGGCTGTTGCTGCCCTTAGTGAGTCATAGCGCCGTGCAAATGTGAAGATTTGATCGTTAGCATAGTCGTCACGGTCTCTCTTAAATTTGTACAATTTGCGTGTTTTATTTTCTCCTCCTCTTTTGCCAGTCTAGCGGTCATTTCTTCCCTCATTTTTTGTCCTGCCCTGGACTCTCCTTCCTGCTGTTTAATGCTCTCTTCTAGGGACTCAATTTTACTTTGTAATTCAGCCCTATCTATTTCAGCATATTTTACCAGTATTTGAACCAATTTTTTCGATGTTACATTCACCCCACTCAGCCATCATCAGGGGGTTCGGCGCTGAGGAAATTCGATTTTCGATCTCGCTTGTATTCAGTTGTGTTCCACCGCCATTTTGTGTTGCCCTCACTCAGGCAGCACAATGAACGAAGTTTTTCTGCTGATCTTACTGCGACGTGTCAAATAACTAGGCCTGGGCAGTAAATTCCGTTCCGTTCGTGGAATTTGCGAAATTTGGGTAATTTCGCGTTCCGCGGAGAACGCGAAATTGCAAAAAAATCTACGTTCCGCAACTTCGTGAAATTTTTTGCTTGTTCGCGTTCTCAATATGCGTGTTCGCGAGATATTTCACCCCGAGCACGCAAACAGCGATCGCGAACAGGAAAAAAGTATCGCGAACAAGCAATTCCGCGTGTTCGCGGAATTTCTGCATGTTCGCGGAGATTTTTTACCGTTTCGCGGAGATTTGCGTAACGCGATTACGCAAATTCCGCCCACCCCTAACCTACAAATAACCTTCTGCCTCTGTTTACGAGACTGATGTCAGGGACTGGCTGAGTCCACTAATCCTCATCTAGTTTGACTAAACCCTGTCTCAACTGTCTGTCGGTTCACACCATTCTTTCCTGACTTTATCTTATCTTCTGGCCTTCGCTATTCTCTACTTGTATTCTCTCCTTTCACAACTGTCCTCCAAAGCATACAAATATGTCCTGCCACCTGCAAGTTGAGTTGTAGACACTACCACTGATTAACTTGTGGGGAGGGGTGACAAAAACAGTTGGAAGAGAGGTTTATTTGGGTTACTTGATATCTTGTTTTCAAACTTTTCTCATTGGTTATATCTTGTTTTCAAACTCTTCTCATTGGATAACCATGTATGCATTGGGAGTGTTCTTGGTGAATCTATGTGCTATAAAAGATTGTGCGCCACGGAGTAAAGTGGCAGTCTCCTAAGAACATACTGAGTGTACTTCTGGGACAACTCTACTTAGCTGCAGCTAATAAACCTGATCTTCTACGCTCAACAGAATGTCCTGTGTCTCTGTTCAACAAAGCAGGTGAACTCAGGAGATTAAGGCATGCCCTGCGCCGCCAGGCCCATAAGGCCCTGGTTATTCAATTGGTGCCCTCTGTGAGGCGGCTTCAGAGGTAGCGATTTTGCCTGAGGGTCGTGAGGAACCCCGCAAGAAAATTCTGGAGGAATCGCGAACCACGTCAAGCGACCCCTGTATGTCGAAGTGGTCCGAAGGTCTTTTTCAGCGTGGTTTCTCCTTCCTGACGGCTGCTGATGACTGCTGCCCTGACTGCCGCCTTGCTTTGGCCCCTTTTGGTGATGTATGGTATCGCGAGACGTTAGACGGGCCTCTGTTGGCGTAAGAAGACACTTAGTGAAGTATTGGTGGGTAGCTCCCACTATTTTTGTTTTGATTTGGGTCTTTGATTCGGCTATTGCAAAAGCCGAAGCCGAGGGGTGAGTACGTTTGTGCAATATCATTTGATTTAACCCCTTGATGTTTGTGAACAGTCCAGTGAAATAACGATGCCTGGTCTGAGTAAGTTTAGAAAGTTTTGTTGTTTTGGTTGTGATAGGGATTCCCGGCTGGAGGACTCTTGTCCAATTCCTCCGGTTGGAACTCCCACTTATGAGCTTTATTCTAAACATGGTGTTGGCCCTATTGCCTTTAATGAGGCATGGATCCGATGCACAAAGAACGATGGTGTTCTACAGTGGCCACAGAATGGTAGCTTTGAGCCTGACATATTAGATAATTTGGAAGCAATTTTGTTTAAAAGAAAAGCCCGGCCTGCAATGTTTGACTCTTTCCGCCTCTGGCGTAAGGAAGCCAAACAGAGAGAAATTAAACAGGCAAAACGAGATAAGAAAACACAAAGTATGACGATTATACAGGCTGCCCAGCAGTTTAAAGATAATGAGATTAATCATGAAATGGAAATTTCAGAGAGACAGCATCGTATGGCGATAGACAAATGCTATCCGGTGTTGCCTATTTCCCCTTCTGATAAAAGTAAGGATCCGGAGGAAGACCCTTTGATGTCTCACTTATTGAGATTGCCTCCTCCCTATGTACAAGGTGCTAATGCACCCCCATTGTTACAACCAGTTCAGCCATTAGTTGCGCCTCCGCCTGCTCCGGCTCATCCGCATTTGCCCCTTCCGGTAGTGCCACCCCCACCTCTTCCGCCACCGACTTCTTTGCCTCCATTTCCTGAACATCAATCTCCTTTGCCTTCGGCTCCCCTTATAACTGTTAATTCTTCTGTTAGTTCACCTAATACCTTGTCCCCTGTTCTTATGTCTAATTCTCCTACTGTGCGCAAACGAATCACAGATACTGTCTCTGGGTTTCTGTCTCCTTTCTTTGAGACTTTGAATATGTCTCTGGCTTTTTCTCGAAGACAGTCTCGTAGTCAACTCCCAGGTTCCGACGAACGGGTGGTATTGGTCTCTCTCGCTCGCAAATGGATCGAGAAGGGTCCCCAGTATAGTGTGAAAGATATCATGACCACCTTTCATCAGTGGGAGGCGCCCACGCAGAGATATGTATTTAATGTTGTGTGTGACACTCTCGCTAAAGAATGGGAGGATATGGATTTGGGTTTACTTCCTCAGGGTTTGTTAGATGTTCAGGCTAATTTTGATAAGGGACTCATTGTGGGTTCTAAGGTTGAGGATGCCGTAAGGACACTTGTCACTTTTAGGTCCTTATTTTCCTCACAGACTTTTTTTGATTCCGATCCTGCTGTTAGGCTGACATCCAAACATTATCCCATGAGAGAGGTTCCTCCAGTGTGGAGAGAAGCGGTTGCACAAGCAGGTGCTAATCCAGCTGTTCCCGCGCACTTCCAGCGTATATGGGTACATGTCCCCTGGAAGAGATCTGAAGTTTTGGCTCTTAAACAGTCTCTACCGGATCCCCGTAAAAACCCTGCTGGCTATTATAAGGAGTTGTCCTAGACTGTTGATGCCTGTATTATGAATTTAGCCGATATTGATATGTTGATGGGAAATGTAGTCCCACAAGCATTATGGGCTCGGATTCGTAGAGAGGATCACGGCCAAGCATTGGGTGGCGATTGGGCTGCTATAACTGCCGCGGATGCAGCCCAAGTGGGTGGTGCTAAGCCTGATGTTTTGATTTCAGAACTCCCTGGTAGGATTATTACTTTAATGAAAACGATGATGCCCGCCTTGCGAGGTAATTGGGATAAATTAGCTGCGTGTAAGCAGAAGAAAGATGAGAGTGTCTCTGATTTCTTCACTCGTTTTGAGGAGACGTTTATTGATCACAGTGGTCAGGATATGACTACGGAGGGTGGACAGCGATTATTTGTAGATAAATTTGTATTTAATTTGCTTCCCGAACTGTCACATAAGTTGAAAGACTCCGAGAGTTCATGGGCTGTTTCTTCTTCTGCCCAGATATTGGCTACTGCTCAATATTATGAGAACAGGGATAAAGAGGAGAAAGATAAGCAAGAGAAGAAGACGAAAGAATTAAAAACGAAGGTTCTTCTGCAACAAGCTTATCCTCCTCGTTATACTCAGCGCCAGTTTCAACAGCCTCCACAGTTTCAGAGGGTGTATCAAAAGCCTGAGCCCTTTATTCCGCGACCTTTATTAGGTCCTAACCAATGTGCCTATTGTAGAGAGGAAGGTCATTTTAAGAATATCTGCCCGGCTTTATTGCAATGTAAGGGAGAACTATCTGCTCCACGAGGCCGTGGTGGTTTCCAGATAATATACAGGGGTAGAGGTCGAGGTGTGATGCCTCAAGAACAGCGTTCCTTCCCGCCTCCAAATTCTACGAACTACTTCGATCAGCAGAATACTCAGTCTACACAGTATTACAATGATGATTATCATGTTGAAGGTGAAAATGAAAGCCTTCACGCTAACTAGGACAGCCATAGACAAAGTGAGGGAGTTGTATCGATTCCAGTAAATCAGGATGGGCCTTATGTCAATGTCACTACAATGGGTGTTTCAGAGCCATTTCTTTTAGATACTGGTGCGATGAGAAGTTCTATCATTCATTCTAAACTCCCTGGGGCACCTTTGTCTGGCTTAACAAATGTATCAGTAGGATTTTCTGGCGCCCCAGTTCGTAACCCGGTCTCCTGTCCTTTGCCTATTTCAATTGGCCCTTATGATATGGAAGCTCCTCTTCTTTTAACGACTGGTTGCGGCGAGAATCTGTTGGGTTTGGATCTATTGAAAAGAATGCATGCAACAATATATTGTTCTCCTTCTGGTGTGCATCTTACTTTAGGGCAGAAATTGACTTCTTCAATGTATTTGTCTAAAGATCAATTCCCACCTGAATTGCTCTCTCTTCCTGCAACGCTCTGGGCTACGGGTCCAAATGATGTTGGTTGTCTTGAGATCCCGCCTTATGTTGTTACTCTCAAGCCCAATGCTAAATTGCCACGCATTCCTCAATACAGAATTTCCAATGAAGGTGAAAGAGCGCTTTTGGATATCATTTATGATTTGGTTCAGAAGGGTGTGATTGAGGAAACGAGAGGAAATGTATGTAATAGTCCTATTCTTCCTGTTCTTAAACGCACTGATCCTTCTAAGCCTCCTGTTTATCGTTTTGTGATTGATCTTCGGGAAAAAATTGTTGTACCACAGTTTCCTGTTGTTCCAGATATCACTGCCCTGTTAACTATGATACCTGCCTCAGCGGCTTGGTTTTCTGTTATTGATCTGAAAAATGCTTTCTTCAGCATTCCCATTGCCAAAGAGAGTAGGGATATTTTTGGTTTCTCTCTAGGAGGCCGAAGTTTCTGGTTCAAGCGCGCACCCCAAGGCTATTGTGAAAGCCCCTCCATTTATAGTCAAGCTCTGAAATGTCAGCTGGATATTTTTCCTTTGCCCCCAGGTGCTACTCTTATTCAATATATGGATGATTTGTTGATTGCTGCTGATTCAGAGGATGTCTGCAAGAATGTGACTGTTGCACTGTTACGTCACTTGTCTGATCTTAATCATAAGGTTTCGCCTTCTAAACTACAATATGTCTGTCGAGAGGTTACCTATTTGGGTCATCTCTTATCAAAGGAGGGAAGGCGATTAACCCCAGAACGAATTCAAGCAATTGCGCAAATGTCTGTGCCATCCACACAAAGAGAGGTGCGTGCCTTTCTGGACATCACTTCTTATTGTAGACAATGGATTCCGAATTTTTCTTTGTTGGCCAAACCTTTGTTAGCACTCACTTTGAAAGACACACCCCAACCCCTTCCTTGGACTGACAAATGTCAGAAGAGTTTTTCTGATTTACGTACTGCTCTGTGTTCTGCTCCTGTGTTGGGTACTCCAGATTACAGTAAGCCCTTCACTCTCTATGTCCATGAAAGAGAGGGTTGTGCGTTGTCAGTCTTAACACAACGATTTGGAGACAAACAGCGGCCATGTGCCTATTTTTCAGCTACGTTAGACCCAGTAGCCAAGGCATTGCCTAGTTGTCTCAAAGCTACGGCAGCAGCAGCGATTTCTATTCGTCAGTCTGCTGGAGTGGTGCAAGATAATAATCTCATTGTTATGGTACCACATGCAGTGGATACCTTGCTAAATAGGACGAAAACACAATATCTTACAAGTGCTCGATTGTCTGGATATGAGCTGACGCTCTTGGCTAGTCATGTGCACATCAAACGATGTAATATTTTAAATCCAGCCACACTGCTACCTCTTCCAGAAGAGAAAGATATTCGGAAACAACATGATTGTTTTCTCCATATTGAGGAGGAGACAAAAGGCAGGATTGATTTGGAAGATACGCCGTTAGTGGATCCAGATGGGATCCTATGGGTGGATGGGTCTTGTTTCAAACTCCCAAATGGTGAGACAACTTCAGCTTATGCTGTTACCACCTTGTATACAATCGTGGAGACAGCACGCATCAGACTTAATTCAGCTCAGGCAGCTGAAATGATAGCTTTGACCAGAGCGTGTGTGTTATCTAAAGGAAAGAGAGTGAATGTGTATACCGACAGCCAGTATGCGTTCGGTGTGGCGCATAGCTTCGGTCGTTTGTGGAAGGAAAGAGGATTCCTTACCTCCCACGGTACTAAAATACAGCATGGTCAATTGGTAACTGATCTTCTTGAGTCACTTGTTTTGCCTACCCAGATAGCAATTGTGAAATGTAGTGCGCATAAGAAGATTACTGATGATGTTGGTCGCGGAAATGCTTTTGCGGATGAGGTAGCAAAAAGGACAGCCAGAGATGCTACAAGTCGCATGTATGTTGCAGGCCCTGCGAATAGGGTCAGGGAAAGAGGGATGTGTGAGGACACAATAGAAAGTGTAAGATTGATTCAGGGAGATGCTACAGAGAAAGAGTTGAGAAAGTGGAAAGAGAGTACAGGAATGTTAGACACAACAGGATGTTGGATAGAATTGTCAGAACATCAGCGTTGGCTGTTACCAGACGCCTACGTACTGCCTGTAGTTACTATGGCGCATGGTCCAGCCCACATCAGTGCAAAAGGAATATGTAAACTTCTGGCTCCAGTGTGGCTGAACGAAGGGATTCCAAAATGTGCAGATAATGTGGTGAAGCATTGTAACATTTGCTTGATGTACAATCCGGGACAGGGAACCCCAACTCCGGCAGGTCATTTTGCTCCCCCAACATATCCTTTTGAGGTGTTGCAAATCGACTACATTCACATGGATCGATGTAACAATCTTAAATATGTTCTGGTAGTGGAATGTGCCTTTTCCAGCTGGATAGAGGCTTACCCCCTGAAAGACAACACTGCTTTGTCCACTGCCAAGGTTCTTCTAAAAGAGTTCTTCCCTAGGTTTGGTTTGCCGCGCATTGTCTGGAGTGACAATGGAAGTGAATTTGTAGGCCAAATTATGCAAAAGGTGTGTACCGGTCTTGGTATAAGGCAGAAGTTTCATGCGGCAAATCATCCTCAGTCCGCGGGTTTAGTAGAGTGCTATAACGGCAAACTCAAACTTAAGCTTGCAAAAGTACAAGCCAGCACATGTCTTAATTGGCCCGATGCTTTACCTTTGGCTCTCCTGTCCACCAGAACAGCTGTACATTCTCGTTTGGGACTCAGCCCATCCGAGATTGTTTTTGGGCGCCCTGCTAATGTATGGGGAGTCCCTCGCCCTAGAAAGTATTCTGATATACAGTATCCAATGCTGATTGACTATTTACATGACCTCACCACTAAATTACGTGTTCTTCACCAACAGGTTCAAAACGCTTTACCAGAGGCCTCCACAGACCCAGGTCATTCTATCCAACCTGGAGACTGGGTCTGTGTGAAAAATTTTCAGAGGACAAAGAATTTGGAACCTCGCTGGAAGGCGCCTCGACAAGTTCTCCTGACAACTCGCACAGCAGTAAAAGTCGAAGGGAAAAAGAACTGGATCCACAGCGTGCACTGCAAGAAAGTGCCCTTGCCCTTGCCTTTTGATCAGTGGGTTCGTAAGGGTATAGGTGATTCCGAAGGAGAAAAAGTCCCCCAATTCATACATTTCAGTAGTGCACACCTGGATGGAACTCGATCGGAGAAAGAAGATGACGAGATTCTACAAGAAGCCGTACCTTCCCATCTCCGATTAAACACTACAGAGCCACAGACCCTATTTCAAGACCAAACTGTACCAACAAGGACTAGATACAATTTAAGACCTAGATTGGTCAAGGACACCTGAGATTTCCATCTCTTCTGCTACATTTATCATCTGTCCAGGTTGCAGGGTCACGGTAGGAGTCTTGGTTTGTGACCTGTATAATGGCTAGGCCCCCAGGACTTGCCGTGTCATAGGACGGCTAATAATCACAGCCAAGTGAGTAAGGAAGATTGCCGTGAGCAACAATTTTGAAGGATGGATGTTAAATTAGGAAAGAAGGATAATAAGGAAGAGATGAGAAAGAAATATTGTAAAATATTGTACAGTCGATGTGGCGTAACATTGTGTGTTTCTATATTTTTGTGTATCTTATTGGCTTGTGTAGGTTGGGTTATTCATGCTATGCAGCAAAAAGTTGTCTCTAATTCTATCCCCTTTCCTCTTCATTCTACTATCTCCCCACATCAATTATATACACTTCCCCAACATGAACTAATCAGGAGAACAGAATATTTTAATAATTAATTTATCCAATTATTGCACCAACACCAATTGGAAGTCAACACAACCGACTGTTGGGTGTGTGGACTTATGCCTCATACCACAGATAAAGGGATGCCATATTTAGTCCTTCCATTTTCTTATGAAGGTTCCGCTTGGGCCTATTTTGTAATATTTTCAAATGCATATCAGAGCCGATTTAGACGTCCAGTTGGTTCCTATGGTAGTAAGCCAGATTTTATAATTCTCTGATAAAGGGAATGGTGGCTATGACTAAAATTGTGGAGAATAATAAGGTTCCTGTTGATGAGAGACAAACATATACTAATTGGAACGTGACTCGTTACATTACTAGCCTTACAGAAAAAAACTAAACAGGGAAAATCTCCACCAATTTGGACTATCCCTTATCAAGGTAATTTCTGTTTACAAATGAATGGCCAGACTACTGACACTGGACAAAGAAAAAGCTTTTGTTCCCATACATACATCTACACGTCTCAGAATTCACTGCCGTTAGTGCCATCCCAGGGCACATATTTTGTCTGCCACGATAGAGCTTACACGTGGCTACCAACGGATTTTTCAGGAACATGCTATATAGCTTTTCTTCTCCCTCCTACACACACTGCTCCTTCAGGCCATCATAGAAACAGATATGGCAGAGGGATTATTGATTCTAAAGACACGACAGGACAAGAGGGAAGTGATTTCCTCAAAGGATTTCTTCCTGGCCAACAGCAGAAACATGAGACGGCTGGTTCGTGTTGTTGAGACTACCATATATGTCACTGTGGGAGCCTTGAGTAATCTCACAGCTGAACTTCAGGCGGATCGTCTCATGACTTTGCAGAACCGGATTGCACTAGATGTTATTCTTGCAGATCGTGGTGGAGTCTGTAAATTGATTGGATCTAGCTGTTGTACTTATATACCTGACGACGCCCCTACGGTATACCAAGCCATCTCCAAATTACACATGATCTCCGAATCGATTCATCAAGACGAAGGAGATTGGTCTTTATTAGGATGGTTTTGGGGATTACTATCTAAATGGGGATGGAAGGTACTAACTTTCCTTGGAGTGGTTTTGGCCATCATTTTTTCCTGTTGTCTCTGTATGCAGTATGGCCCCGCCATCTGCGGTCTTTGTGCCACTCTGTGTGTCCCAAGACCTGAGTCACAGAAAACAGAGAACATTAAAATGATGTTGCAGCAACAGTTTGATGACCTCAAGGCTATTGACATTGATTCATATTAACGTGAATCTGTGTGTTTTGCCTGAGTTATGGCAAAAGGAGGGTCTGAGGAAATTCGATTTTCGATCTCGCTTGTATTCAGTTGTGTTCCACTGCCATTTTGTGTTGCCCTCACTCAGGCAGCACAATGAACGAAGTTTTTCTGCTGATCTTACTGTGACGTGTCAAATATACTTCTGCCTCTGTTTACGAGACTGATGTCAGGGACTGGCTGAGTCCACTAATCCTCGTCTGGTTTGACTAAACCCAGTCTCAACTGTCTGTCGGTTCACACCATTCTTTCCTGACTTTATCTTATCTTCTGGCCTTCGCTATTCTCTACTTGTATTCTCTCATTTCACAACTGTCCTCCAAAGCATACAAATATGTCCTGCCACCTGCAAGTTGAGTTGTAGACACTACCACTGATTAACTTGTGGGGAGGGGTGACAAAAACAGTTGGAAGAGAGGTTTATTTGGGTTACTTGATATCTTGTTTTCAAACTTTTCTCATTGGTTATATCTTGTTTTCAAACTCTTCTCATTGGATAACCATGTATGCATTGGGAGTGTTCTTGGTGAATCTATGTGCAATAAAAGATTGTGCGCAACGGAGTTAAGTGGCAGTCTCCTAAGAACATACTGAGTGTACTTCTGGGACAACTGTACTTAGCTGCAGCTAATAAACCTGATCTTCTACGCTCAACAGAATGTCCTGTGTCTCTGTTCAACAAAGCAGGTGAATTCAGGAGATTAAGGCGTGCCCTGCGCCACCAGGCCCATAAGTCCCTGGTTCTGCAGTGCCTCGTAGCTGGGGGCTATCATGATACGCAGCCCCCTGGGGATTCTTCCTACATCGAGATATCTTTTCAATGAGCGTGCCTCCCACCATTTGGACTGTTCCTGGCGCTTGTATTTCTCCAGCAGCTTAAAATTTTCTTTTAGACCATTTGTCCTGGCATTGGAGTCATTGGATCCCTCTGTTATGGCATTTACTGAATTCTCTATAGAGTCTGAAAACATTTAATCCGCAGGGAGCTCGCAGTTCCTGAGCGCGTCAGCAGACATTGGACTTAACTTTCAATAGATTTATTGCTCCTAGAATCAGTCCCAATGACGTTGCAGAGATAAACTCAAGCAGTGTCCTAGGCTTTCAAGGAGACAGGCACACCTCCCCACCCTCGCTGCACCGTTGAAATCGGAAATCGGAACGCATTTAACAAAGCGCCAAGACTCCGGAAACACCCCACGTCTTGTACCTGCTCAGCCGAGCGATATTCTCCGGCGAGTGGCGGCTTCATTGCTTGGCGCTCCCACACTTCCTGTTCATTGATCGATGTGCAGCAGCCGGGGGGCTCCGTCCGTTTTCCTTCCAAAACTCTCTTTGATGCCCCTGGGGTCCCCGCCAGAGCACTATCACGAGCCCGTGATACAGCTGACAGGAAACCTTGACGGGCAGACGGACCGCTTGCTACGGAGCCTTCTTCCTGGGAGGGGGTCTGCAGACCGGCAACAGTCCAATGCCGGTAAATATCCCTCCAGCTCGTAACACCTCGTAATTGCTTGCGCATGAATGACGAGTGCAGACCTTCAATGGTGCCAAATTATTTTATTTTTCTTTTAGTCCTCTGCCATAACGCGTTTCGGCCGTTCAAGCGGCCTTGATCACATGACGACGCCCAGCTTATTTGTCCTGCTATTTAAAGTGCCAGTGCATAAGGTTCATGAACATAGTAGAAATACTATAGTAATAGTACTATAGTTTATTACAAAAATATTCTTTCAAATGCTTGTGCATGTTCTTAATAGACAGTTTTTGCATTTCCAACATTTTTAGACATAGAATATGTCCACATTTAATAATATAAATATAGTTTTTTGGAAATGCACAATCAATGCTGATAAACATCTCAAAATTGCGGCCTATTTGGAATAGAATGTTGCGGATTTCCTATGGAAAATAGGTCCTAACTATAAATGTAAAATGTAAATTGATACTTGTATAGCGCACTACTCACCTGCAAGGGTCTCAAGGCGCTTGTACGAATACCGCTGTGGAACCCATCCTGGCTCTCCCTGTGAGGTGTCCACTCCTGGGCACCCCCAAGGTGGAGGCCAGGCATCCTTAGCGTTGTGGGGGCCGTTGTGGAGATTAAGCAAGCTATTGCCCAGAGTTGCAGCGTGGGACTCCATGATTGGAATAGGCACCGAGGCGAGAATTGTCAGGTCCGTGGAATTTTTTTTTTTTGAGCCCAAGACCCGCCGAGGTGGGGAATTGAACCCTGGTCCCGGGCCAGACCTCTGCATCAGGGTCTGCCACTCTAACCATTGAGCCACACTTCTCCACTATAACTATAACTACCTACTGGCGACCGCCAGTAGGTAATATATATGTATATATATGTATATACATATGTATATACGTATATATACATATATTATCTACTGGCGGTCGCCAGTAGATAGTTATAGTTAGGACCGTGTTTCCATAGGAAATCTCAAAATTCTATTTTGAATAACTTTGTCGCCGGTTGACGAATCCTCGCGAAAGTCTCAAAACTAATGGGGTGCTCCGCTCAGCTCCTACCCTGAAAGTCTGGGGGTCATTCGTGAAGCGGGGGCCGAGAAAAAAGGGGGGACCCAAAACACGTTTTCCCCATGCATTTTTCCATAGGACCTTTAGTCGAAGGTACAGCCCGAACGGCTGAACAGAATTACTTGAAATTTGGCAGAGAGGTAGTCCTCAGGTCAGGGAAGTGCCTTTTGCAGGTCTGGTGTCAATCTGTTCATTAGTTGCTCAGAAAATAGCATTTAAAAGCATATACATATCTATATGCGCGCACCGTGCGCGCACCGTAAGCGTAGCGTGCGCGCACCATAACGTGCCCGAGCGTAATTCTGATTGGTTGTTATATGTATGTAAACATTCGAATCGGTCGAAATCAGGAAGTGTCGGCCGCCATTTTGTCTGTCACACTGAAAAGGAAAGGTGGAGAACGTGAAAAGGGGGCAGGGTAGGGAGTTCCTGACCCCCTAGCGTTTGTCAGGGGGTCACAGTGGGACCCCGAAGGGCAAAAAAAAAGATTTTAATTTTTTTAAAAATTTCGCGAGGTTCGCGCATGGCAAACATTTAAAAAAAAAAAAGATTTAAAAAAAAAAGATTAAGTGTTTGGATGTTGGTTGGCTCTAAAAAGAGCCGTTGTGTTCATTGAGTGTTTTTTGGTACCTACAAGTAAGTACCGATGCAGAGTCTAAAGTTCAAGAGGAAGACTCTGTTCCCTTCATCATTGAAATGTACACCGTCTCCTCTATAAATGTCTTGCATGTTGTAACGCAAGTTGTTGTGGTATATAGAACCCATACCATAGTCTCTGAGGAAAGCAGAAACAGACTTATTGACGTGCTTTCTTGCTTGTCAATCTGCGGACAATGTTGGTAGGACCAGGTCCACTTTTGCCTTTGGCATATATTAGAATATACAAAGGCAGTTTGTGGAAAAAGTGACATCAATTGCACAAAGGTGTCCTTAATAAGCATTTCCAGACCTACCCCAGTTAAAGTGCCTAGGTCATTTCCACCACAGTGCACAATAATAAGGTTAGGTTGTGGGAGATGTAGAAAGGTTTTCACCAAAGGCATTATTTGGTGCCACTTTAACCCTCTCTGACCAATCCATTTAATGTCCACATTTGGCAAAGGAAGAACTTTCACAATACCTCTTTTTTCTGCAAGCTTTTCACTCCAGAAGTCTGTGACCTATAATCCACACTGTGAACATCTTTCAAGGAGATCTGGATGCACTCAGAAGGTGTCTTTCAGTAGAATGGCAATATGAAAAGAAAGATAGTTGTAAAATGGAGGCTTACATACTTTTTTCAAAATAAAAAGAAATCATTGGCTGTTTCAGACCATACAACACTAAAAACTAGGTTGTGTGTTTAAATTTTTAAAAACATATTTTGTATTGGTTCAGAAAATTGTGTTCCCACAGAACATTAGTTTGGATTTGCTGTTAGGTTTGAAAAGTCAAGCACTTTTGCTCTTTGGATTTGAAACATTGTGTGCTGAACTTCTGACCTCTCTGCTCACACCAGTGTTCCATGACCTGTTGCTATGGTAGCAGGCAGAAGTCATGTTGGGGGAAGGGATCATTTGGAAAGGGTTGAAATTTGCAACCAATAGAAATGTGTGATTCCATTTGAAAAAATGTGGGAAGCACTGTGATTTGAAATTAACATGTATATGTGTGAAAAAAGAGAGGGAAACATTGCCATTTACTGGTTCTGCTGAGAGGTGTACAGTTCAGAGATTCTGGCTCTGACAATCTGCTGTGTAAGTGGCACATTTCTTTCTTAACTAACTACTTTTAAAGGTGAGTTATGAATTTGAGAGGGGATGCATGTGGTGTAGTTGGATATAAATAATAGAAATGTGAATATTCTTATAAAGTTGTGTTTTTCATTTTATTTTAAGTAAGATATTTGACTGCCTTGAACATGTCAGATATTATGGAGTATGTCTTCACCATAAGTTAAGGTGTACTGGTATCACCCAGAAATACTGTTTTGTGCCTAGAATCACACCATGAGTCTGTGTGCACACAGGAATTTTTCACAGAGATTTAATTTGTGTTGCTCTTGCTCTGTTAGACTTGCACTCGCAGGAAAGGGGCAGCTTGTTTTCAAGAACTGTGATGGTTAGCATTCAGTAGAAATCACTTTCTCACAAATGAGAGGCAAATGCAAACACATTTGAAAATAGCATGGTTCATTTTCCTACCACTTTAAAAGTTGTGTTTTACATTTTATGTAAAGAAAGATATTTAACTGCCTTGAACATGTCAGATAATATGGAGTATGTCTTCACCATAAGTTAAGGTGTGCTGGTATCACCCAGGAATACTGTTTTGTGCCTAGAATCACAACATGAGTCTGTGTGCACACAGGAATTTTTCACAGAGATTTAATTTGTGTTGCTGTTGCTCTGTTTGACTTGCACTAGCAGGAAAGGGGCAGCTTGTTTTCAAGAACTGTGATGGTTAGCATTCAGCAGCAATCACTTTCTCACAAATGTGAGGCAAATGCAAACACATTTGAAAATAGCATGGTACATTTTCCTACCACTTTAAAAGTTGTGTTTTACATTTTATGTTAAGGAAGATATTTAAGTGCCTTGAACTTGAAAGATATTATGGAGTATGTCTTCACCATAAGTTAAGGTGTACTGGTATCACCCAGAAATACTGTTTTGTGCCTAGAATCACACCATGAGTCTGTCTGTATACAGGAATTTTTCACAGAGATTTAATTCGTGTTGCTCTTGCTCTGTTAGACTTGCACTCGCAGGAAAGGGGCAGCTTGTTTTCAAGAACTGTGATGGTTAGCATTCAGCAGAAATCACTTTGTCACACATGAGAGGCAAATGCAAACACATTTGAAAATAGCATGGTACATTTTCCTTCCACTTTTAAAGTTGTGTTTTACATTTTATGTAAAGGAAGATATTTTTGAACAGGATGCGTAGATTAGAAAAATTAGTAAAAGCAATGAAGTCACAAAGCAAAAGGAAAAGAGTAGTGAAAAAAAATAACTTTTGTAAAGTGTTCTTAGGAGAATGGAAGCATAGTTCAAGTACTGAGCTATTTTTTAATGAAGAGAGTTATCTTCAAAGTAATAGTTTGTTGCATGCAGTTGACACCAATGGTCGATGGTTGTGTAATGGAAAAGGAGAAAATGGTTCCAAGAAATGAGGAAGAAGTGTTAGCTGATGAGGTTATGGGGAGACGTCCTAAAGCCCCAGTGTACACTTGGAATTGTAGTAGTATTTGCACTGTGAGGCAGGAATCTATTGATAAATTACGTGACTTCCTAAGAGAATATAGTAAAAAGAGTGTTAAACAGAAGATTAAGGTGCTTCAAAGACTAGACCCATGCAGAGTGAGAGAGAATACTGGTTTGCAAGGACATTCTCTTGCTTGTCTATCTAGGAAAGTTTGCCAAAGTGTTTATCACCATTTTAGAATGCTGGCTGTTCATCATACTGAAATGAGAAAGTTTGTGAGAACATTGAATTTTGCTAAAAGTCCAGCACTAAAGTTAAATGAGTTGAATAGTGCTCTGTTCCGTGGATCTGTATCAGATGTAGTGAAGGTTACTGATGATATTCAGTTTTGTTACTTTGGTCCAGAGCAAGAAAGTGCAGGAAATGACACAGTTATTGAGGAAAATGTGGAAGAGAATGTAGAACCCACTGTTAGTAAAACATTTGAAGATCAAATGACAAAATTTACCATCATCTCTAATGAAAGACCAAATATTACTTGTTGCCGGAGAAGCCATTATAAAAATCAAACAAGGTATGTTGATCTCTATAAAAAAAGTGAAAAAGAAAATAATACTAAGTGGATGGATTTTGCTACATATTTATTTCTGGAAAATTGTTTTGATTTGGGTGAATATCACCGTATTTGTAAATACTGTTATAACAAGTTAGAAGAAAATAAAATGCCAGCAAGAGCTGTACATAATAATTTAGAATTGGTTGAAATTCCTGCAGAACTTAGTGATTTAAATACATATGAGTCTATACTCATTCAATGTGTCCATCCTTTTCAGACTATAGTTCGTATGGAGCCCAAAACAGGTAAATTACATCCTTCGGATTTACAAAGAGGTTTAAAAGGGAGAGTTGTCTATTTGCCATTGGATTTGAAAAAAAATATGGAAACAATTGATGCAGATAGATTGGAAATTGAACCATTAGTTATTCTGGTTAATGGAGTACCAACAAAGAATAAGAAAATTTGGCAGGAGCTGGTAGATGTACGAAAAGTGCAAAGAGCAAATTTATATTTGAAAAGAAATAATAAATGGTAGGAATCAATTTATATGGATGAAGATGAAGACGTTTTACTAGCAGACTCAGGAATACCAGCTGGGCAAATTGAAAAAGTGGATAAGTCAAAAGAAGAAGAAATTTATGAACATTTCAGCATACATCCTCTTCATTCTAAAGAAATTATGGGAAACACTATCAATCTGTTTCAGATGAAAAAAGCAGAAGGAAGTCCCGTGAGTGTATGGGAGGAGAGCTTGGAAGCTCGTTGTTTTCCCCAGCTGTTTCCTACAGGAAAAGGTGGACGATATGATGAACGTCCAGTACAGATTCCTGCTTCTGAGTATCGGACTACAAGATTATATGCAGAAGATCCAAGATTTCGTCAAAGTATTCCTTATTTGTTCCATCTTTTATTTGAAAGTGACTTGTCTGCACTATCTTATGCAGTTAATCCCATTTTTAAAACTGGAGTACATCTACATAATGTGTCTGCAAAGGATTTTATGAACAAAGTGCAACAGCGAGTTGATCATTTGGAATCTCAATTGATAAATTTGATGGCTTGTCAGCGAGGAACTAATGAATATTGGTACCGACGCCATGAAGAATTGAAATGTATTTTACGGAATTTAGGAACTCCTAGATGGTTCCTTACCCTAAGCTGTGCTGAGTACGCTTGGGATGATTTACTGGATTTTCTTCGAGAGGCAAATTCAAATATTGAAAACATCCAATACAAGACAGCAGGAGAATTGTGCTCATTGGATCCGGTTAATGTTTGCAGATATTTCAGTCATAGATTTGAGGCTATGATGTCCTTCATCTGCAATAAAAAAAATGCACCTCTTGGAGAAGTTGTGGATTTCTTTTGGAGAAAAGAGTACCAAGCAAGAGGTGCTCCTCATATTCATATGCTGTTGTGGATCAAGGATGCCCCAAAATTTGGAACAGATTCTGATGATGCAGTGTTGTCATTCATTGAAGAATATGCAACATGTGCTATACCTAAAAGCACAGAAGAAAAAAACTTAAAAGAGCAAGTTTTACGTTTCCAAAGACATCGGTGTGGAAAATACTGTCGACGAAAGCACAAGAGTAAAGATAAATTTTACACAAAATGTCGATTTGGATTTCCACGACCTGTTCTTTCAAAAGGAAGAGTAAACAGTTTTATGTCAGCTGTGCGACATACTATTACAAGAAAATCGCCTAAGAATACCTATAACCTAAGAAGAAAAGAATAGTCAAAATATATAAATGACTACAACCCAGTCATTTTATCCATGTGGAATGCTAACATGGATATACAGTATGTTGCTGACAATTCTATTGCTGTTGCTCGGTATGTCACATCTTACATCACTAAATCTGAGAAAACGGAATTGAAAGAAATGTGGGAAGAGATTTCTCAGGAGAAGACTGTCAGTAAAAAGCTATACAATTGGATCCTACGAATGCTCAGATAGATTATCATCTGCAAGTCTGTACTCCAAATCCAGAAGAATAATTTGGGTAAGTTTAGGCCTTGCAGGAATGAGAAATCGGGTACGAAATCTATTTGAGAAATTGAATATTTAGCAGAGTACGAACCTGAAAGTACAGACATTTTAAGAACAAATATGTTGGACACATATTACCCAAAGAGAAGTCATCATCTTGAGAACATGTGTCTCTATGAAGTGCTGCAGAACTACATTTATAAACGGAATGTCACAGAAGACATCAACAATGGAAAATATAAAGTCATTGGTGAGGAAGGATGTTTGGTAAAACAAACAAAAGGAAGTTTGATTAATCACAGAAAGCTGAGTTGTGACACTACTGACAAAAAGGAATTTTACTACTTGGCACTTTTACAGCTGTTTAAACCATGGCGTTCAGAGGACGAACTACTTGGAGATTTTCAGAGCTATGAAGATTCCTTTAATGCTTGCAAAGATAGCATAGAATGCAGTACTTTCTCAACTTATGTTCAAATGTTAAATGAAGAAATTGAACAAGAAGCAACAATTGCAGCTGAAGTAGCTAGAGACAGTTCTCAAGACAGTCAAAGTTCTGGGACGTTCAGTCAAGATCCTCTAGGACAACCAATCGTAGAAAATGAAGCTGCAATAGCCATGACTGAAGTCGAAACAGCTATGAATCAAGCTCAGGAAGATTTAATAAATTTACCAAATATGGAACAACAACTGAATGATGAACCACAACAAATTTATGAGGAAGTCAGAAAAAAAATTGATCACGGATTACTACATGAAAATAAAGAGTGCTCATGCACATCGTTTGAACCAATCAGAATGTATGTGAGTGGACAAGCCGGAACTGGAAACAGTTTCTTGATTAAAGTAATTAGAAGCTACCTACAGCAAAAAACAGATTCAACTTTGTCTTGTGTTGTTACTGCTCCAACTGGGTTAGCAGCATATAACATAAAAGGAATTACCCTCCATCGTTTGCTAATGTTACCAGTAGAGCACGAGACCAAAATACAATACCACAAGCTAACAGGAGAAGCATGTTTTGAAGTTGCAAGAGTATTGAAAAAAATGAAAGTTCTCATCATTGATGAGGTAAGCATTGTATCAAACTTAATGCTTGCCTTTGTGCATTTAAGAATGCAGCAAATTCTAAAGATAAACTATGACGTGCTATTTGGAGGAAAACATGTTATTGTTTTTGGGGATCTTCTGCAGCTCACTCCAGTTAAAGGACAACCAGTATTTCAAACCCTTACACATGAAGTCACAAAAAGTCATTAGGAAGTATAGGTAATGTGAATATTTGGACACACTTTGAGTACAAAGAACTCATTACCAATATGCGGCAAGCCAATGATGAGGATTATGCAAGTATTCTCAAAGATATCAGAATTGTACTACTCACAGAACATGGCAGAAAAGCTTTACAGAGTCGATTGCTATGTAATGTGTTTCCAACAGAACAAATAGTTCCAGAGAAAATATACAAGAAAATTGCTGGAAAAAATACTGTAATCTGCTTAATGCCAACACTACATGAATGCTCTATATTCAATCAAGAACTTTTGAAATTGGAAAATGAAGAGATTGTCAAACTGGAAGCTGTGGATAAAATACAATATGAAGGAATAACTATGATATTGACAAACAAATTGACAAGTAAATTGGATTCTCTAGAGAAAAACATCTCGAAAACAGCCGGTTTAGAAAAGAATCTTTATGTATGTATGAACTGTCGAGTAATTTTAAGACCTAATTTGGATGTAGAGAAAGGTTTAGTGAACGGAGCTATGGGTAAAGTTGTGGGTTTTGTTAATTACCAGAAAAAAGTTGGATTGAATTTTTAAAAATAAAATTTGATCAGATTGAAGAGGTTAAAGACATTTGTCGTTGTTCAGTTCGTTTCTTGCTTGTGAAAGACTTATATGTACGTAGGAAGCAGTTTCCGTTTTCTCTAGCATATGCAGTAACTATTCACAAATCTCAAGGATTAACTGTAGATAGTGCATTTGTAAACATTGGAGCTACTGTGTTTAAAGAAGGTATGGCATATGTTGCTTTGTCACGTGTGAACAAAATATCTGGTTTATTCATGATAGACTTTGATGACTCAAAAGTAAGTGCTGATGCAAACTGTGTAAAGGAGTATAATAGATTAAGAAGAAGCTATGCTCCTCATTTAGGTCAGTATCCTGTGTTTGAAAAACGTGTTGTTTGTCGGAAAAGGAGATTTGAGAATATCTGTAATGAGGATGTACAGAAGAGAAAACAAAAAGAGAGTGATGTGACTGCAAGCAAAAAGAAAAAGGACAGTGTTGAAGGGGTTGTTGGTTGTCATTTTGAAAATAGCTCTGGTGTCAACTGCTACGCAAATGTAGTGCTCAATGTTGTATTTGATCTTGACATTTTGCAAGAGCAGATAATAGTAAATCATGAAAAAAGATTCTGTTCTCTGCTGAGTCTCCTTTATGAGAAGCTGAGTAATGATAAAACTAAAATAGAAAGTGCTTCTGATGTTAGAAATCTTTTAGATGTATGTTCAGGATGTACACAGTTTACTCAAAATGTCCAGCAAGATGCACAGGAATTCTTGATGTATATGCTTATGGTACTGGAAGATGAAGGGGTAGAAATTGAAAATATGTTTGGTCTCTCTTATAAATGGGAACATAGTTTTGAAAACTGTTTGAACATATGCAGCTCTAATGTTGATTCGGAAAGGTTCATATATTTAACATTACCAGAGAGTAAATCAGTGACTTTTAGTAAATTAGTAAAAGATGCCAATCACAACATGGAATGTTCTCAATGTAAATCAGACATGTTTTCAACGCTATTTTTAAATAAATATGGACAGAATGGATAAAACAGAGTAATTTAACATCTAAGAGATTTGAAAAAAGAGGTTACCCCAAAAAACAGATCCAAAGTGGTTGGGAAAGAGCAAATATTCTTGATAGAAAAAATCTATTACAATCAAAAAAGATTGAAACAAAAACCAATATGGATGAAGAACCGATAAGATTCATAACAACCTTTTCAAAAGAATCTAAACAGATAAAAGATATCATCAAGAAAAATTGGAAGATTTTACAACTAGATACCACGGCTGGACAAATCATGGGTAAAACACCAAGTATAACCTATCGAAGAGCCACAAATCTGAAAGATCGCTTAACACATAGCCACTACAGAAAAGAAAAGAGCAAAACATGGCTTCAAAGTAAAGGTTTTAAGAAATGTTACAACTGTAAAGTATGTTCAATTGCAAAAAATATTCAGGAAATAAAAATGGCTGATGGAAAAAATTGGAACATCCAGGAACTTATTACATGTAAGAGCCAGTATGTGGTCTACGTAATAGAATGTCCGTGTCAACTAAGATATGTTGGGAGCACGATATGTGAATTGAAAAAAAGAATATTAGAACACGTTCGAGCAACCATTCACAAAGACAGAAGTAATGCAGTGGCGAAACATATGGAGGCAAACCACAATAGCAATTGGAAACTGTTAACTTTTTTTGGGATTGAAACTGTGAAAAAACAGGAGAGAGGAGGGGATAGAGAGAAAAAACTAAGACAAAAGGAATCATGCCATATTCTAAAGTTACGTTCTCTCACCCCACATGGACTCAATCAAAATGAGGAACTCTATACACATCTGTAAATGAACTGATAGAAACGTAGGATGGAACATTATGATGATAATACCCTTTTTCCTTTTTTTGCACCGCTAACTTGTATATACACAAAAAAAACCTTTTTTTAATAACTATGTGCCTTGCATATAAAATGTGCGAATTTCAAATGGAAAATTCCAATTATGATTGAAAGTAGAGTTAAGATCGGGGTTATTTAAGACACAAATTATGAGAAGTTACTCTCCACTGGAGGAGTTATATTATGTCATCATGTGTCTGAAAAATGAATTCATAAAACATGTTTAAATAATGCATTAGCAAATGAACAGATGGGAAAACCCTTTAATTTAATTCAATATTGGGAACATATGACTGTTTCCTCACAATGCAAGGTCCATTAGAATTAATTAATTTGTTAAGTATTAACTTTATTTTCACTACAATTCCCAGAATGCCCCTTTTCCAAATAATAGGAAGTGATGTAATAACAAAGACAGGTTTATAACATGTGACCTAGGATGGGGGCGTTACCGTGAACAAGGTCTCGGGTGAGACCGAAACGCGTTGGTTTTGTTTGTTGCTATGGAGTTATACTACAAACGTTAATAAATCACCAAAGTGGAAAAGCTAGACCGGAGTGCGACCCGTTTCTTTCTATGCAAGAAAGAGTGTATGATTTATCAGCGGCCAGGCTCGGTCGCGGGACAACGCACAACTCCTAGAGCGCCACATCAGCAAAGGGAGCCACTGAAAAAAACAAAGGTTTCACACATGTTATAGTTAGCTGGACATTTCACTCGTAAAAAACCAATGAAATTTCCCCGTTATAGTTAGTTCAGCTAACTATAACTCGCGCGCCCGCAATGCACTACTGATGACGTCACATATTACATCACTCATGACATGGTCACTGACATCACTCATGACATCACTGATGACATCTCAAATGACATCACTGATGACATCACTGATGACATCATCCAGTGAATGTGTGTTTTTCTGAAAATTAAATAGGTTTTATATAAGTATATCTCAAGCTCGATGGAAGATTAAATGGGTATATAAGTGTCTAAATGGATGATTTTTTTTGAAAAATGTATTGTGTAACTGATTGTTAAAATGTATCATAGTGAATACATGGCTTAGTGAGTAATGTTTAAATATGTAAATATCTGTATCAGTCTCTCACTTTGTGTATAAGTGGCTGCATGGGTTGGTGAGTAGCTACATGGGAGTCAATATAGGTTATTAGTTGGTTTTTTGAGTATCAGTGTGAGTGTCTGCATGGTTCGGTGGGGGGTATTACGTAGTGCATAGGTGCATGAATGAGTGACTCACTGTATGTGTTGAAGACAGCATGTGTGCATGACTATATGGGTGGATGAGTATGTGTAAAGGTGTGTTAGTGAGTGAAAGACTGTCTCAATAGTGTCTCCATGAGTAACTACATATGTTTTTAACTGTTATATGTGTCTTTTGGTGTATATAACTGAGTATATGTGAGAGTAAGAGATTGAAAGAGTTCCTGTATGAATAAGTATGTGTTTCTATAAGTGATTGTTTAAAAGACTAAGTATGTGTAAGTTTCTGTAGAAGTAGGTGTGGTGGTGTGTGTATAACTGTATATGCAAGTAAATGGATGTTTGATTCTTTATTAGCATGAGTGACTTTGTGTGTGAGTAACTCTATGGATGAGTGGCGTTGTGTAACAGGATGTACAGGTGTATGAATACATATGATGAGTGACTACATGTATGAGTGACTGTATAGGACTGTTGGTGAATGAGTGGATGTGTATGTGGTTCTTAGAATTACTGAATAGGTTGTTGTAACTGATATTGATATGTTCATTATTTCGAACATTTTAGTTTCATTTTTTTAAATGTGTGTATTAAAGGTTATATTAGGGGAAGAAGAGGTCTGCTACTATTTCACAAGGATGATGTCATCAGTGATGTCATCAGTGATGTCATTTGAGATGTCATCAGTGATGTCATGAGTGATGTCAGTGACCATGTCATGAGTGATGTAATATGTGACGTCATCAGTAGTGCATTGCGGGCGCGCGAGTTATAGTTAGCTGAACTAACTATAACGGGGAAATTTCATTGGTTTTTTACGAGTGAAATGTCCAGCTAACTATAACATGTGTGAAACCTTTGGTTTTTTCATTGAATTTCTAAGGTTTTTTAAATGCTAATTCCTAACTATAACGTGTGTGAAACCTATGTTTTTTTCAGTGAATTTGCAAGGTTTTTTAAATGCTAATCCCTAACTATAACATGTGTGAAACCCATGGTTTTTTCAGTGAATTTGCAAGGTTTTTAAAATGCTAATTTCTAACTATAACGTGTGTGATACCCATGTTTTTTTCAGTGAATTTGTACGGTTTTTTAAATGCAAATTTTTTTTGTCATTTTTTGTAACCCTTTGTATAAAATAATATATGTACTATATCCTGCATTATGGAAAGGTTTTTTTTTTTTTATTTATGCATTTTTTTCCGTGCGCGTACGGTAAGCTGACGGTACGCGCTTCGTACGTCATAAGTACGGTGCGCGTACGTGAGTGACGTACGCGTACACACGGAAGCAACGTCGCGGGTACGCAGGGGCGTGTAATGCGCATGCGCGATTGTGACATACGCGCTGCGTAAGCGCACCGTAAGCGTCACGTGCGCGCACGGCAGGTCATGTGACTTACAAAGAACACTTTTTATTGGTTGAAATTACTTTCACTTCCAGAAACTTCCCACACCACACCCATTCCCCTCATTACTGCTTGAAAGAACACTTTTCATTGGTTGAAACTACTTTCAGTTCCAGATTCTTCCCACACCACACCCATTCCCCTCATTTCTGCTTGTGATTCTCTAGGAGCAGGAGCTGGATTGACATTGGGATACAATGGCAGAACAGCAGACCTCTTCTGAGAGTGAGGCCAGCAGCACCACCATGATCCAGAGAAGGAGGAAACAAAAGACTTCTTTTGTATGGGAGTATTTCACTTTTCCAGAGGGGGAGAAAAAGGTGAATGCTCCATTGGTCACTTGCAAACTTTGTGGTCGTGTTTTATCAAGAGGAAATCCAAGGAGGAAATACTCCTTTGGAAATCACTCTATGAAGAGACACCTCCAGGACAGACACCCAAGGACCTTTGCTCGACATGCTGAAGAAAACCCTTCAGTAAGTCACCAGAGCCCAGCCTCAGATGCTCAGCCGAGTACATCATCGGCAGCTCAGCTGAGCCTTTCCTCTGATGTGGGAGCATCACCTTCTTCTTTTCCTGTGGACATCAACCCTCGATTTGGGAGGGTTGAAATGAGGTGTACAAGATGTGGTGGTCTTATTGTTTTTGGGGAGATCAGTCTTCCCCTTATTAACAATAAGATAGACCAGCATGTTTGTAGACGCTCATAATACTCCCATTCTTTCTTTCCTCCATCCCTGTATGAACCCAACGGCTCTTATAAGAGCCAACCTTACCTCTCAACTTTTTTTTTATTTTTTCTTTGAAACTTTTTTTAAATTTTTTTTTACCGTACGCGTACGGTAAGCGTATTTTTTTTTTTTTTTTAAAAAAACACTAAAAATCAATTACTACATCTCCTTGAGAAATTAATAACTAATTTTTTAAAATCTTTTAGAGATAAAGTGGACCAGACCACAAAGTATGCAAGTGACCAATTGAGCATTCACCTTTTTCTCCCCCTCTGGAAAAGAAAAAATACATTATGAATCCACTTTTCAGATTCTGAAAACAGCACATGTCCAAACTGCTTTTTCAGACCACCACCATGTGTAACCTGGGTGGCTGCCTACATCCCAGCAAGGGCAACCAGCCTTAGTGATGCTGAATGTATTTGCATTACTGGCTGAAACCTCAAACCCCACTTGCTTGTAAATACTGTGCATGATTCCACATGGTAAGCAGCTGGGTGTGTGCTAAGAGTCTGCTTCTGCACCAAAAAATGACTCCCCCTTTTTACTACTAATGCAACAATGAAATCACCAGAGCAGTACACAATAAATCTCTGCCTGTAATTCCTATATGCACACAGAGTCATATTTTCACATTAGTCACAAAACGAAATTTCTTTGCCAATTTGAAAGCACACTTACTGCTCTTTTTTTTGACAAGTGATAATCACTTTTACAGACTGACACATTATGAATCCACTTTTCAGATTTTTTTAATTGCACATGTCCAAACTGGGCAACCAGCCTTAGTGATGCTGAATGTATTTGCATTACTGAGTCCAACCTCAAACCCTTAAACTATTCTTTTTTTATACCAGTACACCTTAATTTATCGTGAAAACATAGTCCATATTATTTTACATGTTCCTCACATTTAAATTTCTCCCAAAACAGAAAATGATAAACACAACTTCAACAAAAGGAATTCCATTTCTATTATTCATTTCTTAATTTACCATATACATCCCCTCTCAAACTCTAAACTCACCTTTAAAATTAGTTAGCTGTGAAAGAAATGTGGCACTCAAACAGCAGATTATCAGAGCCAGGATCTCTTTTCTTTACACCTCTCTCCTATTCTCTTTCTATTGGTTGAAAACCAACCCTTTTCCAAAAGTACCCTTCCCCCAACTTGACTTCTGCCTAGTACCCTTCCCCCAACTTGACTTCTGCCTGCTACCATAGCAACAGCTCATGGAACACTGCTGTGTGGAGTTAGGTCAGAAGTGCGCCAAACAATGTTTCAATTCCACAGAGCAAGAGTGCTTGACTTTTCAAACCTAACAGCAAATCCAAAGTACTGTTCTTTGGTAACACATTTTTCTGTACCAATACAAAACATGCTTCTATTAATTTACACATGCAGCCTAGTTTTTATTCTAGAATGGTATGAAACAGCCAATCAGTTCTTTTTTTTATGAAAAAAATATGTATGCCTCCATTTCCAAACTGTCTTTCATTTCATTTTCCCATTCTACTGAATTACACCTCCTGAGTGCATCCAGATCTCCTTGGAAGATGTTCACAGTGTGGATTGTTGGGCACAGCTATGTCTTCTGGAGTGAAAAGTATGCAGAGAAAGCAGGTATGGTGAGAGACCTTGCTTTGCCAAATGTAGACATTAAATGGATTGGTCAGAGAGGGTTAAAGTGGCACCAATTGATGCCATTGGTGAAATCCTTCATGCAAATCCAACACCCTGACCTCATAATAGTGCACTGTGGTAGAGCGCACTAATCACCTGTGAGGGTCTCAAGGTGCTGATGGGGGTTTGCAGCTACCGCTCGAACAGCCAGGTCTTGAGACGTCTCCTGAAGGTCAGCAGGTCCTGGATCTGTCTCAGGTGGGTGGGGAGAGCGTCCCATGTCTTGGCGGCAAAGTAGGAAAATAATCTACCACCGGTGGTCATGCTGTGGCTGCGTGGAATGGTGGCGAGGGCGAGGTCAGCGGAGCGAAGCTGGCGGTTCGGGTGTAGAAGGTGAGTTATTTGTTGAGATATGCTGGTCTGGCATTGTGGAGTGCTTTGTGAGCGTGGGTGAGGAGCTTGAAGGTGATCCTCTTGTTGACTGGGAGCCAGTGCAGGTCTCTCAGGTGGGCTGTGATGTGGGTGTGGCGTGGGATGTCAAGGATGAGGCGTGCGGAGGCGTTCTGTATGCGTTGTAGTCTTTTCTGGAGTTTGGCTGTAGTTCCTGCGTAGAGGGCGTTGCCGTAGTCCAGTCTGCTGCTGACGAGGGCCTGGGTGACCATCCTTCTGGTTCCAGTGGGGATCCATCTGTAGATCTTGCGAAGCATGCGGAGCGTCTTGAAGCACGAGGAGGAGACGGCATTAACTTGCTGGGTCATTAAGAGCGATGAGTCCAGGATGAAGCCCAGGTTGTGTGCATGGTCGGTGGGTGTCGGTGCGGCTCCCAGTGCGGCCGGCCACTAGGGGTCGTCCCAGGCGGAGGGGGTGGAGCCGAGGATGAGGACCTCTGTTCAATGCTTTACTAATTGTTACAAAATATCTAGGCCATTATCTAGGCCATTATCACGAGTTAGGTGGTAATTGGTGCAATATTTATTTATGGACCCTCACTCATTATATTCGTGGCATGCTTCATTATTTTTTATTATTTATTTTCTTTTGTTTTTTGATTTTTTATATAAATATACAACCAAAACACATATATCGCAAGACAGTCTTCAGCTGTGAGTACTGGAAACCAACAACTCTGCACAACATTTCAAAGAAATTGGTACGGATATTGCGAGCTGGCACAACATTTGGAATCATGTCATATTGGTCATGGGCTAACCACCCCATATGTTTGAGTGTTTTTGATGGCAGCCCCTCATTTTATACAAAGCCTACTCAGCCACAGCACATCTAACCATGCCCCCATAACCCTCATCCATGCGGAGGGGGAGAGCCAAACTCAAAATTTCACAATGTACCTTTTAGCCATGCCAGTGAAGGTGGGCCTATGCACCTCCCAACCTCCCTCTAAGTCTAACATAATGCTAAGCAGGGCTATCCATGGATTGAGTATCAGGGGAAGCCCCAGAACCAATTCAAGTGTAGTGTGTACCCTTCTCCAATAACCCTGAATCATTGCGCATTCCTACACTAATTGAAAGAAGGAGACGTTGAAAGCCTGACAGCGAAGGCACCGGCCATTCAGACTCTTCCCGATCTTGCACAACCGAGTTAGTATATAGTAAATACGATAGACATAGTTAAAATGTATCAAATAGAGAACAAAATAAATAATCAGTGTACTAGCAGTCATTTTTCCCTTCGGCCAGTCCTCCTCTTCTAGACCTCCTAGGTTCTGGTTCCATCGTTACCTCAAGGTTTTTATTTGATTGGGGGTATTGATCACCAGTGCTCTTTATGTGGAGTAATTAAGCCAAGCCTTGATTTTGCCAAGCATTAAATTTAATTTAAGAAGATTAAAGTCATGGACCTTCTGCAGTACCGGCTTATGGACCTCCAAAGCCTGTCGTAGCTGTTAATAGCCAGAAAATAGTGAATTTTAAAGTGATAGAGCAGGAAAATATAGCTCAAAATGAGTGCCATAACGTACACTGGACATTAACACAAAAATGCTTAAAAGAATGAAAAGTAGAAAAATTAGCCTTTTTTAAACATACAAAATTAGGTGCCAATTACGATCCTGTAAAAACCGGGTACGAACCGTCGGACGGAGCATATTCTCCGTCCGACGCGTACCCGGTCGGAACAATATACAAACATGGAAGTACGATTCGCACGGAAATACTAATTCCGTACGATTCGTACAAAACACCGTCCGACGAAAATATACATACAAATGTGATCCGGGAAAGCGCCGACGTGACGTCGGGACTCACGCAGCCTGCCTTTCACGAACCAGGAAGTACGATTCGCACCGACGTCATCCCGCACGGAGAATATTTTCCGGCAGCCAAAAACTGCCGGGAAATCAGGACGACGCGAACAAGGAGTACCTGCACGCGACGGACAGACATGGACCCGAACCTACGTGTCATCCCGGCCCTCATAGCAGTCGACCTCCTCTACAGGTTCCGACGCAGACGCCGCAGAAGGTCAGAACAACAAAGGGAGGGGGGAAAGGGGGAAGGGGCAGGAGCAGGGGCAGGCCACAAAACCCCCACCCAAGACACACAGCACACATGCCCTGGACATACCTGACCCCCAGGCCCTGGTCACTACGAGGGGGTGGGGGCATGTCCAGCAAAGCCAGCGTCCGCCACAACGGAAGTGGATGACGACGCGAACCGGTAACACAACAATACAGGTACGTCCCGTACCCACGCCCTAAGAGCGTGGGTACGAGTCATACCACGCCCACACCTACGTCACCCCAACAATGGCGGGACGGCTCGTACCCACGTGGCAAAGGCCTGGGTACGGCCCGCACAAGCATTCCACAGCGTGGGTATGGATATGTACGGACCGTACCCCCACCCGCGTATGCATGGAGCATACCCCCACCCCAACAGTGTACGTACGGACCATACCCCCACCCCCGTATGCATGGAGCGTACCCCCCACCCCAACAGTGTATGTACGGACCATACCCCCACCCCCATATGCATGGAGCGTACCCCCACCCCAACAGTGTACGTACGGACCGTAACACCACCCCCGTATGCATGGAGCGTACCCCCCACCCCAACAGTGTATGTACGGACCGTACCCCCACCCCCGTATGCATGGAGCGTACCCCCACCCCAACAGTGTACGTACGGACCGTAACACCACCCCCGTATGCATGGAGCATACCCCCCACCCCAACAGTGTACGTACGGACCGTACCCCCACCCCGTATGCATGGAGCGTACCCCCACCCCAACAGTGTACGTACGGACCGTACCCCCACCCGCGTATGCATGGAGCGTACCCCCACCCCAACAGTGTACATACGGACCGTACCCCCACCCCCATATGCATGGAGCGTACCCCCACCCCAACAGTGTACGGACGGACCGTACCCCCACCCCTGTATGCATGGAGCGTACCCCCACCCCAACAGTGTACGTACGGACCGTACCCCCACCCCCGTATGCATGGAGCGTACCCCCACCCCAACAGTGTACGTACGGACCGTACCCCCACCCGCGTATGCATGGAGCGAACCCACACTCATGTATGTTCTAAGCGTACATATCCTGATATAGGAGGGTTGGGTGCAGAGTCCTCCCAGCAGTGCCCAGACACAGGAGGGGTGGGTGCCTAACACTCCCAGCAGTGCCCAGACATAAGAGGGGTGTGTGCAGAGTCCTCCCAGCAGTGCCCAGACACAGGAGGGGTGGGTGCAGAGTCCTCCCAGCAGTGCCCAGACATAAGAGGGGTGGGTGCCTAACACTCACAGCAGTGCCCAGACATAAGAGGGGTGTGTGCAGAGTCCTCCCAGCAGTGCCCAGACACAGGAGGGGTGGGTGCAGAGTCCTCCCAGCAGTGCCCAGACATAAGAGGGGTGTGTGCAGAGTCCTCCCAGCAGTGCCCAGACACAGGAGGGGTGGGTGCAGAGTCCTCCCAGCAGCGCCCAGACATAGGAGGGGTGGGTGCAGAGTCCTCCCAGCAGTGCCCAGACACAGGAGGGGTGGGTGACTAACACTCACAGCAGTGCCCAGACATAAGAGGGGTGTGTGCAGAGTCCTCCCAGCAGTGCCCAGACATAAGAGGGGTGTGTGCAGAGTCCTCCCAGCAGTGCCCAGACACAGGAGGGGTGGGTGCAGAGTCCTCCCAGCAGTGCCCAGACATAAGAGGGGTGTGTGCAGAGTCCTCCCAGCAGTGCCCAGACGGGTGGGTGCATAACACTCACAGCAGTGCCCCTGCAAAGAAAAGGGTGGAGTACCCACAGATCCAATGCCCACAAATGTCAGTCAGGTGCACAAAGAACCTGCAGTACATGTACCACATGTATGTGAGGCTGGGAGTATACACATGCATAGCGCCGAAAAGAAAACATGTCCACATGAAGTCATGTCAACAGTCTACATACACAAGTACAATGACCACCAAGGACGCCACGAATGATGCAGGTGGAGACATCGCTCAGCATGCATGGCCAAAGTCTAACGAGTCCGTCACACACCCAGCCAATGTTGACACAGCTCAGCACCACATATTGGAATGACCCTGCAGGGAAGATGTCAGGTTACACAGAGGAAGGAACACACCTTGGGACGATGTCACCATGCAGTAACTGCTTACATGAACAAAGTTATGTAGCCAACAGCTTGTGATGGCACACAGATACCAGGGTCCACCCTATGACCAGCACAAGACGACAATTCCCACACACCCAACACATTATCACCACCCAAAATAATGGAGCAGGTCCACCAACAGCAATACCAGATAGACAGTAGTGTACTAAGGAAAAAGAAATTGCTTTATTCAGCATCCAAAAATCTGTTTGTCCCTTGAAAGTTCAAAATGTACAATGCCCATAGGGCAATCCAAAGTTCAAATCCAGGTGGGGGACACAGTGGGACGCGTGTCCCCTAGCTTGCCTGCACAGTCAGACTCCTTTGTCTTCCAGAGGGGGGGGGCCATCATGTGGGGGGGAAGGACCAGGCACCGCAGGAACATTAGGGCGAAGGGTAGGCGTCGTGGGTGCAGGGACGGAGGACTCCACCACAGGGGGTGGGGCAGCGCCAAAGGCGGAGGTCGGGATGGCGCTGCACACCTTATCAAGGTCCTCCAGCAACTCCCCTGCACCCAAAGGAACCACAGGCCCCAAGGAGGGGGGGGGGTCGGAGGGATGGGTCGCAGCGCCACTGGGGGAGGGTGTGGACAGGGGGGGGACTCAACTCCCCTGCCGGTGTCCTGCCTCCACCGCTTGCGGGGTGGTGCCACACTGAGACTGATGGACAGACTGGGCAGGACTGACCCTGTATCCGACTTTTGGCCAGGAGAGCTGAGGGGAGGGGATTTAGAGGGAGTGGATTTTGTGGAATGCGGACTCCCACTCTGGCTGCATGTCTTACGTTTGCCCCCCGACTCAGTGGGTGTGCCTACTTCACCCTGTGTGTGCGTGCCAGGAGGTGTGCGTTTGACCTTCCCTGCTGGTGTGGTGCCTGTGTCTGTTGTGGTGGGTGCATGCTGACGTCTGGGTGTACGTGGGATAGGCATGGGAGTGGGAAGTGTGGATGGGTCAGGGGTAGGGGGTTGGACGTAGAGCTGCAGGAGACCCACTGCTGCAGTCAGTGTCGAGTCAATGGACCTCAGCAAGTTGCGTTGGTCAGCCTGCGATGAGAAAATGCCCTCCAAGTATGCCTCCATGTTGTTCAGCACTTGGCTGTGGCCATGGAGGACATTAAGCATCGCAGCCTGACCAACAGACTCGGCATTGGCGGCAGCAGTGGAGACAGGGGCAGGGGTTGCGGTGCCTGGCAGGAAGGAGACATGTGGTGACCGGGCACGCTGGGAAGGGACACGAGCAAGTGGGAGGCGGCTGATGGCAATGGAGATGTTGTGCCGCTGTCAGCTGGTGGTGCAGCCTCCGCCCACTCGGAGAGCTCAGCCTTGGACCCGTCAGCTTCATATTCTGTGGTGGCAGTGGACAGGTCCTCCGCCTCACTCCCCTCCGCCTCAGTTCCACTCGATGTGCCAGCCAAGATGTCACTGCTGGCACTGGTGCTCGGTCCCTCCGCTCGGTCTGTGCTGATGTCTCCCTCCGTGTCCCCCGACGATGCTGTGGGCAAGGTGAAGAGACAGGAATTAATCAGACACCTGTATACATATGTCACATGAGTCCAATCTACATAGGTCACAGTGCATAGCCTTAAAAGAAAGATGAGTAACATCTAGAAAACAAGGTAAAAATGTAGGCCCCCCAACACACAGTTGGTTGACCCACCATGCCACTGAAAAAATATGGAGAGCATGACACAATAGCAAATGACATGAAATGGATTTTGACAGAGGAGCCAGGCTCTGGGGACAATCCAGCACTGCATCTGCAACACACAGCGTTGCAGAAAATAGGGATGAGCAGAGACCATATCCATGAACTTTAGGCACATGCTGCATAGGTAATACAGAAAACATGCCCACCATGACTGGCTCACTGCACCTTGAGTGTATGTCCAGACAAACATCACACACTGGCCAGACCTAGCAAGGAGATATCAGGTTTTGACATGTAGGCTTTGCCCGCACCAACCACCCCCTACATGAGACAATTTGTTGAGACACAGGAAGCACTTACATCTCTTAGTCTGGGTGAAATACACATGGGCTGGAAAAATGCAAGATTGGACACAAAATACCCAAGGTGCGCCTGTCCAAATAATCATGTACAAATGGGCATCATCAGATGATTGTAACAAGACACACAGGCACTGGCCACCGTGAGTATGAACAAGGAAAATCAGGTCAGGCTGTACAGTGGACACTTGTACTACATTTTACGTCAAAATACATGGTGCCAGGGGACAATGGCACAGAGCACAACCTATGCCGTAGACACTGAGAGTGTCCACATATTGTGATGACACACATGATACCTAGCAAAATATGCCCCAGGGGACAGTAGTGGCCACAATATTCCATGGTCCTGAATGGTAATGACTGCAACACAGGCCACCATCCCTGCACTCTGCGTATCGCACACTCATGCACATCATGTCACAGGCCACAACATAGGACATGCTTGCTGTAAGGCATTACACTTCAGAGACATACTCCTATGTCTGGACTCAGCATCAGTGCCAATTGACATGGACCCCACATTGACTGAACTGGCCAGGGCACAGGCAAGGTCCCAAAACCTGTTACACACCACCCCCACACATGACGCTGCAAGCATTGGTCACGTGGATAAACTGCCAGCCCAGATGACCTTGTGAAAGAGTGACTACACACAGACCAGGGAACACATGGCAAGGAGGGGAAGGGAGGCAGGAGAGCACCGCCATACTGAGGGTAACAGGATCTGCACAGCACCTTTAAACCCTGGCAGTGTATCCATGCAACTGCGCACTTACAAATGCTGGTGACACACAACAAACACACATGTACCTACCCCCTTCCTGCTGCTGCTTCTCCTGTAAGCACCTGTCCAAGTCTGGAAAGACCACCGCCAGCACACGCTTGTGGATGTGGGTCAGACGGCGGCGCCCGCGGTTCTTATGGGTCTCAGGTGAGTCCCCCAGCAGGACCCGTGCGATCCTCCGCGTCCAGCACCGGATATCCTGCCAGCGTTTTCTCACCTGGGCCAGGCGCTGCGTGCGACCATCCGTCCTCCTCACGGCACTGACGGCGTTCATCCAGGTCTGCTTCTTGGCAGAGGCGCCTACCTGTGAGGATGAACAAGTGACACTACATCAATACACCTGGCACATGTCACAGAGACACATATTAGAACAAATTTGCTGGTTACAACAAGGCATAGTATGCATCCAACGCATTGCACCTTTGTCATAGGGACATTATCCTCTGGGGAAGGGCAAAAGCAGTACGTACCATTGAAAGTACACAGGTGGAATGAGGGCAACGACACAATCAATGATCCAGGCTCACACTGTGCATCAGAAGGTACACCAGGATTATGTGCAGCACCTCAAAGCAGTCACATGCCACAGGCCACTGACGCTACCTCAGCAGAGTACACAGACACACACAGGCACAGGACATTCACCTGCCATTGCCAAATGCAGCGACAAACCTCTCTCTGCACATGTGCCACTAGACGGGGGGGCTCACAGGTGTGGGGCTGGCTCTGCACGTCAGACACACAGCACTGCTCCCTGCTCACATCAGATGGGCAGAGTATATCCATCCCTCATGCAGCTTGGGTGCTACACTCCACATATGCACCCACCCACATGACAGGGGACTTACACACACACCGATGTCCAGGGTACGAACACATCATGTGGACACTCTCAGCACAGGTACACAGAACTAACACACATCTGTGGGTACAGTCACCTGTCACACTGGGCTGACCACATAATCACATGAGCACTGTAGAGGCTACATTCCCAGGAGGATAAGACAGGCAGAATGTGGCATGCACCATGCAGTGATTGTCACAGTAAACACAATGCAAGTGAGGACGGCAGACATGCACCACAGCATGCTCTGGATGGGAGACATCAGGCATTCCCCCCCTGGGACCCCCCCTACAGTACATTGCATGTGTGTCACACCTGGAAACAATGCCAGAAGTCACAGTCACAAAAAAGGGACACAGTCTGTGCTAGTGGACTCTGCACTCACCTGATACCCTGGTCGCCCATACAGCAGGGGGTACTGTGGGAGGATCACATCCAGCAATGCCAGGTTCTCCTCCAGGGTGAAAGGCTGGGCCCTCTCCACAGACCTTGACATGGTTCCAGGGAATCACGAGCAGCAGCTGGGTCTTAGAATCCAAAGATGTGCAGGCAAGTGCTCTCTCATGGGACCTGGCTGCCTTATATCTGCCTTGCTGGCCTGTTTCATGCACAGGAGTACAGAGTGATTGGTCACTCACATTTGCATCCTATGTTTCCTCCAATCCCTTTAAACCTAGCACAGTCAGTGGGTTCTTATTGTTTTTTCCTTGAGCATGATGTCAACTCCACAACCACATTGCAACAAAGTAGATTCATTCAAACTGACTTTTGCTGTGCACCTGCAGAAAAAAACTCATACTTTAAACTTGGTCTCCATGACAACCAGCATGCATGTAGGCCTTCATACTTGTCCCTCATGTGTCCCCTATGTCATTTGGAGACTCACACCCAGGTATGGTGTGTTCCGGGGCCCTAGGGCACCCCAAATGCATGGCAACGGGCCGTACAGGCGTGTGTACGGTCCGTATCACTATGGGAGTGCTGCCGTAGGCCTACCCATAGTGATAGTGAGCGTATGCGCGTGTGTACAGTCCGTATCACTATGGGTACGCATACGCGAGCACACCCATAGTGATGGTGAGCGTAGGCGCGCGTGTACGGTCCGTATCACTATGGGTAGGCATACGCGAGCACACCCATAGTGATAGTGAGCGTAGGCGCGCGTGTACGGTCCGTATCACTATGGGTACGCATACGCGAGCACACCCACAGTGATAGTGAGCGTAGGCGCGTGTGTACGGTCCGTATCACTATGGGTGTGCTCGCGTATGCGTACCCATAGTGATACGGACCGTACACGCAGTCCTACGCTCACTATCACTATGGGTGTGCTCGCGTATGCGTACCCATAGTGATACGGACCGTACATGCGCGCCTACGCTCACTATCACTATGGGTGTGCTCGCGTATGCCTACCCATAGTGATACGGACCGTACACGCGCGCCTACGCTCACTATCACTATGGGTGTGCTCGCATATGCGTACCCATAGTGATACGGACAGTACACGCGCGCCTACGCTCACTATCACTATGGGTGTTCTCGCGTATGCGTACCCATAGTGATATGGACCGTACACGCGTGCCTACGCTCACTATCACTATGGGTGTGCTCGCGTATGCATACCCATAGTGATATGGACCGTACAAGCGCGCCTACGCTCACTATCACTATGGGTGTGCTCGCGTATGCGTACCCATAGTGATACGGACCGTACACGCGCGCCTACGCTCACTATCACTATGGGTGTGCTCGCGTATGCGTACCCATAGTGATACGGACCGTACACACGCGCGTACGCTCACTATCACTATGGGTAGGCCTACGGCAGCACTCCCATAGTGATAGGGAACGTACACAGGCCCTCAGAGCGAATGTACGGTGCCTTCCACACATCACAGTGGTGACAGGCAGCACACAGGAAGGAATAGAGTTGACATACTTGTCCATGGATGGACATCAAGGCATTGTCTGGGCAGTACTACATGTGTGGGGCACAGGTGTGAAAGGCTGTGATGTGGCACATTACTTCTGAGTTGAGAAGGCAATAGATGTATGATGAGATGTGTACAGATGTTATGTGTGATGGTGCAATATGTGCCAGACATGCCCTTAACTCCTTTGACATGTGTGCATGTCGTACTGCACACTTGGGATGAGCGTCACTGGCATGGCACAGTCAACAACACACGCAAGTGTCCCCTAATGCCCACTACAGGGGTTACCACACCAGACATGTGACTACCCACAGTGTACGATGTGTCTATGTCATGTATGTGTGGTGTGTTCCCATTAGCTTGATGTTGGTGTTCCCTCAAAAGCATCTGCTGTTGCAGCGACCAACATGTGTCTGTGTGTAGATGGCCATGGCACACTGTTACGCACACCAGGCCACATGTGGTATCGGATGTGAGGTGTGTATGTATGCATGGGACACGGAGTAGCGTAACAAGGACCTGTCTGCATCCTCTCAATGTATGTGTGGTTAGTCATTACATGTACACCTTAATGGCAAGGTGTGTGGGCTGTCCTAGTGTAATGTCATGTGACCTGTGGCTCTAGTGTTCCTCTACCTGTCTCTGCAATCGACATCCTACTTCTGCTGATGTGTTGATGTATGTCACTCCTGTGTTGCGTCTGGCTGTTCGCTTACACTGGGACACAGCTAGTCCCATGCCATGGGATGTGGAGGTTCACAATCTCCGTGTGTAGCTGGGTCTTGGTAGGAGTGTCACCTGGCAGCCATACGTGTCCAGGGCATGTAGCACATACCTGACTCCCTATGTAGCATATGTGTATTGACAGATTAACATGTGCTCAGTACATATAAATTGTCGTTGTAGTACACTCACTCTTCCTTGTCACTTCCAAATTACTGCAGAGCGCCGCCTCTTCCCCGACCAATTCCGGACTTGGCTGATATGCGGGAGAATGACTGTATACGCTGCTACTGCTTCCCCCAACCGTTGATTGAGGAGTTGACGGCAAGGCTGGCACCACACCTGCAACCGCTGCACAGGTATCCTACGGCACTGACACCCAAGCTGAAGGTAATGGCAGCCCTACATTTTCTTGCCACGGGTACCTTTCAATATACCATAGCTCATGTTGGTGGCATGTCCCAGAGCATGTTCAGCCATGTGCTGCATGATTTCTTAGAGGCCATGTTGCTTCACCTGGATGAGTTCATCCATTTCCCAACTCCTGAACAGTTGACTGGGGTCAAGCGTGGATTCTATGCCCTGGGAGGGATGCCCCATGTCATTGGGTCCATAGATGGGACACATGTGGCTTTGGTACCACCACAGGCACAGGAGGTAGCGTACAGGAATCGCAAACACTACCACTCCATCAATGCCCTTGTGGTGTGTCTGTCCAACATGGTGATTTCACATGTCTCTGCTCGTTTTCCAGGATCAGCACACGATGCCTACATCATGAGGCGTAGCAGGGTGCCTGAAATGATGACGCAGCTGCGCAACGAATGAGCACGTGTTGTTGGTGGGTACACTCTGTCTGTCCTATATTTTGCATAGACTTCCAGCACGACCGCTTCTCCTGTCCTACTTATGTCCATGTGGTTTCCATGTAGGGGACGCTGGCTATCCCAACATGCCATGGCTGATCACACCTCTCCGCAACCCCAGCACGCCGGCCCAGCTCCACTACAACACCGCCCATGGCCGCACAAGGCGAGTGATAGAGAGGACATTTGGCCTCCTGAAGAGCCGATTCAGGTGCCTCCACAAGACCGGCGGCGCCCTCCCATATGCCCCGGCGAAGGTCTGCAAAATCTTCATGGTCTGCTGCATTCTGCACAACATGGCAGTTGAGAAAGCTGTGCCACTCATCCTGGATCAAGATGATCAGGACCATCCACCCGTGGAGGACGAAGGGCTTGGCAATGGGGCTAGCGATGTGGAGGATGTGGTTCCGCAAGAGGACATCCGGAGTCGGCTCATACGCGACTTCTTTGCTTAGTGGTGAGTACCAGTGTCTGAGTGTGCACGCATTGGTCCCCGTGTGGCATGTGTTGTGATGTGTGTGTCCATCTGCATGTATGCCACGTGAGTCAGAGGTGTGTGTGGATGTGTCACTCGAGTGATGGTGCCAGTGATGAGTGTATTTCCCCAGTCATAATTGTGACCTAGCATGTTGTCATCCTTACATGTGTCGAGTACATGCACATGCAAGTGGCTGTGCTTTTTGTGGCTGACTTCTTGTGTGTCTCTCATCACCAGGTACTTGCGCATGCCGTCTGCTGGTTGCATTGTTGTGGCACTGCTATTCCTCATGGACACGTCATCGTGTGCTGACTCAGCGTTACACGCATGGACAAGTTTGGAAATCTCCTTAGGGTAAGGGATGCGTCAGGGGTGTATTGGGTGTGGCAGTTGTTTACAATGTGTGCACACTGCCCCTGTCGATGTTTGGTTCCTCTGCAGACATGTCGCATCACCATGGGACATATTACATGTAGCTGGATACACCTGAATAGATGGTCAGACTTGTTGACAGTCATCTGTGATGGGATAGTGGATTGTGATGATGGCATCAATGTGTGTAACACTGCCCTCGGACACATACGGTTTGCATTGGCTTGACATGGTGTGGGACTTCCACATCAGAGGATCAATGGTGTATGGCAGCCTCTCCGTGAGCAGCAGGGGGTGTTTAGCTGTTACCCGACACTTGTGTGCCAGTTCCATGGCTATCACGCATTTGTGCTACAGAAGGGGGGTTCCAGTGTTGGACCCACATGTTACTCCACATGACCTGTGTATGTGTACTCCGAGTTACCTCTGCATTCCGGAATACATGACTAATAAAGGTGTCCCTATGCCTCCAAGGTGCCTCTTCTCAGTCAATGCTGGTGTGTTGCCACGGTGCATATGGCATGTCTGGCATGGTTTTCCGTGATAGTGGCTATGTGTCTATGTGTAGAGTAGCAAGTTGCAAGCTGTTTGTGTGGGATTAGACTCTGTATTGTGCATGATGTCCATGACTGTGTGGGGATTGTGACATGTGCCATCCCCATGCATCCAACATTGGCCAGGCCACCATTCTCTGCATCCACCTGACTCAAGCTTGCAGGACATGGTTCTGCCACCTGTCTACACATACCTGGGTGCCCCCCAGGACACTCCACATGATCCCTGACCTCTGGGCATGACTGTCGCTGTACATCACGGGTGTGTATGGTGCTCCATGTCTGTCTTGCCTAATACATTGTGACCCATGTGTGTCCTGTGCCAGACTCAGGCCCCAGGGTATGGATGGTTGAAGTCATATGAGAACTCAGGCATGGTTAGACTTTACAAGAAACATGTAATGTAATAATGCAAAATGTAGGCATCATCTGTTTATCGTGTAACTTTTTATTTGTGTTGGGGTACGTGTTGGGGGGGTATGACAAGAGGGGCTTTCTGGGTGTGTGGAATCCAAAGTTCACTAGGGGAATTGGTGTCCTTGCCATTGGAAATCATCAGAGTCCATGCCACAGTCTTTGTCAACATTGGTCAGACAGTGACCAGCAAGTCCATGTGGCAGAGAATGTCTTTTGCTGATGTGCTGCTGTTGGTCCAGTGGGCCAGGTGCCAGGCCAGGTGTCCTGGGAGATGGTGCTGTTGCGCCGACCCTCACGGTCTTTTCCGTGGACGACCCGCCCTCCTGCGGGAACCCTCAGAAGCAGGCCGTGACGATGTTTGGGATGCTCCGTCGGATGTCTCCTCCTCCTCCTGATCCCTCCCTGTGGGGGGTGATGTTCTTGGCCTGGTGGCACAGGGAGGGTTGCCCATGTTGTCGGCTATCCGACGGAGTGTACGGTGAATTCCCGTGAACACCGTCACAAGCTCAGCCTGTCTGTCCTCCATCCGCCCTTGGTGTCGCAGTAGACAGGCATGTTGCTCCGCATGTTGCTGGGCCTGCTGGGTCTTGATCTCCTCGAGGGTCCCCTTCATCTCATTGAGGGTGGACACAACCTGGCCCATGCCCGTGGTGTCCTGCCGGTATGTGTCCAGGATGTTTCTGACATGGGAATATACCTCTTTCCGCAGCCAACTGGTCAAGCTCGCGCCTCCGCCGTCCTCCACTCCCACCACCCCTGCCCACTTGCACCTGGCCTGCCCTTGTCGGCACATCGGGTCTCCGGGACCCCTGAGGGGTGGCATTAGCGTTGTCGCCTGCCTCCTCCTGGGTGCCCGGTACACCGTGTACCTCCTGGTCAGCCTGGCTGCATTGTGGTGGTGGGGCAGGGATCCTGGGTGTCTCCTGGGATGTGGCAGGAGTGGGGGTGGTGGTTGGCCCAGTTGTACCTGACGCAGGTGCTGCAGGTGGTTGGACACCAGAGGGGCCAGGTTGGTCGGGGTCGTCCACAGAGTGGTGAGAGTCGTCACTGCCAGTGGGATCGTCATCCCGCAGAGCTGGGTCCTGTGAGTCTTCCCCCCCCCCGTGTTGGGGGGTGATCCACGACGTTGACCTGTGTGTGAGAGAGACAATGTTATTTTTGTTCCATGCAACATCCATTTTTCATTCGTTTCAAAGTTGGCACATTTCCTCTGGGTATTTGGATATGTCTTGCATTCCACTCACAGTGCACTTGTGCATGGGTATGTCCCTTGGCCACAGCTTTTGAGATTTTACCTATGTGTGACAGTCTTACTTGCTGCGTCAATTGTGACTGCAGTCAGCAGTGGAGTGAGCAGGTGTGGTGAGCCATGCATTGGCGCCTTCCGTGTTGCACTGTACGTGGGCACATGGAGTTGTTCCACACACTTATATAATGCAGGTAGCTGGCGTTGTGCTCATGCACAGGTTGAGACATGGCCCAGTGTTTTTCCATGGTGAAGAGAGGGAGATTCAGGCACTGGCCACCCTTGTCTACATGCACGCAGTCCACCTGCTGACGAGCAGACATTCCCACACCACCCAAGGCTGAATTGGTCTCCCTTTCTCACTCTCCCCCTCTCCCTCCCTCTGTGTGTCACCCTCTGTCACCTCAGCCCAGCTTCCTAGGCACACACTTTTTGCAGATCTTTGAATGGCCCTTGGCTTGTTCATGTGAGTTTGTTTCTGATCTCCAGGCAGCCATTGGGTGTAGTGTCTGTGTCTGCGCTGCTGCTGTGGTGGTGTGTGCTGCCACTCTTTCACAGTGTTGGCTGTTCATTAGCTGCTGTCATGTGCAAAAAGTGCCTTCACCCCCATGTCTTAATGCAAGGCGTCCGCCATTTGCTGGCAAGTCTTTCCTGTGTGGGGACACACTGTTTGTCTGGCTGTGACCTAGGCCATATGGGCAGAGGGCATTGTTGTCTGCTTCTGAGTTGCACTATGTGATTTTTGGGGCCCACACTCCCGCCATCCGGGTTACCGTGTCTTGTGTTGGTGTTTTCTGTGGCCTGTGACTTGGCATTGTCCAGCTGGGTGCATGGGGCATGGTGGCGCTAGTGGCATGTGCGTGTTTATGGAGTGTGGTTGAGTCATGCGATAGCTTTGGGGTGGTTGCGTGCATGATTGTGAGTTTGGTTGTGGATGACGTTCCCCCCATGTGAGGTGAGTTGTTTGTGTACTCACCCGGCTCTCGGAGTCCTTCTACTCCGTCCACTGCCACCACCGGCAGTATGGCCGTCACCCTCTCCTCCCAGGGATGGTATTGTACGCGTCTGCGGGGCGGCCCTCCTCCAGTGATGTTGGCCTGGTTGTGGTCGTCGGTCATTTTGGCTCGGACCCTCCTCCGCAGATCGTACCACCTGGCTTGGCATTCATGCCTGGTCCTTTTGGTGGACGCAACAGCATTCACAGCATCGACAATCGTCTGCCACATGGCTGTTTTTTCGGAAATGCTGGTCTGTCTGACCAATGTTCCAAAGAGGTGTGGCTCGACTCTGAGGATTTCGTCAACAAGGACCTCCAACTCTTGGCTAGTGAACTTTGGATTCTTGTTAGTGGACATGGTGAGGGGTGTGGGTGTGGATGGTTGTGGGGGGTGTGGGTGTGGATGGTTGTGGGTGTGTGGGTGTGGTTGTGCAGGTGTGTGTGTGAATGTGATGAGGGGGTGTTTGTGTAGGTGGTTGTGTGAAGGTGAGCAAGTGTAAGGTGTAGTCAAGGTTCAAGTATGGTGCTGTGGGTTGTCTGTGGGGTCTGGCAGCAGTGAGTCTGTTGCAAAGGCTCATGGTTTGTGTCTGTGGGCCCTTTTTATTGGTCCATTGGTGGGTGTGGCTGTGTTTGAACTTTGGGTGGGTGTGTTATAAGGAGTGGTTGTGTTTTGGGCCTCTGTTTGGGAGTTTGGCAGTTGCAGGTCAGTGAATGTGATGTATTTGTGCTTGTTGGACATGTTTTGTGGCTTTGTGCGATTCGAATAGAGTATTCTTGTGTTGTTTTGCTTTGTCCTGGTTGTGTACGTGTGTTTTTAGCGTGTGTACGGTGTGTACATCAGCCATTTTGTTGTACAGTGCTGTCCTTGTCTCTGGCTTGGTACGACTCGTACATGCGCGATGTTGGGTGAAGGTGCTGGTGTTGGGGCCTGGGGTGCGCTCCGTACTTAGACTGTTGGGGTCGGGATACGCTCAATACATACGCGGGTGGGGGTACGGCCGTACATACACGGTTGGGGTGGGGATACGCTCCATACATACGTGGGTGTGGGTACGAGCCGTACATGCACGGTTGGGGTGGGGGTACGCTCCATACATACACGGGTGTGGGTACGAGCCGTACATGCACGGTTGTGGTGGGGGTACGCTCCATACATACGCGGGTGAGGGTACGGGTCGTACATACACGGTTGGGGTGGGGGTACGCTCCATACATACGCGGGTGTGGGTACGAGTCGTACATGCACGGTTGGGGTGGGGGTACGCTCCATACATACGCGGGTGAGGGTACGGGCCGTACATACACGGTTGGGGTGGGGGTACGCTCCATACATACGCGGGTGTGGGTACGAGCCGTACATGCACGGTTGGGGTGGGGGTACGCTCCATACATACGCGGGTGTGGGTACGAGTCGTACATGCACGGTTGGGGTGGGGGTACGCTCCATACATACGCGGGTGAGGGTACGGGCCGTACATACACGGTTGGGGTGGGGGTACGCTCCATACATACGCGGGTGTGGGTACGAGCCGTACATGCACGGTTGTGGTGGGGGTACGCTCCATACATACGCGGGTGAGGGTACGGGCCGTACATACACGGTTGGGGTGGGGGTACGCTCCATGCATACGGGGGAGGTGTTACGGTCCGTATGTACACTGTTGGGGGGGGTACGCTCCATACATACGCGGGTGAGGGTACGGGCCGTACATACACGGTTGGGGTGGGGGTACGCTCCATACATACGCGGGTGGGGGTATGGGCCGTACGTACGGGGGTTTACATACACGGGTGGGGGTACGTCTCGTACATACACGGGTGTACATACACGGGTGTACATTCACGGGTGTACATTCACGGGTGGGGGTACGTCTCGTACGTACACGGGTGTACATACACGGGTGGGGGTTCGACTCGTACGTACACGGGTGTACATACACGGGTGGGGGTTCGACTCGTACATAGGAGGGCTGGGGGGGTGGTTGGGTGCGTACATACGGGGGCTGGGGGGAGTGTTGGGCGCGTATGCGGGCACATGTCTCCATGGTTGCTATGGGAGTTTGGTGCGGACGGTGCTTTTCCCATCCTGTTGTAACATCGGACGCACGGGATGGTTCGTACTTCCGCGGTCGGACTTCACTTTTCACATTTGTACGGTAATTCGTCCGGAGACGTGTCGGGCACATTTTCCGACCCGAGGACGTGTGGGGAATTATTCCCAATGCGATTCGTATGGACTTTTTCCCATGCGAATCGTAGTTGGCAGTTTGTACGGCACTTGTACGATTCGTACGGTGAAAAGACCGGATACGAGTCATACGGGGAATTTTTTTACAGGATCGTAATCGGCACCTTAATGTGTAGCATGATTTTTTGTAGTAAGCACTCATGTTATTGTAATTACACTACTAGGTCAGACTAGGCCTCATTAATATTTATGTGTCTCAGTTAATTTTCTTCTTTACTAAATAAATGCTTTTAGGAAATGCTGAACTAAGCAATATTATTTGATAAATGATTCACACTTGACTTGTTTATATGTGTTATCTCTGTAGAATGTGCTGACTTTAAAATGTATTTCTTCTTTTGCGAAGCTACTTGTTCTCATCATATTTAGCTAGTTTCTAGCTGCCACATATTCACAATGCTGAATAGTGTATTAAAACAATAATGCTCACTTTAAGAAGTGAATGTCATGACTTAATATCTTAGGTTAACACTAGAAGGTTTCTGCCTTTAGGATAGTTCATTGTTGCACAGTGAAATACTGAATAGCTAATAGTTTAGGCTGTAGGGTGTTTGTGGAACTCAGAGTGAAGCTGACACACATGGATGTTTAGCAACTAAGGGGCCGATTCCGATCCGGGTCGGAAGGGCACCGAACGCGATTCGGCCAGAAAAACTATGAGCCGTACGCGTGTTTTCCGCCTGACTCGTACAGCTGTACGAGCGAGCCAGTACAATGCGAGCTACCTGAAATTCACCGACCGAGTCGTTTCCGGGTCTGAACCGCTCCATACGTCTCGGTCGTAAGCTAACCGTGGCGTGCAATGGATGCGATTCACGACCGAGCCAGTACGATGCATGCGTCGGACAGCTTGTGCGAACCGGAGTGTCCAGCTCGCAAAAGCTCCCGGAGTCAGACTTCGGGGGTCCATGTCGGACCCCCCGACACCCGCAGACGTACGACTCGCACACAGGGGGAGACACATGGGACTCCCCCACACAGGCATGTATGGCACGGATGGCACCGACGCATACCCACTGTAGGGGGCGCACGTGTTTGAGACGTACCCATTCAGTCAATGGGAGCGCATGTACGCGTCGTATAACTGGCTCCCATTGACTTCTATGGGAGTCTGACCGAACCGAGTCCGACAGCATACGTGCGCATGGTACTCTCTCAGTCGGAAAACACTCCAGATCCGACTCGGTCGGAGTGCTTTCCGACCCGGATCGGAATCGACCCCTAAGTTGACACTTATAGATAGCACCTTGCCAACTTTGTACTTTTACCATGGGAATGAAGGAAGAAGCAGCAGACCATCAAATAATCCTTCCTGATTGGCTTAAGATGACCTAACACCAGCATGGATTGACACATGGGTTTTTGTGTGTATAATATATGTATTTCTAGTTAGAATTAGTGTATGCTGCCCAGACTGGTTTAGACTATTCTTCTGTGACCATCTCTAGTTCTTACCACTAAATAAAGGTTTTCAAACTGATCCAAGCTCTCATCATTGACTGAACTAAATGACTAAATTGATGATGTCTACTGGGATGTTTTTTATTAATTCTCCATTCTAAAACGATGGCAAAGATCCATTGCAGAGAAGAAGATTTCAGTGTGGAGTTGGAGGGTGAACAGTCAAAATATCAAGTCTTAAATATCGTAGGGACAGAATATCGACATCAAGAATATCGACAACCAGAATATCGAACTTAAGGTAAGAAATATCGATGTTGCAAATATCGATGTTAGTAACATCAATAGTACAATATCGATGTTAATAATATTGATATTTATATTAGTGTTATGTATTTTAGTATGTATTTTATATGTATGTGTTCTATATTTTTTGTTAAGTATTGTACTGCTTTTTTTCAAATATATGTATACATTTTTTAGTTATTAGTCATTTAAAAAAATGTAAATTATGCGTTTTAGTACCGTAGCGGGTTGTGGGCTTATAGGGGAATAGGGTGGGTAGTAAATGAATTTAGGAATTATTAATTATTAATTAATTAATTATTTTTAATTACATTTTAGTGCTGATTCCGATCCTGTAAAACCTGGGTACAAATGGTCGTACGGAGCGTTTTCTCCATACGACTCGTACCCGGGAATTCCACCGTTCAAACCAGCAAGTACGATTCGTACGGAAATACCTTTTGCGTACGAATCGTAAAAAACACTGTGTGGCTAAAAAATACATACAATTCCGATCCTGGACAGTGCGTACGCGACGTCCGCATGGAGTCAGGCAGCGTTTTACGGACCAGCAAGTACGATTCGTACCCACAGCACTCCGCACGGCTATATTTTTACGGGAGCCAAAAAGTGCCGGAAAAGCTAAGTATGCCGTGAAACACGAGGAAAAGAGGGCCCGGTACGCGCCGTACCCCACCCCCGTATGTACGCGCCATACCCCCAGCCCCCTGTATGTACGCGCCGTACCCCCACCCCTGTATGTACGTGCCGTACCCCCAGCCCCCCGTATGTATGCGCCGTACCCCCACCCCCGTATGTACGCGCCGTACACCCAGCCCCCTGTATGTACGTGCCGTACCCCCACCTCCATATGTACGGCACGTACATACGGGGGTGGGGGTACGGTGCGTACATACAGGGGGCTGGGGGTACGGTGCGTACATACGGGGGTGGGGGTACGTCGCATACATACGGGGGGCTGGGGTACGGGGCGTACAGGTGCGGGGCTGGGAGACGGGCCTGGGGTGCGGCGCATACAGGTGCGGGGCTGTGCTATGGTGTTGGGGTACGGTGCGGAGGGGGGGTACGGTGCTGACATACGGGGGTACGGTGCTGACATGTGCGGGGTGAGGGGGGATGTACGACTCGTTTCCGGGCACAAGTTTAAACGTGTACATGTGTGCTACTGCGTTCGCTCCGTACGGGGCCTTTTACATGCGGTTATGTATTCGGACGGGCGGTACGGTTCGTACTTGCGCGCTCGGACTTCTGTTTTACGATTTGCACGTAAAAATGTCCGGCTCCCTAACGGACACTTTTCCTGACGCTATTCGGACGTAAAAATTTACGGCTCCCTCTCGGACCATTTTCCCGACGCAATTCGTATGTATTTTTCACGTACCAATCGTACTTCGCAGTTTGTACGGTACTTGTACGATTCGTACGTGAAAATATACGGATACGAGTCGTACGCAACATTTTTTACCCGGATCGGAATCGGCACCTTTGTGTTTTACTTCTGTAGCTCGAATTGGGTTTATAGGGGAATAGAGTGGGAAGTAATTTAATTTTAATTAAGTAATCATTAATTTTTAATTATTGGTATTAATAATCAATTTAATGTTAATTAATTATTAATTGGCAATTATTTATTAATAATTGGTAATTATATTATGTGTAATAATTTATGATCGAGTGGGTTGTGGGTTTATAGGGAACAGGGTGGGAAGTAATTTAATTTAAATTAAGTAATTATTCATTTTTAATTATTGGTATTAATAAATAATTTATTGTTAATTAATTATTAATAGGTAATTAATTATTATTACTTGATAAATATTTTGCTGTATTAATTTATTATTCGAGTGTGTTGTGGCTTTATAGGGGAACAGGGTGGGAAGTAATGTATTTGTAATTAATTAATTAATTTAAAAAAATAGGTATTGATAATTATTTTTTGTTAATTAATTATTAATTGGCTATTAATTTGTATTAACTATATTATTTATTGGTATTTATAACGATTTTGCTTTGTTAATTATTTATTAATTGGTTATTAATGTTTATTAAATAATATTTATTAGTATTGATGATTAATTGTTCTGTTAATTGATTATTAATTGCAAATTAATTGTTATTAATTGATTAATTGAAAATTACATTAATGTGTGAAATGTTATGTGGAGGGCGTTGTGTGTTTATTGGGGAATAGGGTGAGAAGTATTTAATATTATTAAAGTAATTATTCATTTTGATATGTTTGTAGTTTTGATTTTATTTATTAAGTTATTAATAAATCATTATTTAATCACAATATTTATTTTATTTATAAGTATGTTATTTTTAACACCTACGCTATACAACGCTTTCCCTACTGTTGCCCTCTCTGGAGTGGCAATAGTAATTTTTACCCCTACGCTATCCAATGCTTTCCCTACTGTTGCCCTCTCTGGAGTGGAAATAGTAATTTTTACCCCTACGCTATCCAACGCTTTTCCTACTGTTGCACTCTCTGGAGTGGCAATAGTACTGTTTACCCCTATGATATCCAACGCTTTCCCTACTGTTGCACTCACTGGAGTGGGAATAGTAATTTTTACCCCTACGCTATCCAGCATTTTCCTTACTGTTGTACTCTCTGGAGTGGCAATAGAAATGTTTTACCCCTATGCTATCCAACGCTTTCCCTACTGTTGCACTCACTGGAGTGGGAATAATAATTTTTACCCCTACGCTATCCAGCGCTTTCCCTACTATTGCACTCATTGGAGTGGGAATAGTAATTTTTACCCCTACGCTATCCAGCGTTTTCCCTACTGTTGCACTTACTGGAGTGGGAATAATAATTTGTACCCCTACGCTATCCAGCGCTTTCCCTACTGTTGCACTCTTTGGAGCGGGAATAGTAAGTTTTACCCCTAAGCTATCCAAAACTTTCCCTACTGTTGCACTATCTGGAGTGGGAATAGTAAATTTTACCCCTTGGCTATCCAGCGCTTTTCCTACTGTTGCACTATGTGGAGTAAGTATATATATTAATTTATATGTATATGTTTAATTTATTTTAGCATTATATGTATTAGTTATTTTTTTTAATATGTTTTAAGATTTTTAAATATTTCTTTTACTTATATGTATTATTTACTTAATTTAACATTATTATTAACAAATTTTAAAAAACGATGTTCTCAACATCGATATTTTTGACAACAAACGTTTTTCCCCGATATTTTTGTACTTGCCATTATGTAGTTTGGATTTCCATATTTTTGACTTCGATATTTTTGTGTCAATATTTTTTTAGGTCGATTTTCTGTTTGTCGATATTCTGACAGACATTCGAGTTGGAGACCCCTATTGTACTGGTTGAACTGAAATTTGAAAGAAAAACATTTCCAATCTAGCAGTTTCTGGTAGCAAAGTTATGGTTCACACCTTGAATGGAGCTATATAATAATTTCCAAAGTCAGAACAAAATTCCTGATTCCTAAATCCATTGTCCAGAACTCAAAGATCTGACAAGGCTGTACTAGAAGGCAGTTGCGGTTTGAAGGTGTGATTATTAATAGTATGATGTGTTGTTTTTAGTAGTTGTGTTTTGGTTGAGACAGTGGTGTTGTGAGTATGAATGAGTGAGTGAAAAGAAGTATTAAGAAGCTGTTGAAGAAAAGAAAATGAATAATTCAGGCTTCCTGTAGTCGAAAGATCCCGGGATAAACATAGATACATACATAAAGTGAATAGAAGATTTCTTTGCAGGACAAGGCATAGTGTGTGAGGCACCATCACCCATACCATTGACATAGAGAAATTAAGCATTGATGTGATTGATTAACATTGATCAGTGTTAGTGGAACCTAATTGCACAAACAGGTGAAGCTGTATTGATTTGATTTCACGCTGTTTGGGATTTCACTTGCGGTTGTGGAAAATACTCCAGTGATTGCAATGCTGTTATTTCTTTAATAGAAGCAAACAAGAAGGAGTTTTACGTTTATTGTTGAAGTTGTGTGAATGCAAGAGAAATTGCAAAGGCGAGTGAACTGCTGTAAGGAGTGAGATCATACATCATATTGTTTTGAGCTGAGATTGGTTGGTTGGTGTGCTTTTGCGCTGGGATTCGTTGTTCGTGTCAGGGTGTTACGCTGGGACTGGATTACAAGAAAGTGAATAACGTATTTGGATTTGACAACAAAAATTGTGAAACTAGTAGTCTTAATCGGATTGCTTTGTTGAAATTTGACATATACAGAACCAATCAATAATATTTGATTGAAACTTGCCTTGTCTCTCGTTGCGTTAAAAAAATTAAATATTTTAAGGAATTTAGGAGTAAGAGGGAATGTTACTAATCCAATACAGAAAGGTAAAGAGGCACCTCCTGAAGATACGCCTACAAATTTTATGACAACTGAGCATGGGTTACACACTTGTTTATGGCTTTTGCCAATGGAGCAGAATCACTATCACTGATAAAGAAGGCACATTCAGCTTCCCTAGATACTGGACATGTAATACAAGTATTCTTGATAATTTGAGAGGAAAGTTGCATGAGATGAAGCCACCACCTAGACCCACTCAATATGAAGCTCTGGATGTTTGGGGAAAAGGTGCAAGGGAGAAGGAGAGGGAAAATACCTGAGAAGGACAAAATAAGCGGTGCAGAATTATGAGGATGCTCAATGGATTGAAGAACAGAGTAGGTGGAGAAAGACTATTATAGAGGGAACAATATTATATTCAAATATCACTATGGAAGCAGATAAGAAGGGACATGAAAACAATCACCACAAGAGAGATGGAATAAGACAGATACTGATTCTGGGGATGAGATTCTAGAGCAGATGCTAGCTTCAAAACCTTCACTATATACAACGCCTAGTGATCACAGAGAATCAAGTGCTGATGCGAGTGCCACAGTTACAAGTGCTTCTGTATATCCAAATTTAGCACAGATTGAAAGACCCGTACAGATACTCCAAATCATCCCACCAGTGTTGGCTCAACCACAGGTTGCAATTCTGACTGTGACTAATGCAATTGGAGTGCGTACCGCAGCCCAAATAATGCCAGTAAATGCCCCAATATTGCCCAGAGTCATCAAGCCACTGGAGGTGTACCTACCACAGGGTTTGTTCCGCCTTAATTATTGGTATTAATAAATAATTTATTGTTAATGAATTATTAATAGGTAATTAATTATTATTACTTGATAAATATTTTGCTGTATTAATTTATTATTCGAGTGTGTTGTGGCTTTATAGGGGAACAGGGTGGGAAGTAATGTATTTGTAATTAATTAATTAATTTAAAAAATAGGTATTGATAATTATTTTTTGTTAATTAATTATTAATTGGCTATTAATTTGTATTAACTATATTATTTATTGGTATTTATAACGATTTTGCTTTGTTAATTATTTATTAATTGGTTATTAATGTTTATTAAATAATATTTATTAGTATTGATGATTAATTGTTCTGTTAATTGATTATTAATTGCAAATTAATTGTTATTAATTGATTAATTGAAAATTACATTAATGTGTGAAATGTTATGTGGAGGGCGTTGTGTGTTTATTGGGGAATAGGGTGAGAAGTATTTAATATTATTAAAGTAATTATTCATTTTGATATGTTTGTAGTTTTGATTTTATTTATTAAGTTATTAATAAATCATTATTTAATCACAATATTTATTTTATTTATAAGTATGTTATTTTTAACACCTACGCTATACAACGCTTTCCCTACTGTTGCCCTCTCTGGAGTGGCAATAGTAATTTTTACCCCTACGCTATCCAATGCTTTCCCTACTGTTGCCCTCTCTGGAGTGGAAATAGTAATTTTTACCCCTACGCTATCCAACGCTTTTCCTACTGTTGCACTCTCTGGAGTGGCAATAGTACTGTTTACCCCTATGATATCCAACGCTTTCCCTACTGTTGCACTCACTGGAGTGGGAATAGTAATTTTTACCCCTACGCTATCCAGCATTTTCCTTACTGTTGTACTCTCTGGAGTGGCAATAGAAATGTTTTACCCCTATGCTATCCAACGCTTTCCCTACTGTTGCACTCACTGGAGTGGGAATAATAATTTTTACCCCTACGCTATCCAGCGCTTTCCCTACTATTGCACTCATTGGAGTGGGAATAGTAATTTTTACCCCTACGCTATCCAGCGTTTTCCCTACTGTTGCACTTACTGGAGTGGGAATAATAATTTGTACCCCTACGCTATCCAGCGCTTTCCCTACTGTTGCACTCTTTGGAGCGGGAATAGTAAGTTTTACCCCTAAGCTATCCAAAACTTTCCCTACTGTTGCACTATCTGGAGTGGGAATAGTAAATTTTACCCCTTGGCTATCCAGCGCTTTTCCTACTGTTGCACTATGTGGAGTAAGTATATATATTAATTTATATGTATATGTTTAATTTATTTTAGCATTATATGTATTAGTTATTTTTTTTAATATGTTTTAAGATTTTTAAATATTTCTTTTACTTATATGTATTATTTACTTAATTTAACATTATTATTAACAAATTTTAAAAAACGATGTTCTCAACATCGATATTTTTGACAACAAACGTTTTTCCCCGATATTTTTGTACTTGCCATTATGTAGTTTGGATTTCCATATTTTTGACCGATATTTTTGTGTCAATATTTTTTTAGGTCGATTTTCTGTTTGTCGATATTCTGACAGACATTCGAGTTGGAGACCCCTATTGTACTGGTTGAACTGAAATTTGAAAGAAAAACATTTCCAATCTAGCAGTTTCTGGTAGCAAAGTTATGGTTCACACCTTGAATGGAGCTATATAATAATTTCCAAAGTCAGAACAAAATTCCTGATTCCTAAATCCATTGTCCAGAACTCAAAGATCTGACAAGGCTGTACTAGAAGGCAGTTGCGGTTTGAAGGTGTGATTATTAATAGTATGATGTGTTGTTTTTAGTAGTTGTGTTTTGGTTGAGACAGTGGTGTTGTGAGTATGAATGAGTGAGTGAAAAGAAGTATTAAGAAGCTGTTGAAGAAAAGAAAATGAATAATTCAGGCTTCCTGTAGTCGAAAGATCCCGGGATAAACATAGATACATACATAAAGTGAATAGAAGATTTCTTTGCAGGACAAGGCATAGTGTGTGAGGCACCATCACCCATACCATTGACATAGAGAAATTAAGCATTGATGTGATTGATTAACATTGATCAGTGTTAGTGGAACCTAATTGCACAAACAGGTGAAGCTGTATTGATTTGATTTCACGCTGTTTGGGATTTCACTTGCGGTTGTGGAAAATACTCCAGTGATTGCAATGCTGTTATTTCTTTAATAGAAGCAAACAAGAAGGAGTTTTACGTTTATTGTTGAAGTTGTGTGAATGCAAGAGAAATTGCAAAGGCGAGTGAACTGCTGTAAGGAGTGAGATCATACATCATATTGTTTTGAGCTGAGATTGGTTGGTTGGTGTGCTTTTGCGCTGGGATTCGTTGTTCGTGTCAGGGTGTTACGCTGGGACTGGATTACAAGAAAGTGAATAACGTATTTGGATTTGACAACAAAAATTGTGAAACTAGTAGTCTTAATCGGATTGCTTTGTTGAAATTTGACATATACAGAACCAATCAATAATATTTGATTGAAACTTGCCTTGTCTCTCGTTGCGTTAAAAAAATTAAATATTTTAAGGAATTTAGGAGTAAGAGGGAATGTTACTAATCCAATACAGAAAGGTAAAGAGGCACCTCCTGAAGGTACGCCTACAAATTTTATGACAACTGAGCATGGGTTACACACTTGTTTATGGCTTTTGCCAATGGAGCAGAATCACTATCACTGATAAAGAAGGCACATTCAGCTTCCCTAGATACTGGACATGTAATACAAGTATTCTTGATAATTTGAGAGGAAAGTTGCATGAGATGAAGCCACCACCTAGACCCACTCAATATGAAGCTCTGGATGTTTGGGGAAAAGGTGCAAGGGAGAAGGAGAGGGAAAATACCTGAGAAGGACAAAATAAGCGGTGCAGAATTATGAGGATGCTCAATGGATTGAAGAACAGAGTAGGTGGAGAAAGACTATTATAGAGGGAACAATATTATATTCAAATATCACTATGGAAGCAGATAAGAAGGGACATGAAAACAATCACCACAAGAGAGATGGAATAAGACAGATACTGATTCTGGGGATGAGATTCTAGAGCAGATGCTAGCTTCAAAACCTTCACTATATACAACGCCTAGTGATCACAGAGAATCAAGTGCTGATGCGAGTGCCACAGTTACAAGTGCTTCTGTATATCCAAATTTAGCACAGATTGAAAGACCCGTACAGATACTCCAAATCATCCCACCAGTGTTGGCTCAACCACAGGTTGCAATTCTGACTGTGACTAATGCAATTGGAGTGCGTACCGCAGCCCAAATAATGCCAGTAAATGCCCCAATATTGCCCAGAGTCATCAAGCCACTGGAGGTGTACCTACCACAGGGTTTGTTCCGCCTTAATTATTGGTATTAATAAATAATTTATTGTTAATGAATTATTAATAGGTAATTAATTATTATTACTTGATAAATATTTTGCTGTATTAATTTATTATTCGAGTGTGTTGTGGCTTTATAGGGGAACAGGGTGGGAAGTAATGTATTTGTAATTAATTAATTAATTTAAAAAAATAGGTATTGATAATTATTTTTTGTTAATTAATTATTAATTGGCTATTAATTTGTATTAACTATATTATTTATTGGTATTTATAACGATTTTGCTTTGTTAATTATTTATTAATTGGTTATTAATGTTTATTAAATAATATTTATTAGTATTGATGATTAATTGTTCTGTTAATTGATTATTAATTGCAAATTAATTGTTATTAATTGATTAATTGAAAATTACATTAATGTGTGAAATGTTATGTGGAGGGCGTTGTGTGTTTATTGGGGAATAGGGTGAGAAGTATTTAATATTATTAAAGTAATTATTCATTTTGATATGTTTGTAGTTTTGATTTTATTTATTAAGTTATTAATAAATCATTATTTAATCACAATATTTATTTTATTTATAAGTATGTTATTTTTAACACCTACGCTATACAACGCTTTCCCTACTGTTGCCCTCTCTGGAGTGGCAATAGTAATTTTTACCCCTACGCTATCCAATGCTTTCCCTACTGTTGCCCTCTCTGGAGTGGAAATAGTAATTTTTACCCCTACGCTATCCAACGCTTTTCCTACTGTTGCACTCTCTGGAGTGGCAATAGTACTGTTTACCCCTATGATATCCAACGCTTTCCCTACTGTTGCACTCACTGGAGTGGGAATAGTAATTTTTACCCCTACGCTATCCAGCATTTTCCTTACTGTTGTACTCTCTGGAGTGGCAATAGAAATGTTTACCCCTACGCTATCCAGCGCTTTCCCTACTATTGCACTCATTGGAGTGGGAATAGTAATTTTTACCCCTACGCTATCCAGCGTTTTCCCTACTGTTGCACTTACTGGAGTGGGAATAATAATTTGTACCCCTACGCTATCCAGCGCTTTCCCTACTGTTGCACTCTTTGGAGCGGGAATAGTAAGTTTTACCCCTAAGCTATCCAAAACTTTCCCTACTGTTGCACTATCTGGAGTGGGAATAGTAATTTTTACCCCTAGGCTATCCAGCGCTTTTCCTACTGTTGCACTATGTGGAGTAAGTATATATATTAATTTATATGTATATGTTTAATTTATTTTAGCATTATATGTATTAGTTATTTTTTTTAATATGTTTTAAGATTTTTAAATATTTCTTTTACTTATATGTATTATTTACTTAATTTAACATTATTATTAACAAATTTTAAAAAACGATGTTCTCAACATCGATATTTTTGACAACAAACGTTTTTCCCCGATATTTTTGTACTTGCCATTATGTAGTTTGGATTTCCATATTTTTGACTTCGATATTTTTGTGTCAATATTTTTTTAGGTCGATTTTCTGTTTGTCGATATTCTGACAGACATTCGAGTTGGAGACCCCTATTGTACTGGTTGAACTGAAATTTGAAAGAAAAACATTTCCAATCTAGCAGTTTCTGGTAGCAAAGTTATGGTTCACACCTTGAATGGAGCTATATAATAATTTCCAAAGTCAGAACAAAATTCCTGATTCCTAAATCCATTGTCCAGAACTCAAAGATCTGACAAGGCTGTACTAGAAGGCAGTTGCGGTTTGAAGGTGTGATTATTAATAGTATGATGTGTTGTTTTTAGTAGTTGTGTTTTGGTTGAGACAGTGGTGTTGTGAGTATGAATGAGTGAGTGAAAAGAAGTATTAAGAAGCTGTTGAAGAAAAGAAAATGAATAATTCAGGCTTCCTGTAGTCGAAAGATCCCGGGATAAACATAGATACATACATAAAGTGAATAGAAGATTTCTTTGCAGGACAAGGCATAGTGTGTGAGGCACCATCACCCATACAATTGACATAGAGAAATTAAGCATTGATGTGATTGATTAACATTGATCAGTGTTAGTGGAACCTAATTGCACAAACAGGTGAAGCTGTATTGATTTGATTTCACGCCGTTTGGGATTTCACTTGCGGTTGTGGAAAATACTCCAGTGATTGCAATGCTGTTATTTCTTTAATAGAAGCAAACAAGAAGGAGTTTTACGTTTATTGTTGAAGTTGTGTGAATGCAAGAGAAATTGCAAAGGCGAGTGAACTGCTGTAAGGAGTGAGATCATACATCATATTGTTTTGAGCTGAGATTGGTTGGTTGGTGTGCTTTTGCGCTGGGATTCGTTGTTCGTGTCAGGGTGTTACGCTGGGACTGGATTACAAGAAAGTGAATAACGTATTTGGATTTGACAACAAAAATTGTGAAACTAGTAGTCTTAATCGGATTGCTTTGTTGAAATTTGACATATACAGAACCAATCAATAATATTTGATTGAAACTTGCCTTGTCTCTCGTTGCGTTAAAAAAATTTAATATTTTAAGGAATTTAGGAGTAAGAGGAAATGTTACTAATCCAATACAGAAAGGTAAAGAGGCACCTCCTGAAGGTACGCCTACAAATTTTATGACAACTGAGCATGGGTTACACACTTGTTTATGGCTTTTGCCAATGGAGCAGAATCACTATCACTGATAAAGAAGGCACATTCAGCTTCCCTAGATACTGGACATGTAATACAAGTATTCTTGATAATTTGAGAGGAAAGTTGCATGAGATGAAGCCACCACCTAGACCCACTCAATATGAAGCTCTGGATGTTTGGGGAAAAGGTGCAAGGGAGAAGGAGAGGGAAAATACCTGAGAAGGACAAAATAAGCGGTGCAGAATTATGAGGATGCTCAATGGATTGAAGAACAGAGTAGGTGGAGAAAGACTATTATAGAGGGAACAATATTATATTCAAATATCACTATGGAAGCAGATAAGAAGGGACATGAAAACAATCACCACAAGAGAGATGGAATAAGACAGATACTGATTCTGGGGATGAGATTCTAGAGCAGATGCTAGCTTCAAAACCTTCACTATATACAACGCCTAGTGATCACAGAGAATCAAGTGCTGATGCGAGTGCCACAGTTACAAGTGCTTCTGTATATCCAAATTTAGCACAGATTGAAAGACCCGTACAGATACTCCAAATCATCCCACCAGTGTTGGCTCAACCACAGGTTGCAATTCTGACTGTGACTAATGCAATTGGAGTGCGTACCGCAGCCCAAATAATGCCAGTAAATGCCCCAATATTGCCCAGAGTCATCAAGCCACTGGAGGTGTACCTACCACAGGGTTTATTCCGCCTTCACAAAATTCTCAGATTGTTGTGTGGAGACCCCCACAGACAGTACAAGCACTACTTGATAGAGGGACATAAGTCTTCACAGCCCCTATTACTCATAGTGACATAAATGCTATTGAAGGCGTATATTTGGCAACTTGGTTAGAAGAAGCAGCAGGAATTAGAAAAACAAAAAGCACAGAGGTGCAAGAGAGGCCAGACACGGAGAAGGAAAAGCCTTTAAATGCCTTTTCAATTGTAGGTGGAATTAGAAGAAATAATAAGGGGATGTTTAGAATTCGAGCATATTGAGCAATATCGAAGAAAGTTTTAATTTACTGGTGTAAGGAAATTACATGAAGAGCAGTTTTAGTGCATGACAAAATTGACAGAATTGACACAGACATACAAAATTGATATTTCTAAAAAGATTTACTTGCAGAGAAACTATAAAGTTCAATTAGATGACCCAGCATTAAAGAAAATTAAAATTTCAGGAATGCTTTTACACATTATGAAACTAATTAAATGCATTTGCAAATGGAGTGAGACTGGGAAACTAGAAATTAAATGGGCAAACAAGCATAAAAAGAAAAAGAGAGAAGCCACTATAGCAAGAAAGCAAGATGAGGGAAGTGAGGAAGAAATGACAGCATACCCACTCAGAGAAATAGCAGGAGGGATGTATGTACATGTTCCTTGGAGTAGAGGTGAATTTGGCTGCATTTATGAGCAATTTCCTGAAAATGAGAGATAAACTGGTGCAATGGTATGCACAAGTGAAGCAATCCATAAAGATTTGGAAGGTGTTGTGGAAAGATTTGAATATGTTTTTTGACATTGTAATACCTCCTGATTTATAGCCTGAATGTAAGACTGTGGTACAATGGACGAAAGAGTAGCCTGTGAGGGAGACTAGGACAAATGCACCATTTCCTGTAGTGATGGAGAAATGTGAGGCAGTGATTACTTTACTGAAAGGCAGAGTGCCACTGAGAGATTTAGGTTGGCTTAAAATTAAAAGAACTACCCAAAAGTCAACAGAAACAGTGCATGAATACTATGAATGATTGTTACAGGTGTTTCAGCAGTACAGCAGATAAGAGTATCCGGAGGAAAAGGATATGAGGATTTGCGTGTCACTGTTTGTTGTAGGACTAAAGCCAGAGATCTGTACACACATAACTCTAACCGTAATCTGTTGCCAGAACAAGTCGCTCGATTAAATCTTGAGATATGCTAAGTAATGTAATGACGAGTTAGACAAGAAGCAGAAGAAAATTAAAGAGAAGTTTATGTTGACACAAATTAAGTTGGCTCAGAAAGGTTTTCAGAATGCTTCTTTTGCAGTACATCAAGGGACTATGTAAGGAGTTGCAGTTTCACAGGTTGGTTTTAATAGAAATCAAGGAGGATTAAATATGTTTCATGGTAGAGGTAGAGATGTTCCTGTAGGTACAGGTTCTGGAGCAGATGTTGCTGCAATGAAAAAGATTACTCCCTGCCACAGCTGTCATATAATTGGACATTGGAAAAGAGAGTGTAGTTATAATCCTAATAATAATGGTGAAAATGTACAGATGCCAAAAGGAATGAAAATGCAAAATATGTCTACACAGTGGATGCAATTGCTTATGCAAGTCAGGTCCCAATGATGCCTGCCCCACCTGTCCAAATGAACTCCCAAAATACGGGAAATCGTCTATTAGATTTAAATCAAATACCAACATTGAATACAAATATTTCCAAAATTCCATGCCACAATTTCAAAATCCAAACTCACATGATTTACAGCAATATCCCTTTTTCGAAATTGATGGTTCAAGTTCTGATAATTCCCAATGAAGGTGCCTGAGAGAGGAGGAAGATTGCGTATTTGGCACAGTCTGAGAGGTAGACCAGTATCATTATTAATTGAAACAGGTGCTACCTGATCCACAGTTAAAACAGTGGAAGTTCCAGATCTACCTCTCTCAGGGAAAACTATCTAAGAATTAGGAGCTACAAATAAACATTTCAGGAATCCCGTTTCAGAAAAGGTCCCAGTATAAATAGGTTAATTTGAAGAAAAACACCAGTTTGTTTTCTGTGACTCTAGCCCTGTAAATTTACTAGGGAGAGATTTGCTGAGCAAGTAAATTGCACCATTTTCTGCACACCGGATGGTGTTGCTTTTCAGACCCATGATGAGGATGTAGATTATAAGATGGTTGGACAGCAAAACAAGAGAGAAGTGTTCCCTTTGTTTACGATTGAAGAATTACCTGATAATTTAAAACAAGCAGTAAATGAAGAAGTTTGGGAACTCACAGAGAAGTATATCAAACTTATAAAAGGTGTAGAAGCAGTCCGAATTATCGTAAATTCACCCCATACCATTTAACACCAGAGGCTATTTCAGGAATAACACCAGTCATAGAAGACATGTTACAGAAAGGAATGTTGAGGGAACTGATTAGAAGTCCCTGCAACTCTCCAATTATGGGTTTGCAGAAACCAAATGTAAAGTACAGAATAGTTCAGGGCCTAAGGAAAATGAATGAGATAATTGTTCCCTGTTGTCCTGTGGTACCGACTGTAGCCACAATGTTGTTTCAGATCCGGTGTCCTGCAAGAGAACCAATGCATCAGGTGGGTCATACCTTAGATGGGATATTCACAAATAACCCTGACCTAATCAACGTAAAGACATCTCAACTGGCATCTACCTTCCCCTCACAAGCTTTGCAGAGTATGCAACCAAACCTTCTTATTGCAATTTTAGATGACACCCCCCTGGTTCTCTCTGCTGTTGTTGAGGCCGCTGCCAAACGATATAATTGATAGCTGGAAACTGCTTCTAATCGACTAGCTACCATTAGAACGGTGAAATGACATGGCATAGTCCTTCTGCCCAGTGGCTCTCTCTGAAACTTAGGGAGTGTAAGCAAAATTGTAGAAAGCAGGAAAGGAGATGGAGACCTGCCTATAAAGTGGAAGAGAAAATAAAATGTAGACAGTGCACAGTTATCTACATAGATCTTATCCTGAAAACCAAATTATCATATTTCATAAGATTGAAGAAGCTAAAGTCTCAAATAAAGAACTTATTCGAACAATTACAGAACTAACTAATAACTGTAACAGAAAATCTGTGATTGCTAGTCAATCTTTCTGTTATACTCTAGCACATTTCTTTCTGGATTGGCATGGGCCAATCATAGCGCAGTCTTCTTTGAATTATCCCTCCTACAGTCCAATTCCAACATGACAAAATCACCATCTACCTTCCCCTCACAAGCTTTGCAGAGTGTGCAACCAAACCTTCTTATTGCAATTTTAGATGACACACCCCTGGTTCTCTCTACTGTTGTTGAGGCCGCTGCCAAACGATATAATAGATAGCTGGAAACTGCTTCTAATCGACTATCTACCATTAGAACGGTAAAATGAAATGGCATAGTCCTTCTGCCCAGTGGCTCTCACTGAAACGTAGGGAGTGTAAGCAAAATTGTAGAAAGCAGGAAAGGAGATGGAGAACTGCCTACAAAGTGGAAGAGTAAATAAAATGTTGACAGTACACAGTTATCTACATAGATCTTATCCTGAAAACCAAATCATCATTTTTCATAAGATTGAAGAAGCTAAAGTCCCAAATAAAGAACTTTTTCGAACAATTACAGAACTAACTAATAACTGTAACAGAAAATCTGTGATTGCTAGTCAATCTTTCTGTTATACTCTAGCAAATTTCTTTCTGGAAAAAGTAGAAACAGTCTTTAATATTTTCTCCAATTCTAAGTCGGTGTCCACCATGCTACTTGCTAATATGGGCGACCCACCCCTCAAAACAAGTACAATTCTGAACGAGTTCACCACCCCACCCAGTGAGGACATTAGGAATCTATTGCAAACTCCTACTTCGGGTTCCCTGTACTATCCCAGCCTGCCCAATATTGCTAAACTTGCAGCACAGGTTATTGCGTCCAAACTGGCTCCTATCTATCAGGCTATGTGTAAAACAGGTATTTTCCTCAGTATTTGGAAGAAAGCAGCCTAGATTCCCTTTTAAAAAAGCCTCACTTGACCAGAACGACCCAACTAACTATCATCCAATTTCCTATTTCCTTTACCAGCCAAAAGAGCTCAAAATGTTCTGCACAACGACCTTTATTGAATCTAACAAACTACTAGACACCACCCAATGCTGTTTTTGAAATGGGCACAGCACGGAGACAGCTTTGTTAAAGGCAACCGAAGAGACCAGACAGGCTTGGAATCAAGGAAAAGGGGCAAGCCCTATCCTGCTTGAACTCTCGGCTGCCCTCAACTCCGTCAGTCACAAACTACTACTAGGTCAGCCGCTAACTGTGGGATCTCAGGCCTGGCCTGGGACCTGTTAAAATCATACTTAGCAGATCGGGAGAAAGTAGTAAAATTGGAGAACTACACCTCTCATGCTTCCCCCTTCCACGCGGGGTCCCTCAGGGATCCTAACTGAGCCCTACCCTTTTTAGGACTCGCATAGGCAGCGCATGTGCTGCCTCTACGAGGCATCAAGTAATTAATATTAAGGGTGAAACTCCACCTATTGCGTTTTTTTGTTTTGTCCCTTGCCATTGGTTTAAATCTGGCATTGCTCTTTTAAATTCTCTCACTATTGGCTGGTGGGCCGATGCGTCACTTCAGTTTTCTTCCGTTTTCGGAGGAAGCAGCATCGATCAACTACAGTTCCCTGACGCTGCAGGGCAGTGTCTTTTCAATTGTAGGGACTGCTTTGTTGTTGCCTGGTGCCTCCTCTCACGCCCGGACAGGACCAGGACGCACTTGGACCCACAGTAGGTCTTTTTTCAGCTTTACAAAAGGAAATCAATGGCATGAAACTGGGTATGTTGCTATGTTACATTGAAAAGCAGATGTAGTATTCCCCATTTTCCTTTTGCTGTCATGTTTAGACATCCGTTCGATTTTTTATTTTGCATAAGCGCGATACCTCTGGGGCTGCGCCTGCATCGAACACACTATATGCTATTATTTGTAAGGAGACCCGGGAGGAGAGCATTATCAGCGCATTAGTGCAACTTAGATAACAAGAGGAGGTGGCGAAAAACTGAGAGCGGCCAACTTGTTTAGTTTCAGTGTTTCCCCGTTCATGCCTCGTCGCCGCATGCAGTGTGATAACCTCTTGCTGACCCCGTCCCAAACCTCAGCCACAGGAGCTGCTCATGAGCCACCCTCTACCACCCAGTAGAGACAGAAGTGGCGAGGGCAAGACAACGGAATACAAACCCGTCTACCAGCAGGACCCAAAACCAAACGGGATCGGGCGAGTTAGCCCACCGCTCCCTTCGTAGCTCTGAAGATCAGCCCCCGCACCGGAGCCGCCGGCCCACAGCCAGCATCAATGTTGTACGGACCGAGGATGATGCCGGTAAGTGCTGCCCTACTGTTAAAACTTGCTAACATGGCCAAGTCCACAGAGATATGTGCGGGTGTCTAAACCGGCAACAAAACGGCAGGGCTGCCCAATATGTATCGGTAAATATTCACTTGCAGTAGGGCTTTAAGTAGGGCAGCGCAGGCCGCTCTTTTTAAATTTTGGGCGCCTCCCCCAACCCCATGTACGAAGGTGACAGGGCTCGCCAACCGCAAAGGTGGCAGGGCTCGCCAACCCCGGGATGTACTCCCCTAGCCCCCGTCAAGCTCCTCTGTTCGCTACGACTGGCACGCTCGCGGCTCCTATTTCACGGCCGCCGTTTATTTATGCTTGTTTTTGTATTTTTGCTCCCTTCTGTCAATGTATGTGTGTGCCTGGCTCTAACGTGGCTGCCTCTCCAGACTCGCCCCGCCCTCAACCACAGCAGCGGGGACCCCCATGCCCCTGAGCACAGGGAGCACGCGCCGGGCGGCGGCGGCCGAGTCACTGAGGTAAGGCTATGAGGGCAGCGCAGGCCGCTCTTTTTTTTTTTTTGGGCACCTCCCCGACCCCATGTGCGTAGGTGGCAGTGCTCGCCAACCGCGAAGGTGGCAGGGCTTGCCAACCCTGGGATGTACTCAGCTAGCGCTGCTCCGACTAATCTCACTCAGCGTCCAAGGGGAGAGGGGGCGTTCTGATTTAGAGACAAAAATTAACAAGCAGACAGAAGAAGGAGGAGGGGCTGCCGGTTGACAGCGGCCTAACATTCTCCCTCTTTCCTAGACTGCTCCATCTTCTGTCCAGTCTGCCATGTCCCCACAAGAGTCTGACAGTAACATTTTATTCTACCCTTCAGTTTCACAACCTCCCACAGAGTTTGATACTCAACCCTCATTGATTCTGATAAGCTTTCCTCTCACCTACACCCCACCTTTTTTCGTGGTTGGCATCTTGCCCTCTATGCTAATATATTCTGTCTCTTCTAGTAGCCCCATCCAAGATACAGTGCCTATATTAGTTCTGAGTCTGATAAAGACACCTTTGTGAGTTTTATGACCCGCTGCCGTGTATCCCTTATCTGTGATCTAAAAGCTTTTGTAAAATTTGCTGAAGACCTAGAGTTCTACAATTCGTAGAGAATCGGCCAGTCAGCACTGTCAAATTGCTTAGGTATTTACGCATGTGTCCGCAAAACATAAGAGCCTGGGGCCCACCTTCATCCTGTGTGACATTCTCCTCCTTTCCCCCATCTTTCTTTGACTTGACAACCTTTCAGATAGTACCATAGCCCCTTCTCAAGTCTGAATTCCGTTCACCTTCCAAAGTCTGTGACCCTTTCAAAAACTAGATCTAAAGTATTGCCTCATGTTAATTTGTGTCTTTGTTTGAATTTTAAAAAGCTGTTGTCTTCCCAGAGAATTACATGTTTTCAAGAAAAATGTTTGTGCTTTCGGGTCATTGTTTGCTGAGGCTTCTTTCTAGTAGCTATATATAGTACACTTTCACATGCTTTAGTACTAAGTAGGCTCATCACAGCTCCATGGAATTTATTTAAGTTATTTATATAGCAAAGACATTACCTGCAGGTGTTAGGTCGTTTTATAAGAATGAACAAGATATTTATGAATAAATAAGTTACATAAGGGCAAACCACGCATCACATTTATAATCCAAAACAAGCATTTGCAATGCAATAGGTCTCGCATTTTAGAAACGTTACCGTACTTGTATTATAAATGGCAATGCCTTTTATTATTGCAGGTTATTTAAACACATAAATAAAAGGTATTGTCATTTACAAAGACAATAGCTCAAAATCTCACAATTGCGAGACCTATTGTATTGCAAATGCTTGTTAATATTTATGTCTCCCCTTCATCGGGAAGCAGCCATTACAACGCGGCTGTTTCCCCGCAATGCCATTACATCACAAGCGTAACAACGCATGCGACGTAACAACGCGTAGCCATTACTACGCGCGTTTTTACATCGCATGCGATGTAATGCCGATCCACCTCATTGTGAGGAAACAGAGGCTCTTCCGTTTCCACACAATGATGTGCACTGCCCCTCGACGTGAAGCAGGAACCAGGAGCAGAGACGTCGACGCTGAAGAGAAACCACGAGGAAAGAGAGGTAAGGGCAATTGTGCTTGGGGTGAGAGTACTGTGGGTAGTGGTTTAGGGTAGTGTTGTAGTGTCGTAGTGTTTTAGGGTTTAGGGTAGTGCAGTGGTGTTTGGGTAGTGTAGGGGGTCATGCTAGGGGTAGTGTTTTAGGGTTAGGGGTGGTGTAGGGGTGGGAATAGTGTGGGTAGTGGTTTAGGGTAGTGTTGTAGTGTCGTAGTGTTTTAGGGTTTAGGGTAGTGTAGGGGTGGGAGTAGTGTGGGTAGTGGTTTAGGGTAGTGCTGTAGTGTTTGTGTAGTGTAGTGTAGTGGTTTAGGGTTTAGTGTAGTGTTGTAGTGTTTGTGTAGTGTAGTGTTTTAGGGTTTAGGGTAGTGTTGTAGTGTTTGTTTGTGTAGGGTTTTACTGTTTAGGATAGTGTTGTAGGGTTTGTGTAGTGTAGTGTTTTAGGTTTTAGGGTAGTGTTGTAGTGTTTGTGGAGTGTAGTGTTTTAGGGTTTAGGGTGGTGTTGTAGTGTTTGTGTAGTGTAGTGTTTTAGGGTTTAGGGTAGTGTTGTAGTGTTTGTGTAGTGTAGTGTTTTAGGGTTTAGGATAGTGTTGTAGTGTTTGTGTAGTGTAGTGTTTTAGGGTTTAGGGTAGTGTTGTAGTGTTTGTGTAGTGTTTTAGGGTTTAGGGCAGTGTTGTAGTGTTTGTGTAGTGTAGTGTTTTAGGGTTTAGGGTAGTGTTGTAGTGGTTGTGTAGTGTAGTGTTTAGGGTAGTGTTGTAGTATTTGTGTAGTGTTTTAGGTTTTAGGGTAGTGTTGTAGTGTTTGTGTAGTGTAGTGTAGTGTTTTAGGGTTTACGGTAGTGTTGTAGTGTTTGTGTAGTGTTTTAGGTTTTAGGGTAGTGTTGTAGTGTTTGTGTAGTGTAGTGTTTTAGGGTAGTGTCGGGAGGGTCGTGCAGGGTAGTGTAGTGTTATTGTAGGGAGAGGACTGGGGGTTGGGGAGGGTTGTGCAGGGGTAGGGTAGAGTCACTTACCTTGCAAACTGTAACCACGAGTATAGCTTTACCACGCATGCCTTCGCGTTGTAATGGCATGCGTGGTAATGCATAGTCGTGGTAACATTTTGTGATGTAATGGCATGTAGTTTTCATTGACATTGCGCAGTAATACCTGCATTGTAATGGCACGCGTGGTATTGGTATGCGATGTATTGACATACATCCCCCTTCATCTAAGTTGAGAAGAAGCTTTGGATTCTTCCTGACCTCCTATGCAGATGACACCCAAATTGTCGCATTCATAGGAAACAACAATGCTGGCACAGGGCTCAGATTTCTTGATTACATGTTGAGTGTCCACTAGTGGATGAATTCCAATTGCCTTAAACTAAATGCAGGAAAAACAGAAGTCCTACTTTTTGGACCCCAAACATCTTTTTGGGTTCCATCACTTTGGACAGCTATCATGGGTTCTATGCCTACCCCAGTAGAAAAAGCTCATAATCTGGGTGTGATTATTGACAATAAATTAAACTTTACAGATCAGGAAAATAAGCTCACCTCATCCACCCTCTGCACCCTCAGAACAATTAAAAAGATTCTGCATACCATTTAGGGTCCAGCACCCTCTGCTTGACATTTAAAATCCTTTCACTCCAATGGGGTATAGACCCTTAATACCTCTGTTGTGTATCCATTCAAGGCAGTGTAGGAGTGTCCTTCCCATGTAATAATCACTCATGATCACGTCCATTTGTATATGGCTCCATTTTTATTTACAAGACAGTTATTCGATGTCCAGTAAAGGTGGAGAACAGCCATCACATGTTTCACCCCTCGTTAACCATGGAGCTTTCTCAAGGCTGTGTCAAATAAAGAGATGTAAGAATAAAATGATCTTAGTTATAGTTTCAGTGTTTCGAGAGGGACCGTCACCGAAAGTGAGAGCGAGAGGTTCCCGTTGTGTTCAGTGTTCTGAACAGGCGTCCAGTGTGAGTACATTAATTGCTTACAATATTTAAGTGTTCACAGATGAAGGTAAGATCAAAAATTGGTTGATAGTTAAATTAAGAATGTGAAAAAGGAAATATATTATACTTCTCTACTACACTTGATCCCGTACTAGGTCTGACCTGTTGCCTAAGAGGGGTTGTCATGGTAAGTACTAATCTGCAAAGAGCAGGAACATCGGGTTTGGTTACACTTTAACTGTTATGTTATGTTATGTTATGTTATGTTATGTTATGTTATGTTATGTTATGTTATGTTAGATATTTTTATAACGCGCAATAGTTACTCCAAAGAGTGTCCCAGCGCAAAGCCAAGAGAAGAGATAACAAAAGTAGATGACTACGGGAACAGATGAGTTTTAAGAAGTCTCTTAAAACAGAGCGGGTTACGAGTGTTACGCAGGAAAAATGGAAGAGCATACCAGGCCAGGGAGGCTTTAACCGCGAGCGAGCTGCCCCCCACCGTGGACCGGGAGAAACGCGGCAACCTGGCCAACAAAAGAGCTGAAAAGGAGAACCGCCTCTGCAGATAAATGGGGCCCAGATTGTGAAGGGCCCTGTGGGCAATAACCAAGGCTTTAAATTTGACCCTCTCCACCATGGGTAGCCAATTCAGGGCGCGAAGATGAACACGTACACTACTTCTTCTGGCGATTCCAAGAAGCAGCCTTGCGGCTGCATTCTGGATCACTTGTAGTTTATTCATGGAGTAGCCGGGTAGGCCGACATACAGGGCATTGGCATAGTCCAAGCGAGACAAAACCAGCGCCTGAATGACTGTTTCCTTGGCAGACCTTGGGAGAAGGGGGAGAAAACTCCTAAGAACATGGTCCTACACTCTGTGGAGCTATTGTTGACAAGAATGAAAACACAGTACCTAACCCATAATCACTTGACAAGAGGCAAGCAGACCATTCTATCCTGTGATGATGTAGTTCTCAAAAGGTGTTGTGCTTAACTCTTCAATTTTGTTGTCTGTAAATATGCTGATTGTGATTAAATAAAACATGATTGCCTAGATGTCATGGATTTATGCACCAAACCAAGACCAGATATTGAAGATGAACCCCTAATTTAGCCCGACCATGTAATTTGTGTACACAGATCATGTTTCAGAGGTAACAATGCTACACTAAGAACAGCATATGTAGTGTGCACAATAAATTATGTTAATGAAGCTTCCTGCTTTCAAAGAGTTACCTCAGCACAAGTTGCCGAATTGATTGCCCATAAAAGAGAATGAAGTTTAACTGCACAAATGAGAGTTGCCATTTTTACAGATTGCCCGTATGGGTTTGGTGTTATCTACGACTTTGGGCAATTATGGTCACAACAAGGTTTTCAAACTTCTTCAGGTACCCCAATACGGAATGGAATCCACATCAAGAATCTGTTGGAGGCTTTGTAGTGGCCCAAGAAAGTTGCACTGGTTAAATGTGCAGCTCATCAAAGTGGTAATGGTTAAGTTGCCATGTGTAATTGATATGTGGATTCAATAGTACGGTTTTGTGCTTTGTTGCTCTTCACATTTAATGGAAATTTCACATGTGAGCCCTAGGAAGAGAGTTAATTAAAAATGTTGATGAAAGTCACTGGTACTTGGGATGAATTAAAAAGAGAGTAGGAAAATGTTTCAGAGGCAGAACAGAACAGTTGGATAAAAGCAGGTTGTGAGAAAAATGCAAACAACATTTGGATGTCTGCTGATGGGAGACCAGTGTTGCCCGATAGCTTGTTGTTTCCAATGGCTCAGTATTATCATGGATAGACACATTTAGGAAGGGGTTCTATGGTGAGACTCTCTAGGCAAAGCTCGTACAATCCCAGATTTCGAGTGTTGGCTGAAGAAATTTACCCCTGATGTGTCATTTCCCAACAAATGAACACAGGAATTTACACATGTCATACTGACACACATGGAGGATCAGGTGATCCCTTCAACAGAATGCTGATGGACTTAATCAAAATGCTGGTTTACTTACTGCACTCCACTGACGCCATTGGGGGGAACCGCTATAAACAACATCTGCTGTTCCTTGCCCTTACTATTGCCAAGAGGGATATTGCACAGGGATGGAAGGCGTCATCTCCCCCGACCATAGGCAAATGGAAGAACGAATGAGATAAATGTATGGGGACCGAGATTGCAGTCTTTGAGGCCCGGGGCTGCCCCAGGAAACATCGCAGGATGTGGACACGGTGGACGACATATCGTGGAATTGACCTGCCCCTCCTACCCGAAGAGGATCCATGAGTGACGCCCTCTGACTCCTGACGTGTATCACCGTATGATATATCAGTTGATCGTATTATTGCTTTGCTATGATGTATATTTTGAATCTGCTCAATTATGTACTGTATTATGGAGATTGACAACTGTCTGTATAATGGTTGTGTTATTGTTTTACCTGCATGTTTGGCAGGTATTGTTCGGTATCATAAAAATGGTTATCGATGCAAATATTATCCCTATGCTCACACAGGTCATTGTAGGACTTTCGCCCGTTGTACTGCAAAATAACCAAATAAAATTTGTTTAAAAAAAAAATGCTGGTTTACAATAGGCTGAGATATGTTCTAATCATTGTGTCCATTTTCTCGAGATGTGTGGAAGCCTATCCAACTCAGAGAAATGTTAGCCTCACTGTAGCAAAACTGTTATTGCGTGAGTTGATACCCACGTGCAGAATGCCAATTTTTTCTTGAGTCACATAGAGGAACTCATTTTAATAATGAGGGTCTGAAAATGATCTGCACAGCATTATAAACTGAGAAATGATTACACTGCAGTTACAGACCTGAAGCTTCTGGAATAGTCGAACAGGTGAACATGACTATTAAGTCTCGATCGGCCAACATTTGTGCTTCAGCTTCTCTGAAATGGCCAGATGCACTACCCTTGGTGTTAATGAGTATTTGAAGTACTCCAGACAGGAAGACGAGTTTGTTGCCACTTGAAATTCTCATTTCTGAGGTTACCATCTGTCCCCAAAAATTCCCTCTTGAATATCACTGATGATATTAGTTTGGATTGCTACAAAGGTTTGGCTGATGGGGTACATTCTATTTCTCATCGGGTTTTGGCAACAACACAAGATCCACATCAAGAGCAGTGCCATGACCTAAGTCCTGGTGACTGCGTCAGGATCAAGAAGCACATTTATAAGATTTGTCTAGAGCACAGATGGTAAGGCCTATTCCAGGTCATTTTGATGACAAATACTGCTGTTAAATGTGCTAGAATTCCACACTGGATTCATGCCTCACACATCAAGCAGGTGAGACATCCAGAGAAAGCAATTGTGATCTTTGATCCTGAAAGAAGAGGATTGGTACACCAACACCTGAGAGACCGCCCAGACCAACAGCACTGTTGCCTGTACAAGAGGAAGAGAGGGGTGAAAATCAACAAGTTGAATGAGAGATTTAAGTGCCTGAATTTAAACAGTGGAATCGAAGTCCGTAACGAAAAATGAAGTAGAGACTAATCCTCAGAACGGAAGTGCTACTAAAAGTGTGCCCACACAGACAGATGATCCAGGTGAAGAAACAAGTACTGGTTCAAGGAGAGTAAATTTACAAACTGAATAGCCACAAAGCTATGAAAACAGAAACCTGAGAAGAAGCTCATCAATAGCAGTAATATCAGAGACTATACCTAAAGAAACCGAGTCTAGTGATGAAATTGGTATAGAACCAAATCAGCAAACTCTGAGAAGATCCAAAAGAGCAAGGGTGCCTTATCGCAGATACTCAGCACATGAGTGGCCATATTACGTAAACACAGCATTGAATGTCACTTTGGAAAACTTGTGAAAAGTGAACTCTGAACTGCTAGAACCCCCTTGAAAGGCAATCTGGAAATTTGAAAGGAAAAGATTTTTTTTAAAAAGGAGAAACACTTATTTTTTATGTTTTTTATTTTTTAGGGGCACAAGTCATCCCTTAGGGATCTCAAGGTGCCGAAGACATCAGATACAGGTCACAATTCCATAAGGTGATTAAAGATCGAACAACCATGGTTTCAGGAGTATCTTGAAGGAGATTAGGTCTGAGCAAGAATGAAGACGCAAGGGTAACTGATTCTAGTGTTTGAGAGCTAAGAAGGAAAAGAAGCGGCCACCATATCTATATATATGGATACGTTTGGGGTGTAGCAATAGATTCTCACTGGATTTGAGCCAGCGTACCGAGATATATGGCTGCAGTTTGTTTTTCCCATGAAGTGATTTAAAGACCAAACACATAAGTTTGAAGAGGGCACACTTTTTTATGTCAAGCCAGGGGAGGGAACGTAATAAAGGTTCAGATGGAGACTGCGAAAGAAGATTATAGGCGAGGAGCGCTGACGTGTTCTGTACCACCTGAAGTCTGGAAAAAAGGACTTAATTCATTGCGACCATAATGGAATTCCCATAGTCCAGACAACTCACTATCAACGCCTGGACTAGGGTTTTCCTGGAATGCCTGCCTGCAGAGGAGTCCAGTGAAAAGCTTTCCTGACCAGGTTCCAGAGATTGTTTTGACACGTTCGTTCATGGAAAGATTATCGTCCAGAAAGACACCCACATTTTCAACCAGTTTTTTAGGCGTATGGGACGATCCAAGTTCAGATGAACACCAGTCAGTAGACCAGATTGAGTGGGCCTTCCATCTTACTAGTGTGGAGCTGAAGGAAATTAGCTGTTATCCATGCTGCAATTTTTAGCATACCATTTTTAAATTTGATTTTGGTAAATTCCGGATTAGAATCCATGGTGATGACAAGCTGCGTGTCATCAGCTTAGGAAATTGTATCAAAATCACAGCACCTGGTAAGCCCAGCCAGGGAGCCACTAATATGCTAAAAAGAGTAGGGCTCAAAATCGATCCCTGTGGCGCTCCTTTATCCAAGAGCATGGTTTTGGAATGATTGGGATCCATTTGTACTGTGTGAGTTCGCTCTGATAAAAAGGTTTCCACCCATTTCAGAGCTTTACCGCTGACAGCAATCTCCTCCAGTCTCTGGATTAGAATTGGGTGGGAAATAGTGTCAAACACTGCTGATAGCTCAAGGAGAATCAGCATAGCTGAATTCCACTGATCTAAGGCAAGTCTGATTGTGTCAGTAACATCCCTTAATGCTGACTCCGTGCTATAAGAGGCATGGAAGCCTGACTGGGAGGAATCTAACAGGGAGTTGGATTCTAAAAAAGGCACCAATGGATGATTTACCAACAACTCTGTAACTTTGGCGATGAAAGGGAGCAGTGATATAGGCCTATAGTTTTGCATGTCTGTGGGATCAGCCATAGGTTTTTTTAAGAATGGGTCTGATCCGTGCAGTTTTCCATTTAGATGGAACAGTTGTCAGCTTAAACAGAAGATTGCATAGGTCCGTAATGGGAGCAAGAAGTATTGGAGCCAGAGTGGCTATAATGTAAGGGGGGTGGGATCCAACGTGGATCAAGATTTTATCCTATTTTGCTGATCCAATACTTGATCAAGGGTAGCAGAATAACTCAAGAACTCATTAACACTAAAAATCTCATTGATAAAATTAATTGTGTTGCTAGGCCTATGTTATTTTAGCATTTTATTTTACAGTAGAACAACATAGGCCCGAGTGAGTAGTAGAAGAGTGGCGTCAACATTTGAGAAGAACACAAAGTAGGGTTTAGGATTGTCTAATTAGTAACTGAACTTCTATAAGACTAATATCGTCAACTCAAGAAGCACGGAACTGACTCAAAGAGAAATGTGTTACATTAGAAATAAGTGTAAATATATTATGTGTTCAGTTCTTGTAATAACAGTAATAGTGATTTCTATAGCACTAATATGATTTTACTTAACACCAGAGACAGGAAACAAAACAAAGAATTCTATTAAACTACACACATACCTTAGCGAAGAAGATCAATTTAAATATTCTTTTGTGAGTTATAACCAAAGTAGATTTTTCTACTAATGTTTACTCTAGATTAGTACAAGAATACACTAATGTCATGGATGCAAAAGAATGTTATGTCTCCGCACACTTACCAAAGTCTGTTTCAGAAGAAGTAACATACTACTACATGCCTTCATCTTATGCAGTAGTTTACAGACGAGGACACTTTGAATATTTCTATTCTAACTATGATCTAATACTTTCTAGGGTTCCTTTGGTAGAAATAATTAATTTACGCCTGCAAGTAAAAGGAATGGATACAACCTGGTACTATTTCTTCCCACACAGGTCTATAGATTGAGTTCAAACTCACAAGAACATGTTGAATGTGACCAATGTAGAAAATATACATAATGGCTTTTGGAAGAAAGGTATCCTAAAATAACACGAGCTAGTGATAAAAATAGCAATGTTTTAGAAAATGCTTGGAAAAAGAAAGAGAATGAATTTCGAAAGAAGATGGTTTACCCTAAATTAAGATTTGAAAGCCAAAACAAAGGGAAAGTTTGTGTTTACAGAAGAAGGGTACCCAAACGAAACAGACATGTAGGAATTAGTAGTTGTCAACACACATTTGAACTTACAGGATGAACTTTGCAGTTTTTGCAAGGAGAAGAGTGTGATGTGTATTTCTTGTTACCAGCAGACTGGGAAGGTATTTGTTATTTAGCCATACCAATTCCTAAGATGTATGATGTGCAAAGCTTAGATGCATTAACAATGACATTATCACATAGATAGAAATGAAATGCAGAAACTGGAACAGGCTTAATAGAAGACATATTTGGAGCAATCATTCCAACTGTATGTGTCATTTTAAATGACAAAAAGATCAGAAAGGTGGCTACTGTTGTTGACAAGATGATAAGGAGCACATCTGAGCTTTGCTTATGATTAAAACTGAGTTAATTGCGATATGGTCGATATTATTTCAAGACGGACTTGCAATAGACATTTTGCTCGCAGAGAAGGTGAAGTCTACAAAATGCTTCAATTAACTCACTGCTTACCTGATGAAAGTAAGGAAATAGAAGGCTATGCAAAGAACTCATCTGATGAATATCCACTCTGAAATGAAATTCACATAGGAAATTAATTTGTGTGATGGTCAAGATAACCATCAGATGGGGGCTAGATAGAGCAGGAAATTGTAGCTTAAAATAAGTACCATCATTTGCAGTACACATTAACAAGAACATTCTTAAAAGAATGAAAAGTAGAAAAAATTGCCTTTTTTTTAAACATGCTAAATTAACTTGTAGCATGATGTTTTGAAGTAAGCACTCATTTTAATTGTAATTACACTGCTAGGTCAGATCAGGCCTCATTTATCTTTCTATCTTTCAGTTAATATTCTTGTTCAATAAATAAATCCTTTTAGGAAATTTTGAACTATGCAATATTATTTGATAAATGATTAAAGAATTGACTTGTTTAAACATGTAATCTTTGGTGACTCTAAAATGTATTTCTTCTTTTATTAAGCTACATGTTCTCAACATATTTAGTAAGATTTTAGCTGCCACATATTCACAAAGCTGAATACTGACTAGTGTATTAAAACAATAATGCTCACATGAAGATGTGTATCTCATGACTTAATGTTGTAGGTTACAACTATAATGTTTTTGCCTTTAGAATAGTTTATTATTAGGCAGTGGAATACTCAATAGCTAATAGTTTAGACAGTAGGGTTCTCGTGAGATCTCAGAATGAAGCTTACGCACATGAATGTTTAGCGACTAAGTTGACACGTACCTTGCTGACTTCGTGTGTTTACCGTGGGAATAAAGGAAGAAGCAGCAGACCATCAGATGATACTTCCTCATTAGCTTGAGGTCTCCTAACACCAGCATGGATTGTTAAATGTGTTTTTGTGTTTATAATATATGTTTTTCTAGTTAGAAATAGTGTGTGCTGCCCAGACTGGTCCAGGCTATTCTTTTGCAACCTTCTTTATTTACCTTAGCACTTTTTACCCTATTCGCTGTGTGCTACGGTCATCTCTGTCACCTACTACTTTGTGGGTGTCTATTGCCTTTAAAAGTTATAGCTACTGGTGTGACTAATTTCTCAGCTTGATTTTTAACAGTTGTTTCTGGAAATACTCTTCATGAGGAGTTAGGCTTCAATCTAATTCAATGCTCCTTTAAATATTGCTCTTTTCCAAAAGGGCTCTTTATGGATTCTGGTAGTTTAGAATCTGTTTAGAGTAGAATAGGAATTAATTTTGCTAATGGAACATCCTGTAATTTACTTGACTGATTGATTCTAACTATGACTTTTCTTGCTATTTCTGTAAACGAATTTATCTGATTTATTAATTTGAATGAATAGACAAAACAAATGTTAAACTTTTATCCATAAATAACTGATCCAAACTCTCATCATTGACTGAACTAAATGACTAAGTTGATGATATCTGTTGAGATGTTTTTTATTGATGCTCCATTCTAAAATGGTGACAAAGATCCATTGCAGAGATAAAGATTTTGGTGCGGAGTTGGAAACCTCCATTGTAAGTTATAGGTTGAACTAAAATTTTAAAGAAAAATATATCCGCGCCAGCAGAAGTTCAAAGTCTGCTTTCAACCTGTCATACAACCTCATATAGGACTCTTCCCAGATGTCTCCTATCGTGGATATCCCTATGATGTCCTAGGATTTGAATCCTGACAGTTTGGTCACAGAAGATAACCATGCCCCATGCTACAAGGGTGTCATGTTCGTAATGAGTATATACCAATCTATCTCTTGATGTACCTTTTGGCAATAGTCCAAGGAAATACTTGTGACCTGCAGGAGAGACCCGTCCACCATCCAGTACCGACAAGTGCAGTGAGATTCCTTTACACTCCATCTCAAGGTGGATTGCCAGTACCAACCTGTCTGCCAAGAACCAATCATTGAGGGAAAGCCACATGCGCCACCCAGTAATACAGTCTGTGAATCCCAAGCTACCGTCGTACAGGTATTGAACACATTTAGCAAAAGAGACCTTGGGGATCCCACCTGCCAGTGGCGGCTGCTCCATGTGGGCAAATGAGCATTGCCACGCCCCAGCTGCAGTAAAAATGAAAAATAAAATGGTAATAAACTTTGCTTATTACCATTTATTTTTTTCCTCTTGCAGCCCAAGCGGCGAGGGTAGGATGGGGCCATTGCTGCAGATTGGCACCAATGAGGAGTGGTGACAGCAGCCTAAAGTCCACATGTCACTTTGGCTGTCTCTCTTGCACTCAGCCAGCCTGACATGTGCACTTTAAACCTCTCCAATCCAAGCTGTCTTAGGCAGCTGAGTGGAGTGAATGCACAGGCACCCCATGACTGAAAGAGCACTGATCATGCCTGCTTCAACAAATCCTGGTGCTTCTCTCATGCTGGTTTACTGCATGAGAGCAGCATCTGGATTAGTTAGGGGGTTTGATCTAGGGCCCCATACAACTGAAGAAGAACACCAGTACCAGAGAACATGCAGGCAGTAGATAAGTAAATATTTTTGGGGGTATTCATATATTTAAATAGCATAAACAGTAACTAAAATTGCTAACATTCATTACATTAATGTTTTAAACTTCACTTTAAAGTTTATCATTAAAATGTTAATGTAATGCATGACAGTGACTTAGTGGCTGTTTATAGCTTGCATGCCAAGAATGTAATTTAATTTTGCTCGGCTGCACAGTGGCACCTCTTTCACCCACTGATAGGCAGTGTGAGAAACTCGCACTGCCTTCATAATCAACTCCAGAGAGCTTAGCCATGGCTCATTATGGACATGGTTTATAACAAGCCACAATTGAGAGCTTTGTCTCTAAGCCTAAAGCCATTGCTGGTGTCTCTCAGTGTCAGTTTGCTCACCTCACCACTTACTATTGTCGGCAGCCACCACTGACACGTTCCCAGAGATAACTTTTGAGTTCAGATTGCAGCCTGCTGAGGAAGCCAATCAATTGATCAGTGCTTTTGCTAGAAAATGTTCAGTTGGAGCTTAGAGCTGAAATTCATGGAAACATTAAACAAGAATATATATTTTTTCTATCAATTCAAGTCAATGAAGCTAAATCACTAACTGAAACTTTTTTTCACTCATTGAAAACCTATCTAATGTGCAGGATCTTCAGCAGGAAGCTCAGAACAGCCGTGAGGAGAGGATTTAATTCATATGTACAATACTAGCCTCATTATTCTGACAAAATCCCACTTCCCCTTGGTAGATTTGAAAGAAAATGTACTCTGGCAGGAACTGGAAGTCAAAAGATTCCTTATGAACAAACTCCTTCAGTAATTGGGCTACTCACCTTGGCCCATTGTCATTGTTTTTTCCTCCATTGTGTCAACATTTATTACTTGACTTTTTTTTTTTTGTGACATTCTTGGTTCTGCTGTCCTTACACTGTACTTTGTTTAACTTAACTTCAATGCGAACTTTCGTGCACTTTATGGTTTATCTGTGTTTTTTTTTTTTCCTGAGGTTGTTTCCTGTTCTAGTTTGAATGTAAAGCGCTCTGATATCCCCTGGGATCTTGTTCGCGCTATATAAAACTTTATAAATAAATAAATGTGCAAGGTACAACCCTGATCCCTAAGCATTCCGGGCCTGCCAGAGTCATTGACATTAGCAAGCCTATTCGGTTTTACAGGAAGCCTCGAGCTGATGGAAAACAACATCCATATTTGCTTCAACTGTAGTTGATACATTCAGGGCTACATCTCCGTTATTAACACAACATTCATGAGAGTATATTGCCCTAATACAGACAGGATTTTAAGTTTTCTTTTCCTAGAGTTGAGTAAAAAAGTGTACTTACATTTTGAACGGTGGTGGAAATGGTAGTTGACCAGTTTTTATAAATGTTTTCTAAGTCATTGTGGGCTTCTTTGTGTTTTTTTAACAAACGTACGAGGCATATCCCTAGAAGTATATAATTTTTTTATATACATGTTACTGCTGCACTTATTCTATCCACATAGATGAGAAACATGATATAATTCCTAATCATGGTGTTTTAATTGTAATCTCCTGGTTGGGCGGGCATAGTGTACCCTGCGGCCCTCTACTATAAGCAGGGCTTATCTGCTGCAAAGAGATCCTAGGCAACCAACCTGTCTGAAATATACTAAATTGTTTTGGCATATTACTCTCTGTCAATCATTATTGCCCCATAATTTGTCAATTTGAAAGTTGTTATTTATATTATGGTTGCACTTCACCCATATTCGCACCCTTGTGTGCAGCATGAGTCCGTAGGGACTGGTGGCAGTAGGCGCACTGAGTGGGTTTTGTGGAGCTCTGCATGTTGTTTTTTTAAGTTTAATGTATTCCATTTGCGGATTTACGCATGTTTTCAATCGGAAAATTACATTTTTTACCTTTTTAACATTGCACAAGGCAAGTATCATACTCTTGAATGAAGAGCACAGCACGTGTTGGGGGACGAAGGATGCTGTAGCTCCCACAGAGCACATGTGGAACTTTAGGCTGAAGCAGGCCTCACGCGGCCCTTAGAGACTCCACAATGCAAATGTAGAATTCGGGCAAAAGCGGTTCGCACACCACCCTTAGGACTACAAAGTACACACACCGGGCTATAGGCACAAAAAGGTTACATCCCACCTACAGGCATTCTTATGCCCTCAGTCAGAACTAGAGGCTGAAGCATAAGGGCATGTCTCAGGAATCCCTTAACGCAAGAGCTGACTCAGTCAGTGACATAGATGTACCGCTCCTATCTTGATAATGCTAAGTACAATTATAAATCATACTATTTGTAATAGAAAGGCAGATGCTATGTCATTTAAATGTCTTTTGTGTGTGTAGCAACCAATCTGCTCAGTGTAGTTCTCCTGCCTGAACTGCAGCTTCAGCAGCCTCCGAGCCGCCGAACCGCCTGCCGAGAAAGGGCGCAACCACCTCAGATGCATCCTACTCAATACCCGCTCCGCACGCAATCACGCCGTCGAACTCTGGAACCTAATCGACTCATCTTTCTCGGATGTCGCCTTCCTGATGGAGACCTGTATGAACGCCTCCTCTGCGCCCGACATCGCCATAGCCATCCCAGACGGCTACAAGATCACCCACAAGGACCGCACCAACGGAGTAGGAGGTGGAATTGGCATCGTCCAGAAGAACACCCTCCGGGTCTCGACCAGTACCGATGACACCTTTAGCACCGTCGAACACCTGCACTTCCAGATCCACACAGACCCCAATACCACCCTCAGAGGAACACTTGTCTACAGACCCCCCCGGACCCCGGCCTCAGTTCAGCGACACGCACGCCATGGCCTCCACAGGATACATCCTCCTTGGAGACCTGAACATCCACCTCGAGAACAACAACGACAGCAACTCCACCACCCTGATCGACAACCTCGCCAACCTCGGACTCAGACAGTTCGTCACAACACCCACCCAATCCGCCAGCCACACGCTCGACCCCATCTTCTCCACCAGCTCCCACGTCACCTTCAGTTAGACCACCAAACTCCATTGGACCGACCATCGCTGCATCCACTTTGCCTTCCAGAAACCCACCACGCACCACTGCACCCAACAGATCCACCGCCGCAGCTGGGGAAAAATCACCGAAGACCAGCTCAATACCACCCTCGTCCGGAGCCCGCCCACCGTCCCAACCGACACCGCCGCCCGCAACCTCAGGCGATGGATCAACGACTGCGCCAACACTTTGTACCCCGATCAAGAAACCCTCCAACAGGCACACCGACAAGAAAGCCGGCTGGTTCACCGCAGAGCTCCAGGCCTCCAAGCAAACCTGACGGAAACTAGATAAGAAATGGCACCAAGAACAGACACCGGACAGCCATGCGGCCCACAAGAACGCCATCCACAGACACCATCACCTCATCAGAACCGCCAAAAGGACCTCCTTCGACAACAATGCACAAAACAGCAAAGAGTTCCTCAACATTGTGAAGGAACTCTCCAACCCCAGCGTCAACACCAACGACATCCCACCATCACAAGACCTGTGCGACTCCCTTACCACCTTCTTCCACCACAAGGTCACAGACATCCACAACAGCTTCAACAACGAGACCGCCTTGACATCAATCGACACCTCGGTCCCCCCGCCCACCATCAACATCGACCCCCTGCTCACCTGGACCAATGTGAACGACGACGACACCATCAAAATCATGAACACCATCCACTCCAGATCTCCGTCAGACCTATGCCCGCACCACATCTTCAACAAAGCCAGCGCCACCATTGTACCCCATCTCCGCAAGGTCAGCAACGTCTTCTTCGAGACTGTGACCTTCCCGGAGAGCTGGAAGCACGACGAGATCAATGCCTTACTCAAGAAACCCAAGGCGGATCCGAGAGACCTCAAGAACTTCCGGCCCATCTCCCTGCTCCCGTTCCCGACGAAGGTCATCGAGAAAATCGTCAACAGACAACTGACCCGCTACCTCGAGGAGAACAACATCCTGGACCCGTCCCAGTCTGGGTTCCGCAGCAACCACAGCACCGAAACTGCCCTCATCGCCGCCACCGACGACATCAGGACCATGTTGAACAACGGAGAAACAGCGGCCCTCATCCTCCTTGACCTCTCAGCCGCCTTCGACACTGTCTGCGACCGCACCCTACGCACACGCTTCCATGCCGCAGGGATCCGAGACAAGGCCCTGGAGTAGACTAGCTCCTTCCTCACCGGCAGAACCCTGAGCGTCCGCCTCCCCACTTTCCGTTCCGAAGCCTCCGAGATCATCTGCGGCGTACCACAAGGATCATCCCTCAGCCCAACATTGTTCAACATCTACATGGCACCGCTCGCCCACATCGCCCGACTGCACAACCTCAACATCATCTCCTACGCCGACGACACCCAGCTGATCCTCTCCCTCACCAAGGACCCCCTCACCACCAACGTCCACGAAGGAATGAAGGCCGTCGCCGAGTGGATGAAGAACAGCCGACTGAAGCTGAACTCAGAAAAGACGGAGGTCCTCATCCTAGGCTCCACCCCCTCAGCCTGGCACGACTCCTGGTGGCCAACCACACTGGGAGCAGCACCAACACCCACCGACCACGCACGCAACCTGGTCATCCTTGATTCGACACTCTCCATGACTAAGCAGGTCAACGCCGTTTCGTCCTCCTGCTTCAACACCCTAAGCATGCTCCGCAAGATCTACATGTGGATCCCCACAGAAACAAGAAGAACGGTCACCCAGGCCCTCGTCAGCAGCAGGCTGGACTACGGAAACACCCTCTACGCGGGAGCCTCGGCCAAACTCCTGAAACGAGTGCAACGCATACAGAACGCCTCTGCATGCCTCATCCTCAACATCCCTCACCACGGCCACATCTCACCCCACCTGAGAGACCTGCACTGGCTCCCCATCAACAAGAGGATCACCTTCAAGCTCCTCACCCACGCACACAAAGCACTCCACAACGGCGGACCGGCATACCTCAACAGTCATCTCACCCTCTACACCCCGAACCGTCAGCTCCGCTCCACCGACCTCGCCCTCGACAAAGTCCCCCGCATTCGAAGAACGACCACCGGCGGAAGATCGTTCTCCTACCTCGCCGCCAAGACTTGGAACTCCCTCCCCATCCTCCTACGGCAGACCCAGGACCTACTAACCTTCAGGAGGCTACTCAAGACCTGGCTATTCAAGCAGTATCAGCTCCCCCCCCCTCAGCGCCTTGAGACCCTCACGGGTGAGTAGTGCGCTTTACAAATGTTCTGATTGATTGATTGATTGATGTAAATAAACTACTCTACTATTCTATACAAACAGAAAGCTAGAAAAAGGTTTGTCCACCTCCCTTGAAAGAAGCGATTGCAAACTGATGTAGGAAAACTTACCTGAGATGTAGGAACTTTCTTGAAACATTCAAATGTAATTAAAAAGATTTTTTGTGGTGTCTGTTGGACTTGGCCCTTTATACAGGGTCATTCCCAAATGATTTGCCTTCACCCTCCCACTTTCTGAACCTGTTTTTGTTTGTTTTTAGGACTCTAACTCTAAGCACAATACTACTGCTAACTAGTGCTTACGCTCTCACCCTTTAAACACTGTAGAATTGGCTTCCAACAATTGGCACATTTAATTGGCTTGTAAGCCTCTAGTAAAGTGGTACTATATGCACACAGGGCCTGTGAATTAAATGCTACTAGTGGGCCTGCAGCACTGATAGTGCCACCCACATAAGTAGTCCTTTAAACATGTCTCATGGCATTTCAGCCTGTGTGTGCAGTTTTAAACTGCCATTTCTACCTGGCAAAATAAACATTTTGCCAGGCCAAAACCTTCCTTTTTAATACATACAGGGCACCCCTACGGTAGGCCATAAACAGCTAGTAGGACTGGGTGAAGAGCGTTTACAAAGTTGGACATGTACTTTTAGGTTTTGCATGTCCTGGTAGTGAAAAACTCTTGAAATTCATTTTTCACTACTGCAAGACCTACCTCTCCAAAAGGGTAACATTGAGTTACCCTATTACATTTAATAAGTGATAACTTTCAATTGAAAGCAGGTATGAATGTTGATTTAGGTGTCTTCAGCCTGTATCCTGGATCACATGACTAGGTGTAGCTAGCAGTTAGTATTTGTGTATTGCTCCCAGACAGTGAGACAAAGGAGCATAGGTGTTCGCAAGTTGGGCCAACTCTGACTTGATGAGGGGGAAGAGCTGGGAGGTAGGAAATTCTAAACACATCTGGGGGTGGAAACCTTCAGAACCTTCTACTACTTCAAAGTTGGCATCAAGTATAAATATTGGACCCTCAGATCAAACTCTACAGTACACCTTTAGACCTGTGAAAGACTCAGAAGGACTACTGTGCTTTTCTGTAAGAAGGCCTGCCACTCTAATGCGCTGCTACCCTGCTGCATGAGTTGAAGGACTAGACCTGCATCTTGAACCCAGTATCACCAGAGTGATTTCAAGGACTAGTTGGCTGGCCTCCCGAGCAGAGCAACAAGGACAGAAAAGGCTCCAACCACCTTGAAACTAGCACCTGGACTCTCTCTGCTGTAAGTATCTGATCTCTCCCAGCCCAGATGTACTCCTGTGAGCAGAACAGATGCAACACAGTGCAAATCTTCACATCTGCTTCTGAACCTCTGCAGTGCAATGAATGAATGAAATATGTTTGTATAGCGCAAAAACAGCTGCTCCAAAAGGAACATCCCGGCCCTAAGGGAGGGTAAGACACGGTTGAAGAAATAAACAGTGGAGTCTTTTTAAGCCATTCCACATAGAATATCTTTTAAGAATGTTCAAAACTAAACAGAGAGATAGCTGCTTGTCATACCAACCCATATAGCTATTGAATGCAGAGGCCAAAATACTGGCCAAAATACTACCCACTCGCTTGATTCGTGATCTTCCTGAGCTGGTTCACCCGGACCAATTGGGATTCATGCCATCAAGGAACACATCCTTGAATTTAAGAAGGTTGCACGGGGTCTTGGGGAGGGCAGTGACCATCATAGAGGATGCAGCTGTGGTGTCGCTGGACGCCACCATCGCGTTTGACACCATTGAATGACGATACCTTTTTGTGGTTCTGGAGAGGTTGGGCTTTGGCTCTAAGTTTATAAGTTGGGTCAGGTCAACAATGCAAAATCTGCCATTTTCCATCACCATAGGGGAAAGAGGCAGGGCTGCCCACTGTCCCCACTTCTGTTTGTGCTCACTCTGGAGCCCTTGGCCTGTTGGATCCATGGAGACCCTATAATAAGAGGGCTGCGTTGGGCTGAGGGGAGGGAGGACCGCATCTCACTCTACGCGGACGATATCTTGCTATATCTGGCCTCCCCACATAGCTCCCTACGCAGGGGTCTGAACATTTTTACCAACTTTGGGTCTTACTCTGGGTATAGGATCAACTGGACAAAATCACTTATCTTTGTGCTCAAGGGCAGCCCCCCAGTTCTACCTAACAAATATCAACTTAAGATTGTTACGGTAGGGTTCAAATACCCGGGAATTTTTATTACTAATGATCCCAAGCTATTTCATGAAACTAATCTTTTACCCCCATTGCGGCGACTGGAGCGCGATGTAGACCATTGGCAGTCTCTCCCACTGTCACTTTTGGGGAGAGCTGTGTTGTTCAAAATGATGTCTCTACCCCGTTTTTTATATGTCTTGCAGAATTCTCCTGCCCTACTTCCTGCATCATAATTTAGACAGGTGGAGAGTGCACAGAGAAAGTTGCTGTGGGGAACTGGTCCACCACGTAACTTCTTCCCGAAGTTGGTCAGGGGATGGTGGATGACGGAGGAATAGGTCTGCCAAACAGTAAGAAATACTATTGGGCTGCACAACTGGCGGCCATTAATCACTGTATATACCGGCCCTCTATTGACCTGGGCTATGCCATGGATAGATGGCTCCTTCCAGGAGGTAATTACACACGAGCGCTATACTCAAAACCCGGGAAATTCCCTCTGACGTGCCCCACAAAACACTCCGTACAAATGTGGCACCTAGTCCAGAAAAATATGGGATGGGCAAAGACCATAACTCGAAGCACCCCACTGTGGGACTCAGTACAACTAGGCAAGCTCTGGAAGACTAAGGGGTTTGATAAGTGGGAGTTGATAGGGATTTTGCGGGTGGCCGACCTTTGGAAAAAGGCTGACGTTCTACCCTTCACAACCCTTCAAGAAAAATATGAACTTGCAGAATCGGAAACATTCAGATATCTCCAGATACGGCACTCCCTACAAGCAGTTTTCCCCAGGGTGGAGACCCCTCCAGAGGCCTCTCCTCTTGAAGATAGGCTTTTGGACAGGTACATGCCCAAGAGGCGATTTCCCTGACGTATTTGAAATGAATACATCACTCCCCTGATCCCATCGCGCAGTTTTGGGCAAAGTGGCAAAATGACCTACAGGAGCTAGATGAAGATGAGTGGGTGGGTGTGCTGGTGTCCCCACGGGAGGGGGCAATATCTTCTAATTTGAAGTTGGTGCAAATAAAAAATACTTCACAGGATCTATGTAACTGGGCCTATACTAGTCAAGATTTTTCCACATACTATGGGAATGTCCACATATAGCTCGATATTGGAGAGAGGTCCACTTACGCATGGGGAAAGTCATGGGGCAGGCAATCACTATTGAGGCTAAACGCTGTCTTCTAAATATATGGGAGTCAACGGACTTGGGTAGGAAAGAACAAATCTGGATGACTCTGGGGTTAATGATAGCCAAGAAAAATGTAGCAAGAAAATGGGGGCTATGTACAACCCCGAATCTTAGAGAATGGGAGGGCAACATGGACTGGTGCATGTTTCGTGAAAAAACAGTGTATGTAGCGCGAGGCTGTCCTAAGAAGTGGATGCAAATATGGTGAAAGTGGAATGACTACAGGGGTAATATCTGTGAACCACCAGCTCTGCTGACGCAACCATCCCTAGAAGAGTCAACACCCTAATATTTTGCTATTTGCTGTAAAACTGTAAATGAGAGTATAACACTGTATGCAAAGTATTATCGATTTTCATGCTCTTTGACTTGAACTATTGTAAGTCTGTGACAATGTTTTGTTAACAATGATAATAAAAATAAATTTGAAAAAAAGAATGATCAGAACTAATCTGGCTGCTGCATTCTGGACTCATTGTAGTCTGTTTAAGAATACTTCGAGGAGATCCCAGGAGCAGCACGTTGGCATAATCAAGACTCGTCATAATTAATGCATGAAAAATGATTTTTCTGGTATATGAGAGTCTTTCTTAACATTTTCAGAAGGGAGAGGCAGACTCTTGCAGTTGCATTAACAAAAGGCTTAAAAGAGATGGTATTGCCTAACTTGACCCCAAGTGTTTTTACAGTTCTTGATGGTGCCTGGGGGTGTTCCATCTCAGGAGTCCACAGGTAGGACAGATCTGGTATGGAAGGAGAGCCAAAAATCAGGATTTCAGATATTTCAGAATTTAAGCAGCGGCAGCTTAAACTGATGCCAAACCTCACATCGCAAAATTTAATTTCCTTGGAACTGCCACTGCGTGATGCATCCTCTGCTCAGGCCTTCTCATCGCAAGCACCTCGTCAATGGCATCCTCAACAATGGTGCAGAAGACTGAATCACAGCCTCACAGCTCCTCATAACCCGACATGCGCAATGCATCCAAGATGCGGGATTTCACAAAGCTCAGCTATCCAGGATTTAGGATACTTTGTTTGTTCAGTAAGCCAAACTTGGTGCCTGTTTCAGGGCCGTGACCGTCACCCTGAACTTGTGATTTTGTCCCGGTCTGGGGCAACCAGATGACCACAGTTTGTGCTTTGTGCTTCTAGTCAATATTGTTACTTAAAAGTTTGAAATTGTATGTATCCTCTTCTACTATTTGGAATTTTATCATTATGATCTCAAATAATGTATTACATTTTAATCAATTTTCCCAAATTGGTGAGGCATTTTTCTTGTGTTGTGTTTTCATTCTATTACTGTTTGAAGTGCTGCATGAATACTTTACACATTGTCCGTGAGTTAAGCCTGACTGATTTGTGCCAAGCTACCAGAGAGTTAAGCACAGGTTAATTTGGGGTTTGCTTGAGTTTCACCTTGACATAGATTGTGGTTGCTGCTTGAGTAGGGTTTCAGTTTCCTCAAACAGTGATCCCAATTTTCACTAGTGTCTAATAGGTCATTGCATTTTTTGTGTATAGTGGTAGTATGCTGTTTAACCGTTTGAGGTTTGTCTATTTCAATGATCCTGGAAATGCTGAGTTTTTGTGTAAAATCAACTGTGTGGAATGTCAGGATTTAAGTGTTTTGGGAGCTTTGTAATCTGTCCTGGTATGGAAGTTAGGTAGTATACGATGTTGCTTTTTTGCGCCCTGCCGATCGGAACCGACGGAGTGCCGTCCAATGCTGTGCTGATTTGATGGTGACATGCGAGGTTCGTCGATTTGCAGTGCCAATCCTTCAACACCGTTTGCAAGGGTCAACTGTCCCGACTGCATGAAAAAGACTGATGCATTGTGCTCTCGACATCGACACTTTGCTCCATACCAAGTACTTTTTTAACGGACCCTACGTTGGTTCTGTAGCCGGCCTGCCCTTCATCATGGTCGGCCTGAACTTTGGATTTGCACTGATCCCTCACGACCTCGATTAACCATTTGACCGCTACTTTCTTCTAGGCACTGTTTTGCATTTCATCTTTAAAAAATCATATCTTGAGTTCTACTAATTGGATGTTTGTCGTTTTAGTCTTGTTTTACTCAGCTAAATATTCTCTATTTTTCTAAACTGGTGTGGAGTCTTTTTGTGATGAAGTTACTGTGTTACTGGAATTTATGTGTTGCACAAATACTTTACACATTGCCTCTTAAGTTAAGCCTGACTGTTCTGTGCCAAGCAGCCAGAGGGTAAGCACAGGGTAATTAGGGTGTGTATCTAAGTTACCCTGACTAGGATTGTGGCTCCTGCTTGGACAGGATTTATTATCTGCCAAACAGAAACCTCAATTTCAGTAGCCAAAAGTAGACAACGTCCTAATCTTCATATCATTTTTTATCACTCCTACAGATGGAAACATGGCACAAAAAATATGTCCTACAATTTCACCAGCATTAGCTCTCATCTTGGGTCAGGACATTTGCTCCCAAACAGGATCATCAAAATATTCCACATGATGAATCTTTGGAAAAACTACACCTAAATAGCATGTACCATACCATTTCCTGGACAATTTGCAATAGGTATAGACTCCACAAATGAAGCATACTCCATGAATCACAGGATCGTTTCCATCTAAAAATAATTCCCATTTTCCTCTAATATCAAATCTATGGTCATTGTCACTCTTTCCCACAGATAGCGTGTCAAGTTTATTCGTATTATTCTGCACACACAACTTCCCTTTATGTTGCCAATCTAAAGCCAATGCCTCTAGATTTCCTGCTGCTCCATGATCAATTTCTTCTTGAATCCACTAAAGTATCCTAGTGAGATTTGATGCTTTAATCCTTACCTCCCTCCTCCTATCTTTCACAAAGTTTAAGAACGTCTTTTCAACATGTGTCAATATGCAAGTTGAATCATGTCTATGAGCAAAGTCTGTATCTAGTGACATGATAGTAGTAAAATACATCTGTGTAAGTGATTCAGGCATAAGAATGTCTATTCAGATGTTTAAACAAAGGAACTTCTGAAAGAACCAAGTCATAATTTGAAAAATAGTATTGGATGTGACCCTGTCCATAGAACAGGCTCAGTAGAAGACAACAAGTAACACCATACGTCAAAGGTATGTAGTGTTAGATAATACCTTCTGCAACTGATACGGGTAACTGAATGCAAAAAAACAGTCTATCACATTAATAATATCAACAGGGGGCTGATTCTATATATGAAGAGAGAAACTTAAATAAAAAAAATATGTTTTTCTTTTTTTCTTATTCGTTTCCTCATTGTCGTATGTCAGCCCCCCACCACCTTGCACCACCATTCTTACCTGCACAGGCCATGCCTGAATGTAGCAGCAGCAAAGTCTTCTCTGATGAACCAAAGTTCAAGGCAAATGATATGAAGTAGAATTACGTGAAAAGGTCTTTGTGAGTCTTCCTTAACCATACTCTGTGTTCTTCTGAGGACAACCTTTACGCTCCTTCAGCTGCCTCAGGCCTTGGCACTCTTCTTTTTTCTCCTACCAATCTATTGAAATGTCTTTAACAAACACACAGATCAAAATCACTTATAGTCACCTCCAGCAAAAATAGTCTCAGCCATTCCGATGATAATGTGAGTTCAAATCATAGTTCAAACAAAATGTACAGTTCAAGGAGGTTCATCTGAATCTGTACTGTTGTCCCAGTATTCCCAGAACTCTCGCTCTCTATCACTTGCGGCAAAGTAATTCCATTCAGAAGATGACAATCACCAGCAGGGTACTCTAGCTCGTTTCGACCTTCTAAGAGAAATCCCTTCACCTCCTTCGTCACTCAAATTAGAATCCCCTCCAGAATACTCTGGAGTCTACCTTCTCTTCGCAAATTCGGTCTCTCTCTCTCCTTCCTTCTTGGCCAATGTTCTCCTGCTGCCACTCACGGTTATACAGCCCTAGACCATTGTTAGGACTGGGGTCTCTAGTTGGCAATGGTATACACCTTTGTCCAAATAGGGACCCTTGCTTCTAATCAGGGGAAGGGGGATACACTACTAAAATAACCCCTGCTCACCCCCTTGGTAGCTTGGCACGAGCAGGCAGGCTTCTCTCAGAGGCAGTTTGTAAAGCATTTGTGAACACATACAGTAATACAGTGACAACACTACAGATGGACACCACACAGGTTGTGTCATAAAAATAAGAATTTTTACATAGACTTAGCACAAGACCCAAACGACAAAAAATCCACAATACAGTACTTAAAATATGCTGAAAAATAGGTTATTCACTTAAATGCAGTCTCTAGCAACAGATAACTCCACCTTGAGTTATTATGACGTTGTGACAGAAGGAATTCCAAAGTACAGCGCCGACCGCGAGGTGCGCGGCATCGGGCCTGGAGTCAAACAGGCCCCCAAAGAACAGTACCTTGGAAAAGCGATGAAAAACAAAGACAGCTCACGGCGTCGGGGAGTTGCGGCTTCGTTGGCGCTGCGCGGCCTCGGTTCCTTACGACCCCAGGGGAGGTGTAGACTCAGTTCCTTACTGCAGCGCAGGGGAGGTGAGGCGACAGTTCCTTACTGTGTCGGGGAGGTGACGTCACGATGGCGCCAAGACCACGGTTCCTTACGATGTCTCGTTGTCGATGGATTTTTGGTCACCCATGTCGAGGATCGGCTCCGCGATGACGATGTCGGCTTGGGAGTCAATGCGGCACAGCAGCAGGCATCGGGCCCACGGCACAAGTCGGAGCAGCGCTCACGGCTTCGGGTAGGTTACGGCGTCGCTCGCTGGCGTCGATGTGGCACGGCAGCCGGTGTCGGGTCTACTTTGCGAGCCGGAGCAGCGCTCACGGCTTCAGTGTAGATTACGGCATCGCTCGCCGGCTTCGGTGTTGCAATTTCCTTCTGTAGCAGCTAAAACTGAAGTTCTAGATGCAGGCAACCAGAAGGGGTGAAGTCTTGTATCCCTGAGACTTCAGGCAGGAGGCAAGCTCAATTTCAAGCCCTTGGAGATCTTCCTCAAGATGATGAAAGCACACTCAGTCCTTTTCTCCTTTCTTTGGAAATAAAGTAAGCACTGCAGGCCAACCCCAACAACACGCAGCATAGAGGTAGTCTCCTCTTTCAGTTTCTTGGTTATTCTCCTCAACAAAGGTTCGTCTTGATTCCCAGAAGTGATCTAAAGTTCTGGGGTCTGGGTCCCCCTTTTTATACACACAAATCCTTTGTCTCTGAAGGCAGAGATTGTCTGTACCTAGTCCAAACTAGTTCTAGGTGCATTCTGCCAGTGCACAACTTCTTCCTTTGTCAGTGTGGGTCAGATTCATCAGACGCACCACAGGAGGTGGAACCAGCATTGTGGAAGGCAAGCACAGCCCTATTCAGGCCCAGGTGCAACTCCTCCCACCACTCCCAATGCAAATAGGTCTAATCAGCCTAGTGCTGACTCACCCTGTCTCCTGGAGCCACCCCAGCCCCTGTCACTCATAAACCAGGCATGCAATACACAACCTAGCAGAGGCAGGCTGGATGGTTAGGTAAGAAAATACCTACTTTCTAAAAGTGGTATTTTCAAACACATAATGTTAAAACCAACTTCACTGAAAGATGTATTTTATCATTCTGAGTTCAGGCATACTAAACTGGAATTCCTACCGTGATCCCTGGCTCAGTTAGGATTATAAAATGTTATAATCAAACTGCCTATTCTGGCCTCTGGGAGCAGGTAGCCTTGCACTAGTGAAAAACAAAAATGGCTGTAATTCACTATCAGGACATGCCACACACATCAGGGCATGTCCCACCTTTCACATACAATGCACCCTGCCATTGAGCCTACCTTAGGGGTGGCTAACATGTAGAAAAGAGAAGGTTTGGGGACTGGCAAATGTGTGCACTAGCCAAGTCGACATGGCAGACCCAGACTGCGCACAGGCTCTGCAATGGCAGGCCTGAGCCATAGTTTACAAGCTGCTCCGGTGGGTGGCACAATTAGTGCTGCAAGCCCACCAGCAGCATTTGATTTACAGGCCCTGGGCACACACGGTGCACTGTACTAGGGTCTGACAAGTAAACCAAAATAAGAGAATATGGAGTTACTAATCCATTACATCACTTTACAATAGGGAGCACTTGCACTTTGGTACTGATTAGCAGTGGCAAAGTGCCCAAAGCATCTAGACTAGCAGAACATATCAAAAATACAGGAGGCATCAGCAAAAAATGGAAGAAAGACCCACCCCAATGGTGCCAGGTCTAACATGTGTCCCCTCCAGCTGAAATGTGGGGAGAACTACCCTACCTCTTTGGAGTTCTCATCACTAAGGCGGAAAAATCTGGACAGACCATCAGCATTGGCGTGTTCAATACCGGGGCGGTGTTCTACCGTGAAGTCCATTCCCTGTAGGGAAATAGACCACCTCAACAGCTTTGGATTCTCACCCCTCATCTGCATCAACCATCTGAGGGGCCTGTGGTCTGTCTGAACCCGGAAGTGAGTCCCAAACAAGTATGGTCTCAACTTCTTCAGTGCGCAGACCACAGCAAATGCCTCACGCTCAATCGCACTCCACCTCTGTTCCCGTGAAAGTAACCTCCTACTGATGAAGACTACAGGTTGGTCTAGGCCCTCCTCACTTATCTGTGAAAGAACAGCCCTTACAACATGCTCTGAAGCATCTGTTTGGACAATAAACTCTTCTGAGAAGTTAGGTGCCAAGAGCTCAGGTGCCGTGCACATGGCAGTCTTCAGGGCATCAAAAGCTTTCTGACAGGTGTCAGTCCAGTTCACTTTCTTGGGCTGCTTCCTGGAAGTCAGCTCTGTCAAGGGTGCAACAATGCTGCCATACCCCTTGAAAAACCTCCTGTACTACCCGGTGAGTCCTATAAAGGCTCTCACCTCTGGCTGGGTCTTGGGGGGTTCCCAAGCCAGGATGGTCTCTATCTTGAATTGTAGGGGCACCACCTGGCCGCTCCTAACCTGGTGTCTTAAGTACACCATGGAACCCTGCCAGATCTGGCACTTACTCACCTTGATCTTGAGGCCTGCTCTCCGCAGTGCCATTAACACATCCCAGAGGTTGCACAGATATTCTTCCCAACTGGCGCTGAACACTGCTATGTCATCCAGGTAGGCCGCACTGAAATCTTCAAATCCAGCCAACACCTGGTTGACCAATATCTGAGAGGTGGCAGGGGCATTCTTCATCCCAAAGGGCATGACCCGGAATTGGGAGTACCCATCTAGTGTGGAGAATGCTGACCTCTCTTTTGCCCCATCAGTTAAGGCGATATGCAAGTACCCAGATGTTAAATCAAACGTGCTGAGGTACTGGGCAGCCTCTAACCGACCAATGAGCTCATCAGCTCTGGGGATGGGATGCGCGTCAGTCCTGGCGACTGAATTGAGTCCTCGGTAGTCCACACAGAACCGTCGTTAGGGTGTGGCACCAGGTGCGGCAGCCATTGGGACCAAGACCACTGGGCTGGTCCTAGGGCTGTTAGAGGACTCAATCACCCCCAATGCAAACGTCTTGGAGACCTCCACCTTGATGCAACCTCTCACCCTGTCAGTCACTCTATAACTTATGTGCTTTACAGGAGGACTGTCCCCAGTGTCCACATCATGGACGCACCAATCAGTGACACTAGGAGTCAGGGATAACAGGTCAGAAAATTGTCCCAACAGTTGGCAACAGTCTTCCTTCTGCTCAGGTGTCAGGGAGTTAGAGAGGTTCACACCCTCCACTGACCCATCTTGCTCCTTGGCACACAGGAGGTCAGGAAGAGGCTCAGTCTCCTCTTCTATTCCAGCGTCTGTGGCCATGAGCATGGCCTCTTCGGACCTCTCCAAGTGGGGCTTCAGGCGGTTTACATGCAGGACCTGCAAAGGGTTCCTAGGAGACCGCAAGTCCACCAAGTAGGTGACATCAGTCTTGCGCTCGACCACCTCAAAGGGTCCGGTCCACTTATCTTGGAGCACACAGGGCTCCACTGGGGCCATGACCCACACTTTCTGACCAGGCTGAAGCTCAATCAGAGTGGCATTCTGACCGTACCACTGCTTCATCTCCTCCTGGCTGGCTTCCAGATTTGCCTGAGCGAGTTGCCTGAAACGCCGGGTTTGGTTTCTGAAGGCCAGCATGTAGCTATATACATCCTAGAGAGGTTTCCTGGGAGGTTCCTCCCAGCCTTCCTTAACAAACTCAGAGGTCCTCTTACCGGGTGTCCATAGAGAAGTTCAAAGGGGCTGAACCCTAGGGACTTCTATGGCACCTCTCGGTACGCAAAGAGAAGGCATGGCAAGAGGACGTCCCACTTACACCTCATGGGTTCCTCAAGACCCATAATCATGCCTTTAAGGGTCCGGTTGAATCTCTCAACCAACCCATTATCTTGGGGTTGGTACGGAGTGGTGATCTTGTATGTTACACCGCACTCCTGCCACAGGGACTTCATATACTTGGAAATTAAGTTTGTATCACGGTCTGACACCACCTCTCTGGGGAACCCCGTGCAGGAGAAAATCCCCATCAATGGACGACTCACCACGGGGGCCGTCACTGAACGGAGAGGGATGGCTTCCGATTACCGGGTGGCATGATTCACCAAGACCAGGATGAACCTGTTGCCCATGGCTGACTTGGGATCCAGAGGCCCCACAATGTCAATGCCCACCCTTTCAAAGGGGTACTTGACCACAGGGAACGGCTGGAGAGGAGTCTTTTGCTTTCTCCCATTCTTTCTACTTGCCTGGCAAGTCTGGCAGGTCCTGCAATGAGTGTCTGAACTCTTGCGCATTTGGGGCCAATAAAAGTGGGTGACAAGCCTCTCAAAGGTCTTGTCCTGCCCCAAATGTCCTGCTAAAGGCACATCATGAGCCAAACCCAGTTGGAAGGCTTTGAAGTGCTGGGGTACCACCAGCACACGGGCTGACCCAAGCTCAGCAACCAAAGGTGGCAGGGGCATTCTTCATCCCAAAGTGCATGACCCGGAATTGGTAGTACCCATCTGGTGTGGAGAATGCTAACCTCTCTTTTGCCCCATCAGTTAAGGCGATATGCCAGTACCCAGGCGTTAAATCAAACGTGCTTAGGTACTGGGCAGCCCCTAACCAACCAATGAGCTCATCAGCTCTGGGGATGGGGTGCGCGTCAGTCTTGATGACTGAATTGAGTCCTCGGGAGTCCACACAGAACCGGAGCTCGGGTGTGGCACCAGGTGCGGCAGCCATTGGGACCAAAACCACTGGGCTGGTCCTAGGGCTGTTAGAGGACTCAATCACCCCCAATGCAAACATCTTGGAGACCTCCTCCTTGATGCAAGCTCTCACCCTGTCAGTCACTCTATAATTCATTTGCTTTACAGGAGGACTGTCCCCAGTGTCCACATCATGGACGCACCAATCAGTGACACTAGGAGTCAGGGATAACAGGTCAGAAAATTGTCCCAACAGTTGGCAACAGTCTTCCTTCTGCTCAGGTGTCAGGGAGTTAGAGAGGTTCACACCCTCCACTGACCCATCTTGCTCCTTGGCACACAGGAGGTCAGGAAGAGGCTCAGTCTCCTCTTCTATTCCAGCGTCTGTGGCCAGGAGCATGCCCACTTCGGACCTCTCCAAGTGGGGCTTCAGGCGGTTTACATGCAGGACCTGCAAAGGGTTTCTAGGAGACCGCAAATCCACCAAGTCGGTGACATCAGACTTGTGCTCCACCACCTCAAAAGGTCCGGGCCACTTATCTTGGAGCGCACAGGGCTCCACTGGGGCCATGACCCACACTTTCTGACCAGGCTGAACCTCAATCAGAGTGGCATTCTGACCGTACCACTGCTTCATCTCCTCCTGGCTGGCTTCCAGATTTGCCTGAGCGAGTTGCCTGAAACGCCGGGTTTGGTTTCTGAAGGCCAGCATGTAGCTATATACATCCTAGAGAGGTTTCCTGGGAGCTTCCTCCCAGCCTTCCTTTACCGAACTCAGAGGTCCTCTTACCGGGTGTCCATAGAGAAGTTCAAAGGGGCTGAACCCTAGGGACTTCTGTGGCACCTCTCGGTAAGCAAAGAGAAGGCATGGCAAGAGGACGTCCCACTTACACCTCATGGGTTCCTCAAGACCCATAATCATGCCTTTAAGGGTCCGGTTGAATCTCTCAACCAACCCATTATCTTGGGGTTGGTACGGAGTGGTGAACTTGTATGTTACACCGCACTCCTGCCACAGGGACTTCATATACTTGGAAATGAAGTTTGTATCACGGTCTGACACCACCTCTCTGGGGAACCCCATGCAGGAGAAAATCCCCATCAATGGACGACCCACCACGGGGGCCGTCACTGACCGGAGAGGGATGGCTTCCGATTACCGGGTGGCATGATTCACCAAGACCAGGATGAATCTGTTGACCATGGCTGACTTGGGATCCAGAGGCCCCACAATGTCAATGCCCACACTTTCAAAGGAGTACTTGACCACAGGGAACGGCTGGAGAGGAGTCTTTTGCTTTCTCCCATTCTTTCTACTTGCCTGGCAAGTCTGGCAGGTCCTGCAATGAGTGTCTGAACTCTTGCGCATTTGGGGCCAATAAAAGTGGGTGACAAGCCTCTCAAAGGTCTTGTCCTGCCCCAAATGTCCTGCTAAAGGCACATCATGAGCCAAACCCAGTTGGAAGGCTTTGAAGTGCTGGGGTACCACCAGCACACGGGCTGACCCAAGCTCAGCAACCAAAGGTGGCAGGGGCATTCTTCATCCCAAAGTGCATGACCCGGAATTGGTAGTACCCATCTGGTGTGGAGAATGCTGACCTCTCTTTTGCCCCATCAGTTAAGGCGATATGCCAGTACCCAGACGTTAAATCAAACGTGCTTAGGTACTGGGCAGCCCCTAACCAACCAATGAGCTCATCAGCTCTGGGGATGGGGTGCGCGTCAGTCCTGATGAATGAATTGAGTCCTCGGGAGTCCACACAGAACCGGAGCTCGGGTGTGGCACCAGGTGCGGCAGCCATTGGGACCAAAACCACTGGGCTGGTCCTAGGGCTGTTAGAGGACTCAATCACCCCCAATGCAAACATCTTGGAGACCTCCTCCTTGATGCAAGCTCTCACCCTGTCAGTCACTCTATAATTTATTTGCTTTACAGGAGGACTGTCCCCAGTGTCCACATCATGGACGCACCAATCAGTGACACTAGGGGTCAGGGATAACAGGTCAGGAAACTGTCCCAACAGTTTGCAACAGTCTTCCTGCTGCTCGTGTGTCAGGGAGTTAGAGAGGTTCACACCCTCCACTGACCCATCTTGCTCCTTGGCACACAGGAGGTCAGGAAGAGGCTCAGTCTCCTATTCTATTCCAGCGTCTGTGGCCAGGAGCATGCCCACTTCGGACCTCTCCAAGTGGGGCTTCAGGCGGTTTACAGGCAGGACCTGCAAAGGGTTCCTAGGAGACCGCAAGTCCACCAAGTAGGTGACATCACTCTTGCGCTCCACCACCTCAAAGGGTCCGGTCCACTTATCTTGGAGCGCACAGGGCTCCACTGGGGCAATGACACACACTTTCTGACCAGGCTGAAGCTCAATCAGAGTGGCATTCTGATCGTACCACTGCTTCATCTCCTCCTGGCTGGCTTCCAGATTTGCCTGAGCGATATTGCCTGAAATGCCAGGTTTGGTTTCTGAAGGCCAGCATGTAGCTATATACATCCTAGAGAGGTTTCCTGGGAGCTTCCTCCCAGCCTTCCTTTACCAAACTCAGAGGTCCTCTTACCGAGTGTCCATAGAGTTTAAGTTTAAAGGGGCTGAACCCTAGGGACTTCTGTGTAACCTCTCTGTAAGCAAAGAGAAGGCACGGCAAGAGGACGTCCCACTTACACCTCATGGATTCCTCAAGACCCATAATCATGTCTTTAAGGGTCCGGTTGAATCTCTCAACCAACCCATTATCGTGGGGTTGGTAAGAAGGGGTAACTTGTATGTTACACCGCACTCCCGCCACAGGGACTTCATATACTTGGAAATGAAGTTTGTCCCATGGTCTGACACCACCTCTCTGGGGAACCGCACGCAGGAGAAAATACCCATCAATGCACGACCCACCACGGGGCCGTCCCCGACCGGAGAGGGATGGCTTCCGATTAACCAAGACCAGGATAAACCTGTTGCCCATGGCTGTCTTGGGATCCAGAGGCCCCACAATGTCAATGCCCACCCTTTCAAAGGGGTACTTGACCACAGGGAACGGCTGGAGAGGAGTCTTTTGCTTTCTCCCATTCTTTCTACTTGCCTGGCAAGTCTGGCAGGTCCTGCAATGAGTGTCTGAACTCTTGCGCATTTGGGGCCAGTAAAAGTGAGTGACAAGCCTCTCAAAGGTCTTGTCCTGCCCCAAATGTCCTGCTAAAGGCACATCATGAGCCAAACCCAGTAGGAAGGCTTTGAAGTGCTGGGGTACCACCAGCACATGGGCTGACCCAGGCTCAGCAACCATAGGCTCACTATACAGGAGATCATTCTCCCAGTAGATCCAATGTGATCCAGACTGATCACCTGCTGCCTGGTTTGTGGCCTGTTGCCGCAAACCCACAAGAGAAGGGCACATTTTCTGCTCCTCACTGAACTCTTCCCTAGAGGGCCCTCCTTTCTGCTGCCAATGGGTCATCTCAGGCAGGTCCCCCAGTTCATCTATCTGTTCCCCTGTAGGTTCCAGGGCATCCCCCTCAAGGTCTGCCTCCTCCTGGACCGTGGGAACTGTGGGGGCAGGTTTCCCGCGCCTCTGGCCTCCTCTCTTTAAGGCAGGCACCTAGGCCCCTCTCTCAGGCTCCAGATCCTCTTGAATGCCCTTACTGGCTGCCATTGACCGAGTGGTCACACATGCCCACTCAGGCAGACCCAACGTCTGCAATTTCCTTCTGTAGCAGCTAAAACCACAGTTCTAGATGCAGGCAACCAGAAGGGGTGAATTCTTGTATCCCTGAGACTTCAGGCAGGAGGCAAGCTCAATTTCAAGCCCTTGGAGATCTTCCTCAAGATGATGAAAGCACACTCAGTCCTTTTCTCCTTTCTTTGGAAATAAAGTAACCACTGCAGGCCAACCCCAACAACACCCAGCATAGGGGTAGTCTCCTCCTTCAGTTTCTTGGTTCTTCTCCTCAGCAAAAGTTTGTCTTGATTCCCAGAAGTGATCTAAAGTTCTGGGGTCTGGGCCCCCCTTTTCATACACACAAATCCTTTGTCTCTGAAGGCATAGAGTGTCTGTACCTAATCCAAACCAGTTCTGGGTGCAGTCTGCCAGTGCACAACTTCTTCCTTTCTCAGTGTGGGCCAGGGTCATCAGACGCACCACAGGAGGTGGAGCCAACTTTGTCGAAGGCAGGCACAGCCCTATTCAGGCCCAGGTGCTACTCCTCCCACCACTCCCAATGCAATTAGGTCTATTCAGCCTAGTGTTGACTCACCCTGTCTCCTGGAGCCACCCCAGGCCCTGTCACTCACAAACCAGACATGCAATACGCAACCTAGCAGAGGCAGGTTTGATGGTTAAGTAAGAAAATACCTACTTTCTAAAAGTGGTACTTTCAAACACTTAGGGGCCGATTCCGATGTAGGACGGACTCTGGTCCATCCGACATTGGTCAGGAGCCGTAACCGTAACCGACCGACTTGCTGTCGTCAGTTCCGGCCCTGCAAGTACGATGCGACTGAACCCTGTTCGGTCGCACTCGTATGCTTCACAATGGGAGCATTCATCCCGAGCGGAATGCATGCTTGCATTGTGAAAAGCAGGGGTGCAGTTCATCACTGCACCCTGTGGTCAGCACCCTAAGGTGCCCGCCACCGGGTGCAGGAATCAACAGAGGGGCACGATTCGGCGGCCTCGCACCCATGGGGGCCCTACTGGGGGCCCCCAAAGACAGTTTCCGACTGTCTATTCGAGCCGGAAAGACCGGCACTAAAAGGCAGTGATAAACTGCCATCGTACTCCCTCGGTCGTGAAGAGGTGGCCGGGGGAGTACTGAAGGATCTCCGGACTGCAGACGGGCTCTCCGAGCCCGTCGGAAGCCATCCGGAAGTCCGAGTCGGATTCCTTTCCGACCGAGCCCATCGGAATGGCTCGGTCGGAAAGGAATCTGGCCGACACGTTCCGATTCAGTCGGAAGGGCTCCGACCATCGTTCGGAGCCCTTCCGGCTGAAATCGGAATCAGCCCCATAATGTTAAAACCAACTTCAATAAAAGATATATTTTATCAATCTGAGTTCAGGCATACTAAACTCGAATTTCTACCTTGTTCCCTGGCTCAGTTAGGATTATAAGATGATATAATCAAACTGCCCATTCTGGCCTAAGGGAGCCGGTAGACTTGCAATAGTGAAAAATGAAAATGGCTGTAACTCACTATCAGGACATGCCACACACATCAGGGCATGTCCTACCTTTCACATTCAAAGCATCCTGCCCTTGGGCCTACCTTAGGGGTGGCTAACATGTAGAAAAGTGAAGGTTTGGGGACTGGCAAGTGTGTGCACCACTAGCCACGTCGACATGGCAGTCCCAGACTGCACACAGCTCTGCAATGGCAGGCCTGAGCCATAGTTTACAAGCTGCTCCGGTGGGTGGCACAATCAGTGCTGCAAGCCCACCAGCAGCATTTGATTTACAGGCCCTGGGCACACACAGTGCACTGCACTAGGTTCTGACAAGTAAACCAAATAAGCCAATCATGGAGTCACTAATCCATTACATCACTTTACAATAGGGAGCACTTGCACTTTGGCACTGATTAGCAGTGGAAAAGTGCCCAAAGCATCTAGACCAGCAAAACATATTAAAAAATACAGGAGGCAATAGCAAAAGATGGAAGGGTGACCCACGCCAATGTTGCCAAGTCTAACAACCGTTCATCAGGGTTAGGGTCTAACTCATTCGTCTCTATAGGACATGACTTTACTGCTGCTGCTTCAGTTATCGACTCCTCAAGACCCCCTCAGTCCAATACATTGTTGATTCAGGCTCATTATGGTCCTTCACAGCTTGACTAACCTGCTCAGCCACCAACGGCACTTCTGGGAGAGGTGCTGTAACATCATCGAGGGGACACGGAACTCAGCGAGTGTGGGCAGTATGCACCCAGATTGAGAGACCTCCACACTTCACAGCAGTTGTCGTGACCAAAATCACCTGGAAAGGACCATACTAATGGGCTCCAGACTACTCTTTTGTAGATGCTTCTTCACCAGGACCCAGTCACCAGGACTAAGGTCATGGCACTGCTCCTGATGAGGTGGGACTGTGGATCCATCAACTTGATGTAAAAAAGAATAAACCACGCCAGTCCTTTCCAATAATCAAGTATCATGTCATCAGTATTATTCACAAGCACTTTTGCAGGTACAGCTGGCAATCTCCTAGCTCAGGCAACACAAAAAGATGATGGATGGAATGCTGAACATTGTCAAACATTCACCCCCAGTGCAGAGATATGGATCTAAATCCATAGTTTATTTGCTCACCATGCCATTTCAGTTTGGACCCAGCCATATGCTAATCAGCCTTGACCCTGTTCCTCATGGGAACAGTTCAGCCCAAACTGCCAGGCCAGATCCTCCTTGGACTGAAAACAAGCATCCTGGGTCTGGCATTTGGGGTATCAACCCTCATCAGCCATGCCCAGACCTCTGTACTGGGTGTGTATGCTTGACACTGTTCAGCATTCCGTCTCTAATCTTTTTGTGTTGCTATAGTCACCCAAATGGGAAGTGTATGCCCAGACTTGGGTCCCGTGCTCACTATGTCATTGTGTTCAAGCTAGCCTGGCTGATGAGGAATTAATACACCTGGGCAACGCCGCAGCTACTGGATCAAGGGTCACAGAAAAGTAAGTCACAGGTCTACTGGCACTACTATGTGTCTGTGTAAGCAATAAGAGAGCGAAGCCCTCCCTCTCACTGCAGAAAAGCGAAAACGCTTTGTTGTAATCAGGCGTTACAGTGCAGTGAGTTTCTCTCAACTTTAGGAAGATGACCAAACAATTGTTGTCCCAGAGTACCGGAACCAACACATCCCTGTGAGGCAGTCTCTGTGAAGGCTTGGCCACTAGGGTAAAATTGGGTGTCCACTGGCGACAGTAGCCCACTGTCATGTGCCTGAGTAGTCCTGGTAGGAAATAGTACCAATTTACATGTACAACGTTCTTTTCTAAAGTTACTTTCCCTTTGTCACATTGACTTTTGACCCACATTTTCATTTGCATTTTGCCTTGGATTAGTTTCTAAGCAACACAGACCTTGCTTGCACAAAGAACTTCATCAGAACACTATTATATTGCCTTGGCATTATGTGCAAGGTGTTCATGTGCATGATATAAATGTGTTTATTGTTACGTCCATATAGCTGTCTGCGGAATACAAACAATATGTTGATTGATCAACCAGAAATTATACAGGTGGCCATTTACTTCACAATCTATAAATGGACCACTATGGTCTACCTCCAAGACTAACCAAAGCACACAATATTCCACCCCCTCAGGCACCGTTAGGCAGCCTGATTGGAGCCATAATTGGTAACTGTATCAAACATGGGAAACTGCTGAAAAGCATTGTTTCTCTGGAAAGCATTCTGATTCATATTTCGAACTTGGTTCAAAGTAAATTTAGGACCATGGGCAACTTGTTGTGGCATCGGGGTTTGTGGAACTTGCATCACTGGGGCTTGAGACACATTGACATAATGAGACTTTGGTCTCTGCACATTATGATACTACACAGGGTTATAAATTCTGAGGCTTTGCAAACCCAGAATTTTGACCATGATTAGCAGGATTAAAACACAACTTATTACAATAGTGACAGGGTTTGGACTTTCTCAAAGTAGCCACATCAATCTCAGTACTCAGGTCAATAAGGACACCACAACCACTACCTTGTGGCTGAAATCCACCTCCACCTTGCATCACACGAGTGCTCTGTTGATACACTGCTTGCATAGGAGGAACATTACCTACGAGGCTGACTCTGAGCTCTTCTTCAGCCTTCATTTGAGTCACCATCAGTTTTCCTTCAATTTCTTCTGATTCATTTCTATTTCACCATCACTATACTTGGCATATCTCAAAATTGCATCACTTATTATGCAAATAAATCAAATGCTGCTAAATCATCATGCTATCTTCAGGCCTCAATCCTGTCACAAACCGGAACACAAAATGTACCATATCCTAAAGCTCCAGCGTCTCCATCCCACTACACTGCTTAAATGCCTTCAGCAATCTCTCGTACAATGCATGATTCGAATCTTTGGGTCTTGGGTCGTCCTATCAATCTTGACCCAGTCAATATCTTGGGGCGATACCTTAGATTTCAACCATGTCATCACCTAGTTATACTTTTTCATTACTGTGCATGACAGACCGTTAGTCAATGGATCTCTTAACATCCCTCTCAGGCCATTCTGTGGCTATTTTATATTCTGTTCACAAATCACTGGAACTACAATATTGAGCAAGGTATTCAGAGCAGTCTACAAAACCTTCAAGATTTTCAAAAACTGCTCAACTTGTTTGTACCATTCTACAGGCTGCTCTCTGAATCTTGGGAAATCATTTATGAATGATGGAAGATCACTCCTACTCTAAGGCACATGGACATAACCTTTGTTTGCTACTTCAAGTAAGGAGAAACCTCTTGTAGCTGCTCCCCCTCCCTGTGGTTCTCCCATAGACCTATTTGAACCTTTCCTTTTTGCCCATTTATCTTCCCACTTATCTAGCGCATTCCAAATCCAAATTATTTGAATCAATTCCCAAATTTGTTATTTTTTTCAGGTATTCTCATACACAATGGTCCTTATTATCACTAAAACAGAGTTAATGGTGTTTCTGTAAGCTTTAGTACGATTCCAAATCTACCTCATATTTCAGAGCTTTTTCTGATAGTTTATCATAGACTTGCCTTGCCTGTCTGGCAACATCCTTACTCATAAACAAAAGTTAGTTTTTGGTAAGTATCTAGTTGGGAAAATTCAAGGCTTCCATTTATCATTTCATCTAGTTTCATTTTAGGTATGTCCACTAAATGTACCCTCAATGATTACTGTATCATTCCTTGGTTCAATTCTGAACTTTCACTTTCATTTGAAGTGGTATTGATAACTTTCAACCATTCATCTAATTTCTGAGCGCTAAAGCTTGGCTGCACTCCAGAGGCTTTAGTTACTGCCCTCTCTTTGGGTGTGCTACTATGTGCATTTAGAGGTGGCTCCCAGGCGAGCATACCCAGATCTGGTAATCCTGGAAATGACCATAAAGGTCAAAATCCTATCTGATTCATCGTGAAGTCCGCACTCACACCAGAAGGGGAGTACGCATCCATTGGAATTAAAGGAACAAATCCACCTGCATTCAAACTGATAGGACTATTCTCTGGGACATCGGCTTGGAAGGGACAGTCAAATTGTGTTTTACATTTCCTTTAGAACTAGGGTTGTATATAGGAACCACAGGCCCAATGGTAACTGGGACAGTAAGAGCATCTGGAGCATTAAGAGTTGTGGTGGTACCAGGGGCACAAATCCCTTGAGTTCCTCCCATCGTGTTCTGATTTCTGTTCACAGGGGTCGCTCCCATTACATTAGGGCTCACATTTGCTATTGCGGTAGCCACTGAACGATTTCCATTCATGTTAGAGCTTCTACCTCCCATTAACTGGGTCTCAATACACGGAGGTGGGTTTTCTGACAGCAACACATTTAGAAGACTATCACTAGAGTCACTGCTCTTATCTGATTCCTTTGACTGGTCACTTATCCTTTCCTTTTCTTCCCCTTCCCTTTCTCAAATTCTTCACTTGTTAATGTTGGGTACATTTTGGCTCCTTCTATCATGTCAGTACTCCACTTCCTCTGCTCTGCATCCCAGTTTGTACCAGCGTAAATATGCACTGCCTTTCTAGCTCTCCCCTGATTCCTTTCCTTCTCCTTGGCATGAGCTGCATGCTCTCGTCAGCAATACGCATGAAAACAACTATAAAGCAATTGCAACAAATAACTTTGTCTTCTCCAGTAAAGAAATCAACAGTATTGACTCACACAAGAAATGGTTTGGAATAACACGTTCCGACCTACTAAGACACACTCAACTGAACTGAGACCTCAACCTATAGGGAAAAACCCTGATTAGTACAGGTTCCCCCTGTGCATCGGGTCGACCACACCAATCACACCTCACTTTCATTCAGAAAGATAAATTACCGTATCTTAATTGTGCTGTTGAGGACTTCTCACAATAAGCACCACAAGACGTTAGCAGAAAATTATAATACAGTGCGTTCTACACTTTTTAATATCATCTAGGGCCTCATGTAGGTAAATATAATTTACCGATTCTTAAATACCGAACTTTACCGAATCGGTATTTATGAATCGGAAAGTTATATGTAGGTAAAAATTCGGTAATAATTACCGATTCGGTAACATTCGGTATTAAAGAATCGGAATTTACCGAATCGGTAAATACCGAGGTGGTATTTACCGATTCGGTAAATACCGAATCGGTATTTACCGAATCGGAAAAATGAAAACACATGACTGGATGAAACAGCCAATCCGGTGCAACCACACCCCACCCAACCAGGAAGTGGCCACACCCAGGCAGGTGCACACAATCAACAGACCCTGGAGAGGCTGGGAGTGCAGAGGAGAGGCAGGGAGCCAGTGCCTGATTGTGCAGCTCAAAACCACCAAGTCCAGCCAGAGGACACAGAGAGATGGCGGGGAAAGGAGGAGGAAGCAGAAATTCAGCCCCAGGGAACTCCAGGTGCTAGTGGAGGAGGTGGTGAAGCAGCACCAGAAACTGTATGGGAGGCAGAGTCAGAGAAGCGCAATATATGGCTGGGAATCCAGGCGCAGGTCAATGCGGTTGGAGTGACCCCCAGGGACATTGAGGTCCTGAAAAAGTGCTGGTACGACCTGAGGATCGTCACAAAGAGGAAGATGGGGGAAATACAGAAGGAGGCCAGCCGGACAGGAGGTGGAATTAACAGGGCACCTGCCCTCACCGAACTGGAGGAGCTGGTGGAGGCCACAATAGAGCACGAGAGCGTCGTGGGCCTTGGGGATGCCGACAGCTCTGCCAGAGCCGCCACCCAACAAGGTAAGACGAATGCACAGCAATGTAGCCCCCTCTACCCCTATCCCACATCCCCCATAGTGAAATGAGTATCCCACTCCAGTCCATGTGTTAGTGCAGACAGGCAATGCATTATGGGAGATGTAGTCAGGGAAACCCCAACCGTGAACTGAATAGCACAGAACAACAATGCATGGTACACACATTAGCCAAAAGGATGCAGGGGACAATGTGAGAGTGTTACATAAATTTATTGTGATGCTAGCAATGCAGGGCTTCAGGTACACTGAGCTGATGTTGCATTTCTGTCCACAGATGTAACATCGTGCAGGACTGCACATGCTACAGGAGAGAGGGCACACCGGCAAGACAGGTCAGCTCTGGCCAGCACAAGTTCCGCCCAGGGAGCATTGCCACAGCCACCATCACCACTACCACAGCCAGCATCACCACCACCACAGCCCGCATCACCTCTACCACAGCCAGCATCACCTCTACCACAGCCAGCGTCACCTCTACCACAGCCAGCATCGCCACTCATGTTTGAGTCACCGACCACATCACTGCCTGCTTTTGTGAGGTCGAGGAGGCGTGATGCTGCCAGGTTGCTCGCGTTAGACGCCACATCTGACGACAGCAGGGGCCCGGAGCCAAACACTATGCCCCAGGATGGGAGCCATGCCACTGTGCCCTCTACCTCACAGGGAGAACACACGGGTGCAAGACGGTGCCGCAGGTCGCGGGTGCAGAGTCCACCAGCAGACGTCGACAGCCATGGGGTCTTCTCGGGGCTCGAGGGCAACATGCTGAAGCAACAGCGCCTGCAAACAAAGGCAGTGATGTCAGTGCAGCGACATATGCGTGGACTGAAAACCACTTTTACCAACATGGACAGGAACATCAGCACAATGGCGGTGGGGATGGGTGACATGGCAGCGGGCATTCAGGACATCTCCCAGTCCATCAAGCTGTTGTGCAGCAAATATGATGCTGACAAAGCTGCACGGCGCCGGGAACGGCAGAGGAGGGACAGTCACACCAGGGCACTCAACCGGCTGGCAACTGCCACATCACTACTCTGCCGGCGCTCGGTGTCTATGCAGGAGGGCCTGACACACTGCAGCAGCGACGTGTCTCGGGGGATGGTGCAGGTCACAAGTGCACTTGAGGTGCTATTGACTAGTCAGGCGGCCACAACTGGTGCAGGGGATGCTGCAGAAAGCATCGACACCAGCAGCAGGAGCAGCATAACACCCCCGGTCCCAGTTACCCGCAGGAGCAGCAGGCGGCTTGGGGTTGGCAGTAGTGAGGAGGCTCAATCCGTGCCATCCCACACTGTAGCGCGTGGACGCAAGCATTAATGCAGCACCGCATAGCCAAAGACTATTGGGTGACGTAACCCTGGACTTAATCCTTGTACTTACGCAATGTTGCCAGAATGGCATATTTTTGGTGTTGTGGCGTAGTGCCGCATTAAAACTACATCATTACATACAACAACTGGCTGTGTCCCCTTACTTACTCAGAAATGCTTGCATGTGATCTCTGCCCGTCTCTCTCTCCCATCTGTTGCTGTTGGCACTCCAGCAGCGTTGGCCTCTGGCTGACCTGAATCATCCTCATTGTCCTCAAAATCTGTTAGTTCCACCTCTGTACCTCTCTTCGTGGCAAGGTTGTGCAGCATTGCACAAGTGGCAATGATCTTGCAACAGATGATGGGTGTGTAGTGGCGTGCGCCTCCGCTCTTGTGGAGGCAGCGGAACCTGCTTTTCAATAGTCCAAACGTGCGCTCCACCACGTTGCGTGTAGATTTGTGTGCCACGTTATATCGTCTCTCACTCTGGGTTGTTGGGTGTAGGTAGGGAGTGAGGATGAATGACCGCACGGCATATGCACTGTCGCCTAGGTGAGTGAAAGGGAACCATCAGTCACATGCCTCAATACACTATGATTTGCAAGTTTCATGGAGCGTCACTGTTACTTACCTAGCAGGTATCCTTCTCCAAATTCTCCGGCAAGCAGTCGTGTGTAGATCCCACTGTTCTGGAAGATGTAGGAGTCGTGGGTGCTCCCAGGAAACTTCGCAACAATATCAGTGATGATGTTCCCTGCATCGCAGATTACCTGCACATTGATGGAGTGGGTGGACTTTCTGTTCCTGTAGATGTGCTCAGTGGCAGCTGGTGGGCAGATTGGGATGTGTGTGCCATCAATACAGCCAATGACATGGGGGAACTGTGCCATGTGATAAAAGTCAGTTTTAGTTTTCTGCAGTTCAGCCTGTGTGTTTGGGAAGCTGATGTAGTGGTGCATTCTCTGCATCATGACATCCAGGAACTTCCTGAAGAAACGGGACAGGCAACTCTGGGATACACCGCCCACCGCAGCTATCACCCCCTGGTAACTGCCAGATGCGAGTAGATGTAGGCTGCAGAGCACCTGCACATGTGGTGGTATGGCATGCGCCCTTCTTGTTGGCTGGTCCAGGAGTGGGTGCAGGTCCCTGATCAGGTCCATGATGGTTTGTGGGTGTAGCCTGTACCTTTCATGTATCTCTGCGTCAGTCTGTTGAAAGAGTGTGATACGCTGTCTGTAGATGCGTTCCTCCCGTCTCCAAATCCTCAGACCTGCTGCCTGTAGATGTAGGCGCCTTGCAATGACATACAGAGTGGCCATGTTGTCCACGCTGTTGCATTTTGGGATTGCTTATATGCACTGTTGATGCTTACCACCTGCTTTCAATCCGTGTTAATTACCGACTCTTAATTACCGAATTTCATGGATTTCTTAATTACCGAATTTACCTACATGTCTTTTTCAGTTTTACCACTTCATATTTACCACTTCATATTTACCACTTCTTATTTACCACTTCATATTTACCGATTCGGTAAATCTGTATTCGGTAAATATGAATCGGTATTTACCGCTTCATATTTACCGAAAACTGGTTTTTGGCCTCCTACATCTCACTTGACTAAATACCGGTCGGTAACGGCATATTTACCGAATTTCGGCCGTTACCGACCGGTATTTAGCTACCTACATATGGCCCCTAGTATCTTAGGCCACATCAGACACAATAACAAATTCAGCTTCTCCACGTTAAGTGCCACATTCACACAACATTCAAAACATCTCTGCCAAACATCATGCAAATTCTATGAACACTGCAAGCTAATCACAAGCCATTAGAGCGTGAAACCCTATTAATACTCACACTTCCACTGTTACAACTCTTTCTTGAACTGCTGGAACTCTGCAATCTAAACGGAAACATGAGCTCTAGAGCTGGGGTTTGATCTAAACTACTCTAACAAAGTAGTATAACTCCTCTATTCCAGGCCCTAAGTATCCTTGTATTGCTATCATCTGCCAGACCACTGAGCCGAATATCCACATTTCCCTGTGATGGACCTTTTTATATGCTTGAGAAATAAGTAGGAATTATCAACATCCAAAAGTTCATTTTACAGTGTATCCCATTTGGCCACACAGTGATGCCCCAAAGTCAATAAATGAGATTAAATGTAGGTTTATTACAAATTCAAAGACAAACTGATGTACACAAGTCTCAAATATATATTGCAAAAATACAGACTCACGACTGGTAGTGCAAATCATCTAACAAAGTTGAACCTGAACCTCAATAGCATAAACCATACAAGGAATTCAGTAATAGCAATGCAGAAAATAAGGAATAAAATCTGATGATCAGCATATGATTTCCGGTTCTCTTGCCTATATATGAGTAAATCTAAATTACTCAACTAAGCCTAATCTAAGTAGCACTAACCAGGGAAGCCCTAATTAGATCCAGAAAAGCAGGAAGGTGTCAGCGTTTCAGAGACTTCTGTATAAGTTCTCCAAAATCAATAGTATTGTATAGCTTAAAATCACACAACAGAAATATAGCAAAAAGGTCTGTACACCTCTACATCTCAAGGGAAGATGATTAAAGCTATACTGTGTTCACTAATGAAAACTTCACAGAACATTTGAAAATACCAAATCATGTGTCTCAGTACTTTTCCACTTTCTCACAGTAGAACTTCGCTGGCTCATTCAATACTCCCACCTCTTGGTCTGAATATCAGAACATTCTTAGATTCCTCCTGTCTCCTGATATTAACAAGTATCGGGCTCCTCCCTTAGTTTGTTAGCTCCTCTCATCTTTGCCTAAAGTTATTCTCCCGCGCCTCACTATTTCTCATGCACAACATGCCTTTCACTAACTATGAGATCATATGAACGCACCTCCAAAGAAGAAAATAATATTGCATCCAAGCAAACTGTCACTTTGAAGGTTAAATCTTAGCGTCCAAATGTTTAAGGCTTTTGATCAAGTTGACGTAGCAAAACACTTCAATACACATTTTATATGCATGGTTAACCCATATAGATATTAATGTATCCACTCACCAACCATTCAGCCACTTACACACCAATTGATCGACTGATACAGACATTCACACAAATTAGTCATTCACCCATGCATTCACTAAGATGCATTTAATCACCCACTTATACAGTCGGTCACGCACCCACTAAATCATCCATTCACATACTCTATGTCACCCTAACTATAACGTCCCTGTAACCTTTGGTTTTTTCTATGAATTTCTAAGGTTTTTTAAATGCTAATTTTAAACTATAACGTCCCTAAAACCTGTGTTTTTTTCAGTGAATTTCTAAGGTTTTTTAAATGCTAATTTCTAACTATGCCTACATAGGTAGGACATGTGCAGAAATAAGAAGAAAAGTGCAGAAAGAAGCAGGAGAAGTGTAGAAAGAAGCAAGAGAGGCACAGAAAGAGGAAGGAAGATGCAAAAAGAAGCAAGAGAAATGCTGAAAGAGGCAAGAGAAGTCCAGAAAGAGGAATAAAGGTGCAGAAAGAAGCAAGAGAAGTGCAGAAAGAAGCAACAGAGCTACAGACAAATGCCTACTTTGTCTGTACCTTTCCACAGACTCATACAAAGTAGCCTAATCACAGACCCTTCTCCAAAGATGTCTTAAATATCACTTTTCTCTTGAAGGTTCACTATTCTTCGACTGCTCAGAATGTTAGGCCTACCAAATGTAAAACAGAAATCCTAACTATATCACTGTTGTACGTCTCACCAAGTTTGTGAATGTATGCATGCACGTGTCTGTGCTTTTATCTAGAGACATGTTACATAAAAACATACAAATACTTGAATACCTGTGTCTCAAACAGCATACTCTGTACATTTGTGTACAAGAGGTGTATGTGTTTATTTCTGCTCATAATACAGGGTCCATGGGTGTTCAATAGTATGTTTGATGGGCTCTATAACACCTACATATGTAAGATATGTCTGCCGGTGCAACCGAATGACAGAGCAGAACTGAGAAGATTTGACCACCTATGGGAGAAGCTACCCGCTTTTTAAGCTACCATCTTCAGATGCATAACACATGTGAGAATACATGTACAAGTAGACATATACCTCAGTAACAAGAGCTTGCAGATTTTTAAACTTGACAGCTTGCACTTCCCATTTGAGTACGGAAAGAGGCGAGAGAAGAACAGAAAGAGGCAAGAGAAGTGCAAAAAAGAAGAGAGGTGCAAAAAGAGTAAGAAAAGTGCAGAAAAAGGCAAGAGAAGGGCAGAAAGAGGCAAGCGAAGTGCAGGAAGAAGCAAGAGAAGTGCACAAAGAGGCAAGAGAAGTATAGAAAAATACTAAAGAGGTACAGAAAAAAGCAAGTGAGGTGCAGAAAGGATAAGAAATGTGCAGAAAAAGGCAAGAGAGGTGCACAAAGAGGAAGAAAGGTACAGAAATAAGCAAGAGAAGCATAGAAAAGTGCAGAAAGGGGCAAAAGAAAAGCATAAAGAGTAAGAAAGGTGCATAAAGAACCAAGAAAAGTACAGAAAAAAGCAAGAGAGGTGCATAAAGAACCAAGGAAAGTTATGAAAGAGACAAGAGAGTTGCAGAAAGAAATAGGAGAGGTGCAGATAGAGGCAAGTGAATTGCAGAAAGAGGCAAGAGAGGTACACAAAGAGGCAAGAGAGGAGCAGAAGCAAGAAAGAGAAGTACAGAAAGAGGCAAGAGAGTGCGGAAAGAGGCAAGACAGCTGCCAACACAAGTAAGAGAGATGCAAAAAAGAAGCAAGAGAAATGCATAAAGAAGCAACAGAGGTGAAGAAAGAAGAAACAGAAGTGCAGAAAGAGGAAAGTCGGGTGCACAAAGACACAAAATAGGTGCAGAAAAAGAGAAGATGGGTGCAGAAAGAGGCAAGAGGGGTGCAGAAAGAAACAAGAGAGGTGTAGAAAAAAGACGAAGAGGTGAAAAAGAAGCAAGAGAAGTGAAGACAGAGGAAAGAGAAGTACATAAAGCAGTAAGAGAGGTGCAGAAAGAGGCAAGGGAGGGAAGAGGGGTACAAAAAGAAGCTAGAGAAGTGTAGAAAACAACCAACAGAGTTGCAGAAAGAGGCAAGAGAGGTGCAGAAAGTAGCAAGAGAGGTACAGAAGGAGGCAAGAGATGTAAAGAAAGAGGCAAGAGAGGTACAGAAAGAAGCATGAAAAGTGCTGAAAGGACAAGAGAAGTGTAGAAAGAGGCAAGAGAGGTGCAGAAAGAAGCAAGTGAGGTGCAGAAAGAGGCACAAGAGGTGCAGAAAGAAGAGAGTGAGGTGCAGAAAGAGGCAAAAGAAGTACAGAAAGAGGAAAGAGAAGTGCAGAAAGAGGCAAGGGAAGTTCAGAAAGAGGCACGTGAGGTGCAGAAAGAGGCAAGAGAGGTGCAGAAAGAGGTAAAAGAAGTACAGAAAGAGGAAGAAATGTGTGCAGAAAGAGGAAAGAGAGGTGCAGAAATAGGCAAGGGAAGTACAAAAAGAGGAACCAAAAGTACAGAAAGAGGCCAGTCAGGTGCACAAATCACAAGATAGATGAGAAGATGGGTGTACAAAGAGGCAAGAGGGGTGCAGAGAGAGGCAGGAGAGGTACAGAAAGAAGAAAGAGAGATGAAGAAAGAGGCATGAGAAGTACAGAAGGAGGCAAGAGAAGTACATAAAGAGGGAAGAGGGGTGCATATAAAAGCCAGAGAAGTGCAGAAAACAACCAACAGAGGTGCAGAAAGAGGCAAGAGAGGTGCAGAAAGAGGCAAGAGAGGTACAGAAAGTGGCAAAAGAGGTGCAGAAAGAGGTAAGAGAAGTGTAAAAAGAGGCAAGAGAGTGTAGGAAGGTGGAATCTGACTGCATGGTTGCCCTCACTTTTTTCCTGGTGTTTTGATGGTTTTTGACTTAGTTTGGTTGGGAACCTGCTATTACGGTCCACAGCCTAGCTGCTTCCTCTCTAAATAAATTGCATGTACTTTAGGTACACCACAGATTGGATCCTCAGGTACCCTTGTGAGTCCCTAGTATGTGGTACACTATGTACTCAGGGCATAGGTACCCCAGAGGCCTATGAGGGGCTGAAGCATGTCTTATGCCACCCCTGGAAAGCCACCCAAAATGACACCAGAGGTCTGCTACTGCAGCCTTGGTAAGGTGGTGCATCCACCCCTTACTGTGATATAGGATACCTGTATCACTATATATATACACACATATAAACCTATAAGTCACTCCTATGGCAGGCCTTATCAATCCTGAAGGCAGAGTGCTTGGTTCTTATGTGAGAGGGTGCCCCTGCATGAGCAGAGCCCCTCTGCAGGGTTCGGAGTCTATTCTCTGATGCTGTTTGTAGTGCAGCCTGACCATATACTGCATTATAACCAAACGGTCAATGCTAACTTTGGACTGGCTGCACGGAAACATGTCGTGTTTGGTGTCAAACACCTTGGAATCATACCCTTACTGTGATCCCACCCTTCTAGAGGGAGAGACATGGCAGCACTGGTATACCCGGTAGAAACTTAATAGAGCCCTGGCATCACAAAATGGATGTTGCAGCCACAGACACGGGTCCGGCCTCTTGCTGCTGACCAAAACTCCGGCAGGGGAGGCCTGGACAATAGGTTTCCTGTCACAGGGAGGTGTAACCACCTCCCAGACAGGCTTATGTGTATTGGGGCTGGGTGGGAGCACCCTCTGAGTGCTTTGAAGTCCTGCACTGGGGGCACATTTGGTGTCCCTGTGCATAGTCCAGCTCAAACCAGTTCTGGTGTAAAACTGGACAAAGGAAATGGGTGTCGCCACCCCTCTTTCCAAACCCTCCAATAGGTGGGTCCCCAGAGCTAGTCCAACCCCTTCCTTAGGTATAAGTAACCAGAACTTTAGATATCCCTAGATGAAACTCTGAAGCTGAATCCTGGAACTTCGATGCTCTACTCAAGACTAGAGGACTGAAGAAATCTCGCTTGGGGTCAAGGAGTGACTCTCCTGCTTGGCAGGCACCAATGAAGCAATTTGCTGGTCTGCATTTCCAAAGCTCCCGCTGGACTCCAAAGTATTTGCAGCCCAGGAAGAGGATTTCCAGACATCTCACAGGCCGACCCAAGTCCCCAGAAAAGCTGCGACCCACAGCCCTCGTGAATAGTGTGGAACCGGAACTCCTGGTCATCATGCACTTTTGCAAGTGCATCAACTTCTCGACATCTCCTGAAGTCAGGCTTGGGCTGACTTGTAGCCCCCACCTCGAGCACAGAATCCACCAAAGATTGTCAGACTAGTCACCCCGAGTGACCCATGGGCCACCGTTTTGTGTTTTGTCTCGAGGTTCCTTCACAATCCCTGGTCTGTCAACTTGTGGATCCCTGAGGGGGTAACTTTGAATTTCCTTGGGCTTCCCTGGTTTCTCTAGATGTGCCCTGACTCCCTACCAAGTGGTTAGTCCCACAGACCTTGCTGGTCTGCACCGAAGCATCTTTCTCATTTCTGCGTGGATGCTGTTGCCAAGGCTTGTTGTGTTCAATCCAGGCACCGACACTGCAGCACTCGACATCCTTTATGGGACAGTTTGAATCGAGCTCCTGGTTATCCTCGACACCTCCTGGTCCTCGTGGCTGAAGAGCCAAGCTTCACCTTCTTCACCTGAAATCATCCGACATTGGTGGGCATCTGCCTATTGCTTTCCTGGTCACTCTGTCCCCTCTGCTTCCAGGCTTGGATCTCTTCAGACACTTTGCATCTTCTCGGCAACAGTACTTCTGCACCAGCTCCCATTGAAATCGACGACGCAACCCGACACCAAAAGACACCTATGCACCCGGCTTCCCTGGGTGAGGTAACATGAGTATTCTGGTGCTCCTGTGGATGTTGGCCCTAGAACTTCTTAAGTCCAAAAGGGTTTGGTACTGACTCAATTCTAAATGTCCCTAATCTTTAAAAATCTACTGCAACTTTCCCCATAGAAGCTAACGGGAGCTCGTGGCTGTGTTCACACACTGCAGACGGCCCCGTGGGTCCCCTGTGTCACTACCTTGGGTGGTTCCCAGCGATTCTACAGGCTATAGGCCTTGTGTCTAGTTAACTTGTGGTTCTTATACCACTATTTTAGTATATGGTTTGGCTCGCCCCTAGGGCCTGACGTGTATTTGTGCTTATTACTGTGATATTTGAAGTGTAACTTATGTGTTTTGACCTCTAGTCTCATAAAGAATCTAGGAGGGTGTGTTTAGAAATAAATACATATATTTTTATATATAAACATGGTGTGATTATCTTTCATTTAGGCACTCAAGAGATTATGGACTGGTAAAACAAGCTGCTTTACATTCCTTCAAGACTTAGCCTGAAGGCTGCTCTCCATAGCTACCACTAGGATAGCTTTCAATAAAGGGTGTCTTTAACCTATAACCAATAAGGGGTTGTTTGTACTGGTACATGGTGCCCACTATAACTAGTGGACAGCATATACCAGGCCAACTTCTCACAAAGAGGTGCAGAAAGAAGCAATTGATGTACAGAAAGTGGCAAGAGAGGTGCAGAAAGAAGAGAGTGAGGTGCAGAAAGAGTCAAGTGAGGTGCAGGAAGAGGCAAGAGAAGTGCAGAAAGAGGCTATAGAAGTGCAGAAAGAGGCAAGGGAGGTGCAGAAAGAGGCAAAAGAAGTGCAGATAGCGGCAAGAGAAGTGCAGAAAGAGGAAGTAATGTGTGCCGAAAGAGGGAAGAGAGGTGCAAAAAGAGGTAAGAGAATCACAGAAAAGGGCAAGACAAGTACAAAAAGAGGCACGAGAAGTGCAGAAAAAAACGAGGTATAAAACAAAAAGAGAAGAGCAGAAACAGGCATTAAATGTGCACAAAGAAGTAAGAGAGGTACAGAAGGAGGGAAGGAAAGTACAGAAAGAGGCAAGTGAGCTGTAGAAAGAAAACTAAGGTGAGGAAAGAAGCAAGAGAAGTGCAGAAAAGTGTCAAGAGAGGTGCAGAAAGAGGCCATAGAAGTGCAGAAAGAGGCAAGTGAGGAGCAGAAAGAAGCAAGAAAAGTGCAGAAAGGAGCAAGAGAGGTACAGAAAGAGGCAAGAGAAGTGTAGAAAGAGGCAAGAGATGCAGAAAGAAGCGAATGAGGTGCAGAAACAGGCAAGGGAAGTACAGAAAGAAGAAAGTGAGGTGCAGAAAGAGGCAAAAGAAGTACAGAAAGAGGCAAGAGAAGTGCAGAAAGAGGTAAGGGAGGTGCAGGAATAGGCAAGAGAGGTGTAGAAAGAGGGAAGAGGGGTGCAGACGGAGGCCAGAGATGTGTAGAAAACAACCAACAGAGGTGCAGAACGAGGCAAGAGAGGTACAGAAAGAGGCAAGAGAGGTACAGAAAGTGGCAAGGGAGGTAAAGAAAGAGGCAAGAGAAGTAAAGAATGAGGCAAGAGAGGTATAGAAAGAAGCAAGAAAAGTATAGAAATGATCAAGAGAAGTGTAGAAAGAGGCAAGAGAGGTACAGAAGGAAGAAGTGAGGTACAGAAAGAAGCAAGTGAGGTACAGAAAGAGGCAAGGGAGGTGCTGAAAGAAGAGAGTGAGGTACAGAAAGAGGCAAGAAAAGTACAGAAAGAGGCCAAAGATGTAAAGCAAGATGCTAGAGAAGTACAGAAAGAGGCATGGGAGGGGCAGAAAGAAGAGAGTGAGGTGCAGAAAGAGGCAAGTGAGGAGCCGAAAGAGGCAAGAGAAGTGCAGAAAGAGGCAAGAGAAGCACAGAAAGAGGCAAGTGAGGTGCAGAAAGAGGCAAGAGATGTTCAGAAGGAGGTAAGAGAAGTGCAGAAATAGAAAACAGAGGTGCTGAAAGAGGCAAGTCAGGTGCACAAAGACACAAGAGCTATGCAGAAAGGGAGAAGTAGGGTGCAGAAAGAAGCAGAAGAGGTGCAGAAAGAAGAAAGAGAGGTAAAAAAGGCAAGAGAAGTGTAATTAGGATGCAAGAGGAGTACAGAAAGAAGTAAGAGGGCGCTAGAAAGAGGCAAGAGAGGTATAGAAAGAGGGAAGAGGGGTGCAGAAAGAAGCCAGAGAAGTGCAGAAAACATCCAACAGAGATGCAGAAAGAGGCAAGAGATGTGCAGAAAAAGGCAAGAGAGGTACAGAAAGTAGCAAGAGAGGTGCACAAAGAGGCAACAGAAGGGTAGAAAGAGGCAAGAGGGGTGCAGAAAGAAGCATGTGAGGTATAGAAAGATGCAAGAGAGATGCAGAAAGAAGAGAGTGAGGTGTAGAAAGAGGCAAGAGAAATACAGAAAGAGGCAAAAGAAGTACAGAAAGAGGCAAGAGAGGTGCAGAAAGAAGAGAGTGAGGTGCAGAAAGAGGCAAGTGAGGTGCAGAAAGAGGCAAGTGAGGTGCAGAAAGAGGCAAGAGAGGAGCAGAAAAAGGTCAGAGAATTACAGAAAAGGGCAAGACAAGTACAGAAAGAGGCAAGAAAAGTGCAGAAAGAAGCAAAAGAGGTACAGAAAGAGGGAAGACGGATATGGAAAGAGGCAAGTTAGCTGCAGAAAGAACAACTAAGGTACAGAAAGGAGCAAGAGAAGTGCAAAAGGTGGCAAGAGAGGTACAGAAAGAGGCAAGAGAAGTGCAGAAAGAGGCAAAAGAGGTACAGAAAGAAGCAAGAAAAGTACAGAAAGGAGCAAGAGAACTACAGAGGCAAGAGATGCAGAAAGAAGCAAACAAGGAGAAGAAAGAGGCAAGAGACGTACAGAAAGAAGAAAGTGAGGTACAGAATGAGGCAAGAGAAGCGCAGAAAGAGGCAAGAGAAGTGCAGAAAGAGTTAAGTGAGATTCAGAAAGAGGCTGGAGAGGTGTAGGAAGAGGGGTACAGAAAAAAAGCCAGAGAAGTGTAGAAAACAGTGAACAGAGGTACTAAATGAGGCAAGAGAGGTGCAGAAAGAGGCAAGAGAAGTAAATAATGAGGCAAGAGAGGTACAGGAAGAAACAAGAAAAGTGCAGAAAGGATCAAGAGAACTACAGAAAGAGGCAAGAGGAGAGCAGAAAGTGGCAAGAGAAGTGCAGAAAGTGGCAAGAGAGGTGCAGAAAGTGGCAAGAGAGGTGCAGAAAGAGGCAAGAGAAGTGTAGAAAGAAGCAAGAGAGGTGCAGAAAGAAGCAAGTGAGGTACAGAAAGATGCGAGAGAGGTGCAGAAAGAAGAGAGTGAGGTGTAGAAAGAGGCAAGAGGAGTACAGAAAGAGGCAAGAAAGTACAGAAAGAGGCAAGAAAGTACAGAAAGAGGCAAGAGAGGGGCAGAAAGAAGCGAGTGAGGTGCAGAAAGAGGCAGGAGAGGTGTAGGAAGAGGGGTACAGAAAAAAGCCAGAGAAGTGTAGAAAACAACCAATAGAGGTGCAGAAAGAGGCAAGAGAATTAAAAAATGAGGTAAGAGAGGTACAGAAAGAAGCAAGAAAAATGCCGAAAGGATCAAGAAAGTGGAAAGAGAAGTGCAGAAAGTGGCAAGAGAGGTGCAGAAAGAGGCAAGAGAAGTGTAGAAAGTGCCAAGAGAAGAGCAGATAGAAGCAAGAAAACTACAGAAAGGAGCAAGAGAACTAGAGAAAGAAGCAAGAGAAGAGCAGAAAGTGACAAGAGATGTAAAGAAAGAGGCGAGAGAAGTATAGAAAGAATAAAGTGAGGTGCAGAAAGAGTCAAAAGAAGAACAGAAAGAGGCAGGATAAGTGCAGAAAGAGGTAAGGGAGGTGCAGAAAGAAGCAAGAGAGGTGTAGAAAGAGGTTAGAGGGATGCAGAAGGAAGCCAGAGAAGTGTAGAAAACAACCAAGAGAGGTGCAGAAAGAGGTACGAGAGGTGCACAAAGAGGCAAGAGAGGAACAGAAAGTGGCAAGAGAGGTGCAGAAAGAGGCAAGAGAAATAAAGATTGATGCAAAAGTGATACTGAAAGAAGCAAGAAAAGTGCGTAAAGGATCAAGAGAAGTGAAGAAAGAGGCAAGAGAGGTGCAGAAAGAAGCAAGAAAAGTGCAGAAAGGATCCAGAGAAGTGTAGAAAGAGACAAGCGAGGTCCAGAAGGAAGCAAGTGAGGTACAGAAAGAAGCAAGTGAGGTAAAGAAAGAGACAAGGGAGGTGCAGGAAAAAGAGAGTGAGGTGCACAAAGAGGCAAGAAAAGTAGAGAAAGAGGCTAGGGAAGTACAGAAAGACACTAGAGAAGTACAGGAAGAGGCAATGGAGGGGCAAAAAGAAGGGCGTGAGGTGAAGAAAGAGGCAAGTGAGGTGCCAAAAGAGGTAAGAGAAGTGCAGAAAGTAGCAAGAGAAGTGCAGAAAGAGGCACGTGAGGTACAGAAAGAGACAAGAGAGGTGCAGAAGGAGGCAAGAAATGTGCAGAAAGAGGAAACAGAAGTGCAGAAAGAGGCACGTCAGGTGCACAAAGACACAAGATATGTGTAGAAAGAGAGAAGAAGGGTGCAGAAAGAAGCAGAAGATGTGCAGAAAGAAGAAAGAGAGGTGAAAAAAGAGGCAAGAGAAGTGCAATAAGGAGGCTAGAGAAGTACCGAAAGAGACAAGAGAGGTGGAGAAAGAGGCAAGAGAGGTATAGAAAGAGGGAAGAGGGGTGGAGAAAGAAGCCAGAGAAGTGCAGAAAACAACCAACAGTGGTGCAAAGAGATAAGAGAGGTGCAGAAAGCGGCAAGAGAGGTACAGAAAGTGGCAAGAGAGGTGCAAAAGCAGGCAAGAGAAGTGTAGAAAGAGGCAAGAGGGGTGCAGAAAGAAGCAAGTGAGGTACAAAAAGATGCAAGAGAGATACAGAAAATAGAGAGTGAGGTGTAGAAAGAGGCAAGAGAGGTACAGAAAGAGGCAAGAGAAGTACAAAAAGAGGCGAGAGAGGTGCAGAAAGAAGAGAGTGAGTATAGGAGAGTAGGATCTGCCTCTTATGGTTACCCCCACTTTTTGCTGGTGTTTCCCTGTTTTTCAAATTTAGTCTGGCTCGGGCCCTGCTGTTCAGGACCCCAGCCTAGCTGCTTCCTCTCTAAATTGATTGCATGTACTTTAAGTACACTCCAGATTGGATTCTGGGGTACCCTTGTGAGTCCCTAGTATAAGTATTCTATGTACCCAGGGCATAGGTACCCCAGAGACCTACCAGGGGCTGAAGCATGTATTGTGCCACCCCTGGAAAGCCCTTCAAAATGATACCACAGGTCTGCTACTGTAGCCTGGGTAAGGTGGTGCATGCACCCCTTACTGAGGTATAGGTTCACTATACCTCACCTATCACTGCACACAGTAACATATCAGTCACCCCTATGGCAGGGCTTATCAATCCTGAAGTCAGGGTGCTTGGCTATATATGAGAGGGTGCCCAGGCATGAGCTGAGCCCCTCTGCATTCTTCAGAATCTCTTCTCCGGGGTTGTCAGAGTTGCAGCCTGAGTGCATTAAATCTTAAACGGTTAATACTAACTTTGGACTGGCTGCACGGAAACATGTTGTGTTTGGTGTCCAGCACCTTGGAATCATATCCCCACATCAATTCCTGATGTGAGGATATGATCCCACCCTTCTAGGGGGAGAGACATGGCAGTACTGGTATACCCGGTAGAAATCTAACAGAGCCCTGGCATCACAAAATGGATGCTGCAGACACGGGTCTGGTCTCCTGCTGCTGACTGAAACTCCGGCAGGGGAGGCCTGGACAATAGGTTTCCTGTCACAGGGAGGTGTAACCACCTCCCAGACAGGCTTATGTGTATTGGGGCTGAGTGGGAACACTCTCTGAGTGCTTTGAAGTCCTGCACTGGGGGCACATTTGGTGTCCCTGTGCATACTCCAGCTCAAACCGGTTCAGGGGCTTCCAGCCCCTGCTCTGGCGTGAAACTGGACAAAGGAAATGGGTGTAGCCACCCCTCTTTCCAATCCCTCCCATAGGTGGGCCCCCAGAGCTAGTCCAACCCCTTCCTTATGTATAAGTAAGGAACCTCTGTAACCAGAACTTTAGCTATCCCTGGACGAAACTCTGAAGCTGAATCCTGGAACTTCGACACTCTACTAAAAGACTAGTAAGTAAGTAAAGTAAGTAAACGTTTATTGTTTAGTTAATTAAAACCGTAACAAACGATTAAAAGAGGAATTGTCCTTTACAATAAAACAGATTAAAAAAAAAAAAATAACATTTCAGGCGTAGTTTAAAAAAGCAGAGTTTCTAAAGATAACAAGAACTTTAACAATTGTACATCAGTAAATCAATCATTAATATAAAAAGCCTTTTTGTTTTGAAATTTCATATTGCTTTCAAACGTTTTTCAAAAGCTATCAGGAACTTTATCAGCTTGCAATTGATTATGGGAGATGTTGAGTCCAAAGCACCAATAATGGCAGACCTGCAGGTACGTAGTCTCTTGGCCCTAAAAATGTGCTTTAAAAAGTACGTACGCTCCTGGTTCAGAGTCTTACAGTGGCATACAATGTGGATTAAATTTTCTTTTGTAGTGCCGCATAGTCGACAGATATCTGAGTCTGGTCGTTTCCAGACTGGTTCGTCTGCCAGAGTTGGTAATTTACTGAATCTCACGGCCATTAGCCTCTTTTTGATGAAAACCGAATATGTTGTTTCTAAGTAGGCAGCCGGGGTGAGTTTTTTATAACTGTTAATCACGGACCAGGAATGGGAGCGGTCTGAAAAGATGGCTTTGTCTGTAATTAATGAATGAAATTTAGCCCCCTTATTTAGTGCCTGTTTAAAGGAAATATATGGCAGATCTTTATCCCAAAGTTTGGCGGTGCATGTTTGCTCCAAAGCACAAGTCAGATATTTATTAGCGGCTGAGTTTTGTTGGCTTTCTAGTTCCTGCCACAAGAATCGGTTCATAGTATTATTTGTAGAATTCATTTTAATTCGATACCATACTCTGATGCTTGTGTAAAGTCGTCCCAGTGACTCATTCATTACGCCAAATTCTAGACGCACCTGAGCAGGTGAAGCTGAACTTGGTAGTTTTAAGACTTTCTTATACATTTTTGTGATGAGGTTGTTTAAAATAACTGCGTCCTTGCCATGCATTGCTACACTAGCATACGCTAGGGTAGGAAGAATTTTGGTGGCCATCACTGTCAATAGGGGAGTAAACGAAGGACCTTCCAGCTTTTTTGAAAGTATACTTAAAGCAAATATTAAGGCTCCTGCTCTTTGCGTCATGTATTTTTTTTGAGCGTTTAAGTTCAGTTTGTCGTCGATGTAATATCCTAAATATTTGTAATTTGATACTCTTTCCAGGAGATTTCCTTCAAGCATGATATTAAGATGGGCAGATCTGCGGTTGGTTATTAACATTGTCTTTGTCTTGGACAGATTAAGAGCTAGGTTATTTGCCTCCAGGAATTCCGATGTTACCGCTAATAGTCTAGACAGTCCCACTTTGGTTAGGCTCAGAAGCACAATGTCATCGGCATAAGCCATATGAGTGAGTTGGAGGTTGCCAAGTTTCGGTGCATGAGCATTACAGTTGTTTAATTTGCCTGAGAGGTCAGAAATGAATAAGTTAAATAGTTGTGGTGCTAGGACGCAACCCTGTTTTAATCCGATCGATGTATAGACTTTTCTTGATAGATGTGAACCGTCACCTAGCTTGATTTGTGTCCAGGTCTCAGAGTAAAACAGGAGTAGCCCTTAAGTATCCCTTCCGGTATGGCCCATCTTCTTAACTTCGCCCATAGTAGCTTGCGATCAACACTGTCAAATGCCACCTGCAGGTCAATAAAACAGAGGTTAAGATCCTGTTTAGCGTGCAGGCATTTTTCTGCTATCATGGTTATTGACAGTATGTTTGACATAGTTCCGATTCCAGCTCTGAATCCAGTCTGGTTAATTGGGATCATTACTTTGTCTTCTGCCCAATTTTCCAGATCTTTTAGAAGGAGTGATGCGAAGTATTTAGCTTCTATATCCTGGAGTGTTATTAGGCTATAATTTAGAGGATTAGCTCTGTCTCCTCCTTTATATATGGGCGTGATGATAGAGCCTTTCCAACTTTCAGGAATGCGATTACGGTTTTGAACATCTGCAAAAAGTTTTTCTAGCGATGGGGCCCAAAATTCTGGTGCTTGTTTAAAGGCAATTTGCGGGATACCGTTTGGTCCCGGTGCCCCATTACTTTTACCCTTTCTGATAATGGTGATTATCTCCTCCACTGAATAGGCGCCAACTGTGGTCGTGGAGTGTACCGAATTCCTTGGGACCATTGTCGTTGGATAGATACGGCATTGATCTTTGCTATTATTCATATAGGAATCCCCCGAGACGAATTGCTGCCCAAGTGCCTTCATTGGGTTTTCTTTAAATTTTAACGACAAAAAAGTTGCCCATTCGGATTCTTGGATATTTGATGTTAATACGTTTCGCGGTCTTGTTAGCTGGTTTATAATTTTCCAAAATTTATTTGAATCCTGAAGCTTAGTGCTGGCCAATAAATTGATCCAGAATTTGTCATTCGACTCCCTTTTATGCTCCCAAATCTTTTTTTTATATAGCTTTCTTTGAGCAAGAAAGGTTTCCAGATAGCTCCGGTCGTTAATGTTTAGTTGCAGGTTTTTTTGGCTTCTTCGCAACACCCTTCTTAGTTCTTGTAGCTCCAACGGCAAGTTCTTTCTTGGGTTCTCTCTCTTAGCCCCTATTTTAAGTGATTTCATTTTTGTCTGTAGTTTCTCTAAAAAAAGGGACCAGGCTTGAATTTTGTCCATTGTTACACTTTCCAACTCTTTCAGTATGACCTCAATTATTGCGATCCAATTCTCATCGTTCAAGCTATTCCAATATATACGTTTTAGGTTGAGTGTACCTGGTTGGCCCTGTAGGGAACAGGCAGGTTGTAGTGTTTCTGCAAAGGAGTTGAGTTTAAGATGTTGCATCCCGTGATCACTCATTGGTGTATATTCTATGTAAAAGGTAAGTAATTGGGGGATCAATTGAAGACTAACAATGGTAAAGTCCAATATTGATTGGGTGTTTGTCCCATAATATGTTTTTTTCGGGGGTCTGTCTTCCTCTGTCCTGCCATTCAAAACTCGCATGCCTAGGTACTCCAGTTCCGTTACCAGATGTTTGGCTAGGGTGTCCTTTCGGCTCTTTATTGCTCCATTTAACTGCTGAGGGACATTCCAATGCATGTTCTCTTCAGTTAGTATCTCGTCTTCCTCTGGAGTGTATATCAGGTTGGAATTAAAATCTCCTGTTAATATAATGTTCCAAGTTGGCTCTGTACTTCGTAGATTTAGTATTTCCTTACATAGCATATCGTTTTTTATCTTTTTTGCTTGATGATTTGGTTGAATGTAATAATTGATCAAAATTGTCGTTTTGTGGCCAAATGCATTTTGGCCTGATAATTTTACAATCTGAATGCTTGGATCTGGAGATTTAAGTTGTTCTGAATTGATTTTTAGGGTAGTAGACACGTAAACTGAAAGACCACCAATTGCTCGGCCAAAGGTTTTGCCTTTTTTCGCAGGTACCATGTATTGAATAAATCCAGCCAATGCGATGTCTTCCTGGAGCCAAGTCTCTTGGAGTGCAATTATGTCGGCATTGTCCCATTCGTCCGGAGCAAGGCCATCCTCCAGCAATCTTTTTGCTCCTGCTATATTCCATGAAATTATGTGTATATTGTTCTTTACTTCTTTATTTATTTCTGAACCGTTCAGTCAATTCTTCTGATTATTCAGCATACCGGGAAGCCATTTCCAATCGTCAGATGGCTCTACCGAATCCCCCATTCTATCGATGTCAGATACTTTGCATATGGTTTCTGCCTCACTTCTACCTTTGGCGTTGTGTAAAATAGAATAAACTGTTTTTTTCGGTGCAAGGTCCGCCATGCTCCTTGTAAGTTGTTGGCAACTCTTTATCTTTAGGGGAAGCGGGTATCTTGGAGTGATTGGCTGTGATAATTGAATACCCCACGATTGGAATATATCCGATTTCCCTAGTATTAATTGTACTATCGCAGCAGTTTTCCAAGTTGTCATCGTTTGTTAATTTGTTAATTCTTTTGTGCTGCTTAAAAATTGTACTCGATCTAGGTCGGAAGATTTAATGGCAGTCTGATCCTTAATTTCCTTCATCAATTTTAAAATATTACTCCTATTTAGAATATCATGGCTCCCTTGAGTTACGTACTCCGGGGTAAAAATGATTTGCAAACAGACATCGTCTAAATTCATGCTGTCTGACGCAGGCTTCGTTACCACCTCATGCTTTGACTGCGTACTTTCTTTGTTCATAATGCAGAAGCTTAGTTTTGTCTGGACCTTATTTCGCTGGGTGACTGATGTTAGGTTATGAAGTATTGGCCCAGAGTTTTGTGCAATGTCTTGTGTTCCCCATGGGTGAGCTGTTTTTGAATTATTAACTATTGATGCCGGCTTTTCCGCATCACCCAGGTAGGCCTTATCTGGTTGACTGCTAACACATTCTTGGGCCTCTTTATATCCCTCTTGGTATGCACCGATTTGAGCAGTTTGGGGTATTAGTATTGGTGTTATATTGGTTAAGTTAGTATACCGTGCCGCATTTTTAATTACTAGGACTGGCGCTGTGTCTTGAGAAGTTGACCCATTTAAGACAATTTTAGACTGCTCAATAACCTCTTGATCAGTAGTATTGATGTTATCCCTTTCCGCGTTTTTAGTTACCAAGACTGGCACCGTAACTTGAAAAGTTAACCTGTTTAAGGCAGTCTTAGACTGCTCAGTAACCTCTTGATCAATAGAATTGATGTTATCCCTTACTACGGAAATTTTTTGTTCTGTGCTCATTGACGGTATGCTAATCAATTTTTCGGCGTCATTTGGCTCGGTTTTTGGCGTTAATAGATGGTTTGAAGAACTTTCTAATGAACGTGAGGCCATGGGTTCCTTTTTTGTCGATGTATTTGTAATAGAGTACCTTCTATCTTTTCCTGTTGCCTCATGACTACTTCTCCTTTGGCAGCCCTCTGTCGTTTTTTGTTTTTTCTGGTTTGTAAATATTGGATACATGCTAGTACGTGAAAGAGAGTCCTCTTTTTTTTTGTTTCTCGCTTTCCGTTCTTTTTTCTTTTGTCTTTTTGTTAATATTTGTTTTATCGGCTCAGCAATAATGGACTCAGTCGTTGATTTTTCCATGATGTCATTAGACTCTGTATTAATCACGGACTTAGCTGGCTGTTCTTCACTCATTTTTGCGTAGGACTTGTTGCTGCCTATTTGTAGACGCTCGGTTATGGTGATATTTGGGCCGTCTATATCTCTTTCGCGGCTAATGGCTTGTTTATTTAAATTAATGATCTGTTCGAGGACCATTGGTAGGGTACTCATTTTGTCGAGAATAGGGCCGCAAGAACAGGATAGTTGCAAGTCGGTGGTGTTAGCTTGGGCTCTTTTGATTAGAGTGTTAAGATTATCTAATTTTGTGTTTATCCCAGCTATGTAGGAGGCGATTATGTTCATTAGATCAATTTGGATGTCCAGTTTGTCAGATTGCATTATTAACGTAGCCGTCGCTGTTTGTAATGCTTGCAGGAGGGGAGCAACGAGAGTCGGGGACCCTTCGCCTTTATGTGAATTTATGTCTGCTTCATTTATTGACGGTTTCATGTGCTGCATTTCGTTTTCTGATGGGGCGTGTACTCCGGCAAGGTCCGTTAATCCTGATAAAAAACTGTTTTTACTCAGGTCTAGTGAGTGTAACGCCTCGTTCTCCTTGAGCTTTGTGGACTCTACATTAGGTAGTCCCTGGTTCAGCCGATGGACAGGGCCTTTTTCATCCAATAGATCGCTGACTTGAGATGGGCCAGTGTTAAACCGTAATTGAAGAGGCTCATCAAAGCTAGAATGGAATAAATGGGTATGATTTTGTTGTAATATATCCCCACTTTCCATACTTAATCTTGGAGGTCCACTTATTTGGCTTTCTTGAGAGTTTTGTTGTTCGACGATGTCTAGGTCCTCTTTGCTCGCTGTATGTACTAATGCTGATATAGTGAAGCTTGCTTCTCTATAAGGCGAATTTTTTTTGTGGTCACCGTTTTGTTGATGGACCTGAGCTATAGTAACCGGACAGTCTTTGCTGGATTGTACAACTTGATTCGCGGATGCTTTCATCGGCCAGTCGTTTGCTTCAAGTTCTTTTGCTGGGACCATTGGGGTCAATAATCCCACGGCGTCTGCTGTTGAAGAAAACAGTGCTGAGCCCGGATCTTTCAGGAACTGAAGACGTAAATCCTGTGAGGAGTTTTTGCTCGCTTTTGACTTTTCAAAGAAGGTGGCAATTGGTGAAATTAAGGGGTTTTTTAAGGTGTTATTTGCCTTGTTTACAGTTGTTTTTTCAATTCTTCTCCTTTTGGCTGTACCCTTAAGAGTTGTTGACTTCTCGCCTGGGGCTTTTCTTACTTTGCCAGACCTCATGTATAGGCCGGAGTGGGCTGGGCTTGGGTCTCACAGCTTCACCACTATGCCCAGCGGCTTCCACCCTGTGTTTTTTTTGTTTTTTTTGTTTTTTTGTTTTTTTGTTTTTCCCTTGTTTGAGGATTCTCGCTATTAGCGACGGGCTGTGGTCAGCAGCGATGATGTTCGCGCAGCACTGGACTCAGTGCTCACTCCTACACACAACCAGCGTCCTCTGGTTTCCCAGCACAACTCGCTCTCAAACTGGCCGTGACTCCCAGGTTCAGAGAATGATTTTCCCCTGGTGTGGCCAAATGACTTATGTGTCCTCTCCGTTTTCTGCCCTTTGTCAGCTGATACTCTGGGTTTCAATTCCACCTCCGCTCACCCTCCCAAGCCTGTCGACCCCCTCCCAGTAGAAGGGCTGCTGCCGTCAGGGGGGGAGCTGGGGCAGATAGTGGACCAGGTATAAGATGGAGGGGGGAGGGGAAGCTCTGAACGGCTTTGTGTGGGCTGATGATAGCCCTGACTTGCCTTGACCTCTGCCTCCACTTCCGCCCGATATCTGCTACCGCCCTTCCCCTTATGTAGCTAGGAGGGGGGGGCCTTGCAATCTCCGGGACAGAGTGTAGTGGCTGGCTGTGGAAGGCAAAGGCAGTCGGTGCGGGAGATGGCAGTAACGCTCACCCAGCTAGCGCTACTGAAGGTCTCTGTATCGCGCTTTTTTTTTTTCTTTCTAGCCGCTCGGTAAATCAATGCCCCCCTGCGGCTCTCACCGGATCACTGTGGCAGGCACCCGTGGCTTACCGCGGCTCTCGGCAATGGCGGCAGTCGCGCTCAGTAAATCGGAGCCCCCCGCGGCTCTCACCGGATCGCTGTGGCAATCACCGGTGGCTCACCGCGGCTCTCAGCGCCTCACATCAGTGGCGGCTCTCGTCTATGGCTGTAGTGGCAGTGGCGGTGGCCTCGATGTACACCTCACTGAAGGTCTGACAATCTGCAAGTCTAGAAACGCAGCGTCTACAACAGTGCCTGCCGCTCCGCTCTGTACCGCACCCCGCTGTAGCTGCAGCTCCGTTTATCCGCGCCGCTACTCCTCCAGCTCTTCCTACTAAAAGACTAGAGGACTGAAGAAATCTCCGTTGGGGTCAAGGAGTTACTCCCCTGCTTGGCAGGCACCAACAAAACATTTTGCCGGTCTGCATCTCTGAAGCTCCCGCCGGACTCCGAAGTACTTTCAGCCCAAGAAGAGGATTTCCAGACATCTCACAGGTCGACCTGAGTACCCAGCAAAGCTGAGACCCGCAGCCCTCGTGAGAAGTGTGGAACCGGAACCCCTGGTCACCGGGCACTTTTGCAAGTGCATGGAATTCTCGACGTCTCCTGAAGTCGTACTTGGGGTTACTTGCAGCCCCCATCTCGAGCAGAGAATCCACTAAAGATTGTCAGCCTAGTCACCCCGAGTGACCCATGGGCCGCCATTTTGTGTTTCCTCTCAAGGCTCCTTCCCGATCCCTTGTCCGTCGACTGGTGGGTCCCTGTGAAGGCAACTTTAATTTTCCTTGGGCTTCCCTGGTTGCTCCAGATGTGCCCCGACTCCCCACCAAGTGGTGAGTCCCTCAGACCAAAGCATTTCTTCTCTTTCTGTGTGGGTTGCTGTTGCCAAGGCTTGTTGTGTCAAATCCGGGCACCGATGCTGCAGCACTCGACATCCTTTGTGGTACAGCTTGAATCCAGCTCCTGGTTGTCCTCGACACCTCCGGCTCCTCATGGCTAAAGAGTCAAGCTTCACCTTCTTCACCTGAAATCACCCAACATCGGTGGTCATCCACCTATCGTCCCCCTGGTCACTGGCTAGTGACCCAGACTCTCTCTGCTTTCAGGTTCTTCTCAACTTCAATCCAGGTTTGGATCTCTTCGGACACTTCGCATCTTCCCAGCAGCAGCACTTCTCTGCCAGCTCCCATTGAAATCGACAACGCGACCAAACACCATTTGACACCTATGCACCCGGCTTCCCTGGGTGAGGTAACACGAGTACTCCGGTGCTCCCGTGGGTGTTGGCCCTAGAACTTCCTAAGTCCCAAAGGGTTCGGTCCTGACTCATTTCTAAGTGTCCCTAATCTTTAAAAATCTAACCGCAACATTCCCCGTAGAAGCTAAAGGGAGCTTGCGGCTGTGTTCTCACACTGCACAAGACCCCCGTGGGTCCCCTGTGTCACTACCTTGGGTGGTTCCTTGAGGTCCTAGAGATTCTACAGGCGCTAGGCCTTGTGTCTAGTTAAGTGGTGGTTCTTATACCACTATTATAGTATATGGTTTGGCTCGCCCCTAGGGCCTGACATGTATGTGTGCTATTTTACTGTAATATTTAAAGTGTAACTTATGTGTTTTGACCTCTAGCCTCATAAAGAGACTAGGAGGGTGTGTTTAGAAATAAATACATATATTTTATATATATACCTGGTGTGGTTGCCTTTCATTTAGCCATTCAAGAGATTATAGACTGGTAAAACAAGCTGCTTTACATTCCTTCAAGACTTAGCCTGAAGGCTGCTCTCCATAGCTACCACTAGGATAGCTTTCAATAAAGGTTGTCTTTAACCTATCATCAATAAGGGGTTGTTTGGACTGGTACAGGGTGCTCACTATAACTAGTGGACAGCATATACCAAGCCAACTTCTCACATTGGTGTGCAGCGTGTGGGATTCCAGCTTGCTATTATTTTACCAGATAATCTCCATTGAGTGACTAACTGAAAACCACTAAAGGTACCCTAGGTACAATCTACTGAATTTACAGTTGTGTGTTAAGGGCTTAGTACACCCTTTCTACAACTCAAGAGAGTTTAGTAGGCCACACTAGAGTAGGTAGTGCAATACACCACACCTCACTAGTAATGTCTTCAAGGCCAGGAACCAGTGGGTCCCTGCTAGAAGCCAATGAGCTTCTTGTCTCCAAGTATGATAACCTCCCATTCATGGAACTGAGAGCATTATGCACTACTAGGAAACTGAAGACAGGTAAAAGCCCAACCACCCAGTGTGAGAAGTTGGCCTGGCATATTCTGGTCACTAGTTACAGTGGCCAACTTGCACCAGTCCAATTCGACTCTTATGGTAGATAGGTTTAAGACAACCTTTTTAAGAAAGCTATCCTAGTGGTAGCTGTGGAGGGCAGTCTTCAGGCTAAGTCTCAGAGGAATGTAAAGCAGCTTGTTTTACCTTATAATCTCTTGAATTACTAAATGAAAGGACACCACACAGGTATATATAAAAAATATATATGTATTTATTACTAGACACACTCTACTAATCTCTTTATGAGATTAGAAGTCAGGAACATATGCACAAATCAATGTTTCACAACAAATTAAGCACTTATATGGCTAGGGCCCTAGGGGCGTACCAGACCATATACAAAAAAAGAGGTATAAGAAGAACGATTTGAGAAGGGAGAAGGCCTAATGTCTTCAGAAGCACTGGGGCCTCACTAATCCACCCAAGGCAGGTAAGTTAAGGACCCACGGGAGACGCATGCAGTGTGAGAACACAGCCGCGGATCCCAATAGACTTCAATGGAGCAAGTTTGCGGTTGGAATTTTAAAGTTTTAGGATACTTTGGGAGCGTCTACAAGCAAGTCACTTACAGGGTAAGTAGTTCTAGGGCCAACTCACACAGGAGCACTGGAGTACTCGAGTTACCTCACCCAGGCAAGCCGGGTGCATAGGTGTCTTTTGGTGTCGGGTCGCGGCGTCGATTTCAATGGGAGCCAAAGAAGACTTGCTGCTTGTGAAGACAGGAGAAGTGTCCGGTGGAATCCAAGGCTGGATTCTGAAGAAAGAAGACCTGAAAGCAGTGGAGACAGTGTTCAAAGTCACTTGCCAGTGACCCAGGGCCAGGAAGCTGGCTGCCCACAGAAGTTGATCACAGGTGTCTTGACTCTTCAGCCACGAGGTCCAGGAGGTGTCGACGACAACCAGGAGCTGGATTCAGAGTGTGCCACAAAGTCTGCAGCTTACTGAGGTATCTGCAACCGGATTGGAGCCAACAAGCCTTGGCAACAGCAAGTCTTGGGGATTGTGAAGAAAGTCAGCGGTGCAGACCAGCAAGGTTTGAGGGACTCACTCAGCAAGGGTAAGTCAGGGCAACCAGGGGAGCCCTTTGGTTTGATAAAAAAAGTCTTCAGGAGACCCACAAGCCAACCGGCAATGGATCGCAAAGATGCCTTGGGAGGATTCACTTCACAGGAGCCCACGGTCACTCGGGACAAGGTAGGCCACTGATTCTCAGTGGAAATCCTGCTGGAGGCTTGGACCACATGTGGTCCAATGCACAAGTTCATAGAACGTCGTGAAGGGGTTGCACTTGACAATAGTGCATGGTACCCAGGTATTGCTGTTCCTCATCACTCGTGGGGTCCACTCGCCTCAGTTTTGCTGGGGACTCACAATGGCCATCAAGAAGTCAGGAAATCCACTTCTGGGGCTGCAGGGACTTCAGACTCTGGTGGGAGTGGAAAAGTTTGCAACCGTTGATGCAAAGTTTTGGTGCCTGCCAAGCAGGGGAGTCACTCCTTGACTCCAAGGGAGATTCTTCAGTCTTCCAAAGGTAGTGGAACGTCGAAGGTCCAGGATTTTTCTTGTAGAGTGTCGTCCAGGGATATCTAGTTTGCAATGGCAAGGGTTCCCTATCTTATACTAAAGAAAAGGGAGGGTCTAGCTCTATGATCACTCCTATGGGAGGGTCAAGGGAGTGGGTGGCTACACCCACTTCCTGTTAGAATCCGGATTCTCTGGTTGGCACAGGTCGTTACTTGTGTCAAGCAGGGAACCTTTCCTTCAGTCAGGGTAGGGGGGTACACTCCAACAATAACCCCTGCTCACCCTCTAGGTAGCTTGGCGTGAGCAGACAAGCGCGATGTACGGTGCGTTGTCCTCCTGGTGCGATGCGTACTACGGTACGTTAGACCTTGGGCGTGCAGGGCTTCAGGGGACGGTGCGTAGGTATGGTGCGTTCAAAGTTTGTCGCGGCATTCGTGCCGTACCATGAGATCGGCAATCTTGATTCAAAGCACTGGATACAAGCGAGCAGTACGCTCCGCACAGGGGAGACGTACGCAACTACCGTACGCGCCGCAGCCTTTCCAAAGCCGGGGAAAGGAGCATACGCCGGCAGTACGGTTCGTAGGGGATAGTAGCAAGTACGGTTTGCAGTCCTTCCGTTACGGTGCGAGCTACGGCTCGTAGGGGCCTGTTAGTCGCGTTGCTCAGGCCGGCCGATACCTTCCTTTGCGGAACGAGCTACGGCTCGTAGAGGGGCCTTAGTCACGTTGTTCGGGCCGGACAGCGGGATACCAGCTTGCAGGGGGTACGCTGCGATCAGCGAGACGTACGCAGCAGTTCGAGTCGAAGATGCGGGGAAAACGGTTCGTTTTCCAAGGCGATCTCACGGCGGTGAAGTTCACTGGTCCTGGGACTTTGTTCAGGGGGCAAGCTCACTCACAAGCCCTAGGAGATCTCTCAGCACAAGTCAAATAAAAGTTTCTTGAGTCTTTTCTTCCTCTTCTTCAGCAGCAAGGCAACCACTGCAGGCCAATCCCCCAGGTCAGGGACAGTACTCCTCCATGCAGCTTTTCCAGTTCCTTCAGGTCGGACAGAGGTTTCTTCTTGACAGGACAGGATCTAGTTTCTTAGGAGCAGGGCTCCTACATTTATACCACAAATCCTTTGTTCTCTCAGGCCAGGAGGGCCCTTGCCTAGTTCAGTCCAGTTCTGGAGCACTTTGTTGATGCGATGCAGGCTTCTTCTTTCAGGGTGCAGGGCAGAGCTATCAGACGGTCCACAGGGGACCGAGCCAGCATTTTGGTGGCAGAGCACAGCCCTATTCAGAGTCCAGGTATACTCCTCCCACCCATCTATATGTCAATCTGTCTTTTCACCACCAGGCTACCTAGACCCGCCCATCTGGGTTTCCCCAGCCCTGTCACTCACACAAGCCAGACAGCAGATACACATAACGCAGAGGCGGGCTGAAATGGTTAAGCAAGCAAAGGCCAACTTTCTAAAAGTGGCATTTGAAACTGCAGAATATTAAAATAAACCTTACTAAAAGATGTACCTTATTATTCTGAGTTCAGGCATACTAAACTCGATTTTCTACCATGTTCCCTGGGCCTGCTAGGATCATAGGATGTAGCAATCTTAACAGCCCATTCTGGCCTATGAGAACAGGGTAGCCTTACAATAGTGAAAAACGAAAATGGCTGTAATTCACTATTAGGACATGCCACACACATCAGGGCTTGTCCTACCTTATGCTACAATGCACCCTGCGCTTGGGCCTAACATAGGGGTGACTAACATGAAGTTAAGGGAAGGTTTAGGGACTGGCAAGTGGGTGCATTTGCCAGTCAGCATGTCAGTACCAGACTGCATGCAGGTTCTGCAATGGCAGACCTAGACACATTTTACCAGGCTGCTTCTGTGGGTGGCACAACCAGTGCTGCAAGCCCACCAGCGGCATTTGTATTTACACGCCCTGGCACTCCTGGTGCACTTTACTGGGGTCTGATAGTAAACCAAATAAGCCAATCATGGAATCCAACCAACATATACATTTACAATGGGGAGAGCATATGCACTTTAGCACTGAACAGCAGTGGTAAAGTGCCCAGAGTCATAAAACACCCAACAACAGGTCAGAACAAATGCAGGAGGAAGGCAAAAAGTTTAGGGATGACCCTGCAAAAAGGGCCAAGTCCAACACTTCCCTTTGTCCAGTTTTGCGCCAGAGCAGTGGCTGGTAGCTCCTGAACCGGTTTGAGCTGGAATATGCACAGAGTAGCCTACTGCTCCCCCAGTGCAGGAATTCAAAGCACTCTAGGAGTGCACCCACCCAGCCCAATACACTAAATCCTGTCTGGAAGGTGGTTACACCTCCCTGTGACAGGATGCCTATTGTTGGGCCTCCTCCACTGCGAGTTTCGGTCAGCAGCAGGAGGGCAGCCCAGTGTCTGTGCTGGTGGCATCCATTTTGTGATGCCAGGGCTCTTTCAGGATTCTACATGTCTATCCCTCTAGAAGGGTGGGATCATACTCCCACACCAGTTACTGGTGTGGGGGTATGATTCCAAGGCATTTGACACCAAACACGACATGTTTTGATGCAGCCATTCCAAAGTTAGCATTTACCGCTAGGTTATAATGCACTTAAGAGTATATGGTTTAACCGCATCCACAAACAGCCACAGAGAATAGGCTCTAAGGGCTGCAGAGGGGCCCTGCTCAGGCAGAGGCACCCCGTCACATGTAAACCAAGCACCCTGTCTTCAGGATTGATAGGGCCTGCCTTAGGGGTGACTGATAGGCTTAAATGTGTATGTAAGGTGAGATATAGGGAACCTATACTTCAGTGAGGAGTGCTAACACTACCTCACCCAGGCTGCAGTAGCAGGCCTGTGGTGTCAGATTTAGTCTGCTTCCCAGGGGTGGCATAATACATGCTTCAGCCCCTGGTAGGCCTGTGAAGTACCTATGCCCTTGGTACCTAAGGTACCATATACTAGGGACTCATAAGGTACCACAGTATCCAATCACTAGTGCATCTAATATGCACTCCAAGTTGTTTAGAGAGAACAGAGAGGCTGGGGCCCTGATTAGCAGGGACCCAGCCAGACTATAGCCAGAAACCAGTGTAAACATCAGACAAAAAGTGGGGGCAACATAAGTGCAGATCCTACTCTCCTACACAACCCCCCCTCAAACGCAGGGGCACTAAACTAACCTTGACCAGTTGAGTCTTCATGTTCTAAGTGGAAATACCTTGAGAGTCCATCTGCATTGGCATGTTGGGTCCCAGGTCTATGTTCCACTGTATAGTCCATCCCCTGTAGGGAAATGGACCACCTTAAAAGTTTTGGGTTTTCACCTTTCATCTGTTTAAGCCATAGGAGGGGTTTGCGGTCAGTCTGAACTATGAAGTGAGCGCCAAACAAGTATGGCCTCAGCTTCTTCAGGGCCCACACCACAGCAAAGGTGTCCCTCTCTATAGCAGACCAACGTTTCTCTCTAGGGGTCAGCCTTCTGCTTATAAAAGCTACTGGCTAGTCTTGACCTTCATCATTCAGTTGAGACAGCACAGCTCCCACACCCAGCTCAGAAGCATCTGTTTGGACAATGAACTTTTTGGTGTAGTCTGGACTCTGTAAGATGGGGGCAGTGCACATGGCCTGCTTTAGGTCCTCAAATGCCTTTTGACAGCTAGCTGTCCACTGAACCTTTTTTGGCATTTTCTTCGAGGTAAGATCATTCAAGGGGGTCACTATAGATCCATATCTCTTAACAAAACTCCTATAGTACCCAGTCAGGCCCAAAAAGGCTCTCACCTGTGTCTGGGTGGTTGGAGCAACCCATTCCATGATGGTTTGGATTTTGCTCTGTAAAGGTTGAACCTGGCCTCCACCGACAAGGTGGCCCGGGTACACAACCTGACTCTGCCCTATCTGGCACTTAGTGGCCTTGAAAGTGAGGCCTGCTTTTTGCAGGGCCTCCCAAACATTTCTGATGTGGACCAGGTGATCCTGCCAGGTGGAACTAAAGACAGCAATATCATCTAGATAAGCTGAGCAATAAGTTTCCATAACGGTCAGAACTCTGTTCACCAACCTCTGAAAAGTGGCAGGTGCATTTTTCAAACCAAAGGGCATCACCACAAAGTGGTAGTGCCCACCAGGGTTTGAGAATGCAGTTTTGGCCTTGGCATCCTCAGCTAACCTGATCTGCCAGTAGCCAGCTGTTAGGTCAAATGTACTCAGATACTTGGCTGAGGCCAAAGTAACTATCAATCAGTTCATCTGCCCTGGGAATTGGATAGGCATCAGTCCTGGTGACTGGATTGAGGCCTCTGTAGTCTACACAAAACCTAATTTCTTTCTTACCTCCCTGGGTATGAGGTTTAGGCACAAGGACTACTGGACTAGCCCAAGGGCTATCTAAAGGCTCAATAACACCTAGTTCCAACATTTTCTGGACTTCAGTCCTGATACAGTCCCTGACATGGTCAGGTTGCCTGTAGATTTTACTCTTGACAGGCACACTGTCTCCAGTGTCCACCTCATGGGTGCACCAGGAAGTCTGACTAGGGGTCAGGCTAAACATATGTCTAAACTGTTGCAGAACCTGTCTGCATTCAGTTTGCTGATGATCAGTGAGGCTGCTTGCCAAAGCAACACCATCTACTGACCCATCATCAGGGTTCTGTGAGAGCAGGTCAGGGAGAGGGTCACTCTCCTCCTCCTGTTCCTCATCAGTTGCCATGAGCAAGCCCATGTCAGCCCTGTCAACATGTGGTTCAATCTGTTGACATGGAGCACCCTAAGGGGGCTCCTGGGAGTTCCAAGATTCACCAGGTAGGTGACTTCTCCCTTTTGCTCAACAATTGTATGGGGGCCACTCCACTTGTCTTGGAGAGCTGCTGGGGCCACAGGCTCCAACACCCACACTTTCTGTTTTGGCTGGTAGACAGTCAGAACAGCCTTTTTGTCATGCCAAGATCTTTGTAGCTCTTGGCTGGCCTCCAGGTTTTTAGTTGCCTTCTTCATGTATTCAGCCATCCTGGAGCGGATACTAAGTACATAGTCCATCACATCGTGTTTGAGGGGTTTGAGAGGAAACTCCCTGCCCTCCTTCACCAAACATAATGGACCTCTTACAGGATGCCCAAATAGAAGTTCAAAAGGGCTGTAGCCAACCCCCTTCTGTGGAACCTCCCTGTATGGAAACAGAAGGCAGGGAAATAAAAGGTCCCATTTTCGCCTAAGCTTTTCTGGGAGGCCTTTAATCATTCCCTTTAGGGTTTTGTTGAACCTTTCAACTAACCCATTGCATTGTGGGTGGTAGGGAGTAGTGAATTTATAATTTACACCACACGCCTTCCACATTGCTTTTAGATACCCTGACATGAAGTTGGCACCTCTGTCAGATATAACCTCCTTAGGGAAACCCACTCTGGAGAAAACTCCAATGAGGGCTCTTGCCAACACAGGGGCTGTGGTGGTCCTCAGGGGAATTACTTCTGGGTACCTGGTGGCATGATCCACTACCACCAGGATAAACCTGTGCCCAGATGCTGTTGGAGGGGCAAGGGGACCAACAATGTCAATCCCTACCCTTTTAAAAGGGTACCCCCACCACAGGTAGTGGTATCAGGGGGGCCTTTGTTGTGCCACCTGACTTGCCAATGGCTAAGCAAGTGACACAGGAGCGACAAAACTCCTTGGTGTCCTCTAACATATGTGGCCAATGAAAATGTGGAACAAGCCTATCCCAGGTCTTGTTTTGGTCCAAGTGTCATGCTAAAGGGATTTCATGTGCTAGGGTCAAGAGGAACCCCCTAAACTTCTGAGGTATTACCAACCTCCTGGTGGCTCTAGGGGTAGGATCTCTAGCCTCAGAATATATGAGTCCCTCATCCCAATAAACTTTATGGCACCCACTAGCACTCCCAACAGCCTCAGCAGCAGCCTGCTGTCTGAGGGGTTCAAGAGAGGGGCAGCACTGTTGCTCCTTACTCAGATCTTCCCTGGAAGGTCCCCCTGCCCCCAAGAACTCAACCTGATCAGGCTCAAGTCCCTCTGGGGCAGTTCCTTCTTCAGGATCTGCTTCTCCTCCCTTTGGAGGGGAATCTAAGATCTGAGACAGAGGGGAAGGCACTGCCTTAACCCTACTGCTCCTCCTCTTGGGTAGCATCTGGTCCATAGTTTCAGGATCCAGAGCTGGTTCAGCTTTATGCATTTTGGCCTGTGACCTGGTCACAGCAAATACCTCTGCAGGTATGCCCAACATCTCAGCATGAGTCCATAACTCTACTTCAGACCAGGCTGAAGTCTCTAGATCATTGCCCAATAGACATTTGACAGGGAGGTCTGCACTGACTACTACTTTCTTGAGGCCAGTTACCCCTCCCCAGGAGAAATTCACAACTGCCAGACTATGGTTGGTCCTGACATTGCTTGCATTGGTAGCCTGGCACATTTCACCCAGGATGATCTGCCCAGGGTCCACAAGATCCTCTGCCACCATGGTGACACTAGCACCTGTGTCCCTGAATGCCAAAGCCTGTTTGCCATTTATTACAGGCTGCTGTTTGTATTTGCCCAGATTACTGGGGCTCACTAGGAAGGACATATCAATGTCTCCATCACAAGTCAGCAATGCCTGAGTGGGTACTCTGACTAGGCCAGAGTCCACTTCAGAACCCAGGGTCAACCCTACTACACCCTTATTCTGATTACCACCTCCACCAGTAGCTGTACTAGGGGGAACAGTTGTCTTAGGGGCAAGAGTGGTGTGGTCTTTGGACTTGTAACAGTCAGAAGTCCAGTACCCTTTCTGTTTACAGAATTTGCACCAGGGCTTCTTTTGGCCTTTTCCCTTGTTGGACTGTGAATTACCACCAGATGCAGATTTTTGGGGCCCTTGTGAAGACTTCTGGTCTTTTGAATTATCCCCACCTTTCTCTGAGCCTTTAGGATCTTGCTTCTTAGTATCACCCCCTTGGTTCTGGGTTTTCTGCCTCACCCTGGTTCTGACCCATTTGTCTGCCTTCTTTCCCAATTCTTGGGGAGAGGTCAGATCAGAGTCCACCAAGTATTGATACAACAACTGATTTTGGCAATTATTAAGGATCTGTTCTCTCATCATAAGATTATACAATCCCTTAAAATCAGTAACTCTACTACCAACCAGCCAACCCTCCACTCAACAAAGTCAGTCCAGTCCTGAGTCTGTGCTTTCTGGGTGTCTCTGAACTTCAACCTGTACTGTTCAGTGGTTAAGCCAAACCCATCTATTAATGCACTCTTCAGGACTTCATAATCATCAGCATCCTCTTCTTTAACAGTGAGGAGCTTGTCTCTACCTTTATCAGAAAAGGAGAGCCACAAGATTGCTGCCCACTGTTTCTGGGGGACCTGTTGTACTCTACAGGCCCTCTCCATAGCACTTATCCATTTGTGGATATCATCCCCACTGTGGTAGGGAGGAACAACCTTGGACAGGTTCCTATGGTCTGGAATGTAATCTCTGACTCTAGGGACACTGTTGCTGCCACCAGGGGGTTCTAACCCCTCTTTTCTAGAAGCTCTCTGGAGCTCAAAGGCTTCTCTATCTAATGCCAACTGCTTGGCCTTGAGGGCAACTCTTGCTTCCTCATACTGTAGCAGTTTGTACATTCTTTCAGATGAGGTTTCTCTTCTAGGAAGATATAAGTTCCTCTGGTGGACAGATTCTCTGCCAGAGTGATATGAGTGGTCAGATTCCCTAGAAAGGGACCTAGGCCTCTCCTCCACTCTGTCAGTTCTCTTAGGGAGAATTCCTCTGTTCTTTTCAGATCCCTGTGGATCTGGCCCTTCAACCACAGAGTCCAGGTCATCTTGATTTTCATCATCTGACCCACAGACTATAGCTGACCTACTCCCTGACTCAGATCCCTTACCTCCTAGAGCTAACTTACGATCATCTGCTGTCAGCAGATCTATCAGGTGTATTGTGGAGGGACTCTGTCCTATCCTCAGGTGCCTTGCAGCACACATGGCTTTCAAGTCAAAGAAAGTCATGTCCTTATACTGAGGCTGGGTGGACCCACTGGCTACAAACCTTAAGGACATTCCAGTGTTGTGCATTGTTGTACTACCTACACTAGTTTGTGGCCTACTGATCCTAGCTTGAGCTGTAGCAAGCGTGTGCTATCCCTTCACTCACAGCTCTAAGTTCAGTAGAACTTGTTGATACTAAGCTTGCCTTGAGTACCTTTAGTGGTTTTCAGCTAGTAATTCAAATAGAGATTTTCTGGTAAAACAATGGCAAGTTGTAATCCCACACGCTGCCCACCAATGTGAGAAGTTGGCCTGGCATATGCTGGTCACTAGTTAAAGTAGTCATCTTGCACCAGTCCAATTCGACTCTTATGGTAGATAGGTTTAAGACAACCTTTTTAAGAAAGCTATCCTAGTGGTAGCTGTGGAGAGCAGCCTTCAGGCTAAGTTTCAGAGGAATGTAAAGCAGCTTTTTTAACTTATAATCTCTTGAATTACTAAATGAAAGGACACCACACAGGCATATATATAAAATCTATATATATTTATTACTAGACACACTCTACTAATCTCTTTATGAGATTAGAAGTCAGGAACATATGCACAAATCAATGTTTCACAACAAATTAAACACTTATATGGCTGGGGCCCTAGGGGCGTACCAGGCCATATACAAAAAAAGAGGTATAAGAATAACGACTTGAGAAGGGAGGAGGCCTAAGGTCTTCAGAAGCGCTGGGGCCGCACTAATCTACCCAAGGCAGGTAAGTAAAGGACCCACGGGAGACGCATGTAGTGTGAGAACAGAGCCGCGGATCCCAATAGACTTCAATGGAGCAAGTCGCGGTTGTAATTTTTAAGTTTTAGGATACTTTGGGAGAGTCTACAAGCAAGTCACTTACAGGGTAAGTAGTTCTAGGGCTAACACACACAGGAGCACCAAAGTACTCGAGTTACCTCACCCAGGGAAGCCGGGTGCATAGGTGTCTTTTGGTGTTGGGTCGCAGCGTCGTTTTCAATGGGAGCCAAAGAAGACTTGCTGCTTGTGAAGACAGGAGAAGTGTTCGGTGGAATCCAAGGCTGGATTCTGAAGAAAGAAGACCTGAAAGCAGTGGAGACAGTGTTCAAAGTCACTTGCCAGTGAGCCTGGGCCAGGAAGCTGGATGCCCACAGAAGTCGGGTGTTTTCAAGTGATCACAGGTGTCATGACTCTTCAGCCACGAGGTCCAGGAGGCGTCGACGATGACCAGGAGCTGGATTCATAGTGTCCCACAGAGTCTGCAGCTTACTGATATGTCAGCAACCAGATTGGAGCCAACAAGCATTGGCAACAGAAAGTCTTGTGGAATGTGAAGAAAGTCATCGGTGTAGACCAGCAAGGTCTGAGGGACTCACCCAGCAAGGGTAAGTCAGGGCAGGCCTGGAGCAGCCAGGGGAGCCCTTTGGTTTGATGAAAAAGTCTTCAGGGGACCCACAAGCCAACTGGCAAGGGATCACGAAGACACCACGGGAGGATTCACTTCACAGGAGCCCACGGTCACTCGGGATGAGGTAGGCCACTGATGATTCTAGGTGCAAATCCTGCTGGAGGCTTGGACCACATGTGGTCTAAGGCACAAGTTCGTAGAATGTCGTGAAGGGGTTGCACTCGACAATAGTGCACGGTACCTGGGTATTGCTGTTCCTCATCACTCGTGGGGTCCACTTGCCTCAGTTTTGCTGGGGACTCACAATGGCCATCGAGAAGTCAGGAAATCTACTTCTGGGGCTACAGGGACTTTGGACTCTGGCAGGAGCGGGAAAGTTTGCGACCGTTGATGCAAAGTTTTCGTGCCTGCCAAGCAGGGGAGTCACTCCTTGACTCCAAGGGAGATTCTTCAGTCTTCCAAAGGTAGCGGAATGTCGAAGGTCCAGGATTCTTCTAGTAGAGCGTCGTCCAGGGATATCTAGTTTGCAATGGCAAAGGTTCCCTATCTTATGCTAAAGAAAAGGGAGGGACTAGCTCTATGACCACTCCTATGGGAGGGTCAGGGGAGTGGGTGGTTACACCCACTTCCCTTTGTCCAGTTTCACGCCAGAGCAGGGGCTGGTAGCCCCTGAACCGGTTTGAGCTGACATATGAACAGAGGAGCCTACTGCTCCCCCAGTGCAGGACTTCAAAGCACTCTAGGAGTGCACCCTCCCAGCCCCAATACACTAAATCCTGTCTGGAAGGTGGTTACACCTCCCTGTGACAGGATGCCTATTGTTGGGCCTCCTCCACTGCGAGTTTCGGTCAGCAGCAGGAGGGCAGCCAAGTGTCTATGCTGGTGACTTCCATTTTGTGATGCCAGGGCTCTTTCAGGATTCTACCGTGTTTCCACAGTAGGTACATGTCTATCCCTCTAGAAGGGTGAGATCATACTCCCACACCAGTTACTGGTGTGGGGGTATGATTCCAAGGCGTTTGACACCAAACATGACATGTTTTGATGGAGCCATCCCAAAGTTAGCATTTACCGGTAGGTTATAATGCACTTAAGCGTATATGGTTTAACCGCATCCACAAACAGCCACAGAGAATAGACTCTGAGGGCTGCAGGGGGGCCCTGCTCAGGCAGAGGCACCCCCTCACATGTAAACCAAACGCCCTGCCCTTAGGATTGATAGGGCCTGCCTTAGGGGTGACTGATAGGCTTATATGTATGTGTAAGGTGAGATATAGGGAACCTATACCTCAGTGAGGAGTGCTAACACTACCTCACCCAGGCTGCAGTAGCAGGCCTGTGGTGTCAGATTTAATCTGCTTCCCAGGGGTGGCATAATACATGCTTCAGCCCCTGGTAGGCCTGTGAAGTACCTGTGCCCTTGGTACCTAAGGTACCATATTCTAGGGGCTCATGAGGTACCACAGTATCCAATTACTAGTGCATCTAATATGCACTCCAAGTTGTTTAGAGATAACAGAGAGGCTGGAGCCCTGATTAGCAGGGACCCAGCCAGACTATAGCCAGAAACCAGTGTAAACATCAGAAAAAAAGTGGGGGCAACATAAGTGCAGATCCTACTCTCCTACATCCAGCATCTCATAGAGGTACTCAAGCTGAATGATCTCAGAAGACCTATAGGGTCTGAAGGGGTAGGCAGAGTGGGTGGGACAGCACACGAGGAAGAGCCTAGGGGTGAAATTCAAAATGACCTGACCTCTAATGCTGACCAGGAAGATGACAATGATCTTGACCTGGAAAATCCAGCTCCCTTGGAAGATGAGGGGGAGGGCCACAATGGCCCCCTCTTTGTCCCTCCTGGAAGAGTTGGTGGTTGGCCTAGAAGGTCTAGATCTCCCTCAGTGGAGTCTAACCATTCTGGTTCATCTATAGGGACCTCTATTCTTCTCATAGCAGGGAAACCTCCCAATAGAGGAGGGAGAGACTGCTGAAGTATGAGGAAGCACAGCTAGAAATCAAAAGGAAGCAGGTAGCCCTAGACAAGGAGGCCCTAGAGCTCTACAGAGCTAGAAAAACATTGGGACTAGAGTCCCATGGTGGCAGCAACATCCCTAGAGATAGGGAGAAGTCTCATGACCATAGAAACCTAAATAAGATTGTCCCTCCCTACCAGAGTGGGGATGACATCCACATGATGATAACTGCACTGGAAAGGGCCTGTAAAGTTCAAAGGGTCCCCAAGGAGCAGTGGGCAGCAAACTTATGGCTCTCCTTTGCAGATAAGGAGGAGGCAGACGATTATACCAGTCTTAAAATTGAATTGATTGAAGGGTTTGGCCTAACCACTGAACAATACAGGTTCAGAGATACCCAAAAGGCACAGAATCAAGACTGGTTGGACTTTGTAGATTGTGCTACTAAGGCTCTGTAGGGATGATTACTTGGCAGCAAAGTGCATGACTTCCAAGGATTGTACAATTTGCTCATGAGGGAGCAGATCCTTAATAACTGTCAAAATCAGCTGTTGCACCAGTACCTGGTGGACTCAGATCTGACCTCTCTCCAAGAATTGGGAAAGAAGACAGAGAAGTGAGTCACAACCAGGGTGAGGCAGAAGGTACAGAACCAAGGTGGTGAACCAAAGAAGCAAGATCCTAAAAACTCTGACAAGGGTGGGGAGAAAGGTAAAGACCAGAAGTCTTCACAAGGTCCCCAAAAATCTTCTTCAGGTGAGGAATTCACAGTCTAACAAGGGAAAAGGCCAAAAGAAACCATGGTGCAAAATCTGTAAAGAGAAGACTCACTGGACAAGTGATTACACCAAGTCCAAAGTCTCAACTCCAGCCACCATTGCCTCTAAGGCAACTGTTCCCCCTAGTACAGCTACAATTGGTGGTGGTAATGTTCAGAATAAGGGTGTAGTAGGGTTGACCCTGGATTCTGAGTTGGACTCTGGCCTAGTCAGAGTTCCAACTCAGGCTGTCCTGATCTGTGATGGAGGCATGGATATGTCCTTCTTTGTGAGTCCCAGTAATGTGGGCAAATACAGACAGCAGCCTTTGATAAATGGAAAAGAGGCTTTGGCATTCAGGGACACAGGAGCAAGTGTCACAATGGTGACAAAAGATCTTGTGGATCCTGGGCAGATTATACTTGGTGAAATGTACCACGTGACCAATGCTAGCAATGTCAGAACAGACCATTCTCTGGCAGTTGTTAACTTCTCCTAGGGAGGGGTAACTAGCCTTAAGAAGGTTGTGGTAAGTGCAGACCTACCAGTTGAATGCCTGCTTAGAAATGATCTGGAAACTTCAGCCTGGGCTGAAGTGGAGCTCAGGACGCATGCAGAAATGTTAGGGATCCCTGCTCATGTCTTTGCTGTGATTAGGTCACAGGCCAAAATATCTAACACTGGACAGGCCCTGGATTCTGGAAGAATGGACCAGGTGCCTCCCAAGAGGAGGAGCAGTAGGGTTAAGGCAGTGCCTTCTCCCCTGACTCAGATCAGAGTACAGATCAGCCTCCTCAGGGAGATGATCTTGTGCCTGAAGAAGGAACTGTCCCAGAGGAGCTTGAACCTGACCAGGTTGAGTTCTTGGGGACAGGGGGCCCTTCCAGGTCAGATCTGAGCCAGGAGCAGAAAACCTGCCCCTCTCTTGAACCCCTCAGAAAGCAAGCTGCTGATGAGGCTGCTGGGAATGCTAGTGGCACCCATAAAATATATTGGGATGATGGACTCCTTTACTCAGAGAGTAGAGACCCCAAGCCTGGTGCTTCCAGGAGGTTGGTTATACCTCTGAAGTTTAGGGGCTTCTCATTGACACAAGCCCATGATATTCCCCTAGCAGGACACCTGGACCGGAACAAGACTTGGGACAGAATTGTCCCTCACTTTCACTGGCCCCACATGTCTGAAGACACTAAGGAGTTTAGTCGCTCCTGTGTGACCTGCCAAGCCAGTGGCAAGGCAGGGGGAACCACAAAAGCCCCCCTGATACCACTACCTGTGGTGGGGGTTCCCTTTGAGAGGGTTGGGATTCACATTGTTGGTCCCATGGATCCTAAAACTGCATCTGGGCACATATTTATCCTGGTGGTGCTAGGTGCCACTGGGTTCCCAGAAGCCAGTCCCCTCAGGACCAGTACAGCACCTGTGGTGGCAAGAGCACTCTTGAGTGTATTCTCAAGAGTGGGCTTTCCTAAGGAGGTAGTATCTGACAGGGGTGCAAACTTCATGTCTAGTTACTTGACTGCAATGTGGAAGGAGTGTGGAGTGAACTACAAGTTCACCACACCCTATCACCCACAATGCAATGGTTTAGTTGAAAGATTCAACAAAACCTTAAAGGGCATGATCAAAGGTCTCCCAGAGAAGCTTAGGTGGAGATGGGACATCCTTTTGCCCTGCCTTTTGTTTGCCTACAGGGAGGTGCCACAAAAGGGGGTTGGTTACAGCCCTTTTGAACTTTTGTTTGGCCATCCTGTTAGGGGTCCTTTGGGTCTGGTGAAGGAGGGATGGGAGTTACCTCTCAAACCCCCTAAACAGGACATAGTGGACTATGTACTTGGTCTCCGCTCCAGGATAGCTGAATACATGAAGAAGGCAACTGAAAACTTTGAAGCTAGCCAGGAATTACAAAAGGCCTGGCATGACCAAAAGGCTGTACTGACTGTTTACCACCCAGGACAGAAAGTGTGGGTGTTGGAGCCTGTGGCCACAGCATCCCTCTGGGACAAATGGAGTGGCCCCCATACAATTGTTGAACAGAAAGGGGAGGTCACCTACTTGGTAGACCTTGGAACCCCTAGGAGTCCCCACAGGGTACTTCATGTCAACAGACTAAAACCATATGTTGACAGGGCAGATATGGGCTTGCTCATGGCTACTGATGAGGGACAGGAGGAAGAGAGCGACCCACTCCTTGACCTGCTGTCATAGAACCCTGATGATGGATCAGTAGATGGTGTAGCCTTGGCAGGCAGCCTCACTGTCCAGCAGCAAACTGACTGCAGAAAACTTCTGAGCGAGTACAGACATTTGTTTTCTCTGACTCCAAGTCAGACAACCTGGTGCACTCATGAAGTGGACACTGGGGACAGTCTGCCTGTGAAGAATAAGAACTACATGCAACCTTATCATGTCAGAGACCTTATCATGTCAGAGACAGAAGTCCAAAAGATGTTGGATTTGGAAGTCATTGAACCCTCAGTTAGCCCTAGGGCCAGTCCAGTAGTCCTTGTGCCTAAACCTCACACCAAAGATGACAAGAGAGGGATGAGGTTTTGTGTGGACTACAGGGGTCCCAATGCAGTCACTAGGACTGATGCCCATCCCATCCCCAGGGCAGATGAGCTGATAGATACTTTGGCCTCAGCCAAGTTTCTAAGCGCATTTCACCTGACAGCTGGCTAATGGCAGATCAGACTAGCTGATGATGCAAGCTATCCTGGCTGAAGAGGGGTGAAACCCCGAAACCTGTCCTAGGATGCTTGTTTCCAGTCCAGGCAGGACCTGGCTTGGCAGTTCGGGCTGGACTGTTCCCATGAGGCACAGGGTCAAGACTGATTTGCATATGGCTGGGTTCAAACTGGAACGGCATGGTGAGCAAAAAAACGATGGATTTAGACCCAGATCTCTGTACTGGGGTGAATGTATGACATTGTTCTGCATTCTGTCCATCAATTGTTGTTTTTGCATTTGTCACCCCGAGTGGGAAGGGTATGCCCAGACGTGGGTCCCTTGCTCTCCATGCCACTGGAAATCAAGCTATCCTGGCTGAAGAGGGGTGAAACCCCGAAACCGGTCCTAGGATGCTTGTTTCCAGTCCAGGGAGGACCTGGCTTGGCAGTTCGGGCTGGACTGTTCCCATGAGGCACAGGGTCAAGACTGATTTGCATATGGCTGGGTTCAAACTGGAACGGCATGGTGAGCAAAAAAACGATGGATTTAGGCCCAGATCTCTGTACTGGGGTGAATGTATGACATTGTTCTGCATTCTGTCCATCAATTGTTGTTTTTGCATTTGTCACCCGAGTGGGAAGGGTATGCCCAGACGTGGGTCCCTTGCTCTCCATGCCACTGGAAATCAAGCTATCCTGGCTGAAGAGGGGTGAAACCCCGAGACCGATCCTAGGATGCTTGTTTCCAGTCCAGGGAGGACCTGGCTTGGCAGTTCGGGCTGGACTGTTACCATGAGGCACAGGGTCAAGACTGATTTGCATATGGCTGGGTTCAAACTGGAACGGCATGGTGAGCAAAAAAACGATAGATTTAGGCCCAGATCTCTGTACTGGGGTGAATGTATGACATTGTTCTGCATTCTGTCCATCAATTGTTGTTTTTGCATTTGTCACCCCGAGTGGGAAGGGTATGCCCAGACGTGGGTCCCTTGCTTTCCATGCCACTGGAAATCAAGCTATCCTGGCTGAAGAGGGGTGAAACCCCGAAACCGGTCCTAGGATGCTTGTTTCCAGTCCAGGGAGGACCTGGCTTGGCAGTTCGGGCTGGACTGTTCCCATGAGGCACAGGGTCAAGACTGATTTGCATATGGCTGGGTTCAAACTGGAACGGCATGGTGAGCAAAAAAACGATGGATTTAGACCCAGATCTCTGTACTGGGGTGAATGTATGACATTGTTCTGCATTCTGTCCATCAATTGTTGTTTTTGCATTTGTCACCCCGAATGGGAAGGGTATGCCCAGACGTGGGTCCCTTGCTCTCCATGCCACTGGAAATCAAGCTATCCTGGCTGAAGAGGGGTGAAACCCCGAAACCGGTCCTAGGATGCTTGTTTCCAGTCCAGGGAGGACCTGGCTTGGCAGTTCGGGCTGGACTGTTCCCATGAGGCACAGGGTCAAGACTGATTTGCATATGGCTGGGTTCAAACTGGAACGGCATGGTGAGCAAAAAAACGATGGATTTAGGCCCAGATCTCTGTACTGGGGTGAATGTATGACATTGTTCTGCATTCTGTCCATCAATTGTTGTTTTTGCATTTGTCACCCCGAGTGGGAAGGGTATGCCCAGACGTGGGTCCCTTGCTCTCCATGCCACTGGAAATCAAGCTATCCTGGCTGAAGAGGGGTGAAACCCCGAGACCGATCCTAGGATGCTTGTTTCCAGTCCAGGGAGGACCTGGCTTGGCAGTTCGGGCTGGACTGCTCCCATGAGGCACAGGGTCAAGACTGATTTGCATATGGCTGGGTTCAAACTGGAACGGCATGGTGAGCAAAAAAACGATGGATTTAGGCCCAGATCTCTGTACTGGGGTGAATGTATGACATTGTTCTGCATTCTGTCCATCAATTGTTGTTTTTGCATTTGTCACCCCGAGTGGGAAGGGTATGCCCAGACGTGGATCCCTTGCTTTCCATGCCACTGGAAATCAAGCTATCCTGGCTGAAGAGGGGTGAAACCCCGAAACCGGTCCTAGGATGCTTGTTTCCAGTCCAGGGAGGACCTGGCTTGGCAGTTCGGGCTGGACTGTTACCATGAGGCACAGGGTCAAGACTGATTTGCATATGGCTGGGTTCAAACTGGAACGGCATGGTGAGCAAAAAAACGATGGATTTAGGCCCAGATCTCTGTACTGGGGTGAATGTATGACATTGTTCTGCATTCTGTCCATCAATTGTTGTTTTTGCATTTGTCACCCCGAGTGGGAAGGGTATTTCCAGACGTGGGTCCCTTGCTCTCCATGCCACTGGAAATCAAGCTATCCTGGCTGAAGAGGGGTGAAACCCCGAAACCGGTCCTAGGATGCTTGTTTCCAGTCCAGGGAGGACCTGGCTTGGCAGTTCGGGCTGGACTGTTCCCATGAGGCACAGGGTCAAGACTGATTTGCATATGGCTGGGTTCAAACTGGAACGGCATGGTGAGCAAAAAAACGATGGATTTAGGCCCAGATCTCTGTACTGGGGTGAATGTATGACATTGTTCTGCATTCTGTCCATCAATTGTTGTTTTTGCATTTGTCACCCCGAGTGGGAAGGGTATGCCCAGACGTGGGTCCCTTGCTTTCCATGCCACTGGAAATCAAGCTATCCTGGCTGAAGAGGGGTGAAACCCCGAAACCGGTCCTAGGATGCTTGTTTCCAGTCCAGGGAGGACCTGGCTTGGCAGTTCGGGCTGGACTGTTCCCATGAGGCACAGGGTCAAGACTGATTTGCATATGGCTGGGTTCAAACTGGAACGGCATGGTGAGCAAAAAAACGATGGATTTAGGCCCAGATCTCTGTACTGGGGTGAATGTATGACATTGTTCTGCATTCTGTCCATCAATTGTTGTTTTTGCATTTGTCACCCTGAGTGGGAAGGGTATACCCAGACGTGGGTCCCTTGCTCTCCATGCCACTGGAAATCAAGCTATCCTGGCTGAAGAGGGGTGAAACCCCGAAACCGGTCCTAGGATGCTTGTTTCCAGTCCAGGGAGGACCTGGCTTGGCAGTTCGGGCTGGACTGTTCCCATGAGGCACAGGGTCAAGACTGATTTGCATATGGCTGGGTTCAAACTGGAACGGCATGGTGAGCAAAAAAACGATGGATTTAGACCCAGATCTCTGTACTGGGGTGAATGTATGACATTGTTCTGCATTCTGTCCATCAATTGTTGTTTTTGCATTTGTCACCCCGAATGGGAAGGGTATGCCCAGACGTGGGTCCCTTGCTCTCCATGCCACTGGAAATCAAGCTATCCTGGCTGAAGAGGGGTGAAACCCCGAAACCGGTCCTAGGATGCTTGTTTCCAGTCCAGGGAGGACCTGGCTTGGCAGTTCGGGCTGGACTGTTCCCATGAGGCACAGGGTCAAGACTGATTTGCATATGGCTGGGTTCAAACTGGAACGGCATGGTGAGCAAAAAAACGATGGATTTAGGCCCAGATCTCTGTACTGGGGTGAATGTATGACATTGTTCTGCATTCTGTCCATCAATTGTTGTTTTTGCATTTGTCACCCCGAGTGGGAAGGGTATGCCCAGACGTGGGTCCCTTGCTCTCCATGCCACTGGAAATCAAGCTATCCTGGCTGAAGAGGGGTGAAACCCCGAGACCGATCCTAGGATGCTTGTTTCCAGTCCAGGGAGGACCTGGCTTGGCAGTTCGGGCTGGACTGTTCCCATGAGGCACAGGGTCAAGACTGATTTGCATATGGCTGGGTTCAAACTGGAACGGCATGGTGAGCAAAAAAACGATGGATTTAGGCCCAGATCTCTGTACTGGGGTGAATGTATGACATTGTTCTGCATTCTGTCCATCAATTGTTGTTTTTGCATTTGTCACCCCGAGTGGGAAGGGTATGCCCAGACGTGGATCCCTTGCTTTCCATGCCACTGGAAATCAAGCTATCCTGGCTGAAGAGGGGTGAAACCCCGAAACCGGTCCTAGGATGCTTGTTTCCAGTCCAGGGAGGACCTGGCTTGGCAGTTCGGGCTGGACTGTTACCATGAGGCACAGGGTCAAGACTGATTTGCATATGGCTGGGTTCAAACTGGAACGGCATGGTGAGCAAAAAAACGATGGATTTAGGCCCAGATCTCTGTACTGGGGTGAATGTATGACATTGTTCTGCATTCTGTCCATCAATTGTTGTTTTTGCATTTGTCACCCCGAGTGGGAAGGGTATTTCCAGACGTGGGTCCCTTGCTCTCCATGCCACTGGAAATCAAGCTATCCTGGCTGAAGAGGGGTGAAACCCCGAAACCGGTCCTAGGATGCTTGTTTCCAGTCCAGGGAGGACCTGGCTTGGCAGTTCGGGCTGGACTGTTCCCATGAGGCACAGGGTCAAGACTGATTTGCATATGGCTGGGTTCAAACTGGAACGGCATGGTGAGCAAAAAAACGATGGATTTAGGCCCAGATCTCTGTACTGGGGTGAATGTATGACATTGTTCTGCATTCTGTCCATCAATTGTTGTTTTTGCATTTGTCACCCCGAGTGGGAAGTGTATGCCCAGACGTGGGTCCCTTGCTTTCCATGCCACTGGAAATCAAGCTATCCTGGCTGAAGAGGGGTGAAACCCCGAAACCGGTCCTAGGATGCTTGTTTCCAGTCCAGGGAGGACCTGGCTTGGCAGTTCGGGCTGGACTGTTCCCATGAGGCACAGGGTCAAGACTGATTTGCATATGGCTGGGTTCAAACTGGAACGGCATGGTGAGCAAAAAAACGATGGATTTAGGCCCAGATCTCTGTACTGGGGTGAATGTATGACATTGTTCTGCATTCTGTCCATCAATTGTTGTTTTTGCATTTGTCACCCTGAGTGGGAAGGGTATACCCAGACGTGGGTCCCTTGCTCTCAATGCCACTGGAAATCAAGCTATCCTGGCTGAAGAGGGGTGAAACCCCGAAACCGGTCCTAGGATGCTTGTTTCCAGTCCAGGGAGGACCTGGCTTGGCAGTTCGGGCTGGACTGTTCCCATGAGGCACAGGGTCAAGACTGATTTGCATATGGCTGGGTTCAAACTGGAACGGCATGGTGAGCAAAAAAACGATGGATTTAGACCCAGATCTCTGTACTGGGGTGAATGTATGACATTGTTCTGCATTCTGTCCATCAATTGTTGTTTTTGCATTTGTCACCCCGAGTGGGAAGGGTATGCCCATACGTGGGTCCCTTGCTCTCCATGCCACTGGAAATCAAGCTATCCTGGCTGAAGAGGGGTGAAACCCCGAAACCGGTCCTAGGATGCTTGTTTCCAGTCCAGGGAGGACCTGGCTTGGCAGTTCGGGCTGGACTGTTCCCATGAGGCACAGGGTCAAGACTGATTTGCATATGGCTGGGTTCAAACTGGAACGGCATGGTGAGCAAAAAAACGATGGATTTAGGCCCAGATCTCTGTACTGGGGTGAATGTATGACATTGTTCTGCATTCTGTCCATCAATTGTTGTTTTTGCATTTGTCACCCCGAGTGGGAAGGGTATGCCCAGACGTGGGTCCCTCGCTCTCCATGCCACTGGAAATCAAGCTATCCTGGCTGAAGAGGGGTGAAACCCCGAAACCGGTCCTAGGATGCTTGTTTCCAGTCCAGGGAGGACCTGGCTTGGCAGTTCGGGCTGGACTGTTCCCATGAGGCACAGGGTCAAGACTGATTTGCATATGGCTGGGTTCAAACTGGAACGGCATGGTGAGCAAAAAAACGATGGATTTAGGCCCAGATCTCTGTACTGGGGTGAATGTATGACATTGTTCTGCATTCTGTCCATCAATTGTTGTTTTTGCATTTGTCACCCTGAGTGGGAAGGGTATGCCCAGACGTGGGACCCTTGCTCTCCATGCCACTGGAAATCAAGCTATCCTGGCTGAAGAGGGGTGAAACCCCGAAACCGGTCCTAGGATGCTTGTTTCCAGTCCAGGGAGGACCTGGCTTGGCAGTTCGGGCTGGACTGTTCCCATGAGGCACAGGGTCAAGACTGATTTGCATATGGCTGGGTTCAAACTGGAACGGCATGGTGAGGAAAAAAACGATGGATTTAGGCCCAGATCTCTGTACTGGGGTGAATGTATGACATTGTTCTGCATTCTGTCCATCAATTGTTGTTTTTGCATTTGTCACCCCGAGTGGGAAGGGTATGCCCAGACGTGGGTCCCTTGCTCTCCATGCCACTGGAAATCAAGCTATCCTGGCTGAAGAGGGGTGAAACCTCGAAACCGGTCCTAGGATGCTTGTTTCCAGTCCAGGGAGGACCTGGCTTGGCAGTTCGGGCTGCACTGTTCCCATGAGGCACAGGGTCAAGACTGGTTTGCATATGGCTGGGTTCAAACTGGAACGGCATGGTGAGCAAAAAAACGATGGATTTAGGCCCAGATCTCTGTACTGGGGTGAATGTATGACATTGTTCTGCATTCTGTCCATCAATTGTTGTTTTTGCATTCGTCACCCCGAGTGGGAAGGGTATGCCCAGACGTGGGTCCGTTGCTCTCCATGCCACTGGAAATCAAGCTCTCCTGGCTGAAGAGGGGTGAAACCCCGAAACCGGTCCTAGGATGCTTGTTTCCAGTCCAGGGAGGACCTGGCTTGGCAGTTCGGGCTGGACTGTTCCCATGAGGCACAGGGTCAAGACTGATTTGCATATGGCTGGGTTCAAACTGGAACGGTATGGTGAGCAAAAAAACGATGGATTTAGGCCCAGATCTCTGTACTGGGGTGAATGTATGACATTGTTCTGCATTCTGTCCATCAATTGTTGTTTTTGCAAAGCCAAATACAGCATTTTCTACCCCAAGTGGGCACTATCAATTTGTGGTAATGCCCTTTGGTTTGAAGAATGCACCTGCCACTTTCCAAAGGTTGGTGAATCAAGTCCTTACAGGCCTGGAAGACTATAGTGCAGCATATCTAGATGATATTGCTGTCTTTAGCTCCACCTGGGAGGATCACCTGGTCTACCTGAGGAATGTTTTGGAGGCCCTGCAAAAAGCAGGCCTCACTATCAAGGCTACTAAGTGCCAGATAGGGCAGAGTCAGGTTGTGTACTTTGGCCACCTTGTAGGCGGAGGCCACGTTCAACCATTGCAGAGCAAAATCCAGACCATAATGGACTGGGTTGCTCCCACTACCCAGACTCTGGGAGAGCCTTCTTAGGCCTGACTGGGTATTACAGAAGATTTCTCAAGGGGTATGGATCAATAGTGACACCCCTGAATGACTTATCCTCTAAGAAAATTCCTATAAAGGTTCAGTGGACAGTTAGCTGTCAAAAGGCCTTTGATGACCTGAAGCAAGCCATGTACACTGCTCCCATTCTGCAAAGTCCTGATTACTCCAAAAAGTTCATTGTGCAAACATATGCATCTCAGTTGGGGGTAGGGACTGTACTGTCACAGTTGAATGATGAAGGTTAGGATCAACCAGTAGCTTTCATAAGCAGAAGGTTGACCCCAAGAGAGAAACTTTGGTCAGTCATTGAGAGGAAGGCCTTTGCTGTGGTTTGGGCTCTGAAGAAGTTGAGGCCATACTTGTTTGGTACTCACTCCATTGTTCAGACAGACCATAAGCCCCTCTTATGGCTAAAACAGATAAAGGGTGAGAACACTAAACTTCTCAGGTGGTCCATTTCCCTACAGGGGATGGACTATACAGTGGAACATAGACCAGGGAGTAACCATGCCAATGCAGATGGACTCTCCAGATATTTCCACTTAGAACATGAAGACTAGACCCGTCAAGGTGAGTTTAATGTTCCTACGTTTGGAGGGGGTTGTGTAGGAGAGTAGGATCTGCCTCTGATGGTTACCCCCACTTGTTGCTGGTGTTTCCCTGTTTTTCGACTTTAGTCTGGCTGGGGCCCTGCTGTTCAGGACCCCAGCCTAGCTGTTTCCTCTCTAAATTGATTGCATGTACTTTAGGTACACTCCAGATTGGATTCTGGGGTACCCTTGTGAGTCCCTAGTACATGGTATACTATGTACCCAGGGCATAGGAACCCCAGAGGCCTACCAGGGGCTGATGCATGTATTGTGCCACCACTGCAACGACCTTCAAAATGACACCACAGATCTGCTACTGCAGCCTAGGTAAGGTGGTGCATGCACCCCTTACTGAGGTATAGAATGAATGAATGAATGAATACCTATTTATATAGCGCATGGCTACCCTAGGGCATCCCAGCGCTGTTAAGACTGAGGACGCTGTCAGGCATTAAAGGATGTTCTTAAACAAGAATGTCTTTAGTTGCTTCCTGAAGGCAGTATGATTTAATTCATGCCTGATGTTGTCAGGGAGTTTATTCCATTCTTTAGCTGCTAGGACCGAAAGTCGACGGCCACCCATACGGGCCAGTCTGACCTTTGACACAACCAGCAGATTGCGTTGGTTAGACCTAAGAGATCTGACCGAATGATAGCGCCGAAAGAGAGGATCCAAAATGGATGGGCCAAGGTTGTGAATAGACTTATGTGCCAGACACAAAGTCTTAAACACAATCCTTTCATGGACTGGAAGCCAGTGTAGTAGTCTGATTGAGGGTTTAGCTGATGATCGTTTAGGGATTTTCATGAGAAGGCGAGCTGCACAATTCTGTACAGTTTGCAGAGTTTTTATTGTAGTAGCAGGGGCCCCCAGATAGGTATGGTGAGGTATAGGTTCACTATACCTCACCTATCACTGCACATAGTACCGTATCAGTCACCCCTATGGCAGGCCTTATCAATCCTGAAGGCAGGATGTAGGAGAGTAGGATGTGCACTTATGTGGCCCCCACTTTTTTTCTGATGTTTACACTGGTTTTTGGCTATAGACTGGCTGGGACCCTGCTAATCAGGGCCCCAGCCTCTCTGTTCTCTCTAAACAACTTGGAGTGCATATTAGATGCACTAGTGATTAGATACTGTGGTACCTTATGAGCCACTAGCATATGGTACCTTAGGTACCAAGGGCATAGGTACTTCACAGGCCTACCAGGGGCTGAAGCATGTATTATGCCACCCCTGGGAAGCAGACTAAATCTGACACCACAGGCCTGCTATTGCAGCCTGGATGAGGTAATGTTAGCACTATATCTCTCCTTACACACACATATAAACCTATCAGTCACCCCTAAGGCAGGCCCTATCAATCCTGAGGGCAGGGCGCTTGGTTTCCATGTGAGGGGGTGCCTCTGCCTCAGCAAGGCCCCTCTGCAGCTCTCTAGTATAAGTTAGGGAACCCTTGCCATTGCAAACTAGATATCCCTGGACGATGCTCTGAATAAGAATTCTGGACCTTTGATGTTCCACTACCTCTGGAAGACTTTAGAATCACCCTTGGAGTCAAGGAGTGACTCCCCTGCATGGCAGGCACCAAAACGTTAAATCAACGGTCGCAAACTTTCCCACTCCCGCCGGAGTCCGAAGTCCCTGCAGCCCCAGAAGTGGATTTCCTGACTTTTCCAAGGCCATCGTGAGTCCCCAGTGACGGTGAGGCAAGTGGACCCCACGAGTGATGAGGAACTCCAATACCCGGGTACCGAGCACTATTTTCGAGTGCAACCCCTTCACGATGATCTATGAACTTGCGCATTGGACCACGTGTGGGCCAAGCCTCCAGCAGGATTTCCTCCGAAGATCAGAGGCCTACCTCATTCCGAGTGACCGTGGGCTCCTGGTGAGTGAATCCTCCTGAGGTGTCTGCGATCCCTTGCCGGCTGGCTTGTGGGTCCCCAGAAGCCTTTTCTACCAAACCAAAGGGCTCCCCTGGTTGCTCCAGGCCTGCCCTGACTTACCTTTGCTGGGTAAGTCCCTCAGACCTTGCTGGTCTGCACCACTGACTTTTTACATTTTCCACAAGACTTGCTGTTGTCAAGGCTTGTTGGCTCCAATCTGGTCACTGACACATCAGTAAGCTGCAGACTTTGAGGAATATGCCGAATCCAGCTCCTGGTTGTCGTCGACGCCTCCTGGACCTCGTGGCTGAAGAGTCAAGACACCTGTGATCACCTGAAATCACCCGACATCTGTTGGCATCCATCTTCCTTGCCCCGGGTCACTGCCAAGTGACTTTGAACACTGTCCCCTCTGCTTTCAGGTCTTCTTTCTTTTGAATCCAGCCTTGGATTCCACCGGACACTTCTTCTGTCTTCACAAGCAGCAAGTCTTCTTTGGATCCCACTGAAAACGACGCCGCGACCCGACACCAAAAGACACCTATGCACCTGGCTTCCCTGGGTGAGGGAACTCCAGCACTATGGTGCTCCTGTGTGTGTTGGCTCTAGAACTACTTACCCTGTAAGTGACTTCCTTGTAGACTCTCCAGAAGTATCCTAAAACTTTAAAATTCCAACCGCGACTTGCTCCATTGAAGTCTATTGGGATCCGTGGCTGTGTTCTCACACTGCCTGCATCTCCCGTGGGTCCTTTACTTACCTGCCTTGGGTGGATTAGTGAGACCCCAGCACTTCTGAAGGCCCTAGGCCTTGTCCCCTCGCAAGTCGATATTCCTAAGTCTCATTTTTAGTATATAGTCTGGTACGCCCCTAGGGCCCCAGCCATATAAGTGCTTAATTTGTTGTGAAATGTTGATTTGTGCATATGTTCCTGACTTCTAATCTCATAAAGAGATTAGTAGAGTGTGTTAGAAATAAATACATATATATTTTATATATATACCTGTGTGGTGTCCTTTCATTTAGTGATTCAAGAGATTATAAGGTAAAACAAGCTGCTTTACATTCCTCTAAAGACTTAGCCTGAAGGCTGCTCTCCACAGCTATCTCTAGGATAGCTTTCTTTAAAAGGTTCTCTTAAACCTATCTACCATGAGAGTCGAATTGTGCTGTTGCAAGGTGGCCACTTTAACTAGTGACCAGCATATACCAGGCCAAGCTCTCACATTGGTGGGCAGCGTGTGGGATTACAGCTTGCCATTGTTTTACCAGAAAATCTCTATTTGAATTACTAACAGAAAACCACTAAAGGTACTCAAGGTACATATAAAGTCAAGCTTAGTATCAATAAGTTCTACTGAACTTAGAGCTGTGTGTCAAGGGATAGCACACTCTTTCTACAGCTCAAGCTAGGATCAGTAGGCCACAAACTAGTGTAGGTAGTACAACACTGCACAACACTAGAATGTCCTTAAGGGTTGGAGCCAGTGGGTCCACCCAGCCTCAGTATAAGGACATGACTTTCTTTGACTTGAAAGCCATGTGTGCTGCAAGGCACCTGAGGATAGGATAGAGTCCCTCCACACTACACCTGATAGATCTGCTGACAGCAGATGATCTCAGATTAGCTCTAGGAGCTAATAGGTCGGAAACAGTGGGTGAGTCAATTACAGTGTCTGGGTCAGATGATGAAAATCAAGATGACCTGGACTCTGTGGTTAAAGGGCCAGATCCACAGGGATCTGAAAAGGACAGAGGAATTCTCCCTAAGAGAGCTGACAGAGTGGAGGAGAGACCTAGGTCCCCTTCTAGGGAATCTGACCATTCCTATCACTCTGGCAGAGAATCTGTCTAACAGAGGAACTCATACTTTAATATGAGACACCTCCTCTGAAAGAAAGTACAAACTGCTGCAGTATGCGGATGCAATATTTGCCCTCAAGGCCAAGCAGTTGGCATTAGACAAAGAAGCCTTTGAGCTACAGAGAGCTTCTAAAAGAGAGGGGTTAGAACCCCCTGGTGGCAGCAACAGTGTCCCTAGAGCCAGAGAATACATTCCAGACCATATGAACCTGTCCAAGGTTGTTCCTCCCTACCACAGTGGGGATGATATCCACAAATAGATAACTGCTATGGAGAGGGCCTGTAGAGTACAACAGGTCCCCCAGAAACAGTAGGCAGCAATCTTGTGGCTCTCCTTTTCAGATAAAGGTAGAGACAAGCTCCTCACTGTTAGAGAAGAGGATGCTGATGATTATGAAGTCCCGAAGAGTGCATTAATAGATGGGTTTGGCTTAACCACTGAACAGTACAGGTTGAAGTTCAGAGACACCCAGAAAACACATAATCAGGACTGGACTGACTTTGTAGATTGTGCAACCAAAGCTCTGGAGGGTTGGCTGGTTGGTAGTAGAGTTACTGATTTTAAGGGATTGTATCATCTTATGATGAGAGAACAGATCCTTAATAATTGCCAAAACCAGTTGTTGCATCAGTACCTGGTGGACTCTGATCTGACCTCTCCTCAAGAATTGGGAAATAAGGCAGACAAATGGGTCAGAACCAGGGTGAGGCAGAAAACCCAGAACCTAGGGAGTGACACTAAGAAGCAGGATTCTAAAGGCTCTGAGAAAGGTGGGGATAAGTCAGAAGACCAGAAGTCTTCACAAGGGCCCCAAAAATCTGCATCTGGTGGGGATTCACAGTCTAACAAAGGGAAAGGCCAAAAGAAGCCCTGGTGCAAATTCTGTAAACAGAAAGGGCACTGGACTTCTGATTGTAACAAGCCCAAAGACCAAACCACCGACACTCCTATCCCTAAGGCAACTGTTCCCCCTAGTACAGCTACTGGTGGAGGTGGTAATCAGAATAAGGGTGTAGTAGGGTTGACCCTGAGTTCTGAAGTAGACTCTGGCCTAGTCAAAGTACCCACGCAGGCATTGCTGATTTGTGATGGAGACATTGATATGTCCTTCCTAGTGAGCCCCAGTAATCTGGGCAAATACAAACAGCAGCCTGTAATAAATGGCAAACAGGCTTTGGCATTCAGGGACACAGGTGCTAGTGTCACCATGGTGGCATAGGATCTTTTGGACCCTGGGCAGGTCATCCTGGGTGAAATGTACCAGGTTACCAATGCAAGCAATGTCAGGACCAACCATAGTCTGGCCATTGTGAATTTCTCCCGGGGAGGGGTATCTGGCCTCAAGAAAGTAGTAGTCAGTGCAGACCTCCCTGTCGAATGTCTATTGGGCAATGATCTAGAGACTTCAGCCTGGTCTTAAGTAGAGTTATGGACTCATGCTGAGATGTTGGGCATCCCTGCAGAGGTATTTGCTGTGACCAGGTCACAGGCCAAAATGCATCAAACTGAACCAGCTCTGGATCCTGAACTATGGACCAGGTGCTACCCAAGAAGAGGAGCAGTAGGGTTAAGGCAGTGCCTTCCCCTCTGTCTCAGATCACAGATTCACCTCTTGAGGGAGGTGAAGCAGATCCTGAAGACGGAATTGCCCCAGAGGGACTTGAGTCTGATCAGGTTGAATTCTTGAGGGCAGGGGGACCTTCTAGGGAAGATCTGAGTAAGGAGCAACAGTGCTGCCCCTCCCTTGAACCCCTCAGACAGCAGGCTGCTGAGGCTGCTGGGAGTGCTAGTGGGTCCCATAAAGTTTATTGGGATGAGGGATATTCTGAGGCTAGAGACCCAACCCCTGGAGCCACCAGGAGGTTGGTAATACCTTGGGCCATAACAAGACCTGGGACAGGCTTGTTCCACATTTTCATTGGCCACATATGTCAGAGGACACCAAGGAGTTTTGTCGCTCCTGTGTCACTTGCCAAGCCAGTGGCAAGTCAGGTGGCACAACAAAGGCGCCCCTGATACCACTACCTGTGGTGAGGGTACCCTTTCAAAGGGTAGGGATTGACATTGTTCGTCTCCTTGACCCTCCAACAGCATCTGGGCACAGGTTTATCCTGGTGGTAGCGGATCATGCCACCAGGTACCCAGAGGCAATACCCTTGAGGACCACCACAGCCCCTGTGGCGGCAAGAGCCCTCATTGGAGTTTTCTCCAGAGTAGGTTTCCCAAAGGAGGTCATATATGATAGAGATCCAACTTCAAGTCAGGATATCTAAAAGCGATATGGAAGGAGTGTGGTGTAACTTATAAATTCATTACTCCCTATCACTCACAATGCAATGGGTTACTTGAACGCTTCAACAAAACCCTTGAGGGAATGATTAAAGGCCTCCCAGAAAAGCTTAGGCGAAAATGGGACCTTTTACTTCCCTGCCTTCTGTTTGCATACAGAGAGGTTCCACAGAAGGGGGTTGCTTGCAGCCCATTTGAACTTCTGTTTGGGCATCCTGTAAGAGGTCCATTATGTTTGGTGAAGGAGGGCTGGGAGTTACCTCTCAAACCTCCCAAACAGGATGTGATGGACTATGTACTTGGTCTCCGCTCCAGGATGGCCGAATACATGAAGAAGGCAACCAAAAACCTGGAGGCCAGCCAAGAACTACAAAAAACTTGGCATGACCAAAAGGCTGTGCTGACTGTGTACCAGCCAGGCCAGAAAGTGTGGGTGTTGGAGCCTGTGGCCCCAGCAGCTCTCCAAGACAAGTGGAGTGGCCCCCATACAATTGTTGAGCAAAAGGGAGAAGTCACCTACCTGAATCTTTGAACTCCCAGGAGCCCCCTTATATTGCTCCATGTCAACAGATTGAAACCATATGTTGACAGGGCTGACATGGGCTTGCTCATGGCAACTGATGAGGAACAGGAGGAAGAGCGTGACCCTCTCCCTGACCTGCTCTCACAGAACCCTGATGATGGGTCAGTAGATGGTGTTGCTTTGGCAAGCAGCCTCACTGACCATTAGCAAACTGAATGCAGACAAGTTCTGTAACAGTATAGACATATGTTTAGCCTGACCCCTAGTAAGACTTCCTGGTGCACCCATGAGGTGGACACTGGAGACAGTCTGCCTGTCAAGAGTAAAATCTACAGGCAACCTGATCATGTCAGGGACTGTATCAGGACTGAAGTCCAGAACATGTTGGAACTAGGTGTGATTGAGCCTTCAGATAGCCCTTGGGCTAGTCCAGTAGTCCTAGTACCCAAACCTCATACCCAGGGTGGTAAGAAAGAAATGAGGGTTTGTGTAGACTACAGAGGCCTCAATGCAGTCACCAGGACTGATGCCTATCCAATTCCCAGGGCAGATGAACTGATTGATACTTTGGCCTCAGCCAAGTATCTTAGTACATTTGACCTTACAGCTGGCTACTGGCAGATCAGGTTAGCTGATGATGCAAAAGCCAAAACAGCATTCTCAACCTCTGGGGGGCACTACCACTTTGTGGTGATGCCCTTTGGATTGAAAAATGCACCTGCCACTTTTCAGAGGTTGGTGTTCAAAGTTCTGGCAGGGATGGAAACGTATTGCTCAGCTTATCTAGATGATATTGCTGTCTTTAGTTCCTCCTGGCAGGATCACCTGGTCCACCTCAGAAATGTTTTGGAGGCCCTGCAAAAAGCAGGCCTCACTATCAAGGCCACTAAGTGCCAGATAGGGCAGAGTCAGGTTGTGTACCTGGGCCACCTTGTAGGTGGGGGCCAGGTTCAGCCTTGGCAGAGCAAAATCCAAACCATTATGAAATGGATTGCTCCAACCACCCAGACACAGGTGAGAGCCTTTTTAGGCCTGACTGGGTACTAAAGGAGGTTTGTTAAGGGATGTGGATCTATAGTGACCCCCTTAAATAATCTGACCTCAAAGAAAATGCCAAAAAAGGTTCAGTGGACAGCTAGCTGTCAAAAGGCATTTGATGACCTCAAGCAGGCAATGTGCACTGCCCCCATCTTGCAGAGTCCACATTACAAAAAGAAGTTCATTGTTCAACCAGATGCTTCAGAACTGAGTGTGGGAGCCGTACTGTCTCAACTTAATGATGAAGGTCAAGACCAGCCAATCAATCAATCAATCAATCATAGGCATTTGTATAGCGCACTGCTCACCCGGAGGGTCTCAAGGCGCTGGGGGGGGGGGGGGGACGCTACTGCTCGAACAGCCAGGTCTTGAGTTGCTTCCTGAAGGCGAGATGGTCTTGCGTTGTCCGGAGGTGGATGGGGAGGGAGTTCCATGTCTTGGCTGCCAGGTAGGAGAAGGATCTTCCTCCGGCGGTGGCTCTGCGGATGCGGGGGACGGTGGCGAGAGCGAGGCTGGCGGAGCGGAGCTGGCGGGTGGGCTTGTGGAAGGTCAGGCGGCTGTTGAGGAACTTGGGGCCCAGGTCGTGGAGGGCCTTGTGTGCATGGGTGAGGAGTCGGAACGTGATTCTTTTGTTGACGGGGAGCCAGTGCAGGTCTCTCAGGTGTCCGGAGATGTGGCTGTGTCGGGGGATGTCCAGGATGAGTCGTGCTGAGGCGTTCTGGATCCGTTGGAGTTTCTTCTGGAGTTTGGCGGCGGTGCCGGCGTAGAGGGCGTTCCCGTAGTCCAGCCGACTGGTGACGAGGGCCTGGGTGACCGTCTTCCTGGTCTCGGTGGGGATCCACCGGAAGATCTTTCGAAGCATGCGCAGGGTGTTGAAGCATGAAGACGAGACGGCGTTGACTTGTCTGGTCATCGAGAGGGAGGAGTCCAGGATGAAGCCTAGGTTGCATGCGTGGTCCGTTGGCTTGGGGGTGGCTCCCAGGGCGGGGGGCCACCAGGAGTCGTCCCAGGCGGAGGGTGATGATCCCAGGATGAGGACCTCCGTCTTGTCTGAGTTCAGTTTCAGGCGGCTGTTCTTCATCCATTCGGCGACGTCTTTCATCCCTTCGTGTATGCTGGCTGTGGCGGCGTCCGGGTTGCTGGTGAGGGAGAGGATCAGCTGGGTGTCGTCGGCGTAGGTGATGATCTTGAGGTTGTGTTGACGTGCGATGGTTGCGAGGGTGCTCATGTAGACGTTGAAGAGGGTGGGGCTGAGCGATGACCCTTGTGGAACGCCGCAGATGACTTCGGTGGCCGCTGACCGGAACGGGGGGAGGCGGACTCTCTGGGTTCTTCCGGCGAGGAATGAGGTGATCCACTCCAGGGCCTTCTCCTGGATGCCGGTGTTGTTCAGGCGCTATACCAGGGTGCGGTGGCAGACAGTGTCGAACGCTGCGGAGAGGTCCAGGAGGATGAGGGCCGCAGTTTCCCCGTTGTCCATCAGGGATCTGATGTCGTCTGTGGCTGCGATGAGGGCGGTCTCCGTGCTGTGGTTGGCTTGGAATCCGGAATGCGAGTGGTTGAGGGATCCGTTGGTCTCGAGGAAGGCGGCTAGCTGTCTGTTGACGGTCTTCTCGATGACTTTGGCAGGAAACGGGAGGAGCGAGATGGGGCGGTAGTTCTTGAGGTCGGAGGGGTCTGCAGTTGGTTTCTTCAGCAGGGCACTGATCTCGGCGTGTTTCCAGCACTCCGGGAAGGTGGCGGTGTTGAAGGAGGCGTTGATGATGTCGCGGAGGTGGGGTGCGATGATGTGGTCGGCCGTGTTGAAGATGTGGTGTGGGCAGGGGTCCGTAGGGGATCCGGAGTGGATGGTGTTCATTGTGCGTGTTGTGTCTTCAGTGCTGACTGGGGTCCAGGTGCGGAGGGTGGCGGTGGGGGGCATCGGTTCAGTGGTGGGGTTCATGGTTGGTGGGCCGAAGCTGTTGTGAATGTTGGCGATCTTGTCGTGGAAGAAGGCTGCGAGGGAGTCGCAGAGGTCTTGCGAGGGAGTGATGTCATTGTTTCCGGCGTCGGGGTTGGAGAGCTCTTTGACGATGCTGAAGAGTTCCTTGCTGTTGTGGGTGTTGTTGTCCAGTCGTTCCTTGAAGGCTGTCTTCTTTGTGGCGCGGATCAGTTGGTGGTGTTTGCGGGTGGCGTGTTTGAGGCCAGTAGCTTTCATAAGCAGAAGGCTGACCCCTAGAGATTAACGTTGGTCAGCTATAGAGAGGGAGGCCTTTGCTGTGGTGTGGGTCCTGAAGAAGCTGAGGCCATACTTGTTTGGCACTCACTTCATAGTTCAGACTGACCACAAGCCCCTCCTATGGCTCAAACAGATGAAAGGTGAAAATCCTAAACTGGTCAGGTGGTCCATTTCCCTACAGGGGATGGACTATACAGTGGAACATAGACCTGGGACCCAACATGCCAATGCAGATGGACTCTCAAGGTATTTCCACTTAGAACATGAACACTCAACTGGTCAATGTTAGTTTAATGTCCCTGCGTTTGGGGGGGGGGGGTTGTGTAGGAGAGTATGATCTTGTACTTGTCTTGCCCTTTTCTGTGATTCTCTTACCTCTTTCTGCGCCTCTCTTGCCTCTTTCTGCACACATTTCTTCCTCTTTCTGCACTTCTCTTGCCTCTTTCTGCACACATTTCTTCCTCTTTCTGCACTTCTCTTTCCTCTATCTGCACCTCTCTTGCTTCTTTCTGCACCTTACTGGCCTCTTTCTGCACTTCTATAGCCTCTTTATGCACTTCTCTTGCCTCTTTCTGCACCTCACTTGCCTCTTTCTGCTCCTCACTGTGAGAAGTTGGCCTGGTATATGCTGTCCACTAGTTATAGTGGGCACCCTGTACCAGTCCAAACAACTCCTTATTGATGGTAGGTTAAAGACAACCTTTATTGAAAGCTATCCTAGTGGTTGCTATGGAGAGCAGCCTTCAGGCTAAGTCTTGAAGGAATGTAAAGCAGCTTGTTTTACCAGTCTATAATCTCTTGAATGGCTAAATGAAAGGCAACCACACCAGATATACATATATATATAAAATATATGTATTTATTTCTAAGCACACCCTCCTAGTCTCTTTATGAGGCTAGAGGTCAAAACACATAAGTTACACTTCAAATATTATAGTAAAATAGCACAAATACACATCAGGCCATAGGGGCGAGCCAAACCATATACTAAAATAGTGGTATAAGAACCACGACTTAACTAGACACAAGGCCTAGAGCCTGTAGAATCGCTGGGACCCCAAGGAACCACCCAAGGTAGTGACACTGGGGACCCACGGGGCCGTGTGCAGTGTGAGAACACAGCCGCGAGCTCCCGTTAGCTTCTATCGACAAAGACGCTGTTAGATTTTTAAAGATTAGGGACACTTAGAAATGAGTCAGGACCGAACCCTTTGGGACTTAGGAAGTTCTAGGGCCAAAACCCACGGGAGCACCGGAGTACTCGTGTTACTTCACCCAGGGAAGCGGGGTGCATAGGTGTCAAATGGTGTCGGATTGCATCGTTGATTTCAATGGAAGATGGCAAAGAAGTGTTGCTGCCAGGAAGATGAGCATTGTCCAAAGACATCCAAGCCTGGATCGAAGTCAAGAAGAACCTGAAAGCAAAGGGGACAGAGTCTGGGTCGCTTGCCCGTGACTAGGAGGACAATAAGCGGATGCCCACCGATATCGGGTGATTTCAGGTGAGGAAGGTGAAGCTTGACTCTTCAGCCACGAGGACCAGGAGGAGTCGAGGACAACCAGGAACTGGATTCTAGCTGTCCCACAAAGGATGTCGAGTGCTGCAGCATCGGTGCCCAGATTGGACACAACACGCCTTGGCAACAGCAACCCATGCAGAAAGAGAAGAAATGCTCCGGTGCAGACCAGCAAGGTCAGAGGGACTCACCACTTGGTGGGGAGTCAGGGCACATCTGGAGCAACCAGGGAAGCCCAAGGAAAATCAAAGTTGCCTTCACAGGGACCCACCAGTCGATGGACCAGGTATCGCGAAGGAGCCTCAAGAGGAAACACAAAATGGCAGCCCACGGGTCACTCGGGGTGACTAGGCTGACAATCTTCAGTGGATTCTCTGCTCGAGGTGGGGGCTACAAGTAACCCCAAACACGACTGCAAGAGACGTAGAGAAGTCAATGCACTTACAAAAATGCCTGGTGACCAGGAGTTCCGGTTCCACGCTACTCACGGGGGCTGTGAGTCTCACCTTTGCTGGGGACTCGGGTCGGCCTCTGAGATGTCTTGAAATCTTCTTCCTGGGCTGCAAATACTTCAGAGTCTGGCGGGAGCTTCGGAGATGCAGACTGGCAAAATGCTTTGTTGGTGCCTGCCAAGCAGGGGAGTCACTCCTTGACCCCACGGGAAATTTCTTCAGTCCTCTAGTCTTTAGTAGAGCGTCGAAGTTCCAGGATTCAGCTTCAGAGTTTCGTCCAGGGATATCTAAAGTTGTGGTTACAGAGGTTCCTTACTTATACCTAAGGAAAGGGTTGGACTAGCTCTTGGGACCCACCTATGGGAGGGTTTGGAAAGAGGGGTGGCTACACCCATATCCTTTGTACAGCTTTGCGCCAGAGCAGGGGCTGGAAGCCCCTGATCCGGATTGAGCTGGACATTGCACAGGGACACCAAATGTGCCCCCAGTGCAGGACTTCAAAGCACTCTGAGAGTGTTCTCACCCAGCCCCATTACACATAAGACTGTCTGGGAGGTGGTTACACCTCCCTGTGACAGGAAACCTATTGTCTGGGCCTTCCCTGCTGGAGTTTCGGTCAGCAGCAGGAGGCCAGACCCGTGTCTGTGGCTGCAGCATCCATTTAGTGATGCCAGGGCTCTGTTAGATTTCTACCGGGTATACCAGTACTGCCATGTCTCTCCCCCTAGAAGGGTGGAATCATATCCTCATATCCTCACATCAGGAAGTGATGTGGGGGTTTGATTCCAAGGTGTTTGACACTAAACACAACATGTTTCCGTGCAGCCAGTCCAAAGTTAGCATTAACCGTTTAAGATATAATGCACTTAAGAGTATATGGTCAGGCTGCACCACTGACAACCCCGGAGAAGAGATTCTGAAGGCTGCAGAGGGGTGCAGCTCATGCCGGGGCACCCTCTCACATATAACCAAGCACCCTGTGTGAGAAGTTGGCCTGGTATATGCTGGTCACTAGTTAAAGTGGCCACCTTGCACCAGTACAATTCGACTCTTATGGTAGATAGGTTTAAGACAACCTTTTAAAGAAAGCTATCCTAGTGGTAGCTGTGGAGAGCAGCCTTCAGGCTAAGTCTTTAGAGGAATGTAAAGCAGCTAGTGTTACCTTATAATCTCTAGAATCACTAAATGAAAGGACACCACACAGGTATATATATAAAATATATATGTATTTATTTCTAACACACTCTACTAATCTCTTTATGAGATTAGAAGTCAGGAACATATGCACAAATCAACGTTTCACAACGAATTAAGCACCAATATGGCTGGGGCCCTAGGGGCGTACCAGACCATATACTAAAAAAGAGACTTAGAAATATCGACTTTCGAGGGGACAAGGCCTAGGGCCTTCAGAAGCGCTGGGTCCTCACTAATCCACCCAAGGCAGGTAAGTAAAAGACCCACGGGAGACGCAGACACTGTTAGAACACAGCCGCGGATCCCAATAGACTTCAATGGAGCAAGTCGCGTTTGGAATTTTAAAGTTTTAGGATACTTCTGGAGAGTCTGCAAGTGTAGGAGAGTAGGATCTGCACTTATGTTGCCCCCACTTTTTTTCTGATGTATCCACTGGTTTCAGGCTATAGTCTGGCTGGGTCCCTGCTAATCAGGGCCCCAGTCTCTCTGTTCTCTCTAAACGACTTGGTGTGCATATTAGATGCACTAGTGATTGGATACTGTGGTACCTTATGAGCCCCTAGTATATGGTACCTTAGGTACCTAGGGCATAGGCACTTCACAGGCCTACCAGGGGCTGAGGCATATATTATGCCACCCCTGGGAAGCAGACTCAATCTGACACCACTGGCCTGCTACTGCAGCCTGTGTGGGGTAGTGTTAGCACTCCTCACTGAGGTATAGGTTTCTATATCTCACCATACACACACATATAAACTTATCAGCCACCCCTATGGCAGGCCCTATCAATCCTGAGGGCAGGGTGCGTGATTTACAATGTGAGGGGGTGCCTCTGCATGAGGGCCCCTCTGCAGCTACCAGAGTCTATTCTCTATGGCTGTTTGTGGATGCGGCTAAACCATATGCTCTTAAGTGCATTATAATGCTAACTTTGGAATGACTGATTCAAAACATGTCGTGTTTGGTGTCAAACAACTTGGAATCATACCCCCACATCAGTCCATGATGTGGGAGCATGATCCCACCCTTCTAGAGAGGACGACATGTACCCACTGTAGTAAAACGACAGAAATCTGAAAGAGCCCTGTCATCACAAAATGGATGCCACCAGCACAGACACTGGGCTGCCCTCCTGCTGCTGACTGAAACTCGCAGTGGAGGAGTCCTAACAATAGGCATCCTGTCACAGGGAGGTGTCACCACATTCCAGACAGGATTTAGCGTATTGGAGCTGGGTGGGTGCACTCCTAGAGTGCTTTGAAGTCATGCACTGGGGGAGCAGTAGGCTCCTCTGTGTATATGCCAGCTCAAACCGGTTCAGGGGCTACCTGTCCCTCCTCTGGCACAAAACTGGACAAAGGCAAGTGGGTGTAACCACCCCCTACCCTGACCCTCCCAGAGGAGTGGTCATAGAGCTAGTCCCTCCCCTATCTTCAGTATAAGATAGCAAACCTTGCCATTGCAAATCAGATAACCTGGATGACGCTCTACAAAGAAGAATCCTGGACCTTCAACGTTCCACTACCTTTGGAAGACAGAAGAATCTCCCTTGGAGTCAAGGAGTGACTCCCCTGCTTGGCAGGCACCAAAAACCTTAATCAACGGTTGCAAACTTTCCCGCTCCTGCCAGAGTTCAAAGTCCCTGTAGCCCCAGAAGTAGATTTCCTGACTTCTTTACTGACATTGTGAGTCCCCAGCAGAGCTGAGGCAAGTGGACTCTACGAGTGACGAGGAACAGCAATACCCGGGTACAGTGCACTATTGTCAAGTGCAACCCCTTCACGACATTCTACGAACTTGCGCATTGGACCATTTGTGGTCCAAGCCTCCAGCAGGATTTGCAGCAAAAATCAGAGGCCTACTCCATCCCAAGTGACCGCGGGCTCTTGTGAAGCATTTCCTCAAGAGGCATCTTTGCGATCCCTTGCCTGTTGGCTTATGGGTCCCCCGAAGACTTTTGTATCAACTCAAAGGGCTCCTCTGGTTGCTCCAGGTCTGCCCTCACTCACCTTTGCTGGGTGAGTCCCTCAGACCTTGCTGGTCTGCAACACTGACCTTCTTTGATTTCCACAAGACTTGCAGTTGCCAAGGCTTGTTGGCTCCAATCAGGTTGCTAACACCGCAGTCAGCTGCAGACGTTGTGGTACACTCCGAATCCAGCTGCTGGACCTTGTGAGCGTAGAGTGAAAACACCATCGAGGACCTGAAATCACCCAACATCTGTGGTCAGCCATCTTCCTGGCCACCGGTCACTGGCAAGTGCCTTTGAACACTGTCCCTTCAATTTTCAGGTCATCTGCATCTCAAGTCCACCCTTGGATTCCACTGGACACTTCTTCAGTCTTCGCAAGCAGAAACAGTAGGCAGCAATCTTGTGGCTCTCCTTTTCAGATAAAGGTAGAGACAAGCTCCTCACTGTTAGAGAAGAGGATGCTGATGATTATGAAGTCCCGAAGAGTGCATTAATAGATGGGTTTGGCTTAACCACTGAACAGTACAGGTTGAAGTTCAGAGACACCCAGAAAACACATAATCAGGACTGGACTGACTTTGTAGATTGTGCAACCAAAGCTCTGGAGAGTTGGCTGGTTGGTAGTAGAGTTACTGATTTTAAGGGATTGTATCATCTTATGATGAGAGAACAGATCCTTAATAATTGCCAAAACCAGTTGTTGCATCAGTACCTGGTGGACTCTGATCTGACCTCTCCTCAAGAATTGGGAAATAAGGCAGACAAATGGGTCAGAACCAGGGTGAGGCAGAAAACCCAGAACCTAGGGAGTGACACTAAGAAGCAGGATTCTAAAGGCTCTGAGAAAGGTGGGGATAAGTCAGAAGACCAGAAGTCTTCACAAGGGCCCCAAAAATCTGCATCTGGTGGGGATTCACAGTCTAACAAAGGGAAAGGCCAAAAGAAGCCCTGGTGCAAATTCTGTAAACAGAAAGGGCACTGGACTTCTGATTGTAACAAGCCCAAAGACCAAACCACCGACACTCCTATCCCTAAGGCAACTGTTCCCCCTAGTACAGCTACTGGTGGAGGTGGTAATCAGAATAAGGGTGTAGTAGGGTTGACCCTGAGTTCTGAAGTAGACTCTGGCCTAGTCAAAGTACCCACGCAGGCATTGCTGATTTGTGATGGAGACATTGATATGTCCTTCCTAGTGAGCCCCAGTAATCTGGGCAAATACAAACAGCAGCCTGTAATAAATGGCAAACAGGCTTTGGCATTCAGGGACACAGGTGCTAGTGTCACCATGGTGGCAGAGGATCTTTTGGACCCTGGGCAGGTCATCCTGGGTGAAATGTACCAGGTTACCAATGCAAGCAATGTCAGGACCAACCATAGTCTGGCCATTGTGAATTTCTCCCGGGGAGGGGTATCTGGCCTCAAGAAAGTAGTAGTCAGTGCAGACCTCCCTGTCGAATGTCTATTGGGCAATGATCTAGAGACTTCAGCCTGGTCTGAAGTAGAGTTATGGACTCATGCTGAGATGTTGGGCATCCCTGCAGAGGTATTTGCTGTGACCAGGTCACAGGCCAAAATGCATCAAACTGAACCAGCTCTGGATCCTGAACTATGGACCAGGTGCTACCCAAGAAGAGGAGCAGTAGGGTTAAGGCAGTGCCTTCCCCTCTGTCTCAGATCACAGATTCACCTCTTGAGGGAGGTGAAGCAGATCCTGCAGACGGAATTGCCCCAGAGGGACTTGAGTCTGATCAGGTTGAATTCTTGAGGGCAGGGGGACCTTCTAGGGAAGATCTGAGTAAGGAGCAACAGTGCTGCCCCTCCCTTGAACCCCTCAGACAGCAGGCTGCTGAGGCTGCTGGGAGTGCTAGTGGGTCCCATAAAGTTTATTGGGATGAGGGATATTCTGAGGCTAGAGACCCAACCCCTGGAGCCACCAGGAGGTTGGTAATACCTTGGGCCATAACAAGACCTGGGACAGGCTTGTTCCACATTTTCATTGGCCACATATGTCAGAGGACACCAAGGAGTTTTGTCGCTCCTGTGTCACTTGCCAAGCCAGTGGCAAGTCAGGTGGCACAACAAAGGCGCCCCTGATACCACTACCTGTGGTGAGGGTACCCTTTCAAAGGGTAGGGATTGACATTGTTCGTCTCCTTGACCCTCCAACAGCATCTGGGCACAGGTTTATCCTGGTGGTAGCGGATCATGCCACCAGGTACCCAGAGGCAATACCCTTGAGGACCACCACAGCCCCTGTGGTGGCAAGAGCCCTCATTGGAGTTTTCTCCAGAGTAGGTTTCCCAAAGGAGGTCATATATGATAGAGATCCAACTTCATGTCAGGATATCTAAAAGCGATATGGAAGGAGTGTGGTGTAACTTATAAATTCATTACTCCCTATCACTCACAATGCAATGGGTTACGTGAACGCTTCAACAAAACCCTTAAGGGAATGATTAAAGGCCTCCCAGAAAAGCTTAGGCGAAAATGGGACCTTTTACTTCCCTGCCTTCTGTTTGCATACAGAGAGGTTCCACAGAAGGGGGTTGCTTGCAGCCCATTTGAACTTCTGTTTGGGCATCCTGTAAGAGGTCCATTATGTTTGGTGAAGGAGGGCTGGGAGTTACCTCTCAAACCTCCCAAACAGGATGTGATGGACTATGTACTTGGTCTCCGCTCCAGGATGGCCGAATACATGAAGAAGGCAACCAAAAACCTGGAGGCCAGCCAAGAACTACAAAAAACTTGGCATGACCAAAAGGCTGTGCTGACTGTGTACCAGCCAGGCCAGAAAGTGTGGGTGTTGGAGCCTGTGGCCCCAGCAGCTCTCCAAGACAAGTGGAGTGGCCCTCATACAATTGTTGAGCAAAAGGGAGAAGTCACCTACCTGAATCTTTGAACTCCCAGGAGCCCCCTTATATTGCTCCATGTCAACAGATTGAAACCATATGTTGACAGGGCTGACATGGGCTTGCTCATGGCAACTGATGAGGAACAGGAGGAAGAGCGTGACCCTCTCCCTGACCTGCTCTCACAGAACCCTGATGATGGGTCAGTAGATGGTGTTGCTTTGGCAAGCAGCCTCACTGACCATTAGCAAACTGAATGCAGACAAGTTCTGTAACAGTATAGACATATGTTTAGCCTGACCCCTAGTAAGACTTCCTGGTGCACCCATGAGGTGGACACTTGAGACAGTCTGCCTGTCAAGAGTAAAATCTACAGGCAACCTGATCATGTCAGGGACTGTATCAGGACTGAAGTCCAGAACATGTTGGAACTAGGTGTGATTGAGCCTTCAGATAGCCCTTGGGCTAGTCCAGTAGTCCTAGTACCCAAACCTCATACCCAGGGTGGTAAGAAAGAAATGAGGGTTTGTGTAGACTACAGAGGCCTCAATGCAGTCACCAGGACTGATGCCTATCCAATTCCCAGGGCAGATGAACTGATTGATACTTTGGCCTCAGCCAAGTATCTTAGTACATTTGACCTTACAGCTGGCTACTGGCAGATCAGGTTAGCTGATGATGCAAAAGCCAAAACAGCATTCTCAACCTCTGGGGGGCACTACCACTTTGTGGTGATGCCCTTTGGATTGAAAAATGCACCTGCCACTTTTCAGAGGTTGGTGTTCAAAGTTCTGGCAGGGATGGAAACGTATTGCTCAGCTTATCTAGATGATATTGCTGTCTTTAGTTCCTCCTGGCAGGATCACCTGGTCCACCTCAGAAATGTTTTGGAGGCCCTGCAAAAAGCAGGCCTCACTATCAAGGCCACTAAGTGCCAGATAGGGCAGAGTCAGGTTGTGTACCTGGGCCACCTTGTAGGTGGGGGCCACGTTCAGCCTTTGCAGAGCAAAATCCAAACCATTATGAAATGGATTGCTCCAACCACCCAGACACAGGTGAGAGCCTTTTTAGGCCTGACTGGGTACTAAAGGAGGTTTGTTAAGGGATGTGGATCTATAGTGACCCCCTTAAATAATCTGACCTCAAAGAAAATGACAAAAAAGGTTCAGTGGACAGCTAGCTGTCAAAAGGCATTTGATGACCTCAAGCAGGCAATGTGCACTGCCCCCATCTTGCAGAGTCCACATTACAAAAAGAAGTTCATTGTTCAACCAGATGCTTCAGAACTGAGTGTGGGAGCCGTACTGTCTCAACTTAATGATGAAGGTCAAGACCAGCCAATCAATCAATCAATCAATCATAGGCATTTGTATAGCGCACTGCTCACCCGGAGGGTCTCAAGGCGCTGGGGGGGGGGGGGGGGGGGACGCTACTGCTCGAACAGCCAGGTCTTGAGTTGCTTCCTGAAGGCGAGATGGTCTTGCGTTGTCCGGAGGTGGATGGGGAGGGAGTTCCATGTCTTGGCTGCCAGGTAGGAGAAGGATCTTCCTCCGGCGGTGGCTCTGCGGATGCGGGGGACGGTGGCGAGAGCGAGGCTGGCGGAGCGGAGCTGGCGGGTGGGCTTGTGGAAGGTCAGGCGGCTGTTGAGGAACTTGGGGCCCAGGTCGTGGAGGGCCTTGTGTGCATGGGTGAGGAGTCGGAACGTGATTCTTTTGTTGACGGGGAGCCAGTGCAGGTCTCTCAGGTGTCCGGAGATGTGGCTGTGTCGGGGGATGTCCAGGATGAGTCGTGCTGAGGCGTTCTGGATCCGTTGGAGTTTCTTCTGGAGTTTGGCGGCGGTGCCGGCGTAGAGGGCGTTCCCGTAGTCCAGCCGACTGGTGACGAGGGCCTGGGTGACCGTCTTCCTGGTCTCGGTGGGGATCCACCGGAAGATCTTTCGAAGCATGCGCAGGGTGTTGAAGCATGAAGACGAGACGGCGTTGACTTGTCTGGTCATCGAGAGGGAGGAGTCCAGGATGAAGCCTAGGTTGCATGCGTGGTCCGTTGGCTTGGGGGTGGCTCCCAGGGCGGGGGGCCACCAGGAGTCGTCCCAGGCGGAGGGTGATGATCCCAGGATGAGGACCTCCGTCTTGTCTGAGTTCAGTTTCAGGCGGCTGTTCTTCATCCATTCGGCGACGTCTTTCATCCCTTCGTGTATGCTGGCTGTGGCGGCGTCCGGGTTGCTGGTGAGGGAGAGGATCAGCTGGGTGTCGTCGGCGTAGGTGATGATCTTGAGGTTGTGTTGACGTGCGATGGTTGCGAGGGTGCTCATGTAGACGTTGAAGAGGGTGGGGCTGAGCGATGACCCTTGTGGAACGCCGCAGATGACTTCGGTGGCCGCTGACCGGAACGGGGGGAGGCGGACTCTCTGGGTTCTTCCGGCGAGGAATGAGGTGATCCACTCCAGGGCCTTCTCCTGGATGCCGGTGTTGTTCAGGCGCTATACCAGGGTGCGGTGGCAGACAGTGTCGAACGCTGCGGAGAGGTCCAGGAGGATGAGGGCCGCAGTTTCCCCGTTGTCCATCAGGGATCTGATGTCGTCTGTGGCTGCGATGAGGGCGGTCTCCGTGCTGTGGTTGGCTTGGAATCCAGAATGCGAGTGGTCGAGGGATCCGTTGGTCTCGAGGAAGGCGGCTAGCTGTCTGTTGACGGTCTTCTCGATGACTTTGGCAGGAAACGGGAGGAGCGAGATGGGGCGGTAGTTCTTGAGGTCGGAGGGGTCTGCAGTTGGTTTCTTCAGCAGGGCACTGATCTCGGCGTGTTTCCAGCACTCCGGGAAGGTGGCGGTGTTGAAGGAGGCGTTGATGATGTCGCGGAGGTGGGGTGCGATGATGTGGTCGGCCGTGTTGAAGATGTGGTGTGGGCAGGGGTCCGTAGGGGATCCGGAGTGGATGGTGTTCATTGTGCGTGTTGTGTCTTCAGTGCTGACTGGGGTCCAGGTGCGGAGGGTGGCGGTGGGGGGCATCGGTTCAGTGGTGGGGTTCATGGTTGGTGGGCCGAAGCTGTTGTGAATGTTGGCGATCTTGTCGTGGAAGAAGGCTGCGAGGGAGTCGCAGAGGTCTTGCGCGGGAGTGATGTCATTGTTTCCGGCGTCGGGGTTGGAGAGCTCTTTGACGATGCTGAAGAGTTCCTTGCTGTTGTGGGTGTTGTTGTCCAGTCGTTCCTTGAAGGCTGTCTTCTTTGTGGCGCGGATCAGTTGGTGGTGTTTGCGGGTGGCGTGTTTGAGGCCAGTAGCTTTCATAAGCAGAAGGCTGACCCCTAGAGATTAACGTTGGTCAGCTATAGAGAGGGAGGCCTTTGCTGTGGTGTGGGTCCTGAAGAAGCTGAGGCCATACTTGTTTGGCACTCACTTCATAGTTCAGACTGACCACAAGCCCCTCCTATGGCTCAAACAGATGAAAGGTGAAAATCCTAAACTGGTCAGGTGGTCCATTTCCCTACAGGGGATGGACTATACAGTGGAACATAGACCTGGGACCCAACATGCCAATGCAGATGGACTCTCAAGGTATTTCCACTTAGAACATGAAGACTCAACTGGTCAATGTTAGTTTAATGTCCCTGCGTTTGGGGGGGGGTTGTGTAGGAGAGTATGATCTTGTACTTGTCTTGCCCTTTTCTGTGATTCTCTTACCTCTTTCTGCGCCTCTCTTGCCTCTTTCTGCACACATTTCTTCCTCTTTCTGCACTTCTCTTGCCTCTTTCTGCACACATTTCTTCCTCTTTCTGCACTTCTCTTTCCTCTATCTGCACCTCTCTTGCTTCTTTCTGCACCTTACTGGCCTCTTTCTGCACTTCTATAGCCTCTTTATGCACTTCTCTTGCCTCTTTCTGCACCTCACTTGCCTCTTTCTGCTCCTCACTGTGAGAAGTTGGCCTGGTATATGCTGTCCACTAGTTATAGTGGGCACCCTGTACCAGTCCAAACAACTCCTTATTGATGGTAGGTTAAAGACAACCTTTATTGAAAGCTATCCTAGTGGTTGCTATGGAGAGCAGCCTTCAGGCTAAGTCTTGAAGGAATGTAAAGCAGCTTGTTTTACCAGTCTATAATCTCTTGAATGGCTAAATGAAAGGCAACCACACCAGATATACATATATATATAAAATATATGTATTTATTTCTAAGCACACCCTCCTAGTCTCTTTATGAGGCTAGAGGTCAAAACACATAAGTTACACTTCAAATATTATAGTAAAATAGCACAAATACACATCAGGCCATAGGGGCGAGCCAAACCATATACTAAAATAGTGGTATAAGAACCACGACTTAACTAGACACAAGGCCTAGAGCCTGTAGAATCGCTGGGACCCCAAGGAACCACCCAAGGTAGTGACACTGGGGACCCACGGGGCCGTGTGCAGTGTGAGAACACAGCCGCGAGCTCCCGTTAGCTTCTATCGACAAAGACGCTGTTAGATTTTTAAAGATTAGGGACACTTAGAAATGAGTCAGGACCGAACCCTTTGGGACTTAGGAAGTTCTAGGGCCAAAACCCACGGGAGCACCGGAGTACTCGTGTTACTTCACCCAGGGAAGCGGGGTGCATAGGTGTCAAATGGTGTCGGATTGCATCGTTGATTTCAATGGAAGATGGCAAAGAAGTGTTGCTGCCAGGAAGATGAGCATTGTCCAAAGACATCCAAGCCTGGATCGAAGTCAAGAAGAACCTGAAAGCAAAGGGGACAGAGTCTGGGTCGCTTGCCCGTGACTAGGAGGACAATAAGCGGATGCCCACCAATATCGGGTGATTTCAGGTGAGGAAGGTGAAGCTTGACTCTTCAGCCACGAGGACCAGGAGGAGTCGAGGACAACCAGGAACTGGATTCTAGCTGTCCCACAAAGGATGTCGAGTGCTGCAGCATCGGTGCCCAGATTGGACACAACACGCCTTGGCAACAGCAACCCATGCAGAAAGAGAAGAAATGCTCCGGTGCAGACCAGCAAGGTCAGAGGGACTCACCACTTGGTGGGGAGTCAGGGCACATCTGGAGCAACCAGGGAAGCCCAAGGAAAATCAAAGTTGCCTTCACAGGGACCCACCAGTCGATGTACCAGGTATCGCGAAGGAGCCTCAAGAGGAAACACAAAATGGCAGCCCACGGGTCACTCGGGGTGACTAGGCTGACAATCTTCAGTGGATTCTCTGCTCGAGGTGGGGGCTACAAGTAACCCCAAACAAGACTGCAAGAGACGTAGAGAAGTCAATGCACTTACAAAAATGCCTGGTGACCAGGAGTTCCGGTTCCACGCTACTCACGGGGGCTGTGAGTCTCACCTTTGCTGGGGACTCGGGTCGGCCTCTGAGATGTCTTGAAATCTTCTTCCTGGGCTGCAAATACTTCAGAGTCTGGCGGGAGCTTCGGAGATGCAGACTGGCAAAATGCTTTGTTGGTGCCTGCCAAGCAGGGGAGTCACTCCTTGACCCCACGGGAAATTTCTTCAGTCCTCTAGTCTTTAGTAGAGCGTCGAAGTTCCAGGATTCAGCTTCAGAGTTTCGTCCAGGGATATCTAAAGTTGTGGTTACAGAGGTTCCTTACTTATACCTAAGGAAAGGGTTGGACTAGCTCTTGGGACCCACCTATGGGAGGGTTTGGAAAGAGGGGTGGCTACACCCATATCCTTTGTCCAGCTTTGCGCCAGAGCAGGGGCTGGAAGCCCCTGATCCGGATTGAGCTGGACATTGCACAGGGACACCAAATGTGCCCCCAGTGCAGGACTTCAAAGCACTCTGAGAGTGTTCTCACCCAGCCCCATTACACATAAGACTGTCTGGGAGGTGGTTACACCTCCCTGTGACAGGAAACCTATTGTCTGGGCCTTCCCTGCTGGAGTTTCGGTCAGCAGCAGGAGGCCAGACCCGTGTCTGTGGCTGCAGCATCCATTTAGTGATGCCAGGGCTCTGTTAGATTTCTACCGGGTATACCAGTACTGCCATGTCTCTCCCCCTAGAAGGGTGGAATCATATCCTCATATCCTCACATCAGGAAGTGATGTGGGGGTTTGATTCCAAGGTGTTTGACACTAAACACAACATGTTTCCGTGCAGCCAGTCCAAAGTTAGCATTAACCGTTTAAGATATAATGCACTTAAGAGTATATGGTCAGGCTGCACCACTGACAACCCCGGAGAAGAGATTCTGAAGGCTGCAGAGGGGTGCAGCTCATGCCGGGGCACCCTCTCACATATAACCAAGCACCCTGTGTGAGAAGTTGGCCTGGTATATGCTGGTCACTAGTTAAAGTGGCCACCTTGCACCAGTACAATTCGACTCTTATGGTAGATAGGTTTAAGACAACCTTTTAAAGAAAGCTATCCTAGTGGTAGCTGTGGAGAGCAGCCTTCAGGCTAAGTCTTTAGAGGAATGTAAAGCAGCTAGTGTTACCTTATAATCTCTAGAATCACTAAATGAAAGGACACCACACAGGTATATATATAAAATATATATGTATTTATTTCTAACACACTCTACTAATCTCTTTATGAGATTAGAAGTCAGGAACATATGCACAAATCAACATTTCACAACGAATTAAGCACCAATATGGCTGGGGCCCTAGGGGCGTACCAGACCATATACTAAAAAAGAGACTTAGAAATATCGACTTTCGAGGGGACAAGGCCTAGGGCCTTCAGAAGCGCTGGGTCCTCACTAATCCACCCAAGGCAGGTAAGTAAAAGACCCACGGGAGACGCAGACACTGTTAGAACACAGCCGCGGATCCCAATAGACTTCAATGGAGCAAGTCGCGTTTGGAATTTTAAAGTTTTAGGATACTTCTGGAGAGTCTGCAAGTGTAGGAGAGTAGGATCTGCACTTATGTTGCCCCCACTTTTTTTCTGATGTATCCACTGGTTTCAGGCTATAGTCTGGCTGGGTCCCTGCTAATCAGGGCCCCAGTCTCTCTGTTCTCTCTAAACGACTTGGTGTGCATATTAGATGCACTAGTGATTGGATACTGTGGTACCTTATGAGCCCCTAGTATATGGTACCTTAGGTACCTAGGGCATAGGCACTTCACAGGCCTACCAGGGGCTGAGGCATATATTATGCCACCCCTGGGAAGCAGACTCAATCTGACACCACTGGCCTGCTACTGCAGCCTGTGTGGGGTAGTGTTAGCACTCCTCACTGAGGTATAGGTTTCTATATCTCACCATACACACACATATAAACTTATCAGCCACCCCTATGGAAGGCCCTATCAATCCTGAGGGCAGGGTGCGTGATTTACAATGTGAGGGGGTGCCTCTGCATGAGGGCCCCTCTGCAGCTACCAGAGTCTATTCTCTATGGCTGTTTGTAGATGCGGCTAAACCATATGCTCTTAAGTGCATTATAATGCTAACTTTGGAATGACTGATTCAAAACATGTCGTGTTTGGTGTCAAACAACTTGGAATCATACCCCCACATCAGTCCATGATGTGGGAGCATGATCCCACCCTTCTAGAGAGGACGACATGTACCCACTGTAGTAAAACGACAGAAATCTGAAAGAGCCCTGTCATCACAAAATGGATGCCACCAGCACAGACACTGGGCTGCCCTCCTGCTGCTGACTGAAACTCGCAGTGGAGGAGTCCTAACAATAGGCATCCTGTCACAGGGAGGTGTCACCACATTCCAGACAGGATTTAGCGTATTGGAGCTGGGTGGGTGCACTCCTAGAGTGCTTTGAAGTCATGCACTGGGGGAGCAGTAGGCTCCTCTGTGTATATGCCAGCTCAAACCGGTTCAGGGGCTACCTGTCCCTCCTCTGGCACAAAACTGGACAAAGGCAAGTGGGTGTAACCACCCCCTACCCTGACCCTCCCAGAGGAGTGGTCATAGAGCTAGTCCCTCCCCTATCTTCAGTATAAGATAGCAAACCTTGCCATTGCAAATCAGATAACCTGGACGACGCTCTACAAAGAAGAATCCTGGACCTTCAACGTTCCACTACCTTTGGAAGACAGAAGAATCTCCCTTGGAGTCAAGGAGTGACTCCCCTGCTTGGCAGGCACCAAAAACCTTAATCAACGGTTGCAAACTTTCCCGCTCCTGCCAGAGTTCAAAGTCCCTGTAGCCCCAGAAGTAGATTTCCTGACTTCTTTACTGACATTGTGAGTCCCCAGCAGAGCTGAGGCAAGTGGACTCTACGAGTGACGAGGAACAGCAATACCCGGGTACAGTGCACTATTGTCAAGTGCAACCCCTTCACGACATTCTACGAACTTGCGCATTGGACCATTTGTGGTCCAAGCCTCCAGCAGGATTTGCAGCAAAAATCAGAGGCCTACTCCATCCCAAGTGACCGCGGGCTCTTGTGAAGCATTTCCTCAAGAGGCATCTTTGCGATCCCTTGCCTGTTGGCTTATGGGTCCCCCGAAGACTTTTGTATCAACTCAAAGGGCTCCTCTGGTTGCTCCAGGTCTGCCCTCACTCACCTTTGCTGGGTGAGTCCCTCAGACCTTGCTGGTCTGCAACACTGACCTTCTTTGATTTCCACAAGACTTGCAGTTGCCAAGGCTTGTTGGCTCCAATCAGGTTGCTAACACCGCAGTCAGCTGCAGACGTTGTGGTACACTCCGAATCCAGCTGCTGGACCTTGTGAGCGTAGAGTGAAAACACCATCGAGGACCTGAAATCACCCAACATCTGTGGTCAGCCATCTTCCTGGCCACCGGTCACTGGCAAGTGCCTTTGAACACTGTCCCTTCAATTTTCAGGTCATCTGCATCTCAAGTCCACCCTTGGATTCCACTGGACACTTCTTCAGTCTTCGCAAGCAGCAAATCTTCTTTGGTCTCCATAGAAAACAGCGACGCGACGCGACACCAAAAGACACTATGCACCCGGCTTCCCTGGGTGAGGTAACTCGTGCACTCTGGTGCTCTAGTGTGTGTTGGCCCTCGAATTACTTACCTTAAAAATCCAACCGCGACTTGCTCCATTGTAATCAATAGGGAACCCGCGGCTGTGTTTACACACTGCATGCGTCTCCCGTGGGTCTGTTACTTACCTGCTTTCACTGCAGTAGTGAAGCCCCAGCGATTCTACAGGCCCTAGGCCTTGTCATTCTGCAAGTCGACTTTCCTGAACCTCTTTTTTAGTATATGGTCTGGTACGCCCCTAGGGCCCCAGCCATATTTGTGCTTAACTTATTGTGAAACGTTGATATTTGAATGTGTTCCTGGCTTCTAATCTCATAAAGAGATTAGTAGAGTGTGTCTAGTAATAAATACATATATATTTGATATATATACCTGTGGGGTGTCCTTTCATTTGTTAATTCAAGAGATTATAAGGTAAAACAAGCTGCTTTACATTCCTCTGAGACTTAACCTGAAGGCTGCTCTCCACAGCTACCACTAGGATAGCTTTCTTTAAAAGGTTGTCTTAAACCTATCTACCATAAGAGTCGAATTGGACTGGTGCAAGGTGGCCACTATAACTAGTGACCAGCATATGCCAGGCCAACTTCTCACAGACAGAATGCAGAACAATGTCATACATTCACCCCAGTACAAAGATCTGGGCCTAAATCCATCGTTTTTTTGCTCAAAAATCCCATTCCAGTTTGAACCCAGCCATATGCAAATCAGTCTTGACCCTGTGCCTCAAGGAACAGTCAGCCCGAACTGCCAAGCCAGGTCCTCCCTGGACTGGAAACAAGCATCCTAGGACCGGTTTCGGGGTTTCACCCCTCTTCAGCCAGGATAGCTTGATTCCAGTGGCATGGAGAGCACGGGACCCGCATCTGGGCATACCCATCCCACTCAGGGTGACAAATGCAAAAACAACAGTTGATGGACAGAATACAGAACAATGTCATACATTCACCCCAGTACAAAAATCTGGGCCTAAATCCATCATTTTTTTTGCTCACCACAGGATGACTTTGCAACAATGACATACTGGTTTTCGGAGCTACACAGAAAGAGCAAAGACAAAGCTCTCATGCTAGTATGTCCTTTGCAGAATGATGCAGGCTTAACATTATATGTTGACAAATGTGAATTCAACAAGAAAAATATGAAATTCTTTGTCTTTCTGATGAGGGTATGAAACCTGATCCAGCTAAAGTATAAGTGTTGTCTACTGCAAATTCCCCACAAGACATTCCTATGTTACGATCATATCTTGAAATGGCCAGTTACTGTTCTAGATACACACAAGACTTTGCTACTGTCAGTGCACTGTTAAGAGAATTTATTAAAAAGAATGTGTCTTACATTAATCACGAGAATGTGAGAAGAGCTTCTAAAAGATCAAGCAAGCTATTGAGAGTGCCACTGAAATAGCCTACTTTGATCCCACACTTCATACAGAAGTTGGGGATCCTAGCCCGATTGGGGTAGGCGCAATCCTTGAACAGTAAAATCCTGTCACAAATGTAGCATACTTACTCGCAACCTGAAAAAGAAAATTTGGCAGTGGGATGGGTTTGCAAATATTTCCAAGTGTTTTTGTATGGAAGGCCCTTCACAGTAGTTACTGATCATCAAGCAGTGTAGACGATATTCAGCAATCCCAAAGCCAAAATGCCTCCTAGAATTGAACGTTGGGGTTTGAGGTTACAAGAATATAACTATACGATTCTTCATCGTCCAGGAAAGATCAGATTCCTGCTGATTATTTTCCAAGATTGCTATTACAATGTCCTGATACCCCATCTAAGACAGAGGAGGCTTACATCAATTTTATTGTGAAATCGAGCACGTCAACTGCCATCACTTAACAAAGGGTTGTCACTGCCACAAGCCAAGATAGTGACATTTTAAAGTTAAAATACATTATTGCTCATCAGCACTCCAGACCTCTCACTAATGCCAGTGAGTATGTGAAGTTCCTATCACGCTCCCTCGCGGTTCATCCAGGCATCTGCAGCACAGTGGAACACATTACTCTCATTGGGAAGGATGAAAAGGTAGTACATGGTAATTTTGCCAATGGTGTGCAATAAAAATTGTATGCAATATAACTTCTAATCTACTGTTTTTAAACCATTTACCATCGATTATAAGGGGTGGCCAAGAATACTCAGTCCACGGGGAACTCCGCAGAATTCCCCAGAGATTTTTCAGTAATTCCGCAGAGTGAAACTCCACGAGTTCCGCCCAGCCGTACACGTGGCATGCACGGCATACCCACAAGCAGGCTTTGGGCCTATAGTTCTGGAAAATGGGCACTTGTGGTCAGGAACTGGATTGGAGGGCGGGGGTTGTGAATTTCCAGCTGGATAGCAGTAAGTCAGCTTTTAGAATGATAGCCTGAACGCAGAGCTGGCTCGTGCATGGGAAAGAGTGCTGGTCCACAGAAAGGCTTAGTGTGATTGGGGGGGGGTGGGGAGGGGTTTGAAGTCATCCATCCATCTTTTGATTGGGCTAAAGAGTCTGCCAACCATGAAGTGAGCGCCGTAAAGGTGCTTCCTGCTTGCGAGGTACAAGAAGGCTTGAATTCACACCAATGACCCTAAACACAGTGAATATTGTTCAGAATCAGAACATCAAGAGTTATACACATCAACTGGGCTGTTTCTTTTTCCTGGTATTGCAGGGAAGCTTTTCTCAGACAAAAGTGGGATCATCTCTTTTTTTAGGCCCAATGACATGGGAGCAGTTTTTCACACTTCCATGATGAAATCTCGGCAGGATTTCTTCTGAGGGTATGAGGTTTTGCTGTGCATTAGGGAGACCTATTTGGCACTAAAAAGGACTATCCTCGGCTACCATAAAGGAATCTTGTAAAACACCTCTCTAGTGTTGCAGGCTAGAGAACGATGTCCAAGACCTCGTGTGTACAAGGATGGGTGTGAGCCCTCTAGTTCATCTGTGCAAGTGAAGTGCAAATGTTTGACCCTTCCATTTTAGTCTGTTTACGAAAGAGTTTACCTACATCAGTTTAGGGGTAGATTGCTGTGGCTACGCAGGGCCGCTAGTGGCCAAAAGTCTTTTCATGAGAGAAATAACAATTTGGAGGCACAGCTGCAACATGACCTTGGTCAGTGTAAGACTTTTCTCCTTACTACGGGGGAATATGGGATCAAATGTGTTGTACTCCCATTTTATTGGTACCCCAGTCATTGGGGAGAGTTGAGGGAGGCTAGACTGAGAGGGGCAATGTATTTATGTTGTTGTTAGAACGCCAAAGCCCTTAAAACACATATTTTTAATTTAGGACAGGGTAAAAAATAGTAATGTATTTTTCTAAGTCCCCTCTAAAAACAAGCATTGGCACAAGCAAGCATTGGTTGCCTGGAGCACTTCAGCAGACTGAACCTGGCGCTTACACCCATTAATGACTCATAAGTGCTGGTGACCTGGGCTGTTTGTTTCCTTGAAGGGCTGCCTTTTATTTGAGGCCGCTTTTGGGCGTATAGTTACAATTTTTACTGACCAGTGCGCTCAGTGTGTGCGTTCAGCAAAGTCTGGCAGGGGCCTCTCCGTCCACACGCTCGTTCTCGGCACAGAGTAGTCTTTAACCTGAGGCCCCATCGGATGGTGAGTTATTTTAAAAGCGGCTGCAATTGTGGTGCGATCTCTTTCCCAGGAAAGCTACGACCGCAGGCATAATGGATGCTCGCAGGGCTCTTTCATGTGGTGAGGCGGGCATGCTTCAGATTGCTAAGGCGGGGACCGTGCACCACCGACGAGCAGGACTAGGAGGGCAACATGATGGTAGACAGGCCCCCAAAACAAGACGCGCTGTGATAGGCCCCCAGAAACAAGACGTGCTGTGATAGGCCCCCACCTCCCATACATCCCGCTGATTTACACACACGCACCCCTACAAGCAGGGTTGGACTGGGATTAAAAAATCAGCCCCGTTACACTAAAAACAAGCATTGGCCACGCGGCTGCGAAAGTGACGCAAAAGTGAAAGTGATCGCGATTGCGATCGCACGCTGCATGCACGGGGGAGGAAAGACACATGGTGCTGCTCGCGTGCACGCTCATGTGCACTCAAGCTTTAGGCCACAGGCGGCACTTTGAAAAGCCGTATACAAAATGTCTCGGCCAGACTAGCGCATGCGCTGGATCAGGCGAGACCTAAAAAGTGCAGTTAGATTTGCATCGGTCCGCTTTGTAACCTTCCCTACAATCGAAGCACGTGCAGAATTAGAATAGTAATTGCACACTTTATTACGGTCAATGGGTGGTCCTCAAAATAATAGGCATGTTATGGTGTGTGTCTGTGTGCGCGTGCGCACGCGTGCATGCACGCACTTGTGTGTTGGGATCAATGTGATTTATACTAAGAACATTCCCAAGCATTGAAATGGATTTCTTTAATTGGTTACTTATTTAAACCTGAAAATGACCCAGAACATGGGTGTTCCAGGTAAGTGACACCTTGACTGAAAATAGCCTTTAACAGTAGGCAACAGCTCTTACTGATACTGATTAATTTTCACTACAACCTCACAGACAGCGCTGTGCATTTCTGAGCGAAGGTCCTTACTGCAATTCCAGGGAACATTGAAGGACAAAATACATTTGCCTGCTAATGCTATAGCGCACATTTCCGCATCATTTGAATAACCAGCATTTATTTTGTATGAGGTATGATTTCATAAGTGTCCTCGCTGAAGCATGGTAATTATGGATGTTACACATCCCTCACATTTTCGATAGCTGTTTTAATATTGAAAATAGAAAAGCGATATCGACGAGAGAGGAAAAAGTCTAAGAAAAATGGCTTACACGTACAAAAATAAACAAGGAAATGGAACACATTTTAGGACAAATGCCATTGCTGCCATCTTGTGGTATTGACATAAATAGCAGACAGACACTCTGGTTTTGGTTTGAAATTTTCCATATTAACTTAACATTTCTCTTGCTCACTTGCACCCTAAAGCTCATGTTGTTTACTTGATTCAACTCATTCTAGTTCAAATTAATAAACAGTTGTGTAATGTTTAAGGAGTCACAGTGAAGAACATTTAGGAGACAAAACTGCAGTGGCGCGTTATAAGGTGATAGTATAATTTTCTTGGTTTGAATTTCACTCAATATTTGCTTCAAATATAAAATGTTTGGGGGGAGATTTACAAAAAAAGAGGCACAACGGAGCGTAGCCCCTGCGAGGTTGCGCTGCGTTGCGCGACATGGAGGGAGCAGGGGATCACCATATCTTCAAAGACTTGACTCTCTTCTCCCCTTTCCCTTGCGCTGGCTCTGTTAGCAGCTGCCTTGCGCCATGCACACACCTTAATCCCGCAGCGCTAGGGAGTGTGCATGATTCCAGCATAGGTTTTGTACCCTTCATTACAAAATACTATGCTCAACACAAGGGAAAGCTTTTCTCACTTTGTATGCGTGCTGCACAGTGCAGCACGCATGCAAAGTCGGAAAAGGAAGGAGAAATGAAAGCATTTCTCCTTCCTTGCGCCAAGTTGAAAAGGGCGCAGTTTTCTCATGCTAAACCCAATCTATTGTTTTTAGTAAATTGGGTTTAGCGTGAGAAAACTTGGGTGGTTGCATGGGAACACCCATGCACTACCCTTGGTACGCCCTCATGGTGCAAAGTAACGCGAAGCAGGGCAATGCGCTGCTTCGCATTACTTTTACGTTATTTCCAGTGCCCAACAAGTTTAGCGCTGGAAAGTAAACTACAAAAAAAGATTTTGCGTTGTTTTACATCACTTTTGTGATGCAAACACGGCGTAAAAGCTTAGTAAATCTACCCCTTGGGTATTTTCTGAAAAAAAATCTTTCAGGGTAAATGATTAAACTGATATTGATGAAGTGATGCTAATATGCTGACAAACACAAAAAAGAAAACTTTTATGAAACCATACACCTGCCTCAAGGAGGCGTAAGCTTTTGGTGCAAATCTCTATCTACCAATGTTAATATATACAGAGGTGCATCAGAACCCGAGAGTGGTTGAATGGGAACGCCCATGTACCACCCATGGAAGGCCCCCTTGAGACATAGTGCTACTTTTTGTTACTCTTGGCAACTTCCTAATGCAAATCAGGATTTGCATTGGTAAGTAAATCCCTACACAACATTTAGCGCTGAGTTTGCCTAACTTTTGAGATGCAAACCTGAATCAATTTGTTGATAGATTTCTCCCATACGCAGTGCCACATTTCTAACTTTTGGATCAACGCAGCACAACAACCAAAGTTGCTGTACTGCATTGTGTAAAAAGGGAGAAAAACATATAGTCAGTACCCTGTCTACTAAAAGATGACGCTGTTTTTCTTTCCCCAGCTCTAGTGCACTTTAGGCTGCCTTACGCCAGAGAACACACCCTTGCATATTAGTGCAAGTGTGTGTGTTTTCTATCCAGCACAGATACCCTCACAATAAAAAAAACCATACTTTAAGATAGTTCAATATTTTTCCTACTTTATAATTGTGCTGTACAGTGCAGCACACTTGCTACGTTGAAAAAGGGTAGAGACTTTCAAAACGTTTTAGTTAGTAGACAGGGATTTAAACCCATAGAGGTTGCATAGGAAGGCAATCCACACCCATGGTATGCTCACTTGACACAATGTGGGACAAAGTAGTATACAGCCCTAATTTGCATTACTTTGGAGCTATTTTTCATTGCAAAACATGTTGTGTGGTGGAAAATAAATAAAAAAATCAACACTTTTCTTCCAGTTTGCATCACTATTGTGACACAAACCTGGCATTAGGTGTTGAACCATTTGACTCTAAGTGCATCTTCCAGCAATGTATACACAATATGAAATGAAAACGATTATAAGCAAAATCTATTTTCTGAATGAGGTAGGTATCTGATTTTTAGACTAGCAATATTTCTCACATGTTCACGAAAAGCAACAATTGTCACTCCTGTGCAGCTGTATGAATTTCACAGACTCCACATTTTCTAAATATAAGTATTTGGGTTATTAGATGTGCAGGATGTGAGGCCTCTGCAAGTAATAGGCCTATAATTTCCCCTTACTGGGAACCAAGCACCCCATTGTGGAGCTTGACTCCCTTAGGATAACAAACAAAGCAGAGCAGTCCAAGGCCCACTCAGGGGAGATGTGGGCTAGTTCTCACCATTCACTGGCACGCAATAATAACACACAATAAATGATTGTCAAGTCAGTGCTTTTTCTTTGGAAACGGAAAAGTACACTTATTAAATACACACTACTAAATACTACACAATTATTTACAAATACATGCATCAGATAGATAGGTATATATTTGTTGACATTCTGAAATCACATTTGGGAGTCCTAATGGGCCATGGCCCTCAAAATCAGAGTACCCCCGACCTACACAAAATAAAACATCATAATATAGGGGTGTACCACTTAAAATAATGTAGACCTGTTGGCTTTATCAAAAGGTCACCTCATCAATAATATAAAACAAACCTATTGGCTTTGTCAAGGGGTCATTATTAAAAGACCAATAATCACATGTCATATAACATTATCATATCTCCAAAACCAATACCCATGTTTAAAAACAATCATCATCGTTTATCAGGCGTTTGCGATGCCTATGAAAAATCACTGTCAGCAATATACTGTTATTAAAACATTTAGCAAATGATATAACATGTCTAAGTCGTTCTTTCACACTTTCAGGAAGCATAACATGCAGCCCCAGAACCAACAACTAGAGGTCGCTACACTCCCAGGCTGTAGAACAAAGGTTCCAACCATAAGAATGATTAAACAAATGAGTCTCCCATGTCATGCATTTTATGATCTGGGAGATATACGGTCAATATTTAAACAGTTAAGCAAGTGGGACTGGGGCTACAGCAGCCCCCATGCACTTTTTGATACATGTTGGTGGTGGGCTCTACCCGTTCTGATGCCACCACAAGAAAAGAAAATATGTATTTTATTTTTATTTTTTAATTACATTTTTAAAAATTTATTTTGAGAGTTTTATATAGCGCTGGCTAGACCCGTGGGTATCAGAGCGCTTTACATTAGGAATCACATTATTACACAGTTAAAAACAGTTTACAGGTTACATCGGTTTTACGAAACACATTTAAATAGTATGGAGGAAGGATAAATAGGGCGGATAGGGTTAAGGGAGAAGGGTGTAGGTGGAAGGAGGGAGATAACGGCAGGAGAGACGAAGGAAGGTCTGCCCAATGCCCTGCAGGGCATTATGAGGTGCTCACTCTGTAAAACTATGCATTTTGTCTATAAGCGCCTTCTGCCACGGATCTTTTCTTGTACTCTGCTTTGCGCAGCACAGGTTTTGTTTTTCTGTTCTTTTATGGGATGCCCAGATCCCACCCAGGGTACCCCCAGCCATTTGCCATCATTGTGGCAGTGTAGGGAAGACACTTCCCTGCTGCCCAGTTGGCACACCACTCGGCTAGCACTGTTGTTTGCCAGTGCGGACGTCCGCAATTACATTCTCCCACCCACTCCTTGAGGGCAGGGTGCTGGTCTTGGGGTGGGTGCCACACTCCCGCTAGACACGAAGAATGGGAGAAAGCACACCTCTTTTGTGTGTAGGGTGAAATGGCATTCTTCCTTGCTCTCTCCTCATTGTGGGCCCAGGGATAGGATCCCTGGCCCCATCCATGAAAGCTCATCCCAGGAGATGAGATCCGCTTGCCGAATAGTACTCTGGGGAGGGGCATGCCCTCTCCCTGGAAACAAATACAATTCAATTCAATTCAGTTTATTAAAGTTTTGGAACTCCAATGAGGTCCACTTAAAAGAATACATACCAATTAATACGTAGAATACAATAGAACCATGTAAAAATACAAAATGACAAGGCGGTTCGAATTCAAAATTTTCCAACATATAGCAGTATCAATGGATACAATTTTAAATTTAACAACCAACAATGAAGAAACAGCAGTGTCAAAGGATAACATTTAGAATTTAGCAGCCAACAATATAGAAGCAGAGCATATCTTGGGTTGTGGAAGTAACAATTAAGGAGCAGCCGGTACACCGTAGAACGCCTTCATGGGTCAAAGCTTGAAAGTAGCAGCCAAAAAGGAGAGAACAGGGCATATCCTGAGATGTGCAAATAGAAAACAGCAAGCAACCGGATCATGTGCAAAATTGCAAATTTAAGGTTAAAATTGAGAAGAACAAAAAGCCTTTGGTGTAGAAGCCAGAACAATGCGAAATACATTCAAAAATAGGAGAGGATAAAACGACTACAAAGAAGGTCAACGATTCAGAAATTCTATCCCACTTGGTAATTATACAATTAAAATATATACATAAATTCCATAAAAAAATTAAACACTTTTACGCACACTGCTTCATTTTTGGGATTAAAACTTGAAACAAATAATTAATGAATCATGTGCCGACACACGGGCATTGGCCTAAAAAGAGGCACACTCTGTGGGGAGGTGGTTTATTGGCTCCACCCGACAGCCTTCTCTTCTGCTTTGCCCTCCATGTACCCCGTGCCTCCTGGATATCTTGCAGGGCATTTGGGAGCAGTGGATTCCAAGTCTTTACTCAACCGGTTTTCAAGGGGGGTGTAATGGGACCAGCAACAACCTTTCCTGGTTTTGGCTCCGGCCTGGCTAGTGGCACAAAAGGCTGGTGTCAGATCTTTTTGTGTGTCCTGGGGAAAGCATGTTTGAAGTTTAATCAGGGCCCAACTCCTCCCCAGTCACCGTGCCGGGATGGCCCATCCTGTCAAAACCCAAGCCCCTTTCTGCACTGTCTGGCTCCAATATACATTTCCCAGTGGGAAAGCCACCACCAGCCAAGGCAGCTGGAAGCTCCCAGAAACTTTAGGCAGGAAAATGCCAATTTTCTAAAAGTGGTTTCTCTATAATGATAATTCAAAATCCGACCTCAACATTAAAGAGAACTTTAAACTACAAATCAAAAAAGTGTAAGATGTATTTTTCTAGCTGCCAACAAATCGAATTTAGTACTAATGTAGCCCAATTATTCCCCATGGCAGCAGCCAGCCTTGCTACAGTAAAAATGGTTTTGGGGGTTCACTGTAAGGACATGTTTAACACTCATTCCTACATATTTATTTTTTTTTGCAGAGTTTTATATAGCGCAAACTTGACCCGATTCCAATCAGGTATCAGAGCGCCTTACATAGCACCAGTTACGTTACATGAGGACACACATTCATATTTTGTTAGGTACGGGGAGATTAAGTGATTTGCCCAGTATCACAGGATGTTCAGCATCATTACCGAGACTCAAACCCAGTTCCCCAGGTCCGAGGTCGAGCGCCCTAGCCGTTAGGTCAACTCCTCTCCCCATGTACCTCTCTTGAATATCTGACCCAGCCTTTTTGGACATAAAGGCAGACATATGGCTGACTTATTTATATTTAAAAGGAACTTTTGATTAAAAGTGAATGCAAGTGAATGAGAATGAATAAGAATGAGTGTAAGAGTATGTAAGAGAGTCTGAGCGACAATGAGATCAAATCAGCACCAAAATATATAGGTGGTATCTAAAATAGACATTTATATGTCCTATGCTTGTTTAATAATCATGCAGTAATTATGGAACTTCTTAGTTGTTAGTCATATATCACTTCTTGTGATGTCATTAAGGTCAAAGGTTATGTGATGTCACCTCGGCTACCTCTGGCATTTTGGTGAATCAACACCATGGCTCCATCATGCCCTGATGGCACTGATAATTTTAAACTGCCAGGATGTATGGAGACCGAGCTTTGGAGCTAGGAAATCTGGCCAACACACATGCCAGTTTGATGATAGTATTTTATCCTAACAATGGTTCACAGCGTGCACAAAATTATCATAACACAAACATATTTAGATCACAAATAATTAAATCAAACAACACTACACACCTAAAAGTGAAAAGAAAAAGATAATAGAAAATGCAGCCCTTATATAGGAAACAAATTTGTTTATAGAAACATATTAAAAATATTTATTTAATAAAAAAGTAATTTTGTGAGGTTCAGACATGTAAGCTGGTACATATAACAATTAATAGACATATACAACAAGACAGGTGGCATACAAAAAGAGGTTACATGAAAGTCGGAGTTCCAAAACAACACTGGAACTACAACACACAAAACAATGTGTCCTCCATAAATTGCGGCCACAATTGCGTCGACGACGTTTCGACCTTTGTCATAAGTACATGGTCATCTTCAGGACAGATAAATAACTGAGCGTCCCACCAGACAATTTTATTTGCAGGAAAGGAACAAGCAGAATGCAACTCAATGCTTGTGCATAAAAATGTATGTTTGTGTAAGATGAAAATATTGAAAATATTAACTAGGCGCACTGTATAATTCAGCTTCTTTCGACTCTTTACCTCAGCAACTGTTTTGGGGTTAATCACACATAGCTAGTCGTGGGTGGGAAGTATCTTATCATTGTCTTTCCCGAAAGCACCCAAACATCACTTAGATTCCGTCGCAACTCAATTGCAGTTTGATGATAGTGGCGCAAATCAAATGCACTCTCGCTAGACTCATACTTCTTGTGATCAGCAGGAGGACCAGTGGATGTGGATTTCTTTAATTATGATGGGTTCATGCCATTCGTGAATATGTTTTGGGAGATTTCCGATGGGTCAAGTCTGATGTGGGTCATGATATGTGTTTGCAGATTATGCCTTGTGAAGTCCAACAGAGATGTTTATCACAATCGTCTTTTGGTTAGGAATGTAGCTTTAGGCATTAGATTATATAGACTATTGATATTATAAGGGGGTACTAGGATACACAGATGACAAGCCCTCGGAGCTTTGATGTACATAATCAGGATCTCTGATCCAGATGATTGGTAGGACCACTGGAATGCGTGATTTTCATGAGAAAGCTGGATTTCCAACATAAAATTTCACAGAACTAAATAATTATTTGAAAAAGTGGTTCTTATGTTGTACGTCATTATTAGAAATGAGGGTCTCTAGTTGGCAGAGGTAGGTACCTTGGTCCAAAAAAGGACCCTTGCTTCTAGTCAGGGTAAGGGATGAACACACTTTAGATAACCCCTGCTCACCCCCTTGGTAGCTTGCCACGAACCGACAGACTTATCCCAAAGGCAATATGTAAAGTATTAGTACTCAAAACACACAGTAATACAGAGATAACATCACAAATGGACACCAATCCAGTTTAGAAAACTAAAGTATCTTTTTCTAAACTCGAAAAGACCAAAACCACAAAAATCAACCAGCCGGGAAACAAGACATTAGAACAGTTATAGCACAAATAAAGCTTGTAGAAAAGAAATAGCCACCACCTGGGGCTATTGCAACGTCGTGAAAGCAATAAATCCAAAGTACGGTGTCGACAGTGAGGAGTGCGGCATCGGGCACGGAGTCACTCAGCCCCCCAAACAAACAGTGTCTTTGAAATGAAGTCTATGACGATGCACAGCGTTGTGGAGGTGAGGCGTCGGTGCTGCGGTCGAGGCCGGCTCCCTGGCTGCCATGGGGGAGGGGAGGCATCATGTCCACAAGGAGGCGACGTATCGTGTTCAGGACAGAGGAAGGAGGTTCGGGAGCGGTGAGGCGTCGGTTCCGGTGACAAATCGAAGTCGGCGAGTTCGTGGAGTCACCCTCGGCTGTTATCGCGCCACGATAACAGGATGCAGGGGCTAGCGAGGACAAAGTTAGTGCCTGCTCTAGCGTCGGGCATGACCAATAACTGCAGGCTTCGGCGGGCATTGAAGGGTGTCAGATCTGCGGTGCAGGCTGGGCAGTGCGGCGTTCACTTCACGAATGGTATCCCGGGCCTCAGTGCAGGTTGCAGCAGTACAGCGGGGTCGCTGATGGCGTCAGAAACAGGTTTTCTGGCTTCTCTTTGGTTTCTTTCAGCTCCCAACTGCAGGAACAACCTCCAAAGGCCCAAAGGTGAAAAAAGCACCTCCTAGCAGGTCAGAAATCTCAGCAAGAGGGTTCAGGGGAGCTGGGGTGAAGTCTTTGCGTCCCTGAGAGTTCAGAACAGAAGGCCAGCACACACAGGCCCTTGGAGATCTTCTTCAAGCAGGTTCGAAGCAACGTTCCAGTCTTTGTCCTCTCCTTGGCAGAAACAGCAACTGCAGGCCAACCCCTGAAACTGGTCCCAGGATGCTTGTTTCCGGTCCAAGGAGGACCTAGCTTGGCAGTTCGGGCTGGACTGTTCCCATAAGGAACAGGGTCAAGACTGATTTGCATATGGCTGGGTCCTAACTGGAGTGATGTGGTGAGCAAAAGAATGATGGATTAAACCAAGATCCTTGTGACTGGGGGTGAATGTTTGCATTGTCCAGCATTCCGTTCATCAATTGTTTCTTTTGCATATGTCGCCCTAAGTGGGAAAGGTATGCCCAGACGTGCGTCCCATGCCACTACACCACTGGATTCAAGCTAGACTGGCTGATGAAGGGTGATGCCCTGAAACCGGTTCCAGGATGCTTGTTTCCGGTCCAGGGAGGACCTGGCTTGGCAGTTCAGGCTGGACTGTTCCCAGAAGGAACAGGGTCAAGACTGATTTGCATATGGCTGGGTCCAAACTGGGGTGGTGTGGTGAGCAAAAGAATGATGGATTAAACCCAGATCCTTGTGACTGGGGGTGAATGTTTGCATTGTCCAGGATTCCGTCCATCAATTGTTTCTTTTGCATATGCAACCCCACACAGCACACAGCAAAGGAGAATACGCCTCCTCACAGGTCTTCAGCTTGTCTCCTTGGCAAAGGTTCCTCTTGAGTCCAGAAGTAATCTAAATCTCTGGGGGTTTAGGTCTAATACTTATACCCCAAAATGTATTTGTTCTCTTTGTGCATTGGACTCTGAGCCCATTCCAAACCAGTTCTGTCCTCACTGGTGCAGTATGACCAAGAGGGGTGGATACACCATTGTGCAAGGGAGACAGGCCCTATTCAGGCGCAAGGAAATATCCCCCTACTACTCTAAATTCAGCCAGGGTCTATTCAGCCCAGCTCTGAGTCATCCAAGAAGGGCCAGGTATACCTCACCCCCCCCAGTGGCTGTCTACAGTGTATGCACATCCCCAGCCCCTGTCACTCCAAAACCAGACAGTCAATACACAAACAGCCAGAGGCACACAGAATACTTAAACAAGAAAATGGCTACTTTCTAAAAGTGGCAATTTCTTTTTTTTAAAACAATTTTTATTAGAAACAAAAACTGCAGCAATGATGACATTACATAGACATCTCGGTAGAGGATACAAGCTATTTAGCATTACATTACGACCTGCAATCCATCTGAAGCACATAAGATTACACTCTATGAATGGCTTAGCAGTCACTATGAGGGTTACAACTCTGTCTTTGGGACAGGGAACATCACTTATTCACAAGTGGCATTTTCAATTTAAAAACCATCTTTACTAGAAGATGTCTTATTAAATTCTTCGGGTTCTTCAGAGTTCAGGAAGCCAAAACTTTATTTCTCTATCTTGTCCCAATGGGAAGTTATATTTATAAGATGTTAGAAATAAACTCCCATTCTATCCTATGGGGCAAGATAGCCTTTCAATAGTGAAAAACGAAATTGGCAGTATTTCACTATCAGGACGTGTCACACACACCAGTACATATCCTACCTTTCACATACACTGCACCCTGCCTAGGGGGTACCTTGGGCCTACCATAGGGGTACCTTATATGTAGAAAAAGGGAAGGTTAGGGCCTGGCAAGTGGGTGCAGTTGTCAAGTCAACATGGCAGTTAACAACTGCGATCAATTGACGATTAGGGACAGTGGGCTTTTGGAAAGGTCCAACATACGTGATATCACATAAACTCTCTTACTGTGTTCTGTGACACACTGAGGAACTTTGTAGTCCTTTCTTGTAGTTAACAACTGCGCACAGACACTGCAGTGGCAGGCCTGAGTTACCTTTTCAGAGCTACTATTGTGGGTGACACAATCAGTGCTGCAGGGGCATACCAGTAAATCAAATATGCCAGTCAGGGAGAACCAATTGTAACAACAATTTACACAGGGAACACTTGCAATTTGACACTGATCAGCAGTGGCAAAGTGCTCAAAGAATCTAAGCAGGCAAAAACGAAATCCAGCAAAGCATCAAAAACACAGAGGGTAGAGGCAAAATTTCTGGGGAAACCACGCCAAAGATGGCAAGTCTAACACGTGTCCCCTCCAGCTGACAGATATGGAGGACTACCCACCCTCTTTGGAGTTCTCATCACTAAGGTGGAAGAATCTGAACAGACCATCAGCATTGGCGTGTTCTGTACCAGGGCGGTGTTCCGCCGTAAAGTCCATTCCCTGTGAGAGATGGACCATCTCAACAGTTTGGGGTTCTCACCCCTCATTTACATCAACCATCTGAGGGGCCTGTGGTCTGTCTGAACCCGGAAGTGAGTCCCAAACAAGTAGGATATTAGCTTCTTCAGTGCCCAGACCACAGCAAAAGCTTCTCTTTCAATTGCACTCCACCTCTGATCCCTGGGAAGTAGCCTTCTACTAATGAAAGCTTTGGGTTGGTCCAAGCCCTCATAATTCAATTGTGAGAGCACTTCTTCCACACCAAGCTCTGAAGCATCTGTCTGCACAACAAATTCTTGGGAGAAGCTGGGTGCCTTGAGCATGGGCGCCGTGCACATGCCAGATTTCAAGGCATCAAAAGCACTCTGACAGGCATCAGTCCAGATCACTTTTCTTGGCTGCTTCCTGGAAGTCAGCTCTGTGAAGGGAGCCACAATGGTGCCATATCCCTTGACAAACCGTCTGTAGTACCCAGTGATTCCTAAAAAGGCTTTCACCTCTGTCTGGTTCATGGAGGTTTCCGAAGGCAGAATGGTGTCAATATTAGGTTGTAGGGGCCCCACCTGGCCACTTCCTACCTGGTGCCCAAAGTACACCACAGAACCCTGCCCTATCTGGCACTGAATGGCCTTGATAGGGAGGCCTGCCTTCTGCAGGGCCTTCAAAACTTCTGAGAGGTGTTGCAAGTGTTCCTCCCAGCTGGAGCTGAACACAGCAATGTCATCCAGAGAAGCGGCGCTGAATTCCTCCAGCCCGGACAGTTCCTGGTTGACCTGTCTCTGGGATGTGGCAGAGGCATTCTTAAACCCAAAGGGCATGACAAGCAACTGGAATTGCCTCTCTGGCAGTGAAAACGCAGACCTCTCTCTTGCCCTATCAGTCAAAGCAATCCAGATCAAACATACTAAGGTACCGGGCAGCTCCCAGCTGATCAATTAGCTCATCAGCTCTGGGCATGAGGTGCACGTCAGTCCTGGTGACGGCCCTGAGCCCACGGCAGTCCACGCAGAACCGGAGTGCAGCAGCTTTTGGAACCAAGACCACTGGGCTAGCCCAGGGGCTGCTGGAGGCCTCTATCACCCCTAATGCCAACATCTTGGACACCTCTTCCTTGAGGCTGGCCCTGACTTTGTCAGTTACGCTGTAAATTGTATGTTTTACTGGTAAACTGTCCCCACTGTCCACATCATGAACACACCAATTGGTGATTCCTGGAGTCAGCGAGAACAGGGAGGCAAACTGTCCCAGCACCTGGTGACAGTCCCTCTGCCGCTCTGGGGTCAGGGTGGGAAAGAGGTTCACTCCATCCACTGACCCATCATGTTCCTTGGCTGACATCCCATCATCTGTAGCCAGGAGTATTGTTACTTCAGACCACTAAAACTGAGGTTTGAGGCAGTTCACGTGCAGGACCCTCATAGGGTTCCTAGGAGTCTGCAAGGTAACCAGGTTGGTTACTTCACTCTTGTGCTCCACCACCTCAAATGGACCAATCCACTTGCTTTGGAGCTCACAAGGCTCCACTGCTGCCATCACACACACTTTTTGGCCAGGTTTAAACTCAACCAGAGTGGTATTCTGGTCGTACCATCGTTTCATCTCCTCCTTGCTGGCTTCCAGGTTCTCCTGAGCAAGTTTCCTCAAGCGTTAAGTCTGGTTTTTGAAGGCCAGCATGTAGCTGAACACATCTTGGGGGTCTTACCAGGAGTTTTCTCCCAGCCCTCCTTCACCAGACTCAGAGGTCCTCTCATAGGATGCTCATACAGCAATTCGAAGGGACTGAACCCTAAAGACTTCTGCGGTACCTCCCTGTAGGCAAACAACAGGCATGGTAGAAAGACATCCCACTTACGTCTCATGGGTTCTGCAAGACCCTTTATCATGCCTTTCAGGGTTTGGTTGAATCTCTCAACCAATCCATTCCCTTGGGGATGGTATGGAGTGGTGAATTTGTACATTACACCGCACATCTCCCACAGTGACTTCATATACCTGGAAATTAAGTTTTTGCCACGGTCAGGGACCACCTCTCTGGGGAACCCCACGTGGTTAAAGATCCCCATCAATGCATGGCTCACCTAAGGGGCCATGATTGTCCTGAGAGGGACAGCTTCCAGGTACCGGGTGGCATGGTCCACCAACACCAAGATAAACTTGTTGCCTCAGGCTGTCTTGGGTTGCAGTGGCCCCACAATGTCGATGCCCACCAGCTCAAAAAGGGTGCTCACCACAGGGAAGGTTTGGAGGGGAGCCTTACACATCCCTCCTGTTTTACCACATGCCTGGCAAGACCTACAATGTGCCTCTGCATTTGGGGCCAGTAAAAGTGGGTGACAAGCCTCTGATAGGTCTTGTCGCACCCCAAATGTACTGCCAAAGGCATGTCATGAGTCAGAACCAGTAGGAAGGTCCTGTAGCATGCGGGTACCACCAGCACACGGGCTTCCCTGGGCTCAGCAACCTAAGGCTCATTTTAAAGTAGACCATTCTCTCAATAAATCAAATGTAATCCGGACGGACCACCTGCTGCCTGGTCTGCAGCCTGTTGCTGCAAACCAATAAGAGTAGGGCATTCCATCTGCGCCTTGCAGAACTCCTCCCTGGAGCGACCTCCTTCCTGCTGCCAATGGGTCAGCTCAGGCAGGTCTCCCAGTTTGTCTACTTGGTTCCCTGTAGGTTCCAGGGCATCCCCTTCAGGTTCTGCCTCCTCCTGGACCGTGGGAACTTCGGGGGCTGGTTTCCCCTGCTTTCTGGCAGGCACCTGAGCCACTCTTTCAGGCTTCAGGTCCTCTTGATCACCCCTACTGGCTGCCACTGACCGAGTAGTCACACAGGCCCACTCAGGCAGTCCCATCATCTTTAATCCCTTCGATGCTCATGACCGAGCGGTTCCGTCCTGAGTAACGGTGGGCATTACCTCTAACGGATCCGCTCCCCCATGGGCAGCCCAACAACTTCCTACAAAGGGGGATGGCAGCGGAAGAGTTTCCACTGCCACCCCAACCCCCCACGGGAATCCCATGACGTGAGCACGCACACCACGTACTGACGTCATCAGGAAGCCAAGACGCGCTGGAAGCCCTTTGCTTCCAGGCGTCCGACTGAGGAAGGTAGGTTTTCTTGCTCTTGAGGGGGTTTCCTCCCTCCACAGAGGCATTAAGGGAGAGGAAAGAGTTTTTCTTCTCCCCTGATGTCTCTTTGCAGGGCATTTCAGCTTCACGATCGCACACAGCATCGCTATCATGCAGCAGAAATGGCCCCACCAGGCACCAGGGATTATTTTTTTTTTAATGGAAGCGACCCCTTGGGCATGGGTTGCTTTGTTAGGGGGCTGATATGTTGTGCATGTTTTTTCTGACCTCTCCCACCTGGTGTCTGATCGGCCCTTTTTTTGTCCTTTCTGCCCCCGGGGAGGGGCAGAAAACCCACTAGGCACCAGTGATTTATTTTTTTAACTGGAAGCGACCCCTTGGGCGTAGGTCACTTCCTTGGGGGGCTCATATTTTGTGCATGTTTTCTCGGCCCCCCACCCCAGGGGGCAGATTGGACCTTTTTTTTGGGCCTTTCTGCCTCCTTCTGCCCCCAGCAGAAACCACCACTAGGCACCAGGGATGGTATATGATTTAAACAGAAGCAACCCATTGGGCAAGGGTCACTTCCAAAGGGGATCATATTTTCTGGATGTTTTTTCTGCCTCCCCCGGGGGCATGTCAGCCTGAGCAGAAAACCCCACTAGGCACCAGGGATTCTTTTTTTATTGCCGATGGAAGCGACCCCTTGGCCAAGGGTTGCTTCCAAGGGTGATAAATTATATTCATGTATTTTCTGCCCCCTCCTGCCCCCCGGGGAAAGATCTGCCCGTTTTTGGGCCTTTCTGCCCCCAGGTGGGAGGGGGGAAGAAAACCGTACTAGGCACCAGGGATCTATTTCTTTTGCAAGGGGGCACATTTCTATCTGCTGTTTGCTACCCCACCTGGGGACAGATCGGCCTGGCAGAAAACCCCACCAGATCCTTTGGGCAAGATCACCCCCCCATTTTTCTCAGCCCTATTTGAAGACCCATCTGGCAGATTGATCATTTGGGTGGGGACATAGCGTGTTATAATGTTAATTGTTTTATTTCTTGTGAAGTGCAATTGTAACATTTTATTTCTCCTTTTTATTCTAGTTCAAGGCTTTTGCTCTTAAGACTGATGTTCCACGTTGAGGTTTTGTTACTTGTGGTTTTGCAGTTTGTGTAGTTGCATTTGTTTGATAAGAGAATTTTTTTTGGTACTCTTTATTCTAAATTAATTTCATTTCCCTGCATGAATGTGTTTTTTGAGTGTCAAAATCTTCTTGCATTTGTGCTCAATGTGTACTTTGTTGTCTTGTGAGTAATTGGTTTTGTTTTATCTTTCTAGTGTATTTTGTTGTCTTGTGCATGATTGTTTTTGGTTTTTCTTTCTAGTGGGATGTTGTTGCTTTTTGCTGTGTCTCTGCAGAGTAGGTGCTGGTGAGTGTAGCTATCTTTGGCATGGGATTCATATTGTTTTTGAGTATATAGATCTTTGTGATATAGCCACACTTTGTTTATTACTTATTTTGCACAGTGTTTGTTGTTGTTGACTTGTTTGTGAAATCTCCTTTCTTTGTAAGGATTATGACTCGCCGCAGGATTACTGCTCAGCAGGTTGTTGGTATGCTTTTTGAGTCTTCCTCAGAACATGGTTCAGAGACTGACTCTGCATCTGAGGCAGAGGAGGCAGTGGGAGATTCTGGCAGTGAGTTTTCTGTCCACGAGGAATCATCAGATGATGAAGCCACTCTTAGTGCAGATGAAGGGCCTGTCTTAGAGGAGGACATTGATGTGCTGATAGTGCAGCAAGAAGCATCTGGGTTGCAGCCTGGGACTGTAAGGCCTCCCATTGGAAGTGCTGACCTCTGGGTTTCCCCAGGCATAGTGCAGCCGACATTGCCAAACTTTACTGGTGTTCCAGGGTGTAGAGTGGATACTGGAAACCTTTTGTCTATACATTTTTTTCAGTTGTTTATGGACAATGTATTTTTGGCAGAGATTGTTGAGCAGACACATTTTTATGCTGAACAGTATTTGAGGGACAACAGTGCCAGCCTGAGGCCCCACTCTAGAGCTTCCCGTGGACTCCCACAAATCTGGAAGAGTTGAAGAAGTTCTTGGGTTTGACTTTTTTGATGGGCTTGCTAAGGAAGCCGTTGATGTCTTCATATTGGTCTACTAGTCCCTTGATGGCAACAGCTATATTTCCGGCAGTCATGAGTTGTGATCAGTATTTGCTTCTGCTTCGGATGCTGAATTTTGTCAATAATGGTTTAGAATTGCCACGAGATCACCCTGATTCTGACCGTCTTTTTTAGATTCAGCCTGCCATTGATCACTTTGTAGATCGATTTTCTGAGATCTATGCTCCAGGGAAAGAAATAGCTGTGGATGAGTCTTTGGTCTTGTTCAAGGGCTGCTTGGTTTTTAGGCAATACATTCCTTGCAAGAGGGCACTCTATTGAATTAAGATGTATATGCTGTGTGACAGTGGGACTGAATATGTTTCTAATTTCAGGGTGTACACTGGTAGGGATTACAGGATTGACTCCCCTTGTTGTCCGTCCACTTTTGGAGTGACTGAGAAAATTGTATGGGAACTTGGTAGAGGACATTTTAACAAAGGTCACCATTTATATCTAGATAACTTCTATACTGATGTGCAGTTGTTCAGGGAATTGTCCAAAGTGGACACTGTTGCTTGTGGCACAATCCGCTCTAACTGTAAAGGTTTCCCAAAATAACTTGTTTGTCAAAAGCTTGTGCGGGGACAGTGCAATGCGTTGCGCAGCGAGGAACTTCTAGCTGTGAAGTTTGCAGACAGGAGAGATGTCTACATGTCTAAATGCTGACTACCATCCATGATGAAAGCACTTCACCTGTGACTGTTTGGGGTCAGGTTGCTGAAATGCTCAAACCTGTGTGCATTTTAGACTATAACAGGCACATGGGTGGTGTTGATAGAGTAAATCAGAGGTTGGAACCTTACACTGCTCTTCGTAAGGCTTACATTTGGTATAAGAAGTTGGCTATCCATCTTTTCCACTTGGCAACCTTTAATGCTTTTGTTGTATTTCAGGACTGTTGTCCTGAGTCAAAGATGACTTTTGCTAAGTATCAAGAGTCTGTAATAGACAGCCTTGTTGTAGTGGAACAGGCAAGTGTTTCTAGAGTTGGAGTGGTGGAGGATGTGGCTAGATTGAAAGATCTGGGTGGTGGAACATGCACTACTATTATAAACTGAGTTGTTTGGATTGTAGCGTGCCTCAAGAGTATCACTCTCTGGTCAATGTGGAGAAATCATGAAAAAATAGCATCTCCTGATTAGGGGACGTCCCCCTGAGCACTGCGCGAAACCCGCTTCATGGGATATATGAAGTCTGTTAGCAAATAATGGAAAAGAATGTAGTCTCAAATCATAGCAATGAAGCTTTAAAGGATTGTATTTGTGGTTCGATATTAGTGCTTCATATCGAAGAAAGCTGGTATTAACTTAAATGAGGCCATCATAAATTTCAATCATCTCTCCCGATGCATTTCGGGCAGTATCAGCCCTTCGTCAGGGGAAGATTTCTACAAGGAAATAAGCAATGATAGTTTGAGGAAACCAAACACTGAAGATCACGTACCATCACCTCAACCCGGGTGCATGGTATCATCGAAGTCACTGTTTAAATAAAAACCCAATAACAGTGTGTACATAAATACAGCCAATACAACAAAGTGAACATGAGTGAATGTGCGGTGTACTAGAAGTTGTTCCATAGGTGTGCACCCATGCTAGAAAAAAGTGTGAAAGAAGTTCATAGTGGTGAGGTAAGTATGAACGCACAGCTTAGGAATGTGTGAGCATATAAAAAACGGCTTAATGAACCCTGTAGAAGTTTACTGGTATGTGTGTGGCGTAAGTCGGCGTGGAAACAGAGGTACCGGGTTTCACGCAGTGCTCAGGGGGACGTCCCCTAATCAGGAGACGCTATTTGTTCATAGATTGAAAGATTGCCACTTTCATGATCACATTCCTCCCACACCCTCAAAGGCTTTCCTAGTAGGAGATGTAGAGTCTGTTGGCTAATACGTACGCGGAAGGAGACTCGTATGTAATGCCCCGAATGTCCTTCTAACCCAGCGCTGTGTGCACCTCCCTGTTTTAGAATGTAACACACGCGAAATAATTTTTGGGGAGCATCCATGAGTGGTAAAGTGAACTGCCTGGTCTGAATTGTTTAAACATTTTGGCTCAATGTCAAGGTTGGCATTAGTGCAGTGTAGTTAGTTTCAGATTTTGTGTTAGTAGATTTGTATCTATTTACAATTTGTGTTTTCTGGCGCTTGGCTGGCAGTATGTGTAGGCTGGTGCTTGGCTGGCGGTGTGCGTGGACTGGTGCTTGGCTGGTGGTGTGCGTGGACTGGTGCTTGGCTGGGTGTGTGCGTGGACTAGCACTTGGCTGGCTTTGTGCGTGGACTGGCGCTTGGCTGGCAGGCTGCATGAACTGGTGCTTGGCTGGTGGTGTGTGTGAACTGGCGCTTGGCTGATGGTGTGCCTGAACTGGCGCTTGGCCGGCAGTGGGCATGAACTGGTGCTTGGTTGGCGGTTTGTGAGTAGTGACTTGCTGCTGGTCACTGCACACACTGGTAGCCAAACGCCAGTCCACACAATCCGTCAGCGGGTGTGGTTGCTGTGTCAGCCATGTGGGCAGGTGAAAGTGATGGGCCCTTGAATGGTGCAGTCTGCTGATGTGAGTGTTGTAATGTGATGGGCTCACAGCTGGCGGTTTGAATGGTTTTGTAAGTGTCACACATATGAAAGGTGTATGAATGGCCTGTAAAGAGGTTGGTGCCTTGTCGTGTCTTTACAGCTCACGAGCTGTGAGCCAATGGTTCAGTTTCTTGTCCAATCAATTATTAACAGTGCATTTAATTTCTGTGAAATCTCTTGTTAATAAAATTGTATATACTGAACCATCACTCACGCTCTTGCCAAATCCAACCAGTATGTATGTGTGCTTGAGGAATAGATGGCTGTGCAGTAATATTTGTCTTGTCTGTCTTTCTCAAGCAGGGTGTCCCTTTTTGTGAATGTTGTAGTGTGTTGGTTCCGTGCCTGGTGGTGTGAATGGTCTTGTGTGTCTCACGTACGAAAGGTGTGTGAATGGCCTGTAAAGCGGTTAGGGTCTTGACCCTCGTGCCAAATCCAACCAGTATGTGTGTAGGCTTGAGGAATAGATGGTTGTGCAGTAATATTTGTCTTTTCTGTCTTTCTCTGCCAAGGTGTAAATTCCATTTAAGAAAAACCTACCAACTCTAGATATTCTCGTAAACTAAATACCCAGGGGAGTACATGGTGATGTCTCTCTCGTGGATTCCAACAAGTTGTCCTACCCACAATGTCTTGCAAACCTCAAAATGTGACTGTCACATTTTCCTTGAATTACTGTGGCATAATTTTTACGCTTCAGAAAGAAACAACAAATTTCCTACCACCCATGTTTCCCCAAATCTCCCAATAAAAATGGTACGTCACTTGTGTGGGTGAGCCAAGTACCCACGGCAGGGAAGGGCCCAAAACGTATTGTGGAGACATCAATATTTCTTATTTCGAAACAACTTGGTTTTGCAAGGGGGGGTCATCTGAGTTTTTGGCCCCAGGCTCGTCGACCATCTTAGGAAACCTACCAAACCTCCACATTTCTGAAAACTATACACCCTGGGGAGTCCAGTGAGGTATGGTTTGCATGGATCCCCCAACGTTTCCCTACCCAGAATCCCCTGCAAACCTCAAATTTTGCTGAAAAAATCTAATTTTTCTCAAATGTTTGTGTGGGAAAGTTGTAGGATCACTGGGCTGACACAAATTTCCTACCACCCAGCATTCCCCAAGGTCACCCGATAAAAATGGTACCTCACTGGACACCTTGGGGAGTTTTGTTTGACAAAGTTTGAGGCTTGCCTTGGATTCTGGGTAACAGAACCTGGTGAGAGCCAGACAAGTCACCCCATACTGGATTCCCCTGCATGTCTAGTTTCTAAAACTGTATAGGTTTGCTAGCAGAGATAGGGTTCAAAATCTACAGCTGGGCACTTTGCAAAAAAGGGTCAGTTTTCACTGTAAAAATGTGGTGTGTCCATGTTGTGTTTTGGGCCATTTCCTGTCGCGGGAACTAGGCCTACCCACACAAGTGAGGTACCATTTTCTCGGAAGACTTTGGGGAATACGGGGTGGGTGGAATTTTGTGGATCCACGCAGATTCCAGAACTTTCTATCACAGAAATATGAGGAAAGTTAGATTTTTTTACAATCTTTGAGGTTTGCAAGGGATTCTGGGTAACAGAACCTGGTGAAAGCGAGGCAAGTCACCCCATCCTAGATTTTCCTGGGTGTCTAGTCTTCCAAAAATGTGTACATTTGGTAGGTTTTCCTCGGGGCCGGCAGAGTTAGAGTTCAAAATCCACAGCTAGGCACTTTGCAAAAAAAGGGTCTTTTTTCACTGTAAAATAGTGGCGTGTCCACGTTACGCTTTGGGCCGTTTCTTGTCGCAGGCGCTAGGCCTACCCACACAAGTGAGGTACCATTTTAATTGAGAGACTTAGGGGAACACAGAATTGTAGACCAACTGTTATTACCTATTGACTTTCGATGCATTTCTGCCTTCCAAATGTAAGACAATGTGTAAAAAAGAAGTCATTTCAAAAAATGTCCGATAATTCACATGCTAGTATGGGTACCCACAATTTCAGAAATGTGCAAATAGCTAGTGTTTCTAAACTCTATATTTTGTTCCCATTTCAGAAATACATAGGTGTCTTTTCACTGTTTATATTTTCCCAAATGAATTGATATATACCCGGTACACAATAAAAAACCATTGCAGGACGCTGCTCAGTATTGGTTCTGGGTTAGTCGGGTTCTTGGTGAACCTACAAATCCTATATATCCCCACAACCACAAAGGTCCAGTGGATGTAAGGGTATATTGCTTTAAAAAATCTGTCATACTTAGAAGAAGTTACAAGTGAAAACATTGGCACAAGTGGCTGTTTTTTTTCAACTCATTTTCAATTTTTCCTATTTTCAACTGTTAGTTTCTATTAAAAAAAACTGGAAGGATCTACACAAATGGCCCCTTGCTGAATTGAGAATTTTGTCTACTTTTCTGAAATGTATAGCTGTCCAGGATCCATTATTGCTTTCATACCCATTTATACCATCGACTGGAAGGAGGTTGAAAGCACAAAAAATACCAAAAATTGGCTATGTCCCAGTAAAATGCCAAAACTGTGTAAAATGTTTTGGTTTTCTGACAAAAGTCTGTCAGTCCCTGAAAGCCGGGAAGATGGTGAATTCAGCACCATAAACCCTTTGTTGATACCATTTGCAGGGAATAAAACAGACGCTTTCATCTGCAGAACTTTTTTGCCACCCCCCCCCCCCCCCCCAAAAACAAATTGCTGTATTTTGGCTAATTTCTAGGTCCCCTCCAGAGGAATCAACCAACCCTGGGTACCTTTAAAAGCCCCATGATGTTGGAAGAAAAGGACACATATTTGGTGTGGATACCTTATGGGGTAAAAAAGTTACAGGGGCTTAAGCACAAACTATCCTAAATAACCAAAAAAAGGCTTAGCACAGGAGGGGAAAAGGACTAGAAGCGAAGCAGTTAAAGGAGCCTGGTGCTCCACCTCCCTGACTGACTGACTGACTGAAATGCTTATAAAGCGCACGAATGCCGCGGCGTCTTGGCGCTGTGAGATACAGAGGAGAAAGAAAGCAGTGGAGCAGTTAAGTTTGGGTAAAAAGCCAGGTCTTTAGGCCCTTCCTGAAGCTCATTTTAGATTTTTGGGCGCGTAATACTGGAGGTAGCGAGTTCCATATTTTAGCCACCTGGTAGGAGAATGACTTTCCTCCCCATCGGGCTCTGTTTATTCTGGGCTGGCAGACTAGGTCATGATTGGCTGACCTCAGCGTTTGAGAGGGTACATAGCGGGGCAGTAGATTGGTGAAATCGTCGGGTCCCTTACCATGTAGGGACCTATGTACCAAGCAAAGAGCCTTGAATTGAATACGGCGCCTGACCGGGAGCCAGTGAAGCTCCCGAATGGCTTTGGATGTGAGGTGGCGTTTGGGGAGGTTCAGCAGCGCCCTGGCCGCCGCATTCTGGATTGCCTGCAGTTTGGACAGTTGTTTTTCTCCTGCTCCCAAATAGAGGGAGTTACAGTAATCAATCCGGGACATTACAAGGGCTCCCATCACCGTCTTTCTTAACATGATTGGGATGTAGGGTAAAACTTTTCTGAGCACCTTGATACTGTAGAAACAGGTCGATGTCACCTGATTGACCTCGGCTTTACACGAAAGATCTTTATCTAATAGGAAACCAAGGTTCCTGAGCTTGTCTACAGGGAGAGGGCAGGATCCTGCTTCGGGAGGCCACCATAGATCACTCCAGATAGATGGTTTATGACCGAACTCTATGATTTCGGTTTTATCCGTGTTCAGTCTAAGAAAATTGTGGCTCATCCAGTTCTTCACCCCGGTAAGGCAGTTTCTAAAGCGTTCCGCCGTGGCTTCGATTGACTGTGAAATTGACACTATGATTTGAGTGTCATAGGTGTAAGACACCAGTTGTAGGTCATAGGATCTGATCAAGGCTGCTAAAGGGGTGACATATAGGTTGAATAATGTAGGCGACAATGCCGATCCGTGCGGGACCCCACCCGGAAGGGAAAATTCTGTAGATTGCAATCCATTCCAGATCACTTGGTGAGTTCGGGCGCCCAGAAAAGAGGTGATAAGGGCCAGAGCAGTGCCGGTGAATCCTAGGGTGGTTAGTCTTTTTAGCAGGACAGAGTGGTTTACAGTGTCGAAGGCCACTGTGAGGTCTAATAATATCAGGGCCGACCGACCACCCTCGTCCATGGTCTTACGTATTTTTTCGGTGGCCATGATAAGAGCTGATTCAGTGGAATGAAGGGGTCTAAAACCGTGCTGTGACGGATCCAGCAGCTTCTTTTCATCCACATGTCTCATAATTTCCTGATTCATGGCTTTTTCCAGGATCTTAGCGGGTAGGGGCAGGCAGGAAATGGGACGGTAGTGTTTGGGTTAAGAGGGATCAAGGGTGTCTTTCTTAAGAATAGGTCTGATGCAGGCCATCTTCCAGCTTTTGGGGAATTCACCTTGATGAATAATTTTATTAAGCAGGGAAGTCAGGACATTTGCGATGCTGTCAGGGATCGAATGCAGTACATAGGGGGGGCAGGGATACAAGGGGGAGCCAGATTTCATCTGAATGAGTAGATCGGATACTTGCTTCTTCTCTAGTAAAGAAAAACTAGAGAAGCAGGAGGTGGTCGGAGTGGACTGTCCGACATTACTGGTGGATATGTCGGATACCATGGTGCTGAGATCATCATATACCATTTGTACTTTAGTTTGAAAAAAAGTGGCAATTCCAGTAACAAAGCTCTGATCTGGACTGAAGACTGTGTCCCGGGGGCTTTTGACTAAATGGGCTACAGTTTTGAATAGTTCCCTGGAAGAGTTAGAGGAGTTTTGAATTTTATCTGTAAAATAGGTAGCTTTGGCCTGTACAATTATTTGTTTATACTCCTGTAGGACTTTTATGTATTCCAGTTTGTTTTCCTGACTGTAGTCTGAGTGCCATATCCGCTCCACTCGTCGACATTTAATCTTGATTGCTTTCACCTCTGCCGTGTACCAGTGAGCGGTGGCGGACCGTTTTCGTTTTTTTTTTGCTTCCATTGGGACCAGTTCATTGACTGCCTCAATGATCCAAGGTAAGCTCTCCAGGTCATTGCCAAGCAGACAGTCAACAGGCATGGATGGACTAACAACGACCTTCAAGGAACCTGAGACTCCCCCACTCAAAGGGAACCTGCGCCACTTTACACAGGTGCTCATAGTTGTCTGCAAGTTAAAGTACATTGGGGATGACCTGCTCTTCAGACACCCACTGACACCTGACAGATGTCACACTGGCTCCTGTGTCTCTCAGAGCCTCCACCCTCCTCCCATTGATGATCACCCACTGCAGGTACGTTTTAGTGTTATCCAGCAGGCAGGTTTCCTGGACCATCTCTCTGAAACAACTCCTCCCCATCACTACTCTAACTAACCCTGGTGACAGTGCACCAGTGGGTGCTTGTGGTGCCTTAGGGTACTTGGGATCATTCACTAGGTGGCCTTCCTGACCACATCCATAACACTTACGAGGACCCCGGTTGTCTGGCCTACCCTTAGGGGGCCATGGCTTCTTAAAACTGGGGGGCTGGGGATACTTACCCTGGGAACTATTTTGGGGTCCTTTAGAGAACTTCTTTTTGTTACCCTCTCCCCCCCCCACTCTTTTGCTGGGGACACTGCCCACCTTTTTACGGGTTATCCCAAATACCCCTTGTGGACCCTGGTACTAGTCCAGCAGTTTGCCTCCTGAGCATGTTTCCTGGGGTCAGTCAGCTTACTATCCATCAGATGCTGGTGCAGCTCTGCAACGCAAAGACTACTCAAGTTCTCCCAAACCATCATATTGTACAACCCCTGGTAATCTGTTACCTTGCTGCCCTTTATCCAACCATCCAGTGTTCTGAAATAAAGGTTCACACACTTAACCCACGTATTGGATTCAAGCTTCTTGAAGGACCTAGACTTTTCCCTGTACTTCTCAGGTGTGAGCCCATACCTAAGGCATAAAGCCTCCTTCATATTGGGAAAGGTCAGAGCATCCGCCTCCTCCAAAGGTGTCAGAGTGTTCCTTCCATTAGCCTCAAAGTGTTTCCACAGAGCCACCCCCCAATGTTTCTCTGGGACCTCATTCATATGCTGTGCTGCCTCATAAGATGCAAACACTGCATAAATATCCTTCCACTTCTGGAAATTCTGTACTAGGTCCTTGGGAATGTAAACATTACCCCCTTGCACTGGCTCTGCGCTGCCACCATTTGAACTGGACTCCTCCTGTTTGGCTTTAATGACTATTTCTCTCATGCTCAATTCATGTGCCAAAAGAAACTTCTTTTCTTCCAAGGCACAAGCACTCCATCATCTTGAGCCTCAGGATTTCCAACTCATGCTCTTTTGTTCTCCTCTATTTCCTCTGGAGACAAATTGCTGGAAGAATGATTGCTGCCAGCCCTCAAGGCTGCTCTCCCAACAGGCAAAATCCTGGAATCTGAAACTGCCATTGGCACACCTTCATCCACATCTGTATCCCCTGCCTCCTCAGCTTGTCTGGCCTCCGACCAGGCCCCTAGGGCCTTCTGTAGCTCTTCTTCCCTAGAGTTCTCTTCACGGGACATCCAAAGCTCTTGCAGAATTGATTAAGTTGTTCTAATTTGTAACTACTTAAAATTTCAATGTCAAACTCCAATTCTGCAGCCTCACTTGCTGATTTACTATTTAGAGACATGATTATTGGATAGCCCAAGGATCTGATAAAAAATAGAACAAAAAATAAAACACAGTATTTGGTTGCGTAGTGGTCTGCACTAAACTAGCGATGTGTACCAATCACTGTGGGTCAAGTACAAATACAGGTTAAAATCCTCCCCGCTGACCACCTATGTTAGAAATGGGGGTCTCTAGTTGGCAGAGGTAGGTACCTTTGTCCAAATAGGGACCCTTGGTTCTAGTCAGGGTAAGGGGGATACACACTTTAGATAACCCCTGCTCACTCCCTGGGTAGCTTGGCACGAGCAGACAGACTTATCCCAAAGGCAATGTGTAAATTATTTGTATTCAAAACACACAGTAATACAGTGATAACACCACAAATGAACACCACACCAGCTTAGAAAAATAAAGTATCGTTATCTAAACTCAAAAAGACCAAACGACAAAAATCCAACATACAGGTAATAAGATATGACTTTGGAACAGTTATAGCAATAATACATTTTGTAGATAACAAATAGCTCCACCTTGGCCTATTACGACGTCTTGACAGCAATAAATCCAAAGTACGGCACCAACTGTGAGGAGCGTGGCGTCAGGCACAGAGTCACACATGCCGGCAAACAAACAGTGTCTTGGAAACAAAGTCTATGATGATGCATGGCGTTTTGGAGGTGAGGCTTTGCTGGGCGAGATTAAGGCCGGCTCCCTGGCTGCCACAGGGGAGGCGAGGCTACGTGTCCATGAGGAGGCAACGTGTCATGTCCAGGACACAGGAAGGCGGTTGCATCGGCGATGAGACGACAGTTCCGGTGACGATGCGAAGTCATTGAGTTCGTGGAGCCACCCTCAGCGGTTATAGGTGCAGCGATAACAGGATGCAGGCGCTGGCGAGGACTGAGTCGGTGCAGGTGCTGGCGTGGGCATGACCGATAACTTGCAGGCATCGGCGGGCATCGAAGCTGTGGTGCAGGCCGGGCGATGCATCGTTCACTTCATGAGCGGTGCCCCGGGCCTCGGTGCAGATCGCAGCGACACAGCGGCGTAGTTTTTGATGGCGTCAGAAACAGGTTTTCTAGCTTCTCTACATCCAAAGGCCCAAAACTGGAATAGGCACCTCCTGGCAGGTCTGAATTCTCAGCAAGAGGGTTCAGGGAAGCTGGGGGTGAAGTCTTTGTGCCCTGGGACTTCAGAACAGGAGGCCAGCGCACACAGGCCCTTGGAGATCTTCATTGAATAGGTTCAAAGAAAAGTTTCAGTCTTTGTCCTCTCCTTGGCAGAAAGAGCAACTGGAGGCCAACCCCACACAGCATTCAGCAAAGGGGCAGTACTTCTGCTGACAGCTCTTCAGCTTTTCTCCTTGGCAAAGGTTCCTCTTGAGTCCGAAGTAATCTAAATCTCTGGGGTTTTGAGTCTAATATTTATACCCCACAATGTCTTTGTTCTCTTTGTGCAAGGGTCTCTGAGCCCAGTCCAAACCAATCTGTCCTCACTGGTGCAGTATGACCACAGGAGGTGGAGACAGCATTGTGCAAGTGAGGCAGGCCCTATTCAGGTGCAAGGAAATCTCCTCCCACTACTCTAAATTCAGCCAGGGTCTAAGCAGCCCAGCTCAGAGTCATCCAGGAAGGGACAGGCACACCTCAACATGCCCCAGTGGCTGCCTACAGTGAATGCAAATCCCCAGCTCCTGTCACTCCAAAACCAGAGAGTCAATACACAAACAGGCAGAGGCTCACAGATTGGTGAAACAAGAAAATGCCTACCTACTTTCTAAAAGTGGCATTTTCAAACACACAATTTAAAAACCATTTTTACTAAAAGATGTACTATTAAATGCTGAGTTCAGAGAGCCTAAACTTTATTTCTCTATCTTGTCCCAATGGGAGGTTATATTTATATGATGTTATAAATAAACTCCCATTGAATCCTATAGGGCAAGATAGCCTTTCAATAGTGAAAAACTAAATTGGTAGTATTTCACTATCAGGACATATCACACACACCAGTACAAGTCCTACCTTTCACATACACTGCACCCTACCCAGGGGGGGTTACCTTGGGCCTACCATAGGGGTGCCTTACATGTAAAAATAGGTAAGGTCGGGCCTGGCAAGTGGGTGCACTTGCCAAGTCGACATGACAGTTAACAAATGTGCACAGGCACTGCAGTGGCAGGTCTGAGTTACCTTTTCAGAGCTACTCATGTGGGTGGCACAATCAGTGCTGCAGGTCCACTAGTAGCATTTGATTTACAGGCCCTGGCACACTTCAGTGCACTTTACTAGGGGCTTACCAGTAAATCAAATATGCCAGTCAGGGGGAATCAATTTTAACAACAATTTACACAAAGAGCACTTGCACTTTGACACTGATCAGCAGTGGCAAAGTGCCCAAAGCATCTAAGCCAGCAAAAACGAAATCCAGCACCACATCAAAAATACAAGAGGTATAGGCAAAAAGTCAGGGGACACCACGCCAAAGATGCCAAGTCTAACAGTCATGATATTCACATTGCTTTTTTGCTGGAAATTCACCTAGAAGATGGGGAGAGACAAACTATTTGTAAAGGATGGAGAATAAGTTCCATCATGCATCCGACTCTACCTGCTCCCAGGGAGTGGGGATGTAAATTGCGGGGAACAACCTTTACAACGCAACTTTTACAACGCACTACCATTACAACGCATTTTTTACAACGCATAATCCATTACAACGCATGATATTACAACGCATGACACTACAACGCATTTTTAAAAACTACCTTTACAACGCATTCCATTACAACGCATACTACCATTACAACGCATACCATTACAACGCATAATATTACACTATACTATCCAACACTTACCCTACTGATGCACCCCCTGGAGTTAGAATAGTAATTTTTACCCCTATACTATCCAACACTTACCCTACTGATGCACCCCCTGGAGTTAGAATAGTAATTTTTACCCCTATACTATCCAACACTTACCCTACTGATGCACCCCCTGGAGTTAGAATAGTAATTTTTACCCCTATACTATCCAACACTTACCCTACTGATGCACCCCCTGGAGTTAGAATAGTAATTTTTACCCCTATACTATCCACACTTACCCTACTGATGCACCCCCTGGAGTTAGAATAGTAATTTTTACCCCTATACTATCCAACACTTACCCTACTGTTTCACCCCCTGGAGTTAGAATAGTAATTTTTACCCCTATACTATCCAACACTTACCCTACTGATGCACCCCCTGGAGTTAGAATAGTAATTTTTACCCCTATACTATCCAACACTTTCCCTACTGATGCACCCCCTGGAGTTAGAATAGTAATTTTTACCCCTATACTATCCAACACTTACCCTACTGATGCACCCCCTGGAGTTAGAATAGTAATTTTTACCCCTATACTATCCAACACTTTCCCTACTGTTGCACCCCCTGGAGTTAGAATAGTAATTTTTACCCCTACACTATCCAACACTTACCCTACTGTTGCACCCCCTGGAGTTAGAATAGTAATTTTTACCCCTACACTATCCAACACTTACCCTACTGTTGCACCCCCTGGAGTTAGAATAGTAATTTTTACCCCTATACTATCTAATACTTACCTTACATGTAATTTAATATTATGCGTTGTAATGGTATGCGTTGTAAAGGTAGTATGCGTTGTAATGGTAGTGCGTTGTAAAGGTATTTTTTGAAAATGCGTTGTAGTGTCATGCGTTGTAATGTCATGCGTTGTAATGGATTATGCGTTGTAAAAAATGCGTTGTAAGTGCATGTGTTGTAATAGTGTGCGTTGTAACGTCATACATCCGTAAATTGCACCAGAGCTTCCCTTGTCCATCACTCACTCATTGTCAGATCCCTGTGGTATATATGATACCTTCAGTTGAAAGCTGGACATAAGAGAAACCTTCATAGCTCATGTTTATGGCCTGAATGTTGATGACTTTGATTTTTATCCAAGTGTGGTACGATTGTGTGCTGTGCTTAATTTGTGCAGGTGGCTTCAGGAGTTGTGATGCTTTATCGGACTTTGACCCAAAGCAAGAGAAAAATAGGTATAGAAGGTCGAAAGAAGCACAACGTGAAAATAAAAAACAGATGCAAAGGGAGAAAGCAGGGAATACAGAACCTGCAAGAGCGAGATAAAGAGACAGGAGTGTGATGGATAAAAGATACATGACGTGGAGACAAAACAATGCAGTCTTGGTATTTGACAAATGAAGCATTTTGCATCAACATTATTAGGGTCCCTTATTCCGAATTAAGCACAGCATGTAAACTCCCCACATTGACTTCATGATAACTCGACTTTCACTGTGTACTGTATGAAATTATAGACTTACACCCACTGTTGTTAAGTTGTAAGACAGCAATTATCAGAATCTTTTCAGAGCGCTATAATACATGGAAATGTTAGATGTCTGGAAGTAACATTCGTTAGCTGTACTACTGGATTAAAGTTCAAAATAGAAGGCACATGCATTTATAATAAAAAAAGAGGGTGAAATGTTAGGTAGACTATTGACTTGGATTCTGAAAAGGTAACATTCCCACCCACACTTAGGGCTACCATAGGCATAATGGGCTATTGGTATACACTTTTGCCAAGACTGGAAAATTGGTAATGGGCTTATAATTTGTGATGCCTATAGAAGCATGATGAAGACTTTTTAGGTGACTGAGAGGGACACAGCTATCACGGAAAGCCAGGAGGACCAACTAAGAATTAATAGTGGCAAACTCAACTGCTAGCTTCTTAATAAATTAGGCAGGTGCAGGCTCCACAGGGGAGTTTACCTCTTTTAAGTTTCTAACCCCACAGTTCTACGTTTGCGTTACATTTTAACTCTTTATTTGAACTTTTTTAGAAGAGCCTGGCAGCAAATTTCTGCTGGCCCCTCTATGTTCTAAATAAGAGTGCTTTCAGTTCAGTATTTCTTTTAATCTATTGATTCATCTCAGACTGGTTAATGAAAAAATAGTACCGACATCGTGCGCATACGTCATGACTTGTGCGCGCTCCTACAAAATGACACGCAGCCATGTCATCACTCCCTTGTTAGGTTTCGCCTGCACAGCTCTTGCGCTGCGCTTGCGAAATCACTTGTAAACAAAAACAGGGCTTAAAAGGGGCTTAGAGCCTGCCCATTACTTACTGTTGCTCCGACATGAATTTACCTTCAAGAAATGAAAAGACAAGAGGTGTTTGGCAAAAGAGGAACAAGTTGGTTTAATTAAACTCAGCGGCCAGGAGAATCTCAACAGAATGCGTCTGAGGAAATTCTCGTGGTGTACAAAATTTGGTTGGTATTATATACATTTTATCTGGTACAATAAAAAAAATTCTTCTTAAAAGCATCTCAGTTGTAAATCAACAAGCTCGGGCATTTGATAAAGACACAGATGGCTCTCGACCTTGGGGACAGCTAGTGTGGGCCAGTATGCATGAGTCCAGATGTCCGGCATGAGGAGTACGGGATCACTACATATGGTGTGCATGTCGTGTTCTGATTGGCTGAGTATTTCTATCTATATTTATTATCTAGCTTTGTGGTATTCCTGGAGAACACGAGCCTTTGGTCAAACATGTTTTATTGAGACTATTTGACTCAGACCTGTTTATGGTGCAACTATCTATCTGTGGGTTTGATCAGGTTTTTCCCTTGGCACCTGTTTGCCTTTGGGTTGAGAGAACCCACCTGTGACCTGGTATTCTATAGGAGGTGGTGTGCGTTGCAGGACCTGCCTGACCTTGTATTTCTGACTCCGATTGATAGGGAGGTCACCTTGGGTAAATCTGTGAGCAACAAGGTAAATTCACTAGAACTCCTAAAAATAATATGCCAGTCACTGGTATAATTTTTATCGACAATCTCAACATTTGTGTGCATAGTTGTCATAGCGTACATCGATATTGTCTTTATTGATATTGGCATAGTTATGCATTCCTAAACCATGGCTTACATTGACATTGCTTTTACTTGTAACAACACTGTCATTTGTACATACATTGACATTGCTACTGCCAGTATTGTCGCTGTTGTACAGGCACAGATTATGGCATACATTGACATCGCTTTTATTGGTATTGCCGTTGTCGGGCCTGCACATATCATGGTATTCATTGACATTGTATTTACCCAATCCAACATTACCTTTACTTACCATTGGTTGGTTCCACGTCAATCTCGTTTCCTTGCTTCCTATTGATCAGTGCCTCCACCTTGCCTCAGATTTCTCCTGGGCTTTTAGCCTTTGTCTTGCTGTGAAGCCTGGACCAAGTACTGCTTCCTGTGGCCAGTGTCCTTCCACTAGCTGCAGGTTCCTGCATGTGCTTTAAAAAATGTATTTTTAACATGCACTCTTAAGGAATGCATGTCTCAGCAGTCGTCTCCCTGCCCCCGCTCTCCTCCCGCTTTTGCTACTCCCTTGAGTTACTTTCCCTCACCCTCCTCACTCTTGTTGTTCCCCATGCCCCCCCTCCTCTTGCTGTCCATGGTTACTTCAAAACTTGCTGTCACTTTCACCCAATCTACCCTGTTTGCCAATGCTGTTTATTTTTTATTTGTTTTTTAGAGTCTGACATCAGAGTGTAAACAATGCACACCTCGACCACCTCTGGTGCCAGGTGGCCGTGGCTGTGGGACATGAAAGGTCTTATTCTTACTCACAACATTTTCATATATCAATCACTGCCTGCAGCAGATTTAAATTCATGGATTAAGCGGATCGGGCTTCACAAGGTGCATTGCAAGTAGAGCTGTAAGTAAGCGCTATATAAATCGAAATGTTGGAACATAAGTTCACTCATTTCACGCTGAGTTGCAATGCATGGTATGGTTAGCACTCTCATCGTACGAACATGGAAACACTGGAGACTAAATAATGATGTATCCTTTGGAAATTTAAAAAGGCTGCTTTAAATGTTAAAATGTTGGATTTGTCTAGACCGATATTACTAGTGCTAGTCTAATCATGGGGCAAAGCCATTGACACAACTTAAAGGGGTTAGACTAGCAATGTGCAAAATTAATGGTGGAACACTTTTAAAGAAGGGATGTGAGGCCACTTGCCATATGCCTGAGAGACTGCACGAGTCCCTCTGCAGAGTATTGGTAGAGCCTGCTGTACGTGTCAATCTGACCTCAGGGATCACCCTGCTCTTTTATGTTATGTTGATTTGTATAATGCACTAATCACCCTAGAGGGTATCAAGGCGCTTCGGCAGCAGTGTAGGTTTGTGGTCCCAAAGGTGCTTATTTGAAGAGTCAGCACTTCAGCAGGAACTCAAAAAGGGAGCTGGAGGCTGTGATGTGTTGAGGGAGGTCGTTACATGTCTTGGGTGTGGTGTAGGAGAATGAACGACCTCCAGTTTTGCTTTTGCGCATGTGAAGAACATGTGTGAGTGAGGAAGAGCATTGGAGTCTAGTGGGTTGGTGAAAGTGTATGCGGCTTTTCAGGTATTCTGTTCCTGTGTTTTTGTACGGCTTTGTATGTGTGTGTGAGAAGTTTGAATTGGCTGTGCTTTTGAATGGGGATCTAGTGAAGTTTTTTGATTTGGGTATGGTGTGGGAGGTTGGGTATGAGTCATGCAGGGGTGTTGTGGATGGTCTGGAGTCTGTGTAGGAGTTGTTTGAGGATTCCAGTGTAGAGAGTGTTGCGGTAGTCCAGCCTGCTGGTGATGAGTGCTTGAATGAAGGTGTGTCTGGTGTTCTGAGGCAACCATTTGAAGATTTTTCACAGCGTGCGTAGGATGTGGAAGCAGGAGGTGCACACTGCGTTGACTTGAGCCATCATGTTGTGCTTGTCACCAAGGAAAATACCTCGATTTACTGCATGGTCTGTGGGTGTTGGTCCTAGCTCCAACGACCACCGGGTGGAATCCCATGGGGAGGTCTTGTTGCCGAAGGCAAGTTCTTCCATCTTGTCTGAGATGAGCTGCAGGCAGTTGGCTTTCATCCAATCTGTTGCATAGTCTTGCAGTTGGTGAAGTTGGTTTTGGAGGTGATTGCTTTGTCCTTCAGCGAGTGTCATCAGCTTAGAAGATGATGGTGATGGGTTGGTAAAGGATGATGTTGGCAAGCAGCCTCTTGTATATGTTGAAAAGGGTGGGGCTAATGGACAATCCCTGCCGGACTACGCATATCAATTTCTTGGTCTCTGATGTGAAGGATGGCAGCCTGACCATTCGGTTTCTTCCTGCGAGGAAGGAACAGATCCATTTGAGATCAGATCGCTGTATGCCAATCTCCTGAAGTCTTCTGTTGAGGGTGTTATGGGACACAGTGTTGAAGGCCGCAAAGAGGTAAAGCAGGATGAGGGCTGCAGTTTCTCCTTGGTTCAGGATGATTTAATTGTCATTGGTGGCCGTGATGAGTGCTCTTTTGGTGCTGTAGTTCTTTCTGAATCTTGATTGAGTGTTGTCCAGAAGTTGGTGAAGTTCGAGGTGGGTTCTGAGCTGCTTGTTGATTACCTTCTCAATCACTTTGACTGAAAAGGGAAGCAGACAGATGGATCGGACGTTGCTCAAGTTCATTAGGGTCCGTTGTGGGCTTCTTCAGGAGGGTGTTGATTTCTGGAAGTTTCTATTCATCCATGATAGTGGTGACGTTCTGGAGGTGTTGATAATGTGGGTCTGAGTGATAATGATTGGTGATGTTCCCAGGTTGTAGATGTGGTGGGGTCATGGGTCAGTTGGGTTCCTTGAGTGGATGAATCACATGATTGCCACTGTGTTGTTTCTCTGTGGACAGCACTATCTCCTAGGAGCTCCTGTTGAAGCAAAGATCCGGATCTACGCTCTATCACATGCCTAAGATATACATAAATACATTTCGAATATACACTGTCTGCAGGACGCCTGAGCCTTCATCCCTCAGAAACGTACACTCCCCAGCTACCATGTGGAAATAAGCAAAAGGCCATAACCCCTCCTCGCTTCCTTGTACTTATTGTGTCAATGAGTGCGGCTTCATAGGCAAATAGATTTTTGGAAGTTCCCTTTCTAAATTAACCTTCTGGTTTCAGTATAATTTATACTGTATCTAAAGTACATATATGTACACCTTAGCATTGTAAAGCAATGGTAAAGATCCTACACAAGGTACACAAGATATGCTGCACAATGTGGGTATTGGACTAGGAAAACCAAAATCAAGTCCCTTCAAACCATTGTCGACCTTCATGCCCATCATGCCCCGTGATGCCTTCAACATTTTTCAAGATGTAGTAGTAGAAGAGCTCAAGAAACTACAGTTAAATGTCCAACGCAGAAAGAAAAAAGTAAGATTCAAACAGAAAAAGTACCATGATCTGATTTAGAAATTACAGGAGCAGAATGATGTAATTATCAACAAATCAGACAAAGGGAGCAACATTGTGCTGTTTCCCAAGGATGAATATCTAGTGGAGGCACATAAACATCTGGATGATGAAGCATGTTATAAAAAGTCAGATCACCACCAACTCAAAGTGGTACAGGAACAGTGTAAACAACATCTAAACAGATGGAAAAGGGAATGTTTACTGACGAACGATGAATATCTTTTCCTCAAGACAGATTTTCCCATCACTTCAGTATTGTATTTTATACCTAAAATGCACAAAAAGAGTTTGCCAGTCACCACAAGACCAATATTATCAGCGAAAGGTGGATTGTTGGAAAAGATGTCACAGTATGTGGACTTTTACCTTCATGAGTTCGTCACAACACTACCCTTCTATATAAGGGACAGGAATGATTTTTTTAAAAAAATTAAAGATGTGCCCTGGTCAGACCAATACCATTTCCTTGATGTACATGTTCAGGTCATTAACAACAGACTAGAAACCACCCTACGCAGGAAGAGCACTGCAGGAAACTCCACCCTCCATGCATCCAGTTTCCACCCATATCATCTAATCAAAAGCATCCCCTATGGGGAGATTTTTGGACTCCGGAGAAATTACAGTACTGATCAGGCATTTGAAGATTGTGCTAGAGAAGTGTTGGAAACGGCCCTTTTTGCAGGGTTATCCCCAAACTTTTTGCTTCTTCCTCCTTTATTTTTTCTGACCCGTGGTTGTTGGCAATAGGACCCTGGGCACTTTACCACTGCTGATCAGTGCTAAAGTGCATATGCTCTCTGTATAAATTGTTATATTGATAGGTTATCCATGATTGGTATATTTGTTTCACCTGTTAGCCACTAGTAAAGTGCACTGAGTGTGCCAGGGCTGGTGATTCAAATGCTACTAGTGGGCTGCAGCACTGATTGTGCCACCCACAGGAGTAGCGCTAAAATGATGTCTTAGGCCTGCTTGCAGTGCCTATGTGCAGTCCAGGACTGCCATGTCGACCTGGCCAGTGCACCCACTGACCAGGCCTTATCCTTCCCATTCTGCACATGTCAGGCATCCCTATGGTGGCCCTAGGTACCCCCATGGGCTGGGTGCAGTGTATCTGAAAGGTAGGGCATGTACTGAGGTGTGTAACATGCCCTGGTAGTGAATTACAGCCATTTTCGTTTTTCACTGCTGAGAGGCTATCTTGCCCATAGGATAGAATGGGGAGGCTGTTTACATGCCTATCTTCCCATAAGGGCAAGATCGAAAATCCAAGTTTGGTATCTTTGTGTTCAGAATTTAATTATACATCTTTTTAGCAAGATGGTTTTTAAATTCACTGTGTGAGAATAGCACTTTTTAGAAAGTAGCTATTCTCCTGTTTAACCTTCCTGTGTGCCTGTGTGCTGGTTGGCTGACTGGTGTCATGTGATGGGCTAGGTGGCTCCAGGAGCCTGGATGAGTCAGCAGCAGGGTGAATAGGGAGATCTGCTTTAGATGGGTGGGAGGAGTCGTCCCTGGGTTTGAATAGGGCTGCCCCTGCCAGCACAATGCTGGCTCCACCCCCTGGTGGCCAGGCTGAGGACTCTGCCTCTGCTGGCACAAAGAAGGCTCCACCTCCTGCTGAGCGTCTAACGACCCTGCCCCTCACTCTGAAAGGAACCAGGTGCTCCAGGGCAGAGCACATCCAGGAACCGGTTTGAGCAAGGGAATCCCCCCACTGAAACACAGAGAGACAAAGACTTGGAGGGGTATAAGAAGAGGACCCAGACACCTAAACTTTAGATCACTTTGGAACTAAGAAGAAACCTCTGCCAAGGAGAAAGCTGAAAAGAACTGAAGAGGAGAAGACTGCCTGCTTGCTGTTTTGCTTTGCTGCCAAGGAGAGGGGAAGGACTTTGCTGTGTCCCCTTCTTTTGATTCTGATCTTCAAGGGCCTGAGAGGAGCTGGCTCCCTGTTAAGAAGTCCCAGGAACAAAAGGACTTCACCACCAGCTCCCCTGGAACTCTGCTGAAGGAGTTCTGACCTGCCTTGGAGTGCTTGCCCAGTCTTGGGGCCTCAGGAGGTCGTTTTGCTGTGTTTGGGAGCTGGGAAGCAGAAGCGTGAAAAAGAGTAACTGGTACCCAACGCATCATCCGATTGCATGTCGCAAGAACGAGAGTGCGAGGAGAATTTCATCGCGGTGTCATCGCAGCACCTGGAGTCCCCGCATCGCCGAGTGCGTCGAGCATCGTCCCGGTGCGTGAAGATTCCTGACGCTGCGAGGGTCGTCGCAGAACCAGTTGAGAGCCGCACCACTGCCGGTGCGTGAAAGTATCCAGCCGCTGCGTGTGTCGACGCAGAGTCCCGTCCCGTGACGCATCGAAGGTTGTGGCGCCAGAAGTCAGCGCTGCGCCGTGCATCGCGCCGCATCGAAGATCGTCGCATCGTACCTGTGCGTGAAGCTTCCCCCGAAGAAACCTACGCAACGAAAGCCAAAGTCATCGCATCCTCCCCCTACAGATCGGAGCCGGCGCATCCACCTCTGCTGCGTGAAGCAGGGCTGCTGCAAAGCCTCCCCAAGATCTCAGGAGTATCGCATTGCCTTTGCCATCTTCCTTGTGATAGCTTTTGGGAACCTTATCGCAACTACAGGTACTGTTGGGCACGAGAGTGTTGCATTTTGTGCATTGAGAGTCGCATTGTGCAGGACACCGACTTTTACATCCTGGAGTACTTTCTGCAAACTCTTGAACTATCTTTAAAGTAATCTTTTTAATTGTATGTTGGTTTTTCTGTAGTATTTGGTCTTGTGAAGTTTTTAGTAAAGATACCTTATTTTTCTAAAACTGGTGTGGAGTAAATCTGTGGTGTTTTCACTGTGTTACTGTGAGTGTTGGTACAAATACTTTACACATTGCCTTTGATAGCCTAGACTGCTCAGGCCAAGCTACCTAGAGGGTGAGCAGGGGTTATCTTAACAGTGTATCCCCCTTTCCCTGACTAGAAGCAAGGGTCCCTACTTGGACAGTGGTACCTACCCTGCCAACTAGAGACCCCCAGATCTAACAAGAAGCCATCAGCAGATTCACTGACAGGAGCTATAGCAAACAGATCATCCAGTTGGCTCTTAACAAAATTTAAAAAGTCCCACAGGGAAAACTTATTATATAACTGCAAATCAAGACCATCTAGGCAAACTAGTATTGAGGAAACCACGAAGCAAATCAGTCAGGAAACCAGACCTTTAACCACCTACAGTATACAGCACAGACAAATCAGAGCCATAATCAATTCCAATTAGTCCATTATAAGAACTGACATGATTTTAGGTGATCTCTTTTCATTCCAGCCCACATTGACTTTTATAAAAGCCAAATCTATGTATAATGCATTGGTCAGAAGCAGTCCGGAGATACCATTTGGGGATTCTAAATCTTAAAAAAACATGGCTAGCACCCAAAAATGGATTTTATAAGTGTGGCTTGTGCAGAGCGTGCAAATTTGGCACTAACACAACCCAATATTCCTCCGTGTTTGGTCCTACCGTTAACCAACTCAAAGGGATATACAATTGCCGGACAGAATTTGCAGTTTATGTTTTAACCTGTACCTGCGGTCTGCAATACGTGGGGAGCACCAAATTCCAAGTGCATGTGCGAATTCTTCAACATCAAAGGGCAATTCTTAACTCTGATATTTCCTACCTAGTGGCCAGGCCCTTCAATGCTGTCCGCAACAAGGACCTGAATTGCCTGAGATATTTTGTCATAGGGGCGGTACCCCCACTAAGAAGAGGAGGGAGCAGAGAGAAACATTTGAGGAGGTTGGAGTCCAAATTCATTTTGGAGCTGGACATACGAGCACCTAATGGACTGAACAATGGGGAGGAACTACATAACTACCTTTAATATGAGTGGGTGGATCATCTAGCTCTTTAATCCTCAATGTATTTACATATTCAGCTGCATGAGACTCCATGTTAGAGGGTTTGTAGATAATTATCATGTTATGACAGCTCCTATTTGAGGGGAAAGGTTTCACCAATTATATTGTTAGCCATACCTCTACTCCACCCTCTCCACTTTATTCCCCTGGGGATCCTAAAGCTTAATTTTAGATCATTTAGGAAATAACTAGCCGGTTAGAGTATGCATGATTTCATTGATTAGGCTGTGCTCATCCCCAGAGAAGTATAATTGCTGCTACCTTTCCTGGTCCCTAGTAGATATAGGTTTTTATTTTAGCACTTCAGCACTCTTTTCTAGCACTATAGTACTTTTTTACTAATCCTGGCACTGTGTGTGAGGAGCACGCAGGCTAGTCGTCTTATCCCAGATTTGACTTAATAGCTCTCATTTCATATGAATGCTTTATTGAAAATAATTCATAACATGGATTTAGACTCGTCATAAATGAAAGGATAATATTGCACAAATGAATTGGCAGTTTCGATATACCTGCACCAAGCACTTTATTATTACTCCAGGTGGAGAGAGCACTTTGTTTTTTCATAGGATTTGAAGAGGAGGCTTGTACTGCATCAATCAAAGTAATTGTAATGGCGTATGGTACACCACTAAGAACTGTGGTTACGGTGAATGTTGTATTGCATTTAAGCAAGTATTAAGTCAAGCAATAAGTTATTTACCAGCAGCATTCAGAATTTTTATCGAAATGTGTTTTTTATATCTAGTTCATTTACAATACTTTTTATGTCGAGCATTGTTGTGATTTGTGTAGAGTCCCCAGAACGGGACGCAGGTAGGCCTCAGCTATGCATAGGCGCGTGCGCAGGCTGGACAATAATTACACCTTACGCTAGTGTGCTGGTATGGACTGGAAGCCTCGAGCGACCCCGGCCCTTTTATTTATGCTCTCCCTGGCCACGCCTGCCAAGAGAGTGTTACAGTGTGTGCATGTCCTTCCAGGCTGTTGGTCGTTAAGACAACTAGACCGTTACATCCTATTTCAAATCAGTTCTTTTCTTTTGCCTCGGAATTGCATCTCCACGCAAACTCAGCTAGCTGGCGATTCGGTTTTGGATTTGGCCTCAGGCTGTATTGGTGCCGGCTTGTGTTCGACCCTCTGGTGGGGGTGGTAGTTCCTGGTTCACTGGCCACACTCTCCCTCCTGTGTTCCGGGCATTTGGGTCTGGCGCGGTTCAGTATCGCGAACAGGTCCAGTGGCCGTAAGTGTCATGTTGAAGTCCAGTACCTGTCCAGAACTCATTTGTTCAGTGCCTGGCTCAGGTACTTCCTTGAACCATGAGATGTATCTGGTTATCACTTCTCCATTCCATTCCACCGTTATAGCTGTTCCATGAGCTTTTTGCACAGACCATAGTCCAGCCTCATATGGGGTGCGGAATTTTCCCCCACTCCTCGGGTTCCGTATTAGTACTTTGCAGCCTGGCCTCAGTGTGCAGAGTTTGGCTCGCCTCCGTTGGCTTGCCTTCTCATTGGTTGTTGTCCTTCTACTTTGGGTAGATGATGCATTATAGGGTTCAGGTTTCCAGCTGTCAGCTACTGGAAAGTTGTCGCGCTGGGGTCCGGCTAGCATCAGCGACCATGGAGATCTCTGGGTTGTACAATGCGGTGTACTGCGATATTCCCGTAGGAATTTCTGTAATTCAACTTCGGGGTCTGTTTGTTCGGCTACTGCTATACGCAAGATCTTATTGATGGTCCCCATGAAACGTTCTACCTCTCCATTGGCCTGTGGCCACTGCGGAGTGATGCGGTGGTGCCTTATCCCTAACCGGGCTAGGAATTCTTTAAACTTGTTCCCTTGAAACGGAGGTCCGTTGTCAGTCTTGATCACGTGCGGTAGACCAAATAGTGCGAATATTTTTGTAAGTGCCGGTTCGAGGGGTACTTGGTGTAACTGTCCACCAGTACTGCTGTGACCCTCCCGTCGGGGAAGCACCCGAAGTCAAGACTCACCCATGACCATGGTGTCGGAGCAGGGTCTTCTGTTATCACCGGGGGCCGGCGATTCTGCACTCCCGGTAAGTTGACACACCCGGCAATTCTTGACTAACTTGTCTACGGCTTCCTCAAGCCCCGGGAACCACAGTTTCTCCCTCATCCGGGACTTCATCCTTCCCGTGCCTTGATGAGTGCCTTGATGACCCTCATGTGCTAGTGCGATCATCCCCTCTTGCAGGCTCTGAGGGATGATGATGCGTGCTCCTCTCAGCAGGATGCCGCACTCCGCAGTGCTTAGCTCATCTTGGTTTCTCCACATTTTCCCTAGTCGGGCCCTCTCTGTTTCATTCCAACCTTGGGTGTCGTGGAGGAACCCATCCCATGATCCTTTTCGTATTCCTTCTGTCGTTCTTTTGATAACAGTGTCCTGCTCCATGTGGGCCCTTATCTCTTCCTTTGATATTGTCTGTGGGCAAGCCCACTGTGAGATCATATTAATGAACTCTTCAGTTTTCCGTTCTTGGTCGGAATCTGTCTCCGCCGGTAGCGCGGGGTGTCGTGACAGGAAGTCCGCTGGATTTTTGGCTCCGGGCCGATACACTAGCTCCATCTGATAGTGCTGAAGTTGTATAGCCCATCATTCAATCCTGGGCGGAGGATGAGGTGCTGACCCTCTGAAGAGGGGGAGTAGTGGCTGGTGGTCTGTCACTACTCGAAACGGGTGTCCACTGACGTATAAGTGGAAATGGTTGCATGCCCATTTGATGGCGAGTGCTTCTCGCTCTATTTGCGAGTAGCGAGCTTCCGTCGCAGTGAGAGCTTTGCTGGCGAATGCCAATGGGGCCCAGGTCCCTGTTTCTGTTTCTTGTGTTAACACTGCACCTAGCCCTACGGGACTGGCATCAACTATCAGCTCAGTCTGTCGGTTGACGTCAAAGTACGCCATGGTCGTGCTGGCTAGCAAGGCCGACTTCACTTTCAGGAATGCTTCCTCTTCCGCTTGAGTCCATCGCCATATAGAGTCTTTCTTCATCAGTTTGCGTAAGGGTTCTGCGATGGTGGCCAGGTTTGGGATGAACCTTCCGCAGTAAGTTGCCATACCCAGAAAGCTTCTGATTTCTGAGGCGGTGTTGGGCGCTGGTGCTAGCTGAATTGCTTGCGACTTTTTGGGATCCACCTTCACCCCTTCTGGGCTGAACACATACCCAAAGAATTCAATTGATCATTGAAAGAATTGACATTTCTCTTTGTGTACTGTTACTCCGTGTTCAGTTAGCCGCTTCAGGGTTGCTTTAAGTCGACGGTGGTGCTCTTCCAGCGTTGCAGAGTGTATTAGGATATCATCACTCACATTGATGACCCCTTGTAGGCCTGTCAGTACTTCTTTTACTGCATTCTGGAATATCTCTGCGGCTGAGGATATCCCAAAGTTCAACCGTTTGTATCTCCGCAGACCCAGATGTGCCGAGAATGTTGTGATGTATCGATTGTCTTTTTCCAGCTTCAGCTGGTGATATCCTGCGTTTAAATCCAGCTTAGAAAACCATTGTGACCGGTTCAGGTCTGCTAGGATGTCATCAACGGTGGGTGTCAAATGTCGTTCCCTTTTGATAGCCTGGTTAGGCATCCTCATGTCTATGCATATCCTAATCTTTCCCGGTTGACGGGGTTTTTCAGCGATCACCATCGGCGAGACCCACGGAGTCGGGCCTGTCACCTTTTCTATGACCCCTTGCTGTTCAAACTTCAGTAGTTCCTGTTCAACTAGTGGCCTCAGGTGAAATGGGATCCGCCGGTGTCGTAGAGCCACTAGTTTTACCGCTGTATCAATATGCAGCTTTATGGGAGGCCTCTTTATGCTTCCTAGTCCTTTGAATAGTTGTGGGAAGGAGTCTAGGATGTCTTCGGTTTGGGTGGTTTTCACGGCATTGGCGAACATGACTAGACTGAGGTCTTCGGCTGTATGGCTCCCAAGTAAGATGTAAGCTTCTTTATCTACGACGTGAAAAGTTGTGGTGACTTCCTGGTCCTCTGATTGGACAAGTACTGACATTTTGCCCCGCAGCGGGAGTGGGACTTGGCTTCCGTACGTGAGAATCTTCACTTTGGATGGTGTCAGCACTGGCTTGGGTGTGAGCGCCTGATAGTGTTGGAGACCTTTGACATTCACAGATGCTCCCGTGTCTATCAGAGCCGTGACTGGAGTTCCAGCTATCTTGATGGCACATGTGGGTTGCGGGCGACGCCGGCGTTTGAGGTCATTTACAAATGACACAAAGTGACATTCTTCCTCCTCCTCTGTTGATGAGTCTTCCAATTTATTGCCGTTGCGAGATTCTTGTGCTCATCGGTCTCGACTGTGCGGGCTCGTCCAGAAACAGCTGTTTCACTTGTCTGTATGGCGGTTTCCGCCCTGATGTTCCTCTTGGCCTCGCGCCTCCCCGGCACACACTCGCGAAGTGATTGATGATGCCACATTTGGTGCACGTTTTTCCTCTCACCGGGCAACTGTCTTGTGGGTGTTCTTCTTTCCCACAATATCCACATTGCGACCTTCGTGGTGTTCTGGTGGGCTACCTTCCACGTGTTCCACGCGGTGTTGTGCGTATGGCATCAACCTGCTCCGTCTTAACGGTTACCATGCACTCTGGCGTGGTATGGAGTGCAGCTTCCATCACTGATGCGCGGACATCTGAGAGTTCATGAGACCTCGCTAGGACTAGTATGTCTTCTAGCGAAATGCGAGGTTGTCGAAGGATTAGGGTCCTCAAGGTTTTGTTTCTGCATCCTTGAATTAACTTTGCCCGTGCTTCTTTGATCGGATCATCTTCTGTGCACGTGCTGGCTAATTCTCGGAGACGGGCATGGAATGCATCCATGGATTCGCCTTCTCTTTGCCGCGCTTGACGTAGCTTGAAACGCTCGTAGGCTGGGTTGAGTTGTGGGTCAAAATGAGCATTCAACGCCCTGACCGCTGCGTCGTAATCCGTCGATGGCCCTGTGTTCGGAAGATGCGCGAATAGTTTGTATATCTCATCCCCTGCAAAATGCAACAGCAGTGAGCGTTTCACTGCTCCGTCGGTTTCTCTCGTGGCAATGAAATAGTTGTCGAGGCGGCTAATCCACACTTTCCATCTGGGTGACGCTGTCGCTGGGTCAATTAGTTCGCTGAATGGGGGTAAAGCGCTTACTTGCGAGTGTATGTGAGCTGCTGGGGTCACGGGTGCTACCGGTTACTGGCTCAGTCCAGCTGCCGCTTGATCCACCATTTGGTCCGCTTGCTCGCGTCTGCTCTTCGTTGGATGCGCTCTTGAGATTTCACCCCTTGCGTGAGGTGTCACCTACTCTGCCTTCATGGAACGCCTCACTGGTGTGCCTTGTCTTTGCTCTGTATTATTCCCTCATTCGCCAGCTGCATCCACCAATGCTTGTTTGTCTGTTATTTGCACTTTGTGCAGCCTACTGATGTTGCCCAGTGTGTGCCCTCTGCAGCGTTTGATGGAGCTTGTATTATTAGCAGGGTGTTTCCCTCTGCATGTCCTACTGCTGGTTTGCTCTGACACTTCTCTCGATGCTTATTGCCTCGTGCGTGTCAGTTACAGGCTGTACACCGCCTTTGTGTCTCTCAGTCCTCGGCCGAGCCGTGAGGTGCTTCGCGCACCGCTGGCAGCGCTAATACTCACGAGCGCGTGTGTTCGCCCGCCAGGCTTACCGGCTTTCAGTCGATGCGGCTGGCCATGCGTAGAGCGCATGCGTGCCTCTTCCTGCTGATGCGCTGTCTCGGCTTCGCTCGCAACTGCTGCCTCCGCCGGTCACGTGCTTGGGGTGATGCCGGCTCACACCTTGGGGCCGCATAGGCAGATGCAGGGTTTCATTGCTCACGGGGGGCACGAAGAGTCACTCCCCTCGGCATCAGTCGCGTGTGTGCCTTACACGTCCCTCCACACGGCCTCCGGCTCGATTTCCGCTTGCAGGGTAAACTTCTCCCTTCTCCGGTGTGGTCTTCGAAGGTGCGACTCTCACCCTCGTCGCCAGTGTAGAGTCCCCAGAACGGGACGCAGGTAGGCCTCAGCTATGCATAGGCGCGTGCGCAGGCTGGACAATAATTACACCTTACGCTAGTGTGCTGGTATGGACCGGAAGCCTCGAGCGACCCCGGCCCTTTTATTTATGCTCTCCCTGGCCACGCCTGGCCAGAGAGTGTTACAGTGTGTGCATGTCCTTCCGGGCTGTTGGTCGTTCCGACAACTAGACCGTTACAATTTGTACTTACATCCATATCAAATTAGATCATTGAAGTCAGTCTGTTTTTAAGGTCTATGCCTGTTTTGGATCACGTGGTGTATATTTCATTTTAAATGTCAGCACTGAAGTGTGTCTCGTTATGTGAGCAAGCCCAGTGAGGTGGGCGAAACGCGTCATCTGGCTGTACTATCAATAAAGTAATTCAATAGCACAAAGTGGAGTCCGTGTCCTGTGGATAAAAAATTTGCATATATATATATATGTCGCCACACTCTCCCTTTGACCAGGGATTATCTCACCGCACTCGCTGCTCTGTTTGTTTGTACGAAAACAATAAATCAATTCTCATCCATAAGTAGTTCAAGGGTGTTTAATTTTCAAGCAGCTGCCAACAAACAACCCCAACTCGTTTCAGTTTCAGCTGAGACTTTGCTCACAGGGGACAAACACAAAGCGCAATTGCATTTCTGCTATATTTAAACAAATGTAACCTAACTTCCTGTTAGTGCCATCTGTTGCATTATGGTATTTGAAGTTTCGCCGTATTGTCATTCAACCCTGATACCACATTTATGTTAAAATTACATTATGAAAACATACTTGCAAAGTGACATTACATGGTTTCTTTTTGTATGCAAAACCCAATTGCGGATTACATCTTTTTTTATCAATGCTGCACTTATTATGTTGAAAACAACAAAGAGAAAGGAATAATCTAAGCAAATAAAAAGAAAGTACATTTTACAAACCATTCCTGTTTTTATCCAGTCAGGCAAATAATGATTTTTTTGCAGAGTTTTATATAGCGCGAACTTGACCCGAATCCAATCAGGTAACAGAGCGCTTTACATAGCACCAGTTATGTTACATGAGAACACACATTCATTTTAGTGAGATTAAGTGATTTTTTCCCAGAATCACAGGATGTTCAGCATCATTACCGAGACGCGAACCCACTTCCGCGATGAACGCCCAGTGCTTAATTTAAGCCGGTGCTTTCCGGTGGTCAGCACCGGCACCTTATGACAGTCTGCCACATGGTCGCGCTGTCCTGCAAATTTAGGTATGAACACAAAAACAGAGGGTTATTTATTCAATTTGCATTAATAATGACTAATATCTGCCTCCCAAGCCATTCTTCTGGCATTGGGGGCCTGCAAAAGTCTGACTTGTCACACTTGTAGGAGTGTGCAGGTTAGTAGCTGTGTATGTACTGTCATTGGCCGCGCTGGCATGGGTTATGTGAGGTGCAAGCTGCAGTGGCCTCCCGACGAGAGCCCCGGCACTTATCCTTTTACAAATTAAGCCCCCCCGTTAGGCCAACTCCTTTCACCTTGGTTGGTTAAAATTTGCTCATGTCAACCCCGGGACTCGAACCCTGGTTGTCTATTCACATTGATGACACTTTAACGCGCTGCGCTATTTCATCTCACTCATTTACGCTCTCTTTGTTTTGAGTGTAAGGTGCCAAAACTGATATTTCCACTATTTATCCCGGCAGCTAGCCTCTGGATTCATTTTTTAATCAGAAATATGTGCTTCCCCTCCGGGAGCCTTACCAATTTTCGAGCAGTGAGGAACAAAGGGGGAGCATATCTTAACTATCCCCATGATGTTAACATTACTGGTTTTGCTCTATCATGATTTTTAACGCTCACGTACTTCGAGAGTTAATTTAAATGAAATTAAATTTGAATTTGATTAAAATAGATTAATCATGCCCTCTAGTGGGCCACTGCACTATTTGTACGCTTGGTTCATCTTTGTGATATATCTGTATATTACTTCAATTCCACCCTTTCTTTGTTGCATCTTTTATCAATAACTTGAACTAGTTTTTAGCCTTCATTTTAAGATAATTCCTATCGAATAGCCATATGTTATATATCATTCCTTCATTCTATGTCGCCATAAACCAAATGCAAGTTTCCTTATAACATATATACAATTATACAATTAAAACCAGATTTAAGGGAGGTTCATTGTTCATGTCAGTATTGTAAGTTCCTAGATTTGTCTATAATGTCACTAAATACACACAGGCCTCATTTTATTGTCAAGTTCTATCAGGTCAAATGTGCTTATGTGTGCATCACAGATGTGAGTGAAGCTCCTCATCTTGATTCAACCCTCTCGGGGTCAGAGTTCGAAAATTGAGTATTCCTTTTGTCGCAGGATTTTCTCTCTGTTTCCACTTGTTCCACTTGTTCTACGGTATAAAAAGATATTAATTTCCAATTGCCGTCATGTCTTTTTTCCATATGTTTTGCCATCATGAATGATGTAATATGTGACGTCTTCAGCAGTGCATTGCGGGGACGCGAGTTATAGTTAGCTGAACTAACTATAACGACCGAATTTCTCTGGTTTTGTATGAGTAAAATATCCAACTACCTATAACATCCCTGAAACCTGTGGTTTTTTTCAGTGAATATATATAGATATATCTATCTATCTATACATATATGTATATATATGATTCCGCAACGCCCTCAACTGGGAGTATATCTTCACTGACCTCCAATGAGACAAGTGAGGGTGAACAAGATCAGACTAGAGCAAGACCAAGAAGAGAGAAAAATGTAGGATGGGTTGCACAAAGAGGCAAGAGAGGTACAGAAAAAGGCAGGAGGGGTGCAGAAAGAAGGAAGAGAAGTACAGAAAACGCCAAGAAAGGTGCAGAAAGAGGCAAAAGAGGCACATAAAGAGACAACAGGGGTGCAGAAAGAAGCAAGACAGGTGCAGAAAGGAGCAAGTGAGGTGCAGAAAGAGCCAACAGAGGTGCAAAAAGAGGCAACAGAGGTGCAGAAACAGGCTAGAGAAGTGCAGAAATAGGCAAGAGAATTGCTGAAAGAAGCAACACAGGTGTACAAAGAAGCAAGAAAAGTGCAGAAAGAGGCAAGAGAGATGCAAAAACAGGCAAGAAAGGTACAGAAAGAGGGAAGACAAGTGCTGAAAGAGACAACATGGGTGCACAAAGAAGCAAATGAGGTGCAGAAAGAGGCAACAGACGTGCAGAAAGAGGGAAGAGAGGTACAGAAAAAGCCAAGAAAAGTGCAGAAAGAGACAACAAGGGTGCAGAAAGAAGCAAGACAGGTGCAGAAAGAAGCATGGAAAGTGCAGAATGAAGCAACAGGGGTGCAGAAAGAGGCAAGAGAAGTGCAGATACAGGCAAGAGAAGTGCACAAAGAGGCAAGAGTATTGCTGAAAGAAGCAACAGAGGTGCAGAAAGAAGCAAGAACAGTCCAGAAAGAGGCAAGTGAGATGCAAAAAAAGGCAGGAAGGTACAGAAAGAGGGAAGACGAGTGCAGAAAGAGACAACAGGGGTGCAGAAAGAAGCAAATGAGGTGCAGAAAGAGGCAGCAGACGTGCAGAAAGAGGGAAGAGAGGTGCAGAAAAAGCCAAGAAAAGTGCAGAAACATTGTGTGACACTCTTAATTTAACTGTTAATCCTGATGTAGATGAAAATTATTTTTCAAGTGTAACTAAATTTTGGGTGCAGGTGGGAATGTCCCTCTGACCTGAGGGCGTAGAATTATAATTAAACTGTGCGCTGTTTGAATAATGAACAACGTCCCCGAATTTTGGATAAGCATTATGTATTTACTAAAGTCTACGATCTGTAATCTCTTGGATCATTGAGCCTTTATTGTTAATCTTTTCAGAATGATACCCCTGAAGAAGGGCTTGGACCCAAAATGCATCGAGCATATGAGAACATTTAAATAAGATTGTGAATAAATTTAAAAAAAGAAAATTGGTTTGTATGAAGACTATCCATATATGTGATGCAACATTGTGGAAACAGTTCATTAAACAAGAATTTACCAAATACAATCATTTTCATCATTAAGTTTATTACAAACATTTTAAAACACGGGCGATTCGCCCTAGACGGAGTGCAATGTGGGGATGTTGTTCATTGTTCAAACAGCGCACAGTTTAATTATCATTCTATGCATCAACCAGGTATTGCGGTAATTCCAGGAATGGTGATCTTCCCAAATAGTGGAAATAAATGTTGTTCAAAGAATTACAAGAAAATGAAAGTAACGCTTCACTGGCAAAATCGGTAAAGTGGCGCTCTGGCAAAGTCTGTAAAGTGGTGCTAATGTGTGTAATTGTGAATAAATCTAATTTGGCCACTTTGCAACCATTTTGCCTAGCTTTATTTCGTTTTTTTTTTCTTCGTATTTTGTTCCTTTTTTCACCGTTGTCCCAGGGCTGCATTTGGGAATGTATAAATGACTCTGTTGAGCTCAATCCTTCATTAAACAATGCATTCATTACTTCATTTTGACATGGACAACACTACATGGCAAGTGCTTTGGGAGATTTTCTGTTGGCTGTGGAGTTAAACCTGTAAAGAAATGTTTTACACAAACCCAACAAGGGAAAAATACTTGTTTTCCTTTCACTACACCCAACCCCACAAAGAGATGAGCAAAATACAGAGCAGTACAGGGATTTCCAATGAAGATTTTATCACAAATACATGGCTAGGTTTCCTCTTGAGAAACAGGAGCGGTTCCAGACCAAAATGCATATATGAATTACACCTGCAGTAAACCTTTGTTGATGTCCTGAAGACACGGTGCATCTGAGGAGCACAAGGATATGCTTGGACGCCAGGGACATGATATGCTATAAATAAAGCGTACCAGCTTCTGGGGTGTTGCGGACTTGACGCAATAGCAAGGACCGCAGCCAGGAGACTGGAGTTCAGGGATAATAACAAGACGGGGAGGAGGGGCAAGATTGGTGAGAAAAGACGAGGCAGAGAGATAGAAACGATCAGAAAGAGAGGAGAAAAAAGTACAGAAGGAAGGAAAGGGTTAGCAAGTGAATGGAGGGGCTGGGGTATTGGTGGAGGGTAAGAGAAGAGAATAAGAATAGAGAGTTTAGATATTAATGAAAAACTCAGAGATGGGATATTAAGGACACAGATCGGTGAACGGTAGCTGGTGAAGTAAAGTGGTCAAGGAAGGCTGGAGGGGGAGGGGAACCCAAGTGGGAATTGGAGTGGGAGGGAAAATGAAATTGAGGAGAAAAGAGGACAGAAAAAAAGGAGGGGGTAAAGATTACAGTGCTGTAGAGGTGAGTCTGAGCCTGAAGATAATCATATACAATTTGGGAACGTGATAGCATGTGTGTGGGGGGAATTAAGGGTTGGAGGGGTTAGTTTTTTAAGATGTATTAGTGGAGAGCAGTTGTTATTATTGTAATGGTTTGAGACTACTTACTTACTACATACTTGTCCCAATAAAGCATCACTCGCCAGTGGCATTTATTGTGTACCATTTCGTGCCAAGAGTGAATGAGGAGCAGAAAGGGACAACAGGTAGAGAGCAGGGGAGGAGTGCATGGATGGAAGGGAGAGAGCAGGGAGGGAGTGTATAGATGGAAGGGAGAGAGCAGGGAGGGAGTGCACGGATGGAAGGGAGAGAGCAGGGAGGGAGTGCATGGATGGAAGGGAGAGAGCAGGGAGGGAGTGTATAGATGGAAGGGAGAGAGCAGGGAGGGAGTGCATGGACGGAAGGGAGAGAGCAGGGAGGGAGTGCATCGATGGAAGGGAGGGAGTGCATGGATGGAAGGGAGAGAGCAGGGAGGGAGTGCATGGACGGAAGGGAGAGAGCAGGGAGGGAGTGCATGGATGGAAGGGAGAGAGCAGGGAGGGAGTGCATGGATGTAAAAGGAGAATTCAAAGGAGAGTGCAATAAGACAGGGTGTGTTTGGTGAATGCAAGGAGGAAAAAACATGGAAAATGAGAAATGTGCGGAAGTATGGATAGAAGAGGCTATGCGGCAAGGGTGAGGCTTATTATTTTCCACAAATCGTAAGAGTATTTGTTCTATGAAAGCTTACTGCTGTTGCCGTGGGGAGGGTTGAAGTTAACATTAGACCATATCCATAAAAAAAAAAAAATTAACATAGGGCCTGAGGCCGGCCTGACACTTAACAGTACTGAGTCAATCGTGGCAAAGCTGGAGACACTGAGGGGTGATGAGTGACAAGAGGTGGAACCTCATTGCCAGCCTTCTCTGCCCGAAAACATGTATTTCCTCCATGTCTGTTCAGAGAAAGGGTTTGTTTTCACCCCTGCAAGAAGCAGCTCCGTGCTGTAGCCTGCCAGCTATTCCATCACCCTCCTCCTCCCCACCCCCTCGGCCACCCAGGGGCCCCTGTTTCATATTCAGGACACATCCACACAAAGCAAGTCTGGGCTGCACACCAGAAAAGAAACTCTAACAACAGATGAAAGCATTATCGCCCTCTCCCAGCTTTGAGAAAGTGGGAGGGGGTTGTCCAGTTACCCCACCACAGCCTTCCTTTAAGGGTAGTAGAAGTGCTTTGAAATGATAATGCACAATTACGAGGGCAATCATGAAAATGAGTATTTCACTGCCAAGTGGGGATGCCCACAAATAAAACAGAAGAGTAGAGGGGAAAAGAAAGATATCGGAGTGCATATAGGCTCAACTGCATGCAAAATCCGTCCACTCAAGCAATTCAGAAAAGCTCTCCAGACCTCGCTATTGGAATGAACAGATCAGCATGAATGAATGAAATGGCTTTTATATAGCGCATGGCTACCCGGAAGCATCCCAGTGCTGAACAGTAGCTAGAAGCACAACATCCTAGGGGAAGAGCCAGGTCCTTTGCTGTTTTCGGAAGGGGAGATGGTTTGGCTCCCTACGAAGGTCCAATGGGAGAGCGTTCCAAAGCCTGGCAGCGTTGTAAGAAAACAACCGGCCGCCACTTCTGGCCTTTTTAATCCTGGGAACAACTGCTAAATAGAGTTCGACCTGTAAGGGCAGATCATGGCTTTATTAATCGAAGGTCCTCTCCCTTCCAGAGACCTATGGACGACACAGAGAGCCTTAAAGTTAATTCTCTCCTGCACCAGGAGCCAGTGGAGGGAGCGTAACGCAGGTCTTGCAGAGCAGCAATTTGGGGTCCCTGTCAGTAGTCTCGCTGCACGATTTTGTATAACTTGCAGTTTAGCGACCACTGATTTCGGTGCCCCTAAATAGAGGGCATTGCCATAGTCTATCCTTGAGAGGAATAAAGCCTGGATCAGCAGTTGTTTTGCTTGGAATGGTAGCAAGGAGAGGACTTTGCGGATCGTTCTAAGTAGGTCATAACATGAGGCTGCCGTCTTCCTAGCCTGTACTTTGAAAGTGAGGTCCTGATCTAGCTAGACTCCCAAAACTTTTATCTCAGTTTTTGGGGCAGGCACCGGGTCCATACACCGCGGACACATTGTACTTGCTTTAAAATTTAGGGGGTTGCCGAGAATCATAAGCTCAGTTTTTTCGCCATTGAGCTTTAGGTGAGACAGGTTCATCCATGAAGCAGGCTGCAAACTCTAGCGCCTTGAGATGCTCGCGGGAGATTTCCCACGCTCTATATGATTGATTGGCTTCAGTATGCCACTGTTGAGCTGTCAGTTTACACTTCAAAATCTGGGGGATATTGTCCAAAGCCTTCACATCCCTTAAATCTAAAATCTGGAGTGGAATTAATCTGTGAGTGCCTAAATCAGGTTGGTTTCGCAGTTGTCAGTCTCTCTTCTAGGCACATTTCAGCATCGCAGCCAGGGTGCAGAGGGCCCTGCAACAGCAAATGGAAAGGGTGCCCCGGCCTCCGGGTTGTGTAGTAAGACATCCATCATTGGAATACAGTGGGCCCATCACCGCTCTGAGCCCCTTTGCCGCGGCGCTGCACCTGCTGCACTATTGGCAACCACACCCCTACATTTCTTCCTGCAGAAGAGACAGATTTTTGAAGAAAAATTATTGGTGTTTATATTCAACCTTATCTATGTTTGCGGTTTATTTTCATCGCCTACCGAGTCCTCTACTTGAACGAGATTGCGTACCTCGAGTGTTACTTTCATTTGCATGAATAGTAGAAGTTTGTAATCCTTCCACTGGTCGCAGCAATGATCTTATTATGCGCTTGGATATGCTATCGCTGCCGGTGTGTCCGGCACTGGCATCAGCACCGATCATGTTTATTTGGTCAACATGAAGAGATATTTTTACCATAACAGCATCTCTGCTCTTCACCTTGCGTGGGGTGCATAGCCCGGCATTCTGCAGGAGCTCGGGTCGTCCTTTCTTACTTCTGCTGTAGTTTCGAGCCTTTACGTCTGCCAGCCCCCAGCAGCTGGTAGTCAGGTGTGCCAAAGCGTCTGAGGCTCCCTTTCTGTGCAGTGAGGCAGCTGTGGCTGGGTGCGCGCCCTCGCCTCACACAGGGCCCGGATTGCTGCTACAATGAGCGTGCATGAGTGCAGAATATTTATGTATCTTCGTTCCAAAGTCAACTAAAAACCTATTGTTCAATTAATTTTCTGAAAATACCGGACGTCGATACATTTTGAATGGTGAAAGGTGCTAAAACATGCCACGCCGTACGGACTGCAATTACAACTGTGCACAAGTAAGAGCTTGCGCTACCTACTGGATGGAAGACAGGCAGCTGCAGGAAGAAGCTGGCCGGGACAGGCTCCATGGCTCTCTTGACAGTCGCCCACAAAGCCTTCGGCTAGTGCCGCAGACTGTTCCTCGCGCGCGCACCAGGATGACCTGATGCGTGGCTCAAGTTATCAGCAGCAGCTGGTGTGAGTCACATGAGCGGGTCACGTTGCTCCGAAAAGCATAATTAAATAGAAACAAGCATTGGCAATGCAATAGGACTCGCTGAGACCTATTGCATTGCAACTAGCAATGCGTGCGGGCGACGAGGCATGAGGGGGCAGCGGCAAGAAGGCATCGGACTGCAGGAGGAGGGGGGCCACAGGAAGAAAGTTGTTTGTGCTGTGAAGGGGCCAGTAGCCGTGGAGGGACACAGATGACTGACATGGCTGTTATATGGAGGGACTAACATGCTTAAAACCAATCGGAAGGCAGCATTTAGAACCTAAGCCAATGAAGAAGATGGGCCGGAGAGTGGGGCTTCCGCAAAGCTTCCACACTATAGTGTATACTGCATGCCTCGCAAAGCGATGGCAGTGCATTCGAACTGCAACGCTAGGCGAGACCTAAAAAAGTGGCGAGGAATCAACAGAGCGTTCTGTATAACATAGGAGTAAACCCATCCGGTCTTGTGCTTTACCGGACTGGAGTTGTGCTGTTGCTGAAAATCTCTACTTGCATAGGCAAATCTAGCTCTGTAATTGGTCAGATAATCGTGTCTGTAGATGTGAAGAGTATAGATATTTTGTAATGTTCTCCCTGAGCAGATGTGCGGCCTCATACTAGTCATTATAATACAGACTAAACTCCTGTGCAAAGTCAGGGTCTTTTGATTTCTGTCCAATCTTTTATTCCTTCTGTCACCAGTGTAGCTCAAAGTTTACGGATCAATAACCGACTCACTTTTTTCTTTTATATAGCAATTTTGTTTAGTCCACGAAATATTCTGCCTTACCTACGTCTACTGCTTTTACCAGTGACTTAATCACTCTTACTTGCCTTCATCCCGTCATAGAACTGGTCTGTCCCTTTGTGCACCTCTCTAGTTCTTTCAACTGTCTTTCCAGGCGCTCTCTAACCTCAATTCGAGTTTGATTTTGTCTAGATGAATTGGTGTAAGCACTCCCTTCAATACTGCCTTTAAGGCTTCCAAGAGCATTTCCTGACTAATAGTACTTACCATTTTCTTCCATGTATATGCAAATGGTATGTTCTATCTATGCTATCACTTTGCCATTGTAAAGGAGATTCTTGTTTAATCTCTTTCTCCTATTGATGAAGACAGTCTTTGTGGCTGAAAAGGTCAAGACGATAGGGGTATGGTCTCATAGAGCAATGTGCCAGATCTCAGAGTGTTCCACAATCAGTATCAGTGTATCACATATTAAAACGTAGTTTGATCTAGAATAGGATATGTGTGCCCCTAATAAGTAATGTTAATCAATTTCATCCGTGTGCTTCCGCTGCCTCTGCCATTTGACTATCTTAGGGGCACTGGATGGTCTCAATGTTGTGTGCAGGGCTAGGCATGCCACTCTTTACATAGGGCCCTCCCTGTCACAACACATCCTCCCCTTGGTGTTGCTCCACCCTGACCTTCGATGATGCCTACTAGCCAGCCACCCTTCGTGCATCACTATGTGTGCACCCATTTTCTTTATCGCTGGCCCCGGTTGTAAGGCCCAACGTTGCAACGTATTTTCTGGCTCTCCAGTTTTGCAGGCACACAGCAGGTGTCAATAGCTCCTTTCCACCAGAGACTCAATCAATTCTGCCCCTTTAGTGTCTTAGGGAAACAGAGCTCACCCGCTTTTTTAAGGGGCTTGGAGGAGTTTTTGAGAAACATGGCTACTACATTCCCTTACTAGGCCATGCCAGCATATAACTACTGTAAATATCTAAACAGACTTCAGTAACAGAAATACATAGCTCGGATTAGTTCCCTACCAAGTTTTGTTCACACCAATTTTTCTTGGGCTATTCATCACAGAAGTAGTTCTGACACTTAGCAGCATTAATCGGACCAAGGCAATTATATGTTTTCAAAACTGAACATTTTACTTACTAATTTGAGTGTACAAGAACACATTTTGCTTAAGGCAAATGGTATACATTTCACATCAATTGAGAGTTGCATTTGCTGTAGCTATCAACCAAGAGGTGTCATCACAATTTGTATTTGCTTTTCTGCAAGGACTTGTACACATACAATTTGAGAGCATCAAAAGAATGGGAGCACAAAGCAAGAAAAGTAGCCGCCATACCTTCTGCACCTTTTTCACGTTAACGTCACTGCATGCTGTGCATTAGCTTGTCTTTTATGTATATAGATATATATATATATATATAGATATTTTTTACAATCTGAAAAACACAAAACATAGTTCTACTCCAGAGGGGCTTGGTGTATACCAAAGATGGCATTTAATGGTCTAAGGAATGTGAGACTTCTTGATGTGGAAAATAATGACTTGGAATATACGCAGCGTCACTCAGTCTTTACTTCTTTGTGTAAGAAAACCCATTGTTTTTCACTTGCTTTCGGTTAAGCTTTGCCTTTTCCAGTCAGTTTGGGGATGGCTACATATTTTCGTTGGGTGTTTCGAATGATGTGAACTGAATTGAACTGGGTGGAATAAAACCGGATTGCAGTGAAGGGGCGTGGCTTGAACGCCGAAGAAAATGGCCGCTACCTGCCGGAGCACCGTGACGGAGTAGCGTGTTCGACTTCCCCCAGGGCTCTTTTTCTTCACGGCGGACTTTTATACTTGTGGGACCATGTTCCCTATTCTTGCCGGCATCGACTGGGATGTCAGGGACTTTTAATGGATAGCGGAGTTGGCTGAAATTTGCTTCCTGTGTCTGCCGCGGCGCCGTGAATGCCGCGACCGCCATTTTGGATACTCCGGTTTCCCGCGCTACGTGGTTGAAGGTTTTCCTCACATCCACTCACTCATGTGACTGACGGTGAGCGCTCTATGGCCTCAAATGGTTTGCATCTTGACTTTTTTATTTCTCCTGACGTCGTGATGTGGTATTTCTGACTTTGTCTTTGGATACATTAATACAGTGGATTGCTCGCTCCATCCTCACTGACCAGATTTATAAACGCAAGTTATTCTATTCACATCTCTTGTGTCCCGTTTCTGGTGTTTAATGGCAATGCCTCGCACTAGCCGTGGTGGTGCCCAGCAGCCCAAATCCTCGTCCATGGCAGACCCTAATCCTTACAGTGTGCTGCAGGAGTCTGTGGAGGAGCCCGGTTCTGATTCTGTTAATTCTGCACTTCTGGCTTCCGTTCCTTCATGTTCCAGTAATAAATCAATCTCTAAGATTCCCTCTGCTTCTTCTTCATCTTCTGGTAAAAGAACAAAAATTAACCCTCCTTCTCCTCCTAATACTTCACCCATACTTTCAATGGAGCTTTTGTTGGAAGAGATTCGTTCTCTTAAGCCATACATGACAGAGACTAACTTTCGCCTTCAACACCTTGAGGATAATTGGTCAAATACTGAGAAGAGAGTTGATGCTCTAGAGATTCATGCCGAGTCTATTCAAGCTGTTACAGACCACATTCCTGATATGCGAAGGGAGATCATGCATCTGACGCAGCAGGTGGAGAATTTGGAAAACAGGAATAGGCGTAATAACCTACGCATTTATGGCCTTTCGGAAGGACTTGAAGGTTCTGACCCATTGCTATTTTTCCGATCTTTTTTACCAAAAATTCTTGGATTTCCTGCAACACCCCCTCTCAACATCCAGCGGGCTCACCGCTTGGGTCACAACCCGGGCTCTTCTGCTTCTGCTTCGTCCTCTCATGTGAAACCTAGAGGTATTATCTTATATTTTTTGGAGTATACCGACCTACTCAAAGTCCTACAGGCTGCCAAGCAAAAAGGGAAGATTCTTTGGAACGGCTCTAATTTGTTCTTTGCCCAAGACTATTCTAAAGCCACGGCGGATCGTCGGAAGAAATTTTTGGACATGAGGCCTGCTCTCCGCAATTTGAACGCTCGATATGGTTTATTTCATCCATGTTTGTTTAAAGTCACATATCAGAACAAAACAACTAACTATGAGGATCCTGCGCTTCTTCAGCATTTTTTGAATACCTGTAGAGATGAATCTATGGACATGTCTCGATCGTAATTTTGGTCAACGTATTGACATTTGTTAGACTTCTCTGTTTTATGTTCAATTTTTGCATTCTCGTTTCTATGTTCCGTATATAACTTTGGTGGTTAACATTTTTTCTTCTTTGTTTTCTTTTTAGACACACTATTCAGTCCCTTACTCCGTCCTTACTCATTGTCCCTGGAGGTCGTCGTCCTTCGTACCTTCGTCAGTCTTGGAGTTGTCCGTCTTGGTATGCTGCCTTTTCCCATGAGGCTTCACCCTCCCCATCCTCAATGTTTGTCTGTGGTATGTCTTTTTGATATATTATATTGGGTTTTTCTGTCATGTCCTTTTGTTCTTTGTTTTTCTCTTCAAGTACGGGCGTTATTGTGTATTGTTTATTCTATTATTGACTCTTTCTCATTTTTTCCTTTTTCCATTTCCCTCTCCTCTCTTTTCGTTTCTTATTCTTACATTACCCGGAGTGCTGTTGTTGTTTCTTTGTTTCTTGTTCTAATCCTCTCTGTTACCTCTCTCTCTCCTTCTGCTCTGCTAGTTGTCTTCTTTTCTCACTTTCAGTTTTGTTCATCTCGTACTTCTTTATTGCACCTTATTGCTTCTCCTCCTGTGCTAATGTCACTTCTTTCCAATTTTTATATGATGATTTTCTGGATATTTATTTACTTGATTGTCTCTTGCATAAGTGATATTTTTTGTTATGAAGTATATATTTAAATGTCATTAAATATATTTACTTGGAATGTTAAGGGTTTGGGTTCTCCCATTAAGCGGCAACGAGTTCTGTCGCATTTGGCAAATTTAAAGGGAGATATTGTCCTATTACAAGAAATTCATATACAAGAGGCTGAAGTTACTAAATTACGCCGTAATTGGGTAGGACATGTATTTGCATCTCCTGGCTCAGGGAAACGTAATGGTGTTGCAATTCTCTGTCATAAGCGGTTAAATATCAAAGTTATAAATCAAACCAATGATTCTGATGGTAGATGGGTCATTGTATCTTTGTTGATTGATAACATCCCTTTAACTATTTTTAATGTGTATGCTCCTTCTACACATGATAAATTATTTTGGCCCCAGGTATTAGTCTCATTGATGCAATCCTCTGATGACTATCTCATTTTAGGAGGGGACTGCATTATGGTTATGGACCCTATTTTAGACCGAAAGTCTCATTCACGTTTTTCTCCCTCTTCCATGCACACTCAATTCACATCTACTATATCCCAACGCTCTCTGGTTGATTCTTGGAGACTCTGCCATCCTACACTCCAGGAATATACATATTACTCACCAGCTCATTCTTCACAGTCCCGGATTGACTACATTTTTGTTTCTAAAGCCCTGATCCAACACATTGTCACGATGGCCGGGGAATTCTCTCCTCAGGATGACGCTGAAGCTAATGGGGTCCACCTCCCATCCGTCCCCAGTCCGGAGAACGTGTAACACACACGGACTATGGAGACAGGTGGGCGAGGGAAGGAAGGGAAGGAGCAGCTGGGAGAGGGACCTGAAACGAAACAAGCACACCGTCAGACACCCGTCAGTAGTGACCCACTTGTTGCCTCCCCCTCCCCCACTTCGCAGTGATTTCTCACCTGTTACCTTCCAACCCGTGGTACTGAGGGTTCTCTGGCCTGGCCTGCGTGACGCTCAGTTGAGGTTAGCACTGACGTACAACCGCAGAGCCAGGGCGGACCCTTGGGATCGGACCGGAAGGGCCGAGGGACGCTGCCTACTGGGAGCAAAAACCAGCACTTGAACGGCAGTGCTTGATGCCCCCCAGAGCGCGTCCCGGATCAGGGTCACTGCCAAAAGAACGAAGAAATCGCCTCCCTGAAGGCTAAAGGAAAGAACAGTACTCACAGTTGTGCAGTGCTGAAAAAGGAGCGGGCGCTGCTACTCTAAACCCGGAACTCCATGGGCTGAGGAGCGCCCCAGTTCGCGCTTCCACTCTGGACCCGGTTCTCCGTGGGCAGAGGAGCGCACCAGTCCGCGCTACTACTCTGTACCCGGAACTCCGTGGGCAGAGGAGCGCGGGGAATGGATGAGGGAAGAAAACAGGAACGTGGAAGGTTTTCCAGACGCGTACCAGCGTCGGGGCTCACCGGCGAGGTTTTCACCTTCGCGCTACCACTCTGGACCCGGTAATCCTTGGGCAGAGGAGCGCCGATGGAGTTTCCCGGGAGTCTGGAACGTTGAGGCTTGGTAGCTCCCCGCGGTCTTCCTCGCGTCAGAGAAGGCTGCGAGGTAACACCGCTGGAGACGGAGAGTCTGGATACAAGGACGAGGGTGAGGCCGAGGACGCAGGGCTGGAACGTTGCTTCCGGAACAAGAGTGCGAACTGGACTGGCAGGAATCATCGGCACCGCTTGGTGTTTGTTGGCGGTTTTTAACCGCTGTCGCGCTCGGCGCAGGACACGTGGGGCGTGTTCTGCCGGGCGTCTTGGGAAACGTAGTTCCCCCGCGTGGCGGTGATGCGAGCGGTGTGCTACCGGTTCTCGCCACCTGACAGTACACCCCCCTCCCCACTGAGTCAAGCACCGCGAGGAGCACCGGGCTTCCCGGGGCAGCGGCGGTGGAAGGCAGCCACCAGGCGGGGGGCGTAGATCGCCGACGCCGGCTCCCAGGAATGCTCTTCCGGCCCATACCCCTTCCACACCAGGAGGTACCACACCCTGCCCCGCACCAGCTTGGAGTCCAGCACCTTCTCCACCACGTACTCCCGCTCATGCTGCACCCAAACCGGAGGAGGGACTCGTTTCACAGGACAAAATGAGGGTTTGAGCAACGAGACGTGGAACACGGGGTGTATGTGCATGTGTGGTGGGAGACGGATCTGTACAGCCACGGGGTTGACGTGGCGAACCACCGCATAGGGGCCTATAAACTTGGGATTGAACACACTGGGTTTCTTGAAGGTGATGTGTTTTGTGGACAACCATACTTTATCCCCCTGACGGTACACGGGATTGGGCCTACGGTGCTTATCGGCCTGCGCCTTGTACCGGTCTTTTGCTATGCGGAGGTTTTCACGGGCCGTTGTGAGGGTCGAGCGTATCTGCGCGAGTCGGTGTTGGAGATCGGGCAGAGTGACGCCAGAGCGAGGGAGCAAAAAACGGGTGAAACGAGGGTGAAACCCAGAGGAGAGGTAGAAGGGAGTGTGTTTTGTGGATGCATGAACGGTGCTGTTGTAAGCTATCTCAGCCACCCATAACCACTCCACCCAGGCTTCCGTGGCCTTGTTCACATAGCAACGGAGGTACTGCTTCAGGGTTTGGTTGAGGCGCTCGGTTTGACTATCGGATTGGGGATGAAAGCTGGTGGACAGGGATGATTGAATCCCCAGCTCGGTGCACCAGACCTTCCAAAAGCGGGCGGTGAATTGGGACCCCCTGTCCGACACGATCTCCAATGGAAGGCCGTGGAGCCGCACGATGTCCTTCAACATGAGTTTCGCCAAGGCACCCGCTGTGGGTATCTGCTTGCACGGGATGAAATGTCCCATTTTGGTGAGGTAATCGATGACTACCACAATAGCCGTGCAGTTCTGATCTTTCGGCAGTCCCACTATGAAATCGACGGAGATCTTTTCCCACGGAGTCATAGGGGTTGGTAGTGGACGCAGGAGGCCTTGTTGCTTGCAGTGGTCGGTTTTCATCTGAGCGCAGACGGTGCAGTTCTTGACCCATCTCAGGACATCTGGTCGAACCGACGGCCACCAGAACTGTCGCAGTACCTTTTCCAGGGTCTTGGAGCCATCCATGTGACCGGCGCTGGGGGCGTCGTGACACCAGCCGAACACGAGTTTTCGGAGGCGGAGTGTAGGGACTAGAACTCGGGAGCCACACAGGGGGATGCCTTGCAACAAACGCCACTCCCTGTGGCTGCGCAACCAGGACGACCAGGCGAACGATTTGATACCCCGTTTCACTCCGTCGAGGAGCGATCTGGTTTCCACTCTCCCCACCACGTTGTCGGGGGTAATGATGGCTCGTTCGGCATCTGCCAAGGGGAGACAGGTCATACCTTGGCGGGACAAGGTATCCGCCTTTTGGTTCTGGGTTCCCGGTCGGAACGTGACGAGGAAGTGGTACTCCGTGAAGAAGAGCATCCACCGTTGTTGTCTGGGGGTGAGATGCCTAGCAGACCGCAAAAACTGGAGGTTGCGATGGTCGGTATAGACCGTGACCTGGTGTTGCGCCCCCTTCAGCCAGTGTCTCCATTCCAGGAAGGCTTCCCGAATGGCCAGCAGTTCCTTTTCGGCGATCGTGTAGTTCTTTTCGGCGGGGTTGAGTTTTCTGGACAAGTAGGCCACTGGATGGAGGTGGCCGGTGTCTGGATGCCGCTGTGACAGAACCGCCCCGACTGCGATGTCAGAAGCGTCCGCCTCCACTATGAACGGGAGTTCAGGTTTGGCGTGGCGTAGGACCGGAGCGGTGGTGAATGCGGTCTTGAGCTGCTCGAACGCTCTCTGTGTCTCGGGTTGCCAGGAAAACGGAACGCCTTTGCGAGTCAGTCTCGTAAGAGGTGCCACCAGTTGGGAGAAATGGTGGATGAAGCGCCGGTAGAAGTTGGAGAAGCCGAGGAAGCTTTGTACTTCCTTGACAGTTGTAGGTGGCGGCCACTTCACCACGGCTTGCACTTTCCGATCCGACATGACTTGTCCGGCGGGAGTCAGGAGAACGCCCAGGAATTCCACTGTCGTCACGTGGAATTCACACTTCGTGAGCTTGCAGCATAAACGGTGCGCGCGGAGGGCTTGCAAGACCTGTCTCACGTGGACGACGTGTTCCTTCGAGTTGGCCGAATAGATAAGGATGTCGTCGATGTATACAATGACGGATTTATCCAGGTAGTCTCTTAAGGCCTCGTTGAGGAAGAACTGGAAGGCGGCAGGGGCGTTGCAGAGCCCGAAGGGCATCACGAGGTACTCGAATAACCCATACCGCGTCTTGAAGGCCGTCTTCCATTCCTCCCCTTCTCTCATTCGAACCAGGTGGTACGCCCCACGGAGGTCCAGCTTGGTGTACAGGGCTGCCTCCCTGACCTGCTCGAGCAGCACCGGGATCAACGGCAAGGGGTATTGATTCTTTATTGTTACTGCGTTGAGCGCGCGATAGTCAATGCAGCAGCACAACTCACCGTTAGCCTTTGGGATGAAGAAGAGCGGAGAGGCTGCGGGCGATCGAGAGGGGCGAATGAAACCCAACGCGAGGTATGTGTCCAGATACTCTCGGAGGTGGCTCGTTTTGGGTCCTGTGAGAGCATAGACACGGCAACAGGGGATGACAGCTCCAGGTTCCAGGTCGATGCGGCAGTCATATGCCCGATGGGGTGGTAGCTCTTCGGCCTTCCGTTTGTCGAATACGTCCGCATAGGCGCTATACCATGCCGGGAGCACCACGTCTTTCTCCGCTGCCGTGGCGATATGTTGCTGAGAGACCAACGGAGGGGGTGGAGGCGATTCAGGCACCGCACAGTGTTGACGGCAAAAGGTGGAGCAAAAGGAAAGGGTGTTCGCGGACCACTCTATGGTAGGCTCGTGCTTTCTTAACCAGGGTAGCCCCAGAATGAGCTTGCACCGGGGAGCTTTGATGATGTTCAAGGCCAACCATTCGCCGTGGGTCTTCCCGATGGTCATCCAGAGGGCTGGGGTGACATAACGGATGGGCCCCGAGTCCAACTCTTTCCCGTCTACTGCATAGACGAGTTCAGGCGTGTGTTTGGGGAGAAGAGTGACCCCCAACTTCTGGGCTTCGGTCTCGTCCAAAAAGCAGCCTGTGGCACCAGAATCGATCATGGCCCAAATGGTCCGAGTGGTATGGTCTATCACTACTTGAAGCGTGAGGAAGAAGTGATCCGGCTCTGCCTCAGCATCTGCTTCCACCGAAGGGATGGAGTGGTAGCTTGAAGGCTTCCCTTCGAGGTCCTTCAAGCCCGGGCATTTCCCGCCTCCCCATCTCCCGTCACTGCCGCGGCTTGGCCTGCGCGAGGTCTCCCGACCTCAGGTCGAACAGGACATTCTCTGAGGTAATGGCCTTTCTTGCCACAGTACAGACAGAGGCCCTGTTTCCGGCGGTAATCTCTCTCACTCGAGGTTAGGGACGCTCTCACTGCCCCTATCTCCATGGGTTCGGGCCGGGCCGGCCCGTGATCAGGTGCTCGCGCCAGGTCCGAGGACGGAGGGGGCCTTTCCTTTCTCCTATGGTCTCCTTTCCTTTCTCGGAGGCGGTATTCCAACCGCGAGGCAAGTTCCATCATCGCGGCACAGGAGCGTGGTTGGGGATCTATTTGTGCAATGACGTCCTTCAATTCTTCCGTCAACCCCCTGTAAAAGATGGCTGACTGTTTTGCTTCAGGCCAGTCAGTTTCCGCTACCAGCCTCCTGAAACTGTTGAGGTATCCGAGAAAATCGGAACTGCTCTGTTTGAGGTCGAGAAGATCGCGGTCCGCGGAGAAGGTGTCGGCTCGTCGGTCGAAGGTTTTCTCGAACTCTTCGCGGAATGTATCCCAATCATAGAGCAGGGCGTCGTCCCTCCTGACGATAGGAACCACCCATTGGGCCGCTTCTCCTGACAGGTACGAGATGAGGAACGCTACCCTAGCCTGGTTAGTAGCGAACAGCTTGGGCTTACAGTGGAAGTTTAGGAGGACCTGAGTCATGAAGACCTGTACTTTCTGCATATCCCCATGGAACCGTTCAGGAGGGGCCAGGGGAACATGTGCGGGCATCTCTACCACTACCTGGGGCATGGAGGCTGGGCCTATAATCCCGGCATCAAAGGGATTCCGTTGGATACGGTCCATCCGGGAGTGAAGGGCAGCAGTTTCCTGACGTGAGGCGGCTAGTTCACCCTGGACAAGAGCCAGGGCCGCCACCACGTCCTCTAAGGTGGTCATCCCCTATGACAGCGTGATCGGGAGGAGCGGTAATTCGTGGGCCGTTGATTCTGTCACGATGGCCGGGGAATTCTCTCCTCAGGATGACGCTGAAGCTAATGGGGTCCACCTCCCATCCGTCCCCAGTCCGGAGAACGTGTAACACACACGGACTATGGAGACAGGTGGGCGAGGGAAGGAAGGGAAGGAGCAGCTGGGAGAGGGACCTGAAACGAAACAAGCACACCGTCAGACACCCGTCAGTAGTGACCCACTTGTTGCCTCCCCCTCCCCCACTTCGCAGTGATTTCTCACCTGTTACCTTCCAACCCGTGGTACTGAGGGTTCTCTGGCCTGGCCTGCGTGACGCTTAGTTGAGGTTAGCACTGACGTACAACCGCAGAGCCAGGGCGGACCCTTGGGATCGGACCGGAAGGGCCGAGGGACGCTGCCTACTGGGAGCAAAAACCAGCACTTAAACGGCAGTGCTTGATGCCCCCCAGAGCGCGTCCCGGATCAGGGTCACTCCCAAAAGAACGAAGAAATCGCCTCCCTGAAGGCTAAAGGAAAGAACAGTACTCACAGTTGTGCAGTGCTGAAAAAGGAGCGGGCGCTGCTACTCTAAACCCGGAACTCCATGGGCTGAGGAGCGCCCCAGTTCGCGCTTCCACTCTGGACCCAGTTCTCCGTGGGCAGAGGAGCGCACCAGTCCGCGCTACTACTCTGTACCCGGAACTCCGTGGGCAGAGGAGCGCGGGGAATGGATGAGGGAAGAAAACAGGAACGTGGAAGGTTTTTCAGACGCGTAACAGCGTCGGGGCTCACCGGCGAGGTTTTCACCTTCGCGCTACCACTCTGGACCCGGTAATCCTTGGGCAGAGGAGCGCCGATGGAGTTTCCCGGGAGTCTGGAACGTTGAGGCTTGGTAGCTCCCCGCGGTCTTCCTCGCGTCAGAGAAGGCTGCGAGGTAACACCGCTGGAGACGGAGAGTCTGGATACAAGGACGAGGTTGAGGCCGAGGACGCAGGGCTGGAACGTTGCTTCCGGAACAAGAGTGCGAACTGGACTGGCAGGAATCATCGGCACCGCTTGGTGTTTGTTGGCGGTTTTTAACCGCTGTCGCGCTCGGCGCAGGACACGTGGGGCGTGTTCTGCCGGGCGTCTTGGGAAACGTAGTTCCCCCGCGTGGCGGTGATGCGAGCGGTGTGCTACCGGTTCTCGCCACCTGACACACATTACCCATTCTGAAATAGGCTCTATTTTAATTTCTGATCATGCTCCAGTTTCCTTGCGCCTCGATCTACTTCCCCCCATAAAAGGTACTAGGAGATGGAGATTTAATAATTCTCTCCTATTAGATCCCAAATTTACCCCAGCTTTCCTTGAATTTTCATCCATATTTTTTACTGAAAATGAGTCTCCTCTGGTATCCCCTCAGGTAGTATGGGATACTTTTAAAGCTGCTTCTAGAGATTTCATTATCTCGTTTGTTTCCCGTAAAAGGCGTGCTGCATTCCATTCCTTACAGTCAACTAATACACAAATTAAGCAATTGGAACATTGTTATTATTTATCTAAATCTCAGTCTGACTTAAATAAACTTCTCAAGGCCAAACTCTCCTTTAATAAACTCTCCACGGAATCTGCTAATTTAATCCTGCTTAAATCCAGTGCCAAATATTACTGTTCGCAAAATAAGGCAGGCAATCTTCTTGCCAAGTATCTCAAAGTTAAGCAAGAACGCACAAAAATTGAGTCTATTGTCTCCTCGTCGAATCTCACTCTTCATAAGGATGAAGATATTCTGACAGAGTTCACTAATTTTTATCAGAATCTCTATACTCCGGAATCTCCTCCTTTGTCAACAGATATTGCTCATTATTTATCTTCCATTCCTTCTCCTTCCTTTCCGGACACAGACTTTGCCCCATTAGAAGCAGATATAGGTCCTAAAGATATCTTAGAGTCCATTCGGATAATCAAAAAAGGTAAAGCTCCTGGACCAGATGGCTTTACGATAGAATTCTATTTACATTTTGCTAATGTCCTTGTTCCCAAACTTCATCAACTATTTTTATTTTTTATATCGTCCAAAAAGTCTGAAGGATCTTTTCAAGAGGCCTTAATTTGTCTCATACCTAAGGACAAAAAAGACCATACTTTATGTAAAAATTATAGGCCCATCTCTTTAATCAATCTGGATTATAAGATCTTTGCAAAAATTCTTGCGCTCCGCCTTGATAAAATTCTACCTAACATAATTGGTAAGGAACAATGCGGTTTCATTAAAGGTCGTCATCTTTCGGACAAGACTCGTCTCTTTTTTAATGTACTAAGTAAGTCTCATTCCTATCCACATTCTTTAGCTGCTGTTGCATTAGATGCTGAAAAAGCATTTGATAGGGTTAATTGGCAATTTATGCTCGCAGTCCTTACTTGGTTTGGTTTTGGCCAGAAATTTCTTGCTTATGTCTCTTTATTGTATTCCTTTCCTAGATCCTTTATTTTAGCTAATGGTCTTGTCTCCTCTTCGTTTCCTCTCTTCAGAGGTGTCCGACAAGGATGTCCTCTTTCTCCTCTTCTTTTCATTTTAGCATTAGAGCCTTTCTTGATAAAAATCCGTATGAACGTGAAAATTACTGGTTTCCCCTATGGGGATAGGTATTTGAAACTCTCTGCCTATGCGGATGATATTCTCTTATTCATTTCCAATCCACAATCATCTATTCCATCCTTTTTATCGGAAGTATCTGACTTTGCGAAAGTTTCTGGTTATAAGCTCAATGTTGACAAATGTGAAATTCTCCCTCTAAATAAATTTTGTTTTCATGCAGACTTCTTGGCTTCTTCTTTTCATTGGAGTCCGGTTAAGATAAAATACTTAGGCCTGTGGTTCAAATCCTCCATTAAAGACACTGTAGCACTTAACATCAAAAATCTACAAACAATGTTACAGGACTCCACAACTCGTTGGCATCCCTTGTTTTTATCCAGGTGGGGAAGGCTGGACTCAATTAAAATGATGTTAGTTCCCATTATTTTGTTTTACCTTTCTAATCTTCCAGTTAATATCCCTAAGTCTTGTTATAAGAATATATATTCTACGCTGTCTAAGTTCTTGTGGCAGCATAAAAAGGCTAGAATGTCTTTTGCAAAACTTAAATGTCCTAAGCAGTTGGGTGGAGTTAATTATCCGGACTTTGCCTCTTATCATTCCTCATTTTTCCTTAAGCATTCTGTTCCCTTATTGTCTGAGCAGGAATCCGATACCATTTCAAAACCTTTATGGGTTGAGATTGAGTCATCTTTTTTCCATCCTTTTACTTTTGAGGAATTTGTATCGCTGTCCCATATTCCCAATAAATTTTCTCTCCCTATTCTTAAAAACTCTCGGAAAACTTTTTCTCCTCTCTTTTTGGGAGGTTTGGATGATCGTTCGCGTTTTTTACAATCTCCCTTGTGGTATAACCCTCTAATTAAACTTCGTAATAGGATGCTTTTTTGGAAGGATTGGAATAACCTTGGTATTAATTGGACTCATCAATTGTTTGATGAAGGCACATGTATTCCCTTCTCTACCCTTCAATCTCGCTTTTCTTTGCATAAATCATTTGAATCCAAATATAATCTATTGAGTACGGTTTTGCAGAACAGTTATGACGCTCTTTCTGATTCCACCACTCGCACTAATTTATCCCCTCTCTCTCTCCCTTGTTTATTGGCTTCTTTTTCTGCTTCCCAGATATATACAAAACTAAGGGATACCTCTGATGCTCGAGATAAATCTAAAACAGAAACGGACTGGGAATCAGATGTAGAGGACACATTTTCTGTCTCATTATGGCAAAAGGTCTGGACCAAGATAAGGAAATCCTCTAGAGCAGCGAATACAACTCAAACATTATTTTTTATGTACAACAGACTTTTGATTACTCCTGCCAAGTTGCATACAATTGATCCTTCCATTCCCTCCTCTTGCTGGTCTTGTTCAGCATCGTGGGCAGATCTTAAACACATGTTATTTAGCTGTCCGAGGATTCATAAATTTTGGACGGATGTGTGGTCTCAGATCAATAAGATTTTTTCCACCTCTTTCCCTCTTACACTTTCACATATCTTTTTAGGTAGTCTCTCAGACATATGGTCCTCTTCCACCACCAACACGTCCATTATTGATTTACTTCTAGCTGTAGCGTTTCAGCAGATCACTAAGTCTTGGAAGGATACCTCAACTGTTTCCTTTCAGGCTTGGTGGTTTGGAGTCTGTTATCATCATAGACTTGACAGAGCCTATGTTTATCCCATTACACTTGCCATTAAACGTGATTTATTATGGCTTCCCATTACAAATTTTTTAGATGTGTCTGCTCGATCCCTACCCCTACACAACCCGTGTACAGAAGAAGTTCCCAAACCTCCATGACAGCATTCCTGATGGTTTCATGCACATACTATTATTGCTTGTTTTACTACTATTTTGTATATTTTTTTATTGGAGGAGTTTTTGTACGTTTGATCCATTTCTTTACTCTTTTGTATAACTTTGTATGACAATGATTACACTCCCATTGCAATTGTTCTTGTTCTATTTGATGATGCTTTCTGCACTTCTCCCTTCTACTTCTTTCCCCTGTCTTTTATTCCTTTCTCTTAGTTATGACGCTCTATTTTTCTACATGAGATGAGTTTAATATTATGCTTTTTTGTTATCCTGTTGTAAATGAAATTCAATAAACTCTCCTTTAAAACTTTAAAAAAAAACGGATTGCAGTCCTTTGACCCCCTTTGTTCTTTTCTTCCCCAAACTACCTCCCTCATGCGTCCCCTTTAAACTGCATTTGCCTTTTTTCCCTTTCCTAGTTCTCACTACTGGACCACTTGCCACGAGGCCTTACTTACCCTATTTGGAGCTATATTCCTCTGTTTCTACCACATCCTTTATCACCTGTGCACCTTTTCACTCAGCCCCACTCATTACACCTTCCGCCCTGCTTTCCCTCGAGCCCTAGTCCATGCTTTCTTACTCGGACCTCCTTTCCTCACTTTGTCTATTCATTTGGCAGTAACTCTCCCCTTAACCCTTTTTTATTTCAGAAAGAAAGGACTTCGGGGTGTTTCTCTTTTCTGGATAGTAATGCTCACTAATTCTTTGTTTTAATTTTAGTGACCCCCCCCCAAAAATGCATTTTCCTTTTTTTTTAAGCAGAGTGAGGAGGACAATGAGAAATTGTTCTATTTTTTCAATTCCTGTTTTAGTGTTGTCTTTTTTCGGCTCCCTCCCCCTCCTTTTAACAAAATATATTTTTGAATGAGGTTATGTAGTCATGAATGTATTACCATTATCAAATCGCAGTAAACCATCACAACATACAACGTGCTATAATTCTACAGAGCATATACCACAGAAAATCTTTCAAAACTATATATTTATTATTACCGAAATGTTCATGGTTAAGATATGAGCTAGTACTTGACAAAAGAAAGTGCCAAAATTAAATAAATAATATTATCACAGTAATGACATTTTGAAAAATACTTTTCAGCACTTTTTAACCACAAGTTTGGGCAGACACACTAAAAACAATATTTGGTTTCTTGTGTTATAAATCTTTCAGAAAGCACCATAGACTCATCCAAAAAATGAACATTTCCAAAATATCTTGCCAATAGTAACTAGGGCCCTAAGTCGTAATATGTAGGTGGGCTGAGTCCTTTGGTCTTTCCTAAAATTTCCCTAGGCATGGCAACACTTGAACAGCACAGAGAAGCTCGTAAATGAAATCTCCATTATCAGGAGTGTTAGTGTATTGGCTAAAGTGAGTGGGCCATGGCCACAAACTCAACAAATCTTTCAAGAGTTGAGAGCTGATAAAAAAGAGAAGAGTTTCCACTTAGCATCCATCACCCAAAAGGAGAAGATTGTGGTCCAAGCCAGTTTCAGGGCAGTGCTAGATTTTTTGGAACGAGAGCCGAGAACCCAGGCCCTCCGTGTCCTGTAACACATTTAATCACGATCATTGCGGATTCATCTTGAATTACCACCGTTTATTTGGCACAGGTGGTGTTCCCACTCAGCTACCAAACCTGATGAGGAAATTTAGCGAGTTGTGATCATGATCTACCAGCCGCAGAAATAGTTTTTTCTGATAAAATGCTTACTTAAGTTTAACACAAGACCTTCTGAGCTGAATCTTAACATTTTCCCCACTGCCACACACACTGGAAGACTCTGTGAATCTCCCCTGGACAAACAGCTTATTTGATCAGCCATGATCAGCCCACCAATAATGAAATCTCGGAAAATAAACAGTCCACATTGCACACAATGCTTGTATAATCTCCCTTTTCTGCACAATTTCAAGCCATGCAGTTAAATGCTTCTTCTGCGAAACGCACTGTATGAATCACCGCATGCCACAACCTTGCTGGCTTTTTTCCTCCCTTACACAATACACTTTAAGCAAACAATGCACGTCTACCATGAAGGTGAAGAGTCTGTCAGAGCCAAGCCTATGAATGCCTTTTTGTAAACTGTGCCAGCAGTGCAAGTAATTCTGATTGGTGTTGCTCATCGGAGATCAAGTTGATACATACCCTAAGAGGAACACCGAGATACCGCTTCATACCCGATAACACAAATCAGTCAGTCGAGAACATAACAAGTAAGCGCAGTGATGCGAACCTCTGAGAATGAAAACACTGGGATATGACGCCTTCCGACTATCAAAAGAGGCCAACTATCATTAGTGTGATTTCAGGTCATGTTTATGTAGCAGCACATTCCTGGACTGTGCAGACTGGGACAGTGTGTAGAGGACATAGGACCTTATGTACGCAGAAGACACAGAATTGGAAACCCCCTTCGATACACCAGGCTCATGGTATGCTCGTGGGGGTCTATTTCTTAGTTTAATTATAGCAATGCAACACAAATTAAAGATGTAATGCAAACTGGTTCACTCTTTTCTGTCCTCCAACTGGAGACCCCTCTCACTTAATTAATCAGCATGCAATCACTGCAAGTGTTTGGCCACCTGGATTGTCCACTAGAGTCACAACAGTGGGCCTGTCACAAATGGGTTACACGGATTCCAACGTCATTGGAAAGAACTCTCAAGGGCTAATGTAGATGACCAAAGATTTAAGCTGCACCAACCAAGTCCATAAGTAAATATATATTACGGCTCATTTAGAACTTCTACATGGATTGGTTGGCTTCAGTGACAGCAAATTAACATTATTCATTATGTTTTAAACCGAATGCCAGGAACATTATGCCAGAATAAGAAAAGGGCTTTTAAAATCGCATTAAGCGATCTATCAGCAAAGGCTCTCCTTTTAAACTTGTTAGAAATATAGTCAGCAGTGCCAATGAACTACTGCTTCTTGGGGCCTGCCAGTTAAAACAACACTCTGCTCTTTCCCTGAAGAAACTCTGTTATACGCTCTCTGTAGGGTTTTTGAGGAAGGGAATAAAAACAGCACAAGCTCACCTGTCATGAAAAACAGAAACAATCGCTAGACTTACATCAACTGGAGGACAGCCAAGCTCCGACTGCAGTTTGACCATCGCAGTTCAACCCCGCCGGGAGAGGCGAGAGCAGAGCAGCCTGCCCGCATGAGAAGAGATTCAGGCTGGGAGCATGCATGCACGTAACTGGTTCCTGGCTGCCACATCTCTACTTCACAACTGCGACGAGCTGCGAGACAGCCCACGGAGTCACTTCTATCAAGTGCCACGCATCACAAGTTAATCTAACGCAACCAGAAAGGATACCCACATCACCGCATGTAGTATGATTTGTCACGCATACCAGCTTTTAGATGACAGCACACTAAATGTTATTTTTGCAAGTAACACATTGCCTGTCTCCCAAAGTGATTAAAGGCATTAATTGATGTGATAATTATCTCTCAGCATCTTTGTCTCGGATTTATACTACTGGCTTTACACTGCTGCTCTGAGGTTTATCTGATGTGTTTCCCAGAATGGCCAGCCAGAATGCCTGATAGGTTAAGTTGCCTTCCATGTTTTATTTCTGAGACTTGGGTCTGCGGTGCAGTCTCTGACACCAAAACCTAATAAAATAAGCATTGGTTTTTCGCCCTGCTTTGCAATGCCATTATGAAGTAATGTGCCAGTTTTCCTAACCACGACCCCCTTCCTGACAGAAGCCAGTGGCGAGGCTAAGGCAGTGGGTGGGGACATGTATGTGTGCTCATGCATGCGTGTGTATGCATACACACAGGTGGTGCAAGAGTAACATATGTGGTATGTGTTTAAACCATCGCCACTTCTTCCTATATGTGATGAAAGTCCGGACGTTTGCACTATTCGGCTATAGACAGATCATCAATATTCGGTTCTTACCATTGACCACTGTCAGTCACTGGGCGCTGCTCAGTTTATTACTTGGACATCATCTCGTCTGCATTGTCCTTGAGTGTGGTGGTGTCATAAGGAAGTTCCTGCATTATATTGCTGTGTTCATGTCAATGATGGTGTCTACCAGTGGTGGTGTTACTAAGGGGGTGGAAAGAGAATGTCTTTTGAGTCCATATGGCAGATGTAATTAAGAGCCAATCACCATAGGGTGTCAGACTTTATTTATAGGAAATTCACACACCGGCATTGGTGTCACAAAAGCACTCTTCTTGGCAGATCTCTTGACAAGGTCGCCAGTAGGTAGTTATAGTTAGGACCTTGTTTTCATAGGAAAAGCGTTTTCTGTTTTTTCAAAACTAGTGGGGCGCTCCGGTCAGCTCCTGTCTTGAAAGTTTCGGGGTGATTCAACAACCGGGGCTGAGAAAAAAGGGGGGTCCCAATACGTGTTTTCCTCATCTAATTTTCCATAGGAAACTTTAGACACAGCTACAGCCAGAACTGCTGAACAGAATTACACCAAATTTGGAAAAAAGGTAGTCCTTGGTTCAGAAAGAGATCTTTTTTAAAATGGTGTAAATCTGTTCAGTAGTTTTTGAGACATTAAAGGAAAAAGATCTTTATATATGCAGGCAGGAACCAACCCACCCCAGCACGAGCTTGGCTCTAATATTAGAGAGTATTTCTCAAACTGTTCAGGACGCAGGAAAAAGGAGTCGCACACAGATTTTCTTTTGTTTAGGAGGTTGTATTAAATGACTCGACGCGTTTCGACAGCACGGTCTTTGTCAATAAGTCATACAAGGACCAGGAAGTGGCAGTGTCATTTCAAGCATTTCCTGTTACAAATTAGTAGACATAGAAAACACATTGCATATATTACTAGCCTGCATGCTTCGGAAGATCTTCATGGGGATCCCCACTGAAACCAGGAAAAGGGTCACCCAGACACTTGTCAACAACAAGCTTGACTACGGCAACGCACTCTATGCCGGTGCCACCCAAAAACTCCAAAAGAAACTGCAGTGCATCCAGAACTCCTCAGCCAGACTTATCCTGGACACCCCCTGCTGCAGCCACATCTCCGGTCACCTGAGAGACATTCACTGGCTCACAATCAACAAAAGAATCACCTTCAAGCTCCTTATGCACGCCTAAAAAGCCCTTCACAACACTGGACCTACATATCTCAAACACAGCCTCTCCTTCTACACACCCACCAGACATCTCTGCTCCGCCCAACTGGCACTGGCCACTGTCCCAGGCTCCACAAGTTCTCAGCTGGAGGAAGATCCTTCTCCTACCTCAACGCAAAGACCTGGAACTCCCTGCCTCTGTATCTCAGGCAATCACTGTCACTACCTCAATTCAGGAAGGACCTCAAGACCTGGCTCTTCTACTGAACTGCAAATATCTGGCCTGCACATACCAGCTACACCTAAACATAAAGCTGCTACAGTATCACTTGAGTTCCATCCTGACCCTAGCGGAAAAATCAGCATGGCAGTATATCGGCTACAGAGGCTGTCGTCTGAGGAGCTCAATCAAGGAGGATCTTGTACATCTCATATGTATCTGCCCTGAAATGGCTACTGACAGGATTTGCCTAATTAAAGGCACACAAAAAATTAACAGGATCCCCACATGTAGGCAGGCTAATATCGCAAAATATCTCATGAGATTCAAACAACAAATAGGTAAGCTAGAAATGTGCGGAGTACGGCGCAATGGCCCATTGACTGCTAGAGAACATTTCCCTACTTCCTCCAAGGGTCAGGGAGAGAACCTATGTCACACCATCAGGCTAATTTGTCTTCTTATATTGCCACAAGACTGTCTTATGAAACTGGTTTGTTTACGCATAGATTGTCATTATTCTGCTACTTCAAGAACAAAAACTATGGGGCCTGGTTGATAGCCTGGGTGAGGATCCATATCAAACCAACTAGCCAGGCTAACCTGGCTCCACACAATATGACTGCACTAGAGTACTTTATAAAGCTGGTGTACCTGTGTTCATGTCATTATTAACCTACTTAGCTGGCTGGGGCCAGGCTGCTAGCCTGGAAGAGGATCCACACCACACCCCAAGGCTATCCTGGCTCCACTTGACTTTAAAAGAGCGCTTTACAAAGCTGGTGCACCTTTTTAGTATCAAATTTTTAAGTTGGTCTTTTTTTACTTGAATGATTGTATGTTCTATTACAAAGGTTTTTATTAATTGATGCAAATAAAGTTTACTTACTTAATTAGTTAACAAGGATCTCATTACAAGATGCATGTTAATTTGAGGTGAAAATACCTGGGTCAGACAATTTCCGCCAGTATCTCCTCTCTTCTCCCAAGTTACCAGGCATCATGAGTTTGGATCCAGGATTAGGTAATACCATGTCGGACCAAGAACTTCCAGGCCAACATTGCACAGCGGGCCTTTTCCAATGATATTTTGGCTATGAGCCTGTTAAAATGTCCACAGAGACATGTTTGGTTTCACCATGTGCGTTCCTGAACCAAGTAAACCTCATACTTGGACTGGGCAACATCCCTCCGAGGATGGCACTCCACCTGAATCATTATGGGTCCCTCAATGTACCACACCATACCAAGATTTCTTTTTATTCTTTTGCAGTTTAATAAAGCGCAAACTCACCCTGAGGTTATTGAAGCTCTTGACATGAGCACCAGTTTCATTCATATGTTGTTGTACCTGACCTCCTTGGTGTGGTTTTCCCTCAGCTTTTTGCCTTCCATCCTCCTGTGCTTGCTGACTTTGCCTTTGCTGGCTTTAGGACTGTGCATACTTCACCACTGTGCTAAAGTGCTTGTGCTCTATCTTTTAAACATGGTATTGGCACATTTAATTTACTTGTAAGTTCTTAGTAAATTGGTACTAACTGTACTCATAGCCTGTAAATTAAATGCTACTAGTGGGCCTGTGACACTGATTGTGCCACCCACTTAAGTAACCTTTTAAACATGTCTTAGGCCTACCATTGCAGCTTGTGAGTGCAGGTGTAAACTGTCATTTCGACCTGGCAAAATACACATTTTGCTAGACCTAACCCTTCCTTTTTAATACATATAGGTCACTACTAGGGTAGACCATAAACAACCTAGAGGGCAGGGTGCAATGTATTTAAAAGGTTGGACATTTGCTTTCAAGTTTTAAATGTCTTGGTAGTGAAAAATTCTTATATTTCCTTTTTACTACTTCAAGGATTGCCTCTCTCATAGGATAACATTGGCTTGATTATTCCATAACTTTCCATTGGGAGCAGGTAGGAATGTTGAGTTTAGTGTCTAAAGAATTGCAATATAAAACTCTCTTCAGTAGTAAAGTCAAATTTTAAGTCATAATTCTGAAAATGCCATTTTCAGCACGATACATCATCTCTCAGCTCCACTTCGAAACCGACGCAGTGTGATGAATCTCCTCACAGTTCCACTTCTGAATCACTGCAGAGCAACATATCCCAGACTCAGGATCTGGCACCATAACCCGTAGTCTACTTGGAACCGCTGCTGGTAACGCATCATCGATGCAGGCCATCACACGCAATCCCCTTGTTGAGAGCATCCTCAATGATGACGCAGGACTCTGCCTCTTAGCCCTGCTGCTTCTTCGGAACCACCAATGCACAACGCATCTTCGACACAGGACTTTGCATCGCAAGTCCTTCATTGATGGAATCCTTGGCGATGATACAGAACTCTGCATCACAGCTTTGCTGCTCCTCAAAACCGCCACTGCACAACCCATCTTCGATATGGGATCTTGCAACGCACCGCAACCAGGATTTAAGGTACTATGTTCAGCATTTGTAACTTGGTCTGTGTATGCGGCTCACACTCCATCACGGTCGGCTTGAACTTGTGACTCAGTATGGTGCAGCCACGTAACCACAGTTGGCACTTTGTGCTTCCAGACGCTATTTTCACTTAAAACTTTAAAACTGAATATGTCCGATTTTAATGATTCCATTTTTGTCGTTATGGTCTCAAATTATTTATTACATTTTACTCTATTTTTCTATATTGGTGTGGAATTTTTCTTGTGTTGTGTTTTCACTTTATTACTGTTTTGCAGTGCTGCATAATATTTTACACATTGCCCCTAAGTTAACTCTGACTGCTTTGTACCAAGCTATCAGAGGGTGTAGCACAGGCCAGTTTAGCGTTTGCTTGTGTTTCACCCTGATTCCGATTGTGGTTGATGCTTGAAAAGGGGGTTTCACCCCCCTCAACCTGTAACCCAATTTCCAACATATAAATATATATAGTTTTTAGGCACTGGGACATTAAGTTATTTGCCCAGAATCCCAGGATGTTGAGCCGATGCCGAGTCTCGAGACTGGTGCCCTAGCTGCAAACTCTGCAGTGCTGGCTGCAATACTACTGCCTCTCCCTAAGATGCCACCCATATGACACTGGAATACCTTGTTACACCTTAAGCCAACAAGATGTAATGTATATTCTTGCAAAGTCACGAAAACATGAATGAACTGTTAGTTAAAAAAAAAAATCTTGTGGGGGTTACAACCTCTGTGAGGGGTGAAGCTGTTAAAATTCTTAACTTGACAACAGTGGAATATTTTATGCATTCCTCTTTAAAAATGCCTGTAAAATGAATTCTTTTTAGTCAGTAAATAGAAAACCCAAATAAATAAATACATACATACATACATACATATACATACATACGTTCACTTTTTTCCAAAACTTTATTTAGGAGTGGGTCGGGTAGCAACTCGCTTGCCATGCTGGCTCACTTGGTGCAGTTTGGAGCTGGTGATGGAACAATTATCCAGTGCTTTTTTCGTTTCTCGTTCTAGCCCTCGTTATTCTCAGAAGGAGAAACTCATATTTAGAGTACTGTGGTCGTTTAACTGGATAAGCATGGTCGGTGACTTGTTTTTTCACGCTAAAGTCATCCCACTACTGTACACCACACTTTGCCAAAAACCTAATAAAGCCTTCTGTCTCTTTGGACATCTGTGATCTGCCCACTATTGTTATATTGGATGAAGACCAATGTAACCTTACTTAGTACTCCCACCTCCTGCTCTGCGGTTAAATAATGGCAGATTAATCATCCCTACAAGCATTTGAGCGTGTCATTATCCATATCTCTTTTCATAGTTTTAGAATTACTCGTTAATGTAAATGTTCTAACATGTCTACATACTTTATAATGAGGATGCCGCTTCATTTACTTCACAATAGCAGGCGGCCTGTGCTGAGCCTCCTAAACTGCTGAAATAGTGCATTCATCAGTGATGCGCATTATGATTTTTCTGCTAATGAGGGAGGACCAGAGGGGCAATTAGTGCTAGTTAAGGGAGGAAGAAAAAGAAGAGTTCAGGGAACAACTTATCTCCTTGTCTTAATTGAACCAACGTCGGAAGTAAAGTGTTTAATTCCAATTCCTTTTTTTTCTTTACCTCTTGGTTCAATTATTCTATCTTCTAATAACATGGTACACAATGAATGCAGGGGTTAATTCAGGTAAAGACCCGAGAGGCCTGCCTCCAAATGCATTACTTTTGAAAGACAAGCAAAAATATACAGGAACGTTAATATAGATACAATTAGTTTTCTTTATTTTTTCAAAAGACACCAGTGGATATGGATTTAATAAGTAGTTATTCCTCACTGCTTTGCATAATTTTACATATTTCTCAGAGAAGGGAGCAGGGCTGGTGGAGGATAGAGAAGGCAGTAACTGCCTTTAATCCTGATTAATGTTGCTAAATGAGTGACATCCAAAATACCACTAGTATTTTCAGATCCCAGCAGTAATGTACCTGATGGAACTTCTTTCAGTGGGTATCTGGGGACTGGCTGGCAGTGGGGTACCTGCTCTGCATCTATTTTCTCTGACTCTGTGTGTCGTTAAGCCAAGGAGGCTAACGACACGCCCTGCCACTTCCTTGTACATATCCCCTCAGGTCTTTAGTTTTTTGTGAAACAGAATTTCAGATGGTGCATTCTTGCCTGAGTAGGAAACCAGTGGAGTTTGGCAAGGGCAGGACCTAAAGACGAACGTCTTGGGATATTCAGAATAATTCTTGCTGTGGCGTACGGAGCCCTCTGCAGCATTCTTGTCCTGCCTTTGGAAATACCAAGATAAAGTACATTACAATAATCCAAGCATGGCACTAAAAGCACCTGGATGACCGACAGACGGCCCGCCCACACCGTCAGCCCTGCACACGCAGTCACAGACCCTACCCAACCAATCTCTTGAAATACCGACCACATGATCTCATAACCAGCCCCAGCATCAGGTATACTGTCGCAGTTTTAGGTCGAACCAAATATGATAGGCAATCGTGAGTCACAGAGGTGCCTTACCCATACGACGTTTCATACCCAGGCTAGAGTAACTGGAGATGTTCTTCCATACCCGTCCCCTAGGTTATATCCCCGTTCCACCCCAGTTCCTGTGCCATATTTGGAACCTGAGACAACAGGGTATACACATCACGATCTATCTGTACGTTATGCATGCTCCCCGTTGACGTCTCACCAGTGTATACAGATGATATGTACCACCATTGGATGTACAGTCTGACATAACTATTCAAAAACTTTGCATGATGTACAATGTGTGAAATATGAAAATGGCAATAAAAATATGTTTAAAAGCACCTGGATGACCTTTTTCCTTCCCCTGGGAGTGTTTACCTGCTTTGCACCAATCAATACACTGTACCACTCAAAAAGGGCTAGTTCCAACAATGAAAGAAGCACACAGTGGTCCATAGTGTGACGGATTGCACCCAGATAGTCACTGGGAAGCCAGCCATCAATGTCAAACCTCAGAAACCATGCATTGTGCAGTGCCATGTGTTGTGTGTAATGTGCGCCATGGCTAATTCCCCTAGTGAAGTGTCGAAAATAAACAAATCTTTAGTAGGAAATGTGACACTGTAGTAGAAAACGGGACACGATATTAGTAAACGTGACACTTTAGTAGGAAAGGTGACACTATAATAGTAAACATGACATTTTAGTAGGAAAGGTGGCGCGTTTGTTGTAAACATAACACCGTTATAGGAAAAGTCCGTCTTTACCTGAAAATATGATGCTTGAAAAGGAAAGGTTACACTCTAGAAGGAAAGGTGACGCATTTGTAATAAATGTAGGAAAAGTCCACCTTTACCTGAAAACATGATGAATGAGTAGGAAAGGTGACACTTTAGTAGGAAAGGTTAATTAAGCCTTTGTAGCTAACGTGACGCTTCTGGACGAAAAGTCCCACTTTACCTGAAAACGTGACGCTTCAGTCGAAAGAGCATCAGTGCCACAGTGCAAATGCTCCCTATGTTAAATTGATGTATGGATTAGTGACTCCATGATTGGCTTATTTGGTTTACCTGTCAGACTCTAGTAAAGTGCACTGCGTGTGCCCAGGGCGTGTAAATCAAATGCTGCTGGTGGGCTTGCAGCACTGATTGTGCCACCCAGCGGAGCAGCTTGTAAAGTGTGTCTCAGGCCTGCCATTGCAGAGCCTGTGTGCAGTCTGGTACTGCCATGTTGAATTGGCAAGTGCACCCACTTGCCAGTCCCTAAACCTTTCCTTTTCTACATGTTAGCCACCACTAAGGTAGGCCCAAGGGAAGGGTGCATTGTATGTAAAAGGTAGGACATGCCCTGATGTGTGTGGCATGTCCTGATAGTGAATTACAGCGATTTTCGTTTTTCACCATTGCAAGGCTACCTGTCCCTATAGGCCGGGATGGGCAGTTTGATTGTAACATCTTATAATCCTAACTGACCCAGGGAACATGGTAGAAATTCGAGTTTAGTATGCCTGAACTCAGAATGATAAAATACATATTTTAGTGAAGTTGGTTTTAACACTCTGTATTTGAAAATACCACTTTTAGAAACTAGGTATTTTCTTGCCTAACTATCCAAGCCTACCTCTTCCAGGTTGTGTATTCCATGTCTGGTTTCTGAGTGACAGGGGCTGGGGGGCTCCAGGAGACAGGGTCAGTCAGCACAAGGCTGAATAGTCCTATCTGCATGAGAAGTGGTGGGAGGAGTTGCACATGGGCCTGAATAGGGCTGTCCCTGCCTTCCACAATGCTGGCTCCACCTCCTGTGGTGCGTCTGATGACCCTGGCCCACACTGTCAAAGGAAATAAGGAGTCCTTTGAACAAAGTGCTCCAGGACTGCACAGAACTGGTTTGGACTAGGTGCAGACACTCTCTGTCTTCAGAGACAAAGGATTTTGGTGTATAAAAGGGGGGACCCAGACCCCAAACTTTAGATCACTTCTGGGAATCAAGACAAACCTTTACTGAGGAGAAGAACCAGGAAGCTGAAGGAGGAGACTACTCCTGTGCTGTGTGTTTTGGGGTTGGCCTGCAGTGGTTGCTTCATTGCCAAAGAAAGGAGAAGAGGACTGAGTGTGCTTTTCATCAACTTGAAGAAGAATCTCCAAGGGCTTTAGCTTTGAGCTTGCCTCCTGCCTGAAGTCTCAGGGATACAAGTCTTCACCAACCAGCTCCCCCCTGAATTCCCTTGCTGGGAATTGAAGTGCCTGCTGTTGTGCTGGGCCTTCTGAGAGACTGCGTGTCGCTGGGAGCTGGAAGCGCGACTCAACAATGAGAAGAGTGTCGCCGCCGCAGCAGTTGCCATCGTATCACCAAGGAAGCGTGCTGCCGCTGCCGCTGTCGCCATCTCATCGCCGAAGCGCGGTGCATCACCGGAAAAGCATGCCGCCACCACAGAGGTCTCCGTCGCATCACCGGAAAAGCGTGTCGCAGGGCCTTTCGCGGCTCCAAAGATCATCGAGTCGCCGCACGGCCGTCGGGCATGCACGCATCGCATCAATGTTTGCGCATCGTAACCAAGACGCCATTTTGTCGCATCGCACCAGAGAGAAGTATCGCATCGAGGTGCCATCTTGTCGCATTGTACCGTAGAGCAGTAAGAAACTGGCGCATTACCTCCCCACACAGTAAGGAAGCAAGCATCAACTCCCCTGCGCAGCAGTAAGGAACTGACGCATCCACTCCCCTTAGTGTAAGGAACCGACGCATCACCTTCCATGCGACCCTTTTGTTTGCTTTGCGTTATGCATCCAAGGTACTTTGAGAGTAAAGTGTTGCATTTACAATCTTAAGAGAACTGAGCTATTTCCTACCATTTTAAAGTCTAATTTTGAGTACAGTATTGTGGATTTCTGTCATTTGGTCTTGAGATAAGTCTATATAAAAATACTTATTTTTATAATTTAACCTGTGTGGTGTCCATCTGTAGTGTTGTCACTGTATTTCTGTATGTGTTCACAAATGCTTTACACACTGCCTCTGAGATAAGCCTGCCTGCTCATTCCAAGCTACCAAGGGGGTGAGCAGGGGTTATTTTAGGAGTGTAGCCCCTTACCCTGACTAGATGCAAGGGTCCCTATTTGGTCAAAGGTACCTACCTCTGCCAACTAGAGACCCCCAAATCTAACACTGCCCAACATGATTGGCAGTGGAGGCCGGTTCAGCCAGAGATATCTAACCCGTGAGAGGTGTCGGCGTTGGGAGAAGGTGTGGTTTCAGCTGTCTCACAGCTTCAATTTCAAGCATGGGTGGGCAGTTGTCACCAGCCCAGACCAAAATCTCCTGGACCACCTGGGGATAGAAGTTGGTGGGGCTACTGGTAAATCCCTATATACCATGAGCATATGGGTCTGTGACTTTCACACAATACTTTGAACAGTTTCATTTTGGAAGGCCCAGATATGAAAATATATATGTCATGATACTGGCTAACTCTGTTACATACCCTGAACATACCATAGGGCCCTGTTCACAGTTGTATCACATTAGCCAAGACATGCCATGCAGTACAGGGGAGGCCTATATGTGATGTGGGACCCTTCCGGCACTATGCAGGGAGTATTGTCACCTGGCCTGGTAGGTCAATACTGACTTATAACTGTGGGTGGCAACCGCCATGGATGTTGCAGGGCAGCGCACTCACATATCATCAGTCCACAAGTTGGAAAAGGTGTTTGGTACCTCCCCAGCAATGGTCACACATACGTCTATGTGATAAAAAATGGTAATCATTTATTTATGAGCCTATATGGGCCTTTATTTGTTATTGTTCATTTACAGTGCACTGTGTTGTGTGCCACACTGATGGCAGCCACTTACACACTCTCCCTAGCACCCTTTTGTTGTCATATCACTGTTGTCTGCTGGCCAGTATGCATGGAGGTATCACGCACCTGGGCAGACACATCATTCAGTCAAACCAGAGACTGATTGTTTATTGTAGCACTTGATGCATGTCATCTTGGGTAACTACTTGCTAGTTTAGATGCACATAGGGCATCACAAACACTATTTTTCAATGCCTTTGCTGTTTTACCCCAGGGTTTATGATACACATTTTACTTTAGATAGTAGGTAGTGTCTTTGGGGTGAGCTATTTCGCCATGGTCGACCTAGTCAAATCATGAACAGAAATGCAATACACTGCTTCTGGTTAGTAAATTTATTGGCACAATAACCATGGAGCAAGGAAGAAGTCACAGTCCCTGGGGCAACAATCCCAACATAGCTTGTGTTGAGTTGAGTTGAGTTTTATGTTGAGTTGAGTTGAGTTTTATTGTACAGTTAATTAAAACCTTTACAATCATGCATATCATTTTTGACATTTTGTAACAAAATAAAATAGGTCGCCGTTAAAACACAATAAAATTTGGATAAAATATGACCCAAGGAAAGATTTGAACAGCAGAAAGCAAAGTGCAATGGCATATGGAGAAAAGTGCAGTGTGCAAGGGCACCATTTGGCCTATACAGGGATTGTGGTGTATTTCATGCGTGTTCCGCGGTATTCGTTGTAAGCAAGCAATCAGTTCCCTGTCGATGTAATCAAAACATAATGGCAAAGAGTGACCAGCCTCGGAAATCAGGATCTTAGCAGCAGTTTAGGGGAAATACGAGAAAACAAGAATGCCTGGGTAGGTAGAAAAAGTGCAAAGTGCAAAGTGCAAAGGCAGCAATTATTACATCTACAAAATTCTAATAAAAATCCTAAGTATTCTGCTTATCTTACAGCAGCGAGAGGTACTAAGTACAGATAGTCTGTTTGCAGAGATTTTACTATGTGGTAAAACAAGACATTTATAAGAAAACGTCGGATGCTTGGGGGAACTAAGTGCTACGCAGCTATTTGCAGGAATCTTACTGTAAAGTAAAACAGTGCATACATTAAAAAACATCGTAGGATGCTTGGGCCACATTGGTCTAGTACTTAGCAGCAGGTTTCAGTTGAGAAGCAGAAAGCTAAAAAGAAATGCCTCATGTGAGAAGAAGTGCGGAGTGCTAGAGCAACAGGTGTTACATCTGCAAGATTCTAATGAAAAGCATAGGTATTCAGCCTAACTTGCAGAAGAGTAAAGTGTCTAGGTGCAAAATGGATGTTTGCAGAGATCTTACTATAGAGTAAAACAATGCATTCATTAGAGATCATTGGATACTAAGTGCAGAGCAGCAGGGTGCAGAATATTGCAATGAAGTAAAACAATGCATACATTATAAATCACTGAATATTTGAAAAAGAGAAATTAGTCAGCATAAAAGATATTTATATGGAACAGTCTGCCTGGCGCAAGTCCTTTTTAAAGTACATGGTATACCAGTCTTTAACGTTGCTGAAGTCTTGTGAGGGTTGGATCAAAGTACCGTGGTCCGTTCGGCTGTAATACAGTCTGCAAACTGGTTGGCCCGTCTTTTTATGCTCAGTTCTGTGGCAGATAGGTATTTTACCAGGTAACAGCTTAGTTGGACATCCTCACCGGAGAAGCATGCTAACACTGCTTGTCTGCAAGTCCGAATGAGTTTTTTGTTAAAGAGGGATCTTAGCAAGATCCAACAGTCCCGTATCAAGGTCTTGCATATAGTTAGGAGATGCACTATGTCCTCCTCCCTCTCCCCGCAAAGTCGGCAGATTGTTGGCTTTGGGGGGCGTAGCCAAGGAGGCTTGTGATATGCAGATGGTAGTATGCCTATTCTGAGTTTCAGGAACTTCTCTTTCATGATTCTGGAATGAAGATGGAGTTGAGGTGACAACTTGCTATAAGACTGCAAGGTGAACCAGCCATGAGCGTGCTCTGTCAGGGCAGCTTTATCATATATGAGTGATTCTTTTTTAACCGTGTTATTTATAATTTCTTTGAAGCTAGCAAAGGTCCCTGGCAGCTCCCAAAGTTCCTGCAGTCCCAGTTGGTTAAGTGAGTTGTCCAAATAACGTCTGGCTGGAAATGCCTCCTTAGTTTTCAGTTCTTTCCACAGGTAAGTGTTTTAGAAAATCAAGGGGACCCCTTTTAATTTTAAACCAACTTTTAATGAATGCCCCTTTGCAGGCGAGCCCTTGCCTTTGTATCCCAAACTCCAGCCTTAGTTGTGCAGGGAATGTGTATCCTGGTTGCCCAAAAATCATTCGGATTGCTCTTGTTATTATACGATCCAGAGTTTCAGCGTCTCTTCCTCTCATGGCTTTGTTTCCGTAACTAATTGATGGTATAAGTTTTGGCTGGATCACTCTGGTTAAAGGGACGAAATTTGGTCCAGAGATGTTGTTCTTAAGGTTTCTTAGTGCCTCACGTTGAGCTATATAATTCCCTTTGTTATCAATGATAACTCCCAGGTACTTGTAGTTTTGTACAGCTTCCAGTTTACATGACACCAAGTGCCAATGATGTTTTGACTTTTTTTTTGCACATGTTCATGCTTTGGATTTTGTTTTTTTCTCTATTAATGCTGAGTTTGTTCTCCTCCAATTACCGCAATGTGATGTCAAGCAGGTGCTGTTATCCTACTGGTGTCTGGCTTATGAGCACCAAATCTTCCGCATAGAATAGGTTAGACAACTGAAGGCCGCCTAGCTTGGGAGCGTGCGAGTTGCTTCCATTGAGAGAGACCGAGATCTCCGCCATAAAAAGATTCAAAAGTACTGGGGCGAGCACGCAGCCTTGTTTCAGTCCGGTGGTAGTTGAGTTCTTCTTTGTTAGGTTGTCTCCTGTGCCCAATTTTACTTGCACCCAGGTGTTGCTGTGTAAGAGGACTAGCTGTTTTAGCAGTAGCGGTGGAATATTGAGCGTTTTTAAATTTTGCCACAATAAGTTCCTGTTTATGAAGTCGAACGCTGAGCTATAGTTGATAAAGCACAGGTACAAGGGCTGTTTCGTGATGAGTGTGGTATCTATCAATAGTGAGAGGGTCAAGATATTGGTGGTAGAGCCCATATTCTTGCAGAAGCATGTTTGGTTTAACGGGATTGCTGAAATTTCCACGGCCCAGGATGTTAGTTCTTGTAAGAGCAATTCTGCATAATATTTGGCTTCATTATCAAGTAAAGCTACCAACCGGTAGCCTTTTGGGTTGTTCCTGTTGCCTTTTTTGTAAATGAGGGAGATGATCGAGCCCCGCCATGATAATGGTATCGTCGATGTGCATAATTTTCAATATTGGATTAGGGACATTTGGTATGGGGAGTCCTGATCTCTTGCTTAGGTGGATTCCCTTTTTTACTTTATGTTTGTTTCCTAGATGTTTTGTAAACATGTCCCAACTTCTCAGGCTATCAGAATCTGCGGCTTGCGCTTCTTCCGCAAGTTGTTTTGCAAGGAAGAAGAGGCCTTCCGGGTCATCATTTTACATTTTGTTCTCTTCTCATTGAATGTGTATTCCAGATCATGTGTATTTGCTGGCAGAGTTTGTGGTGTGGAGAAAGAGTCTATTGTAATTTCCTGTGGTAAATGGTTGCTGTATTCAGAGGTTCCACTATAATAATCCATTACTTTTGGGAACATACAGCGAGAGGCAAATGTGTAGTGTATTGTAGTGCTTGCTACTGTGTTATGAAATGTTGCTGTCTGTGGACGGTCTCCTGGAAATCTTCTATTTAGTGCTCGGAAGCACAGCTGCTCCAGGATCACTTGAAGCCTCTGGGCTGTTTTCGTATGTCTTCCTCCTGAATTATTGTCTTGTATTGCTGCATCCCATATGAAAGGGTCCTCCTCCATATCAATATCTTCAGATGTGATCCTGAACATATTTGAATTGAAGTCCCCAGTGATAATCAGGCTATTGGTCTGCTCTTCTGTTAAAATTTTCTCTAGTTCCTCCTTCAGTTGCCGGGTGCCTTTAGTCCTTTTACGCAGGTGTAAATAGAGGTTTCTGAGAATTATCTGCTCATTTTTAACCTCCTCTGTAAGGTGATTCTGAGCACTTGCATGGTGTTTGGAGGTGCTGAGCTGTGCATCATTGGCTCCATAGCATAAATGCTCTTTATACAGCTATCTGTAGCAAGGCCTCCCTTACTATGGCCAAATTTGGCATTCTTAATAGCAGGTAGGGAGAGCAGGTTACATCCATTTAATGCTGGTGGCGATTTGCACCACGTTTCCTGGAATGAGATTATATCAAAGCTTTGTAGGTAAAATTGCAGTTCCAAGTCCAGGGTCTTATCTCCCATCCCATTGATGTTCCAGGAGCAAGGTTTAAGAGAGTTTTTAATTTTGAGTGCAGTGAGCTTGGTATGTCACAGATTTTGGATTGTGGTGTTTATAGTCCTGGATAACCAGCTCCAATTTCTTTGCTCTCAGAGCTTTTGCTACGGGCTCCAAGTAGCACTGAGTATGATTGTATACTCAATTGTGTCTCCTCTGGATCTTTTTGTATTTCTAAAGTGGCGAACAGGGGTTCTGGATACCTTGGTTTGGCCGAGGGCCATAGCTTATTGCCCCAGGCATTGAGTTTAATGTGTTCTTTTAAAACTTTGTCGGCTAAGCCTGGTGTGGCCCAGACTGTTTTAGTTGCTTCCACTCCCAGTTGTTCTGGAGACTCCAAAGATTCTATTGACTCCAGGGCATTAGATCTTAAATTCTTCAAGCTGTTGATGGAGTTTAGTAGACATAGAGGTGCCGATCACGATCCTGTAAAAACCGGGTACGAACCGTCGGACGGAGCATATTCTCCGTCCGACGCGTACCTGGTCGTCAAAATTTACAAACATGGAATTACGATTCGCACGGGAACACCATTTCCGTACGAATCGTAAAAAACCCCGACCGAACAAAATAAACCTACAAATGCGATCCGGGAAAGCGCCGACCTGACGTCGGGACGCTCGCAGCCTGCCATTCACGAACCAGGAATTACGATTCGCACCGACGTCATCCCGCACGGTGAATATTTTCCGGCTGCCAAAAACTGCCGGGAAAGCAGGACGACGCGAACAAGGACTACCAGTACGTGACGGACAGACAGGACGACGCGAACAAGGAGTACCAGTACGCGACGGACAGACAGGACGACGCGATCAAGGAGTACCAGTACGCGACGGACAGACAGGACGACGCGATGAAGGAGGACCAGTACGCGACGGACAGACAGGACGACGCGAACAAGGAGGACCCGTACGCGACGGACAGACATGGACCCGAACCTACGTGTCATCCTGGCCCTCATAGCAGTCGACCTCCTCTACAGGTTCCGACGCAGACGCCGCAGAAGGTCAGAACAACTAAGGGAGGGGGGAAAGTGGGGTGGGGTGGGGGTGGCAGGACCAGGGCAGGCCACAAACCCCCCAACAAAGTCACACAGCACACATGCCCTGGACATACCTGACTCCATGCCCTGGTCACTATGAGGGGGTGGGGGCGTGTCCAGCTAAGCCAGCGACCGCCACAACGGAAGTCTGTCACGACGCGAACCGGCAACACAACCAGACAGGTACGTCCCGTACCCACGCCTGAAGAGCGTGGGTACGAGTCGTACCATGCCCACACCCACGTCACCCCAACAATGGCGGGACGGCTCGTACCCACGTGGCAAAGGCCTGGGTACGGCCCGCACAAGCATCACATAGCGTGGGGACGGATATGTACGGACCCTACCCCCAACCCTTATGCATGGAGCGTACCCCCACCCCAACAGTGTAAGTACGACCCGTACCCCCACCCTCGTACGTATGGAGCGTACCCCCACCCCAACAGTGTAAGTACGACCCGTACCCCCACCCGCGTACGTATGGAGCATACCCCCACCCCAACAGTGTAAGTACGACACGTACCCCCACCCACGTACGTATGGAGCGTACCCCCACCCCAACAGTGTAAGTACGACCCGTACCCACACCCGCGTACGTATGGAGCGTACCCCCACCCCAACAGTGTAAGTACGACCCGTACCCCCACCCGCGTACGTATGGAGCGTACCCCCACCCCAACAGTGTAAGTACGACACGTACCCCCACCCGCGTACGTATGGAGCGTACCCCCACCCCAACAGTGTAAGTACGACCCGTACCCACACCCGCGTACGTATGGAGCGTACCCCCACCCCAACAGTGTAAGTACGACCCGTACCCCCACCCGCGTACGTATGGAGCATACCCCCACCCCAACAGTGTAAGTACGACACGTACCCCCACCCGCGTACGTATGGAGCGTACCCCCACCCCAACAGTGTAAGTACGACCCGTACCCACACCCGCGTACGTATGGAGCGTACCCCCACCCCAACAGTGTAAGTACGACCCGTACCCCCACCCGCGTACGTATGGAGCGTACCCCCACCCCAACAGTGTAAGTACGACACGTACCCCCACCCATGTACGTATGGAGCGTACCCCCACCCCAACAGTGTAAGTACGACCCGTACCCACACCCGCGTACGTATGGAACGTACCCCCACCCCAACAGTGTAAGTACGACCCGTACCCACACCCGCGTACGTATGGAGCGTGCCCCCACCCCAACAGTGTAAGTACGACCCGTACCCCCACCCGCGTACGTATGGAGCATACCCCCACCCCAACAGTGTAAGTACGACTCGTACCCCCACCCGCGTACATATGGAGCGTACCCCCACCCCAACAGTGTAAGTACGACCCGTACCCACACCCGCATACGTATGGAGCGTACCCCCACCCCAACAGTGTAAGTACGACCCGTACCCACACCCGCGTACGTATGGAGCATACCCCCACCCCAACAGTGTAAGTACGACTCGTACCCCCACCCGCGTACGTATGGAGCGTACCCCCACCCCAACAGTGTAAGTACGACCCGTACCCACACCCGCGTACGTATGGAGCGTACCCCCACCCCAACAGTGTAAGTAAGACACGTACCCTCACCTCGAATGCATGGAGCGTAGCCCCACCCCAACAGTGTAAGTACGACACGTACCCCTACCTCGAATGCATGGAGCGTACCCACATCCGTGTATGTCATGAGCGTACATCTTGTGAAATTGGAGAGGTGGGTGCAGAGTCCTCCCAGCAGTGCCCTGAGACAGGAGGGGTGGGGGCCTATCACTCCCAGCAGTGCCCTGAGACAGGAGGGGTGGGGGCCTATCACACCCAGCAGTGCCCTGAGACAGTAGGGGTGGGTGCCTATCACTCCCAGCAGTGCCCTGAGACAGGAGGGGTGGGGGCCTATCACTCCCAGCAGTGCCCTGAGAGAGTAGGGGTGGGGGCCTATCACTCCCAGCAGTGCCCAGAGACAGGAGGGGTGGGTGCCTATCACTCCCAGCAGTGCCCTGAGACAGTAGGGTTGTGTGCAGAGTCCTCCCAGTAGTGCCCAGACACAGGAGGGGTGTGTGCCTAACACTCCCAGCAGTGCCCAGAGGCAGGAGGGGTGGGTGCAGAGTCCTCCCAGCAGTGCCCTGAGACAGGAGGGGTGGGTGCAGAGTCCTCCCAGCAGTGCCCATGGAACGCAAAGGGTGGAGTAGTCACAGATACCATGCCCACAAATGTCAGTCAGGTGCACAAAGACCCTGCAGTACATGTACCACATGTGTGCGAGGCTGGGAGTATACGCATGCATAGCGCAGAAAAGAAAACATGTACACATGAAGTCATGTCAATAGGCCACATACACAAGTACAATGACTACCAAGGATGCCACGAATGATGCAGGTGGAGACATCGCTCAGCATGCATGTGCAAAGGTGAAGGACTACGTCACACACCCAGCTAATGGACACACAGCTCTGTGCCAAAGTCAGGGGACACCCTGCAGGGAAGAAGTTAGGGTACACAGAGGAAGGAATACACCTTGGGACAATTGCAACATGCAGCAACTGCTTACATGAATGGAGAAAGCTAGCTAACACCGTGTGATGGCACACAGATCCCAGGGTCCCCCCTATGAGCAGCACACTACTACATTTCCCACACACCCAACACATGACCAACACCCACAACCATGTAGCAGCCCCACCAACAGCAATGCCAGCAATGCAGGAGTGTTACAAGGGCAAAAAATAAATAGCTTTATTCAGCATAACCAAAAAACTAGTATGATGTAAGTCCAAGATTAACAAAGGCCATAGGGCAGTCCAGGAGGATGGGGGACACAGTGGGATGCGTGTCCCCTAGCTTGCCTGCACAGTTACAATCTGTTGTCTTCCACAGGGGTGAGGGCATCATGTGGGGGGGAAGAAACAGGCACCGCAGGGGCAGGAGGGTGAAGGGTAGGCGTTGTGGGTGCAGGGATAGAGGACTCCACCACAGAGGGTGGGGCAGGGCCAAAGGCGGAGGCCAGGATCTCGCTGCACACCTTAGCAAGGTCCTCCAGGGACTCCCCTGCACCCGAAGGAACCACAGGCCCCAAGGAGGGGGGGGGTCAGAGGGATGGGTCGCAGCGCCACTGGGGGAGGGTGTGGACAGGGGGGGGACTCAACCACCCTGACCGAGGACTTCCTTGACCGCTTGCGTGGTGGCGTCACTGTGGGGCTCAGGGACAGAGCGGCCATGAAGGAGTCTTTGGGGGAGATGTGGCCAGGAGAGCTGAGGGGAGGGGATTTGGAGGGAGTGGATTGGGTGGAATGCGGACTCCCACTCTGGCTGCGTGTCACACGTTTGCCCCCCGACCCAGTGGGTGTGCCTACTGCACCCTGTGTGTGCGTGTCAGGAGGTGTGCGGCGGACCTTCCCTGCTGGTGTGGTGCCTGTGTCTGTTGTGGTGGGTGCATGCTTACGTCTGGGTGTATGTGGGACAGGCATGGGAGTGGGAATTGTGGAAGGAGCAGGGGTAGGGGGTGGGACGTAGCGCTGCAGGAGACCCACTGCTGCAGTCAGTGTGGAGTCTATGGACCTCAGCAAGTTGCGTTGGTCAGCCTGCGATGAATGAATGCCCTCCAAGTATGCCTCCATGTTCTTGAGGACCTGGCTGTGGCCATGGAGGACATTAAGGATCGCAGTCTGACCAATCTGCAACTGCCGCTGGATGTCCACAGACTCAGCATTGGCGGCAGCAGTGGAGACAGGGGCAGGGGGTGCAGTGCCTGGCAGGAAGGAGACATGTGGTGACCGGGCACGTTGGGAAGGGACACGAGCACGTGGGAGGCGGCTGATGCCAATGGAGGGGGCGGTGCCAGATGTAGGGCTGCTGTCAGATGGTGGTGCAGCCACCGCCCACTCGGAGAGATCATCCTTGGACCCGTCAGCTTCATACTCTGTTGTGCCAGTCGACGGGTCCCCGGGGTCACTCTCCTCCGCCTCAGTCCCACTCGAAGTGCCAGCCCTGATGTCACTGCTGGCACTGGTGCTCGGTCCCTCCGCGCCGTCTGTGTCCATGTCTCCCTTCGTGTCCCCCGACGATGCTGTGGGCAGGGTGAAGAGACAGAAATTAATCATACACCTGTATACATATATCACATGAGTCAAATCTACGTAGGTTACAGTGCATAGCCTGAAACAAAGGATGAGTCACAACTACAAAACAAGGTACATACGTAGGCCCTGCAAGACACAGTTGTGTGACCCACCATGCCATGGAAAAACTATGGAGAGCATGACACAATAGCAAATGAGATGACATGGTATTCTGACTGAGGAGCAAGGCCCTGGGGACAATACAGCACTGCATCTGCACCACACAGCGTGGCAGGAAATTGGGATGAGCCAGGAACTAGAGGCACATGCAGCATAGGTAATACTGAGAACATGCCCACCCTGACTGGCACGCTGCACCTTGAGTGTATGTCCAGACAAACATCACACACTGGTCAGTCCGAGCAAGGTGATGACAGTTCTTGACATGTAGGCCATGCCCGCCCCACCCACCCCCTACATGAGACAAATCTGTGGAGACACAGGAAGCACTTACATCTCTTAGTCTGGGTGAAATACACATGGGATGCAACAATTCAAGATTGCACACCAAATACCCAAGGTGCGCCTGTCCTAATAATAATCTACAAATGGGCATCATCAGATGATTGCAACAAGACACACAGGCAATGGCCACCGTGAGTATGTACTTTGAAAATCAGGTCAGGCTGGACAGTGGACACTTGTAATACATCTCACGTCAAGGAACATGGTGCCAGGGGACAATGGCACAGAGCACAACCTATGCTGTAGACACAGAGATTGTCGACATACTCGGATTACACACATGATACCTAGGAAAAGATGCCCCTGGGGACAGTAGTGGCCACACAACTCCATGCTCCTGAATGGGAATGACTGCAACACACGCTAACATCCCTGCACTATGCCTAACGCACACTCATGCACATCATGTCACAGGCCACCACATGGGACATGCCTGCTGGAAAGCCTGGCACTCGAGAGATTAACTCCCATGTCTGGATTCAGCATTAGTGCCAACTGACATGGAACCCACAAGTCCAGAACTGGACAGGGCACAGGCAAGGTCACAAAACCTGTTACACACCACCCCCACACATGATGCTGCAGGCATTGTACACTTGGAGAAGGTGTCAGGCTACATAACCTTGTGATGGAGTGACTACACACAGACCAGGGAACACATTGCAAGGAGGGGAAGGGAGGCAGGAGAGCACTGCAATACTGTGGGGAACAGGATCTGCACAGCACCATAAACCCTGGAAGTGTATCCATGGAACAGTGCACTTACAAATGCTGGTGAAACACAACAAACACACACATGTACCTACCCCCTTCCGGCTGCTGCATGTCCTGTAGACGCCTGTCCAAGTCAGGAAAGACCACCGCCAGCACACGTTTCTGGATGTGGGAGAGACGGCGGCGCCCGCGGTTCTTGTGGCTCTCAGGTGAGTCCCCCAGCAGGACCCGTGCGATCCTCCGCGTCCAGCACCGGATATCCTGCCAGCGTTTCCTCACCTGGGACAGGTGCCGCCTCCGACCATCCGCACTCCTCACGGCGCTGACGGCGTCCAGCCATATCTGCTCCTTGGCAGAGGCGTCTACCTGTGAGGATGAACAAGTGACACTAACTCAATACACCTTGCACATGTCACGTGGACACAGATTAGAACACATTTGCTGTTTACAACAAGTGTGCATCCAACGCATTGCAACTTTGTCATAGGGACATGATCCTCTGGGGGAAGGCCAAAAGCAGTACGTGCCATTGAAAGGACACAGGTGGAATGAGGGCAACTACACAATCAATGAGCCAGGCTCACACTGTGCATCACACCCACCCCTCCTGTCTCAGGGCACTGCTGGGAGGACTCTGCACCCACCCCTCCTGTCTCAGGGCACTGCTGGGAGTGATAGGCCCCCACCCCTACTGTCTCAGGGCACTGCTGGGAGACATCAGGCATTCCCCCCCCTGGGACCCTCCCTACAGTACATAGCATGTGTGTCACACCTGGACACAATGGCAGAAGTCACAGTCACTAAAAAGGGACACAGTCTGTGCCAGTGGACACTGCACTCACCTGATAACCTGGTCGCCCATACAGCATGGGGTACCGTGGGAGGATCACATCCACCAAAGCCATGTTCTCCTCCAGGGTGAATGGCTGTGACCTCTCCACAGCCCTTGACATGGTTCCAGGGAATCAGTAGCAGCAGCTGGGTCGTGGAATACAAAGATGTGCAGGCAAGTGAACCCTCATGGGACCTGGCTGCCTTATATCTGCCTTGCTGGCCCATCTCATGCACAGGAGTACAGAGTGATTGGTCACTCACATTTGCATCCTATGTTTCCTCCAATCCCTTTAAACCTAGCAGTCTGTGGGTTCTCTATCGGTTTCATTCTCCTGCATGATGTCAGCCCCCCAAACACATTGCAACAAAGTAGATTATTTCCAACTGACTTCTGCTGTGCACCTTCCAGAACAAATTCAAAATTTGAACTTGGTCTCCATGACAACCAGCATGCATGTAGGCCTTAATACTTGTCCCTCATGTGTCCCCTATGTAATTTGGAGCTTCACACACAGGTACGGTGCGTTCCGGGGCCCTAGGGCACCCCAAATGCATTGCAACGGCCCGTACACGCGTGCCTACGTTCTCTATCACTATGGGTGTCCTCGCGTATGCGTACACGTAGTGATAGTGAGCGTACAGGCGTGTGTACGGCCCGTACCACTACGAGTACACATACGCGAGGACACCGATAGTGATAGGGAGCGTACAGGCGTGTGTACGGCCCTACCACTATGGGTGTTCTTGCGTATGCGTACACGTAGTGATGTGAGCGTACAGGCGTGTGTACGGCCCGTACCACTACGAGTACGCATACGCGAGGACACCCATAGTGATAGGGAGCGTACAGGCGTGTGTACGGCCCGTACCACTACGAGTACGCATACGCGAGGACACCCATAGTGATAGGGAGCGTACAGGCGTGTGTACGGCCCGTACCACTACGAGTACGCATACGCAAGGACACCCATAGTGGTAGGGAGTGTACAGGCGTGTGTACGGCCCTACCACTATGGGTGTTCTTGCGTATGCGTACTCGTAGTGGTACGGGCCGTACACATGCCTGTACGCTCACTATCACTATGGGTGTCCTCGCGTATGCGTACTCGTAGTGGTACGGGCCGTACACATGCCTGTACGCTCCCTATCACTATTGGTGTCCTCGCGTATGCGTACTCGTAGTGGTACGGCCCGTACACATGCCTGTACGCTCTCCATCACGATGGGTACACATACGGCAGCACTCCCATAGTGATATGGGAACGTACACAGGCCCTCTTAGCAGCAGTACGGCGGTTTTCACACATAACAGTGGTGACAGGCGGCACACAGGTAGGGATAGGGCGGACATACTTGTCCATGGATGGACAAACTTGTCCATGGATGGACATACTTGTCCATGGATGGACATACTTGGCCATGAATGGACATACTTGTCCATGAATGGACATCAAGGCATCGTCTGTGCATTACTACATGTGTGGGGCACAGGTGTGACGGGCTGTGATGTGGAACATTACTCCTGGGCCGCGAAGGCACCAGATGTATGATGAGATGTGTACAGATGTACTGTGTGACAGTGCAATGTGTGCCAGGCATGCCCTTGACTCCTTTGACATGTGTGCATGTCGTACTGCACACTTGGGGTGAGCGGCACTGGCATGGCACGGACACCAACACACGGAAGTGTCCCCGGATGCCCGGTACAGGGGTTACCACACCTGACTTGTCACTACCCACGGTGCACAATGTGACTATGTCATGTATGTGTGGGGGCTTCCCATCAGGTTGATGTTGGAGCACCCTCAAAAGCTGCAGCTGTTGCAGCAACCAACATGTGTCTGTGTGTAGATTGACATTGCACACTGTTCCGCACACCATGCCACATGTGGTATCGGATGTGAGGTGCACATGTATGCATGGGACACGGAGTAGCGTGACAAGGACATGTCTCCATCCTCACAATGAATGTGTGGTGAGTCATGACATGTGCACCTTCATGGCAAGGTGTGTGGGCTGTCCTAGTGTAATGTCATGTGACCTGTGGCTCTAGTGTTCCGCTACCAGTCTCTGCAATCGGCATCCTACTTCTGCTGATGTGTGGGCGTATGTCACTCCTGTCTTGCGTCTGGCTGTTCACTTGCACTGGGACACAGATATTCCCATGGCATGGCATGGGGAGGTTCTCAATCTCCGTGTGTAGCTGGGTCTTGGTAGGAGTGTCACCTTGCATCCATACGTGTCCTGGGCATGTAGCACATACCTGACTCCCTATGTAGCATATGTGTATTGACAGATTAACATGTGCTCAGTACATATGAATTGTTGTCGTAGTGCACTCACTCTTCCTTGTCACTTCCAAATTACTGCAGAGCGCCGCCTCTTGCCCGACCACTTCCGGACTTGGCTGCCATGCGGGAGAATGATCGGATCCGGTGCTACCGCTTCCCACGATGGTTGATTCTGGAGTTGACCGGCGAGACTGGCACCACACCTGCAACCGCAGCACAGGTATCCTACGGCACTGACACCCCAGCTGAAGGTAATGGCTGCCCTACATTTTCTTGCCACGGGTACCTTTCAAAATACCATAGCTCATGTTGGTGGCATGTCCCAGAGCATGTTCTGCCGTGTGCTGCATGATTTCTTAGAGGCCATGTTGATTCACCTGGATGACTTCATCAAGTTCCCAACCCCTGAACAGTTGACTGCGGTCAAGCGTGGATTCTATGCCCTGGGAGGGATGCCCCATGTCATTGGGTCCATAGATGGGACACATGTAGCTTTGGTACCACCACACGCACGGGAGGTGGCGTACCGCAATCGGAAGCACTACCACTCCATCAATGCCCTTGTGGTGTGTCAGTCCAACATGGTGATTTCACATGTCTGTGCTCGTTTTCCAGGATCAGCACACGATGCCTACATCATGAGGCGTAGCAGGATGCCTGAAACGATGATGCAGCTGCGCAACGAAAGAGCATGTGTTGTTGGTGGGTACAGTCTGTCTGTCCTGTATTTTGCATAGCCTACCAGCACGACCGCTTCACCACTTCTAACGATGTCCATGTGCTTCCCATGTAGGGGACGCTGGCTATCCCAACATGCCATGGCTGCTCACACCTCTCCGCAACCCCATCACGCCGGCCCAGCTCCGCTACAACACCGCCCATGGCCGGACAAGGCGAGTGATAGAGAGGATGTTTGGCCTGCTGAAGAGCCGATTTCGGTGCCTCCACAAGACCGGCGGCGCGCTCCCATATGCCCCTGCGAAGGTCTGCAAAATCTTCATGGTCTGCTGCATGCTGCAGAACATGGCAGTTGAGAAAGCTGTGCCACTCATCCTGGATCAACATGACGAGGACCATCCACCCGTGGAGGACGAAGGGCTTGGCAATGGGGCTAGTGATGTGGAGGATGTGGAGCCGCAAGAGGACATCCGGACTCGGCTCATACGCGACTTCTTTGCTTAGTGGTGAGTACCAGTGTCCGAGTGTGCACGCATTGGTCCCCGTGTGGCATGTGTTGTGATGTGTGTCTCAACCTGCATGTATGTCACGTGAGTCAGAGGTGTGTGTGGGTGTGTCACTGGAGTGATGGTGGCAGTGATGGTTGTATTTCCCCAGTCATAATTGTCACCTAGCATGTTGTCATCCATACATGTGTCGAGTAAATGCACATGCAAGTGGCTGTGCTTTTTGTGGCTGACTTCTTGTGTGTCTCTCTTCCCCAGGTACTTGCGCATGCCGTCTGCTGGTTGCATTGTTGTGGCACTGCTATTCCTCATGGACACGTCATCGTGGGCTGACTCAGCGTTACAGGCACGGACACGTTTGGAAGTCTCCATAGGCTAAGGGATGCATCAGGGGTGTATTGGGTGTGGCAGTTGTTCACGATGTATGCACACTGCCCCTGTCGATGTTTGGTTCCTCTGCAGCCATGTGGCATCACCATGGGACACGACATGCAGCTGTGTACACCTGAATAGATGGTCTGCCTGGTTGACAGTCATCAGTGATGGGATAGTGGATTGTGATGATGGCATCAATGTGTGTAACACTGCCCTCGGACACATACGGTTAGCATTGGCTTGACATGGTGTGGGACTTCCACATCAGCGGATCAATGGTGTATGGCAGTCTCTCCGTGAGCAGCTGTGGGTGTTTAGCTGTTAGCCGACAATTGTGTGCCAGTTCCATGGCTAACACGCATTTGTGCTGCAGAAGGGGGGTGCCAGTGTTGGACCCACATGTTACTCCACAAGATGTGTTCATGTGTACTTCAAGTTGCCTCTGCAATCCCGAACACATGACTAATAAAGGTGTCCCTATGCCTCCAAGGTGCCTCTTCTCAGTCAATGCTGGTGTGTTGCCACGGTGCATCCAGCATGTCTGGCATGGTTTTCCCTGATAGTGGCTTTGTGTCGATGTGTCGAGTAGCAAGATGCAAGCTGTGTGTGTGGGCTGAGACTGTGTATTGGGCATGATGTCCATGAGTGTGTGGGTATTGTGACATGTGCCATCCCCATGCATCCAACGTTGGCCAGGCCCCCATTCTCTGCATCCACCGGACTCAAGCTTGCAGGACATGGTTCTGCCACCTGTCTACACATACCTGGGTGCCCCCCAGGACACTGGACATGATCCCTGACCTCTGCGCATGACTGTTGCTGTACTCAATGTGTCTGTCAGCACGGTTGTGCGGCCACCCCCTCAGCTGGTTGGGCCCATCACGGGTGTGTATGGTGCTCCATGTCTGTCTTGCCTAATACACTGTGACCCGTGTGTCCTGTGCCAGACTCAGGCCCCAGGGTGTGGATGGTTGGAGTCAAAAGAGAGCTCAGGCATGTTTAGACTTTACAACACACATGTAAGGTAATAATGCAACCAGCAGGCATCTTCTCTTCATGGTGTGAATTTTTATTTTGGGGGGGGGGGGGGGATAAAGTGAGGGGCTTTCCGGGAGTTTGGAATCCAAAGTTCAGTAGGGGAGTTGGTGTTCTTGCCATTGGAAATCCTCATAGTCCATGCCACAGTCTTTGTCAACATTGGTCAGACAGTGACCAGCAGGGCCATGTGGCAGAGAATGTCTCTTGATGCTGTGATGCTGTTGCTCCAGTGGGCCAGGTGCCAGGCCAGGTGTCCTGGGAGATGGTGATGTAGCGCCGACCCTCACGGTCCTTTCCGTGGACGACCCGGCCTCCTGCGGGGACCCTCAGCAGCAGGCCGTGACGATGTTTGGGATGCTCCGTCGGATGTCTCCTCCTCCTCCTGATCCCTCCCTGTGGGTGGTGATGTTCTACGCCGTCTGGCACAGGGAGGGTTGCCCATGTTGTCGGCCATCCGACGGAGTGTATCATGAATCCCCTGGAACACCGTCACTTGCTCAGCCTGTCTGTCCTCCATCCTCCGTTGGTGTTGCAGTAGACAGGCATGTAGCTCCGCATGTTGCTGGGCCTGCTGGGTCTTGATCCCCTCGAGGACGGACACAACCTGGGCCAGGCCCGTGGTGTCCTGCCAGTATGTGTCCAGGATGTTACGGACATGGGAAAATACCGGTTCCCCAGCCAACTGGTCAGGCTTGCGCCTCCGCCGTCCTCCACTCCCACCACCCCTGCCCACTTGCACCTGGCCTGCCCTTGTGGGTACATCGGGTCTCCGGGACCCCTGAGGGGTGGCATTGGCGTTGTCGCCTGCCTCCTCCTGGGTGCCCGGGACACCGTGTCCCTCCTGGCCAGCCTGGCTGCATTGTGGTGGTGGGGCAGGGATCCTGGGTGTCTCCTGGGATGTGGCAGGAGTGGGGGTGGTGGTTGGCACAGTTGTACCTGACGCAGGTGCTGCAGGTGGTTGGACACCAGAGGGGCCAGGTCGGTCGCTGCCGGTGGGATCGGGCTCCCGCAGATCCGGGTCCTGTGAGTCTTCCCCCCCAGTGTTGGGGGGTGAACCACGACGTTGACCTGTGTGTGAGAGAGACAATGTTAATTTTGGTCCATGCAACATCCATGTTTCATCAGTTTCAAAGTTGGCACTTTTCCTCTTGGAATTAGGATCTGTCTTGCATTCCACTCACAGTGCACTTGTGCATGGGTGTGTCCCTTGGGCACCACTTTGGCCCCTTTAACTATGTGTGGCACAGTCTTACTTGCTGCGTCAAGTGTGACTGCAGTCAGCAGTGGAGTGGGCAGGTGTGGCGAGCCATGCATTGGCGCCTTCCGTGTAGCACTGTACATGTGCACATGGAGTGGATCCACACACTTATATCATGCAGGTAGCTGTCGTTGTGCTCGTGAACAGGTTGTGACATGGCCCTGTGTTTTGCCATGGTGAAGAGGGGGGGTTCTGGCACTGGCCACCCTTGGCTACATGCACGCAGTCTACCTGCTGACGAGCAGACATTACCACACACCACACGGCTGGTTTGCTCTCCCTGTGTCTCCCTCCCTCTCTGTCCCCCTCTCCCTCCCTCTCTGTCCCCCTCTCCCTCCCTCTCTGTCCCCCTCTCCCTCCCTCTGTGTGTCAGCCTCCTCCCTCTGTCCGTGTCCCTGTGTCTCCCTCCCTCTCTGTCCCCTCTCCCTCCCTCTCTGTCCCCCTCTCCCTCCCTCTCTGTCCCCCTCTCCCTCCCTCCGTGTGTCAGCCTCCTCCCTCTGTCCGTCTCCCTGTGTCTCCCTCCCTCTCTGTCCCCCTCTCCCTCCCTCCGTGTGTCAGCCTCCTCCCTCTGTCCGTGTCCCTGTGTCTCCCTCCCTCTCTGTCCCCCTCTCCCTCCCTCTCTGTCCCCCTCTCCCTCCCTCTGTGTGTCACCCTCTGTCACCTGAGCCCAGCTTCCTAGACACACACTTTTTCCAGTCCTTTGACTGGCCCTTGGCATTTTGATGTGAGTTTGTTTCTGATCTCCAGGCACCCATTGGGTGTAGTGTCTGTGTGTGCGCTGCTGCTGTGGTTGTGTGTGCTGCCACTCTTTCACAGTGTTGGCTGTTCATTAGCTGCTGTCATGTGCAAAACAGTGCCTTCACCCCCATGTGTTGATGCAAGGCGTCCGCCATTTGCTGGCGAGTCTTTCCTGTGTGGGGACACACTGTTTGTCTGGCTGTGACCTGGGCCATATGGGCAGAGGGCATTGTTGTCTGCTTCTGAGTTGCACTATGTGATTTTTGGGGCCCACCCTCCCGCCATCCGGGTTACCGTGTCATGTGTTGGTGTCTTAAGTGGCCTGTGACTTGACATTGTCCAGCTGGGTGCATGGGGCATGGTGGCGGCAGTGGCATGTGCGTGTTCATGGAGTGTGGTTGAGTCATGCGATAGGTTGGGGTGGTTGCGGGCCTGTTAGTGATTTTGGTTGTGGATGAGGTCCCCCCCATGTGAGGTGCGTTGTTCGTGTACTCACCCGGGTATCGGAGTCCTCCTAATCCTTCGACTGCCTCCACCGGCTGTATGGCCATCACCCTCTCCTCCCAGGGCTGGTAGTGTACGGGTCTGCGGGAGGGCCCTCCTCCAGTGGCGTTGGCCTGGTTGTGTTCCTCCAGCATCTTGGCTCGGACCCTCCTCCGCAGATCGTACCACCTGGCTTGGCATTCCTGCCTGGTCCTTCTGGTGTCCGCAACAGCATTCACAGCATCGACGATGGTCTGCCACATGGCTGTTTTTGCTGCAATGCTGGTCTGTCTGACCAATGTTCCAAAGAGCTGTGGCTCGACTCTGAGGATTTCATCAACAAGGACCTCCAACTCTCGGTTACTGAACTTTGGATTCTTGTTAGTGGGCATGGTGAGGGGTGTGGGTGTGGATGGTGGGGGGTGTGTGTGGATGGTTGTGGGTGTGTGGGTGTGGTTGTGCAGGTGTGTGTGTGTGAATGTGATGAGGGGGTGTTTGTGGAGGTGGTTGTGTGAAGGTGTGCAAGTGTAAGGTGTGGTGAGGCTTGTAGTATGGTTCTGTGGTGTCTGGCAGCAGTGAGTCTGTTGCAAAGGCTCATGGTTTGTGTGTGTGGGCCCTTTTTATTGGTCCATTGGTGGGTGTGGCTGTGTTTGAAGTTTGGGTGGGTGTGTTATAAGGAGTGGTGGTGTTTTGGGCCTCTGTTTGTTTTTGGCAGTTGCAGGTCAGTGAATGTGTTTTCTTTAGTGTTTGTTGGCCATGTTTAGTGGCTTTGTGCCATTCGAATAGTGTATTCTTGTGTTGTTTTGTTTTGTCCTGGTTGTGTACGTGCGTTTTGAGCGTGTGTACGGTGTGTACATGGGCCATTTGGTTGTACGGTGCTGTCCTTGTGTGTGGCTTGGTACGACTCGTACATGCGGTTGTGATGTTGGGGCCTGGGGTGCGCTCCGTACTTAGGAGGTTGTGTTGGGGATGCGACGGGAACGTACTGGGGTGTACATAGACGGTGGTACGACACGTACAGGGGTGGGGGTACGACTCGAACGTACTGGGGTGTACATAGACGGTGGTACGACACGTACAGGGGTGGGGGTACGACTCGAACATACAGGGGTGTACATAGACGGTGGTACGACACGTACAGGGGTGGGGGTATGACTCGAACGTACTGGGGTGTACATAGACGGTGGTACGACACGTACAGGGGTGGGGGTACGACTCGAACGTACTGGGGTGTACATAGACGGTGGTACGACACGTACAGGGGTGGGGGTTCGACTCGAACGTACTGGGGTGTACATACATGGGGGTCGGACACGTACAGGGGTGGGGGTTCGACTGGAACGTACTGGGGTGTACATTGACGGTGGTCGGACACGTACAGGGGTGGGGGTTCGACTGGAACATACTGGGGTGTACATACATGGGGGTCGGACACATACAGGGGTGGGGGTTCGACTGGAACGTACTGGGGTGTACATACATGGGGGTCGGACACGTACAGGGGTGGGGGTTCGACTGGAACGTACTGGGGTGTACATACATGGGGGTCGGACACGTACAGGGGTGGGGGTTCGACTGGAACGTACTGGGGTGTACATTGACGGTGGTCGGACACGTACAGGGGTGGGGGTACGACTCGAACGTACTGGGGTGTACATAGACGGTGGTACGACACGTACAGGGGTGGGGGTTCGACTCGAACGTACTGGGGTGTACATACATGGGGGTCGGACACGTACAGGGGTGGGGGTTCGACTGGAACATACTGGGGTGTACATTGACGGTGGTCGGACACGTACAGGGGTAGGGGTTCGACTCGAACGTACTGGGGTGTACATACATGGGGGTCGGACACGTACAGGGGTGGGGGTTCGACTGGAACGTACTGGGGTGTACATTGACGGTGGTCGGACACGTACAGGGGTGGGGATACGACTCGAACGTACTGGGGTGTACATAGACGGTGGTACGACACGTACAGGGGTGGGGGTACGACTCGAACGTACTGGGGTGTACATAGACGGTGGTACGACACGTACAGGGGTGGGGGTTCGACTCGAACGTACTGGGGTGTACATACATGGGGGTCGGACACGTACAGGGGTGGGGGTTCGACTGGAACGTACTGGGGTGTACATTGACGGTGGTCGGACACGTACAGGGGTGGGGGTTCGACTGGAACGTACTGGGGTGTACATACATGGGGGTCGGACACATACAGGGGTGGGGGTTCGACTGGAACGTACTGGGGTGTACATACATGGGGGTCGGACACGTACAGGGGTGGGGGTTCGACTGGAACGTACTGGGGTGTACATACATGGGGGTCGGACACGTACAGGGGTGGGGGTTCGACTCGAACGTACTGGGGTGTACATACATGGGGGTCGGACACGTACAGGGGTGGGGGTACGAATCGAACGTACTGGGGTGTACATAGATGGTGGTACGACACGTACAGGGGTGGGGGTTCGACTCGAACGTACTGGGGTGTACATACACGGGGGGTACGTCTCGGACGTACGTGGGCGGGGGGGAGTGTTGGGCGCGTATGCGGGCACATGTCTCCATGGTTGCTATGGGAGTTCGGTGCGGACGGTGTTTTTTCCATACGGTTGTAAGATCGGACGCACGGGATGGATCGTGATTCCTCGGTCGGACTTCACCTTTCACATTTGTACGGTAAATAGTCCGAGGACGTGTCGGACACATTTTTCGACCCGAGGACGTGTGGGAAATCATTCCCGATGCGGTTCGTATGGACTTTTTACCATGCGAATCGTGATTGCCAGTTCGTACGGCACTTGTACGATTCGTACGGTAAAAAGACCGGATACGAGTCGCACGGGGAATTTTTTTACCGGATCGTAATTGACACCAGAATGTTTCCTCTGTTTGATATATCAATCCGTCCCTTTGACTTATACTCGGGATGGAACATGATTATTGTAGGGTTCAGATATGCTGTTTGATCTGTGGGCGGTTCCTGTTTCGCTTGTTGTAGTTGATTCCGTACCGTACATGTGACTTCCACATATCGGTACTGCTTCGGGATGGAGGCGTTATAGGAGTGCCCTCTTGTGTGCATCCTCTGCTTTTGCAGGGTTCACTCTTAGGGCCCGCTCCACCTTAGCTTGTGAGCCATTGGATGTCCAGACAGAGTCCATGTTAGATACATGTCATGCGACAGTGAGGAAGAGGACCAAATTGACATTAGGTAAGATAGGCCACATAGACGGTCCACAAGTAGGTGAGATCAACAGTTGGAAAAGCAAAGGGATGACAGTGAAAGTTGAGAGGTACACTGGCATGGCCATAAGCAGAGGTAAACTGGGAAATGACCATGTGGCCCAGAGAAATGCTACTGGCTAGCTTTTTGTCGGAAAGTGGAAACATCCACACCTTAACCCTCTGATGTGTGTGGTGCCTTCTATGAGTAAGCTGTTGTAAGTGCCGGTGGCGACAGAGACACACAATAATTTGGGGTTGAAGTTGTGTATCCCCTGTCCTCAGCAGTATTTATCAGAGGCAACTAGTAAGGCAGCACAGCACAAAGAAGGGCCTGCTGGTTTGACAACTTCACTGTGTAAGGCACCCATTGTCACTACGTAGGAGTCCTGCTTCTGATCCATGGACTCCAGGATGTTGTGGATCACCCCAAGCAAGTTGGCAACCTCGCTGGTGCCACTTCGGCAGAGTATGGCAGTTGCTCATGCCTCTGTCTCATGACATTAACGATGTCAGCCAGATACAATTCCTAGCCATGGAGAAGAGGGTAGGTGCCTCTTATTGCCTTGGAGATGTCCTTATGGGGTCTGAGGCACCTACACACTCCCTCCAGGGTGCCTTCCTCGGTCTCCATCGTTACCCACACAGCATCTATTAGCTCCCACTGGACTCCTACCGCACGATGTTAGAATTCAACTTGGGGGTCCTCGGAGCCCAGGGCAAAGGGTGGGCTGGCTGGTGGTGTTTGTTGGCTGATAGGGGCATTCTCTGGAGACCCGGCGACGCTGTCGGCCCTTCTTGCAATCGGAGATGGGGTCCAAATGAAGTACAGGATTTGCAAGATGATTTCTTGGTCGAAGGTTGGCAGGCTTTCATCCTCAACAGGATACTCATCCAGGACATGCAGCGGGTCAGGAGTAGTTGGTACATCCTCTGCAATGAAATTAAGATATGTTGTTGTTGGTCTATGTTAGATGGTGACATAAGTAATCTCAACATGGTAAGTACAAAATTATCAAAAACAAAATATCAATGTCAAACATATCGTTATTAAAAATATCGGGGTTTTTTTGTTAAAAAAAATATGTAAAATAAACTAAATAATACTTATAAATAAAATAAACATAGTTAAAACTATTTTATAGTGTTCAAAATTAATAAGTAATATATATAATTTAATAAAACATTAATTAAACATATACATATAATATATAATATATATACTTACTTAATAATCAGTTTTAATAATTATTTTAATAACGTATTATATACATTATTAAAAAATATAAATTATCAATACATCTATACACATAAAACAATAACATAAATAACAGTTAAATAATTCTGTGTAACACATTTAAAAAAAAGTTACTTTTAATATTTTTTAAATGAATTATATACTACATTAGCTAAAATAATACAAAAAAATATTAAAGAGCGGAGGGAATAAAACTACTATTTCAACTCCAAAAAAGAACAACGGTAAGGAACATGTTGGACAGCGTAGGGCTTTGAATTACTATTCCCACTCCAGGGAGTGCAACAGTAGGGAAAGTGTTGGATAGCGTAGGGGTATAAATTACTATTCCCACTCCAGGGAGTGCAACAGTAAGGAAAGTGTTGGATAGCGTAGGGGTGAACATTACTATTCCCACTCCAAAGAGTGCAACAGTAGGGAAAGTGTTGGATAGCGTAGGCCTAAAAAATACTATTCCCACTCCAAAGAGTGCAACAGTAGGGAAAGTGTTGGACAGTGTAGGGGTATAAATTACTAATCCCACTCCAGGGAGGGCAACAGTAAGGAAAGTGTTGGATAGCGTAGGGGTAAAAATTACTATTCCCACTCCAAACAGTGCAACAGTAGGGAAAGTGTTGGATAGCATAGGGGTAAAAATTACTATTCCCACTCCAAAGAGTGCAACAGTAGGGAAAGTGTTGGATAGCGTAGGGGTACAAATTACTATTTCAACTCAAGAGAGTGCAACAGTAGGGAAAGTGTTGGATAGCGTAGGGGTAAAAATTACTATTTCAACGCCAGAGAGTGCAACAGTAAGGAAAGTGTTGGATAGCATAGGGATAAAAATTACTATTCTAAATTCAAAGAGTGCAACAGTAGGGAAAATATTTTTTTAAAATAATTAATGATTTAATTATTAAATAACTCTAAATTATTTACAAATACCAATACATATTTATTAAAAACATAATTACCAATGAATAATTAATTAACAGTAAATTAATAATAAATACCAATAAATAATAATAAATATTAATTACCAAATAATAAATATTGAAAAATAAAATATTGTTCATAAAAAAACATATGAAGTATTAAAAAGTAATTACCAATGAAGAAATCTAGAACAATAAAAATATTACATACAAAAAACAAAAATTATTAAACATTAATTACCAATTAATAATTACTTATTCATATATTAATTACAAATATCAATAAATAATAATAAATACTATTTAATTACCAATTAATGATAAATCAACAATAAATTAATTTTCATAACCAAAAAATTATAATTTGAAATAATTACCAATTAATTATTAATGTCCAATAAATTAATTATCAATACCCAACAATAAATTTATTAATTACTTAGTTAGGTTTCTTCCAACACTATTCCCCTATAAACAAACAACACACTCCAATAATAAAATAATACACTTAACATAATTAACAATTAATCAATTTATAAAAATTAATTACCAATTAATACAAATTAATTAAAAATTAATTACCAATTCATAATTAATTAACAAAAAATAATTATCAATATCAATAAATGAACATAAATTATTACTGAAATACAATTAAATTACTTCCCACCCTATTCCCCTATAAACCCACAACCCGCTACGGTACTAAAACACAAAATTAAAACATTATTAACATATAAAAATTGTATACATATATTTTAAAACCAGTAGAACACTTAACAAAAAACATATAACACATACATATTAAATACATAATAAAATACATAAAAATAATATAAATATCGATATTAGTAACATCGATATTAGTAACATCGATATATTTGATATCGGTATTACTAACTTCGATATTACTTACATCGATATAAAAAAAAATCGATATTACTTACCTTAGGGTCGATATTCTGTCCATCGATATTCTGTCCCTTCGATATTATCAACTTTATATTAGTGTGGGTCGATATTTCATTTTCAATATTTTGACTGCCCACCGTCAGGTCAACATTGATGCTTAGGGCATCTGTTCCTCATAGGTTTAGAGGCCAATTTGTAGTGTTGCTGCCTTTCAGATGGCAGTATCTCTTTATTGTTCACACAACCACTGTGTTATAGGACGAGCTTGTCATGTCAAGACACTTGTTGCACCACAGTTACACAGCTCATTGGCCCTGCCATTTCGGCATGTGTAATAGGAGGTAAACTTTACCTCTGCCTGGGTGAGTGGCTTTATGTTTCATGATACCTAGACTGATAGTGTTTTGAGGTATTGACATCACTACTGTGAAAATTGCACCTAGTCCCCGGGGTGCCTGCAGTCATACAACTCCTGTGAAGATGAAGTGGGTTTGGTTGTGTATTTGTGATGATCCAGCAGTCTGCCTTTCACACAGTGCATCATGACACTCTGCCTATTTGCGCTGTGTAGCATGTGCATTGTACTTTCATGTGGCCAAGGGTTCAGTTCTTAACACATCCGGCTCACCTCTACACAGCTTCCTACCTTGCAACACTACAGGAATGTGTGAGGGCATGTAGTTGCATTGGCTTTCCTATTTGGGTATACTGATGTGATTTCATAACACACATAGTTGGCTTCATATTTGTGGACAGTGGGCATTGTGTCGCACCATTGAGGGGATGAGCCCAGTCATACTAGGTAGCTTAGTAACACTGACACTCGGGCCATTTCATCATTAACAGAGAAGGCCCTCCGCAGACTTTCAGACATCTTTTATATCAGGTCCCCTCACTTGTACGTGTACATACCTCATCTGTCAAATCTGATTTTGGGCCAGGCACTCAATGTACTGCCACACACTGTTGGTACACAGATGATAAATTGGCTCTTGTGTGCCTACAACACCAACAATATGCATGACCATATCCAATGGAATGACATGGCTGGCTGATTTTGAGGGCTATGGGATGAGCTGTAGCCCACACTGTACTAGTGCTGGAATTGGTGGCGTGTACCTACCTAGGTTTGCAACACAACTGGGACCATCCACCTCAGCTTACATGTCCTTTGAGGTGGCAAACTAGTTTATCACATACCTTGACAGATCCCTGTTTCACATCCACTAACTTTGACATTCATGGCATGGTGAGACATTTAGCCTCTGACTCCCTCCTGCCACATTCTAGATCTTCACCCAGACCCACATCACATGTAGAATATGCTTCCACAATGGCCTCTTCTCTGTCATCCCTTCCCAGCTGCGACACAAGTGTGAGACTGTCAGACACAGCAATGCATATGTCTTGATCAGGCTACCTTGCAGTATACATATCCCTTCTCACCACCTTTCTATGCAATGTCTCACCATTAAGACACAATTATATAAACATGCTCAGCCAGCACCTACATTACACTGCACTACCAGGGGCCCACCAGGGCCACACACCATCTTTTGCTTCAACACACATGGTCCTTTGATGTGCATCTCTTGCATGCACACTCACACCCATTCCGATTTGGGTTATGGCAGGAGTGAGGCAGCTCCCTACACTGGGAGCTGATACCTGTGTGCTCTCATGCGCTAAGTCAGGCATACTGCATGCTGTGTAGTTTCAAACATTTTACAATACATGTGGCTCTTGGCAAGTTCATATTTGCTAATCCTTCACATGCTCCACACCTGTCCCTCTCTCAGGTGGGCACGTTCTCCTCTGAAAGTTCCATTGCATTCCATTGGTATACAGTCCAGATTAGTGTGCATGGTCCCAATTTAGCCACAGTGGCATCAGGTGGAAGGTGGCCTGCATTGTAACAGTCAGGTTGGTGAGGGTTAATGTGGCCATGTCTGATGTGCTGTTCCATTCCAGACCACATTTAAAAGTTTTGGACACAGGGCAGAGCAGCAAATCACTTTGCTGCACTGCCCTGAGTCAAAAGGAAAGGGCATAAATGCTCAGTATTGATGCTATACAACGCATTCCTGTCCTTTCTGCCAGAGGCTGCACACAAATTAGCACAAAACAAAATGCAAGGTACCCCGAGTATATGGATATAGGCAGAGACTCTCGGGAACAACGCTACAAGATGACCCACCCTCGGAGGCAAGGGAGGAAGGTGTCACCTGCCAAAGGATACTAATAGGACGTAACTATGTCTCTAATTAATAGGGGAAAAAGATTCAATTCATCCAGGGGAGAACAAGATACACTAAAAAATTCCAAACATCAGTTAATACACAGAAAGAAAAACAATTAACAGTGGAATTGAAAATAGGAACGTAATACAAAGATGTGGAATACAAAAGTATTAGTTACGTCCTATTAGTATACTTTGGCAGGTGACACCTTCCTCCCTTGCTTCCGAGGGTGGGTTATTTTGTAGTGCACACAAATCAGTGCGTAGTGCCAACGCAAGCACACTTGCACCATGGTGCAAGGGTGTCTGCATTGTGGTAGGATTGTTATTGTGCAGGAAGGGACGCAGTCCTGCACACAAGCGATCCATGGAAGAGTTTTTCTCTTTCTATGCCTGCTACAAAATGCAGCACATATAGCTAGAGAAATGAACAAGGAGATTTAAAGTTATTTCTCCTCTTTATGCCTCCTGTGGGGGGGGTCCACATTTTTGATGCATGCCCAGGTTTACAGATCCTTGTAAATCTGTGTCAAAACCCATGGATGTTGCATTAGTAAACCCACCACAACGTCCATGGAATGTCTCCTTGACATAGTGATAAGGCTTTGCGATGGCTTGCCTTACTCCATGTCTGTGAGGTAATGCAAAGCACCACAGGTTGGCTTGTTGTCACCTCATAGATAGGACTGGGAGGCCTGTGCCATCAGAGAATCATAAAAAGTGATGCTTGGGTGGCACAGCCCTTTTGTATATGAGGCACCGTGTATTTTCATAGCTGCCAAGGTTTCAGATCGCTTATGTGTGACACTTTCAAAATGTCAGTGTAATTATGAGTGTCATTGAGTGAGGAGCATGTTTCACTATGGAAGAGAACAAGCTGCTTCCTATAAACACATCACGACAGGCCATGCTTCTTCAAGATTGAGTGACTCAAAAAGCTAGCACAGAAAAACAGGGTCTCACTTGCGAAGGCTGGTCGTGTAGATCAGCTGCTCGTGTGGATCCGACACCTTTTCTACTTGACACAACAGAGTTTATTGGGTCAGGGGGCGTGGAGAGAGAGAGTCCTGGAAACTCGGACGGCTCCTTGACACAAGTGTAGCTTGCCGTGTGAGTCAGTCCTGCCAAGTATCACTCATCAGGCGTGACGCTGCCGCATTTCAGTGGGGTGTTCCGCATCATCGCACTGAAATGCATTGTCACGCATTTTGCCCACTGAGACTGGCTGCACTCTGCTGACAGCGCTGAAACTGGCTACCATAACGCCAGGGTGCTAGCGTGCGCTGGGGCCTCTGACACCTGTGTGTGCCGGCTGCTTTGCTTAGTGCTCGCTCCCCGCTGACTTGCCAGCAGGACTCCAGGAGACAGTAATTGACATGATCGTGCTGCTCTGGGAGTGCTTGCCCAATGCTTGCTACAATGTTGCAAAAACTGTCATCTGCCAGGGCAGGCTGCTGCCTCTGCCTGCATTAATTCCCGCCCGGCGCTGACCACATGACATACAGCTAGGAAGTGAGGGTCTCTGAGAAGCGGCGGGGGACTCGACCGACTGGAGAGTTGTGCTGCTCAGTGTCGATATGATGTCCCCGTCGGCTGCCCCAGAGACTGAAACTAGTTGCACTGGCTGCCGCAGCCAGTCTGAGCTGAGTGCACTGTAAATTGTTTTACCCGGCCGGCGTTGGACACCGGCGCAGCCGGGATGGCACTGACTGACTGTTAGCACGGACGGTGAGACTCAGAGTCTCACTGAGAGAAAATCATGGCACAGCGCGGCATGAGAGGCCTCAGCTGCATCGGGTGCTGCATGTGCGGGGAGAGCAAACTGCTGCTGTGCGCCTGCCCACGGACAGACCCCCGTGCGGCTCAGCGGCTCTAGTCTGGGCTCACCACCACGGATCGGCGCGGTCCGTCACTGACCTTCGCTCGGCTCTGAGACAGCGAGGACTGAGTGTCTGCCACAGCCAGTGGAGTGCCAGCTGCAGCAGTCGCTGGACTCGACTCTGTCTGAGACTAGTAGCAAAATTTGAAGTCTGTTCACAACAGTAAGTACTACTACGTCGTAATTCTTTCTTCACTGTGAGGCAGCCTGCTGCCACTGAGACTGTGTGTTGTTACGGCGGCCTAACCTTTTGTGTAGTGTGTTGTCTCTTGTCACACACAGCTGCATGCACTGATGGAGTTGAAGTTTTAATACATAGCTGCGAAGGTTTCAGATTGCTAAGTGTGACATTTCCATAATTTTTGATATTTATGTGTTTCCCTCATCTTCATTACTTGATTTTGCTTGCAAAAAAGTGTCACTCATATATGTTGAAATGTCACTCATAATTACACAGAAATTATGAAAATGTCACACATAGCAATCTGAAACCTTGGCAGCTATGGTGAGTGAGGCAACAAAATAAGAGGGAGAGCTTAACCAGAGCCAAGCCGGCAGCAGCTCTGGCTCTCAGAGTCTGTGCACAAGCGAGCAGAGCACTTAAAGTCTTTGCCACGTAATTCATATAAAACAGTGTGCTATTCACAAACCACAGGACTGTTTTTCAATAATTGCAAGTATGTATAAGGTGTGAAACTAATAAACAATTACATATCATTGTGAAAACTGTGTAAATAATAAAAATGAAGAAGAAAGTATGGAAGGGAAGTGAAGTGAAAGAAGGGCATAAGGGACCGGAAGGGAGAGGTGGAGTTAGGAAAGAAAGTGAAAGATTAAAACAAAAAGGGAGAAAGTATTGGGGATGAAAGATATACGGAAGGAGCATTAAAGAAATGAATAACTCGAACACAGATGAAAAAAAGGCTAATGTTGTTTTCGAACGTTTCGTAATGTGCAGCTTTTCTGTATTGAACTAGAGGTCAACAAAATGCTATTTTGGCCACTCGTGGCACCATCATGGCACAGTTCAAAGTCTAGTGAAGAGACCCTGGAGTTGTGCACTATGTAAGAGTTTACAGATCTCAATAATGGCACCAGCTGCAGTGGAGCACACACAGAAATGGGTGAAAACTTTCATCTCCCCACACATAGAGGCCCATTAGTACGTCGGGATGATCGCCACCGCCTGCATGGCGGTGGCGATCCGCCTGACTTTTTCTCCCGCCCGCCTGCCAATTCCCCCACCATATTACTATGGTGGGGGGGACCCCAGCGTACGGAAAGACTGTCCACCGGTTTTCCGCCGGTAGGCAATCTGCTCGATTGCCTACCGGGCGGAAAAGCTGTCGATATGGTGGCGGTGTCTGTTAGACACCGCCAGCCATATCAGGATGCATGCGGGGATTTGCCGTTGCCGCCATGGAAAGGCATGCGGTCTTTCACATTGGGGGCCCGTAGCGGGCCCAGGTAATTTTGGGGGGTGGGGGTGCACATGCCTTACATTTGCATGTACAACGTGGCAGGCACCGCGGTGCCTGTCACATTGTTCATGCAAATGCACAACGTGCATTTTTGGCATTGCAGAGTGCGGTGCTTTCTACACTGCCCGCCGCAATGTTAAAAATGCGGGATACGCCCACCAGTGTGGCAAGCGCATCCTACTTGTATCTGCGGGACCGCTGTATGCATTGCGGGCGGTCCCATTTCCCAGGGCCATGGCGGGCAGACAAAGTCCGCCCGCCATGCTAATGGTGCCCATAGATTCAGCAGTGCAAGCTTTCCTCGTGATTTTAGTGTGTGTGTGTGTGTGTGTGTGTGTGTGTGTGTATGTGTTATTTATTTGGTGCTGTACAGTTGTGTTTGTTAAGGTAATTATGTGTGTCAAGGCAAGTGCTTGGTGGAGTGAGATGGTGAGTGTTTGTTGTAGGTGTCAAATGTGCTGGTGTTGAATCTCTGGCCTTCATGGCTAATCCTCTCTTTTAACTCAGGAGCTAAACAAGTGATGCTGCGCCTCCATCAGATGGGTGACACGTTTTTCAGTTGTAATTACTTTGTAATTACTTTCCTTTTTCCCTTAGGTTTATGTCAACCAACACAGTACTTAAGAATTAGAGTGCGAAACAATAGAACTTAGCCATAAGTTTCAGTACACTATGTCAGCATTATATTCCTCAGATACCCAAAGCCAATGCTGAATTTGAGCTGGCGGTTGCAGATGGGGCCCAGCAACACTACTTTTTGGGGGCCAGCACTTATTTTTCTTCATCATGACTTTAACTCAGAGCAAGAGAGGGAAACATGCACAAGGAGAAAGAAGGAGGATGATATTTATTTGTTTTCCTCGTCTTCATTGCTTGATTTTGCTCGCGCGAAGGTGTCACTCATAGTCACTCAATGTCACTCATAATTACACTGACATTTTGTAAGTATCACACATAAGCAATCTGAAACCTTGGCAGCTATGAGGGAGGCTTATTTGTCACAATGGTAACCTGACAGGCAACTGCCATTGTGTTTACATAGAGTACGTGTCGCAACTACACTTAGGCAATAAGTCTTGAAGGTGGGCAGCAATTGCCTTCGACCTTCAGGTGCGAGTCGCAAAGCAGAAGAAAGATTGTTAGATTGATTACAGTTTCTCTTCTATCTTTTCAGTTAAAATTACGCGCCCTCCTGTGATCGAAAGCAGCTAGTTCAGGCTCGGCAAGCAGAAACTAAAAGTACATTTCATGGACTACCAGCAGCGTATTATAGTGTGCCCCTGACAGAACTGCCTTAGCTTATAGTGCGAGAGCTGAAGCCTGATGGAACACAGCGTGATCGGTGCATGCCACGGCACGCTACCAGCTGCCTTGGCACTTTCAGTGACATCTAAGACACAACACAGATATGCGTGATAAAGCATTTCAGTGCAGTAACACACTGAAATGCGTTAGTCTAACGCATGATGCGTGATACTTGGCAGGACTGTATTTTGCTTTGTATTGTGGGACTTGTAGTTCCAGTGACTCATGTTACACATTGCACTACAAGTGGCAGTATACAAAGGTAAACCTGGACAGGTGCTGCACTTCACACATGGAAGGGATAAATGTGAGGGAGCTGAACTGAGCTGCGCCACATGTGACTGGGTAGTGTGCATTACACTTATGTGATGTTTAACGATACATGACCCAGATTACTGCCCTTTGCTCTGCACACAGCACAGTGGAGCACAGGGACCTAGCTAACTACACTGTACAACATGACCTTTTTTACCTCATTGCCCCTTGTCGCGACTTACCCTGTAGGTCTTGTCATTCCTCAAGGGCTGCAGTGTCTTGTCCCAGAACCCCTCCTGCCACCAACTCCTTTGGGATGACAGCTGCTACCTGCTCCTCCAAGGCATCCAGCTCCTTCTGTGGCACCAGGCTTTCACCTCCAGTCTGCATGGTTGCCTTCAGGGTTTGGCCCGTTTCTCCTTACTCCTATAGATCTTGGCCTCTAAGGACTGCCAAATGGCCTCTTTCCTTTCTAATGGAAATTGTACTCTGCAGCACTCCACTCTATGCCATTATACTCTACTCTGCACCACTCTACGCCATTGCACTCTAAGAAAATCTACTCTATGGCATGTTACTCTACTCTGCACCACTGCACTCTATGCCACTGTAGTCTATGCCACTGCACTCTATGCCACTGCACTCTATGCCACTCTACTCTGCACCACTCCACTCTGCACCACTCAACTCTGCACCACTGCACTCTACTATACACCACTCTTATCTATGCCCCTGCATTCTACCACACTGCATTGTATTCTGCTGAATTCTATGTAGCTGCACTCTATACCATTGCACTCTACACCACTATACTGTGCAACACTCCACCCCAATGCACTTTACACCAGTCCACTCTACTCTATGCCCCTCGACTCCACTGTACGCCACTCTATGCCACTGCACCCTACTCTACTCTGCACCACTGAACTCTATATCATTGCACTCCATGCCACTGCACTCTATGTCACTGCACTCTACTCTGAACCACTATACTCAATGCCACTGCACTCTATACCACTCTACTCTATGCTACTGTACTCCATGCCAATGCATTTAATACCACTCTACACCACTGCACTCTGAGCGACTCTACTCAGCAAAACTTCACTCTATGCCACTGAACTCTATGCCACTCTATTCTGCACTACTGCATTCTATGCCAATGCATTCTGTGCCACTGCATTCTACGCCACTCTACTCTGCAGCACTCTACTCTACACCACAGGACTCTATACTACTACACTCAATGGCACTATATGCTACTCTGCACCACTCTACACAATTCTACTCTGCACCACTCTACTCTGCACTAGTCCATGCCACTGCACTCCTTGGCCCTTTATTTTGCACAACCAAACACCACGCAACTGTACCGTACACCACTCTGCTCTACTGTGCAGAGCTCCACTCTGCACCACTGCACTCTATGCCACTAAGCTCTTCTATGCAATAGTCTAATCTATGCCACTACATTCTATGATGCTGTATTCTACAACACTGAAATATGAGCTGCTGCATTCTACGCCACTGAACCATACACCACTGTATCCTGCAACACATTTTGCCACGGACAGACCCCCGTGCGGCTCAGCGGCTCTAGTCTGGGCTCACCACCACGGATCGGCGCGGTCCGTCACTGACCTTCGCTCGGCTCTGAGACAGCGAGGACTGAGTGTCTGCCACAGCCAGTGGAGTGCCAGCTGCAGCAGTCGCTGGACTCGACTCTGTCTGAGACTAGTAGCAAAATTTGAAGTCTGTTCACAACAGTAAGTACTACTACGTCGTAATTCTTTCTTCACTGTGAGGCAGCCTGCTGCCACTGAGACTGTGTGTTGTTACGGCGGCCTAACCTTTTGTGTAGTGTGTTGTCTCTTGTCACACACAGCTGCATGCACTGATGGAGTTGAAGTTTTAATACATAGCTGCGAAGGTTTCAGATTGCTAAGTGTGACATTTCCATAATTTTTGATATTTATGTGTTTCCCTCATCTTCATTACTTGATTTTGCTTGCAAAAAAGTGTCACTCATATATGTTGAAATGTCACTCATAATTACACAGAAATTATGAAAATGTCACACATAGCAATCTGAAACCTTGGCAGCTATGGTGAGTGAGGCAACAAAATAAGAGGGAGAGCTTAACCAGAGCCAAGCCGGCAGCAGCTCTGGCTCTCAGAGTCTGTGCACAAGCGAGCAGAGCACTTAAAGTCTTTGCCACGTAATTCATATAAAACAGTGTGCTATTCACAAACCACAGGACTGTTTTTCAATAATTGCAAGTATGTATAAGGTGTGAAACTAATAAACAATTACATATCATTGTGAAAACTGTGTAAATAATAAAAATGAAGAAGAAAGTATGGAAGGGAAGTGAAGTGAAAGAAGGGCATAAGGGACCGGAAGGGAGAGGTGGAGTTAGGAAAGAAAGTGAAAGATTAAAACAAAAAGGGAGAAAGTATTGGGGATGAAAGATATACGGAAGGAGCATTAAAGAAATGAATAACTCGAACACAGATGAAAAAAAGGCTAATGTTGTTTTCGAACGTTTCGTAATGTGCAGCTTTTCTGTATTGAACTAGAGGTCAACAAAATGCTATTTTGGCCACTCGTGGCACCATCATGGCACAGTTCAAAGTCTAGTGAAGAGACCCTGGAGTTGTGCACTATGTAAGAGTTTACAGATCTCAATAATGGCACCAGCTGCAGTGGAGCACACACAGAAATGGGTGAAAACTTTCATCTCCCCACACATAGAGGCCCATTAGTACGTCGGGATGATCGCCACCGCCTGCATGGCGGTGGCGATCCGCCTGACTTTTTCTCCCGCCCGCCTGCCAATTCCCCCACCATATTACTATGGTGGGGGGGACCCCAGCGTACGGAAAGACTGTCCACCGGTTTTCCGCCGGTAGGCAATCTGCTCGATTGCCTACCGGGCGGAAAAGCTGTCGATATGGTGGCGGTGTCTGTTAGACACCGCCAGCCATATCAGGATGCATGCGGGGATTTGCCGTTGCCGCCATGGAAAGGCATGCGGTCTTTCACATTGGGGGCCCGTAGCGGGCCCAGGTAATTTTGGGGGGTGGGGGTGCACATGCCTTACATTTGCATGTACAACGTGGCAGGCACCGCGGTGCCTGTCACATTGTTCATGCAAATGCACAACGTGCATTTTTGGCATTGCAGAGTGCGGTGCTTTCTACACTGCCCGCCGCAATGTTAAAAATGCGGGATACGCCCACCAGTGTGGCAAGCGCATCCTACTTGTATCTGCGGGACCGCTGTATGCATTGCGGGCGGTCCCATTTCCCAGGGCCATGGCGGGCAGACAAAGTCCGCCCGCCATGCTAATGGTGCCCATAGATTCAGCAGTGCAAGCTTTCCTCGTGATTTTAGTGTGTGTGTGTGTGTGTGTGTGTGTGTGTGTGTATGTGTTATTTATTTGGTGCTGTACAGTTGTGTTTGTTAAGGTAATTATGTGTGTCAAGGCAAGTGCTTGGTGGAGTGAGATGGTGAGTGTTTGTTGTAGGTGTCAAATGTGCTGGTGTTGAATCTCTGGCCTTCATGGCTAATCCTCTCTTTTAACTCAGGAGCTAAACAAGTGATGCTGCGCCTCCATCAGATGGGTGACACGTTTTTCAGTTGTAATTACTTTGTAATTACTTTCCTTTTTCCCTTAGGTTTATGTCAACCAACACAGTACTTAAGAATTAGAGTGCGAAACAATAGAACTTAGCCATAAGTTTCAGTACACTATGTCAGCATTATATTCCTCAGATACCCAAAGCCAATGCTGAATTTGAGCTGGCGGTTGCAGATGGGGCCCAGCAACACTACTTTTTGGGGGCCAGCACTTATTTTTCTTCATCATGACTTTAACTCAGAGCAAGAGAGGGAAACATGCACAAGGAGAAAGAAGGAGGATGATATTTATTTGTTTTCCTCGTCTTCATTGCTTGATTTTGCTCGCGCGAAGGTGTCACTCATAGTCACTCAATGTCACTCATAATTACACTGACATTTTGTAAGTATCACACATAAGCAATCTGAAACCTTGGCAGCTATGAGGGAGGCTTATTTGTCACAATGGTAACCTGACAGGCAACTGCCATTGTGTTTACATAGAGTACGTGTCGCAACTACACTTAGGCAATAAGTCTTGAAGGTGGGCAGCAATTGCCTTCGACCTTCAGGTGCGAGTCGCAAAGCAGAAGAAAGATTGTTAGATTGATTACAGTTTCTCTTCTATCTTTTCAGTTAAAATTACGCGCCCTCCTGTGATCGAAAGCAGCTAGTTCAGGCTCGGCAAGCAGAAACTAAAAGTACATTTCATGGACTACCAGCAGCGTATTATAGTGTGCCCCTGACAGAACTGCCTTAGCTTATAGTGCGAGAGCTGAAGCCTGATGGAACACAGCGTGATCGGTGCATGCCACGGCACGCTACCAGCTGCCTTGGCACTTTCAGTGACATCTAAGACACAACACAGATATGCGTGATAAAGCATTTCAGTGCAGTAACACACTGAAATGCGTTAGTCTAACGCATGATGCGTGATACTTGGCAGGACTGTATTTTGCTTTGTATTGTGGGACTTGTAGTTCCAGTGACTCATGTTACACATTGCACTACAAGTGGCAGTATACAAAGGTAAACCTGGACAGGTGCTGCACTTCACACATGGAAGGGATAAATGTGAGGGAGCTGAACTGAGCTGCGCCACATGTGACTGGGTAGTGTGCATTACACTTATGTGATGTTTAACGATACATGACCCAGATTACTGCCCTTTGCTCTGCACACAGCACAGTGGAGCACAGGGACCTAGCTAACTACACTGTACAACATGACCTTTTTTACCTCATTGCCCCTTGTCGCGACTTACCCTGTAGGTCTTGTCATTCCTCAAGGGCTGCAGTGTCTTGTCCCAGAACCCCTCCTGCCACCAACTCCTTTGGGATGACAGCTGCTACCTGCTCCTCCAAGGCATCCAGCTCCTTCTGTGGCACCAGGCTTTCACCTCCAGTCTGCATGGTTGCCTTCAGGGTTTGGCCCGTTTCTCCTTACTCCTATAGATCTTGGCCTCTAAGGACTGCCAAATGGCCTCTTTCCTTTCTAATGGAAATTGTGAGGTGAAATAATGTTGGTGCTCTGTCACCTCATTGATCAAGATTTCATTCTCCTCCTCACTGAAGTTGCACTTCCTCTTACTCTTCGCCTGGGAGTCTGTCTGGACATCCAGGCTGGTGCTGGGGTTGCTGGGGTAGTAGTCCTGGCTGCTGCTCTGTTCTCCCCACTCCATAGCTGCCTTCTGTGAAGTGTGCCAATATTCGTTTGCTCGAAACATCATTTTTGGAACACTTGACGCAATGAAAAGAAACACTACGGTGGTTAGCGTCGCTTTACATGCCACTAACCAGTCTTATGTCAGTTTTTCTCCACATGAGTCAATTGTTTCCTGTGACAGCATGCCCACGGCAGTGTTCATTTTTTTTTTTACGCTGCCTGATCTTTACGCGATCGTGCATCATACCATAAATATGGTGAATCCATGGCATTTAAAAGTGATATAGCAATCCGTATTTCATTTTGACATATTTTGACACATTGCTGATGCAACACAGCAATGCATCATTTCTTGTAAATAATTTTCTTTCCGCCTAGGGTGCTGTTCCGGTCAATCAAATTTAGGGCCAGCCCTGATTGTACCAAATAAATCTGACCATTTGCTAAACATTGCAGAAGGTGAAAGTGATGGCGTAAGGTGATTGTGGAGGGCCCATTGTATACCTGGTACCCTCTGCTGTGAAGCAGGATTAATACCACAAGAGAATCACAGTGAATATGATTGCAGGGCGATGGGGGACAAGCACCGTGGAAGCAGGAGCAAGACTGCAGCAATGAAAGAAAACATGAGGATTGGCAGCAGATGGACACAAAGGATCTCATTTAACAAAGGCCTGTGCCACCGGAGTGTCACTTGTAATGACGGTGGTACAGTCCTCTCTCCGCTCTGTCGTATTTATAAGGTGATACAAATCCACTCTGCATGGCTTTGCATGGCCTCATAGACATGGCAGCACAAAGCGCTGTGTTCTCTTACTCTATGTCAAAGAGGCGTTCCATGGCCGTTGCTGTGGGTTTTCAAATGCAACACCTATGTGTTTTGAAACATTCCAAGATTTACCAGGATCTGTAACCTGGGAATGTGTCAAAACCATGTGCCTCCCCAGGGTAGGCGCAATGAGGCGAAATAACTTCATTTCTCCTTGTTTTTTCCTCTTTCTATGTGAGCTCCATTCTGCAGCAAACATAGAAAGAGGAAAAAGCCTCCATTTATTGCCAACAATGCAGACACCCTTGCACCATGGTGAAAGGATGCCTGCATTGGTATAGGCACTAATTTGTGTGCTGGCGCAGGCAGAGAGGACAGGAATGCACCAGATTTCATGAACACATCACATCCCTGCCCTTTCCTTTTGATGCAGGGCAGCGCTGCAAAGAGACTTGCGCTGCTACCCTATGGCAAAATGTAGTACATGAAGCCCAAAATGTGAAAGTGTCACATTTTGTGCATTCTTGTGGCCCATTGTTCCTGCATTATGGCACGTAGCTTCATGGTTTTGGTGTGTGACACATATATTATGTGTCGTTAAGCAAACAGTCAGACGTATGTGGTGTAATGTAATATCATGCATGCCGTAATGGGAGATGTTGGCCACTTTTAATTGTTTTCAAAGTAATTTCATGCAGTTCCATGACCATCCCTGAAGGTATCATGCTTTCCTGGAGGGTGGGGTATGATGTTCATTCTAGTTTATGTTGTCTTGTTGTTGGAGCTTTTGATAGAAAGGCCATTAAATGAGGATAAAGACTGAGTCTAGATGATGGATCTATGCCGAGCTATCAATTTATGGAATATGTTGAACATTTGTCAGAAGAATATTGATAATATTATGGGATGCTGAGTTTAACTAGAGAACAAGAATGTGATGTGTCTGTAATAAAGCAAGTTTAAGAGCATGGCAAATCTGCAGTTTATCAGAGCATATCTGTTAGACCAAAGCCCTCTTTGCAGGGCCTCCCACAGAAAATGCCTTGTGTTACTGAAACGATTTGTGTTGACATTAGGACTGCTAACATGTGGTTACGTGCTTATGCTCTTTAAATGAAACACGGGAAAAGTGGCCTACACCTAATTGACACACTTAACTTACTTTTAAGTCCCTATTAATTGGCACTTCTTCTACCCCAAGCCTGTCAAATCAATGTTACTAGGATTCCCTTAACAACTTTGTGCCATCCACTAAAGTAGCCTTTCGAAACATGTCTTAGGCCTGCCACCGCAGTGCAGTATTAAACCATGATTTAGACCTGACAAAATAATCCTTTTGCCAGGTCTAAGTCTTCCTTTTTAGGTTGAAGCCTACCAGACAGCTTAACTATATGGTGTGCTAAATACATCTTCAGAAAGGTTCCCTGGGAATTAATGCTGCCCGTTGCTTACTATTGGCTTTATGGTTTGTAACTCATATTTTACAGCCTTCTGTTTGCTGGCTTTATTTGTTTTAGGATGTCCAGCTTCAGTTCATCCCTCCGAAGGAACAAAACCTTTTCACACTACCTCTCCATGTATTCTCCTAGGAGTGCTCCTTTCTGTAAAGAGCCCTGTAAATCACTGCATTCTACTCTACACCACTCCACTCCACTGCACTCTATGCCATTCTACTCGACACCACTGCACTCTTCGCCCCTGCACTCTACATCACTCCAGTCTAGGCCACTCCACTCTACTCTGCGCAACTCTACTCTATGCCACTCCACTCTATGCCACTGCAACACTGCAGTCTACCGCACCGTGCTCTATGCCAATACACTCTATGCCAACGCACTCTACTCTGTACTCCTCCACTCTGTGCCCCTGCATTCTATGCCAATCCACTGTACGCCACTCTCATCTACTCCGCCGCACTGCACTCTATATCATCACACTCTGGAACTACTTCACTCTACGGCACTGCACTCTGTTCTGCACCACTGTAGTCCAACCATTTTACTCTACGCCACTCTCCATCAATGCACTCTACACCAATGCAATCTAGAACAATGCACTCTATGCCACTCTACAACACTCTTTTTTGCAACACTGTACTCTGCAGCACTCCACTCTATGCCATTATACTCTACTCTGCACCACTCTACGCCATTGCACTCTAAGAAAATCTACTCTATGGCATGTTACTCTACTCTGCACCACTGCACTCTATGCCACTGTAGTCTATGCCACTGCACTCTATGCCACTGCACTCTATGCCACTCTACTCTGCACCACTCCACTCTGCACCACTCAACTCTGCACCACTGCACTCTACTATACACCACTCTTATCTATGCCCCTGCATTCTACCACACTGCATTGTATTCTGCTGAATTCTATGTAGCTGCACTCTATACCATTGCACTCTACACCACTATACTGTGCAACACTCCACCCCAATGCACTTTACACCAGTCCACTCTACTCTATGCCCCTCGACTCCACTGTACGCCACTCTATGCCACTGCACCCTACTCTACTCTGCACCACTGAACTCTATATCATTGCACTCCATGCCACTGCACTCTATGTCACTGCACTCTACTCTGAACCACTATACTCAATGCCACTGCACTCTATACCACTCTACTCTATGCTACTGTACTCCATGCCAATGCATTTAATACCACTCTACACCACTGCACTCTGAGCGACTCTACTCAGCAAAACTTCACTCTATGCCACTGAACTCTATGCCACTCTATTCTGCACTACTGCATTCTATGCCAATGCATTCTGTGCCACTGCATTCTACGCCACTCTACTCTGCAGCACTCTACTCTACACCACAGGACTCTATACTACTACACTCAATGGCACTATATGCTACTCTGCACCACTCTACACAATTCTACTCTGCACCACTCTACTCTGCACTAGTCCATGCCACTGCACTCCTTGGCCCTTTATTTTGCACAACCAAACACCACGCAACTGTACCGTACACCACTCTGCTCTACTGTGCAGAGCTCCACTCTGCACCACTGCACTCTATGCCACTAAGCTCTTCTATGCAATAGTCTAATCTATGCCACTACATTCTATGATGCTGTATTCTACAACACTGAAATATGAGCTGCTGCATTCTACGCCACTGAACCATACACCACTGTATCCTGCAACACATTTTGCCAAAGCACTCTAAACCAGCCCACTCTATTTCATGCCACTCCACTGTTTGCCACTCAACACACCTCTACTCTATGCCACTCCAATACACCACACTCTATGACACTCTACTCCACTCTTTACCACTACACACTACACCACTCCTTCTAGGCCACGCAACTCTACACTGCACAACTCCACATACACCACTCCACTCTGGACCACTGCACTCTATACCACTTTGCTCTCTGCCGCTACACTCTACACCACTGCATACTGTGCCACTGCACTCTACTCTGCACCACTGTAGTCTACGCCACTCTACGCTACTCTATGCCAATGCACTCTACACCAATCCACTCTATGCAACTCTACAACACTGCACTCTATGGCACTTCACTCTGCAACACTGCACTCTACTCCACTGTACTCAGCAGCACTCCACTCTATGACACTATACTCTACTCTGCACCACTCTGCACCACTGCACTCTATGCCACTCTACTCTGCACCACTCTATGCCACTGCACTCTGTGCCACTCTACTCTATGTCACTTTACTTTACTCTACTCTGTACTACTGCAGTCTACTATGCACTGCTCTTATCTATGCCACTGCCTTCTACGGTGCATTCCACAATGCTGCATTGTATGCAGCTGAATTCCTGCCACTGCATTCTATGCCACTGAACTTTATGCTACTATACTCTGCAACACTCTACGCCAATGCATACTACAGCAGTCCACTCTACTCTAAGCCACTTCACTCCACTGTATGCCACTGCCTCCACTCTGCACCACTGAACTCTACGCCACTGCCCTCTATACCACTGCACTCTATGCCACTGTACTCCACTCTGAACCACTATACTCAACATCTCTATACTCTATGCCACTCTACTCTACACCACTCGACTCTACACCTCTGCACTCTATGGCAATTCACTTAATGCCACTCTACACCACTGCACTCTGTGCCACTCTACTCAGCAACACTGCACTCTACGCTACTGAACTCTATGCCACTCTATTCTGCACTATTGTAGTCTAAGCCAATACACTCTACACCACTGCACTCACTCTACTGTGCAGCACTTCACTGTACATCATGGCCCTCTATGTCACAGCACTCTACTTTGCACCACCCTACACCATTCTACTCTGCACTACTCTACTCTGCACCACTCTATGCAACTTAACTCTATTCCAGTCTACTCTTCTCTGCACCACTGCTATCTACGCAACTGTACCCTACACACTGTACTCTACTCTGCACCACTCCACTCTACGCCACAGCACTCTACCAGCAACAGTCTAATCTGCGCCACTATATTCTACGACGATGCATTGTAAAGGGCTGAATTCTTTGCTGCTGCACTCTACGCCACTATGCTCTGCAACAATCTCCCCCAATTCACTCTACACCAACCCACTCTACTCTATGCTGCACCACTGTAAGCCACTTTACGTGACTCCACTCAACGCCACTCCAGTACATGACACTCAATGCCACTCCACTCCATGACACTCTACTCCACTCATCGCCATTAAACCCTATGACACTCCATGTCACTCTCCTCTATGACACTAACTTTTAGCCATGCTGAACAGCAGCCAAAATGGTGTACAACATGGCTAAAACACATTAGCAACGCCAAAAGTTATTGAATAGGTGAGAGCATTTGGCTTTGCCAATGCTTGTTAATATTTATAAGTCACCCATATGTAGGCCTTAAAAGCCTATAGGGCAGGGTGCATGGTATTTCTAAAGTAGGACATGTGGGTTTAAGTTTTACATGTCCGGGTAGTGATAAACTCCTAAAGTTGTTTTTCACCACTCTAAGGTGTTACTTTAGAAAACACAAGACAAGAGGTGTTTAGCAAAACAGGATCAGTTTGATTAATTAAACATTATGGCCGGGAGAACAGATTCAGGCACAAGATCTGAGGACTGTCTCAATTTCCAATCACTGTGTGTCCTTCTTTTATACAAAACATGATGGGTTATAAAAGATTCCGGCGTACCATATAGGGAGAGAAATGTTGGTTGCTCTCTTTGGTGTCATAAGTTAACTGTCTAATGGTTAATACAGGTGAGTCTTGGCAAGCAAAATAGAGGGTCCCTGACATAAACATTTAAGGAGAAGAAACCAGGGAAGTCTTAAGTATCAGAACTAAAACACACAACTTCTCCAAGAGCTTAAAGGTGGGACAGTACATCTCCAACACTAATAAAACATAAGTCCGATCAGTTCATTTTGCATTTTATTCATCATAAGTAACAAAGGTAATTTGAATATTGTATATGATAAGCTAATAGTTTTTATATTCACATTATATACAACATTTCATCTGTATGCGATCTCCACAGTGAAGACAAATAAAATAAAAAGAACAAACCTGCATGAAAATAATATACACACTCACACCCAAACATACTTAACACCAAGACTAGAGGTTTAAAAAAGCACAATAGTGTGAACATCATATTGTTTCACTTTTTTAAAAACATTTTCAAATTTTTCAACTGATTTATATAACCATTAAATTTAATGTACACAGGTATTTGTTCAATGCAAATAACAGAGACGGGTGTTTCAGTGAAGTCACTCCAGGGGTATAGGAGAACACAGCCTTCATCAGGGTGCTATCTGAATTAAAAATACAGTGGCATCAGCCATCTGATGTGAGAATATATACATCCAATAAATCTGGCATCAGCCATCTGATTTGAGTACATATACATCTAATAAATCTCTACCAAGCTTGCAAGAAAAATGAGGAACTGATCTGAAATATGGAGAGACAAGAATTAAAAGATGGATACTAAACAAATTAAGACACAAAAGGAGAAAAATAGACTTAAATGAGTCTACAACATTTAATAAGAGCTTGAAGAGACCGGTGGAATAAAACATCTCCAGATAGAACTGTGAAAGCCAACCTCAGACCATAGTGAACATAATAAGAAGAGGTACTATGGGTGAGCATAAAATAAAATAAAAACGTCAGATCACAAAGAACTGTGGTAAGCAGTGAGAGTAAACACCCACAGCCAATCTAAAATAAACTCTGGAATAGTACATATAGGATAAAGTTACCTAGTCGCATCTAACCACTTCAACGAAGGTACAGAACTTTAAACCATAATTATTTTGAAGTAAAGTCGTGGTATCACATATTGGGACCGAGTCCAGGAATATCAAACCCAATTTTTCATAGGAGGTTGACAAGACCTGCGAATAAAGGTCGAAGACATATAAGGAAAGGAAGGTTACAATCGTGACCCAGAAGACTGAAATACAGGGAAATGCTTATCTCACAAGTATATCAGAAGCATAAGAGAGAATTTCAGGATATGGCTCAATCTCAAGGGAGAGCCCAAGATATGAAGAGGGGTGGAAGGCCTTCTCAACAGAAGGTTTCTCATATGGCGGGACCCCATTAATGAGGTAGAATGGCCAAAAAACAGAATCAATCTACAGAATATAGAGAAAACACAGAGCATCAAGTTCAATAAAAAGTAAGAATAAATAAAAAGATATATACACCCACATCAAAGAATAACAAGTGGGTTAAAAAGGGGGCATAAAAGTAGAATATACAAGGCTGAAGACAAATTCAGAAGCATATACTAGAAGCACCAATAGTCCCGTAAGAGGCTGGAAAAAGCAAAGAAAGGCCATCTCCTTAAACTCAGTAAAAGCTGTGTCAAGCAAAGATACTTGGCGAAATGGTGATTGGATCAAAACAAGCCTGAATTACACCAGAAAACGGTAGTGAAAACAAATAAAAATAGAGATAAAGAAAAACGGTAAGCATCATCCCACATGTTCTTGGTGAAGGTGAGACATACAAGGTCACTAAAAGATCTTGGTCCGCAGCAAGTCGGCAACGAGTCGGCCAGTAAGATATCACGGCAAAAGACGCGTATAAATAGCCACTCAAAGAAGCTCAATAGCCATCACCTGAGCCAGAATCTGCCAGAGAACAACATTTTTGTGTATATTTTTTTATGTAGGTTTGTTCTTTTATTTTATTTGTCTGCACTGCGGAGTACGCATACAGATGAAAAACTGTTGTATATAATGTGAATATAAAAACTATTAGCTTATCATATACAATATTTGAATTACCTTTGTTACTTCTGATAAATAAAATACAAAATGAACTGATCTGATTTATGGTTTATTGGAGTTCGAGACGTACTGTCCCATCTTTAAGCTATTGTTATGTTATGTTATGCAAATGAAATTTGTAAAAGCGCACGAATACCCGGAGGTGTCTTGGCACTAGGAACTACAATCAGCATGCTCAGCGCCTAGTCCTGAAACAGCCAGGTCTTTAATTTTCTCCTGAAGCCCGTTAAGGAGCTGGCATTCCTAAGTTCCATTGGAAGAGAGAAAGCCTAATCACATTTGAAGACTCTACTGTACAAATTAACAGAGTTGACAACAATGGAATAGAACTTATACCTGTCGAAATTGAACAACAACAAAATACAAATGAAACACAGATCTCAATTCGGCCTAATACCGGCATCTATGTTTGGAGGTGCCGTAGTGAAAGCTGCAGACACCCCAGTGCACAGTACAAAGTCTGGGCACTAAAAGTAGTCTTGCCCCCGTCGACCGAAGATGTCTGGTCGGTTGGTACCATACAAAAAGTTTCTGGAGAAAAGAGGGGCCTGTGTGATTCAAGGCCTTATAGGCGAGACACAATGCCTTTAATTTGATGCGCTGAGGTACAGCGAGCCAGTGCAAATTGCGGATTTCATTGGATACCGCTTTATGCCTGGGGATATTGAACAGTAAACGTGCCGCAGAGTTTTGGACCATCTGAAGCTTCTTTAGACACTGCTTCTGAACATTCAGATATAGCCCATTGCAGTAGTCTAATTTGGACTGGATAAGAGATGTAACTACAGTTTTTCTGGTATCCGCCGGGATGTACGGAAGCATCTTCCTTATTTTCTTTATAAGAAAATATGAAGCAGAGACAATAGTATTGCTCTGTTGACAGAGTGTTAATTTATTGTCAGTCAACACACCCAAGTTCTTGACTTTGGTTGCTGGTTTGGGAGGTATGCCCAGCTCTGCCGGCCACCACAGATTGCCCCAGGTTGGCTGCATGTTACCATAAAGCAAAACTTCAGTTTTTTCGGAATTAAGTTTGAGGCAATGGGTACTCATTCATTTGTTAATTGTACCCATGCAATTTTGAAACAGCTGGAAAGGAGAGGTTTCATGTTTATATGCAGCTACCACAATCTGGGTGTCATCGGCGTATGACGTCAAACTAAACCCAAATTCCCGGATCAGTGGGGCCAGTTCGGAAATGTAGATGATGAACAAAGAAGGGCTTAATGAACTACCCTGAGGGACTTCACATGGCAGAATGTAAGGAGCCGAGTCGAATCCGTCAAGAGACACAGTTGATCTCCGATCCTTTAGGAAGGAGGACAGCAGCGCCAGGGCCGTTTTACCCACTCCCAAATTCTCCAACCGATGCTGCAAAAGAACATGATCAACCGTGTCAAAGGCGGCGGATAGATCGAGGAGCACAAGAGCAGCTGTGCCTCCTCCATCCATCGCCGCTCTAATCTCTTCGGTAGCCTTAATAAGTGCCGTTTCCATGCTCTGTTCCTTGCAAAATCCGAACTGGGAGTGATCCAGCAAGTTATTCTCACTGATGAATTGTGATAATTGAATATTCATAAGTTTATCTACTATTTTAGCTGGTGTTGGTAGTCTGGCTATAGGTCGATAGTTATTAGGGTTGGTAGCATCTAAGGTGTTTTTTTTTAATAAGGGGAGAATGGATGTTTCTTTCCAGCTAACGGGAAAGATACCAGAGTTAAACATCAAGTTGAAAATGTCAGCAAGCCCGGGCCTCACCAGATCTGCTATTTCTTTAAGAATTGCTGGTGGACATGGGTCTAAAGGAGATCCTGACCCGGCTTCATTTATATACTTTTCTACTACTTCCGAAGAGACTGGGGAGAATTTAAGCAGGGTACTTTTATCAAGGTCCAGTACCATTCCTTTGGGCCGAAAGGCAGGGGCCTGATCCATCCTTAAAAACTTAAAAAATGTCCAGAACTTTAGATTTGAATGTTGCAGCAATATCATTGCAAAACTTTTGGTTGCCCTTCTTTCCTGTCTTATTGGGTAAAGTAAGTTTATTTATTACTGAAAATAATTCCTTTGGGGAGTTATTAGCTGTCTCAATCTGTTGAGTGAAGTAGTTCCTTTCTTCTAGTATAAGTACATTTTTGTAATTCATTAAGGCCATCCTATACACTTCCTTTTCCGACTCATGATAGTTTATTCGCCAACGACGTTCCATTCGGCGACAGTTTTGCTTTTCTTTCCGAAGTGTTTCAGAAATCCAGGGGGCAGAAGGGGTAGTCCTATTTCCGGACAATATTTTTGTGGGTACCGAGGCATAAACTGACTCAGAAACCCAATTAGTGTATTTGGTGACCGCTAAGTCCACGTGGCCTTGAAGTTGAGGAGGTGAAACTTCCAGATGGGTGCGAAGGATTGTTTTATCCACTTTGCTCCATGCTTTACAGGAAGAGACAGGCACCTTAGTGATGCTAGCCTGTCCAGCAATAGTGCATGGAAGACTAAACTTAATTAGTGAATGGTCAGACCATGTCAGAGGAAGGATTTCTTTCACTGTAAGCCCGTGAGCTCAGGTAAAAACACCATCCAGCGTATGACCGGCCTCATGGGTGGGTGATTACACTAGTTGGGTTAACCCTACAGCTCCTAGGGTGTCTGATAGCACCGCTGTTTCTCTCTTTTCTTTATCTTCCAGATAGAAATTAAAATCTCCAAGGATGGTGAAGTCCTTATTTAAAAGAGTAGGTTCGAGGAGGGTATCAAGGCTTGTTAAAAAAACATTTCTCGTGCTTGGTGCTCGATACAGTAAAATGCCTTTGAAGGTCAACTTAGAACTGAGTTCAAATGTGAAGTGGAGAACCTCATAGGAAGGAGTAGAAACAGGATAATAGGAGACTGGAAAGTGTTCTCTAAAAATAATAGCCACTCCACCACCTCTTTTTAGTGGCCTGTCTAATCTAATTGCTCGAAATCCCACAGGAGTAGCGGTACTAAAATCAGGATCTGAAGCAGCATCTGCCCAGGATTCTATTATAAATAGGATATCCAAACCCAAATTTTCTATTGTGTATGCTACTTCATATTTGTGCTTTGCCAATGATCTAGCATTGACGAAATCACCAAAGAGCATTAATTCTCTTATAAGATTTATTGGAGTTATAGCTCTGGAAGTTTTGGGGAGACTGCAAAGCAGTAATCCTTTGTGCTTGTGAAAGTGAGAATCCGCATACACAACTAGCAGTGCTATCCCCAGGACCTACCACACAGCAGCTCTCCTTCATCTTGTTAAAAGAGTGTAACTCTCTTGCGGAGTAACTAACGGTTTGGGAGGGCATTGGACCAGAGGTTCTGACACTGGGCGAAGTTGTGTGTTTCAGTTCTGATACAGGTGGGTCTTGACCTTGTGTGGACATAACGTGGATAGTGGATAACATTTCCAGATATCCAGAACAGGGTGCATGTGATCACTGTGTGTGCTAGGTCCTGATTGGCTATGTGTTCCTAACTCATGTGGCATTTGACTTTATCTGGTGTTTTAGGAGCATGCGTACCCCCCCGGCCTTGTGTGCTTTATTGGGGCAATCTCCATTGACCCTTGTAATGATCAAGAGGTTCCTGACCGAGCATTTTCCTGCCAGCTAGGCACCCTCCCACCTGTGACTAAGCAATCAGCAATCATGGGCCATGATCTGAAGGCCTGCTTGATTACATATTTGCGAGTTGAGGTTGATGTGGAGTTCACAACGGGCGATTCTGTTAATAAGTACGAGATTTTATTTTCATCAATGAATGCATAGATCCCAGTTTGAGGACTGCGTTTTTACAGCAGGTGATCCCCAATTGTATAACCCCACATACCAAAGCAACATAATGATAACTGGCAACAGTGATTTACAGTAACCAGATATCCATTGTGGGAGCCAGAAGAAACAATTCGAAAACTACTCCTGTTCAGGGGCACCTCCCTCTTCGCGCATGTTTCTTCGTAGATTGTGTTGTGCTTGAATGGAAAGTGTCAGTGTCCCATTGTCCATGTCCTTCCCTGGGATGAACGTACAGCAAACTGCTTCGATCTTGGCACAGACACCTCCCTCCATTGCCGTCATTAAGTTCAGTACATATAGTGCTGCATTACCATGAAGCGGATTGGTCGCATTTTTTCTTTAACAGAAATGAGGCCAAGCTCAGTGTTGTTCATCATTTTGAGCATCTCCCACTGGGTTATTGTAACTATGCTGGTGCTCTGTTTGGTGTAACTGCAGGTAACGTTTGAAAGATTCCTACACAGGCCCTGCAGTTCCCTTTTAGTGAACTTCTTTTTACTCGGCAGTTCCTCAGTAGTACTCAAGTGTGGGAATATCAATAGTAGACAGATCGTACATAACCATATGAATATACATAACTTTTGTTGCAACACTGCAGTTCTAGGTATGGGTCTCCTGGGAGTTATCTGCACTCATCCGGTGACTGTGTTGCTTCTGACCAGTTCATGAAAGTTTGCAGTTGTTAGTTCAAGGGTGATGTCACCATGAAAGGGTGCAGCTATACATTGGAACAGTGCACTCACTCACTTTTACCCTCCTCTTTGAAGGTTGTGGGTGTTAAGCAGGCCCCTCACTGAGGGCACAAAGTATTTTTCCTCCTTTTATTTGCACAAGTTCAATAAGGTTCCTTTTTCCTTGAGTCGTGGAGGTTGATTACAAGTCCATGTTGGTGCGCTTTGTTGTCCTTGCAGCTACCTGTTTGTGAACAAGAACTTTGTTGACTGCGAATTCAGCTTAGTTACATATGCTCTGCTCGCAATGGTTTTGGAGAACCTGTACAGGGTATGATCCCATCAGCCTACTAGTCGCGATCTGGTGAGGTATCATAAGGTAAACTCTGTTGGATACATCTTTCAGTGATTAGGGAAGTAAGGGTGATTGCTATAAATATTATTAATGAGTCAGATTTTATTTTTTATAAGCCTTTGAGCCCCCCCTTATCCTACTGGGGTGTTTTTGGACCTTTTCTGACATTTTAGCTTGGGTGGTCAGATCAGTGTTAGGTATGTTGTGGAGTGGTCCCATGAGTTCAGGGACGGATAGGATTGCGGCTTTAGCAGGGGGTTCTATGGGTGTCACTAGTTTTTTCAAAAACGCCTCAACCGGTGCGTGCATAAGAGCGCAGTTGCCGTACGGCTCCTTCCCAAGACAATTTTCGAGGTGGGGTCTACCTATTTTGATATTACCCCCAGTTGCACTTGCTGTGAGTTGTGTTTTGCAGTCTACATGTGTGCGGAAATTGGGGAAGAAGGGGAGTGTTGCGTTTGGGGTTGCTGGTGCTTGCAACGTGCCCTAGGAACACATTTTTATGTTTCTGAACCTCCCTGTTCCCGGCAAGTGGTGTGGTACGTGGCCCTCTATTGTGGTATAAGATACCTGGCTACCTGGCTTTGGCAATGGAGAGGACCAGGGGCTTGATCCTTAAAGCAAACATGGGGCCCGTCGCATTGATAACATCTGGAGTTTTCAATGATTCTGTTATTCTTCCGCCATGAGAAATTTGTAACGCTACGGCTTAAGAAGATAATTGCCCAAAATTAGTGTAGAGTGGACACGATTCATGCCATATTTGTACATATCGGGAATGATTGGGGCCTGCTTCGAGCTCTTGTTTGTTCACACATGCACTGGTTCTCTATGTATACACAGACTAAGACTGCTTTGTCTTACCCTTGTGACTTTTACATGGAGTCAGAAAAATTGGTTGATATTACAGATTATATGAAGGACTTTTATGTTGTTTTTTTGTATATATGGTGTGCTAATGCACGTTTTTTTACTATTTTATGCAGATGAAATTCTTTTCTGTACTTTTATGGTTTGTAACTGAAATAAAGTATTGTGATGATGGATACCTGGCTTTAGCCGATCTCAACCCTGCCGTTTTATCTGGAAGCTTCTTTCTGGGCTAATTTTGGGCAGTTTTCTTTTAATTTGAGTGTTTACTTGAGTCGCACAATTCATTGTTTCCTTTGCCCAGCGAGGTGAGGGTCTGAGGTTGATGTAGCCCCCTTACACTCATATCCCTTGTGGGGTCGGAAGCCAGGCCCGACTGTATTCCTGTATTGTGCTTGCAAGGTTGGAGCAATGTGAGGGGACTATGCTTGGAATGAAGGTGAGTCTGAAAGGGGTGCACCCAGTGCCTGGCATTCTATCTGGAGCAGGGGTAGGGGCTTGGAAGCCTTCATTCCTGGCACCCCCTCTCCTTTGGACCAGATCCCGCTTTAAAAGGTTGAGTGAAACCCCAACTTAAGACTTGAACTCGTCATCACGCTAAGGCCTCTTAGCTTATTGACTCGAGCGTGTGAGGGTTGTGGAATTTTAGGGTCTTATCATCCCAGGCACAAGAAAAACATTGTTTCCATCACCGAGGATGGCTTTGTTTATAACTGAAAGGAAGCATCCGTTGATTCGGAGGTTTCTAGAGCATTTGGGGTCACTATCGGGACTACACACCATGAAGGAAATGTTAAGCATGGACATGATGCCTGAAAATTGGGTCTTGGTGATTGGAATGCAACCCATTAGACTTTGGCTGCAGGACCTGGGTGTCTGATTTTTAAATGGTTTTCTAGATGCTGTCCCGTCCCCATGTCAGGCTGCCCTGCCTCTGGGGTATGGCTAGTGAGCCCCACCCTGGGGGATAAGCAGCAGAGTGGGGCCTTCGTCTCCATAGGTGCGTTAGGCAACCTGATTATTCTGCGCTCCCATACTTTGTGGCCGATTCACAGAACTAATCTGAGATAAAATCCTTAACTTACTACTTTTGGTATTCACAGAAGGCATTTAGTAGTAGTAAAGTTAGGACTCCTTCCTTTACTACAACTAAATGCCTTTTGTGAATACCGAAAGTCGTAAAGTTAGGTTTTTGTCTCAGTTTAGTAGTAGTAAAGTTATGAGTCCTAACTTTACTACTACTAAATGCCTTCTTCTGTGAATATCAAAAGTAGTAAGTTTAGGATTTTATCTCAGATTAGTTCTGTGAATCGACCCCAGAGTCGTTAGTGTGGAAGCCTGATCAACACAAGCCCCAGGATCCCTAAATTCCTAGACACAAGTCACATTTTAAGATCCCAGTACTGTCTGTTCGTCCTTTCTGATCTGATACAATTTTTAGGGAGAGGGGGTAGGGGGATGCTGGCTGTCTTTATCATCAGAAGTGAACTACTTGGGGTTAAGGTGCTGGAATTTTTTCTTCTCTTCATTTACTGTTTTCATTTACATTGTCTCAATTTACTGGGAGGATCTATATTATGTGAATTTGGCTCTGTGGTTGCGTGAAAGTACTACCTCCCACACTGTGGCCCCTCCTTGCAGGGTTTGTGGTCCCGGTCCAGTTGTACTGGATTCCCTGTCTGTTGTTGCTGCTGCCATGTGCTTGCCCAATTACATGATCCCTGCTGCGGCTGTGGGGCGAACAGCGTACCTCCCTGCGACTGAGTGTATGATATGTTCTGATTACCCTGTGCTTGGTAATGAGGAGGGACGTCAAACATATGTGGTTGCATGGGGTTTTGTGGTGGCTGGCCCTTATTCTCTATCCTCTTCTACTATTGCTGCTCATGGTATGCCTTTGTCCAGCATGCCTTTACCAAGTGAACCCACCTACTCCAATAGAAGCACTCTCTAATGCCTGTGCGGCCAGCCTCCCTGGCCTCTACTACCGTAACCTGTTTGTTTTCCTATTCTACCTGTTTGGAACCTTTTCTGGGTCTGCTTCTGCTTCTCTATGTCCTTTTCTTGCTTTTACTTAGGGTAGTAGAGTATATGCACTTGTATTTCCTGCCAGGGATTGGTCACTAAACCAACTACGCAGTCAAGCCCACTCTCGGTGGGTAACCCATTTTTCAAAATAATACAGAAAAATGTAACTTGTGGGCCTGCGTTGGCCCACAGCTGTCCAGTTTCCTGTCCCCATCTGACTTAGCAGTTCGGGTTGGACTGTTCCCATGAAGCACAGTGTCAGACTGATTTTCATATGGCCATGTCTGAACTGGGGTGGCGGAGTGAGCTAAAATATGATGATGGATTAAACCCAGATCAGCTGACTGGGGGTGAGTGCTTGCAATGTTCAACACTCCGTCCATCATCTCCTTGTGTTTGCTTTGTTCGCCCTAAATTGGCAGGGTATGCCCAGATGCGGGTCCCTTGCTCACTTTGCCACTGGATTCAAGCTAGCCTGGCTGATGACGGCTGATTAGCCAGAAACCGGTCCCAGGATGCTTTTGTTTCCGGTCCAGGGAAGACATGGCTTAGCAGTTCGGGCTGGACTTTTCCCATGAGGCACAGGGTCAGACTTATTTGTATATGGCAATGTCTGAACTGGGGTAGCGGAGTGAGCTAAAGAATGATGATGGATTAAACCCAGATCAGCTGACTGGGGGTGAGTGCTTGCAATGTTCAACACTCCATCCATCATCTCCTTGTGCTTGCTTTGTTCGCCCTAAGTTGGCAGGTTATGCCCAGACGTGGATCCCTTGCTCACTTTGCCACTGGATTCAAGCTAGCCTGGCTGATGACGGCTGATTAGCCAGAAACCGGTCCCAGGATGCTTTTGTTTCCGGTCCAGGGAAGACATGGCTTAGCAGTTCGGGCTGGACTGTTCCCATGAGGCACAGGGTTAGACTGATTTTCATATGGCCATGTCTAAACTGGGGTGGCGAAGTGAGCTAAAGAATGGTGATGGATTAAACCCAGATCAGCTGACTGGGGGTGAGTGCTTGCAATGTTCAACATTCTGTCCATCATCTCCTTGTGTTTGCTTTGTTCGCCCTAAGTTGGCAGTGTATGCCCAGACGTGGGTCCCTTGCTCACTTTGCCACTGGATTCAAGCTTGCCTGGCTGATGATGGCTGATTAGCCAGTAAACAGTCCCAGGATGCTTGTTTCCGGTCCAGGGAAGACATGGCTTAGCTGTTCGGGCTGGACTGTTTCCATGAGGCACAGGGTCAGACTGATTTGCATATGGCCATGTCTGAACTGGGGTGGCGGAGTGAGCTAAAGAATGATGATGGATTAAACCCAGATCCGCTGACTGGGGGTGAGTGCTTGCAATGTTCAACACTCCGTCCATCATCTCCTTGTGTTTGCTTTGTTCGTCCTAAGTTGGCAGGGTATGCCCAGACGTGGGTCTCTTGCTCACTTTGCCACTGGATTCAAGCAAGCCTGGCTGATGACGGCTGATTAGCCAGAAACCGATCCCAGAATGCTTGTTTCCGGTCCAGGGAAGACATGGCTTAGCAGTTCGGGCTGGACTGTTCCCATGAGGCACAGGGTCAGACTGATTTGCAGATAGCCATGTCTGAACTGGGGTGGCGGAGTGAGCTAAAGAATGATGATGGATTAAACCCAGATCCGCTGACTGGGGGAGTGCTTGCAATGTTCAACACTCCGTCCATCATCTCCTTGTGTTTGCAGTGAGTAAATACATCCCTGCATATGGTGGGTGAGGGGCCAATGTCTTGCTCGCTATCAGCATTGTGGGGCTATTGGTTTTAGCTTGTTCAGACATGGCTAATTATAACTTTGAGTCCCTTTCGTCTTTCTTTTGTCCTGCATATTTAGTCTTTATATGTGTTTTCAGTAAATTCAATTATATTTGTGTCAAATGTGCCCTCCTTAGGCCAGTGAAATGCGTGTGCCTTTGTGTGTAAATGCTACTTTTGGCAAAACTTATTAATTCTCTTTATCTGTTTGGGGAACCTAGGGCCTGATTCACAAAACTAAACTTAGACCAAAAGGCCAAGTTTAGACCTAAAGTCTAACTTAGACCAAAAGTTTAACTTTATTAGTAAAGTTAGACTTTTGGTCTAAGTTAGACTTTTGGTCTAAACTTAGTCCAAAAGCCTAACTTTACTAGTAGTAAAGTAAGACTTTAGGTCTAACTGAGACTTTTGATCTAAGTTTACGTTTGTGAATCAGGCCCCTAGCTCCCATATGCTTCAATGGGCAATCCATGTCAATTTTAGTAATTTACAAAAATACAACTTAAATGACATTTTGTGGTTTTGTTAGACTAATTATAGGGGCAATAGTACGTGGTGCACTCTTCCAAATTATGTACTAGGAGCTCAGCTTTTTTTACAATATTTGCGTGAAACAGTTCGACTGAATATTCCAATAAAAACAAGATAAAAATGCAAATATAATATTACAACATAGGGCGAATATGTTAGAATAGCATCTGCGAGGAGGAGCCTAGCGCGCAACCAAGATGGCCGCGTAGGTGCGAGGCTCCCGAGGACCTCCGCAACCTCCTACGATTATCCTGAAATTATCCTGCCCTGGATGAGGGGACTATGTTGGTGAACCTGAGCTGAGGTGGCACCCGTTTCCCGCTTCCGAATCGGACCTCGGACACCGGAGTGAGCACCGATTGAGGTGTGCGGCCTTCCCCTCGCCGGACCCCGGATTTGCGCTGTGGGGTGGTCCAGTGACAAAGTGAACAACAGCGGCAGGCAGGGCCTGGCGACTCGCGTACCCCGCACTTTCGCTTTCGCTTTCGCACCACCTTGTCGTCTCTGCGAGGTTGGGTCGCGGAGCCCTTGGTGTTGGTGTGGTGTGGCCTTGCTGGGAGACCCTGCCTGCCTGCAGGCTGTGATCCACCCCGCTGCTCTGAGGGGGCCCCCCCGGAGCTCGTGGCCCTGCTTTCCTGCCCTACACGACGTGGCTGGTGCGACTGGGAGACTGGTGGCCATGGCCACGAAACAAGATGGAGACCGGGCAAAGACCAAATCGACCCGGCGTGGCGCCGTCCATCAGGCCAACAGTATGGACCGCTATACCCTCCAGAAGTGATCTCCCGATGGACCGCGCAAGTCCCCTGAGAGCCCTCCTGATGCCCCAGACCTGCCCGCAGATCTGACTCTGCGAGATGTTATGGGCGCCATTGCCGAGATGAAGGCCTCGGTGGGCCAGCGGTTTGATACACTGGCGCAGAAGATTGACTCGGTCCTCGTGGATGTTGGCCTGGTTAGGGCCGATCTTTCCAAAACCAACGACCGAGTAGAGTCTTTGGCCCACACCGCATCGGGCCTAACGGCAGATGTGGCGGCCTTGCAAACAGAGGTGCGCCGGCTTAGTCAGGCGACTGCACTTATGGATCGACGCCTGGAGGACTCCGAGAGTCGGGCACGGAGGAACAACATCCGCATTATCGGGGTGCCCGAGGGACGCGAGGAGGCGGCGGCGGATCTCTTTGTGGAGGACCTGATTGCTACCCATCTCCAGCCACGGGGGCTGAGCAAATTCTTCGCTGTGGAGAGGGCCCACAGGGTTCCCGGGGGAAGGCCGAAGGTCGGAGCCCCTCCGAGACCTCTCATCGCCCGGATTTTTAATTTTCGGGATAGAGACGCTATCCTGCAAACCTCCAGACTGCATGGACCGGTCAAGCTTGACAATATGGAGGTTAATTTTTATCCTGATTTCACCCCAGCAGTCCAGAAGCAGAGAATGAGCTTCCTAGGCGTCAAACGCCGTCTTCGGGACCTAAACCTCAAATACGCCATGCTTTTCCCGGCCAAGCTGCGTGTGGAGGTGGATGGTCGCACGCACTTCTTTGATCGTCCCGAAGCGGCCGGGGACTGGCTGGATACTCTGCCCGGGGATCGTGATGGGGGGGGCGGGGGGGGCGGCGGGGGGAGACGGCACGCTGGATCAGGACTGAGGGTCTAATATTGGGCCTCACTCTGGACGAAAATGATGCCACTTTTGATTCTGCGTCAGTTTTTGTAAGTTCCCCTCCTATGGAGGTTGTGTTGGGTCTATTGGGGGTTCTCCCTCCTCCTCTAGGGGGTTTAGTTAGTCTAACTATATATGGGGCGACAGGCACACTGCACGTTGGGGGGGCTGTTTGGGCTCATGCAGGGGTGCAGGGAGGGGGGAGTTCTGTTGGGGTGGGTGGGTAGGGATGGGGTGTTGTTCGTTTTTATCACAAGGCAAACGTATTATTGTGTTAGTTCTAAAGTGCTCTCCGGGGGACGACTGATGGCTTCTGTATATGATGGGGGGTAGGGAACTAACTTTGTTGTCTTGGAATGTGAATGGACTGGGGGACAGGATCAAACGGGGTGTGGTCCTGCAGTTTTTGAAGCGAATCTCGCCCGATGTAGTCTTTCTGCAGGAGACACACCTCATTGGCAACTCCTTCTGCGCCATGAATCGGCGTGGCTATCGCCTAGTGGCTCACTCGGGCTTCACGTCCGGCTCACGGGGTGTGGGCATCATGGTGAAGAACTCGCTCCCGTTGGAGATTGATGAGGTGCTCCACGATGACAGGGGACGTTATACGGTCTTGGTGGGAAGACTGGAGGGCAAAGTGGTTGTCTTTCTGTCAGTATACATCCCACCGGGGCTGCAGTCGACCACCTTTGCGGACCTTGGGCGCCTTCTCCTTGGCCTTCCGAGGGGGCTTTTAGTTGTTGGGGGGGATTTTAATGCGGTGGTATCTGGGTCTTTGGATCGTCACCCCCCTAGGGACCTCCCCCGGGCACAGGCGTGGCTACCCGGCCTCTTGGATACATTTGGATTAGTGGACTGCTGGCGTTTAAAACACCCCACGCAGTTGCAGTACACTTTCCACTCGGGAGCCCATGGTAGTCTCTCATGACTAGACTATGTCCTTGTCCTGGCGGCCTATGTTGGGAGGGTGGGAGAGGTGCGCCATTTGCCACGGGGTATTTCGGACCACTCCCCGCTCCTACTGCACTTTGATGTCTTTCCGAGGGGTGAGGGTAGGGTGGTCCCAATCAATCCTTGGTACCTGCGCGACCCCACTATTCGCGCTGAATTGATTAAATCCCTTCAGCGATATTTTGATGAGAATGTGGGGTCTGTGCCTTCGGCCGTACCGCTATGGGAGGCCTTCAAGACAGTACTCCGAGGGGAGGCCCTATCCCTTATTTCCCACGCCCGGAGGCGCGAGCGGGAGGAGGTGACCCGGATGGAGGCTGAAATAGCCGAGTTGGAGGGGAATTTAGAAGGTGGGGTGACGGATGCTGCATTACATGTCCTCCAACTCAAGCAAGCGGCCTACAGGGCCCTCGTCACGGAGGCGGCCAGGGGCCTCAGTAGAGAGCAACAGGGGCGACTGTATGATGTGGGTGATAAGGCTGGTAAACTTATAGCGTGGTTGGACAAAAAAGAGAGAGCGAATCGTGTGGTCCCGCTGATTGAGAAAACGGATGGTGTGTGTGTAACTGAGCCAGAAGAAATTGTCTCCTGCTTCGCGGATTATTTCCATGGGGTGTATTCCCCGGTGTCTCCCTGCTCGGAAGAGGATTCCCGTGCCCTGCTCAGTGATATCGCGCTGCCGTCCCTTTCCGGGGAGGACAGGGTGTCGTTGGACACCGCTCCCACCTCCGACGAGATCGCCCTCGCCATACGCTCGGTCGCTTCCGGCAAGGCCATGGGTCCGAATGGTCTCCCTATCGAGTTGTACAAGTTGCGACCGGATACGCTGGCACCCCACCTCCGGGCTATGTTCCTGGCGGCACACTTGGTGGGCTCCCTCCCGCCGGACCAGCGTCTGGCTACAATCGTGGTCATCCACAAGGAAGGGAGACCTCGGGACCGGGTTACATCCTATCGGCCCATTTCGCTACTGAATGCGGAGCCCAAGATTCTCGCCAAGGTACTGGCCAATCGGCTGGTCGGCGTGGTGGGCGATTTGGTTCATCAGGACCAATCAGGCTTTATTCCCCATCGCAACACAGCCCTTAATCTGCGGCGTTTGCACGGTGTGCTCGCACGTGCCCCGTTCATACGGGAGCCGGCCATTTTGGCGTCCTTAGACGCCACCATGGCGTTTGACACGCTTGAGTGGCCATATATCTGGGCGATGCTTGCGAAGTTTGGATTTGGCCCAGGGTTCATCAGTTGGGTTAAATTGCTGTATTCGGGCCCATTGGCGCAGGTGGTGGTGAACGGAAGAGTGTCGGCTCCGTTCGAGCTGGGCCGGGGCACACGGCAGGGCTGCCCCTTATCGCCGCTCCTCTTTGCACTTGCCTTGGAGCCCCTGGCGGAGTGGCTGCGGTGGGAGCCTTTCATCCGTGGTCTCCGCTGGACCCCTGAGTATGAAGACCGCGTATCCCTATACGCTGATGACATCCTCTTGTACCTAGCTTCCCCACGTAAATCACTCATAGTACTGGTTGATGTCTTGCATTCATTCGGTCGTAACTCCGGTCTGGTCATCAACTGGGCTAAATCGTGTGTGTATGTTCTCTCTGGGGAGGCTCCTATCCTCCCGCGGGGCTGTCCGATCCAGGTCGCCCCGCAGGGATTTAGGTACCTGGGTGTCTTCATTACTCTGGACCCGGAGGCTCGGTATGATCGGAACTTGCTTCCCCCCCACCAGCGTCTGAAAGAGGATGTCGCGCGCTGGCGGCGTTTGCCGCTTTCGCCGCTCGGCCGGGCGGCATTGTTTAAAATGATGTCGCTGCCGCGTTTCCTATACGCGTTGCAGAACACTATGGACGTCGTCCCAGCGCGCTACTTCCGCGAAGTGGAGAGTTTGCAGCGCCGCCTGTTCTGGGACGGGAGGCCACGTATTGCCCTGGCTAAGCTGACGCTCCCCTGGTATGACGGGGGGATTGCCCTCCCGGATATTAAACGGTATTATTGGGCCTCCCAGCTAGCTGCGATTAATCAGGGCCTATATGGGCCCGCCTTAAACCCGGCGTTTGAAATGGATAGGATGCTACTTCCAGGTGGTGACCATAATCGAGCGCTCTACTCTAGCGCGCCCGACGCTCGCCTAACGGGCCTCACGCGTGTCATGGTGCGAGTGTGGCACGCGGCCAATGCTGCGATGGGGTGGAAGGACCGTTTGACCCGGGCGTCACCACTATACGCATCTGAGCGGTTGGGCTCCTTGTGGACCTCGAAGGGCTTTGAGAAGTGGGATTTAATAGGCATTAGCAAGGTGGGGGATCTCTGGACGAGGGGAGGATTTAAAACGTTCGAGATGCTGCAGACGGAATTTCAGTTGCAGGGCAGCGAGTACTTTCGGTATTTGCAGGTCCGTCATGCGCTGGGCTCCGTCTTTCCGGACGTTGCCTCCATCCCGGAGTGTTCCCCCCTGGAGGATAGAGTGCTGGATGGACACATCCCGGACAGCACGATCTTACTGATCTACAAAAAACTGATCAACGACCGCTCAGACTTGTTGACTGCCCTTCGTGGGGCTTGGGTAGCCGACGGGCTGGAGCTGGACGACGAGGACTGGACCTCCGCGGTGGCCTCCCCGAAAGAGGTGGCCATACCGGCTCGCCTTCGTTTCGTCCAGCTCAAGATACTCCACAGGGTCTACATGATGGGGCCAAAGCTCCTGCGTATGGGCTATGCTGAGGACGGTTTGTGTAAGCGTGGGTGTGGTGCGTTGGGGACTTTTCTGCATATCCTGTGGGAGTGCCCGGAGGTGGAGGGGTTCTGGCGTGGTGTGCATGAGGTGCTGCGAGTGGTTACGCATGTGGCGCTGTTGCCCGAAGCGAGGAGATGCCTGTTGAATGTGTGGGAGCCTACCGACTATTCGGTGCCGCAGACATGGTGGGTGACTCTGGGGTATATGGTTGCCAAGCGTGATATTGCCCAATTGTGGGGATCCCAGAGGCCTCCGACTGTCTCAGCCTGGAAGGAACATATGGATTGGTGCATGTTTCGGGAAAAGGTGGTGTATGTGGCGAGAGGTAAGCCTGGGACATGGGTGAAAGTGTGGGGCCCCTGGAACGCCTACCGCGGGGGAATCTGTGCTCCGCCGTTATTGCCTGATCCATCGCCGGCCCCGTCCCCTTAGCCAACTCATCCCCCCGGTACCTGGGCATTAGGTGTACCCAGCCCTAGTTCTGATCTCTCCCCCCCCTCTTTAGATTCCTATGGATGGCTAGGATCCCCCCTCTAGGGGAGCACGTGTTGCTATTTCCGATTGAGGATTGCCTTGTGGGTTTGTTTGTATTTGTTGTTCTTTAAGTTTAAAATGGAACCGTATAGTGGGGTCTGGATAGTGTGGCTCGCAACGATGTTACCTCCTGTGCATGCTCGGCCGCAGCACCATGTGTTTTATAAATGTATATCGTATGCTCCTTTTATTGCTAGCGGCCGGCCGGAAGGTTGTAGGCCCATATTTGTATATTTTTTGAGTCTTGTAATAAACGGTATCAAAAAAAAAAAAAAAAAAAAAAAAAAGAATAGCATCTGCATGATCTCAGTTTTTTCACACAATACAGTATGTAGTCAACAATCAATGCGACATCAACACATACATAATACAGTTCAATAATGGTTGACAGAAAAAATAACTTTGTCAAAAAATGTATACGCTTTCAGCATATTTTATCCTCTAACAAGAGAAAACTGTTGTGGAGTACGTTCCTAAATCAGCTGGTTAGTCTGCTAATATCTGCTCCTAAACATAGGTGGTAATCATAGGAACCCTATCATAATAACTCAAGAATCACCGGCCCCTCTTGGTCACAAACAAGTTCCGTCCAGTTTCCCAGTGTTAGAATTGGGAATCTCTGGTTGGCACAGGTATGCACTTGTGACAAGCAGGGACTCTTACTTCTAAGTCAGAGTAAGGGGATCACCCTTTCAAATAACCCCTGCTCACCCTTTAGGTAGTGTGGCGCAAGCAGTCAAGACTATTCGCAGGGCGTCATAGGTTAAGCATTTGTGAACACATACAGTAATACAATGACACACCACAAATGGACACCAGTCAAGGTTGTATCAAAAATAGTTTTCTTTATATAAGGCTTAGCACAAGACCAGAATAACGAATAAAATGACCACAGTATTATTTTAAAGTTCAATGTTCTTGTAGAAAGGCTGAAAATGCAAAAATAGGCTTCTTTTAGTTAAAATATGCTTCTTTCACATAAGTACGCTTCTGTCAAGGCTCTGTAAGGTTCATACCTGGATGTGCGACTCGTTGGCATTCAAAACAAGGGTAGTATGAGTCTAACAATCGTGGCGGACTCCGGGGGCCGTGGCGTGCAAGCTGCGGTGCGAACAGAACAAAGTACCTTGGTGTTGTAGGGTCCGCGACAGACAGTGCGGGACAAGTCGATGGGTCCGGGTCGTAGTTGGGCAGCGTATTCGGATGCTGGTTGGGTCACGGCGTCGGGACGCGGCGTTGGTACGGGACCTTCAGAGATACATGCGGATGGCCCGGATCGGCTTGCAGAGTCCGTGGCGTTCGGCGATCGAGCCGTACCTTCGGTGCGGATAGACGCGACACTTCTCGGCGAGCCGTACAGCGTACGGGGAGGATCAGCGTGATGCGGCTTCTCTGAGTACGGCACGGTGCAGTACGTCTTAGCAGCATACGGATCGTACCTGCGGGACAATGAAGCTTGGGTCCAGCGTACAGGATTAGGCAGCCAGGGCTGTACGACTCGAATCGGCAGAGGGATACGGTGCGTACTAACGCTTTTAAATCAGCGTAGACACACGGTGCCGGGCGGCAAACACACGGCTTCGCGGCGGATGGGGTATGAGTCGTACTGGTGCCAAATCCAGTGGGAAACAAGCTAGAATTGTCCAGGCAACTCAATTTTTGAAGGCAGATGAGTCCAATGGTCCTGGGACTCAGTTCAGGGGGCAAGCTCTCTTCCAAGCCCTTGGAGATTGTTGAAAACAAAGTTGCAAAGTCTCTTTTAGTCCTTTCCTCTCCCTTCTCAGCAAGGCACCACTGCAGGCCAATCCCCCAGGTTAGGGAAAGTTTCTCCTCCTTCAGCTTCTTCCAGGTCCTTCTAGTCAGGCAGAGTTTCTTCGTGGTTCAATCAGGATCTGATTTCTTAGGAGCAGGGCTCCTACATTCATACCCAGTTTCTTTTGTCTTTACAGGCCAGGGGGGCGTTTGCCTAATCCCAGTCCAGTTCTTTTCAGTGAGGAGCACTTTGTTGTTGGGACTCTGGCTTCTTCTTTCAGCAGGCAGGGCAGAGACATCAGGCGCTCCCCAGGGGGTGGAGCCAGCATTGTGGTGGCCGAGCACAGCCCTATTCAGAGTCAAGGTGCACTCCTCCCACCCATCCTGGTGTAATCTCTCTATTCACCACCTGGCAGCCCCAGTCTGTCTCCTGGAACTTCCCAGCCCTGTCACTCAAGCTACACACAAAGAAGACAGCCCCTCCCAGCAGAGGCGGACTGAAATGGTTAGGCACGCAAAGGCTAACTTTCTAAAAGTAGCATTTGCAAACCCAGGATATTAAAATAACCTTTGCTAAAAGATGTATTTTATTATTCTGAGTTCAGGCATACTAAACATGAATTTCTACCATGCTTCCTGAGCCTGCTAGGATTATAGAGTGTTATAATCTAGCAGCCCATTCTGGCCTATGGAGAGCAGGTAGCCTTACAATAGTGAAAAACGAAAATGGCTGTAATTCACTATTAGGACATGCCACACACTTCAGGGCATGTCCTACCTTATCCTTACAATGCACCCTGTCCTAGGGCCTATGTTAGGGGTGACTAACATGAAGGTAAGGGAAGGTTTAGGGACTGGCAAGTGGGGACACTTGCCCAGTCAGCATGACAGTACCAGACTGCATGCAGGTTCTGCAATGGCAGACCTTAGATACATTTTACCGGGCTGCTTCTGTGGGTGGCACAACCAGTGCTGCAAGCCCACTAGCAGCATTTGGATATACAAGCCCTTGGCACCCCTGATGCACTCTACTAGGGACTGATAGTAAACCAAATAAGCCAAACATGGAAGTCAATTCACATAATACATATTCCCACAGGGAGCACTTGCCCTGTGGCACTGGATGGCAGTGGCACAGGGCCCTGAGCGGCTAACACCAGCACAAAAATACATTGAGGCACAGAAAAAAATGGAAGGGTGACCCACGCCAATGGTGCCAGGTCTAACACGTGTCCCCTCCAGCTGAAGTGTGCGGAGAACTACCCTACCCCAGGGAGTTCTCATCACTAAGGCGGAAATATCTGGAAAGACCATCAGCGTTGGCGTGGTCTATACCGGGGTGATGTTCCACCGTGAAATCCATCCCCTGTAGGGAAATGGACCACCTCAACAACTTAGGATTCTCACCCCTCATCTGCATCAACCACCTGAGTGGCCTGTGGTCTGTTTGAACCCGGAAGTGAGACCCAAACAAGTAGGGTCTTAGCTTCTTCAATGCCCAGACCACAGCAAATGCTTCTCGCTCAATCGCACTCCACTTTTGTTCCCGGGGAAGTAACCTCCTACTTATGAAGGCTACAGGTTGGTTCCAGCCCTCCTCAGTCATCTGTGAGAGAAGAGCCCCTACCCTATGCTCTGATGCATCTGTCTGCACAAGGAATTCTTTGGAGAAGTCAGGAGCCAAGAGCACGGGCGTCGTGCACATGGCAGTTTTCAGGGTGTCAAAAGCCTTCTGACAGGTGTCAGTCCATATCACTTTTCTGGGCTGCTTCTTCGAAGTCAGCTCTGTCAAGGGGGCAACAATGCTGCCATACCCCTTGACAAACCTCCTGTAGTACCCTGTGAGTCCTAAAAAGTCCCTCACCTCGGTCTGGGTCTTTGGGGGCTCCCAAGCCAGGATGGTTTCAATCTTGGGTTGGAGGGGCGCCACCTGGCCTCTCCCCACTTGGTATCCCAAGTACACCACTGATCCCTGCCCGATCTGACACTTGCTTGCCTTGTTCGTGAGGCCTGCCTAGCGCAGTGCCATCAACACTTCCCAGAGATGTTGCAGGTGTTCTTTCTATGTGCCACTGAACACTGCGATGTCATCCAGGTATGCGGGGCTGAACTCGGTCAGCCCAGCCAACACCCGGTTGACCAACCTCTGGAAGGTGGCAGGGGCATTCTTTATCCCAAATGGCATAACACGGAACTGGAAATGCCCATCTGGTGTGGAGAATGCGGACCTCTCCTTGGCCCAATCAGTCAAGGCGATCTGCCAGTACCCAGACGTTAAATCAAACGTGCTGAGGTACCGTGCAGCCCCTAACCGATCGATGAGCTCGTCAGCTCTGGGGATGGGGTGCGCGTCAGTCTTCGTGACTGAGTTGAGTCCTCTGTAGTCCACACAGAACCGGAGTTTGGGTGTGGCACCCGGTGCGGCAGCCTTTGGGACCAAGACCACTGGGCTGGCCCAAGGACTGCTGGAGGACTCAACCACCCCTAGAGCAAGCATCTTTGAGACCTCCTCTTTGATGCAGGCTCTGACCCTGTCAGTTACCCTGTAAGCTTTGTGCTTCACAGGTAAGCTGTCTCCTGTATCCACATCATGGACGCACCAATCTGTGATACCAGGAACCAGGGAGAACAGGTCAAGAAACTGCCCCAGCAGCTGGCGGCAGTCATCCTGTTGCTCAGGGGTCAGGGTGGGTGAGAGGTTAACTCCATCCACTGACCCGTCTCGCTCTGAGGCTACCAGGAGGTCAGGAAGAGGCTCAGACTCCTCCTCCGTCCCATCATCTGTGGCCAAGAGCATGCCCACTTCGGACCTCTCCAAGTGGGGCTTTAGTCGATTGACATGTAGGACCCTTAAGGGGTTCCTAGGAGACTGCAAGTTCACCAAGTGGGTGACAGAACTCTTGCGCTCCACAATCTCAAAGGGTCCTGTCCACTTGTCCTGGAGTGCACAGGGCTCCACCGGGGCCAGGACCCATACCTTTTGACCGGGTTGAAGCTCAACCAGAGTGGCATTCTGGTCGTACCACCACTTCATTTCCTCCTGGCTGGCTTCCAGATTTGCCTCAGCAAGTTGCCTGAAATGCCTAGTCTGGTTCCGAAAGGCCAGCATGTAACTATATACATTCTGGGGAGGTTTCCTGGGAGGTTGCTCCCAACCTTCCTTGACCAGACTAAGAGGTCCTCGTACTGGGTGGCCATACAGAAGCTCAAAGGGACTGAACCCCAGAGACTTCTGTGGCACCTCACGGTACGCGAAGAGAAGGCATGGTAAGAGGACGTCCCACTTACGCCTCATGGGCTCCTCAAGGCCCATAATCATGCCCTTTAGGGTTCGGTTGAATCTCTCAACCAACCCGTTTCCTTGGGGATGGTAAGGGGTAGTGAACTTGTAGGTCACACCACACTCTTGCCAAAGAGATTTCATATATTTCGATATGAAATTGGTCTCCCTGTCAGACACCACCTCTAGAGGGAATCCTACTCGCAAGAAAATTCCCATCAGTGCCCGTCCCACCACGGGGGCCGTCACTGTCCTTAGAGGGATGGCTTCAGGGTACCGGGTGGCATGGTCCACCAAGACCAGGATAAACCTGTTGCCCATGGCTGTCTTGGGGTCCAGTGGCCCCACAATGTCAATCCCCCCTCGCTGGAATGGGGTACTGACCACAGGGAAAGGTTGGAGTGGAGCCCTCAGCTTCCTTCCACTCTTACCACTTGCCTGGCAAGTCTGGCATGTCCTGCAGTGAGTGTCAGAACTCCTGCGCATTTGAGGCCAATAAAAGTGGGTGACAAGCCTTTCGAAGGTCTTGTCCTGCCCCAAATGCCCTGCTAACGGAACGTCGTGAGCCAGCCCCAGTAGGAAGGCTCTGAACTTCTGGGGTACTACCAGCGCACGGGCTGACCCAGGTTCAGCAACCTTAGGCTCTGAGTACAGGAGGTCATTCTCCCAGTAGATTGAGTGAGTACCGGACTGATCACCATTGGCCTGGGCTGCAGCCTGCTGCCGCATACCCACTAGAGAGGGGCACTCTTTCTGCTCCCTGCAGAATTCCTCCCTGGTGGGGCCTCCTTCTTGCTGCCAATGGGTCAGCTCAGGCAGGTCCCCCAGTTCGGCTATCTGTTCCCCGGTAGGCTCCAGGGCATCCCCCTCAAGGTCTGCTTCCTCCTGGGCCGTGGGAACGTTAGGAGCCGGTTTCCCATGCCTCCTGCGCCCTCTCCCTAAGGCCGGTTCCTGGGCCTCTCCCTCAGGCTCCAGGGTCCCTTCAACACCCCTACTGGCTGCCATCGACCGGGTGGTCACGCACGCCCAATCAGGTAAACACACCATCCGCAGGTGAGTTGTCTTCTCCACCTTTTCCCAAGGGGAGCGCTCCAAATCATTCCCTAGGAGACAGTCTACAGGCATGGCAGTTCTCACAGCGACTTGCAGAGTACCAGAACCCCCCCCCACTCAATGGGAACTTGAGCCATTGGACAATGACTCTCTGTGTTGTCAGCGTTGACAACACGGCAGAATGCGTGTGGGACCACCTGCTCTTGAGACACCAGGTGTTGCTTGACAGCAGTCACACTGGCTCCTGTATCTCTAAGAGCCCCCACCCTTTTGCCATTTATGGTCACCCACTGCCCATACTTTTGAGTATTGGGGGGCAATTGGGCCTCAGCAAACATCTCACCGTCTCCTAATGAGACTAGGGTCATCTGTACGGGATCCCCTCCCCTTGGACATCTACCTCCCTCCCAAAGGCTACACTAGCCACCTGCTTGGGGGGTGGAGCACCAGGGGGTGCTGGTTTACCAAACATGGGGCACTTAGGATCCATGGAATAGTGCCCCAGGTTGTTACACTTGTAACATCTGGGGGGCCCTCTTTGAACAGGGTTACCTGTCGGGGCCCCGGTCTGCTTCGGGGGCGGGGGTGGTTGAGAACCTTTCCCTTGGTTCCCCTGGGAATTACTTTGGGGCCCTCTGTAGAACTCCCTCTGTTTACCCTTGTCCCCCCCACTCTTCTGCTGGGGACCCTGACCACCTTTGGCGGGGCCTCCCACGGGACCCTTGTGGACCCTGGTGCTGATCCAGCGGTCCGCCTCCTCAGCAAGCTTCCTAGGGTTAGTTAGCTTGCTATCGATCAGGTGCTGGCGTAGCTCAGGAAAACAATTATCAGACAAGTGCTCCCATGCAATTAGATCAAACAGCCCTTGGTAATCATTTACTTTGCTACCCTTCACCCAACCATCTAGCGCTCTGGAAAAAAAGTCACATATTCTACATAAGTGGTACCAGGTTTTTTGGTGCATTCCCTAAATCTCTGCCTGTACAATTCAGGAGTTAACCCATACCTTGTCATCAGAGCTTCCTTCATGTGTGGATAGGATGTGGTGACATCAGAGGGGAGATCTAGCAGTGTGTCCCGCCCCTCACTCAGGAACCTTCCCCACAACCCCGCTCCCCAAACTCTCTCAGGGACCCGGTGGGAGGACATGGCTACTTCATAGGCCCTGAACCACTGCCCAATATCATCCTGCTTGTAATACTCTTTCACCACATCTTTAGGAATGTGCACCCTTGACTCTGTTAAATTGCTGCCACCAGAGGGAGAGCGGTCTAAACTCTTGGCCTTGAGATCCAACTCCCTCATTTTTACCTCACGCTCCATGGCCAGCCTTTGTCTTTCCATTTCCATTTGAAGTTTTGCCATCTCCACTTCATGTGCTCTTGCAGCAATCCTGTCGACCATCTCCTCTGGCGACAGGCCTCTGCCAGGCTCAGATGCACCTTCTGGGGGTATCACATCCAGCACATTCTCTGGGAACTTGGATTCATACCAGGCCCTCAGCGCCTTTGTATACTGTTCCTTGTTTTTCAATCCAGTTTGGTTAATTCTGTACTTGGAGAGGTATCCTTTCAAGACTTCACTTGTGCACCTCATCAGTGCCTTCTCTTCCCAATCTATGTCATCAACCCCAGAGAATATAGAGGATGCCCTGCCTCCATTGACTGAGCTAGGCATGGTTTCTTAAAGTGGAGATTCTTCAGCAAAAACAAAAATCAATACTGTGTGGCTACGTTATCGGTCTGAACTCACTACCTGGTGTTCACTCAATCACTGTACATGAATCACAAATGCAAATTCAAATCCTCACCGCTGACCACCAATGTTAGAATTGGGAATCTCTGGTTGGCACAGGTATGCACTTGTGACAAGCAGGGACTCTTACTTCTAAGTCAGAGTAAGGGGATCACCCTTTCAAATAACCCCTGCTCACCCTTTAGGTAGTGTGGCGCAAGCAGTCAAGACTATTCTCAGGGCATCATAGGTTAAGCATTTGTGAACACATACAGTAATACAATGACACACCACAAATGGACACCAGTCAAGGTTGTATCAAAAATAGTTTTCTTTATATAAGGCTTAGCACAAGACCAGAATAACGAATAAAATGACCACAGTATAATTTAAAGTTCAATGTTCTTGTAGAAAGGCTTAAAATGCAAAAATAGGCTTCTTTTAGTTAAAATAGGCTTCTTTCACATAAGTACGCTTCTGTCAAGGCTCTGTATGGTTCGTACCTGGATGTGCGACTCGTTGGCATTCAAAACAAGGGTAGTATGAGTCTAACAATCGTGGTGGACTTCTGGGTCCATGGCGTGCACTTTGCGGTGCGAACAGAACATAGTACCTTGGTGTTGTAGGGTCAGCGACGGACAGTGCGGGACAAGTCGATGGGTCCGGGTCGCAGTTCGGCAGCGTATTCGGATGCTGGTCGGGACGCGGCGTCGGGACGCGGCGTTGGTACGGGACCTTCAGAGATACATGCGGATGGCCCGGATCGGCTTGCAGAGTCCGTGGCGTTCGGCGTTCGAGCCGTACCTTCGGTGCGGATAGGCAGCGACATTTCTCGGCGAGCCGTACAGCGTACGGGGAGGATCAGCGTGATGCGGCTTCTCTGCTCTGAGTACGGCACGGTGCAGTACGTCTTAGCAGCGTACGAACCGTACCTGCGGGACAACGAAGCTTGGGTCAGGCGTACAGGATTAGGCAGCCAGGGCTGTACGACTCGAATCGGCGGGGAAGGTTAGGTGAGATGCGGCCGGGAGGGATACGGTGCGTACTAACGCTTTTAAATCAGCGTAGACACACGGTGCCGGGCGGCAAACACACGGCTTCGCGGCGGATGGGGTATGAGTCGTACTGGGGCCAAATCCAGCGGGAAACAAGCAAGAATTGTCCAGGCAACTCAATTTTGGAGGGCAGATGAGTCCAATGGTCCTGGGACTCAGTTCAGGGGCAAGCTCTCTTCCAAGCCCTTGGAGATTGTTGAAAACAAAGTTGCAAAGTCTCTTTTAGTCCTTTCCTCTCCCTTCTCAGCAAGGCACCACTGCAGGCCAATCCCCCAGGATAGGGAAAGTTACTCCTCCTTCAGCTTCTTCCAGGTCCTTCTAGTCAGGCAGAGTTTCTTCGTGGTTCAATCAGGATCTGATTTCCTACATTAATACCCAGTTTCATTTGTCTTTACAGGCCAGGGGGGCCTTTGCCTAATCCCAGTCCAGTTCTTTTCAGTGAGGAGCACTTTGTTGTTGGGACTCTGGCTTCTTCTTTCAGCAGGCAGGGCAGAGACATCAGATGCTCCCCAGGGGGTGGAGCCAGCATTGTAGTGGCCGAGCACAGCCCTATTCAGAGTGAAGGTGCACTCCTCCCACCCATCCTGGTGTAATCTCTCTATTCACCACCTGGCAGCCCCAGCCTGTCTCCTGGAACTTCCCAGCCCTGTCACTCAAGCTACACACAAAGAAGACAGCCCCTCCCAGCAGAGGCGGACTGAAATGGTTAGGCACGCAAAGGCTAACTTTCTAAATGTAGCATTTGCAAACCCAGGATATTAAAATAACCTTTGCTAAAAGATGTATTTTATTATTCTGAGTTCAGGCATACTAAACATGAATTTCTACCATGCTTCCTGAGCCTGCTAGGATTATAGAGTGTTATAATCTAGCAGCCCATTCTGGCCTATGGAGAGCAGGTAGCCTTACAATAGTGAAAAACGAAAATGGCTGTAATTCACTATTAGGACATGCCACACACTTCAGGGCATGTCCTACCTTATCCTTACAATGCACCCTGCCCTAGTACCTACGTTAGGGGTGACTAACATGAAGGTAAGGGAAGGTTTAGGGACTGGCAAGTGGGGACACTTGCCCAGTCAGCATGACAGTACCAGACTGCATGCAGGTTCTGCAATGGCAGACCTTAGATACATTTTACCGGGCTGCTTCTGTGGGTGGCACAACCAGTGCTGCAAGCCCACTAGCAGCATTTGGATATACAAGCCCTTGGCACCCCTGGTGCACTCTACTAGGGACTGATAGTAAACCAAATAAGCCAAACATGGAAGTCAATTCACATAATACATTTTCCCATAGGGAGCACTTGCCCTGTGGCACTGGATGGCAGTGGCACACGGCCCTGAGCGGCTAACACCAGCACAAAAATACATTGAGGCACAGAAAAAAATGGAAGGGTGACCCACGCCAATGGTGCCAGGTCTAACACCACGGTACAATTTTTTCCTTATATTCAAATTCCACCCTGTTATACGCCCTGGGTCCATGTTAGATGTATCTCCCACACTCCTTCCAGATACTAAGGGTGTTAAGAAACCTCCTAGCACTGGCAAATTGTTGAACTAAAGTATCCACTGCGCCAAATCAGAATAGCTGCATTTCAAAAATCAATGCATTGAGTGTTATCAAGGGCAACCTTCATCTTAACTAGCGTAATCAGCTATTGAACAAGGTGACTTCCGTGGGAACACCAACAAGGCCACCTTACGACTGATTCAGTTAGGACATATAAAATAGGTAATATGCCAGACCCTGTCAGTGGCACAAGCGCTAGGTTATCTTTTTACTGTTGGAAAAAGGGTTATTATTAGTAGTAAATATGCATCTACCACTCACAATAAGGCCACTAACACGGTCTAGGGCTCAGTATAGGTCTCCATAAATTATTCCCATGCTCAACCCTTGGTAGCTTGGCTGCATGCGGGCAGGCTTAACTTAGGAGGCAGGTATGTGAAGCATTTAAAAACACCCATTCAGTATATAATTAAGACACAACATACAGTAAAAATCTAACACCAATTTATAAAAATAGGAAATGTTTTTATTTTTATAAAGACACCAAAACGACAAAAATCCAATGTAGGGAACCAGAGATATGGGATTTTAAAGATTAAACACTTTCTAGCACTTAGAAACGTTTAGCGCCACTCTGCCAACCATGAGCGACCCTTGACCTTGCTGGTAGGTCCCTCCCCCACCACACAACTCCGCCTGTGTGTCCTGACGCTGCTGCTGCTGTAGAAGTTGAGGCCCTCCTCCTCCCGCAGGCTACCACCTGCGCCTCATCCCTGGTGGCCAATGGTAGGCCTTAGGTTTGTATCTCTGTCGCTGTCTGTCTTCCCTGTACTGCCTGCATTTTTATCTGTGCCCGTTTTGCTTGCCTCCTGTTCCCCTCGTTGCCCCTTCATTCTGTGCCCTTTTACCTTCTGGTCCCCCTCGCTGCCCCTGATTTGTGCCCGTTTTGCCTTCTGTTTCCCCCTCGCTGCCCCTGATTTGTGCCCATTTTGCCTTCTGTTTCCCCCTCGCTGCCCCTGATTTGTGCACGTTTTGCCTTCTGTTTCCCCCTCCGTGCCCCTGATTTGTGCCCGTTTTGCCTTCTGTTTCCCCCTCGTTGCCCCTGATTCGTGCCTGTCTTGCCTTCTGTTTCCCCCTTGCTGCCCCTGGTTTGTGCCCGTTTTGCCTTCTGTTTCTCCCTCGTTGCCCCTTCATTCTGTGCCCTCTTACCTTTTGTTTCCCCCTCGCTGGCCCTGATTGTGCCCGGTTGCCTTCAGGTGCCCTCACCGCTACTATTCCGGCTGCTGCATCCCCTGCGGCCTGCCCCCTCACTGCCCATTCGCTGCCCCTGCCTCCCACCTCCAGCTGCTCCTCCCTCCCACATCCCCATATGTGGCAGCCGCTGCGCAGCCACGCCACTGGCACGTAGAAAGGCACACCTAAGGCAAGCCCGTCTGCGCCCGTCCGCGCCTGGACCGCGCCCAGCGCCAGAACCCTTGGATTCCCGCAGCCGCCACGATGACCACCACCGCTACGATGCCAGCACACTCCATGCTCACAACCCCGGACGGATCTACACCTGCTTCAAGGCCGCCCCGAAACGCACACACGGTTCCTTCACCTGCTGGAACTGCAGGTACACCAGCCTCAGAGCTGCCGAACAATCCGCCAAGAAAGACCTCAACCACCTCCGATGCATCCTACTGAACACCTGCTTTGCATGCAAACACGCCGTCGAGCTCTGGGACCTGCTCGACACATCATCCCCGGACATCGCCTTCCTGACAGAGACCTGGATGAACTACTCCTCTGCACTCGACATCGCCATAGCCACCCCAGACAGCTACAAGATCACCCGCAGAGACCGCACCAACGGAGTCAGAGGAGGAATTGCTATTGTCCACAAGAACAGCATCAGGGTCTCGACCAGCACACACGAAACGCTCAGCACCGCCGGACACATGCATTTCCAGATCCACACAGACCCCAACTCCACCCTCAGAGGCACCCTCATCTACAGACCCCTCGGACCCCGACCTCAGTTCAGCGACTCCGTCGCCAACTTCATCAGCACGCACGCCCTGACCTCCACCGACTACATCCTCCTCGGAGACCTGTACTTTCACCTGGAGAACAATAACGACAGCAACTCGACAACCCTGATCGATAACCTCGCCAACCTCGGACTGAGACCCCATCTTCTCCGCAAGCCCCCACGTCGCCTTCAGCCACACCACCGAACTCCTCTGGACCGACCAGCGCTGCATTTACTTCTCCTTCCAGAAACCCATCACACACCACCGCACCCATACAGATCCCTCACCACTGCTGGAGAAAAATCACTGAAGACCAACTACACACAAAACTCGCTCTCAGCCCACCCACCGAACCCTCCAACACCGACGACGCAGCCCACAACCTCAGACGCTGGATCGATGACTGCGCCAACACCCTCGACCGCTGAAGAAACCCCCCACAGAGAAACCAGTAAGAGGGCGAGCTGGTTAACCCCAGAACTCCTAACCTCCAAGCGAGCCTGCCAGAAACTAGAGAAGAAATGGCACAGCGAACAGACTCCAGACAGCCACACAGCCCACAAGGACAACACCCGCAACCACCATCACCTCATCAGGACTGCCAAGAGGACCTCCTTCAAAGACCGCCTCGACAACAACGCACACAATAGCAAGGAGCTCTTCAACATCGTGAAGGAACTCTCCAACCCCAGCTCCAACACCAACGACATCCCGCCGTCGCAAGCCCTGTGCGACTCCTTCGCCACTTTCTTCCACCGCAAGATAGCAGACATCCACGACATCTTCAACACCCAGACAGCCCCAACAGACAGCAACACAACAGACTCCCCGCACACCATCGACCACGACCCACTGCTAGCCTGGACCAGCATGAGCATCGATGACACCATCAAGACCATGTTACAGCAAACAAATGATGGACGGAATGCTGACAATGCAGACATTCGCCCCCAGTCAAACGATCTAGGTTAAATCCATCGTTCTTTTGCCCACTACACCACCCCAGTTTGGACAAAGCCATATGCAAATCAGTCTTGACCCTGTGCCCCATGGGAACAGTCCAGACCGTACTGCCAGGTCAAGTCCTCCCTGGACCAGAAAAAAGCATCCTGGGACCTGTTTCAGGGTATGTCACCCTTCTACAACCAGGATGCTTGTTTCCAGTCCAGGGAAGACCTGGCCTGGCAGTTCGGGCTGGACTGTTCCCATTGGGCATAGGGTCAAGACTGATTTGCATATGGCTGGGTCCAAAGTGGAATGGCATGGTGAGCAAAAAAACAATGGATTTAGGCCCAGATCTCTGTACTGGGGTGAATGTATGACATTGTTCTGCATTCTGTCCATCAATAGTTCTTTTTGCATCAAGACCATAAGCACAATCCACTACGGCTCCCCGTCAGACCCATTCCCGCACCACATATTCAACAAAGCCAGCAGCTCCATCGCACCCCACCTGCGCAACGTCATATATCTCTCCCTCGAGACCACGACCTTCCCAGAGAGCTGAAAACATGCCGAGATCAACGCCCTACTCAAAAAACCCAAGGCAGACCCTAGAGACCTCAAGAACTTCCGGCCCATCTCGCTGCTCCCGTTCCCAGCCAAGGTCATCGAGAAGATCGTCAACAGACAGTTAACCCGATACCTCGAAGAAAACAGAATCCTGGACCCTTCCCAATCAGGGTTCCGCAGCAACCACAACACCGAGACCACCCTCATCGCCGCCACAGACGACATCAGGACACTGCTGGACAACGGTGAGACCGCAGCCCTCATCCTCCTGGACCTCTCCGCCGCCTTCGACACCGTCTACCACCGCACACTATGCGCACGCCTCCACGCCGTAGGGATCCGATACAAAGCCCTGGAATGGACCACCTCCTTCCTCTCCAGCAGAACCCAGAGCGTCTGCCTCCCCCCATTCCGATCCGAAGCCTCCGAGATCATCTGCGGTGTACCCCAGGGTTCCTCCCTCAGCCCGACACTGTTCAACATCTACATGGCCCCGCTCGCACACGTCGCCCAACAGCATGACCTCAACATAATCTCCTACGCCGACGACACTCAACTGATCCTCTCCCTCACCAAGGACCCCATCACCGCCAAAGCCCACCTCCACGAAGGAATGAAGGCCATCACCGACTGGATGAAGAAGACCAGCCGACTGAAGCTGAACACGGACAAAACAGAGGTCCTCATCCTCGGCTCTAACCCTTCAGCCTGGGATGACTCCTGGTGGCCGATGGCACTGGGGGCAGCCCCGACACCCACCGACCACGCACGCAACCTGGAAATCATCCTCAACTCAACGCTCTCCATGAACAAGCAAGTCAACGCCGTCTCCTCCTCGTGCTTCAACACCCTCCGCATGCTCCGCAAGATCTACAGGTGGATCCCGACAGATACAAGAAGAATAGTCACCCAGGCCCTCGTCAGCAGCAGACTTGACTACGGAAACGCCCTCAACGTGGAAGCCCCGACTAAGCTCATCAAACTACTGCAACGCATCCAAAACGGCTTGGCACGACTGATCCTCGAGATACCACGCCACGGCCACATCACCCCCCACCTAAGAAACCTGCACTGGCTACCCGTCAACCAGAGGATATCCTTCAAGCTCCTCATCCACGCACACAAGGTACTCCACAAGACCGGCCCAGCCTACCTCAACAAACGACTTTTCTTCTACATCCCCAACCGCCAGCTCCGCTCCGCCGACCTCGCACTCGCCACCGTCCCCCGCATCCGAAGAACAACCACCGGCGGGAGGTCCTTCTCCCACCTCGCCGCCAAGACCTGGAACACCCTCCCACTGAGCCTACAACAGACCCAAGACCTGCTGACCTTCAGGAGGCTAATCAATACCTGGCTGTTTGATCAGTAGCGGCCCCAAGCGGCTTGAGACCCTCACAGGTATATAGTGCGCTCTACAAATGTTTGATTGATTGATTGATTGATGGAGCCTTGCACAGATACACTGAGCGGGAGGCCCCAGTCAAAATGTTACCATCGGAATTTGAAACTTTTCTGGAGCTTTTTTTTGCGAAGGTCCCTTCACTAGTTCGGATTCAGGGAGGTTCACCGGCTTGGTTTTCAGGGAGCTCCCGGTCAAACTCTGGAGGTTGGACTCTTGGTGGTGCTGATGCAGGTGAGCTGTGTTAACCTGTTAATTCTTAGTTATTTTATTTGCATAGTTAATTAAAACCATTGCAAAAATATTGTATGCAGTCGTATAGGTCCAATGATTCATATTTCTAAAAAGGAAATAGGAAATTTGTCTTGCATTTTCTTAAAATCAGAGACTCTGTCGAACAAATTGTCATAAAATTTTAAAAGCATGTTGTAAGCAAATGCAATAAAGAGCACTAATCGCTAGATAAAAGTATAGAGAGCTAAAAAGTCATTTTAAATGTTCTTACAGCTGCTAACTTGCAGTTTACCAGCGTTTATGGCCTTATTATTGTTCTCCAATTGAGAAAGGCGTCTTACCAGGGCGCAGTTGAGTGTCAAGTCCGTCGGATTGAAGCACACCATCACTGCTTCTCTGCACATTCTTATCTTTCTCCCATTGAACTCTTTTCACAGTGTAGACCGTCATTCCTGCAAGGAAGCTTTGCAGAGGCACAGCACGTGGATGATGTCTTCAGGACCTTTGCCACAAAGGCTACATCGATCTCCATAGTCATTTCTTTGCCTTGGCAGATAATACACCAGGTTTGCCATAAACCCTAACTTGATTTTTAGGATTTTTTCTTTTGTCTGAATGAAAAAAGTTGTTGTTAAATTACTTTGAGAGGATAGTTTCTTGTTGTTATGAAGTGCTATCCAGCCATGTCTCTTCTTTGCTAGGGCTCGCATGTCCTATAGTAATGAAATGACTTTGGTGTTTGTTTTATAATTTCTTTCAGCACATTTTTGTTCAGATTCTGGTCCCAGATAGCTATAAGATTGAAAGTCTCAAGTGATCTTTGTAGATATGCCCTCATTGCTTATCTTTCCATCCCCTGTATTTGCAGCCAGATGTAATGACCTACGGAGCCATATTTTGCATGTCGAAAACGCTGGCAACAGTTCACGAACACCACCTGTCTACCCAAAGTGTGCTTGACTAGGCCAAACTCTAATCTGATTTGCGCTGGGGACATAAATGTCAGTAGATGAAAATTGCTTTAAATATTCTTTTTTTTGTATTATTTTTATTTGCATTTTTTTCCTTGTCACAAAACAAGAACAACCAAACAGACAGGTCATCACTGGTCATCACACCCACTTTGCTTGTCTCCCACCGCCCCCCCCCCCCCCTTCATACGAGGAGCCAGTTCAATAGTTGCTCCGCACCATTGCACCATTGTTGCTTTAAATATTCTTGAGACTATGAAGTCTAATGTCTTGCTGTCCCTGCTTCTCTGAGCCTTACTTAAATAAGTCAATGTATGCAAAAGTTTGGCATGAGCCACCTGCAGTACGGACTTGAAGGGCGAGCCTTTCATTTTCCTATGAACTATTCCTAGGCCAGCTCCAAGTGCCTGCCCTTTCCTCTTAATTTGTTCCTTTTGAGCTGTGCAACTCCTATTTGGTGAGAACGGAACTCCCAGGTACTTAAATACATTTGTATTTTCCACTTTTTCAGTGGCTTGTCGCCAGCTGTGTGTTCCTAATTTCTTCCCCTGAAATGAAAGTGTTTTGGTTTTGGTGAGATTAATGGTTAGCCCATTATTATTTGAGTATTACGTCAAGGAGTCGCTGCAGTCCCATTATTGTTCTGTTCATCAGAACCAAATCGTCTGCATACAGAAGATTTGTTGTTAAGAAGCTGCCTAATTTCGGTACATGACTATTTACTTTGTTTAATAGGGGTGGGAGAGCCGCGAGAAACAAATTAAAGATGTTGTTGCAAGCACACATCCCTGTTTTAGGCCGTCTACTGTTGTTATTCACCTAGACAGGCGACAGCCATTTACAAGTTTTATCCTTATCCACGTGTGTTTGACTTGGCCCTTTTTGCAGGGTCATCCCTGAACTTTTTGCCATCCTCCTGTATTTTTTCTGACCTGTTTTTGTTGGTTTTATGACTCTGAGTTATGTGTTACGCTCTGGGGGAGGGGCATGAGTGCTGGCCAGGAAGTCCCGGTGTGCCAGGCAGGTGCTCAGCCGCAGGGGGTACTTCCTGTGTTGAGAAGCCAGGTGCAGGTGTTGCCTGACCTGGAGGGAAAGACAACGGTAATCAGTGTCCCTACCGGTTTGTCTTCTGGGGCACCACTCCAGGTTGGTGGGTGCAGGACCCCAGTAAGGGGGGCAGGGTGAGGGCAGCCTAAGGGTACAGACCCTAAGCTGGGGTCCCAGTTGCAGGATAGAACCCCTGAACTGGTGGGTGAATCGTGCAGGACACCTGCCACAGGTGCCCTGACAATTCTGGAAGGGGGTACCACTCCAGGTGAGAGGGTGCGAGCCCCAAGGAGGAGGACCGGGTTTGGGAAAGCCCACATCAGTCTCCCATCCAGCCACCGGGTACAGGCCCAGGGTTGTGGACAGTGTCAGGATGTCATACCTGACCTGACAGGAGGGAGAGTGGACCAACGGTACCAGGCACCTGGAGCTTCTGCCCCCCGCTCTCTGACGCCACAGAGATTGGAGAACCATGAAAGGCCGGGGGCCTGTTTCTCATCACTGACAGATGTCAGTGGCCACTGTGGCTTGCTGTCCTGGTGGACAGATTTGCCCCTGGGAGGGGGACCATAGTCACACCCCGGGGGGGGACTGGGACACATCTCTGTGTTGTCCATGTGGGTACAGTCTGTCTGTTGGGACACACCTATGAGTAAGCTAAGGTTAGGTGCTGCACAGATGGTGTCCACATGTGAGGAGAAGTGTTCCCCATGGGTTAGCTTAGTGGGCCCTGAGAGTATGGACAGAGGGATCCAAATGGGTTCAGATTGGCGTAGAACTGGAGTATTCCCCTGCAGTTGCAGGCCAGGGTCCATGTTCTATCACCCAAAGCAGGAAAGTCCATGAAGGTAGTGATTGGTCTACCCTGCGTTTAGGCTGGAAGCAAGGAATTGACGCATCACCTTCCCTGCGACCCTTTTGTTTGTTTGCATGGCGCATCCAAGGTACTTTGAGAGTAAAGTGTCGCATTTACCATCTACATTGAACTAAGCTATTTCTACCATCTGAAAGTCATATTTTTGAATACTGTATTGTGGATTTTTGTTGTTTGGTCTTGTGTTAAGTCTAGATAAAGATTACTTATTTTTCTAAACTGGTGTGGTGTCCATTTGTAGTGTTTTCACTGTATTACAGTATGTGTTCACAAATGCTTTACACACTTCCTCTGAGATAAGCCTGCCTACTCGTGCCAAGCAACCAAGGGGGTGAGCAGGGGTTATTTTAGGAGTGTAGCCCCCGTACCCTGACTAGAAGCAAGGGCCCCATGCTTGGTCAAAGATACCTACCTCTGCCAACTAGAGACCTATGTTTCTAACAACATGTCGATATGGAGCATTTGTAGAACTTTTAGACGACCATCTGGAATTTGCCAACTTGCCAGTTTTTGCCATAAGATGTTATGGTTCATCTGGTCAAAGGATGATTTATAATCTATGAAGCACAGGTGGCTCCTGTCTGGTTCGGTGGAATGATATGATGTTCCTCTGCCCAGTGCTGCAGCTCTTCTAACCTTCTAACTCTTGTTAACCTGTAGTTGCAGAGAGTCCACTCTTTAATCCCTTAGAAGCAAGGTACATTGATAGGGCTGTAGTTCCAGATAGTGAAGCAGGTGCAGTCAATCAGAATGCAGGGCCTGATGGTGCAAATCAAGTTTCCAGCATGGCAATCCTTCTTCTTCTCTTAGTTTCAAGCAGCAGATCTGATAGGCTCTGCACCTCTCACATATTTATTCAGTACTCTTCTAGGGTCAAGCAGGAGAGCACTCCTGTCCAATGACGTGCAAGGCAACTACCCCAGAGCATGACCACTTCCTCCAAAGTGTGGCATAATCTTCTCTCAGAAAACACTATTCCTCCAAAATTCATCCTGGCGGAAATTTCAGCAGAGCAAAAAGATCTAACTAAACCAACTCTCAGAATGGCTCAATTTCATAGCTCTCCACCCCTCTAACATCTGCTGATTCCTTTCTTAAGTCTCCTATCTGGCTGGGTCAAAGGGGATGGGGGTAAGCTGACTTGGCGTTCCCTGCCTAGCCTGTTCTTCCCATGAAGCCTCATGCTTTACAACCTCTCCCCCCGTCATTCCTATGTAGCAGAGCTCTCTTTCAGCAGATAGCCTCTCACCAGGTGAGCCATTATCACTTCATCAAAGAAGCCTTGCTAATCCTGTGAACTCTGACCAATCAGGGAATACTGCAAGAAGGCTGAAGTTTGGTTTACCGACAAGAAAGACTTATAACTTATTTTCTGTACAATTTAGGAAAAATTCAACAATAGCATATTGTTGGATTTATCAATACCATTCTCCTAAATCTTTGAATGATATTTATTCAATTCCTAGCAATATTTATGCGGTCATAAACTATTGCAATGTTATCGTATGAGGCTAGGCATCAACAATTGGGAAACTGAAATGTGCAATTTCTCCATCACTAGGGCATGTAAACATATTTTATAGGGGTGTGCTTCTATTTCATGACCTCCCCCCCCACCTTTCAGACATCTAGGGGAGACCTTGGGAGTCCTGAATACGAATATGGGCACAATTTACATTTAAAAACAATACTGCAATGCAGGGCTGCTTTTTAAATGAGCTCAGGCGCTCAGCAGTGCACACATGCAAGTGCAGAAAGGGCTGCTGGCCTCTAAACTGCCATACCCTAATATATACTAAGGACTTATAGGTAGTTTTAATCCCCCTGCCCTATTATATACCAGGGAATTATAGGGTAGGTCCTGCCAATTGTAAGGGCACCCTAATGTATAGTGTACCCTAATGCATGTGCGTGTTTTCAACATAACAGTGGGTGTTGTCAACATAGCACTGGCCCTGGGCCTGCACAGCAGAGCCCAGGGCACGCTCAGAGTCAGAAAACCAGCATCCATGGGTCTCAAATGGGACAAAAAGTGGGGGGACACTGCCAACAGGTCCTGATTTCTAACATTTACGCTTCTCCCTATTTTATGAAACGCCAAATTCTTTAGGCTATGTTTGAGGTTCTGAAGTAGTCCCTTACCCTCTGTGATGGCTGCTTCAGGACGAACCTCTGCCCTGGGGATTCAGCAGAACTTCTAGTCAATGTTGGTGTCTGCCCACCTTTCATGTTGCACAATCGTGAATCCGTTCAGGTGGGATCTCCTTCCTTCGGCTGCAGTAGGGTTCGAGGTCCCAATCCCTCCTATCTTGCATGCCAAAATTTTAATTGAGTTAGTAATCCCTTAAAAACAGAAGACAAAAGGCATTTGGCAAAAGAGGAATAGTTTGTTTAATTAAACATTACGGCCAGGAGCACAGTTACAGTCTGAGACTGTCCCAATTTACAATCAGTATGTATCCTTCTGTTATACAAAATATGATGCATTAGGACAGTTTCCGGCGTACCATTTATGGTGAGGAATGATGGCTGATGTCTTTGGAGTTGTAAACTAATTGTCTAATGGGTACCACAGGTACCTCACGTAGACACAATGTGGGCAGTGCATAACGTGTCCAGATGTCCAGCATGGGGAACGCATGACAACTATGCGTTCTTGGTCCTGATTGGCTCTGTGTTCCTAACTCATGTGGCATTTGACTGTTTATGGTGTTTTAGAAACGCACGTATACCCTCCAGCCATGTGTGCTTTATTGGGGCAATCTTTCTTGACCCTTGTAATGTCCCTGCACCTATCTGTGGGTTTGATCAACAGTTTCCTGCCTGAGCCTTTGCCTGACAGCTACTCACCCCTCCACCGGTGATCTATAAATCAGTAATCCCGAGCCTTGGTCTCAGGGCCTGCTTGACTACATATTTGTGAGTTGAGGTTGATGTGGAGTTCACAACAGGCAATTCAGTTAAAAAGGACGAGATTTAATTCTCATTGATTAATTCATTGGTTTGCATATTAACAAGGACATAGCCTTTTGCATTGACTAACACTGGGTTACCGTACTACTTTTAATAAGTCATACATTTTTATTGGGAGCAGAAAGACATATGGTGCTTATTCTAAAATAAATTTGAATTTACACCCCCCTTTAATGATAACATTGGATTATTCTGAAAATGCCACTTTTAGAAAGCTGTATTTTCCTTGCCATAACCATTTGTCCCTTCTTTCATGGTCTTTTGTCATATGAATGTTATGGCTCTGTTGTTGGGGTTTGTGTATTCCTTGCAGACAGTGATACAGAAGGGGGCAAGCTGTGGGCAGGATGGGGTATACTGCCAGGATAGGGATGGAGCTGAGCCTTGCCTCAATTACACTTTAAAGGATTTGCCTCCAGCACACAGAAAGGAAACTGACACTAGTCTCTTGTCACCCCCAGACTTCTTTGAGCCCTGACAGGGGAAGGGAGAACTTTCCAGAACCAGATGTGGGGGTAGTATTTAGATTCCGCCTACTTCAAAGGCTGGCAATAGGTTTACAAATTGGCCCTCCAGAGCCTCTCTAAAGAATACTCCTGGACCTGTGGACATTTCAGAAGAAGGGCTAAACAGCTGCCATAGGACTGCCCTGCTGCTTGAGAACTGCCTTGATATCTTAGAAGGAGAATGGACCTGCTTACCTCCCTCGTAGGTTAAACTAAGTGACTCCAAGGATCAGTTGGATGACCTCTTGCTTGAGCTACAGGGACATTACAAGCTCCAGCAGCCTCCCTGTAAATGCCAAGCTGACATGCTGCAACTGGATCTGCCTAGACCTGCAACTGGACTTGCCTGAGCCCTGATGGCCTCTGTTGCAGTGAGTTCCTGATCCCACTGAGGTGTCCCCCAGGTCCTTCACCCTTGGATAGCATCAGTCTGAAGTCGAAAAAGTGAAATCCTGAAGTTTGGGCACTTAGCAACTGCAAATGGGCTCTTTGCCAAACCGAGACTCTGCCACCCATGATGATAGCCAACATGAAGCTCTGCTGAAGACCTGCTCTGCTCACTACAGTGACCACCAGCAACGATCAGCAATGTGAGATCTAAACTTTGTGCACCAGCAAAAACTCTAGGTGACCGCCAATGAAAATCTTCAGTAACGACCGTCCATGATGCCCGACCAGCTCTTTGTGCTACAGCAATGACAGCCGACACTTCCTCGCCTACTCTTCTCACTACAGCAATGACCATCCATGATGATCTTCCTACTCCTAGCGGCCTCCTCCACGGCAAATGGAACTCTTCGCTCCAGACTTCAAGAAGGTAATTCTTTCAGTGTGACTAATCTGGTTCCTGTATTCGACCCATGCTTCATCACAGTTAGCCTGAACTTGTGACTTTCCCTCAGTCTAGTACAACAGTGAGTAGCAATTGGTGATTTTAGGCGCTATTTGCACTAAAAATATTACATTTGCATAAATCCAGTTCTGTTGATTGGATTATTGTAATTCTTGAATCGTTTTATCCATTAAAATGTACTCTAAATTTCTAAATTGTTTTGTGAGTTTTCTTGAGTTGAATTTTGTCTTTATTACTGTTGGCGTGCTCCATAAATACTTTACACATTGCCTCTAAATTAAGCCTGACTGCTTTTGTGCCAAACTACCAAAGGGGTAAGCACAGGTTAATTTAGTGACTATTGTAGTTCACTCTGATAAGTATTGTGGTTGTTGCCTGAGTGGAGCTTCCACTGTCCTCAACCAATAACCTAATTTCTTACAGTATCCTGGCTGAGTTGTTGGGGTTTGTTTGCATAGATTTTTGATGGTGCGGGGGGTAGTGTGACACCTTGATCTCAGATTGACCTTGTGCTCTCCAGCCCATTTTGTGGCTGAATCTATAGCTGCCCATGGGGAAGAACTATCATTTGTTAAATCTTGCCCATGCAGGCATGAGATGTGCGTTCATTATTTAGGTAAAAGGCAGTATTCAGGGCAGATAGCTTTGATGGCCATTGTTCTAGGTGACGTGGGTATAAAAATTGAATGTGGTGGGTTGAAGTGGGTAGATGGTGGGAAATGATTGCCTCTTCTGTTTATAAGAGCCATGAATTATTGAGTGGACTTCTGGTGTGAGATTCATGGCAGATGATGGAAGACGGGGCTCATTTAAGGAGGTTTTTCTGTCTATGGCAGAAGTGAATAATTTTGAGATGAAAACATCAGAGAGAGATGATTATGCACCCATTTCACTGGTGAAGAATACAAGATCAATCTATAAGATGGCAGATATTAAACTGTGGTACTCATCAGCGATGAGTGGCTTAGGGTGTCTGATTAAGATGTAATGTTGTACACACATAAAGGAGTAGAGAGTGATACACAGGAGAGAGAAGTCTCGGTGGCGGCACATGCACTGTGTGGAAATACTGCCCTCACTCACAAAGTTGAAGGAAAGGGGGCACAGGCATTTTCTTACACTATGGAAGCAACATTTCCTAAATGCTGTAAACATTACATCTTACTTCATACACTTCAAGAAGGAGAGAGGGGCTTGAAACTTTACTTCGACCCTCCTAAACGCAAGCCTGTACACACATACAGGAGTAGAGAGTGAGAAACAGGAGAGAGAAGTCTTGGTGGCAGCACATGCACTGTGTGAAAATACTGCCCTCACTTTCAAAGTTGTGACATGCTTCATCATCGGGCTTTGCTACCAAACACCCCACGCGGACCAACGCTTGGGGTGAAGCACAAGGGAGGGGAAGACAAAACACACATGTAAAACGTACAGACATCATGTGCCAAATTATGATGGGATCACCAACGCAAAGTCCAGTGGAAGTTAAAACTAGCTCGGAGGTGTCACTGTTCAAGATTTTATTCCTGGACCCTCTGGCCAGGATTAAAAATGTAAAGGATGGTGTTGACAGGAAAAAGTAGGGAAATTCTACACTGCAAGTTAGGAGGGGTGTAGGATTTCCCTACTTTTTCCTGTCTTCCCCTCCCTTTTGCTCCACCTCAAGCATTGGTCTGTGCGGGGGTGTTTGGTAGCATATTAGCGTAACTCGGGGTGAAGCAGGTGCCCATTGATGTTCCCTGTATTTGTTTATACAAAACATTGTTAAACAGAAAAACATTTTCAGTGAGGCTAATCTCGATCATTTGTAGCAGCATGTGTGTATGTTCTAGCAGGTGTATACTTCTAGATTCCAGGTAGCATTTGCAAGCTATTAGACAGTCTCTGTGTATTTATGCTCGTGTAAAAGCTCTCCTCTTCCAGACACATCATCCAGTGTTCCTGCCCCCAGTGTATGTTTTGTAAATTTTGTAAGAAATCCTTTGTGTCTCTCACATAGGAACTCAGGTCCTTAGCATATGTGAACAAAAAATGAACCACATAAATGGAAATATTTTCAAACACACTACCCTTGGAGGACACTATGGGGCGTCCTGGAGGGTTGTCTAGATTTTTGAGTACCTAAGGTAGTAGGTAGAGTGTTGGTGTAGTTGGTGTTTCATTCTTAAGATAACAGAACTCATCCCAACTCAGGAGCTGGTTCTCAAACGACCCTTTCTGGAGATCGAATACCATGCAATGTAGATCATTTACATATGACTTATCTACCTTTTCATAACACATAGTGTTGATCAAAAAGCTAAGAGCCTCTTGTGTGTATTTCTCTCTTCCCATATGGACAATATTCCCACTCTTGTCGGAAGAACAGAATCTTAAACTAAGATAACATGAAAAAAGTAGCTAGAAATTCCACCCCCTACAGGGAACGGTTTGGCATTTGAGCATTATAGTTAAGGTTGCATTAACAGGGAGCACAAAGAATTTCATGAGCAGAGCTTCCAGTGGACAATTTCAATTGCCCCTTATCAAGGGGAAATGATCACTGAATTAATGTGGAAGAAAATGACCTATGAAAATTGATAACATTAGAACAGGAGATGGAGACCAAAGGAGAATATAAAGGTGAGAACCTTATGACTTGAAAACAGAATGTGTTAATAAGGGTTTTTTTCTAAATGGGGATCATTTACGAAATCATGAGAACTAGAACGTAATTTTGTTCTTGTGCTTTTATTTGTTATTTTTGCATCAGACATAACAAATAATTCTAACTAGCAATAAGGCACTACAAAAGAAGTTAAAGGCCATGGAAGACCCAAAGATTTATTTTTAATAGGAAAAAAACTTTTTAATTATTAAATAAATCCTCGTTACAACAGGGAAATTGATTTAAGAGGGAACAATTGAAAGTACCGAAGGCCACATTGTGTAGTAATCATGTCAGAAGCATAACGTGGTAAAAACAAATGTGAAAGCAGGGAGGTTCACGTACAGCATCTTTTATTAAGTCTCTCTCCATTTTAGGTAAGCCTGGGCAAAGCACTACGTGAATTGCACGTAGCACACTGCAAACACGCGTAGCGTAGCGTTGCGTAGTGCAGCGGTAATTTTTTGCTTGCTCGCGGTCCTCGACGTCAAGTTGGCGACCGCGAGCAAGCAAAATGACATCCCAAAGAGACTTTTTCCTTGTTTGCGATCAGCAACATCAAGTTGGCGATCGCGAGCGAGGAAAATAAGCCTCCCGGCGAGATTCTCAATGCGGGGAGGTCAGGTTTCTCATTGTGAGTGGTCGCGTATGCTCTCGACCGCTCGCGATGAGAAACTACCAGTTCGCGTTGAGAAAGCTGCCGTTCGAGTAAAAATCTACTCGAGCGGCAGAAAACTACAGCTCGCACTGTGCAAGATGCCGTTTTCAATGATTGCACAGTGCCGGATGCTTGTCCGCACTGTGCATTCATTGAGAACGGCATCTTGCACAGTGCGAACAGGGTACTACGCAGTTCGCAAAGTGCTACGCGTAGCTCACGTAGTGCGAAGTGCACTTTGCGTAGCTACGCGTACTGCTACTTCGCGAACTATGCCCAGGGTTAATTTTAGGTTTATTGAATAATTAATTACATTTTTTATTTCTGTATCCAAAATGTAACTAATGTACTTCACTGGTAATTAGGTTTGTTGTCAAATAGGAATATGACCATTAGAGAGGTAGATCCTTATTGAACAAACATTGCGATATTCATGCATACTTTAACTGTTTCTGTAAATTTGAATATGTTTTGATACATAATTCTTGTTTGTACAGCCATGAATTAGCGCAATTGGGCATGAAACACATGTTCGCTGTTTTCGCCTATTTGCAGTTTTGGAGGATGCATGTTGTATTTAAAAAAAACTAAATAAAGAATAAAATAAATCATAAAGAAAGATACAAGAAGAATGTACTTCTGTTCATTGATTCTCAGCGTATGGCTCTTTTATATATTGAAAACTAAGATACTGGTGGGGATCAGTAACTGAGATTACCTGCGCTGGGTGATATTCCTATTTCCCAATTGTTATATATATATCACGGCACATTCTGAACTTTCGAACACATATGCCTGATGGTCTGAACCAGGATGAAGAACTCCACTATCACTTATGATCTGCTTGGAAGATATGGTCCATGATGAAACTAATGTTAATTGACTTCAGCAGAGCTGTGAATAATTTGTCTCCCTTGTGTATATACTATAATCTTTTTTAGAAAAATTCTTTTTGTGGTAATATTCCTGAAAGCATATTATGGTAGGATGACAGATAAGAGGGGGTAACGAGAATGAAGAAAAGGTCAAAACAATATACTTGATAGTCTTCCCTTAATGAATGGTAGGCCCACTAGAGGGCTTTAATGCAATCATAGATAAAGGATTCTTGATGGTGGACAGACCGAATTAACGGCCCACTGGAGGGCTTCATTGTGCGGAACTATGTTGTTAAGTTTTTGTATAGGGAAGGATAACGCCGTTACCAACAACGAGTGTATTACAAGTCTCATTTGGGACATTAGCAAGCTATGTTGGATGATTTATGACCCATTAGAAAAATATGGTTGAAGTCTGATACCCTCGAGGATATCTTTACAATTAAACTACATGAACCATAATGCTTAGCGGTAGAGTACAGGAAATGATGTAATTAATCACATGGGTGGTCTTTATTTAGAAAAAAATGTCAAGTGAACACTGTCAGTCTCGTGAGCAAGGTTTCAGGGAAACCGAAACGCGTAGAGTTGGTGAACTGGCATGCTGAAATGAAATAAAAGCAAAATTGAATCACTGCACAACTGCCTCTGGTCTCGTGAGTGCGCGAGGAAGCCCTGTGGGGACAAAGGACGAATAGGTAACGACTTGGCTCTGTCGTACCTCGAACGCACCGCCTTAGAGCGCCCAGGAGCCGAAAAGTGGGCCGTTTTGGAAATATATATAAATATATATATATATATAAATATATAAGAAGATTGGTTTTGGATGTTAAGTGAGGAGCCTGACTCACTCACGATCCCTACCTACGGAGGATATGCTAATGTGCAAAAACGGGATGCGTGTGGAAGGGATTCGAGCAGGATGATTCCTGCCACGATCCTGCTGCCACAGATGGTTTCTGCTGGTCGCACGCAGAATGGAAACACTGCGGCATTTCACCTGAGTGCTTTCATACTTTAACCACTTGAACAACAGTGCAGATACTGAGCACCAATGTCCAACAAGGCTCAAATGTAAGGACTTCCAGTTTACACATTTTTTGATTGCACTGCACTGTGGGAGTTGATGTTTTCAAGTCGTCACGTGTTTAAAACATCTTTTGAAATAGCACGCCCAAGCACACGTTGGTGTCTCCTTCCTCCTGTGATTGAGGCTATACAGCCGAAACGTTAGGAGAAGGGAAGTAGGCGCTGCTGGACTGTGCGGAAGCTTGAGCTGCAGTATTGGGCCTCATAACTTTGTTTTGCATGGCAAGAACTTTTGTGGGATGTTCCGTGCCCATTATCAATGAGGCCGCCCTGAAGGGTCTTGGGCTCCAGAAACGGAAGATTGGTTTTGGATGTTAAGCGAGGAGCCTGACTCACTCACGCTCCCTACCTACGGAGGATACGCTAATGAGCAAAAACGGGATGCGTGTGGAAGGGATTCGAGCAGGATGATTCCTGCCACGATCGTGCTGCAACAGATGGTTTCTGCTGGTCGCACGCAGAATGGAAACACTGCGGCATTTCACCTGACTGCTTTCATACTTTAACCACTTGAACATCTGTGCAAATACTGAGCACCAATGTCCAACAAGGCTCAAATGTAAGGACTTCCAGTTTACACATTTTTGGATTGCACTGCACTGTGGGAGTTGATGTTTTCATATCGTCACGTGATTAAAAAATCTTTTGAAATAGCACGCCCAAGCGCACGTTGGTGTCTCCTTCCTCCTGTGATCAAGGCTATACAGCGGAAACGTTAGGAAAAGGGAAGTAGGCGCTGCTGCACTGTGCGGAAGCTTGAACTGCAGTATTGGGCCTCATAACTTTGTTTTGCATGGCAAGTGCTTTTGTGGGATGTTCCGTGCCCATTATCAATGAGGCCGCCCTGAAGGGTCTTGGGCTCCAGAAACGGAAGATTGGTTTTGGATGTATATATATGTATATTCACTGAAAAAACCATTGGTTTCAGGCACGTTATAGTTAGGAATTAGCATTTAAAAAACCTTAGAAATTCACTGAAAAAACCATAGGTTTCAGGGGAGTTATAGTTAGCTGGACTTTTCACTCGTACGAAACAATTGAAATTCCCCCGTTATAGTTAGTTCAGCTAACTATAACTCGCGCGCCCGCAATGCACTGCTGATGACGTCACATATTACATCACTCATGACATGGTCAGTGACATCACTCATGACATCACTGATGACATCTCAAATGACATCACTGATGACATCATCCAGTGAATGTGTGTTTTTCTGAAAATGACATATGTTTTATATATGTATATCTCAAGGTCGATGGAAGAATAAATGGGTATATAAGTGTCTAAATGGATGATTTGTTTTTGAAAAATTGATTGTAGAACTGACTGATTAAGTGTACCTTAGTGAATACATGGCTTAGTGGGTAATGTTTAAATGTGTAAATATCTGTATCAGTCTCTCACTTTGTGTATAAGTGGCTGCATGGGTTGGTGAGTAGCTACATGAGTGTCTATATAGGTTATTAGTTGGTTTTTTGAGTATCAGTATGAGTGTCTGTATGGTTCGGTGGGGGTATTACGTAGTGCATAGGTGCATGAATGAGTGACTCACTGTTTGTATGTGTTGAAGACAGCATGTGTGCAGGACTGTATGGGTGGATGAGTGTGTGCATGGGTGTGTTAGTGAGTGATAGACTGTCTCAAAAGTGTCTTTATGAGTAACTACATATGTTTTAAACAAGTATATGTGACTATTGGTGTATATAAGTGAGTATATGTGAGAGTGTGAGATTGAAAGAGTTCCTGTAAGAATAAGTATGTGTTTCTATAAGTGATTGTTTAAAAGACTAAGTATGTGTAAGTTTCTGTAGAAGGAAGTGTGGTGGTGTGTGTATAACTGTATATGCAAGTAAATGGATGTTTGATTCTTTATTAGCATGAGTGACTATGTGTGTGAGTAACTCTATGGATGAGTGGCGTTGTGTAACAGGATGTATAGGTGTGTGAGTACATATGATGAGTGAGTACATGTAAGAGTGAGTGTATAGGACTGTTGGTGAATGAGTGGATGTGTATGTGGATCTTAGAATTACTGAATAGGTTGTTGTAACTGGTATTGGTATGTCCATTGTTTTGAACATTGTAGTTTCTATTTTTGAATGTGTGTATCAAAGGTTATATTAGGGGAAGAGGAGGTCTGCCACTCTATCACAAGGATGATGTCATCAGTGATGTCATGAGTGATGTCACTGACCATGTCATGAGTGATGTAATATGTGACGTCATCAGCAGTGCATTGCGGGCGCGCGAGTTATAGTTAGCTGAACTAACTATAACGGGGGAATTTCCAGCTAACTATAACGCCCCTGAAACCTATGGTTTTTTCAGTGAATTTCTAAGGTTTTTTAAATGCTAATTCCTAACTATAACGTGCCTGAAACCTATGGTTTTTTCAGTGAATTTCAAAGGTTTTTTAAATGCTAATTTCTAACTGTGCCTACAGAGATAGGACATGTGAAGAAAGAAGAAAAAACGCACAGAAAGAAAAAAAAGAAATGCAGAAAGAACCAACAGAAGTCCTCAAAGACGAAGAAAAGTGCAGGAAGAAGGATAACGTGCAGAAAGAACAAACAGAAGAGCAGAAAGAAGCCTTGTTGCAAAATCATCCTGTACCCTCAACTTTTTCAGACGGATACTGGTGGTAACTGAGTCTGACTAACCAGTCCTAGAGCCAGTGCTATGTTAAAAGACACTCAGAATACAGTGAAAACACCTACATACACTAGGGAACACTATGCGTTGGGGTCCCCCTGTGATCAGCCTGACCTCCTCTGTAAGCCCCTAGTATATAATAGGGCAGGGGATTAAAACTACCTCTTAAAACGCGCCACAGGGCGTGTTTGCACACGTCACCTCAGGCCCCATACCCTCACTTCCCCACTGTGTGAACACGCCCTGTTGCCATTTTAAGTTGGGAGATTAAGTCCCCTTGAATCCTGAGGGTCCCTAGGGTCCAACTAGACCACTAGGTACCTCCAGTAAGCGCCACAGAGCTGCGTTGCAGAGAGATGTAAAAAGGGGCACGGCCTAGACCACCTCTCTGCAACGCAGCGGAGTGGTGCTTACTGGAAGCACCTGGTGGGCTAGTTGGTCCCCCAGGGTCCCTCAGGATTGAAGGGGAATTATTTCCCCAACTTAAAATGCGCCACAGGGCTTGTTTGTACACGTTAACTCAGGCCCCGTCCCCTCCCTTCACCACTGTGTAAACACGCCCTGTGGCCGTTTTTAGTTGGGAGATTAAGTTCATTTGAATCCTGAGGGTCCCTAGGGTCCAACTAGCCCACTAGGTACCTCCAGTATGCACCACAGAGCTGTGTTGCAGAGAGGTGTAAAGAGTGGCACGGCCTGGACCACCTCTCTGCAACGCAGCTCAGTGGCACTTACTGGAAGCACCTGGTGGGCTAGTTAGCCCCCAGGGGCCCTCAGGATTGAAGGGGAATTATTTCCCCAACTTAAAACGCGCCACAGGGCGTGTTTGCACACGTCACCTCAGGCCCCGTCCCCTCCCTTCACCACTGTGTAAACGCGCCCTGTGGCCATTCTAAGTTGAGAGATTAAGTCCCCTTGAATCCTAAGGGTCCCGAGGGTCAAACTAGCCCCCTAGGTACCTCCAGTAAGCGCCACAGAGCTGCGTTGCATAGAGGTGTAAAAAGGGGCGTGGCCTCAGAACACCTGTCTGCAACGCAGCTCCCTGGCGCACACTGGAGATACCTGTTGGGCTAGTTGGCCCTCAGGGACCCTCTGTATTGAAGGGGAATTAATTCCCCAACTTACAACTGGCCAGGGAACGCGTTTGCAGAGTGCTGCAAGGAGGGGGCGTGGCCTCCAGCGCGATGCCGGTCTTTTATTTATTTTATTTTTTTAAGAAGGAGGGCTGTGTGGCCCCCCCTTCTTTTTCTAATTTACTGGCCCTGGGGACCCCATCCCCCAGGGCCTGCACCCTAATTTTTTTGTTGAAAAAAATAAATTTGGCCCTCCCAAGGCCTTAATCGGCCCCGGGGACCCCAAACCCCGGGTCATGGCCTTTTTTTAATTTAAATTCTTTTTCAGGCCACTTATGCTCCGGGGACCCCAACCCCCGAGGCCGGCCTTTGTTTTTTATTATTTTAAAAATATATATATTTATAGAAACACCTAGGACATGCTGGACAAACCGTATGTACCTATCACCATGACGATTTGTGTGATATTCATTAAAAGGCGACTATGCATAGAATGAATCCACATGGAATGTATTTACACCGCTAGTGAAGCTCTGACGTGTCTGATGCCCTACCGTGCCTAATCCCGGCACCCCCGCCGGTGGGTACTCTCCAAGTAGACACCCTTGTTGTTTATTTATACAAACATGGGTAGCTATTGACGGGCACATTTAATATACACGCACACCAAGCCATTCAAAGGGGATTCGACAAAAATTCAACCAAACTATGCAAGAAACCCCCCTCACGGTTAATAAAAAACACATCCACCGCCGGATGTGTAATACTTTTTATTTTACTCTCGGGAAAGGAGACGAACCTCACTTGAGAGTCACAGCGTGCTCCTGGCTGAGCCCAATGCTGTGTTACACCCACCAGTGCCCGCCGATTGCCTCACACCTCTGTGTTGTATTCCACCAGCTAGTGCGTATGCTATGAAACTCTCTAGCCCATGTGCACTGTAACACCACCCTGTGAATATGTCATGCCGCACTTGCCTTCGCACGGGTTATATTGCCCCATCTAACGTGCCTTCCTCGATGTGTATGTTATAACGCACAGCGCTATGCCATACATATTACAATCTGGGATCCATATCTTTGTCACAGTGCATATGCAACGTTACACTCCCCAGCACATATTTTATATTACAACTTTAGAGACTAGTTATGTTACACAACACTGCCCTGTGCATATTACACTCCAAGGCGCATATCGCATAGCACGCGCTAGTGCCTGTGCTATCTCGCGCTCTCCAATGAATCTGTCATTGCGCACAATGTATTGCATATTATATTTCACGCCCCGGTTCATCTTATATCACACTTTTTGGTGCATAGTTTATACCATATACTACATATAGTTTTCATTTTCAATCGTGCTCTCAGGACTATGTTCTACATAACACTGCGTCCACCTACCCTTTTTACGGGCATTACATTTTGCGATGGGGTGGAGGGTCAGGGGGTGTTTCGGCCAAGTGAGCCCAGAGTCACAGTCACAAACGTCCTCTTCTTCCTGAATAAAAGTGAGATTATGCTGCATACTTGTTCATATTTTAAGTAGTTCGCACAGACACGCATTTTAAAAACAATAAAGTTCCTAATACCCACCTTCTCTGAACAGTTAGCTTGCTGCCCCATCCACCTCCTCCCTATCCTCTGTTGTCTGAATCCATGGACTAGCCTCCTCCCTCCTGCCATGCATGGTCTGATGTGCTGCCACTGCCCTCCATTTAGCATGATGTACCAGTCCACTCCTCCTGCCCTCCATTGCCCAATTCTATGGCCCATCATTGACCTCCTGCTTAGCCTCTGTGCTTAGCTTGCTGCCCCTATTCTCCTTCCCCCTGCCCTCCGATGTCTTTGTGCATGCCCCTGCTCCATCCTTTTTGCCCACTATGTTCCATGGACCTGCCACTCCTATCTACTCTGAGTGTTCTGTTGAGCTGCCACTCCCCTCCCACCTGCCTAGCATTGTCAGATGACTGTAACCTGTCCCTGCCACCTCCACCCTGCCTGTCCACATGCCATGCCCCTATCCCCTTCCTCCTGTCCTCCATGGTCCATTTTACTGCCACACCCTTCTGCCCTCCCTGATCTGTTGTGCTGCAACTGCTCCTCCTGCCTGCCCCACGCGGTCTGTTGTGAGGCCCCTTCCCCTGAACTCTCTTGTCTGTGCCCAGGTCCTGACCCTCCCTTCTATCCCCTGCACCTTTCTTCTTGCCCATCATAGCCATTGTGCTGCCACTAACCCTCCCGCTTGCCATGCATGGTCTTCTGTGCTGCCATGGCCCCTCCCACCTTCCCTGTGTGGTCAGCTAGCTGCCCCTGACCCCCTCCCACCTTCCCTCCATGGTCTGTGTGTATGCCACCATAGTCTCATTGTTGCTCTCCATGGTGTGTCTTGTTTCTAGTGCCCATCCTGCCTGACCTCCATGGTCATCTTGCTGCTCCTGCCCTGCCACCTTGCCCCCAGCCCTCTGTTTCCATGTGCAGACCCCCTATTCCCTCCCTCCTGGCTTGTCTGTTCCATTGTAATGCCCCTGATCCGTCCCTCCTGCCCTTTATGGTCTGTTATGCTGCAGCTTTCTCTCCTGTCTGTCCATTATGGTCAGCTAGCTACCATTGCCTCTTTCCCATCTGTTCTCTGTTGTCCATGTGCATCGTCCTGTCCCCTCCCTATTGCTTTCCATGGATTGTGGTGCTGCACTCCCGTCCCGCATGCGCTGTGTGGTGTATTGTGCTGCTGCAAACCCTAATGCCTGCCCTGTAGGGTCAGTTTGGTGCACCTCTCCATGTCCCTCCTGTCCTCTGTTATCCGAGTCCATGTCCCTACCCCAATTCCTCCTGCCTACCATGATTCAATGTACCATACTTGCAAACATTTTGAACTTGGTAAGAGGGATATTTTGAAAAGAAACTGGGGTATGGATTTTCCCCTTTGAGTTACATTGAAAAAGAGGAGATTGTAGACAGGAGACAGATCAAATAAAGCCCATTTGAGCTTAAAAACATTGGACGTTTCCGGACTGAAACGGGTCTGTTGGCATGTATGGTTGTACTACCACTGCCTCTTCCTTCTGCCCACAATGGTCTATTATATTGCCACAGCCTCTCTTGCCAGTCCTGTATTGTTGGTTTGTTGCCCCTGCCCGCCTTTCCACTGCCCTTCATAGTCTGTTGTGCTGCCACTGCCCTTCCTGCCTGCCCAGTGTGGTCAAATTGTTGCCTCTGCACTCTCCTACCTGCCTACAATTTTCAGAGTCCGTGCCCCTGGCCTCTGCCTCTCAACAGTATCCCAATGAACAACTAGATTGCTAACATTCTTTATTTATTACAAAAGTGTGGAACGCCTGACGTCACCTTGATGTAATCAAAACTGTACTACCTAGAGTATTTCCTTTAGAAATTACATATATGAGAGGGTCTTATTTGCATCAAAATTATGGTTAGTGCTCTAAAAAACTAAAATGAGGACATATTTTCTGAGTTTTCAAATAGTGACAAAGAACTTTTAAATTATTTGTAATCTTTATGTTTTTTTATCCAGTTGACCACTTGATTAAATGTTGCACCTTGGCGAGAGGATGTGGTGTTACTTCCAGAGCTGCAGACTTTTCAACTGGGGAACCAGGTTGGAGTTTCTGCTTCAGCTCAACATTCTGTGATTCTGGTCAAATCACTTAATCTCCCCATGTCTACAACCAAAATGAATTTGATCTTGTGTGATGTAACCAATGCTCATGTAAATCATTCCAATACCTGACAAGTCTGCACTATATAAAACTGCAAATACACACAAAATAAGTGTTTTGCACACTTCTGTCATTGGGCTACATGTGGGCTACATCTGGGTGATATTTGTGCTGCATTTAGGCTCTTTTGTGTCTGGTGGCCATCTTGGGAGATTTATTTGTTATGAAGTTTCCTAATTTCCTCATTTACTGCAGTCTCCTCAGTAGGAAATGCTTTCAGTTTTTTACTTTGATTCCATCAAGAAAGTATTCAGATATGTCACACATTTGCCATAAATTCTGAATGTTAGCACTCTAGTTGCTCATTAGATCACTGTAGTAAAGCTACTGCTCACCACGGAAGTCTGCTGCTGGTATTAAAAGTGCATGTTTCAGTCTGCATATCAGAATTTTTTGATGAAATAGAAGAGGATTTGAGAAGTCACTCAAAATGTGCCATCATTTTCTTTCTTCAGCATTAATCATAATTTCTATGGCAAAATGAACCCCCTCATTGTGTTCCTTTTTAAATTAAATGTTTTAAGTGTTACCAGTTTATTCCAATCAAGATGGCTTCAGGTGTGCCATACTTTTGTCATAAGTAAGACAGTAAGCGCTCTAGTTGTTCTTAAGAACACTCTGGGACATTCTGTCATTAGGCTATACTTGGGCTACATCTGGGTGATATTTGGGCTACATTTGGGCTCTTTTGTCTCTGGTGGCCATCTTGGGAAATTTAGTTGTTATGAAGTTTCCTAATTTCCTCATTTACTGCAGTCTCCTCAGTAGGAAATACTTTCAGTTTTGTACTTGGTTCCATCAAGAAGGCATTCAGATGTGTCACAAATTTGCCATAAATTCAGAATGTTAGCACTCTAGTTGCTTATTAGATCACTGTAGTAAAACTACTGCTCACCAGGGAAGTCTGCTGCTGGTATTGAAAGTGCATGTTTCAGTCTGCATGTCAGAATTTTTTAATGAAATAGAAGAGGATTTGAGAAGTCACTCAAAATGTGCCCTAATTTTTCTTTCTGCAGCACTAATCATACTTTCTATGGCAAAATGAACCCCCTCATTTTGTTCCTTTTTAAATTAATTGTTTTAAGAATTACCACTTTATTCCAACCAAGATGGCTTCAGGTGTGCCATACGTTTATCATAAGTAGGAGTGTTAGCGCTCTAGTAGTTCTTTGGAACACTCTGGGAAGCTGCAGTAGAACACAAAGGAATCAACTGACAGTCTCTGCCCTTGTTGGATGTACATGTTTTACTGAGAATGTCAGACTTCATTCTCACATGACTAAGAAAGATACTGTGAATTTACAGAAAATATGCTCTCAGTTTAGCTTATAGATCACCTTCCAAACCTCTGTGGGAAAAGCATGTGAAAATAGTTTTCTCACAAACATGATTCATGATATCCCAGCAGAAGGCTTTTTCACATGGTAAAATCACCTTAGAACATACCACAGTTCCTAAAATGAGTATGGTACCATCAACAAATGATTTATAATGTAACTAAAGTCTTAAAACTTTCTATTAACTGCAATGCTTTTTAATGAGGTGCTATCATGTATATTGGTCCCAAGATGGCTGCCAACACTTCTTGGATGAAGTGCTGACAGCCAATCAGATCTCACGATGAGATGTGTGGTTAAGCTCCGCCCAGATATATATGTGATTTAACTTTTGATTGTCTCAGGAACTACTGAACGGATTTACACCATTTAAGCAAAAGGCACGACTCTGAACCAAGGTCTACCTTTCTGCCAAATTTGGTGTAATTCCGTTCAGCAGTTCGGGCTGTAGCTGCGTCAACAGGTCCTATGGGAAATTGCATGGGGAAAAAGCGTTTTGGGTCCCCCCTTTTTTCTCAGCCCCCGCTTGACGAATCACCACGACACTTTCAGGATAGGAGCAGACCGGAGCTGGCCAAAAGTTTGGAAAATATTGCGAAGATTCATCAACCGGCGCCAGACTTATTGGGAATAGAATGTTGCGGATTTCCTATGGAAAATAGGTCCTAACTATAACTACCTACTGGCGACCGCCAGTAGGTAATATATATATTATCTATAGTTAGAACCTAGTTTCCATAGGAAAAGCATTTTTTGATGTGCTTATAACTTTGGCATCATTTGACGAATCTTTACGAAATTTCCCAAAAAGTTCTTTTCAGATCAGCTCCTATCTTGAAAGGTTGGGGTGATTCGTCAAGGGGGAGCTGAGAAAAAAGGGGGTCCCAAAACGTGTTTTCTCCATGCTTTTGTTGAAATGGTGTAAATCCGTTCAGTAGTTTTTGAGATATTAAAGGACAAAAATATATATATATATCTGGGCGGAGCCTAACTCCCGAGCACAAGCTTACCTCTGATTGGCTGCTAACACTTCAAACCAGGAAGTTTTAGCAGCCATCTTGTGCCTTGCATTGAGCGAAAATAAAACAAAGGTCCCGGGGCAATTTAATATACCGGCGCTCTGTCTGTGCGAGATACCCCTTTCACACTCCCTCTCCCCACATCACCAGCTCGCAACTATGCCTTTAGAAGCCAGTCCATCGGCTCGCAGCTCTCTACCTCTGCGAGCCAGTACGCTGCTGCGTCGGCTCGCAGCTCTCTACCTCTGCAAGCTTGTACGCTGCTCTGCCTTTGCGAGCGGACAGCCCGTAGCTCTCCCTCTGCGAGTCGAGCCCACGGGCCGCAGCTCTGCCTCTGCGAACCTGGGAGCAAACTGTTGAAACTAGGAAATGTTGGCAGCCATTTTTGATTCAGTTCACGTCAGCTCGCGTCTCTCTGTCTACAAGACATCGAGTCCGTAGTTCTACCTCTGCGAGGCAACTCTGAAAACATACCGGAGCTTTGTCTGTGCGAGATACCCCTTTCATGCTCCCAGTCCCCACATCACCAGCTAGCAGCTGTGCCTTTAGAAGCTAGTCCGTCGGCTCGCAGCTCAGCGAGCTGTCGGGCCAGCAGCTCTACCTCTGTGAGCCAGCATATTAGCCCGTAGGTGTGTGTCTGCTAGCAGGCCCGTTGGCCCGTTGCTCTCCCTGTGCGAGTTAGACCACAGCACTCTGAAGCATAGCCCCCAACAACCTTCTCAGGTCCGCAACTCTCCCTCTGCAAACCACTGGTCGGCTCGCAGCTCTTCGTGTGCGAGTTCTCGGGCCCGCAGTTGTATCTCTGAAGCCAAGGCTGGAAATATACCGCAGCTCTCTCTTTGCGAGATACCCCCTTCACGCTCCTTCTCCCCACATCACTGTCCCACAGCTATACCTTTGCAAGCCGACGGCCAACACCTTTCCCTATACCAGTCGGACTGCAGCTGTTCCTCTGCGAGCCAGCCCGCAGCTATACCTTTGCAAGCCGACGGCCCGCACCTTTTCCTATACCAGTCGGCCCGCATCTGTTCTTCTGCGAGCCGGACCGAGCTGACGGGCTGCAGCACTCCCTCTACGAGCCAGCCAGTCGACTCGCAGCTCTTCCTGTACGAGCCAGCCCACCGGCTCGCAAGTCTCTGTCTGCGAACCACCAGTCGGCTCTGAGCTCTTCGTCTGCGACCCAGCCCATTAGCTTGTAGCTGTGTGTCTGCTAGCAGGCCCGTCATCCCGTTGCTCTCCCTCTGGGAGTCAGACCACAGCTCTTTGAATCATAGCCCCCAACAACCTTCTCGGGCCCGCAGCTCTACCTCTGCGAGCCAACCCATTAGCTCGTAGCTGTATGTTTGCTAGCAAGCCCGTCGGCCCATTGCTCTCCCTGTGCGAGTCAGACCACAGCTCTCTGAAGCATAGCCCCCAACAACTTTCTCACACATAAGCCCCCAAAAGAAAGGGAATAGACAACACCCATACACATCCACTCCCTTTCCTCACACAACAAGAGGTGCAAAAGAGAACACACCACAACAAAACCCATAGTCAATGCGGAACAAAGAACCATGCCGTAAGAGAAGCAGGAAAGGTAGGAGAAAAACACAATCAAATGCTCAGCAGAAACGGAAAAGCTGAAGGTGAAGCGACATTCATATACCAAGCACACAAAAGTGGTAGATACGAGTGACTCATAAACATAGTCAACTCTAACCAACGCCCACAAGGGAGACAAACCTGAGTCCACCCACAACCACAAAAAATAGTAGTAGGCCAGAGAGGCTCCAAAGCATAGAGTCCTCTCACATACACACCCTCAAAGGCGAGAGGTAAACACACTCCCACAACAACCACAAGGGGTCAATTATGAAACATTGCACACTAAGGTAACACACCAATGTCACTCACAACCTTGAAAATAGTGGTAGGCTAGAGAGGCTCAGAACCTAAGAGCCAACTCATACACACACCCCCAACAGAAAGATACACACACTCTCAGAACAACAACAGGGGATGACCACGAGGGACTTGATGTGTAAAAGTGAACTCGACAACACATACTCCGGTGGTAACAAAGAGTGACCTAACACCAAGTTATAATAAAAGTTATCTAAAGATACTACTTGGAGTGGACCTACTTTTGATTACAACACTCTCCCTCTGCGAGCTAGTACGCTGCTTTGGCTTTGTGAGCCATCTCACAGCTCTCCCTCTGCGAGCTGAGCCCACAGGCCGCAGCTCTCCCTCTGCGAGCCTGCCCGACGGCCCGCAGGTCTTTCTCTGCTAGACAAGGCTACATGTCAAACTGCTGAACGGAATTACGCCAAATTTGGCAGGGAGAAAGGTCTTGGTCCAGAAAGCACGCTTTTGTTAAAATGGGGTAAGTCTGTTCAGTAGTTTTAGAGAAATATAAAAATTTACAGATATCGATATTTGAGAATTCTGACATCTGATTGGCTGAGGCGTTACGAGAACAAGCGTGGGGCTCATTGGCTGCGAACTGTTGAAACTAGGAAGTGTTGGCAGCCATTTTGTGACTGAGTTAAAAGGCGTAGGGCTTAAAACAGAGAATAAATGTATAAGAGGGTATAGTAACACTGTGGTCTTAGTTTAGGCAGTCTGTACGGTGCAGAAGCAGGGAGTTTGAATGTTGCGTAGGCTGTGGAAATTACATCCGCAGAACAACGGTGCGCGGTATTGCAGCAAGGTTGCGTAGGCTCTGGAAATCCCGTCGGGAAAACAATGCGCCGTATTGCGGCAAGCAGTGTTTAGGGTGCACACACAGGTAGTGTAAATGTGCGGTATTGCGGCAATGTTCAGTAGGCTGTGTAAATCATATCGGGAAAATAACAATGCGCTGTATTGCAGCTTTCCTTTAATATAATGCGCAGTAATGTTTACTTATAATGCGGTGTTCACTTTAATCACGGACAGTGTCACTTCCTTAGAAGAAATTTTATATTATGTGGGAGGGCGTGTTCTGTTCCTATACCCTGAACAAAATTAACGTTTAATTGGCTGAGGAGTGAGGTTGCTCAGGAGGCAAGATGGCGGCTGATCCGTTAGCCGAGTGAGTTGGGCTGTACTACTCGCGGTGATTCCCCTTTGGACCATGCACCGAGAAGCATCAGGATAATGTGACCCAAAGAGGATGTGTGAATAACGCCAGTACGCTTAGTTGTGGCCCACTTCGGCAATGAAAATACTTACAGTGACGCTTACACCTACCTGGCTTCGTGGTGGGCTCTGGCGTCCTTTTCTGTTATACCGTGACTGTTTCTTTGCCGGATTCACATACTGCAGTATCTCTCGGAGCGGCGCAGCAATGCCTCCGAAAGCAGCGTCTAAAGTCCCGGCCAAGAACCCGAAGCCCCGCGGAGCAACCAGGCCGGCAGGGATTGCTGATTCCATCTCGGGCGGACGAGCACCGGTGGTGGGCGCAGGATTGAATGCTATCTCCGACCCCGGTCCTTCTCCCCGTGTGGGGACCTCGGCTTCCAGGGGCTCTCCGCCTGTCACCTCACCATCCGGTGGTGGAAAAATGGCCCTGTTGTTTATTAAAAGAGCAACGAAGGTGGTGACACAACCCCCGGACACAGCTGTTGATAACGGGGTTCAGCAGAGTGTAGATACCATCCTCCCCCCACGGAAGCGGTGAGTCAGCTGGCTACTGCAGATGTCATTCACGGTAATTGTCTTAGAAAAGTATTAGATGCCGGGGATGAGACTGTAAATGTGGTGGATGGCCTATCAGGTTGCATTCTGGATCCTGTAGTCCTTCCTTCCAAACTTAGTGAAGTTCCACAATTACCGACTGTTGAAGATGGGTTAAGCATGGCCCAGACTGCTCATAATGCAGATAATGATTTATTTGAGAACTTTTTTTCACTATCAGATGGATCCATCACTTCAGATGAAGAAGGGATTAATAGAGACTGGGCTGAGTTTGCGATGGGAGATGAAGATGCGGTTCAATCCACGCATAAGACTCCCGGAACTGTCCGCAGAAACAATAAAAGCAAGGTTGGGGGGAATACCGGCGATATTCCATCAGAGAACAATCCAGATACTTTGGGGGGGGGAACTGGGGGAGAATCTCGCATGGGATTACTCTTTCTCTGCTGTGAATCCTGCCTCCAACAGTCAAGGCGAAGATCCTGTAAGTTCAATTTTATTGAAACCGTCGGACTCCTCTAAACCGATAACATTAGAAATGATTTATGAAACAATGATCTCACACAGAGCGGAGATTCGGCTTGAGAATGCCAGAACCCAAAATGCCTGCCGCAAACTGCAAAATGCCATTAGACGCATTAATAAGTCTACTGCAGAGATAGGTATTAGAGTCAATGAGACCGAGAATCGCATCTCTGCTCTGGAAGATGCATTATCCACACAGACAGATATGGTGACTGCTCTCAAAAAACAAAAGGATGGGGGCGTGGCCGGCGCAATGGCCGAGTAAGACGTGCTCCGCGAGAGCTCCGACAGAGCTGCTCTAAATCCGGCGATTTACATGCATCTGGCTGTCTGCAGGACACGGGAATCTCATGCCCCGAGACCGGAGGCATTCACGGTGGCGGAGGGACGACTCGCGGAGCGCCTGGTAGCCAGATCCCGCACGGAGCTGCTCGAGGGGTCACCGAGGCCTGGAGGCGGCAAGATGGAGGCGGCCGTCGCGACCTAGGGGACGGAGCCGCGGCCAGACGGAAGGAGGCGCAGACAGACCAGAGGCACACTGATTGCCCCAAATGAACAGATGGGGGCCCGCCTGCACAGGTGAGACGGGACGGGCTGGAGCGGGGGGGCTGGGACGCGTGTCGCCTCCCCTCGGTGCTCCGACAATCCTGGGACAGCGCCCGCATCGGACTGCTTCTGCGGAGGGACTCGGCAGGCCTCTGAGGCGAGGAGCGAGGCACCTGATCCGCTAGGCGCGCCATTGTCTTGCGCCGGCTGCCCCGGGTGCGGAGCCGCTGAGGACAGCCGACGAGGGACACTCGATCGGCCATCAGGCCTTGCGACCACTTGAGGCCCCAGCGAGACGAAGGCCCGGGACACTGGTGGACCCTGGGCCCATCTTTCAACGGCCCGGAGCGGCGCGGCTGGAACCTGGTTTCCACTCCCCCCCCCTTGCCCGAGGCGCGAGCGGCGGCCGCGCCTGAACTTGCAACAGAGGCCCACCCAGGAGCACGGCAGGGGTAGCGGAGGAAGACGCGGGCCCCCAACAGAGACCACGAGGCAAATTACTTTGGGAACTGGAGCCCAAGGTCGGGGATGGGGAAGAAGGCCCCGCCAGAGAAGCCTGCCCGGCAGGGGCCGATGGACGACTTTACCCGCACCCGGACGCAAACGGGGGCACCACCTCCCCCCCCGGCGGCGCGTTCGGACACGGAGCTGCTGATGGAGGCCATACAAGCCTTCAGGACGGACATTCAGGAATCCAGGGCGGTGCTGGAGGTTAAGATCGGCGAGGTGGGCTCCGAACTCACGCTGCTGAGACAGGACTTTCGAAACCTGTCGGAGAGGGTGCAGACGGCCGAAACCCGGATCAGTGAGGCTGAAGACACCATCACCCATCTCCGCAGAGATGTGGCGGAACTGCAGGCATCGCACCGACAACTATTATGGAAAGTGGACGACGCGGAAAACAGGGCGAGACGCAATAACCTTCGCTTTGTGGGCTTTAGGGAAGGCATTGAAGGGTCGGACATGGCGATGTTTCTCCGCACCTGGCTGAAAGACACGTTCCCGCTGGCTCCATTCTCGAACTGCTTTATAATCGAAAGGGCACATAGGGCGCTCCTGGTGAGGCCGCCGGTGGGAGCGAGGCCGCGTCCAGTCATTGCCCGGTTCCTCAACTTTGCAGACAGGGATTTGATCTAGCGGGAGGCCCGGAAGAAAGGGGCGCTCCGGATAGAAAACACAAACATTATGATCTTCCCAGACTACAGCCAGGAGGTGCAAAAACAGAGGAGGGCCTTTGACGCGGTCAAAGCGAAGCTCATAGACCTCCGCCTTACATACATGCTGCTTTTCCCGGCAAAGCTAAAGGTGATCTATGATGGTGGTACACATTTCTTCACCCACCCGGAAGAGGCTTGGCAGTGGCTGGAGACACGACCGACGACGGGCGACCGCCCCGCCGACGGGGAGGAGGGCCGGGTGCGGCCGAGTGGCAGTGGAGCACGCCCCAAGGAGCTGACACTTCGGCGATCCCGGGGACAGTCGGGGCGGAGAACTGGGAAGAGGTTGCGTAAAACGCCCTACTCGGAAGATGGCTCGCCGCGTCGCCACCAGAAGGACTCCCCGTCATCCGGAAGGGCTGGAGTACCGGGATCTCGCTTTAGTTGCCTGGCGGACAGTGGTAGCTCGGAGGAAGACGCCGAGGACACGGCCCACGGGCCGAGACGAGAGGGGACGGCGCAGAGTTCCATACACCCGCTGGAAGTAGCGATCCGAGATCTAGAGTGGGATGTACCCGATCCTACGGAGGAGCGGAGGCCTGACACCCAAGACTCCCACTCCTGAGAGACACTGGACCGGACAATCTTGATTGCAGCTCTGGCCAGATGGAGCACGCAAGTGGTCACACACCTCCTTCCCTTTTGTTTTTTGGTTGTTCTTTCTTGTTTGGGTATATCGTTTGGTAGTCTTCCCATTTGGTCGCTGATGTATGGTGCTCTTGGGTCGGGTAGACTGAGACGGTCTAGTGCGGTTCCCATAGAGGGCACGAGATAGGTTAGCGACGGGTGGGATAGCGAGGGAGGGCGACAGGCCTACTCCGCCAGCAGTCCTGTGCCTGTGGGAACTGGGACTGATGGGGGGGGGAGGTGGGGAGGGGGTGGGAGTGGGAGAGTGTTGGGGATTTCCAGTTGGGGTTTGCTTTGGGATGGGAGGGGGGGAGGACGGGACAGTTGGGGACGGTTGGGCACAGAGGGGTGGGAGACAGGTCACTTCAGGCACACACGCAGCACCACGGGGCTTGCCCGACAGCGCGGTACCCCCGAGACAGCACACACGGTTTGAATTGCAATGCCTACCGCGACGATAACACCAGGTGTAGCAGAGGGAGGGCTCTCAGTCCTAACGTGGAATGTCAATGGGCTTGGGAGCAAAATTAAGAGAGGACTGATAAACGCATACATTAGGAGGGCCGGCCCCGACGTAGCGTTATTACAGGAAACGCACCTTCTGGGGACTAAATGTGGATTCCTCGCCCGGGGACACTACACGGTTCTAGCACATGCGGGCTTTACTCAGGGTTCAAGAGGGGTGGCGATACTGGTCCGGAAAACTAACCCGTTTCGAGTGACACAGACATGGACAGACCCCCTGGGAACTTCCGTTGGGGTCCGGGGAGTGTGGCGCCGAAGGGAGTACACGTTAGTATCGGTCTATGCTCCACCTAAACTGCAGGCGTCCACATTAAAAGGCGTGGCGGAAATACTGCTTGCCACATCCGACACGGTGCAAGTGCTCGGGGGCGACTTCAATGATGTAATGGCGACGGCAGTGGACAGGACGGGAGATAGGGGACGGGACCGGCATCGGACGGCCCTCGCCACCACGATGGAGACTCTAGGCCTGACGCACGTATGGCGCTGGTTACACCCTGCACGGCGGGAGTACTCCTTTTTCTCAGGGGCCCACAGGGTGTATTCCCGGTTGGACTATCTCTTCATGGTGCGTCACACGTTGCATGAGGGGGTGCGAGCTGAATATCAAGCACGGGGCCTTTCGGATCACTCTCCCCTTCTGGTGACAGTGGCCCCCCGGGTACCGGGGAGGGGGCAGTGGCGAGTCTCAGCATGGGACCTCCAGAATTCGAAGGTGCTGAAGGGCATCCGGGCAGATGTTAGAGTCTGCCTAGCTGACAATGTGGGCTCGGTGTCGTCGCCGGTGACCCTCTGGGAATCTATGAAGGCGGTCATGCGCGGTAGAGTCCAGGATAGGATTGCGGAGGACAATAGGGAACGGCTCAGGGAGTTGCAGGCGCTAGAGAGACAGGTTCTCCAGTTGGACGGGGAGTACCTTGCGGACCCGGCGCGGGAGACGCTGCGCCGGTTGCTTGACGCTCAGCGGCAGTACCGGGATCTGGCTACGGGAGCAGCCAAGCAGCAGGCGTTGGCCACACCCCACCGTTTATATGACGTCGGTGACAAGTCGGGCAAGCTCCTGGCGTGGCTCAGTAGAAAAGAGAGGGATGCCAGGTGGGTAGAACGGGTGCGAGATGATAAGGGGAATTTAGTGAATTCAGACGCGCAGATCGCGGAAGCCTTTGCGGAGCACTTCCGGGCATTCTATGCTGCTCGAGACCTAGGCTCGCAAGAGGACGCGCTACAGTACATGGTGGATCTGGATCTACCGGCGCTCGCAGATGGCGACATCAAGGAGTTGGAGGCCCCCCTTACGCTAGACGAAGTTACAAAGGCGTTGACCAGGTTGCGGGTGGGGAAGGCGCCGGGCCCGAATGGGTTCCCCGCGGAATTCTTTAAAAAAACGGCGGATCTTCTGGCCCGCCATATGCTGGCGTTATTTGAGGGGGCGCGAGAAGAGGGGTGTCTCCCCCCGGATCTTAGACTGGCCACGATTGTCCCGATTTTCAAGGAGGGAAAACCGCCGGAGGAGTGTACGTCGTACCGCCCGTTCTCGCTGCTTAACACTGAGGCGAAGTTGCTGGCGATGGTGCTGGCCCTCCGGTTGCGGCGGGTGATCCCGGACCTGGTCCACCTGGATCAGACGGGCTTCCTCCCCAGTAGGGCGACGAGACTGAATCTGAGGCGCTCGCACAATTGGCTACAGGTGGTAAGGGACTGACGGGACCCTCATTGGTTTCTCTCCTTAGACGCGGAAAAGGCGTTCGATGCGGTGCATTGGCCCTTCCTGGAGGGCGTCCTGGGGCGTCTGGGATTTGGACCTATCTTCCGCCAATGGGTGAGATTATTATATACGGGCCCGAGGGCGCGGGTGAGGGTCAATGGGGCTACATCGAGGGAATTCCCTATTTGCAGAGGTACGTGGCAGGGCTGTCCGTTGTCCCCCCTGCTCTTCACGTTGACGATAGAAGTGCTGGCGGCGCGGGTCAGACAACACCCAGAGATTCGTGGTTTTCGAAAGGGCCCGCTGGATGACCTGGAGGAAAAAATATCTCTCTATGCGGACGATGTCCTTCTATATGTTACGCAACCCGATACGACAATCCCGGTTATTTTCTCCGAGCTAGAGCGCTATGGTGCCCGCTCGGGTTACAGGGTGAACTGGCATAAGTCAGTGCTATATGCCCCGGAGGGAAGGGGGGACTGGCCGAGTCTCCCAGACAGGCTCCAGGTGACGACAGAGGGGTTCCAATATCTGGGAGTGTATATAACACTAGACCGGACTGTCTCCTACGACAGGAATGTGGGGAGGGTTCTGTCCAATTTCGTGGAGGATGCGCAGAGATGGCGCCGGCTGCCGCTTACGTTGCTGGGGCGTGCCGCCATGTTTAAGATGATAACGCTGCCCAGGTTTCTGTATGCGTTACAGAACGAATATTATCCGGTCTTTCGGCGGGTCTTTCGAGAAATTGACTCGGAACTCCGGAGTTTTCTATGGCTTGGTAGACAACCCAGGGTAGCGATAAAGACCCTGCAGAGGCATCAGTATAGCGGAGGGATCTCGCTTCCCAACATCGAGGCCTACTACTGGGCGGAACACCTGGTATACATTAATGACTGGCTTCACGCCCCGGCAATGCACCCGACGTTTGCCTTGGAAAGACATGTCATGGGCGCCCACTCGTGTCATTATTACTTATATGGTGGCAAGGGTACGGGAAGGCTACTGCAGGCCACTAAAATCACCCTGGCGATTTGGAAAAGGGCGACCCGGGAGATTGGCTGGGATAGGAAACTGAGTAGACAAACGCCCTTATGGCACTGCGCATGGCTACCAGAGCTAAACAAGTTGAGGGGATTCAAGCAATGGGATAATATCGGGGTGTCGACACTGGGAGACGTGCTAGTGAGGGGGGAGTTGAAATCCTTCTCGGTGCTTCGCAGGGAATTTGGATTGCTCCCCACGCAGTACTATAAATACGCGCAACTGAAAGATGCTTGGCAGGCAGGAGGGATACAGACGGCTTCTCTTCCCAAATATGCACCTCTGGAGGGAAGACTGCTGCAGGAACACATGGTGGAAAGGGCGGTGTCCCTCACATATCGGACCCTCATGAACAATATGCCTGATAGTCTGGGGGCGCTTAGGGCAACCTGGGAGGCGGACGTGGGTGAGATGGATGAGGTGGACTGGGATACAGTTCTCATGCACCCGCGAGAGGTGGCGATTAAGTCCCGGCTACGGTTGGTCCAATTCAATATTCTGCATAGAACGTACTTTGATAGACGACGACTGTTCAAAATGGGACGAGCGGGGGACACGTCTTGTCTGAGATGCGGGCGGGAGGGAGGGACTTTCTTTCATATACTTTGGCTCTGCCCGCAGATTCAGGGGTACTGGCGGGGGATCCTAGGGGAGCTGAGCAAGGTGCTGGGGGTGCCACTACAGGAGGACCCCAAGTTAGTGTTACTGGGTATGACACATGATGTGGACCTCCCCCGCCCGCTGCTGATTTTCCTTGTGCTGGCTCTGGTGGTGGCAAAGAGAGACGTAACAAAATACTGGGGGGCGCCCTCGCCTCCCCGCCTGGAGGAGTGGAGGAGGGGTCTTGACATCTACATGGCGGCGGAAAGGGTCACGTATAAGGCGAGAGGCTGCCCCAAGAAATTCACCAGGGTGTGGTCCAAATGGCGGAGATATCACGGCCTGGAGGGGGGACTTTAGTGGGGTGGTGAACTGGAGGGGGCCGGCATGGTACATGGAGGACGTCCACAGCCATAGGGCACAGACAATTGCATATATTGAAGACGCTGATGTCAGCCGCGGCATAGGCCCGAAACAGACTTCTGGTGTGCTGAGAGAGGGGTGGGGGTGGAGGGCGGGCGAGGTGGGGATGGTGCTCAATATTGACCTGTCTGTTTGGATGTTTTATTTTGTGTGTAGCTATATACCAAAAATGCCAATAAAAATATTGTTAAAAAAAAAAAAAAAAAAGGATGATGTCACTTGGAAATTATCCGAGCTTGAAAACCAAATGCAACGGAACAATCTACGTGTCCTGGGTGTTCCCGAGGGGGTGGAGCATGATGATGCGAGACAATTTATAATTCAATTGTTCACTGAGGCTTTCCCGGAGCTCTCTCATTGGGACTGGGGGACTCAGATTCAGAGAGCTCATCGATTTCCTTTTCGTCAAAAACAGCAAACTAACCAGGCAGGCCCAGATTCCAAATACCCCCGTGCCATTTTGATTTCTGTCAATAATTTCCTAGCAAGAGATGCTGTTTTTGACCTTGCCCGCCCCAATCGTAAACGCCTGGCTAAGGGGGTCCATTTTTTTGTTAGACCTGATTTCTCCCATGAAACAGTCTCCCGTCGATGGCGCTTCCGCCAATTAATTCCTATGTTTCATGCAAAGGGGGCACAGGCGTTTTTAATGAACCCTGCTAAATTAAGGGTGGTGGCGCAGGGCCAAAATCAATTTTTTCGGTCTGAAATAGCCGCAGAGGAATTTTTGCAACAACTAGCTCCTCTGGGCTGAAGATAGTATAGTGATTAAGATTCAGATTGTTATTTACATCATGTAGTTATGTAGTTACTTCTGCCTTCACTTTAGTGTTTGGGGACACCGCGGGTGAGTCCATCCAACTCTCCATCATCAGGACCACGGTCCTAATGCCTCATTATTGGGTGGGTAGGCTGGGAGGGGGGAGGCTTGAGATTGGGGTGGGGGGCATAGTGGACGGGGGGACGACTGGGATGAGGGTGAAGGGAGAAATGGGGGAAAAAATATATTCCGCAACCATCCTTCTTATTTTTATGTTTTGTCACTTGAGTTATTTTTGATCAGCTTTATTAAAGGGCTCTTAGGTTTTCAACCTGATGGCTAGTTTGAATCTAATAATCGCCACGTATAACGTGTGTGGTCTTAACCGATATGAAAAACGTAGGAAGATGCAAAGTGAGTTGAAACTCATTAATCCTGACATTATATGTATCCAGGAAACACATATTTCGTGGTCGGTACGACAGAAGTTAGATGATTTGGGGTATGCTTTGTTAGTGGCCTCTAAACAATCTGACACAACACGGGGAGTGGCTATTCTGGCTCGCCCTTCTATAATTAAAACTGAGCGTATTTCAGCAGACATACAGGGTAGATGGGCTATTCTTGAGTGCTTAATTGGCAACAAGCGGTTTACCCTCTGTACAATATACGGTCCTAATGTCGACGATCCAAAAATCTTTAATTTTCTAAATGGTGAGCTCGCTCTATGGCCTTCTCCAGTTCTGTGCTGTGGGGATCTTAACATCCATTTAGATAGCGATTGGGCAGGTCCTCTTTCTTCTCCATATAGGGGTCGTAAACCTAAGGTCTTTCAGGCATTAAAGAATATGATGGATGACCATGGCCTGGTAGATGGATGGAATTTTTTACACCCTCAGACACCCGGCTATACTTTCTTCTCCTCTCCACATACCAAGTTTTTCCGATTGGATTTTTTTCTTATTCCCGCTGCTTGGGCCTCTCACTGTCAAATTCGCATTTACCCTAGATTGTTATCCGACCACGCCCCTGTAACCATTTCCTTTTCTAATGTTGTTACCACACGACTTGATAAAATCTTCACCTTTGATAGGAAGCTCCTGCTTGACACTTCTTTCGTGTCGCATATGAAAAAGTGGATCCCAGATTTCTTTCAGCTTAACCGCGGATCGGCAGAACCTGCTGTTGTCTGGGATTCCTTCAAGGCTTGCTTCAGAGGTGAGGTCCTTAGTTTTGCGCTCCATCTGCAAAAAACTCGGAAACAAAATTTGATGCAGTTATATACTAATCTACGGGATGCGGAATTGGAGCTTATAACTAATCTACAGGCTGCCATAGATCCCAAAGATAGCCTTGATGAATTAGCTCGTCGTAAGGCGGAGATTAATCTTATTTGGGCCCAAGAGATTGCGCTTAAATATCAGCTTTACCGAAAACAAATGTATGAATACGGTGAAACAGTCGGGAGATGTTTAGCTCAGAGGGTTCGGGCGAAAAAGCAAATATCTAACATCAAAGCTATCTATAATGACCAACAGGTATTAGTTCAAGATCCCGCGACTATCATGAAAGTTTTTCATCAATTCTACTCTGAACTCTATAGTCAGCCGAGTGATGATGATATCCCACCTGACCTTGGGCTCCCCATTCTAGAATGGGACAGACTTGATCCCGCTGCTGCTGAAAGATTGGATCTTCCATTCTCTGATGAGGAAATTAAACGTGCAGTGTTTAATCTACCCTCTGGTAAGGCTGCGGGCCCCGATTCTCTTCCATCAGAGATTTACAAGACTTTTTTTAAGGAACTTCGATCTGACTTGCTGAATACTTTTCAGGCAGCCAGGTTGGGTACTCCTCCCGAATCATGGGCTGCTGCTCATATTGCCATATTCCCGAAGAAGGGGAAACCCCCCGATCAACCCGGGTCATACCGCCCGATATCGCTCCTTAACTGTGATGGTAAACTCTATGCGAAACTATTAGCAAATCGCATGGCTCCTCACGTTGCGCGACTGGTCTCATTACAACAACATGGTTTTGTGCCGGGGCGTGGAACGGTAGATCATGTCAATAGGGTCATCGCTCTTCTCGACGCCGCGCAGGCTGAGTCCAGATTTCTGGGTCTTGCCCTGCTCGACGCCGAGAAGGCCTTTGACCGCGTATCTTGGAAGTTTTTGTGGGAGGTCATGACTCGCTTGGGATTTAGCTCTAACTTTCTTCTGGCACTCCAGATATTTTATCAGTCCCCAACTGCTAGGATTTGCACTATGGGCCTTAAATCTGAGGAGGTTCAGATTAGAAGAGGGACGCGGCAAGGCTGTCCTTGTTCTCCAATTCTTTTTGCTTTTTATATCAATCCTTTTGTTAAAATGCTCGAGCTTTGCCTACAGATTCCCCCTTTCATTGCTTATGACGTGAAGTATAAGGTTCTCGCGTATGCCGATGACATTGCTGTTGTTACATCTGATTTGAACTCGGCTTTACCCTCCATTGAATTGTTAGCAGAATCTTTTGGGAAATATTCTGGTTATAAACTTAACAAATCCAAAACACAATGTGATCAAACTTTTGCACTTGACAACAGGATTATGGAGGAAGTGGTCTATTTGGGCATTAAGATCAGGCCTAATTTGGAGGAACTCGTCAATACCAATTGGACTGAGATATTGGATAAAACGAAACATGCATTGGAATCTTGGCAGAGTTTATATCTCACTTTGGTTGGCAGAGTTAATTTACTTAAAATGATTATATTACCCAGAGTACTTTATTTTTTTCGTGCTGTCCCTTTATTAGTCCCCAGGCCCCAAATTCGCCAATTACAGTCAATTTGTGAAAAATATTTATGGGCCCCTGGAAAAATCTGCAGAGCTTCATGCTTTATGACACTCCCTCTTGTTCGTGGGGGCTGGGGAGTACCGGATTTCGCCCTCTACCAGATGTCATGCTTACTTTTAAGAATGCGTACCCTCCTGACCGGAGAGGCAATACCTAATATGGCAGAAAATCCATCGATTTACCATATTACTTTGGGTCCATCTGCAAAAAGCTGTCTGATTTCTAACTTTGACAGTAGCTATTACAAACACACACGGTTCAAAACTATTATATCTGCCTTCAACACATGGAAAAGTGTCAGGAAAATGTGTAATATACCTAAATTTACAATATACACCCCATTCAGGGCTCCACACTTATTGCCGATAATTTTTGGTGATGTAGTTGCACGATATTGGCATTTTAAAGGTATCACATGTCTTGGCGACTTCGTATCTGTTGATGGTTCCCTTCTTTCTTTTGATACACTTAGAATACAATTTGATTTAGATAACAATCATTTCTTTAAATATTTACAGATTCGGGATTTCTTATATAAACATACCATGCCACTGTCTTCAAATGACGTTATTGATGCTATTAGATTACAACCTCCCATTGGAACTATCTACAAACACTTATTAGCTTATCGTATAGATGATATTGATAAAACTAATCAGAAATGGTCAGGCAAGTTAACATCTGCCTCTATCAACATTCAAGAATCTATTAAAATGGCCCATATGATTTTCTTTTCTGCATCATTAAAAACACAATTATATAAGACTATTTTTAATTTATATCACACTCCGGCTGTGATGATGAAATGGGGTAACTCACCTCTATATTCTAACTCTGGTGAATGTTTTCGTTGTAAAGCAAGAGAAGCCGATTTATTGCATGTCTTTTATACATGTTCATCTTTAACATCTTTTTTTAATCAAATCTCAAACTTTCTCGGCTATGTTCTTAGGAAGCCTGTAGTATTTTCACCAAAGTTAATTCTACTGGGTATTGGGGATGAAATTATTGAGGGGCACCCTCTATTTGAGTTTCGTTTTTCCTTTTTATTATCGCTGCCACAATCCGCTTATCCATAGCAACAGCCTGGCTGCAACCGCAAGCCCGAGTTTTGATATATGGCGATCTAAGCTTTTTACTTTGTATAATACTGAAACTAGTATATCTTTGTTAAAAAAATCTCACAAAAGAAACTTAGGTCTTACAATTTGGCGCCCTTTAAAAGATTATTTTGATGTTTAATTTATATAAGTTGATATCACAGAAATGAGATATATGTGATTTGCACTGTTCTATGTCAGTGATACATTGTAAATGTTGGTCTGTGGAACATTAAAAAAATATAATAAAAAAAAATAATAATAATAATTGGCTGAGGAGTTCCAACAACGAGCTCAAAGTTCATTGGCTGCGAACCATTGAAAGTAGAAGTGTTTCCAGCCATTTCCTCCCCGTCCGCGGAGTAGCAGGGACACCCGATTGGCTGATGTGTTCCAAGCAGGACCTTCCCAAGCTTAATGTTCATTGGCTGCGAACCATTGAAAGTAGAAGTGTTGCCAGCCATTTCCTCCACGTCTATGGAGCAGCAGGGACATCTGATTGGGTAACGTGTTCCAAGCAGGACCTTCCCAAGCTTAATATTCATTGACTGTAAACCATTGAAAGTAGAAGTGTTGGCAGCGATTCCCTCACCCTCTGCAGAACACCATGGACATTTTATTGGCTACAGTGTCCCGAGTACAAGTTTGCTCATTGTTGGCTGGGAACGGTTCACTGTTGTGAACCATTTTGTGACACACTTCAATGGAGTACGGGAAAACAAAGTAGTAGCGGGGAGGGTAGGAACACTATTAACTCGATATATTTTAAGGGCCATTTATATAATTGGCGTGGGGTGTACAAACCACGGGGGCAAAATAACAGAGTGTGTTGCGGTCTTCTTTTTACTGAGTTTGCAGGTGGGATACTTCCCAGGAGCACTATTCACTTTAATCAATCAAACAAGGTTTATTCGGTATATAACCATAAAAGCATTCTACAGATAAAAACTTTTCATCATAAGATTTAAAAAATAAAGTTGATATCACAGATTTTCACAGGAGCGCATTTCATCACAAGTGTAGACAAGAGTATCCTTAAATGTTTGAGAGTGTACACAGTATGGATTAATAATCTTCACAGGTCTCAAGAAAATACATACAAATTTAGTTTAGACCTCAAGAAATAGCAGCACATTATCTATAAAAAACGGTATATCAAATATATATAATAATGAGATGTATAAAAATTCAATCTAATCAAGTTCATATTTTAGCATTTCAAAATATGTAAGATCCTTTCTCCGTTTAAATGCCATCTGAGTAAAAAGGATAACTGCGTTACATATCGATGCATTTTCCAAATTACAGACGTGATAAAATGCAGACTTATATGAATACAATTCATTAGTAATAAAAAGGGGTCGTAAAATTGATTTTCTGATGTCCCTGTAAAAATTACAAAAAAGTATAAAATGCAAAGTACACTGGAAGCTTTTACCATCATACGGGCACTTAGGTTGATTTCGGCTCCACTTACCCATCTCTGCGAAAGGTACTTGAAAGTGGAGTGTGGCCAGCCTTAGTCTTGTCAAGTTAAATCTATGCTGTACATTTCTAGTAAAAATGAGGTATGGTTGTGTGCCAAGAAAGATCGGTCCTTCATAATAGAATTTGACACCTGATTTTAAACTAAGTTCAGCTACCCTCTTAGTTTCTCTGCATTTCAGGAATCTCCTCGTGAGCTCCATTTTACTATAGGTCTGGATGCTCGCGGGATCTTTAAAATTTGTTTCCATGTTGCAATCAGCTAAAAGGCTGCGGATATAATGCAACCATGGTATATTCCTATGATAATCTAGTTTGAGGAAGTCCAAGATTATTTCTTTAGTAAAGTGGGCTTCTTCTTTAGTCCAGATTCGATGCCACTATACGAGGGCAGGTACATTAATCAGGTCACTCATATATGGTGCGTCTAACTCCTTGTGAACTATATAGGTAGCTGTTGAATTTGGGACTGATAAAACCCGTCTCAAGAATTTATTCTCAAGGGTTTGTAATGGGGACATGTCTGCCTTACCCCAAAATGCTACACCATAGCAGACCCCTATGATGCACTTACTCCCGTATAACTTTAATATCTCTTGTATAGGCGTATTCCCTTTTTTCTGCGAGAATCTAAAAAGAGCCTCACTTGATCTCACAAATTTTAGTTTACAGGAATTTACGTCTGCAGCCCATGGTCCTTTGCTATTAAAAAGTAACCCCAGATAAGAAAAGGTAGATGTCCTTTTAATAGGGATTCCACCAACATTATGGTTTCATTTTCCCACATTTCATGACTAGTGTTTTCCTCAGGCTTATTTTTAGATCCTTTTTAGTCATGAAGGTTGTGAAATTATCAATCAATAGTTGAAGGCCATTTGCAGTCCTATATATTAGGACTGCATCATCTGCATATAATAAAACTGGGGTAACTCATTTACCAAGAACAGGGGCATCAGCTTGCCGCCTCTGTAATAAAAAATCAATACCGTTAATTTAGAGGGAGAATAAGAGAGGGGCAAAGACGCAGCCTTGTCTAATTCATATGGTAACTCTGAAGTACGTAGTGCATTCCCCCTTCTGGCCATAGAGTATTTTTGAAGTTAGATGGGCATATATCTGTGATAAAAAATTTATAATGTTGCCAGGGGCACCCATCTCTGCTACAGTTTGCCATAACTTTGCATCATTTACCAAGTCAAATGCGCTAAAGAGGTCGACAAAACAAAGGTGGAGTGATCCTTCTTTGGCCAGTGCGTATTTCCTGATAAGCAACTCTAGGTTTACGTATTGCTCCACCGTTCCAATCCCCCTTCTAAAACCGTACTGGGCGTCTGTTAAGATGTTTTTATCTTTTATCCAGCTTTCCAACCTGGCTAACAGAACTCTACCCATAAATTTAGAGGTGGAGTCCAGAAGGGAAATTGGTCGGTAGCATTTTGTGCTACCTCTATCGCCTTTTTAAAAAATAGGAACAATCACACTTTCAGCCCAAGTTAATGGTAGCACCCCGTTAACAACAGCATTAAACAAGTTGACTAGAATGGGGGACCAAAATTCTTCATCGTGTTTAAAAACATCAATAGGGACCCCATCCGGCTCTGCTGCCTTACCACATGCACTATTTTTTTAAAGCAGTTTTTATCTCTTCTATGGTGATTATTTCTATCTTGGGAGTGTTTGTTAAAATAATATAGCGGGTTTCTTCAATTTTCATCAGCTGCTGTGAGAGATTACAAATATTTTCAAAGTGAATTAACCATTCTGCTGGGGTAACTAATGTGTCAACCCTTGCCAAAGAAGCATCTTAAAGCAGGGGCTGGTCAATAGTTTTCCAGAATTGGATAGGGTTCTTTGTCTTGGCTGCTTGGACCAACTTATCCCAAGCATTCTCCCTGATTTCAGTTTTTCTCAACTTTAAAGCTTGCTTGTAGCTCTTCCGAAGACAACACATTTTTTCTCTATTCCTTGGTTTACTTTTTAATTCGTCCTTCAAATCCCGATTTAATCTGGGACAGTGATGGTTAAACAGACGCGGAGAATCATTGCTATTTTTCTTATTTTTCACTTTCAATTCCTTGGAAATTGCGTCAGAGATATTTTGGAAGGTCGAAACAATATCTATGTTACTAGATAGGTTATCCAAACATTTTTTACTATAATGGTTATCTTTTTGCATTATGTACTCCACAAAAATTGTGGGATCTACGCCTGCCCACTTTATTGATATCCCATTTTCACCTTGGGTTTTAATGTTAGTTGTAAGTGGGGTTATCTTCATTCTGTGATATAATTTAGAGTTTAATGTTAGCAGGACAGGGTAATGGTCACTTAGCAGACTAGGTTGTATAAAACATTTTTCAACCAGACCCCTGCAGTTTCTGGATATTAAAAAATGGTTGATACATGAAGACCACCTGGCCCCTTCATATGTGTGTTTAACATGTACTCCCCCATAGGGTCCTGGCTCCATAATTTCTAAATTAAATTAAAACACAACATGATTAATGGCTTCGACATATAAATTATGAGGGAAATGGGTGATTTGGTCTCCAAGTACGTCTTCGTAACCACATTGGTCCCCTATAGTATATCCACATAGTTCAGTGTTGAAGTCCCCTTCCCAGATTATAATGCTTTCGCCCCTCAGTTCTTTCAAAAAGCTATCCAACTCTCTCTACAGTTGTGAAATTATCTCCTGTCTTGTATTGTCAAAAATATTGTCATAGAAATTAATAGGTACAATATTCTGCTTTCCTTTGACAGTAAAAACGAGGAGCTGAAAGTGCCGTGAGTTTGTATAGATCTTCTTTAGAGTCAGGGGTGCTGATATGGAAGTTAATACTGCCAGGCCTCCGCTCGCTCTCCCCGCCGTAGACGGTATTGCATTGGAGAAAAATGTTTAAAAACCATTAATATAAAAGGCTTCTGTCGCCCAAGGTTCCTGTAAAAGAATCAGAGAACAGTGCTGAATGCTCCTTAGCCATACTGGATTTTCCAGGTTATTTTTGATCCCTGCGACATTCTATGTCATCATTTGTAGTGACCTGACCAGTGAGCAGTCTGTTGGAGCTACCCTAATCATACTGTTTGGATAAGTAGGATCGCTACAAGTATCTAGTTGCGACGCTTCCATAGGATTTACTTCCATTCCTTTTAAGGGGATACAAGGATTAACTTCCTTCATCCGCTCCACTGTCTTACATACTTCTTCCCTAGGTTTATCTAGTTGATTTGGAGTACAAGAGCTATCATCTAATTTAGTTGTTTTTAAGCCCAGTCAATCAACCTCTCTGCAGCTTCCAAGGGGTGCAAACCTATTAGGCATGAGTGGTAACCTAAGATTAACAGGGGTGCAGTTATTTCTGCCTATTTCAAAGGATGGCTCAGGACTAGATCTGTAAAAGTATCCAAGGGGTAAAGCAATAATGCCCTCATTACAATCGTCAAATTGCCAGGAGTGTTTTGCTGAAGCCTCTTCCAATAGGCGACCTACCACATCAGGATGGTGGAAATTTACTACAATGCAAGCCTCTTCACATAGCTTTTCCCCTTTACCAACCCAGCTTACTCTTCTTAACATGATTATTTCCCGAAATAAGAGCCCAGGACTACAATGGGTGTTACTGGAGAACCAGTGAACAACCTGGTTCTTCAGTGAGTCCCATGTTTCAATAAAATGTTCACAAAGTCTTGGGACGTTTTTCAGGACAATAACATAGGGGGTAGCTTGGGAGGGGCAAGCTAAGAGATCCCCCCTGGTGCATCTTCGGTCGATGGTGGCTATCAAACAATTGGGTGCATTTTTTACCATTTTTTAGATTACAATTTTGTAAATTACCATTTATACTATTAGTAACTGGTTGTAATCTAGACAATCCTGGTATTTCCTTACTATGCAATTCAGGGGGTTGATATCTCTTAGTCTCTACTACTTCACTACTGGAGCTTTACTTGTTTTGCTGTAATTCTTTATCCTTCCTCTTTAGCATATGTCTCTGGCATATATTATTAACATTTGATGACCGCAAAGCTGAGACCAGTTCCATTAGTGTAGAGATATCTTTTTGCACAGTTTTTATCTCAGACATGATTCGCCTCTCGATAGTGTCTATCTTCCCGTGTAGCTTTTTAAAAAGTGTATCGATGCCTTGCATATGTGGTGCTGCGTCATCGGGACCTATCAGAGAATTTCTTTCATCGTGTTGTTTTCCCCTTTTTTGGGGGTTTCAGGAGGCTATTCTTTAGCGGCGCTGGTGGCGTTTGCTGCTTACACCTCTTCGCAGGTGGTGAAACCAGTTCTGGTGAGTTGGACACTACAGATATTTCAGGAGAAATTGGCGATACACAAGGTCCAGGCCTAATTGTAATAACTGACTTAGGTACGTTAGAGGGATTACAGCTTTTTTCATTCGAAATTTATCCTACCACTTTCGGCGCCAGGATCCTGTACTACTAGCTCAGAACCAGTACTACTTTCACCATCCTCCACCATGACAGATTTAGTCTCTTTTTGGGCAGAAATCAGTGCCGTCTTGGTAGTAGCTAGACGCTCCTCAACCTGAACAATCTCATTATTGATGATACCCATTGCACTTTTCAAATAATTTGTAATCGGTGCTGTTTTAGCCGCGGGCTTCCCCTTGGTTGTTACTGCCAATTTCCTTTTTCCCATTTCGCTCATTATGCCGTTATGCCATAGTACAAGTTCATAATGCTTTAGAAAGTCTTACTGGTAAGTTGTTACTTCGGATCACAGGACCAAGAGGGGTGGCCCAGCCCAGCCTCGTCCACTCTTTGATGGGAACAGACGGGCCTGCCCTTGGTCTGGGCTTTGCCCGGGCGGGGCACGCCCGCACGCGTCCCTCACTGCAGGAGCCCCTACCGCAACTTAATTGCCTCCAGGCGCATGTGATGACGGTGCGGTGATGGTGGTGATGAGCGCGTCGCTGTGCAGGTAGGGAATTGTAGTTCCCTGGTCCTGCTTGCTCCCTCGCTCCCTCGCAGGGCAGACTTCCAGGGATTACTCCTGGTGGGTGACAAACTGCAAGCACAAAAGGAAAGTGAGCATTACTTATAATGTGGTGTTATAATGTGGTGTTTACTTTTCTGACGGGGAGCTGTGATTCCGCAGCCAAAATGTCAGTCTAGTTTGAAACAGTTTTTATTAAGCAATTACAAATATAATTTCTACAGAAACTGAAGCTGTATATATCAAAAGGGTGACAAATAAAAACACAATTCATAAAATATCCCTTAAGCGTGGCCACACCCTCCCTTTTTTTCTGCTATAGTTTGTAAAAGTGTTGCCCCATATTCTTGATAATATAAGAAGGCATGCGTTACTTTTAGATAAAGTAGAAAAGAAGTGCTACAAGTAACACTCCCGCCCCACATCATTTCATGTCAGAAGAACAATAAAAAGTAAAAACAGTTAAACACAAATGACTTTATGTTACATACAAATGTACGCTTCATCATTTTTTTAAATTTCTATTCTGTAGAATTCGGGAAAGTTCTGTCGTAGTGCTTAAAGGTCGCTCACTGCTCCGATAACAAATCAAGTACTCCTTTAAGAACATATAGGAAAGTAGTATAATAATATATACTACTGGTCTTATATATTCTATAGGGAGAAGGTGAATATGGAACCGCAGCAGAGAAAAATAGAAATGCCCCCAAAAAATGTAGGGTGTATCGAAGATATTCACTAAGAAAGTATGCGAACTAACTTTTTTTAAATTGTCATTTCCAAAAATATTCTCACTGTGAAAATATCTGATCAAGTAAGTTATAAAAGGTTAGTGAGCTGTATTTCAGATGGGTTACTCCTGGAGGCGACAAATCTCCACTTCCTGCTGTGTGGAAATATGACACTCTATTACAACATACAGAGTGTCACTGATGTCACACAAAAAAGAAAATGGAGCATAAACTCATGAATACAAAAAAAATTCAATCACAAAATACTTTTCAGCGATGAATATGTTAAGAGCTTCTTTTCTCCGGGACTTTGAAATCTTTCATCTTCGCGCCGAATGGTCATAAACTCATCTGAGATCACAATGACTGTTAATATTATAATATACATATTCACAGTATATGATCCCAAGGGGGAAACATAGTTTGAACCAGAAAGTGCTCACGTTACATATAAATCTTTAGTGTTCACGCCGACAGGTCAAAAACTCCTCTGAGATCATGTGTGGTTATTATAATATACATACTCACACTATATGATCCCAAAGGGGAAACAGACTAAGACTAAGAGACTGCTAACGTTACATATAAATCTTCAGTCTTCGTGTTGACGGGTCATAAACTCCTCTGAGATCATAATGACTGTGAATATTATAATATACATATTCACAGTATATGATCTCAAGGGGGAAACAAAGGAAGAAACAGAAGATGCTGACGTTACATATAAATCTTTAGTCTTCACGCCAACGGGTCACCAACACCTCTGAGGTCAAGTTGAGTGTCAATATTATAATATACAAAGTCACACTATATGAGCTCAAAGGAGCTAGAAAAGGTACAATGTTTGCTGTATTCCGTCTGTTTCTGAAAACAAGCTGCTGACGTTACATATAAATGGCAAAAACAACCAATAACACTATTTTCTAAGTACAAGTGTTTAAATATTGACAAATAGCTACGTATTATAAATATCTTTAAACAGAATAGGAAACAGCAAAACCATACAAACACTCAATAGTGTATGTGCCGCACCTCCCTCATTTTAAAGACACAGGTCCTTAATTTTGATTCCTCCTATATTCAGTCTAACAAGCGAGCATTATACTCTCACAGTGTGCAACACCACTGCCCCTGCTGTTTCAAAGAGGTGGTCAAGGCGAACCACATGAACTTTGCCAACTGTAGGTTGCACCACCTAATCCAAATGTCCAACAACAAATGATTTCACGAATGTTCATCCAGTGTTGATAATGTTCAGAAATCTTTATTCTTCATTTTATTTGAAATTAGACACCAAGCCGCCAACGCGTTTCGTTCTGTTAGAAGAACTTCGTCAGGGCAGAAGTATTGTTAATGTCAATTTCAAACCGAAGATATAGTCATCAGGCTGGAATGCTCAATGCTCTTTGAGCATTCGAACACACAAATATTTTTCAGCTCGATACTCCACGCTGCTGGCACAACAGCCATTTAATACTATATTGCTGCCAGATTTTAACAGTCATCCGGCAAGTCAGCACGATAGACAGGTGACGCTGATAGGGGATTTCCTAGTTGAACAAGCCAGATGACTATTTCTTTGGTTTGAAATTGACCTGCCCTGACGAAGTTCTTGTAACAGAACGAAACGCGTTGGCTGCTTGGTGTCTAATTTCAAATAAAATGAAGAATAAAGATTTCTGAACATTATCAACACTGGACGAACATTTGTGAAATCATTTGTTTTTGGACATTTGGATTGGCCAACCTACAGTTGGCAAAGTATCATAAATATCTACTATGCCATAATCAAACAACTTGCAACTCTGGATTATGTTTTGTGGCCGCAAAAGAAGAATCCGACTCTAGAAAAGAACACCTGCATCACTGAATGGACACGAGTAAATAACTCACAAAAACAAAACTAATCAATCAACGGGTGTTGTTTATATACTTTTTGGTTGTTGAGTAGTCTATGGAAGGAAGATGCGGCTTCTCCCATTTAGATGTCATGTTTTACAGTTGACACGTGCTCAAGTTTTAACTGTTTAACTTGTGCACGTGTTGGGAAAAGTTACAAAATGTGAAGCGGTAAAGGTTTCGATTTCGATCCCAACACGTAGAAGGTCCTTAATATGTACATGCGTTGGAGAGCTTAAAAACTAATACCCGGCAAACGGTGTCATTTCCATTCTCATGACTAGATACATCTGTTAACTGCCGTAATTCTAAATAGAAGACATGAAACAAAACGTGTTAATATTTCTCATCACTATGGCTTTAAATAAAAAAATTGCGAGCATTTGTAAAGCGTACAGCTACCCCTGGAGAGGTGTGCCGGCACTCGGGAGCGTCGGAAAGATTAAGCAAGGTGTTGCCCACAGTGACATAGGGGTGGGCTAACGTGCCGCTGGAGCCGGAAATCAAACTGTGAACGCTGTTGTTCGAAGTCAGGTATCATAGCTACTGCATCACACTTTTTCCACACTTATATGTTAATTACTGCTAATTACGTTTCAAACATTGTTAAATTATAACTTATAACAGACTACTGTTACAGTTAGTTTTATACTACAAAAAGTATGCACGTCTTTTTAAAATTTACTTAAAAACAATATAGGTTTCAGGGACATTGTAGTGAGAAATTAGCATTTATAAAACCTTTGAAATTCACTGAAAAAACCATAGGTTTTACAGACGTTATAGTTAGAAATTAGCGTTTAAAAAACCTTTGAAATTCACTGAAAAAAACATAGGTTTCAGGGGCGTTATAGTTAGCTGGACATTTCACACGTACAAAACCATAGAAATTCCACCGTTATAGTTAGTTCAGCTGACTATAACTCACGCCCCCGCAATGCACTGCTCATGACGTCACATATTACATCATTCATGGCATGGTCAGTGACATCACTGATGACATCGCTGATGACATCTCAAATTACATCACTGATGACATCACTGATGACATCATCCAGTGACTGCATGTTTCTGGAAAGTTTAAATTTGTTTTTTTATATATATGCCAAACCGGATTGAAGAATTAGTGGCTGTATAAGTGTCTGGATAGGGGATTTAGCAGGTGTGTGACTGATTGTATAAGTGAGTGATTAAACGTGTCTTTGTGAATGCATAGGTTAGTGACAAAAACTGTGTGAATGTCTGTATCAGTCTGTCTGTTGTTGTGTAAGCTGCTACATGGGTTGGTCAGTAGCTACATGAGTGTGTATATGGGTTATTGATTGTTTGCCTGAGTATTTGTATGCAAGACTAAGTGTGTGTGTGGGTTGGTTTGAGGTGTGTGACTCTGTGCATAGATGTGTGAGTGGTTCATTCACTGGGTGTATGGGATCAAGAGTGCATGTGGAAACAGCTTTATGGGTGGGTGGGTTAGTGAGTGCATGGGTGTGTTGGTGAGTGAATGGATGTCTCAGTGGTACATGTGTGAGTAACTGCATATATAAAAGGCAGTATATGTGAGTGATGGTGTATATAAATAACTATACGTGAGAGTAAGTGATTGTGAGAGTGGCTGTATGGATGAGTGTGTACTTGTATCAGTGATTATATAAGAGAGTAAGTATGCATTAGTATCTGTCTGAATTAGTGAGGTGGTGTGTGTATAACTGTATAGGTGAGTAAATGGGAGTGTGATTGATTCTTTGCATGACTGACTAGGTGTGTGAGTAACTCTATGGATGAGTGGCAGTGTGTGAGTGTCTGAATATGTATATGACTGCATATGATAGTGTTGTGTTGATGAGTGACTCCATGTATAAGTGAATGTATGGTTGAATGAGTGGATGTGTGCGTAGACCGAGGAATCAGTGAGTGCGTATGTAGTAACTGGTATTGGTGTCTCGATGGTTTTGAAAATGGTAGTCTGTGTTTTACAGTGGGTGTATCAAAGTTTATATTAGACTGTGAGAAGGTGCATCCGATTTTCATGTGGATGATGTAATCAGTGATGTCATCAGTCATGTAATTTGAGATGTCATCAGTGATGTCACTGACCATGCCATGAATGATGTAATATGTGACATCATGAGCAGTGCATTGCGGGGGAGCGAGTTATAGTTAGCTGAACTAACTATAACAGATCCTGGCCAGATCCACCCGTGCACTCAAACAATCCTCAGATACGACGCTTGTACATTGCTGAATCTGAGGAAGAAGGTCAGCCCGGCCTGCCACTGCTTGGTGCCGTATGAGCTCCCCCTCTCTCCTCTTAATCACTGTGTTGCTTGCAACTCGCCCATCCTGAAAATCTTCGACTCCCCCATCCACATTAAGCGCGGGATTGTGGGGGAAACTAAAAATAAAAATGATAACTATCTAGCATGTATTTTGTTAAATGCTAGATCTCTAGTCAAGCACAGTCTGGAGTGTGCTAGACTTTTGGAGGAATTGGAGATCAAAATAGCTTTCATCACTGAATCTTGGACCGACCCGGCTGCAGGACCGGATATGGTGAAAGCCACCCCCCCAGATTTTCTCTCCTATAATATGGATAGACCTCTAAGAAAAGGCGGGGGTTTGGCGGTGATATATCACCATTCCATTAAAGGATCCTTCCAAACCTGCCTCTTACAGTCATGCGAAGCACTATTTTTAAATTTTACGCTCACCCATCATGAATCCTTCAAGGGCTGTTTGGTGTACAGACCACCGGGGAATCGGAATTCTTTCCTGGCCTCGGTTGGTACGTTATTGGAGGAGGGGATGCTCTCTCGAGCCTTCACAGTCCTGGGTGATTTTAACTTTCATCTTGAGTTAAGAGGAGACGTGGACACCATTGCTCTACACGATCTCATGATGTTAGGAGATCTCAGGCAACATGTGATAGGGCCTACGCACAAGGGAGGGCATACCCTGGACGGGATATTCTCCAACTTCAGTAACCTCCACTTTAGGGGCCTTCTCCCATTAGCCTGGTCCGATCATTGCGCAGTTAAGTTTGATATACGGCTAGACATTCCTGGCAAGGAAGCCGTTAATCGAAAGAACTATATAAAAATCCGAGCCTGGAATAAGCTGAAGGAAGTCCCATTTAACAAAATGCTATAGTCTCCAACAGATTGTGTGCTGGATGACGTGGACAGCGCTTGCCAACACTATACGGGTTGGTTGCAGCGGGCTTGTGACAGTTTAGCACCGACCAAAGAACTGCGACCGAAGAGAGCACAGCCTTCGGCCCCCTGGTATTCACAGGAATTGAGAACTCAAAAGGCCATCTGCAAGAAACTTGAACGTGCGTGGAGGAGCAATTATAATGAGGCTGAGCGGAAAGCGTATAGATCCAGCCTTCATACCTACAAACAGATAATTGCCTCTGCTAAACAAATATATTTTGCTGCTCAGATTTCAGAATCTAAAAATTCAGCAAAAGAACTGTTCAAGACTGTCAAACTGTTGGCCTCACCAAAGCCAAGCCCTGTCCAACCTAGCCAACAACTCTGTGAGGAGCTGGCCAACTTTTTTCTGACTAAGGTAGAACGCATTTTCGAGCCCTTTAACAAGGGATGTAATGACACTCTGGAGTTGTGGATGGAAAGCCCAGGGTCTGAGCTTGTTGCTGGCCCAATTTTCGATAAATTTCGGACCATTCCTATTTTAGATACTCAAACTGGCTTGAGGGAAATCAACTCTGGCTCCCCTTTTGATCCCTGTCCCAGTAGAGTGGCAAAACTCGCGTCAGGCCCGATTGGAGTGAAGCTTACTAGCATATTTAACCTCATGTTCGAAACCGGCCAATTTCCTAGGCAATGGAAACTTGCTTCCATCCTACCACTCCTAAAAAAACCTAACCTGCCTCCAGATGACCCCAATAGCTTCCGCCCGATTGCCAGACTCCCCCTTCCGGCTAAACTGGTTGAAAAATCCATGAACAAGCAACTTAGTCTCTTCCTAGCCGAAACTCAAGCATTCGACCCCACACAATACGGATTCAGGCCAGGTCACAGTACAGAATCTGCCTTGATCAAAGCCACGGAAGAAATCAGAGAGGCGGTGGACCAGGGAGGGAAAGCAGCGCTGATCCTGCTTGACCTGTCGGCAGCTTTCGACACCGTCCACCACTCTATTCTTCTGAATCGTCTAAAAATGTGCGGAATTGGTGGAAAAGCATGGGACCTTATTAGATCTTTTCTCACAGACAGGAAACAAGTGGTCACCTTGGGGGAATTCCATTCTAAACCTTTTTCCACACCCTGTGGCGTCCCTCAGGGGTCATCACTTAGCCCCACACTATTCAATATTTATGTGAGCGCTCTGGCCCCTGTGATCAGCGCTTATGGATTTGGGATCAATTCCTACGCAGATGATACCCAAATCGTGGTCTCTTTGACACCAGAGGGTGAATTAGACACGGAAAAGCGCCTACAGGACTGTATGCTAGCAGTGGGGAGCTGGATGGCGATGAATTGCCTCAAACTAAATTCAGATAAAACAGAGGTTATTCTGTTCGGAAATATTACTAATTTCTGGACCCCTGCCTGCTGGCCGGACTCTCTTGGCACGCTTCCAGTCCCGGTCGTCAAAGCAAAAAACCTCGGCATAATCTTGGACGATAGATTGACCTTGGACTCTCACATTAAAGAGGTGACGTCCAAAACCACGTATACCATTAGGATGCTGAGGAAAGTGCTACCTCTGCTTCCCTCGGACAGTAGACACACAGTGGTCAGGGGGCTGGTACTTGCCAGATTGGATTACTGTAACAGTCTGTATTTAAATGCGCAAAGTAGAGCATTGAGCAAACTTCAGATTCTACAGAATGCTGCTGTCCGCCTCCTCACGGGCGCTTCGAGATTTGCCTCTGCGTCCGCAGGAAGAAAAACCCTGCATTGGTTACCAGTCAATAGCCGCATTCAGTTCAAGGCCCTGACCCTGACCTTTAAGGCTCTGCATGGCCTAGGCCCAGATTTCTTAAAGAAGAGATTACACTGGTATGTGCCAGGCAGAAACCTACGTTCTAAAGAAGCCAATCTGGCGCAGGTCCCGTGCATTAGGAAAGCTCGCTGGGGAGGCAGAAGTTTTGTCTATGGGGCTGCCAAGGCCTGGAACGAACTTCCTTTGTACCTTACGTCGGCAACGGATTTGCTGTCTTTTAGAAGGGAACTCAAGACTTGGCTGTTCCGTAATGAATAATTCCGATCTCCTCTTCCATCTGCCTCGACTCAGCTTCCTCAGGATCTTGCTAGACAGGGCCAGGACGCCTCCGGGTAATTGTCGCGCTATATAAAAACCAATAACATAACATAACATAACATAACAGTGAAATTTCTATGGTTTTGTATGTGTGAAATGTCCAGCTAACTATAACGCCCCTGAAACCCATGTTTTTTTCTGTGAATTTTAAAGGTTTTTTAAATGCTAAATTCTAACTATAACGTCTGTAAAACCTATGTTCTTGTCAGTGAATATATATATATATATATGTATATATATATATATATATATTACCTACTGGCGGTCGCCAGTAGGTAGTTATAGTTAGGACCCTGTTTCCATAGGAAATCCGCAACATTCTATTTTGAATAACATTGGCGCCGGTCGACGAATCCTCGCGAATTTCTCAAAATAGGTGGGGCGCTACGCTCCGCTCCTACCCTGAAAGTCTCGGGGGGATTCGTCAAGCGGGGGCTGAGATAAAAGGGGGTCCCAAAACGCGTTTTTCCCATGCATTTTTCCATAGGACCTTTAGACAGGGCTACAGCCCGAACGGCTGAACAGAATTACTAGAAATTTGGCAGAGAGGTAGTCCTCAGGTCAAGGAAGTGCCTTTTGTAGGTTTGGTGCAAATCTGTTCAGTAGATTCTGAGAAAATAGCCTTTAAATCAATATATATATCTGAGCCAGCTTACGGTACGCTTACCGTAAGCTTACCGTACGCGTACGGTGGCGTGCGCGAGCGCGATTCTGATTGGCTGTTAGATCTTAGTAAACATTCGAATCGGCCGAAACCAGGAAGCGGTGGCCGCCATTTTGTGTATTTCACTCCGGTAAAAAAGAGTGATATCTTGAAAAGGGGGCAAGGGAGAGAGTTACAGACCCCCTAACATTTGTAAGGGGGTCAAAGAAGGACAGAAAAGTACAAAGAAAACATTTATTGATTTTAAAAAAAATCACGGGGTACGCGTACGGTAAGCTTACGGTAAGCGTACGGTAGAAAAAAAATACAAAAAAGAAATGAAATTCAGATTTAAGTGTTTAGATATTAGGGGGCTCTAAAAAGAGCCGTTGTGTTTATTAAGTGATTTTTTTGTGGTACCTACAAGTAAGTACCGATGCAGAGTCTAAGGTTCAAGAGGAAGACTCTGTTCCCTTCATCATTGAAGTGCACAACATCTCCTCTATAAATGTCTTGCATGTCGTAACGCAAGTTGTTGTGGTAAATGGAACCCATACCATAGTCACGGAGGAAAGCAGAAACAGATTTGTTGACGTGCTTTCTTGCTTTGTCAATCTGCGGACAGAAATGATTGGACCAGTTCCATTTTTGCCTTTGGCATATGTTAGAAAACACAAAGGCAGTTTTAGGGAAAAGTGAAAACAGTTGTGCAAAGGTGTCCTTCATAAGCATTTCCAGACCTACCCCAGTCAAAGTGCCTAGGTCATTGCCACCACAGTGCACTATTATGAGGTCAGGGTGTTGGATTTGCATGAAGGATTTCACCAATGGCATCAATTGGTGCCACTTTAACCCTCTCTGACCAATCCATTTAATGTCTACATTTGGCAAAGCAAGGTCTCTCACCATACCTGTTTTCTCTGCAAACTTTTCACTCCAGAAGACATAGCTGTGCCCTACAATCCACACTGTGAACATCTTCAAAGGAGAACTGGATGCACTCAGGAGGTGTCTTTCAGTAGAATGGCAATATGAAAAGAAAGACAGTTTGGAAATGGAGGCATACATATTTTTTTCAAAACAAAAAGAACTGATTGGCTGTTTCATACCATTCTAGAATAAAAACTAGGCTGTATGTGTAAATTAATAGAAGCATGTTTTGTATTGGTACAGAAAAATGTGTTACCAAAGAACAGTACTATGGATTTGCTGTTAGGTTTGAAAAGTCAAGCACTCTTGCTCTGTGGAATTGAAACATTGTGTGGCGAACTTCTGACCTGACTCCACACAGCAGTGTTCCATGAGCTGTTGCTATGGTAGCAGGCAGAAGTCAAGTTGGGGGAAGGGTACTAGGCAGAAGTCAAGTTGGGGGCAGGGTACTTTTGGAAAAGGGTTGGTTTTCAACCAATAGAAATGTGTGATTACATTTGAAAAAAAGGGGGAAGCACTGAGATTTGAAACTTACATGTATATGTGTGGAAAAATAGAGGGAAACTTTGCCATTATCTGGTTCTGCTGAGAGGAGAGAGGTGTAGAGAACAGAGATCCTGGCTCTGATAATCTGCTGTTTGAGTGCCACATTTCTTTCACAACTAACTAATTTTAAAGGTGAGGTTAGAGTTTGAGAGGGGATGTATATGGTAAATTAAGAAATGAATAATAGAAATGTAATTCTTTTTGTTGAAGTTGCGTTTATTATTTTCTGTTGTGGGAGAAATTTAAATGTGAGGAACATGTAAAATAATATGGACTATGTTTTCACGATAAATTAAGGTGTATTGGTATAAAAAATGAATAGTTTAAGGGTTTGAGGTTGGACTCAGTAATGCAAATACATTCAGCATCACTAAGGCTGGTTGCCCTTGGTGGAATGTAGGCAGTCACCCAGGTTACACATGTTGGGAAATATAGGCAGAGATTTATTGTGTACAACTCTGGTAATTTTATATTTGCATTAGTAGGAAAAAGGGGGAGCGATTTTTTGGTGCAGAAGCAGACTCTTAGCACACACCCAGCTCCTTTCCTTGTATAATCATGCACAGTATTTACAAGCGAGTGGGGTTTGAGGTTTCAGTCTGTAATGCAAAGACATTCAGCATCAGTAAGGCTGGTTGCCCTTGCTGGAGTGTAGGCAGTCACCCAGGATACACATGGTGGTGGTCTGAAAAAGCAGTCTGGACATGTGCATTTAAAAAAATCTGAAAAGTGGATTCATAATGTGTCAGTCTGTAAAAGTGATTATCACTTGCCAAAAAAAAAGAGCAGTAAGTGTGCATTCAAATTGGCAAAGAAATTTCGTTTTGTGACTAATGTGAAAACATGACTCTGTGTGCAAATAGGAATTACAGGCAGAGATTTATTGCGTTTTGCTCTGGTGATTTCACAGTTGCATTAGTAGGAAAAAGGGGGAGCGATTTTTTGGTGCAGAAGCAGATTCTTAGCACACACCCAGCTCCTTTCCATGTATAATCATGCACAGTATTTACAAGCGAGTGGGGTTTGAGGTTTCAGTCTGTAATGCAAAGGCATTCAGCATCACTAAGGCTGGTTGCCCTTGCTGGAGTGTAGGCAGTCACCCAGGATACACATGGTGGTGGTCTGAAAAAGCAGTCTGGACATGTGCATTTAAATAAATCTGAAAAGTGGATTCATAATGTGTCAGTCTGTAAAAGTGATTATCACTTGCCAAAAAAAAAGAGCAGTAAGTGTGCATTCAAATTAGCAAAGAAATTTCGTTTTGTGACTAATGTGAAAACATGACTCTGTGTGCAAATAGGAATTACAGGCAGAGATTTATTGCGTTTTGCTCTGGTGATTTCACAGTTGCATTAGTAGGAAAAAGGGGGAACGATTTTTTGGTGCAGAAGCAGACTCTTAGCACACACCCAGCTCCTTTCCATGTGGAATCATGCACAGTATTTACAAGCGAGTGGGGTTTGAGGTTTCAGTCTGTAATGCAAAGACATTCAGCATCACTAAGGCTGGTTGCCCTTGCTGGAGTGTAGGCAGTCACCCAGGATACACATGGTGGTGGTCTGAAAAAGCAATTTGGACATGTGCATTTAAAAAAATCTGAAAAGTGGATTCATAATGTGTCAGTCTGTAAAAGTGATTATCACTTGCCAAAAAAAAAGAGCAGTAAGTGTGCATTCAAATTGGCAAAGAAATTTCGTTTTGTGACTAATGTGAAAACATGACTCTGTGTGCAAATAGGAATTACAGGCAGAGATTTATTGCGTTTTGCTCTGGTGATTTCACAGTTGCATTAGTAGGAAAAAGGGGGAGCGATTTTTTGGTGCAGAAGCAGACTCTTAGCACACACCCAGCTCCTTTCCATGTATAATCATGCACAGTATTTACAAGCGAGTGGGGTTTGAGGTTTCAGTCTGTAATGCAAAGACATTCAGCATCAGTAAGGCTGGTTGCCCTTGCTGGAGTTTAGGCAGTCACCCAGGATACACATGGTGGTGGTCTGAAAAAGCAGTCTGGACATGTGCATTTAAAAAAATCTGAAAAGTGGATTCATAATGTGTCAGTCTGTAAAAGTGATTATCACTTGCCAAAAAAAAAGAGCAGTAAGTGTGCATTCAAATTGGCAAAGAAATTTCGTTTTGTGACTAATGTGAAAACATGACTCTGTGTGCAAATAGGAATTACAGGCAGAGATTTATTGCGTTTTGCTCTGGTGATTTCACAGTTGCATTAGTAGGAAAAAGGGGGAGCGATTTTTTGGTGCAGAAGCAGACTCTTAGCACACACCCAGCTCCTTTCCATGTATAATCATGCACAGTATTTACAAGTGAGTGGGGTTTGAGGTTTCAGTCTGTAATGCAAAGACATTCAGCATCACTAAGGCTGGTTGCCCTTGCTGGAGTGTAGGCAGTCACCCAGGATACACATGGTGGTGGTCTGAAAAAGCAGTCTGGACATGTGCATTTAAAAAAATCTGAAAAGTGGATTCATAATGTGTCAGTCTGTAAAAGTGATTATCACTTGCCAAAAAAAAAGAGCAGTAAGTGTGCATTCAAATTAGCAAAGAAATTTCGTTTTGTGACTAATGTGAAAACATGACTCTGTGTGCAAATAGGAATTACAGGCAGAGATTTATTGCGTTTTGCTCTGGTGATTTCACAGTTGCATTAGTACGAAAAAGGGGGAGCGATTTTTTGGTGCAGAAGCAGACTCTTAGCACACACCCAGCTCCTTTCCATGTATAATCATGCACAGTATTTACAAGGGAGTGGAGTTTGAGGTTTTAGTCTGTAATGCAAAGACATTCAGCATCACTAAGGCTGGTTGCCCTTGCTGGAGTGTAGGCAGTCACCCAGGATACACATGGTGGTGGTCTGAAGAAGCTGTCTGGACATGTGCATTTAAAAAAATCTGAAAAGTGGATTCATAATGTGTCAGTCTGTAAAAGTGATTATCACTTGCCAAAAAAAAAGAGCAGTAAGTGTGCATTCAAATTGGCAAAGAAATTTCGTTTTGTGACTAATGTGAAAACATGACTCTGTGTGCAAATAGGAATTACAGGCAGAGATTTATTGCGTTTTTCTCTGGTGATTTCACAGTTGCATTAGTAGGAAAAAGGGGGAGCGATTTTTTGGTGCAGAAGCAGACTCTTAGCACACACCCAGCTCCTTTCCATGTATAATCATGCACAGTATTTACAAGCGAGTGGGGTTTGAGGTTTCAGTCTGTAATGCAAAGACATTCAGCATCACTAAGGCTGGTTGCCCTTGCTGGAGTGTAGGCAGTCACCCAGGATACACATGGTGGTGGTCTGAAAAAGCAGTCTGGACATGGGCATTTAAAAAAATCTGAAAAGTGGATTCATAATGTGTCAGTCTGTAAAAGTGATTATCACTTGCCAAAAAAAAAGAGCAGTAAGTGTGCATTCAAATTGGCAAAGAAATTTCGTTTTGTGACTAATGTGAAAACATGACTCTGTGTGCAAATAGGAATTACAGGCAGAGATTTATTGCGTTTTGCTTTGGTGATTTCACAGTTGCATTAGTAGGAAAAAGGGGGAGAGATTTTTTGGTGCAGAAGCAGACTCTTAGCACACACCCAGCTCCTTTCCATGTATAATCATGCACAGTATTTACAAGCGAGTGGGGTTTGAGGTTTCAGTCTGTAATGCAAAGACATTCAGCATCAGTAAGGCTGGTTGCCCTTGCTGGAGTGTAGGCAGTCACCCAGGATACACATGGTGGTGGTCTGAAAAAGCAGTCTGGACATGTGCATTTAAAAAAATCTGAAAAGTGGATTTATAATGTGTCAGTCTGTAAAAGTGATTATCACTTGCCAAAAAAAAGAGCAGTAAGGGTGCATTCAAATTGGCAAAGAAATTTCGTTTTGTGACTATTGTGAAAAGAAATGTAGTAATATATTTAAATAAAATAAAGGAATTTTTTTTAGTTTTTTTCAGGTATTGCTGAAGAGCAGTGAACAAAATTTAAGATGCCTACAAAATCCAGAGTTAAAAAAACTCACAAAAAAAACCTATATTTGAAGACAACTGGAGGACCAAAGTTAGTAGAAGATGCTCATGTTGGGAAAAAGAAAAAATCTTCTGGTAAGCAGAAAAAACAATTTCTAAAAAATATATTCAAAAGAATGAAAAATGTACAAAATGTCTGTACTGGAAAGAATGTTTTGAAAAGAAAAGGACAGGAAAAAATTGAGAATTTAGTTAATGCAAATATACCTTCTGCAACTGAAAAGATTTACATAAATAGAAAAACAGCGTTTAAAGAGATACGTAGAAAAATGTTTCAGAGAAGAGTTATGTCCAATTTGATAAAGGATGTGAAGAAATATAAGCAAAAGAGTAAGTTTTATAAAAGAAAAAAAGAAATTGAAGCCATTGCAGCAAAGGCATTAGAATTAAAAAGGAAACTATTCATTTTAATTTTGAATAGGATGCGTACATTAGACAAAATGGTTAATGTACTGAAATCACATAGCAACAGGAAAAGAGTAGTGAACAGAACAAACTTTTGTAAAGTGTTTTTAGGAAAGTGGATGCATAGTTCAAGTAGTGAACCTTTTTTTAATGAAGAGAGCTATTTTCAAAGTAATAGTTTGCTGCATGCAGTTGACACCAGAGGTCGTGCTTACGAAGTAAAAAATGGTTGCATAATGGAGAAGGAGATAATGGTTCCAAGAGATGAGGTACAAGTGATGGCAGATGAGGCTATGGGGAGACGTCCTAAAGCCCCAGTGTACACTTGGAATTGTAGTAGTATATGCACTGTGCGTCAGGAATCTATTGACAAATTTCGTGAGTTTCTAAGAGAATATAGTAAAAAAAGTATAAAACAGAAGATTAAGGTGCTTCAAAGTCTAGATCCATGCAGAGTGAGAGAGAATACTGGTTTGCAGGGTCATTCTCTGGCTTGTCTATCTAGAAAAGTGTGTAATAGTGTTTTCCATCATTTTAGGATGCTGGCTGTTCATCATACTGAAATGAGAAAGTTTGTGAGACGGTTGTATTTTGCTAAAAGTCCAGCAATAAAGTTAGATGAATTGAATAGGGCTCTGTTCCGTGGAACGGTATCACATGTAGAGAAGGTTGTTGATGAAATTCAGTTTTGTTACTTTGGTCCTGAACAAAACAGTGCAGAGAAGGACACAGTAAATGAGGAAGAAGTGGAAGAGAATGTAGAACCCTCTGTAAGTAAGACATTTAATGATCACATAACAAAATTTGCAATAATCTCTAATGAAAGACCAAATATTACTTGTATTTGTTGCCGCAGAACTCATTATAGAAAACAAACCAGGTATGTTGATCTCTACAGAAAGAGTGAAAATGAAGATAATTATAAGTGGAAGGATTTTGCCACATATATATTTCTTGAAAATTGTTTTGAATTGGGTGAAGTACAGCGTATTTGTAAATACTGTTACAACAAGTTAGAGGAAAATAGAATGCCGACCAGAGCTGTACATAATAATTTAGAATTGGATGCTATTCCTGCTGAACTTTCTGAATTAAATACATATGAGTCTATATTCATTCAATGTGTTCATCCGTTCCAGACCATAGTACGTATGGAGCCCAAAACTGGTAAATTACCTCCTTCTGATTTACTGAGAGGTTTAAAAGGTAGAGTGGTGTATTTGCCCTTGGATTTGAAAAAAAATATGGAAACTATTGATGCGGATACTTTGGAAACTGAACCATTAATTATTCTGGTTAATGGTGTACCTACAAAGAATAAGAAGATTTGGCAGGAGCTGGTAGATGTACGGAAAGTACAAAGAGCAAATTTGTATTTGAAAAGGAATAACAAATGGTATGAATCAATTTATATAGAAGAAGAAGAAGAAGAAGAAGATTTACAAGAAGACACAGAAACACCAACTGGACAAATTGAAAAAGTGGACAAGTCAAAGGAAGAAGAAATTTATGAACATTTTAGCATACATCCTCTTCATTCAAAAGAAGTTATGGGAGACAATATTGATCTCTTTCAGATGAAGAAAGCAAAAGGAAGTCCCGTGAGTGTATGGGAGGAGAGCTTGGAAGCTCGATGTTTTCCCCAGCTGTTTCCTAAAGGAAAAGGAGGACGATACGATGAACGTCCGGAACAGATTCCAGCTTCTGAGTATCGGACTACAAGACTATATGCTGAAGATCCCAGATTTCGACAAAGTATTCCTTATTTGTTCCATCTTTTATTTGAAAGCGACTTGTCTGCACTGTCTTATGCAGTAAATCACATTTTAAAAAGTGGAGTACATTTACAAAATGTGTCTGCTAAGGATTTTATGGAGAAAGTGCAGCACCGAGATGATCATTTGGAAACACAACTGATCAATCTGATGGCTTGTCAGCGTGGGACAAATGAATATTGGTACCGACGCCATGGTGAATTAAAATGCATGTTACGGAATTTAGGAACACCAACATGGTTCGTTACCCTAAGCTGTGCGGAGTACGCTTGGGATGATTTACTGGATTTTCTACGAGAGGCAAATTCAAACATTAAAAACATCGAATACAAGACAGCAGGAGAACTGTGCTCATTGGATCCGGTTAATGTTTGCAGATATTTCAATCATAGATTTGAGGCTATGATGTCCTTCATCTGCAATAAAAAAAATCCACCTCTTGGAGAAGTAGTAGATTTCTTTTGGAGAAAAGAGTACCAGGCAAGAGGTGCTCCTCATATTCATATGCTGTTGTGGATCAAGGATGCCCCAAAGTTTGGAACAGATACTGATGAAGCAGTGTTATCTTACATTGAAGAATATGCAACATGTGCTATACCAAAAAGCACAGAAGAGAAAAAGTTAAAGGAGCAAGTGTTACGTTTCCAAAGTCATCGGTGTGGAAAATACTGTCGACGGAAATACAAGAGCAAAGATAAATACTACACTAAATGTCGATTTGGATTTCCTAGACCTGTTCTTTCAAATGGAAGAGTAAACAGTTTTATGTCAGCTGTGAGACATACTATCACAAGAAAATCACCTAAGAATACCTACAACCTTAAAAGAAAAGAAGCATCAAAAAATATAAATGACTACAACCCAGTCATTTTATCCATGTGGAACGCTAACATGGATATACAGTATGTAGCTGACAATTCCATTGCTGTTGCTCGATATGTAACGTCTTACATTACGAAATCAGAAAAAACAGAATTGAAGGAAATGTGGGAAGAGATTTCTCACGAGAAGACTGTCAGTAAGAAGCTGTACAGTTTCAGTTTGAAGATGTTATCGCATCGAGAAATTGGATCCTACGAATGTTCAGATAGGTTATCTTCTGCAAGTCTCTACTCGAAGTCAAGAAGAATAATTTGGGCAAGTTTAGGCCTTGCAGCAATGAGAAATCGGGTACTAAAATCTGTTGGAGAAATTGAATATTTGGCCGAGAATGACCCAGAAAGTACAGATATTTTGAAATCAAACATGTTGGACACATATTATCCCAAGAGAAGTCAACATCTGGAGAACATGTGTCTCTATGAAGTGCTGCAGAACTACATTTATTCACGGAAAGCCGCAGAAGACATCAACAATGGAAAATATAAAGTCATTGGTGAGGAAGGATGTTTGGTGAAGCAAACAAAAGGAAGTTTGATAAATCACAGGAAGCTGAGTTGCGACACTACTGACAAGAAGGAATTTTACTACTTGGCTCTTTTACAGTTGTTTAAACCATGGCGTACAGAGGATGAACTACTGGGAGAATTTCAAAGCTATGAAGATTCTTTTAATGCTTGCAAAGACAGCATACAATGCAGTACATTCTCAAGTTATCTGCAAATGTTAAATGAAGAAATTGAACAGGAAACTACAATTGCAGCTGAAATAGCTAGAGACAGTTCTCAGGACAGCCAAAGTTCAGAAACACTCAGTCAAGATCCCCTAGGACAACCAATCGTTGAAAATGAAACATCAATAGCCATGAATGAAGTGGAAACGGCTATGAATCAAGCTCAAGAAGAATTTATAGACTTACAAAATTTGGAAAGACAACTGAACGAAGAGCAGCAACAAATTTATGAAGAGATCAGAAACAAAATTGATCACGGATTTCTACATAAAAAAAAAGAGTGCTCATGCACATCATTTCATCCAATCAGGATGTATGTAAGCGGACAAGCTGGAACTGGAAAAAGTTTCCTAATTAAAGTCATCAGAAGCTACCTACAGCAAAAAACGGATTCTACTTTGTCTTGTGTGGTTACTGCTCCAACTGGGTTAGCAGCATATAACATAAAAGGAATCACTTTACATCGTTTGCTAATGTTACCAGTGGAGCATGAGAACAAAATACAATACAACAAGCTAACTGGAGAAGCATCCTTGGAAGTTTCAAGAGTCTTGAAGAAGATGCAAGTTCTCATTATTGATGAGGTGAGCATGGTTTCAAACTTAATGCTTGCCTTTGTGCATTTAAGAATGCAGCAAATTCTGAAGACAGACTATGACATGTTATTTGGTGGAAAACACGTCATAGTTTTTGGAGATCTTTTGCAACTTACTCCAGTTAAAGGACAACCAGTGTTTAATACTGTGACACATGAAGACACAAAGAAGTCATTGGGAAGCATCAGAAATACAAATATTTGGTCCTTCTTTGAGTACAAGGAACTTACTACTAATATGAGGCAAGCAAGCGATGAAGAATATGGAAGTATTCTGAAAGATATCAGAATTGGACTACTCACAGAAGTTGGCAAAAAAGCATTACAGAGTCGGCTGCTACATAATTTATTTCCAAAGGAAGAAATAGTTGCAGAGAAGATATACAAGGACATTGCAGAAAAGAAAAGTATCATCTGCTTAATGCCAACTCTACGTGAATGCTCAATATTCAATGAGGAGCTTTTGAAATTGGAAAAGGAAGAGATCAGGAAATTAGAAGCAGTGGACAAAATTGAGGATGGAAGAATTACTGTCACAGTAACAGGCACACTGAAAAATAAATTGGATTCACTAGAGAAGAACATTTCCAAAACAGCTGGATTAGAAAAAAATCTATATGTTTGCATGAACTGTAGAGTATTTTTAAGGAGAAATTTGGATGTTGAAAAAGGTTTAGTTAATGGAGCTATGGGAAGAGTTGTGGGTTTTATTAATTATCAGAAAAAAGATGGAATTGAATGTTTAAAAATAAAATTTGATCAGATAGAAGAAGTTAAAGACATTTGTCGTTGTTTAGTTCGTTTCATGCTTGTGAAAGACTTATATGTACGTAGGAAGCAGTTTCCGTTTTCGCTAGCATATGCTGTAACTATTCACAAGTCTCAAGGATTGACTGTAGATTGTGCCTTTGTGAACATTGGTTCAACTGTGTTCAAAGAAGGTATGGCATATGTTGCTTTGTCACGAGTGAAAACATTATCAGGTTTATTCATGATAGACTTTGATGACTCAAAAGTTAGTGCTGATACAAATTGTGTAAAGGAGTATAATAGATTAAGAAGAAGCTATGCTCCTCATTTAGGTCAGTATCCTGTGTTGGAGAAACGTGTAGTTTCTCGTAAAAGGAGAAATGAGAATATCTGTGATGAAGATGTACAGAGGAGGAAAAAAAAGAGGAGTGATGTAATTGCAAGCAAAAAGAGTAAGGAAAAAGAAGAACAGGTTGTAGGATGTCATTTTGAAAATAGCTCTGGTGTCAACTGCTACGCAAATGTAGTGCTGAATGTTGCATTTTATCTGGAAAGTTTGCAAGAGCAGATAATAGTAAATCAGGGAAAAAGATTCTGTTCAGAGCTGAGTCTCCTTTTTCAAAAGCTGAGTAATGATAAAACTCAAATAGAAAGTGCTACTGAAATTAGAAAACTTTTAGATGTATGTTCAGGACGAACACAGTTTTCTCAAAATGAACAGCAAGATGCACACAAATTTTTGATGTTTTTTCTTCAGGTACTGGAAGAAGAAGAAGTTGCAATTGATAATTTATTTGGTCTCTCTTATAAATGGGAACATAGTTGTGAAAACTGTTATAATATATGTGGCTCTAATGTTGATAATGAAAGGTTTATTTTTTTGACATTGCCAGAGACTAAAACAGTCACTTTTGCTAAATTAGTTAAAGATGCTAATCATAGCATGCAATGCGGTGAGTGTCAATCTGACATGTTTTCAACATTAATTTTAAAGGAATACGGACAGTATGTAATTTTAATGATGCAACGATGTAGAGCTGATGGTTCAAAATTGGATACTTTAATAAAGAAGTTTACAGGACAGCAATTATCAATTTCAGGAAAAACTTTTGTAACTGTTGCAATAATTTTCCATGAAGGACCTACTGTTACTTCTGGACATTACACAGTTTATCTTAAATGTGAAAAAGGCTGGACACTGTGTAATGATTCCCAATTGGTTTTTAAGCAACGTTTGCCTTTTGATTTAGCAAATTCCTATCTAATCTTCCTGAAACCTAAATTTTAGAGAGACTTGGCAAGATCTGGACAAAACAATTTTACCATTTGATTGGATTACCATTGGAATTTTCAAAAATAAAGATTTTTTAAATTATCATTTGGCCTAATGGAAAGATAACCAATTGTAATGTGGACTTTTTTAATTTTTAATGAAACTTTCGAAAACCAAAAATTTAGAGAAAATCGGTAACATCTGCACAATTTAAATTTTGGAATGTTATTGGAGTGCCATTGGAAATGTTTTCAAAAAAGATTTTTTAAATTACTATTTGGCCATGTGGAAAGGTAACCAATTCTATTGTGGACTTAATAAATTATTAATAAATATTTAGGGAACCAATATGTTACAGAGAATCGGTGAGATCTGTACAAATAAAACTTTAGAATTTTATTGGATTACCATTGGAAATTTAATCAAAAAAGAATTTTAAAATTACTATTTGGCCTAAAGGAAATGGAACCAGATGTAATGTGGAGTTATTTGAGATATAATATTGTGATTATACTTCTGAAACAAACATATCAGACGGTATTTTAAAGAAATAAGTATTGATATTAGATGATATTTTTTTAGAATATTATGCATTTTTATAATGTTAAGTTTAAGTAAAAAGAGATTCTGGGCTTTTTTAATACAATCTTTGAGATTGTTATTTTTTTTTGCCCGCTGTAAAATGATGAATGCAATTGCTTTCACAATTTATAGTGAAATGCAATATATTCTGAAAACAGCAAAAATAAGGCAAAAATATTTTTTGATAAATATGTAAATATGTGTACTGTATTATAAAATGTTTTAAAAATATTAATACTTTTTTCTTTTTTTTCAGATTGATATAGAAAATTTTCGAAAACTAGAACCATTTTTAAAGCAATTTTTTTTAAAAACAAATGAATAAATATTTTTTTTAGTGGGTATGGTAAGTCAATAATAATAATTGTAGTCTCTCAAGGACCTTGTAATGTGATAATTGATTTTTAGTGTTTTAAAAAAAAAAAAAAAAAAATGACGCGCACCGTACGCGTACGGTAAAAAAAAAAAAAAAAAAAGTTTTTAAAAACATATATAAAAAAAAGATGAAAGATAAGGTTGGCTCTTAAAAGAGCCGTTGTGTTCATGCAGGGACAGAGGAAAGAAAGATTGGGAAAATTAGTCTCTGCGACAAGTGTGCTGATCTATTTTGTTGTTCACTAGGGAAACACTGGTCTCCCTATGACAAATTAGATCATGACAAGAGGCGCATCGAATATCAACCCTCAGAAATCGAGGATTAATTTCCTGAGGGCCAGCAAAAGGAGATGCTCCCCCCACAGATGAAGGGCTCACCTGACCTGCAGAAGAAGGACTCAGCCCTGCAGATGATGGTCCAGGCTGAGCTGCTGTGGATGTGCTTGGTTGACTTACTGAAGGGTTACCTCCAAAAAGTCGAGCATGTGTCCTTTTGTGTACATCCTTGAGGTGCCTCATCATGGTATGATTCCCAAAGGAATACTTCCTGTCAGGATTACCTCTTGAAAGTACACGCTGACACAGCTTGCAAGTCACTAAGGGTGCATTTACCTTTAGCTGGCCTTCAGGAAAAGTAAAATAATCCCATACATAAGAGGTCTTTTGTTTCCTCGCTCTCTGCCTCAAGGTAGTGCTGCTAGTGCTAGCCTCACTCTCAAAAGGGCTCTGCTGTTCTGCCATCGTATCACAAAGACAACCCAGCTCCTTCTCCTAAGGGATCACAAGCAGAAATGAGGGGAATGGGTGTGGTGTAGGAGAGTTCTAGAACTGAAAGTAGTTTCATCCAATCAAAAGTTGTGTTTCATGATCACATGACCTACCGTACGCTTACGGTATGCTTACGGTGCGCTTACGGCAAAAGTACGCATGCGCGTAAAAAAGACACGCGCTTGCGTGCATGCGCATAACAGTCACTACCCGACACTTCCGCGTAACGTGCGCGTGTAGCGTACACGCGTACGCGTCCCACGCGGAGTACGCGCGGCTACGCAAATTGCGTAACTATACGCAAACAGCGTAGATAAATTACGGGCATTGCGTAAACCGTACGCTTACCGTAAGCTTACGGTACGCGTACTAAAAAAAAAATTAAAAAAAAGGAAAAAATGTATTGCTAATAAATTTTACCTGTTTATTTTATAAAATATTTTTTAAAAAACATATTATAGAATTTTAAACATTTGACCATAGTCTTAAAAAAAGGATAGAAAATTAAAAAAAATATATGTTTAAAAAATAGAAGAAAATAAAAAAATTAGCATTTAAAAAACCTTGCAAATTCACTGAAAAAACCATGGGTTTCACACACGTTATAGTTACGAATTAGCATTTAAAAAACCTTGCAAATTCACTGAAAAAACCATGGGTTTCACACACGTTATAGTTAGGAATTAGCATTTAAAAAACCTTGCAAATTCACTGAAAAAACCATGGGTTTCACACACGTTATAGTTAGGAATTAGCATTTAAAAAACCTTAGAAATTCAATGAAAAAACCAAAGGTTTCACACATGTTATAGTTAGCTGGACATTTCACTCGTAAAAAACCAATGAAATTCCCCCGTTATAGTTAGTTCAGCTAACTATAACTCGCGCGCCCGCAATGCACTGCTAATGACGTCACATATTACATCACTCATGACATGGTCAGTGACATCACTCATGACATCACTGATGACATCTCAAATGACATCACTGATGACATCACTGATGACATCATCCTAGTGATAGAGTGGCAGACCACCTCTCCCCCTAATATAACCTTTGATACACACATTCAAAAATAGAAATTAAAATTTTAAAAACAATGGACATACCAATACCAGTTACAACAACCTCTTCAGTAATTCTAAGATCCACATACACATCCACTCATTCACCAACAGTCCTGTACAGTCACTCATACATGTACTCACTCATCATATGTACTCATACACCTATACATCCTGTTACACAATGCCACTCATCCATAGAGTTACTCACCCACATAGTCACTCATGCTAATAAAGAATCAAACATACATTTACTTGCATATACAGTTATACACACACCACCACACTTACTTCTACGGAAACTTACACATACTTAGTCTTTTAAACAATCACTTATAGAAACACATACTTATTCATACAGGAACTCTTTCAATATCTCACTCTCACATATACTCACTTATATACACCAATAGTCACATATACTAGTTTAAAACATATGTAGTTACTCAAAAAGACACTATTGAGACAGTCATTCACTCACTAACACACCCATACACACACTCATCCACCCATACAGTCCTGCACACATGCTGTGTTCAACACATACAAACAGTGAGTCACTCATTCATGCACCTATGCACTACGTAATACCCCCCACCGAACCATGCAGACACTCAGACTGATACTCAAAAAACCAACTAATAACCTATGTAGACACCCATGTAGCTACTCACCAACCCATGCAGCCACTTATACACAAAGTGAGAGACTGATACAGATATTTACATATTTAAACATTACTCACTAAGCCATGTATTCACTATGATACACTTAATCAGTGAGTTACACAATCAATTTTTCAAAAACAAATCATCCATTTAGACACTTATATACCCATTTATTCTTCCATTGACCTTGAGATATACATATATAAAACATATTTAATTTTCAGAAAAACAGCCATTCACTGGATGATGTCATCAGTGATGTCATCAGTGATGTCATTTGAGATGTCATCAGTGATGTCATGAGTGATGTCACTGACCATGTCATGAGTGATGTAATATGTGACGTCATTAGCAGTGCATTGCGGGTGCGCGAGTTATAGTTAGCTGAAGTAACTATAACGGGGGAATTTCATTGGTTTTTTACGAGTGAAATGTCCAGCTAACTATAACATGTGTGAAACCTTTGGTTTTTTCATTGAATTTCTAAGGTTTTTTAAATGCTAATTCCTAACTATAACGTGTGTGAAACCCATGGTTTTTTCAGTGAATATATATATATATTCACTTAAAAAACCATAGGTTTCACACATGTTATAGTTAGCTGGACATTTCCCTCGTAAAAAAACAATGAAATTCCCCCGTTATAGTTAGTGCAGGCAACTATAATTCACGTGAGCGCAATCCTCTGCTGATGACGTCAGATATTACATCACTGTATTTACACACCTATTTACCCATGTCTTCTTCCATTAATCTTTAGCTCTACATATATTACAAATATTTATTTTTCAGAAAGACACATATGTAATCAGTGATGTAATATCTGACGTCATCAGCAGAGGATTGCGCTCGCGTGAGTTATAGTTGCCTGCACTAACTATAACGGGGGTCGCCAGTAGATAGTTATAGTTAGGACCGAGTTCCTATAGGAAATCTGAAAATTCTATTTTGAATAACTTTGGCGCCGGTTGACTTATCTTCGTGAAATTTTCAAAACTAATGGAGCGCTCCGCTCAGCTCCTACCCTGAAAGTCTCGGGGTGATTCGTCAAGCGGGGGCTGAGAAAAAAGGGGGTCCCAAAACACGTTTTCCCCATGCATTTTCCCATAGGACCTTTAGTCGAAGGTACAGCCCGAACGGCTGAACAGAATTACTTGAAATTTGGCAACGAGGTAGTCCTCAGGTCAGGCATGTGCCTTTTGCTTGAATGGTGTAAATCCGTTCAGTAGTTCCTGAGAAAATCAAAAGTAAAATCACATATATATCTGGGTGGAGCCTAACCACACATCTCATCGTGAGATCTGATTGGCTGTCAGCACTTCATCCAAGAAGTGTTGGCAGCCATCTTGGGACCAATATACATGATAGCACCTAATTAAAAAGCATTGCAGTTAATAGAAGGTTCTAAGACTTTAGTTACATTATAAATCATTTGTTGTTGGTACCATACTCATTTTAGGAATTGTGGTGTGTTCTAAGGTGATTTTGCCATGTGAAAAAGCCTTCTGCTGTGATATCATGAATCATGTTTGAGAGAAAACTATTTCCTCATGCTTTTCCCACAGAGGTTTGGAAGGTGATCTATAAGCTAACTGAGAGCATATTTTCTGTAAATTCACATTATCTTTCTCAGTCATGTGAGAATGAAGTCTGACATTCTCAGTAAAACATGTACATCCAACAAGGGCAGAGACTGTCAGTTGATTCCTTTGTGTTCTACTGCAGCTTCCCAGAGTGTTCTAAAGAACAACTAGAGCGCTAACAGTCCTACTTATGACAAACATATGGCACACCTGAAGCCATCTTGGTTGGAATAAAGTGGTAATTCTTAAACCATTTAATTTAAAAAGGAACAAAATGAGGGGGTTCATTTTGCCATAGAAAGTATGATTAGTGCTGCAGAAAGAAAAATTTGGGCACATTTTGAGTGACTTCTCAAATCCTCTTCTATTTCATTAAAAAATTCTGACATGCAGACTGAAACATGCACTTTCAATACCAGCAGCAGGCTTCCCTGCTGAGCAGAAGCTTTACTACAGTGATTTAATAAGCAACTAGAGTGCTAACATTCTGAATTTATGGCAAATTTGTGACACATCCGAATGCCTTCTTGATGGAATCAAAGTAAAAAACTGAAAGTATTTCCTACTGAGGAGACTGTAGTAAATGAGGAAATTAGGAAACATCATAACAAATAAGTCTCTCAAAATGGCCACCAGAGACAAAAGAGCCCAAATGTAGCCCAAATATCACCCAGATGTAGCCCAAGTATAGCCCAATGACAGAATGTCCCAGAGTGTTCTAACGAACAACTAGAGCGCTAACAGTCTTACTTATGACAAAAGTATGGCACACCTGAAGCCATCTTGATTGGAATAAATTGGTAACACTTAAAACATTTAATTTACAAAGGAACAAAATGAGGGGGTTCATTTTGCCATAGAAATTATGATTAGTTCTGCAGAAAGAAAAATTAGGGCACATTTTGACTTCTCAAATCCTCTTCTATTTCATAAACAAATTCTGACATGCAGACTGAAACATGCACTTTGAATACCAGCAGCAGACTTCCCTGGTGAGCAGTAGTTTTACTACAGTGATCTAATGAGCAACTAGAGTGCTAACATTCAGAATTTATGGCAGATGTATGACACATCTGAATGCCTTCTTGATGGAACCAAAATAAAAAACTGAAAGTATTCCCACTGAGGAGACTGCAGTAAATGAGGAAATTAGGAAACTTCATAACAAATAAATCTCCCAAGAGGGCCACCAGAGACAAAAGAGCCCAAATGTAGCCCAAATATCACCCAGATGTAGCCCAAGTATAGCCTAATGACAGACTGTCCCAGAGTGTTCTTAAGAACAACTAGAGCGCTTACTGTCTTACTTATGACAAAAGTATGGCACACCTGAAGCCATCTTGATTAGAATAAACTGGTAACACTTAAAACATTTAATTTAAAAGGAACACAATGAGGGGGTTCATTTTGCCATAGAAATTATGATTAGTGCTGAAGAAAGAAAAATTAGGGCACCTTTTGAGTGACTTCTCAAATCCTCTTCTATTTCATAAAAAACTTCTGATATGCAGACTGAAACATGCACTTTTAATACCAGCAGCAGACTTCCGTGGTGAGCAGTAGCTTTACTACAGTGATCTAATGAGCAACTAGAGTGCTAACATTCAGAATTTATGGCAAATGTGTGACATATCTGAATACCTTCTTGATGGAATCAAAGTAAAAAACTGAAAGCATTTCCTACTGAGGAGACTGCAGTAAATGAGGAAATTAGGAAACTTCATAACAAATAAATCTCCCAAGATGGCCACCAGACACAAAAGAGACTAAATGCAGCACAGATATCACCCAGATGTAGCCCACATGTAGCCCAATGACAGAAGTGTGCAAAACACTTATTTTTGGTGTATTTGCAGTTTTATATAGTGCAGACTTGTCAGGTATTGGAATGCTTTACATGAGCATTGGTTACATCACACAAGATCAAATTCATTTTGGTTGTAGACATGGGGAGATTAAGTGATTTGACCACAATCACAGAATGTTGAGCTGAAGCAGAAACTCCAACCTGGTTCCCCAGTTGCAAAGTCTGCAGCTCTGGAAGTAACACCACATCCTCTTGCCAAGGTGCAACATTTAATCAAGTGGTCAACTGGATAAAAAAAACATAAAGATTACAAATAATTTAAAAGTTCTTTGTTGTTATTTGAAAACTCAGAAAATATGTCCTCATTTTAGTTTTTTAGAGCACTAACCATAATTTTGATGCAAATAAGACCCTCTCATATATGTAATTTCTAAAGGAAATACTCTAGGTAGTACAGTTTTGATTACATCAAGATGACGTCAGGCGTTCCACACTTTTGTAATAAATATAGAATGTTAGCAATCTAGTTGTTCATTGGGATACTGTTGAGAGGCAGAGGCCAGGGGCACGGACTCTGAAAATTGAAGGCAGGTAGGAGAGTGCAGAGGCAACAATTTGACCACACTGGGCAGGCAGGAAGGGCAGTGGCAGCACAACAGACTATGGAGGGCAGTGGAAAGGGGGCAGGGGCAACAAACCAACAATACAGGACTGGCAAGAGAGGCTGTGGCAATATAATAGACCATTGTGGGCAGAAGGAAGAGGCAGTGGTAGTACAACCATACATGCCAACAGACCCGTTTCAGCCAGGAAACGTCCAATGTTTTTAAGCTCAAATGGGCTTTATTTGATCTGTCTCCTGTCTACAAACTGCTCTTTTTCAATGTAACTCAAAGGGGAAAATCAAAACCCCAGTTTTTTTTCAAAATCTCCCTCTTACCAAGTTCAAAATGTTCGCAAGTATGGTACATTGAATCATGGTAGGCAGGAGGAATTGGGGTAGGGACATGGACTCGGATAACAGAGGACAGGAGGGCCATGGAGAGGTGCACCAAACTGACCCTACAGGGCAGGCATCAGGGTTTGCAGCAGCAGAATACACCACACAGCGCATGCGGGACGGTAGTGCAGCACAACAATCCATAGAAAGCAATAGGGAGGGGACAGGACCATGCACATGGACAACAGAGAACATATGGGAAAGAGGCAATGGTAGCTAGCTGACCATAATGGACAGACAGGAGAGAAAGCTGCAGCATAACAGATCATAAAGGGCAGGAGGGACGGATCAGGGGCCTTACAATGGAACAAACAAGCCAGGAGGGAGGGAATAGGGGGTCTGCACATGGAAACAGAGGGCTGGGGGCAAGGTGGCAGGGCAGGAGCAGCAAGATGACCATGGAGGTCAGGCAGGATTGGCACTAGAAACAAGGCACACCATGGAGAGCAACAATGAGACTATGGTGGCATACATACAGACCATGGAGGGAAGGTGGGAGGGGGTCAGGGGCAGCTAGCTGACCACACAGGGAAGGTGGGAGGGGCCATGGCAGCACAGAAGACCATGCATGGCAAGCGGGAGGGTTAGTGGCAGCACAATGGCTATGATGGGCAAGAAGGAGGGTGCAGGGGCATGCACAAAGGACCATGCAGGATAGAAGGGAGGGTCAGGGCCTGGGCACAGACAAGAGAGTTCAGGGGAAGGGGCCTCAAAACAGACCGCGCGGGGCAGGCAGGAGGAGCAGTTGCAGCACAACAGATCAGGGAGGGCAGAAGGGTGTGGCAGTAAAATGGACCATGGAGGACAAGAGGAAGGGGATATGGGCATGGCATGTGGACAGGCAGGATGGAGGTGGCAGGGACAGGTTACAGTTATCTGACAATGCTAGGCAGGTGGGAGGGGAGTGGCAGCTCAACAGAACACTCAGAGTAGATAGGAGTGGCAGGTCGATGGAACATAGTGGGCAAAAAGGATGGAGCAGGGGCATGCACAAAGACATCGGAGGGCAGGGGGAAGGAGAATAGGGGCAGCAAGCTAATCACAGAGGCTAAGCAGGAGGTCAATGATGGGCCATAGAATTGGGCAATGGAGGGCAGGAGGAGTGGACTGGTACATCATGCTAAATGGAGGGCAGTGGCAGCACATCAGACCATGCATGGCAGGAGGGAGGAGGCTAGTCCATGGATTCAGACAACAGAGGATAGGGAGGAGGTGGATGGGGCAGCAAGCTAACTGTTCAGAGAAGGTGGGTATTAGGAACTTTATTGTTTTTAAAATGTGTGTCTGTGCGAACTACTTAAAATATGAACAAGTATGCAGCATAATCTCACTTTTATTCAGGAAGAAGAGGACGTTTGTGACTGTGACTCCGGGCTCACTTGGCAGAAACACCCCCTGACCTTCCACCCCCATCGCAAAATGTAATGCCCGTGAAAAGGGTAGGTGGACGCAGTGTTATATAGAACATAGTCCTGAGAGCACGATTGAAAATGAAAACTAGATGTAGTATATGGTATAAACTATGCACCAAAAAGTGTGATATAAGATGAACGGGGGCGTGAAATTTAATATGCAATACATTGTGCGCAATGACAGATTCATTGGAGAGCGCGAGATAGCACAGGCACTAGCGCGTGCTATGCGATATGCGCCTTGGAGTGTAATATGCACAGGGCAGTGTTGTGTAACATAACTAGTCTCTAAAGTTGTAATATAAAATATGTGCTTGGGAGTGTAACGTTGCATATGCACTGTGACAAAAAAGATATGGATCCCAGATTGTAATATGTGTGGCATAGCGCTGTGCGTTATAACATACACATCGAGGAAGGCACGTTAGATGGGGCAATATAACCCGTGCGAAGGCAAGTGTGGCATGACATATTCACGGGGTGATGTTACAGTGCACATGGACTAGAGAGCGTCATAGCATACGCACTATCTGGTGGAATACAACACAGAGGTGTGAGGCAATCGGCGGGCACTGGTGGGTGTAACACAGCATTGGGCTCAGCCAGGAGCACGCTGTGACTCTCAAGTGAGGTTCATCTCCTTTCCAGAGAGTAAAATAGAAAGTATTACACATCCGGCGGTGGATGTGTTTTTTATTAACCGTGAGGGGGGTTTCTTGCATAGTTTGGTCGAATTTTTGTCGAATCCCCTTTGAATGGCTTGGTGTGCGTGTATATTAAATGTGCCCGTCAATAGCTACCCATGTTTGTATAAATAAATGACAAGGGTGTCTACTTGGAGAGTACCCACCGGCGGGGGCGCCAGGATTAGGTACGGTAGGGCGTCAGACACGTCAGAGCTTCACAAGCTGTATAAATACATTCCATGTAGATTCATTCTATGCATAGTCGCCTTTTAATGAATATCACGCAAATCGTCATGGTGATAGGTACATACGGTTTGTCCAGCATGTCCTAGGTGTTTCTATAAATATATATATTTTTAAAATAATAAAAAACAAAGGCCGGCCCTGGGGGATGGGGTCCCCGGAGCCATAAGTGGCCTGAGGAGGCGAATTGAAATTAAAAAAAGGCCATGACCCGGGGGTTGGGGTCCCCGGGGCCGATTAAGGCCTTGGGAGGGCCAAATTTATTTTTTTCAACAAAAAGATTAGGGTGCAGGCCCTGGGGGATGGGGTCCCCAGGGCCAGTAAATTAGAAAAAGAAGGCGGGCCACACAGCCCTCCTTCTTAAAAAAATAAAATAAATAAAAGACAGGCATCGCGCTGGAGGCCACGCCCCCTCCTTAAAGCACTTTGCAAACGTGCCCCCTGGCCAGTTGTAAGTTGGGGAATGAATTCCCCTTCAATACTGAGGGTCCCTGAGGGCCAACTAGCCCAACAGGTATCTCCAGTGTGCTCCAGGGAGCTGCGTTGCAGACAGGTGTTCTGAGGCCATGCCCCTTTTTACACCTCTATGCAACGCAGCTCTGTGGCGCTTACTGGCGGTACCTAGTGGGCATATTTGACCCTAGGGACCCTTAGGATTCAAGGGGACTTAATCTCTCAACTTAGAACGGCCACAGGGCGCGTTTACACAGTGGTGAAGGGAGGGGACAAGGCCTGAGGTGACGTGTGCAAACACGCCGTGTGACGCGTTTTAAGTTGGGGAAATAATTCCCCTTCAATCATCAGTGATGTCATGAGTGATGTCACTGACCATGTCATGAGTGATGTAATAAGTGACATCATCAGCAGTGCATTGCGGGCGCGCGAGTTATAGTTAGCTGAACTAACTATAACGGGGGAATTTCAATGGTTTTGTACGAGTGAAAAGTCCAGCTAACTATAACGCCCCTGAAACCTATGTTTTTTTCAGTGAATTTCTAAGGTTTTTTAAATGCTAATTCCTAACTATAACGTGCCTGAAACCTATGGTTTTTTCAGTGAATATTTTATATATATATATATATATATTATCTACTGGCGGTCGCCAGTAAATAGTTATAGTTAGGACCGAGTTTCCATAGGAAATCTCAAAATTCTATTTTGAATAACTTTGGCGCCGGTTGACGAATCCTCGCGAAATTTTCAAAACAAATGGGGCGCTCCGTTCAGCTCCTACCCTGAAAGTCTCGGGGTGATTCGTCAAGCGGGGGCCGAGAAAAAGGGGGGGTCCCAAAACGCGTTTTCCCCATGTATTTTTCCATAGGACCTTTTGTCGCAGCTACAGCCCGAACGGCTGAACAGAATTACTTGAAATTTGGCAGAGAGGTAGTCCTCAGGTCAGGGAAGTGCCTTTTGCAGGTCTGGTGTAAATTTGTTCAGTATTTCCTGAGAAAATAGCATTTAAAACCATATAAATATCTATATGCGCGCACCGTGCGCGCACCGTGCGCGCACCGTGCGCGCACGGTGACGTGCGCGGGCGCAATTCTGATTGGTTGTTAGATGTCAGTAAACATTCGAATCGGTCGAAATCAGGAAGTGTCAGCCGCCATTTTGTCTCTTGCAGTCTGAGGCAGTGAAAAACAAAGGTGGAGAACGTGAAAAGGGGGCAGGGTGGACAGTTCCTGACCCCCTAGCCTGTGTCAGGGGGTCACTGAAGGACCCCCCAGGGTGGAAAAAAACTTTTTTTAATTTTTTTGAAACAGCGCGAGGTGCGCGCACTGTACGCACACGGCACGCTCAACGCATTGTGGGCATTTAGTGCGCGAAGCGCATCGAACGCCCACAGCGCACGCATGGTGCGCGCACGGTGAAAAACCTGGAAAAAAAAATTAATAAATACATAACTTAGCATTTAAAAAACCATACAAATTCACTTAAAAAACCATGGGTTTCACACATGTTATAGTTAGGAATTAGCATTTAAAAAACCTTGCAAATTCACTTAAAAAACCATAGGTTTCACACATGTTATAGTTAGCTGGACATTTCCCTCGTAAAAATACAATGAAATTCCCCCGTTATAGTTAGTGCAGGCAACTATAACTCACGCGACCGCAATCCTCTGCTGATGATGTCAGATATTACATCACTGATGACATATGTGTCTTTCTGAAAGATAAATATTTGTAATATATGTATAGCTAAAGATTAATGGAAGAAGACATGGGTAAATAGGTGTCTAAATACAGTGATGTAATATCTGACATCATCAGCAGAGGATTGCGATCACGTGAGTTATAGTTGCCTGCACTAACTATAACGGGGGAATTTCATTGGTTTTTTACGAGGGAAATGTCCAGCTAACTATAACATGTGTGAAACCTATGGTTTTTTAAGTGAATATATATATATATAAATATATTTATTTTTATTTTTTCTCAATAATGAAGATACTGCCGTGAAACTAACGGCATTCAGAAGAGGAGAAACGAATGGATTATAAGGACGCTGGACCTCTAATCGCCGACGAGAAAGTGACGTGGATTCTGAGTTGCTGACCCGGGAACTGCAGCACCGACTTGCCGGTGAATGAGCTCCGTTGTTCTATATTACCAGCATTAATCGAGTCCCAGTCCCGAGGATAAATGCTGTATTTGCAGACCCCCTGTTTTTCAACATACAGAACTGTGCCAAACAAGAACTTTTTCAAAATGTCAAGCCTACGAGAGAGGGAAGAAGCAGCAATGGATATTTTTAAACAAGGGATAGAGGTTAAAAAGTCGCAGTCGAAACCGATGCAGTTGCAAGCTCCTCTCCAACTAACCTTGTGATCTTGTTCCAATCATTAGAGAAGGCGCAAGAAAGAGAACTGCGTAAAAGGTGGGAAGCCACCTCATTACAAAGATATATAGATTGCAACAGAATACCAAGGGGCCTTTGTATTTGTACAGTCCCATCGTATGAAAACCCTGACCCACAGCTCCTTAAAGAATGGGCAGAGCATACCACGGAATCTGCAAATGGAATGGTAAAAATATTAATTAAATACGCATGGAGTGACCCTGAGAAGTTCCTAACTGAAATTAAAAGACTAGGGGCCATATGTAGGTAGCCAAATACCGGTCGATAACGGCCGAAATTCGGTAAATATCCCGTTACCGACCGGTATTTAGGCATTTGAGTTGTAGGAGGCATGATTTAAGGATTCGGTAATTTACCGAATCGGTAAGGGATCGGTAAAATACCGAATCGATAAAATACAGATTCGGTAAATTACTGAATCCTTAAATCCTTAAATCATATGTAGGGAGCACTCAAGTGAGTGAATTTCAGTATTAAGGATTCGGTATTTATCACCAACTACAGGTTGATGATAAATAACGAATACCTTTCAAAAAGCTATATTTTGCTGATTTAAAAGTGCCATGTGGCAGACATACATGCCCTTAGGGCATGTATGTGCACCACATGTGCACACATGCACGATTCAGGGGTGCAACAGGGTGTCAATGTGACACCCTGCCACCCATGAATATCCTCCATAGAGGAGGGAGACACCAATGTTGATGACTGCCTAGAAGGGGCTGGCATAAAACCATGAGTGGCCGCAGCAACTTCAAAAGAAAGTCGTGAACAATTCCGCAGACCCCATTTGACGCAATTGATGTATTTAATGAAGCGGTCATTATTGACCTAAAAAACTTGGCCAAACAAAATACTTCTCAAAATCGGGACTATAACCTCTCAAGAAGACAATTGGAGGCATTGAAATCCCTGAAAGAAGATACTAACATAGAAATCAAACCCTCAGACAAAGGGGGCAACATGGTCATCTTTAATAAAGACCACTATCATAAAGTGGCCATGAGACAATTGGACGATAGGGAGTGCTATAGTCCAATACAAAGGAAGGAATATGGGACATGTATCAATGTATATCATCGACTACTGCAAGACAGGCGTAATGATGGGATGTTGGGACAAGATGAGTATTTATTTCTGCACTGCGAAACACCAATTGTACACACCTTCTACCATCTGCCTAAAATTCATAAAGATCCAAACATTCCACCAGGTAGGCCAACCGTAGCCTCTATTGGCAGTCTCTTAGAAAATACAGCAATATACATTGATTCCTTTTTAGCACCCCTAGCCAGGAACCTTGCTTCGTACGTCCAGGACACCCAGGACTTCTTGAGACTGATTGAAGGCATCACGTGGGACAAAGATATGCTCCTTATTACCCTAGACATAAGCTTGTACACGTGTATCAAATATACAGATGGATTAAAAGCTATAGAATGGTTCCTCAGCAAGAGACAACTGAAATTTTGGAAGCATAATAAGATGCTTTTAGGCATGATCACCTTTTGCTTAAATAATAACATCTTTACTTTTGCAGGTCAACTCTACTAACAGCAACGCGGGTCCGCGATGGGCACGTGCTTCGCCCCCAGCTATGGGAATCTATTTGTGGGCTGGTGGGAGAAGCGCGTGGTCTGGGGGAAGTGAATCACCTTTGGATCGAGAAGATAACTTTGTGGGCAAGGTATATAGATTACCTTTTTGTTGTTTGGCGGAGCAGCTGCTCCTCGGCTAAGGAGTATGTTGCCTCGCTAAATAACAATGAATTAAATCTCAAATTCATGAGTTATATCAGTCACATCTCTGTAACCTATTTAGACCTGGAAGTATATATTGAAATTAAAACTTTATTGACCCTTCTGTACAGAAAACCGACAGCGGGCAATGCGGTCTTACACGCAGGAAGCCATCACCCGATAAGCCTCATAAAAAACATACCATTTGGGGAGCTATTATGTCTTAAACGTAACTGCACCACGATGCAGAGCTATAGACAAGCTAAAGAAGAGGCCCTGCAATGGTTTAAAGAGAGAGGCTATACCATTGCAGATTTACAACAGGCATAAAATAGGGTGGAAAAGTCAATAGAGTAGATTTACTGGTAGCTAAGGGACCTAGTAAATCCACACAAGAAGGTCCAGTAAGAATGATAACTAGCTACAACGAAAAATCAAGCAGTATTCTACAGATCTTTAAAAAGAACTGGCATACCCTGCAGACAAATAATATCCTAAAGAAGAACCTTCCAGTATGCCCACTGATAACATGTAAACGATGTCCCTCAGTGGGAGATCATCTGATCTATAGTCACTTTAATGTAACCCCCCAAGGTCTTAAATCGTTTGAGCATTGCTGGTTTCTTTCAGTGCAAACGATGTAAGGCCTACAAACAAAGCAGTAAAACACCAACTATCCGGGCAGACCAGGGGACTCTAGGCCTGTCCATACGATCAAAAAAATCCTGAACTGCAACTCAGAATTTAGGGTCTACTGCTTGACATGCCCATGCCTAAAACGATACATCGGTAGCATGATCAATCCTACAAAGAAACGCATCCTTGAGCACATGCATGCCATTTCAAAAAAAGATATGACCTACCTGTTGCTCGTCATTTTGAAAAATTCCATCAGAGCAACAGGGATCTCCTAAAATTCTATTGCATAGATCAGATGGAAAAACAAGAGAGAGGAGGAGATAGGGTGTGAAAGCTTCGGATTTTGGAATCAAAATACATCATAGATGATCTCCAAACAAAAGCTCCGACAGGGCTTGACAATGATGAGGAAATGTAGGTGCATTTAGAGTAAATGATGAAAATGATTGAATTATTTTCCATGTGCAATTCAGTTTTGAAACATCTTTACTCTGGACACCACAATCCCAACAGGCTTGACTTTTTGAATGCCCATTCAGGGCACAATTATGAAAGCAAATAGATGATGCTGACATTCGGTTTATACAAAAAAAGATAGAAATTTGTTTTAGCATAATATCCCAAATTTATGAGGAATGCTGATATTTTAAGAATTTGGAAACAACTTATTAATGTATATACAGGAATTAACTTGGTACATAGATAGAACCATATATTAAGGTTTTAGCAGAATTGTCTATATTTTTTAGAACGCTAAATCTTCTATTTATGTGTACATATGAATTGAATTGTCAACTAGTCAGATTTGCAACTATGTCGTTTTTTAATAATGCACAGCACTACGCACTTTGGTTATAGCACTTTTTGTACATAGCACGTTTTTAGGTGGCCGCCATTAATTTTAATATTGAAAGTTGCTTAGGGCCAACTTTTATGTTTCGTGATAAAACACGTCATGTATGGTGATTTTAAATACTCTTGTGAAACGCTAAGGAAACTGACATTGAGGAAGCCATAAGGCGAAACGCGTCTGTCAGGGGGGGTCTGCACAATAAAGCATTCAGCTAAAAAATCTATCCGTGTGTGCTCTCCGACTTTGGTTGCTGAAGTGTCTGCCTGGTTCATGGAATATATATATATATGAACAAATCCCTCGTAAAACAAGGATTGACGACGCCGTGTTCTGGCCAAATTTTCTTTATTAAGCTGGTAAGGTGCGTTTCGCCTGTCCTGCAGGCTTGTTCACCAACAACTTTTCATTTGAATTCAACCATTTTAAATAACGTGATCGCACTGTGTCACATAACATGACTACCACCCCAGTGTATTGAAAGAAAGACTGGTAGTTTTTACACATTTGCATAAAGCGTACTCATTATTACAGCTTAGCATTCATACAAATTCTTGTTATAAAAAATTGTTGTTATAAAAAAGCATTAGTATGCTGTGAATGTTCCTCTCATAAAAGCTATGAATACACATTTTCCCAAGCTTATTGCTTAAATTCAGATGCCACTCGACGTCTAGGTTCCTAGCCCACTACTGCAATCTTGTGTGGTGTAACTTGCGGGGAGAACTTTGCATGATCGCAATTAATTAACATTGCGAGTCAGCAATATTGCCCTATTTCTTGAACTCTAATATCCAAGAGTTTCGGGTTGCATTGAATGCTGGGAAAACTTTAAGGAACAAAATACCAATTACAGCTCAGACCCAAGTGGGTCCCTTGCCATATACGCTAGACTTGTCCACTCATTAATGTTGTAATAAATAAGTATCACGCCCAAGTGGGCAATTATCATTTTATACAATAGATACCAATCTTCAAATTACTGCGCTATAAACCCGGTGACACAAATAGTTAACAAAACAAAACGTTTAAAAACAGATTCAAGGAGACTGCCTACTTTTCCTACATAATTACATCAAAGGAAAAATTACAGATGTGTAATCAAATCTTCTTTAATATTTAATCCCATTGGGGTGCGTGTATTGAATTCCAAGATGTAACACGATTCAAGTTTTCTAAGCTTTTTTTCTCGATTTCCACCTCAGACATGCTGTGGAATGCCAATTATTACAAAGTATGATAGGCCTGTTGCATTTTTATCATGGTGTGAATTAAAGTGGCGCCACTGGATAGTTTCCATCCCCATTTTGATTTGCTCTTAGATGTTGCAGCACACTTTTATGTACAGGGGGGATCGTGCTGCCTACGTACCTCAAGCCTCAAGGGCACTGCAGCACGTAGACAGCATAATCTGTTTTGCAGGAAAAATAACCTTTGATCTTTTTCTCTCTTTTAGAGAGGCCTAGTGTGTATGATGAGGTGTTTTTACCATACCCACAGGCCTTACACTTGGTACATTTCATGAAGCCCTCTTTTCATTTTCAGTCAGGTACCTGCACTGTTGCTTGGATGTTTCTTAGATATCATGTTGCTGACTAGCATTTGCTTGAAAGAGCATACTTTTCTAAAAGTTATTGCAGGTTTTTTCTGCACCAGTTTCCCTAACAGCAGATCATTGCGTATCAGGTGCCAGTGCTTGGAGAGAATGTTTCTCACCTTCCCATGTTGGCGGCTGAAGGAGGTGACCATTCAGACTTGATTCCCTTTGGCTTGTTTATCATTACTCTGACTTTTATTAAAGAGAATATCCTCTCTGGATCTTTTCTTTGCTTTCTTAATGGCAGATCGCACATTCTCGTCTGAGTACCCTCTAGCTTTAAAACAAGTTCTCAAGAAATCAAGTACTCTTTCTAAGACGTCCTGTTCGCTGCAATTGTGTATTGTCCTCAAGCGTTCTCCATAGGGAATGCTTCTTATCAAATTATAGGGATGGAAACTTGTTGCGTGTAGCAACGTGTTCCCTGCTGTAGGTTTCCTATACATCATAGTGTGCAACTTAGAGTCTTTTACATAAATGGTTAGATCCAGAAAATTGACAGAGGTACTACTAATGGTGCTTGTGAATTTAAGATTTAAATCATTCACCTGCGGGCGTGGCTTGGCGGCGAACCAAGATGGCCGCGAGCTAAGGACTCTCCGTAACAACCCCCTTCCCTAACGTCAATCCGACACCCACATCCGAATCCTACGGTCAGAATTGGTAAACGGAATTCCCGCGGATTCCAACAAGATCAAAACCGGGGCAATCGAGGAGCACAAACCAAAGTTACGGCCGTCTCCACTCTCGGCCTGTGATCCAGAATAAGCCGGGGTCTAGAGTGCCCGGCACACCCCGCATCGGTGTCTCCTCGGCGGCCGGAGCTCGGCACTCTACCCGGTGGGGCGCCCGTGGCCCGCTCAGCCAGGAAACAACAGCTGTTCTCCGCGGTGAGTACCAAAGCTGCGGAGTGGGACCTTCTCCCCCCCCCTCCCCGTGCAAGTCATGGAGTGCAATTATAGACGGTAGAGAGCTGGGGGCAGGCGGGGAGGTGGATGAGGAGGCCGGCGATATAATTGCTCCTGCACCCGGCATAGAGAGGCGAGGCCCCCGGGGCATCAGACACATGCTGCACTGTGCTTGAAAATGACATGGTCCCCCTCCCCAGACAAGGTATAAGAGATGATGCGGAGCCCCCCCTGGGAATAATGGTGGCAGCCTGCATGGAGAATGAAAACACTTCCGGGGGATGCCCTCCACGTCTGCCCCTACACCGAATATAACCGCTGCATTTCCCAGTTACGGGCGGAGAGAGGCAAGATCGGTTGGGTGAGGCGCGAGGGCGTTCAGGAGTGGAGCACCTCACAGCTACAGGACACCACCTTGCAGTGTATTTCGCCGGGGCGCAGCGCTAGGTGAAGGATAGTTCCCACTTGAGCCCGAGGTTCGGCGGCCCCCCTGGGCCCGACCCCGACCATTCCTGGAGGTCCGCCTGGGTGCCCCCCCCTAGAGTTGCCCAGCACCCACAGCGACTTGCCGCACCAGCGCCTTTGGGACCTGGAGGAATAGAGGACCCGGAGTGACAGGACCCGCCAGTGTATGCGATGCCGTAAACACACTCCTGGCACCGGAAGACAACCCCAAGTGCGGCACCACAGCGGTCCGCATCAATTCCGTCGAGATGTCGAATGCGAGGGGAACAAAGCCGGTCCAAAATAATAAATTGGACAGATACATAATAAATTGGACAGATACACCTGCCTGAAAACAGGCCCGGCCAAACAGCCCCCGCCCAAAGTAGCGCCGGAGCCTGCTTCGGACACCCCGGAACACACCCTGAAAGATGTACTTGACGCAATTGGTGGGATCCGCACATCTCTGGAGCAGAGAATGGACGCGATCTCCTCAGAGGTCATGTTGATCAGGGCAGATCTAGCCACGAACAGGGAGAAAGTTAAACAATTCGAAGTAACAGCGGCAAGTCTTGTGGAGGATACCAACCAGCTACAAATTGAAGTGCGAGAACTGCAGGCATTTCGGAAAATTGCTAAAGGATAACTGGATGACTACGAATGCCGCAGTAGGCGCAATAACGTACGCATCCTTGGTGTACCCGAAAAAGCGGAAGGACAAGCGACAGACCTATTCGTGGAAAACCTAATCACCAACCATCTTCAACCAAAAGGTCTATCCAATATCTTTGTCGTTGAAAGGGCCCACCGGGTCCTGGGGGGCCGTCCGACTCCAGGAGCCCCTCCTCGTCCTATACTGGCCAGACTCTTGAACTATCGAGACAGAGACCTGATATTGCAGACGGCCAGGGTTGCACCACCCCTCCGACTAGAGAACTCGGAGGTCAGCTTCTTCCCGGACTTCACACAGGTGGTACAGAGGCAGCGTAGATCCCCTTTTTGGGGGTCAAAAAACAACTGAGAGACAGGGGCCTTAAATATGCCATGTTGTTTCCGGCTCGCTTCCGGGTGGAGGCCGAGGGACGGACCAGATTCTTTGATGCTCCTGAAGATGCTTCCGAATGGCTTGATGGCCTAAAAGACTCAACGGCACGCAGCTCCCAAAGAGACTAGGAGGTACCTGGGCCTCGGCCCCCTGTTGATTTGTGTGTTGGAGTGTGGGCGACATCCCCTGGGGTGCCGGACTCTCGGTGCTGAACTGGGTAGGGTGTGTGACACCGATCATAATTTCTGGATCAACCGACCTAGGATGAACATTTCCATGGCATCAAGGGAGGGGGGGAAGGAGAGTATATTCCCCTAGTTTCTCCACTTAGTTCAAGTATAGGGCGACAGGCACTCTGCATAGCTGTGATCATGGGCAGTTCGGAGCCCGTAGTGCAGGGGAGCTGGGAGGGGAGGAGTTGGGAGGGGTTTAGTTACAGTTTTTGGGTTTTAGGGAATCGTCAAGGCATCACATTCCGACAACGTAGGATTTATGATAACACGTAAATACACGTGTACTCAATGGGATAAAGAGTTTAAGATGTTGAACTGGAACGTAAATGGATTGGGGGACAAGGTTAAGAGAACCGTGGTACTACAACACATCAAGAGATATGCCCCCGAAGTGGTGCTGCTACAAGAGACACACTTGGTGGGGAACACATGTAAAGCTCTCAACAGGTGGGGATACAGCCTTGTGGCACACTCAGGCTTTACCTTGGGATGGAGGGGGGTGGGGATACTGCTCAGGAACACCTTTCCCCTGACGGTCAAGTCCACCTGGGTAGACACGGGGGGAGATATGTAGGCATCACAGGGCAATGGGAGTGGAAGGTACTGACTCTAATGTCGGTCTATGTCCCGCCGGGCCTTCAGGAACTTGCCTTTAAGGACCTTGGCGCCATTTTGTTAACAGTGCCAGAGGGACTTCTTCTGGTGGGAGGGGATTTGAATGTAGTAGTTGATGGCACCAAAGATAGGAGTCCCCCAAGAGTACTCTGTGCGTCCAACAGTTGGCTACCGGACTTTCTGGGGGCTATGGGATTACAGGATCTATGGCGCTCGTTTCATCCGACTACCACCCAATTTACCTACTACTCAGGCGCACATGCCAGCCAGTCATGTATTGATCACTTGCTGGCCCCCTCAGACCACCTAGCACATATACGGGAGATCAGACACTATATTTTTTAGAAAATCTGGGCTCGGTGAGCTCTCATCGGACACTATAGGAAGCATTCAAGACAGTGGTTAGGGGCTAGGCTCTTTCCCATATAGCGGGGGTGAGGAAGGAAATGTCAAGGAGGTGGAAGCACTAGAATCGGAGATCCTCCGACTGAAGAAGGAACTGGCAGAGGGATCTAACCCAGACTCCCTACACGCCCTCCACCTAAAATAAGACAGCTACAAGGCCTTGGTGACGGATAGAGCCAAAGCGCTGGGAAGAGAGACTCTAGGAAGGATATATGATCAAGGGGATAAGGCCGGGAAGTGGATGTATGATTTAACAACTACTACTTTAACAAGGAATTCCTAAACCACGAATGCTAAACCATGACCATTTCCAAACCACAACATTTTTAACAACTACTTCCTAAACAACGAAAATGATTCTATTTGCTCATTTCCTGAATATACCGTTCACAGATAATGTAAAAACGAAACCATCCAATTACACAAAATACAACAGCTTGAACAGATGAACGCTGTGCAAAGAATACAAAGCTGTGATATTTAAAAGGGATTTAAAAGCCTCGCTCACATGCAGCCTTTTGCTCTGAAACAGAAAGGATAGAAAATCAAATGCCCGCATCTCCTTTTTTTTTGTAGGCGATCTCTCTCCCGAGTTTTGGTGCTCATTTCGCTGACAGCCTTTGACAATTACGAGCTTGGTGGGTAGCTCTCTTCGTGGGTGAGTCCTTGAACAGAGAAAACAGCCTCTTTGCGGGGTTGTCTGCCGGGGAGATGGCGATGCAAGGAGAAACTTTGAACATACCCCAGTGTCCGCATAGAAGCGCAGAGCAGAGATTTTCAACGCCATATATTTAAATAAATACACATACGTTGCATATATTTGTCTTCGAGGTGACATGGTCCATAGATTTCTTAGTGACTCTTTAGGAGATGATTGTGCAAAACCCTTGTTTGTTTGCTTTTTTCTTATGTTCCCCAGATTTCTACGTCCAGTGGGGACAGTGCCGGCTTCGTACAACGTACTGCTTTTATTTCAATTTCTTTTCCTTTCTCAGTGTCACCCCTGGGGAAAAGGCTTTTCCGTAATTTTCCTTTTTTTTTGTTATGCTTGATGGAATACACCAGGCTCCAGCGTTCATTTTGGGATTCCTATTGTTACGAAAAATAATAACAAAAATAAACAGAACAATTTCTTTTCCTCTGTCAGTGTCACCACTTGGGGAAAGGCTTTTCCTTAATTTTGCTTTTTCTTTTGTTATGCTTGACGGAATGCACCAGGCTCGTTCTATTTGGGATTCCCATGGTTATGAAAAATAACAAAAATAAACATAACAATGCTGCCATCTAGTGGCCAGTGAGTTTGTGGTTCAGGAAAGTCGTTGTTCATGTAAATCGTGGTTAATGATGTCGTGGTTCATAGAAAGGTCGTTGTTGTGGATTCGTTGTTCAGGTCAGTCGTTGTAAAGGCTTCGTTATTAAATCTGCTTCCCCCGGGAAGTTGATCGCTTGGCTAGACAGTCAAAAGCTAGCTAGCAGACTAGTTCCAGAACTCACTGACAAAGCTGGCCATACGATTACAGACCCCCAAGACATTGCTAACACATTTGCGGCCCACTTCGAACAGGTCTATTCCTCACAGACCCGATGCACACAGCAAGACTCCCTAGATCTCCTACGAGATATCACCTTACCTAAACTATCAGCATCAGAATTGGAGTATTTGGAAGGGGTATTCACATCAGATGAGATGGCGCAGGCAATTAAGGGGCTTCGGTCGGGGCTTCCCGATCAAACTATACAAACTAGGGACGGATATCATTGCCCCCCACCTGTGTAAAATGTTTGCAGAGAGTAAAGAACTCGGGTAGCTGCCTCGGGACCAGAGGATAGCTACTTTAGTAATGATTCACAAAGAAGGCAAGCCCCGAACAACCTGTTCCTCCTACAGACCAATCTCCCTACTTAATGCCGAACCTAAAATCTTAGGCAAACTCCTGTCCAACAGGCCGATCAAAGTCATTAATAACTTAGTACATCCTGACCAATCTGGCTTCATGCCCCAGCGTAATACAGCGTTAAACCTCCGCAGGGTACACGGAGTGAGTGATTGTTCAACACAACTGTGACACCATAAGCATCACATAGCTAAAGGAGGTGGTGACAGCACTGTAGGGATAGAAGCAGGCACGGACAGAGGGGGACCTTGCATGCAGGAGGTCCCAGAATTCAGATAACAAGGTCTGGCATCTCGAAGCATCTTCAAGCCAGTGAGCGAACTTTGGTGCCAGTCTGCGACCCCAACACATGGCCACCCTACGCCGAGGACGAGCAGCATTGCGATCAGGCGGCGGGAAGCGTCAGGGCAAAATTTAATAAATCCCAACAGACACAATGGCGGTTCGGGCTAAACCAGTGCGGAGGTAATCTCAGAGATGTTAGCACAAACCGCCAGCCAGAAATCTGATACCTTAGGGCACAGCCACGCAAGATGAGTGAAATCCGCGGCAGGGGCAGAGCAACTCATGCATCTATCGTTAGGAATGAGTCCCAAGTTATGCAGCTGAACAGGAGTGCGATATAGTCTATGCAGGTATTTGAAATGTATGAAATGAAGATGGTAGTTGGGAGATAGTTTCTTCGTCAGGTTTTAGCAATAGAGCTAATCAGCATGAGCAATGTCCATGCCCAAATCTTTGCCCCATGCCGCGTGTGCACGGTCCGTGGAGATGGAGGTGGTCGACAACGTAAGGGCGTATAGTTTAGTTACCAACTTACGGGAGTGGAAGATGTATATATAAAGTCGAGAGCAGGCATCGATGGTGGAATTTACGGAAACGTTGGACGCAGCTCCTTGCAGATAGCCGCAGCTGATAAAAGAGCAGTGTGTCCAGCGGACCAGAAGAAGCAGGAAGAGAATAAAATGTAATTCTGGGGTTCAGATCCGCCAGGGTCAACAGCCCTAAGCGAGAAGCATGTTTAGACATGCAAGTTGGTTGGAGAGAAGGAAAAGCAGGATGACGTACAATCGGCAGAGTATTAGCCGATAACGTCGGAACATTGGAAAGACGGCACAGTCCAACCAGGCCCAGCGTAGGGTCTCGACCGTGTCCACCTCGGCACATGGGCGACTCGCCGGGGCAAACAGGGCAGTGGTCAGCGGCCATGGAGTTGCAATGTCGGCTTCAACAGCGACGTGCAGCTGATAGGGAGTGGGGTGAATCCAGAAATGTAAAAAACTGGCCTGGGCCCTCAAGGCATAAAGTTTAAAATTGGGAGCGCCCATACCACCAACCAACATAGGGAGAATGAGGATGTCATTTGCAATCCTGGGCTGTTTGCCAGCCCAGACCAGAGGAGTTATCAAAGAACGAAGTTTACGAAAGAAATGGGCAGTGAGAGGTATCAGGATATTCAAAAAGAGATAGAGGAATTTCGGGAGGACCACCATCTTGGCGATGGCTATGCGACCAGCCAGGGACAGAGTCAGTTCCAGTGGCGTATTCTAGACTCAATCCAGTCCACCGCGCGCCCAAAGTTGGCCCTCCAGAGGTCATCCAAGTCCCTACCCAGCCAAATACCTAGGTAACAGGTGGGGCCAGAGGCCCATACAAAGGGAAAATCCGGTGTGAAAGGCTGGGTGGCATCAGCAAGAGGGAACAACACTGATTTACTCCAGTTCACCTGTATGCCGGACAATCCACCGATTCATATTATCTCACGCACAAGGGGGCTGAGATTGTCTTGGGGATGGCGGACATACAACGTAACATCATCGGCATACATGGAGACCAAGAGAGCGCGGGCTGAGAAGCCGATACCCCTCTGAGTATGGTGTTGCCGAAGCCTGGCCGCAAGAGGTTCCATTGCAATAGCAAATAGCATAGGAGATAACGGGCACCCTTGTCGAGTGCCACGTTCAATTAAAAGGGGATCTGATACCTGACTGTTGATCCGAAGACGGGCGGAGAGGCGGGTGTAGAGGAGAGATATCTTACAAATAAAAATGTTACTAAAGCTAAGGCACGGTAAAAGACAAAACAGAAAAGGCCACTCCAGTGTATCAAATGCCTTGGTGGCATCGAGTAGTGCAGCCACCGTGGGAAGGTTAGGGTTGATTTGATGGAGGACCGAAAAAATAGTCCGAAGGTTATGCGAGGTGGCGCGGCCAGGAATGAAACCGGACTGATCAGGGAGGGCGATAAGGAGCATAAGAAGGAGAAGGCGGGAAGCCAATAACTTAGCGAAAATCTTGTTATCGACATTAATTAGAGAGAGGGGGTGGTAGGAATCGTGGCATTCAACGGATTTGTCCGGCTTGAGGAGCAGTGTTAACATCGCCTCGCGGAGGGACTGCGGGAAAAGGCCATTGTCAAAGGAATCATTATACATGGCGGCCAGATGCGGCACTAGAAGAGAGGCAAAAGTCTTATTGAACGAGGCGGGTAGGCCACTGGGTAGACTATGCCGCAAGTATCTCATCCTTAGAAAAGGGCTCATCTAAGACTTTACGATGGTAGTCCTCGAGCCAAACCAACGCGATAGTTTCAAAATATTGTTCGAAATCCTCACGTGAGGGGGGGAGCCGGCGGTGTAGAGTTGCGAGTAGTAGTCCATAAAACGAGCCTGGATTTCGTCCGGGGAGGTGGTTCTGGTGGGGCCACCATCTCAGAGAGCCACAATGTACGATGAAGCACGGGGGGTGGAGGAGGTTGGCCAGGGTCTTACCGGGCCGATTCCCTTCCTCGAAGTGACGAGCAAGGGCCTCTCTGCCGAGAAACGAGAGTTCCCTATGGGCCTCCTCAGCGAATTAAAAATGCTTTTCGCGCAACCGCGCGAGGGTCTCATCCCTGGGGTGGGCCGCATGAGCGGCGTCCAGAGTCTTAATCTCCAATTCTAGCTGGTCCAATGAGGCACGGATGGAACAAAGGACACCAGCTTGTTTCGAGATACACTCACCACGTATTACCGTCTTGAAGCCTTCCCACAGGATGGACGCTGAGTCCACAGAACCGACATTTAAATCGAAGTAATTGGTGATCGCTGTTTGGATCTCGTCACAGAAGAGGGAGTCACGGAGAGCCTTCGGGGAAAGCTGTCATGTGAAAGCGCACGGTGGGGAATGAGGAAGGCGAAGACAAATCTGGACTGGCGCATGATCTGAGAAAGTGCGTGCCATATGACTAGCGGAAGTGAGCCAGTAGAGGACATCCGGTGAAGTAATCCATAAATCAATGCGGGACCAGCAGCCCCAAGCACTGGTGACGCAAGTGCCCTCACGGACCTCGGGTCACATGTGCTGCCAGGCATCATTTAACGAGTTGTCAGAGAGTATGGACCAAAGTAGAGCAGTGGAGCGAGGATGAGATGAGTGGGGGCCTGAGCGATCCAGGGCGGCGGAAAGTGTAGAATTAAAATTCCCCCCCCCCAGATAAGGGCAGCCGGGCCCAGGGATGAAATGAGGTGCCATATGTGAGTGAAAAGATCCGGGTCGTCCGAATTAGGGCCATACACAGCAGCAATCATCATGGGCTGGGACGCTAGAGAACCATGCAGAATCACATACCGTCCTTAAGGGTCCGTAAGTACCTGAGTAGTATGCCTGGGGAGCCCTCTTCGAATCAGAATGGACACTCCCCTAGAATAGAAGGAATAAAAAGAAGAGTGCGATTCGCCCCAGTGGCGCGACTGAAGTCTAGAGGAGTTCGCAGGCAACAGGTGAGTTTCCTGAAGGAGGCAAATGTCGACCTTGTGACGGTGCAAGTGTGAGTGAATGAGCCTGACTTTACGGTGATCATTAAGACCACGGACATTTCGGGTCCAGCATATGGTGTCAGTCATGTTTTGCCAGAGCTGGGTGAAAATAGGACGCAGAGCAGGAGGCCAGAACGCAGAAACAGCCAGTGTAGTTGCTGGGACCAGCAGGACTAGACCAGGAGGAAAGCAGGGCAGTCGCCTGAAGCAAATAGTGGGGCCGGCTAGTTGCTTGCATTTCTAGAGAGCCCAACCTTGGGGAGAACACCCAGTGCGCAAAGAACAAAAGAGGAGGGGAGACAGTGCCAGTCAGGAGGAGGAGGATGTCGTGAACAGTCATGCTACAGTGAACATGCCTAGCGATGAAGTGATGCATTCTGATATGGAGCGGAAGATGAGGACACGGAAACAACAGGATCCCCAGAGAATTATAAAGAAAACCCGTAGGAAAACCCCCAACCCGACCCGACCCAACCCACCGCACAAAATGCAATCTGGAAACCAGTTCCTAGCAAGTCAATAAAATACAGAGTGCAGTTGACTGCAGTCCCAAAGACACAACCACCCACCCAACCAACCCACCCAAGCGACCCAAGAAATAGCACCAGAAAACCCAATACCCCCGCACCCACTCCAACCCCCCAATCAGGCTGAGAAACCACCCCTGCCCATCCCAGGAACCCACAACTTGGAAGAGGGGAAACAACGTTCAGAAAAGGAATTATCCCGTGAGGGCATGGCAGAGCTCAGCGTACACCCCGACAGTCAAGCAGGGTGGCCAAGCTGTGAGGACAACAGAGAGCATACATGTCAGAATTAACCAGTGAGACACAATTGAGCAATCATTATCACTGAGGTGGTCGGTTGTAGCGAGCTGAGAGCCAGATGGTGACGAGCGGGATGACTTATCAAGTTTTTGGGCAAATGTGAGGGCATCTCTGGGATCGGGAAACATGATTGTTTTTGCGCCCTGGCGGACTCTCAACTTTGCTGGGTATGACAGTGAGTAAGCGACATTATGTTTTTGGTTAGCTGGGAGGAATCCACTGCGAGCAGCCTGGACAGCCAGAGTATAGTCTGGGAAAAATTAGAGCAAATTTCCTTGATGGTTAATTTTTCCCTTGTCTCGTGCTGCACAGAGGATGGCATCTCGATCCCTGAAATTTTGTATTTTTGCAATAATGGGGCGAGGAGGTAATCTGGGACCAGGGCGTGGACCAAGGGAGTGGTGGGCGCGCTCAACAGTGAAGACTGAAGAGACAATGTCGCCAAACAGTTCCCTGACTAGCTGCTCCACGAAATCCTCCGTGCGGGAAATATTGGTGGACTCAGGGACTCTCGTAATGTGAAGATTGCTCTGACGGGAGCGCGCCTCCAAATCCTCATTTTTATTTCAGATAATGTCCAGTATTTTGTCCATCTGCAAGAGTTTCTGACGATCCTGGGTGGTGGCATCCTCAATGTCCGAGATCCTGGACTCAGCATGAAGGAGGCGATTGTCGTGGGAGTCCACGCGGGCCTTGACCGAGTCCAGGTGTGCGGAGAGTTGGTCAAGTTGGGCAACAAATCCAGTGACCGTGGACTTAACTTCGAGCATAATCGCCTTAAGGTCATCATCACGAGCGGGAGGAGCCTCCATGTTGGCCGCGGGTTCGCCCCTGTCCGGTCCCGCACCGTCCTAGAGGGTAGATCTGCGCTGGTCAAATGCGATTTTGGGCTGCTAAGGGTCAGTCCGCCCATGGCCATCGGACTCAGGCAGAAGGCGGCACCAGGAGGCATAATGACTGAAGAGGGGACCAGGAGGGCAGCGGCAGAGGGCACGGCAGACGGGTCACCACTGCACAGCCAGAACAGTCAAGGTAGAAGAGTTAGCAGAGACCCCAGCACCAAGATCCAGTCATGGCCAACCACAGCCGGCAGCAGACAGAGGGTGGCGGCAAAGGAAAGTGGCTGATGGTACAGGCACCAGGGTGGCAGCGCAGCAGGGAGACACAGGAATGGTACGGCGCCATAATCCAGAGCCGGAAAGGATCGCGAGGGAGCACACTGATTAGAAACTCAAGGCAGTCCACTTCACAGCATGAGGTCAGCTCCCCAGGGCCGATGACGACAGGGCTGGGCCGGCGGCAGAAGGGAGAGCACGCATAGGTGAGCGCCTCACACGGCACCCAAGGCCAAGGCAGTAATGCAGAAGCCGCCAGAGTGAGAGGAGAGCCTAGTGTGAGGAGAGCTGTCAGCTGGCCCAAGTGAGCAGGGTGACGCCATGATGCAGCTCTGTTAAGGTAAGCTCACAATGGTGGGCCAGGAGACACGCCGAGGCACCAGGTAGCGGGAGCAGGGCAGACCCCTGGGTCCAAAGCAGATCCGGACTGGGGCAGAGCGTGATCCCCAAAAAACCAGGTGCAGCAACCGCTGTGGCCCCGGGCCAGACAAGTCCGGGAGCCGAGGATAACACCAGGCACCAGAGGCAAAGATTATGAGGCGGGGCAGTGCGGTCCATGGAGGTAGGCGACAGGGAGTGCGTGTGGGCTTAAGGCACACCAGCCCACCTCATCGTCCGCCAGCAGATCGTTTGGAGCAAAGCCGGGCCGGGCCGCGGCAGTGAAAGTACAGTCCAATGCAGAGAACAGCAGACGCTGGGGCCCAGGGTCCGGCGCGCCCAGGGAGCGGGATGGGCATCCGGTGCTGGAGGCTGGGAGCAGCGAGGCAGTAGCGCACCGGGCCAGTGGAGGAAGCGGCCGGGACGCAGACACTCACAGGGCACCCCGTGCAGGTCAGCAGAGCAGCGGCCAGGAGCACGCGCCGAGCCGAGACCACCGCGGCGGGGAGACGCAGGGGGTGCACCGCTCCCATCACCAGGCCCAGGCCTCAACGACAGACAGAGGAGTTGCCAGAAGGGAAACAACAAGGCATCAGGAGTCGCAGAAGGCCCGGGCTGGGCGGTGCAGCTCACAGACCCCCAGCCCCTTCAAAGATAGCCTCGGCAGCAGCGGCACTCACCGGATCCAGCAGCACAGGGGTCTCCGGCGTCCTCCAGGCAATGCAGATCCACCCAGGCGACCAGCAAGGAGACAGGAAGAGGAGGGCCGGGCCGGGCCTACCTCGAGGAGTGGGCCCAGCGCAGCGATCGGGCTGCAGATCTGAGCCTGCCCACGTCGCCAGGGGACAGGAACAGCACCGATCAACACCCCAGGTAAAGCAGAGTTGGGAACCTCTGATTGTTAGCAGTAGTATAGCTGTCTTCTGCAGTATTGTGTCGGATTATTAGCTTGTCCACTTAAAGTGCAGCCATCTTGCAGCCAGCCAAGCCACGACCACGTGATTTTAACATAATTGCATCGATTGTTCAATTGTTTGTGTGCTTCATTAAAATAGCTAACCTTGTCCCACAACACAACATTCACCCCTTTATCCGCATTGCCCACAATGCAGTTACTGTTCGAACAGTAACTGCATTGTGCGCAATGCGGATAAAGGTGGGAATGCTGTGTTGTGGGACAAGGCTAGCTATCTTAATGAAGCACACAAACAATTGAACAATCGAAGCAATTATGTTAAAATCACTGTAATAACCATGCATTCAAGTTTTAGATTGTACAATGAGCAACTGCATGAGTGGTACATCCAGTGCTTAATCACAAAAAAATTGACAATCCTGTGGTACCAGTATTTTACTTAATACCGAAAGTTCATAAAAGCCTTGTCAATCCCCCAAGACGCCACATCATTTCCGCAATTGGGGGTGCTTTTGAAAATACTTCCAAATTCATTGATTCATTTCTTTGCCCTCTAGTGAAAGCACTCCCTTCCTATATTCAGGATACGGGAGACTTTTTAAAGAAAATGTATGATCTTCCTTGGGAACACGACCTGCTGCTGGTAACAATCGATGTCACCACTTTATATACCAGCATCAGGCATGAAGATGGCCTTAAAGCCACCAAGCATTTCCTTAGTAGCCGACCAATTAAACTATGGTCACACACTCAGATGTTGCTATCCATGATCTCCACGTGTTTGAAAAGTAACTATTTCCTCTTGAATGATGAGCTGTTCCATCAATTCTGCGGTACGGCAATTGGCACCTGCTTCGCCCCCAGCTATGCAAATTTGCATATGGGCTGGTGGGAGGAGCAGGTGGTCCAAGTGAACTATCAGGCAGAATGGGAGGAAAACGTGCTTCATTGGAGTCGAGACATCGACGACCTTTTCATTGTATGGAAAGGGACCGAAGATTCAGTTAAAAACTTTATTAAAAAATTGCAGGTGAATGATTTAAATCTTAAATTCACAAGTACCATTAGTAGTACCTCTGTCAATTTTCTGGATCTAACAATTTATGTCAAAGACTCTAAGTTGCACACTATGATGTATAGGAAACCTACAGCAGGGAACACGTTGCTACACGCAACAAGTTTCCATCCTTATAATTTGATAAGAAGCATTCCCTATGGAGAATGCTTGAGGACAATACGCAATTGCAGCGAACAGGACGTCTTAGAAAGAGAACTAGATTGCTTATGAACTTGTTTTAAAGTTAGAGGGTACTCAGAGAAGAATTTGCGATCTGCCATTAAGAAAGCAAAGAAAATATCCGGAGTGGATATTCTCTTTAATAAAAGTCAGAGTAATGATAAACAAGCCAAAGGGAATCAAGTCAGAATGATCACCTCCTTCAACCGCCAACATGGGAAGGCGAGGAACATTCTCTCCAAGCACTGGCACCTGAGACGCAATGATCCGCTGTTAGGGAATCTGGTGCTGAAAAAACCTGCAATAACTTTCAGAAAAGCACGCTCTTTCAAGCAAATGCTAGTCAGCAACATGATATCTAAGAAACATCCAAGCAACAGTGCAGTGACCTGGCTACAACAGAAAGAGGGCTTCATGAAATGTACCAAGTGTAAGGCCTGTGGGTATGGTAAAAAAAACTCATCATACGTACTAGGCCTCTCTAAAAGAGAGAAAAAGATCAAAGGTTATTTTTCCTGCAAAACAGATTATGCTGTCTACGTGCTGCAGTGCCCTTGTGGCTTGAGGTATGTATGCAGCACAATCCACCCTGTACATAAAAGGGTGCTGCAACATCTAAGAGCAATACGGAATGGGGATGGAAACTATCCAGTTTCGCGCCACTTTCATTCACACCATGATAAAAATGCAAAAGGCCTATCATACTTGGTAATAGATTGCATTCCACCGCATGTCCGAGGTGGAAATCGAGAAAAAAAGCTTAGAAAACTTGAATCGTGTTACATCTTGAAACTCAATACACGCACCCCGATGGGATTAAATATTGAAGAAGATTTGATTACACATCTGTAATTTTTCCTTATGGCGCTTTGATGTAATTATGTAGGAAAAGAAGGCAGCCTCCTTGAATCTGTTTTTAACCGTTTTATTTTGTTAACTATTTGTGTCACTGGGTTTATAGCACGGTAATTTGAAGATTGGTATCTGTTGTATAAAATGATAATTGCTCACTTGAGCGTGATACTTATTTATTACAACATTAATGAGTGGACAAGTCTAGCGTATATGGCAAGGCACCCACTTGGGAATGAGCTGTAATTGGTATTTTGTTCCTTAAAGGTTTCCTGGCATGCAATGCAATCCGAAACTCTTGGATATTGGAATTCAATAAATAGGGCAATATCGCTGAGTCGCAATGTTAATTAATTGCGTTCATGCAAAGTTCTCCCCGCAAGTTACACCACACACAATTGCAGTAGTGGGCTAGGAACCTAGACGTCGAGTGGCGTCTGAATTTAAGCAATAAGCTTGGGAAAATGTTTATTCATAGCTTTTATGAGAGGAACATTCACGGCATACTAATGCTTTTTTATAACAAGAATTTGTATGAATGCTTAGTTGTAATAACGAGTACGCTTTATGCAAATGTGTAAAAATGACCAGTCTTTCTTTCAATACACTGGGGTGGTAGTCATGTTATGTGACACGGTGCGATCACATTATTTAAAATGGTTGAATTCGAATGAAAAGTTGTTGGTGAACAAGCCTGCAGGACAGGCGAAACACATCTTACCAGCTGACTAAATAAAGAAAATTTGGCCTGAACATGGCGTTGTCAATCCTTGTTTTACGAGGGATTTGTTCATAAATATCAGACCTTGCTTGGGTGGCCCGCGTACGACGACGCACCCCATGATCTGGAGCAGCGGCAGCTGTAAACTAAGTACGGAGAGAATATATATATATATATATTCAATGAAAAAACCATAGGTTTCATGCACGTTATAATTAGGAATTAGCATTTAAAAAACCTTAGAAATTCACTGAAAAAAACATAGGTTTCAGGGGCGTTATAGTTAGCTGGACATTTCCCTCGTACAAAACCCTAGAAATTCCCCTGTTATAGTTAGTTCAGCTAACTATAACTCGCGCCCCCGCAATGCACTGCTGATGACGTCACATATTACATCACTCATGAAATGGTCAGTGACATCACTGATGACATCACTGATGGCATCTCAAATGACATCACTGCTGACATCACTGATGACATCATCCATGTGACAAATTAGTGCACCTTCTCACACCCTAATATAACCTTTGATACACCGACTCAAAATTTCAAACTGCCATTTTGACAACCATAGATACTCCAATACCAATAACTGCAAACCTACTCATTGACTTTTAGGTTTACATACATGTCCACTCACTCACCTGTACAGTCACTAATACTTACAGTCACTCTGTGCATTTATACACCTATATAGTCACTCACACACCGCCAATCATCCATTGAGGTACTGACACATCTAGTCAGTCATGCAAATAATTAATCACAGTCCAATTTACTCACCTATACAGTTAAACACACTCAAGTTCACTTACTCATAAAAATACTAACAAATTATGTGTCTTCCTGCAGAAAAACAAACAGCACATGACACAGATATCCTTGCACTATGGCGCATACAGCCACTCCCAAAATCACACACTCTCACATATAAATAGTTATATACTCTTACACACATATACACTGCATTTCACATATGTAGTTACTGACACATGTACAACTGAGATATACATTCAATCACTAACACACCCTTACATACAGTCACCCAACCATACAGTCCATCACAGATGCACTCTTAACCCCTTCAGTGCCACGCCCTTTCCCCCTCCTGTGCCGGGCGTTGCACTAGTGGGTGGGGTTCATGACGAGATAGTCTCGTCATGGGCACAGCGCAACCGTGCTCCATGACGAGACTATCTCGTCATGGGCACTGAAGAGGTTAAAACTATGCACCCATAGAATCACTCACACATCTAGTCACAGAGTTACACACCCCCTACCCACACAAACACTCAGGCACCCATACAGATACTCAGACAACCAATCAATAACCCATATAGACACTCATATAGCTATTCACAAAACCATGCAGCCACTTATACACCAACACACAGACACATACAGACATTCACACAGTTTAGTCACTAGTCTGCAGTAAGATACATTTAATGACTCACTTATAGAGTCAGTTACGCACCTAGAAAATCATCCATTCACACACTTGTACACCCACTTATTCTTCAACAGGCCTTTCCCTATATATATTAAACATATTAAAGCTGTTCAGAAACACATACTCAATGGATGATGTCATCAGTGATGTCATCAGTGATGTCATTTGAGATGTCATCAGTGAGGTCATCAGTGATGTCACTGACCATGTCATGAGTGATGTAATATGTGACGTCATCAGCAGTGCATTGCGGGGGCGCGATTTATAGTTAGCTGAACTAACTATAACAGGGGAATTTCTGGGTTTTGTACGAGGGAAATGTCCAGCTAACTATAACGCCCCTGAAACCTATGGTTTTTTCAGTGAATTTCTAAGGTTTTTTAAATGCTAATTCCTAACTATAACGTGCATGAAACCTATGGTTTTTTCAGTGAATTTCAAAGGTTTTTTAAATGCTAATTCCTATCTATATTTTATCTCTAAAGATATCATGAAAAGCATTCTTTTTTAAAAGTAGGGTGCACATTTGTTTTGTGGAAAAGCATCTTTGTGATTGGTTAAGAAAAAGCAGTTTCAACGTGGAGTACATATCATAGGATAAAATTTGCTCAGCTCAACCACACCTGCTACTTGCATTTGGAAGGCACTGTTCGAACTTAAAACAATCAGGAAGTTTTAACCTGCACGTGTCGTTAAATGTTCAAGAATATGTTGCAAAAAAATATTGTTAAGTTTTAAAAAATTGATGGACTTTTAACCTGCACGTGTTGTAGATTGTTCTAGAAAGTGTGTTGATAGAATACGTTGCACTTCTGACTTCTATGTGTTGTTGAATATTAAAAAAACGGTTCAGGTGGAAAATTAAAAAGAAACCAATAGAGAAGTTTTGAAACCTAAAAGAATCAAGGAACTATTCTAATTTATTCTTTACATGTATTTATGTGTGGAGCAACAAAATTATAGACACAACAACACCAGGAAGAGGAAGAAGCAGGGAGTGGGGGGAGGGGGGTGATGGGCAGAATGGCACACATGCACAATTAAGTACAACACACATATAGACTAACAATGGCCAAAATGAAATACACCAACAAGGAGCACAAGTCACACAACCCACCAACATCACACCACTGAACGAGCATAGAAGTGAAAACCACGCTGCATTCATACAGGATGTGTACAAAGGCCAGTCGTTAGTGTTGTGGGATGTCTGCGACCGTGGTCATCATGGATGAGATGCCCAGCATGTTGCACATGGTCAAGTTCACTGTGTGTTATGTTGCCAAACAGCTGCTCCTCCCTCCCACGAGCCCCCACACTTTTGTACGGTACGCTGTTGTATCTCGTGCACTCGTACGGCACACCATTGAAATGCCTATTTGCGCATGTCCTACTACATTCCAACTACACCATCACAGTGCCGTTTGGAGGTGGTGCATGCCACTTTACAACATCGACTGCTGCGGCTCTTGTAGCAGGCCACACCAGAACACAACACAACTTCCTGTACACGGACATGTCCAAGACACCCCGTTCCCCTTGCCGGATAGGCACACCCCTGCACTGACCTGTGAACCCCAGACCAGAACACGCCAGTTGTGCATGCAGGAGGATGCGTGCGTAGCTACACATCCAGGCTCACTGCCAACGCTGAGGTGACAGCACACTGTGATGTTGCAGGGCTCGTGCCTATCATGCTAAGACAATGACCACAGGGACACACTTGCTAAGATGTGGGTTTGGGGGGCATTGGCGGTCCTGCAGTTGTTGAGATGAGTCTTCTGGCCCTCATGGGTATCCCTGTATCATGCTCATTGACTCTATGGCACCTGTGGGTGTTCTGGTGTGGCTCTTGGCTGTGTTCCCTTTCATGGTGCAGGTAGTTGTCCTGCTTAACACCAGCAGAAAGCAGGTGTAAAATCCCTGGTGCTAACGTGTCTTATCGCGAGAATTTGTTTCGCATTGCAATTGGTGTGAAAGTTGTGATGTGATTTTTTTCGTGTGCAGAACAATACACGAACTCTGCAGTATATCTCGTCAAGATCCAGCACCTGACGCACTATTTCCAATCAATATAAATACAATGAGATTTCTTAATAGATTTTGTGTGTACACTGTAAGTGCAGCCAATACCTCAGTGCAATTCAATACAGGATTTTAGTATTTAGAATAACTCGGAAAGGTGCACCTCGTGTCTTTTTGCACGGGAACGGCTAGTCTCCATTTTATTATCAGCACTTTAACGGAAGTAAAGTTGAGATAAATCTAACACACTATTCAGAAGTTGGGGCAAACTGCAGATATCACCAGTATTCCAGCGATAAGTGCCCCAAAATTTAACACCATGGTAGACTCCATCAAATAACAGTAATAAGAACAAGAAAGAGTCACACAGCAGTTAAGAGAACAACCAAAAACATTATTAATTTTTTTTTCAAACTTTATTTTTTATAATCATAAATATGTAAATGATAAACTATTTTAAAACGTTATTTTTTTATTAACATATATATGAACGATAAACTAATAAACAAAATGTATCAACAATAATACAAAACAACAAGGCGGAACACTCCTGTGGGGACCATGGATGTCGACTACAGACCTGAAAAATCAGAAAGGTTGTTAAAAAAAAACCAACATGCTATTCTCAACAAAATACCACAAGAAACAAATCACAGATATATAAAATGCATACAGCTAACAAAATTTTATAAGTTTAACTTACAAACACTGTAAATGTTGCCGCTTTAAAATATTTACCGAATCTGAGGAAAACTTTTTGCAGAAGGCACCACGCCCACAACGTTTTTCTTCAGTGGTGAGGAAATGTTTTACTTTTCCCAAGGGGCAAACAAAGACCAATGCCACCTTGGTCACATGCAAGATTTGCAAAAGAGTTCTGTCACGAGGGGATCCTAACAAGAAATATTCGTACGGCACGGCAAGTATGATGAAACCCCTAAGGACCCTTCATCCGAACAATCTTGCACGAGAAGAGTGCAAACAGATGAGAAACACTCCTGTTCTGTATCTGTAAAAAAGAATCACAAATAAATGTATTTTAATAACTTTCAAAATTATACTATTCCATTACTGTACAAACACATTTTATATAAATACTGACTAAGAAACTATGTCCCTGAACCACAAGTGTGACGATGGTTAAAACACTACATGCATAGTGCATACTACTTTGAAGCAGTTCATGCCCTAAAGCCAACCTCACTAAAACTCTACATGCTAACTGACTAAATGATTACAGTACTATAAGGAGACACACTGGGTGAGTGACAGGGTGTTTGCTAGAAGAGTATGAATACTAACTAGGGAATTGAAGGTGTGAAACACAACTGTGTAGGTGATTAGAGGACTGCATCCATACTGCATAGGCATTTAAAGCAGTCCATGTGCTAAGGCCTGGCTCACTGCATGACTACTTGGGTACTGACTGAATGATTAGAGTACAGCAAGGAGAGTGCCTAGGTGAATTTATAAGTGCTAGGCTTTTTGCACAGGGAATGGATTAGTACTTGGTACTGAATGGGTCACTAGAGGAGTGCAAAGGCAGTGACAAGATGTTTGCTGGACTGTATGGATACTGACTAGGAAATTGAAAGTGTGAAAGACAAGTGTCTAGGTGGTTAGAAGACTTCATGCATAGTGGATAGGGGTTTGAAGCAGTCCATGTGCTAAGGCATGGCTCAGTGCATGAATACTTAGGCACTGACGGAATGATTAGAGTACTGCAAAGATAGTATCTTGGTGAATTTATAAGTGTTTGAGTTTTCGCGCAGTGAATGGATTAGTACATGATGCTGAATAGGTCACTAGAAGACTGCAAAGGGAGTGACAGGGTGTTTCCTGGAAGCGTATGGATACTGACTAGGGAATTGAAGGTGTGAAAGACAATTGTGTAGGTGGTTAGAGGACTGCATGCATAGTGGATAGGGGTTTGAAGCAGTCCATATACTAAGGCCTGGGTCACTGGATGAGTCCTTGGGTACTGACTGAATGATTAGAGTACTGCAAGGAGAGTGCCTGGGTGAATTTATTAGGGTTTGGCGCAGTGAATGCATTAGTATGTGATGCTGAATGGGTCGCTAGAGGAGTGCAACGGGAGTGACATGGTGTTTGCTGGAAGTGAATGGATACTGACTGGGGAATTGAAGGTGTGAAAGACAAGTGTGTAGGTGCTTAGAGGACTGCATGCATAGTGCATAGGGGTTTGAAGAAGTCCATGTGCTAAAACCTGGCTCAGTGCATGAATACTTAGGCAGTGACTGAATCATTAGAGTACTGGAAAGAGAGTGTCTTGGTGAATTTATAAGTGTTTGGGTTTTGGCACAGTGTATGGATTAGTACATGCTCTTGAATGGGTCTCTAGAGGACTTCAAAGGAAGTGACAGGGTGTTTCCTGGATGTGTATGGATACTGACTAGGGAATTAAAGGTGTAAAAGACAAGTGTATAGTATGTTAGAACACTACATGCATACTGCATAGACATTTGAAGCAATCTATTTGGTACTTAGAAACTGACTAAATAATCAGACTACTTCTAGGACAGTGCTTAGGTAAAACTTTTAAATTTGCAGTTCTGCCACAGTGAACAGAATAGTACATGGTACTGTGCCTTAGTGTCAAACCCTGACTCATTTTATCAATGCATAAGCAAAGACTAGCTTCTAATGCTACTAAAACTTGACAACTTGACAGGTTTTAAAAGAGTTATCTGCAAAAAAATACACAATGTTACCAAATGCTTCTCTCACAGTGCTTCCCAAATGCACACAGACTCACAGTGTGATTCTAGACAACAACCACTATACCTAGGAGTTTACCAAAAATCATTCACTACTGTGGAAGTGGTAAGGGAACTGCACACAATCTTCATATTTCAGGACTGCACTTTTGTGTCAAAGCCTGACTCATTTAATCAAAGCATAAGCAAAGACTGGCTTCTAATGCTACTAAAACTTGACAACATGACCGGTTTTAAAACAGTTATCTGTCAGCAAATACACGATGTTACCAAATGCTTCTCTCACAATCCTTACCCAAATGCACACAGACTCACAGTGTGATTTTAGACAAGCAACACTATACTAGGAGTTTACCAAAACTCATTCACTAGTCTAGAAGAGTTAATGGTACTGCACACAATCTACATATTTAAGTACAACACATCCGTGTCAAAGCATGACTCATTTAATCAATGCATAAGCAAAGACTGGATTCTAATGCTACTAAAACTTCACAACATGACAGGTTTTAAAACAGTTATCTGTCAGCAAATACATGATGTTACCAAATGCTTCTCTGACAGTGATCCCAAATACACACTAACTCATAGTGTGATTCTAGACAAGCACCACTATCCCTAGGAGTTTACCAAAACTCATTCACTACAGTGCAAGTGGTAAGGGAACTGCACACAATCTACATATTTCACAACTGCAATTTACTGTCAATGCCTGACTCATTTAATGAAAGCATAAGCCATAACTGTCTTCTAATGCTACTAAAACTTGACAACATGACATGTTTTAAAACAGTTATCTGTCAGCAAATACACGATGTTACCAAACACTTCTCTCACAGTGGTTCCCAAATGCACACAGACTCACAGTGTGATTCTAGACAAACAACACTATCCCTAGCAGCTTACCAAAACTCATTCACTACAGTGGAAGTGGTAAGGGAACTGCACACAATCTACATATTTCACGACTGCACTTTAGTGTCAATGCCTGACTCATTTAATCAATGACTGGCTTCTAATGCTACTAAAACTTGACAACATGACAGGTTTTAAAATAGTTATCTGTCAGCAAATACACGATGTTACCAAATGCTTCTCTCACAGTGGTTCCCAAATGCACACAGACTCACGGTGTGATTCTAGACAACAACCACTATACCTAGGAGTTTACCAAAAATCATTCACTACTGTGGAAGTGGTAAGGAAACTGCACAAAATCTTCATATTTCAGGACTGCACTTTTGTGTCAAAGCCTGACTCATTTAATCACAGCATAAGCAAAGACTGGCTTCTAATGCTACTAAAACTTGACAACCTGACTGGTGTTAAAACAGTTATCTGTCAGCAAATACACGATGTTACCAAATGCTTCTCTCACAATCTTTACCCAAATGCACACAGACTCACAGTGTGATTTTAGACAATCAACACCATCCTAGGAGTTTACCAAAACTCATTCACTAGTCTAGAAGAATTAATGGTACTGAACACAATCTACATATTTAAGTACAGCACATCAGTGTCAAAGCATGACTTATTTAATCAACGCATAAGCAAAGACTGGATTCTAATGCTACTAAAACTTCACAATATGACAGGTTTAAAAAAAGTTCTCTGTCAGCAAATACATGATGTCACCAAATGCTTCTCTCACATTGGTTCCCAAATGCACACAGACTCACAGTGTGATTCTAGACAAGCACCACTATCCCTAGGAGTTTACCAAAACTCATTCACTAGTCTAGAAGAATTAATGGTACTGAACACAATCTACATATTTAAGTACAGCACATCAGTGTCAAAGCATGACTTATTTAATCAACGCATAAGCAAAGACTGGATTCTAATGCTACTAAAACTTCACAATATGACAGGTTTAAAAAAAGTTCTCTGTCAGCAAATACATGATGTCACCAAATGCTTCTCTCACATTGGTTCCCAAATGCACACAGACTCACAGTGTGATTCTAGACAAGCACCACTATCCCTAGGAGTTTACCAAAACTCATTCACTACAGTGCCAGTGGTAAGGGAACTGCACACAATCTACATATTTCAGGACTGCACTTTTCTGTCAAAGCTTGACTCATTTAATCAAATCATAAATCATAACTGTCTTCTAATGCTACTAAAACTTCCCAACATGACAGGTTAAAACAGTTTACACAATGTTACCAAATGCTTCTCTCACAATGGTTCCCAAATGCACACAGACTCACTGTGTGATTCTAGACAAACAACACTATCCCTTGCACTATACCAAAACACATTTCTTCATTTATAAGTAGTACTACATTTTAGTATAGAAACATAACATAACTCATTTCACAAATTCATAAACAATGACTGGTTTCTAATTCTACCAAAATATAAAAACAGCACAGCTATCTGTCTGCAAACACATGAAAAACACAAATGCTTATCACAGAATGGTTTCTACATGCACACACACTGTCAATAAGATTGTAGAGAAAAAAAGTACTCCCTACACTTTAGCAGGAGAAATACGATAGGATGCGCGCACCGTGCGCGCATTTTGCCGTTTTTTTGTTTTTAAAAGGGGGCCCCAGGGGGTCCTTCTGGGACCCCCTAAGCACCTCTGGAGGGTCAGAGTATTTCCACTCTGCCCCCTTTATATGTTTTACACACTTATTCCCCTTGCTTCTTCAGCCTCGCTTCTACCGAGGCAGGAAATGGCCGCCAACAGTTCCTGGTTTCGAATGTAGAGAGATACTCGACAGCCAATTAGCATTCAGCGCGCGATCGGGAGGGTGCACGCTCGGTTCGGGGAGGGTGCGCTTACGGTGCGGGTAGGGTGCGCCAATCCTCCGCGGCCATAGATATTTATGTACTTTTAACTCTAATTTTCTCAGCAACTAATGAACGGATTCACACCATATATGCAAAAGGCACAAGTCTGAACTGAGGACTACCTCTTTGCCAAATTTGGTGTCATTCCGTTCAGCGGTTCGGGCTGTAGCTGCGAAAACAGATCCTATGGGAAATTGCATGGGGAAAACGTGTTTTGGGACCCCCCTTTTTTCTCGGCCCCCGCTTGACGAATTACCACGAAACTTTCAGGGTAGGAGCGGAACTGGCCAAAAGTTTGGAAAATTTCACGAGGATTCATCAATCGGCGCCGGACTTATTGGGAATAGAATGTTGCAGATTTCCTATGGAAAATAGGTCCTAACTATAACTATCTACTGCCTTCAATATTCAGTAGTATAATCGTGTATGAGGAGCACAGATTAAAATTAAATAAAAAAATCAGGTTGAATTAAGCATTCTTTTTTTCTGTACTGAAAACCTGGCTAGGGACATCTGGCCTCCACTCAGGCAGAGCTCTCTCATTTCCGAGTTACATGTGTAAGTAGTTGATTCAGTCCAGGTTTTTCTTTCCATCCTGGGAATTGTATCCCAGTTAATTCTCTATGCCAGAGGGATAGTACCAGATCATGCCTTTTGAGCTTAAGAATTCTCCCAAGACTTTTCAGCAACTGGTGGATTATGCTGTCTCAGGGCTGGAAGAGTTCTGTATGGCCTACCTTGACAACAGTTCTATCTTTAGCAATTCATGTGAGGACCACTTGAGACACCACCATGATAGAGGGAGCAACATTGAGCATTAAGACTACTAAGTGCCAGGTGTGGCAGTACTCTGTACTCTACACTGGACATCAGATAGATAATGGGATTGTCCACACATTGGATTCCGAGATCCAGTTGTGTTGAAGCGAAAGACAGTTACCTGTCAGACGCAAGATAGATCCTTCTTAGGACTCACCAGTTATTGCAGGAAAGTTGTTGCCAATTATCCGATAACAGTTGCATGATTAATAGCCCTAACCTTCTTAGGACTCACCAGTTATTGCAGGAAAGTTGTTGCCAATTATCCGATAACAGTTGCATGATTAATAGCCCTAACATTAAAAAAGCAGCCTAAAAAAGTGATTTGGCCTGCAAAGTGTCAGAAGGCCTTCGATGACCTGGAGACAGTGCTATATACTGCACCTGTTTTGTAGGTACCTGAATATGGCCATCCCTTGATTGTGCAGACTGACCCTTCAGATAAAGAAGATGAAGCAGTATTGGCTCAACGTGAGGACAAGGGGAAAATGTGTTTATTGACAGTTATGAGTTGCAACCTACTTTCCATCGAATAGAAATGGGAGGCCATTGAAAAAGAGCGTGTTGCGATAGTGTGGTCTTTCAGGAGGTTACAGCCTTTTTTGTGGTATGAGAACTGTGGTTCAAATAGATCACAAACCTCTCATTCTGTTACTGGAAATGAAGGGCGAGGATCCCATGTTGCTCAGATGATGTATCTCAATTCATGGCCTCTGTTTCACAGTGGAGCACTGGACAGGATTGAACTGTAGGAAAATAGATGGTCTTTCTCACTGGTTTTCATGATCTGTCAACCAGACTTCTGCAATTGTGGAGTAAAGTTCCATGTATTCTAGTCTGTGATTCACACATGCTCTTCAGCCCTATATTTATTTACTCCTGGCAGCTGCAGTCCAGTAGAAAGTGCAGACTTTATGTGATGTTCCCTCAGCTGTGGGAGACCGACTGTCAAGCAGACACTAGTCCTGGTCATACAGTAGTCATCAGAGGGCTCTGCAGAACACTCCTTCCATGGTCATGACCAACTTGAAACTGTGGGGTGTTTTGAATCCCAAGTTTATGAACATATTCTAGACTGGGGAAGTGGATCCACCGTCTGAGATTTTAGAACTGGCTTGGGTTGGTTCTCCTTCAAATTTTAGTTCCAATCTTTTCTCGGGACACAGAGTTTTGGCAAAATGATGTCTCTTGCAGCAGGTAGCAATGGGGCTGGCTCCAAGCAGGAGCACCCAAAATAGGAGCACAATGAAGTGTGAGTTATCTGCAGCCATCCAGATACAGCAACCAGAGACAGAGAGAAGTGCAAGCCAGATCTAGAAATGTCTTCACCTTCAACAACAGAAATTACAGTCCCACTCCTCAACCCCCACCATCTACCAAATGAAAGTGCTCAGGAAAAACTAATAAGCAACCCTTTGCTAAAAACACTGTCATGGTAGTTCTAAAGGGAGTCCAAGACTAAATCCTCTTCACTTAGGTGTCTGAGCCTCCACCTTCATACCACAGCTATTCAGGCAATAAATTTTGACTGTTTGAGAAAAGCTGTCTACATCCTCCATCTTGTTCCAAGCTAAACCAGGGACAGCCTGTATCCCACTGGCCATATTACACAGTCTCACAACACATAGAGTCCTCTTCCCATGCATGTGCTGTACATGCAATGCACACACACACGCAGTCCTCGTGCACGTGGGACAGCAGCACTAGATTCTAGGTTTTACATGAAAATGGCACTTTACTGAAGGGAAGTCAATGGATTGCACCCACTCATGGCAGTAGGCCTTTTCCATCGTAGCATGCAGGATCAGCAACAACATAGTTGCATAAAAAATCAGCACCCCAAGGCTGCTCCAATTTAGGAAAGACACACCTCTTTGAAGAACTCTACATCATAATGCAATTACAGTTCACAAAACAGTTCCCTCTCCTGTCACTCATAGACTTTAACCCTGTACAGCTCTCCGCTGCCTTTTGGCTATGTTTTCTTATAGCAATACTACATGCTTACATACATACATACATACATGCATACATACATACAGACATAAACAATGACACGAGAAAAAGTTCTGGTCACCCTGTAATTCCAAAAAAGACAGTACACTGTCACCACTGCCTAATGTGATACACCCAGAATATTGCCAGTAGTCCAATAGTCCACTGCCTAGTAAAAGGGCATACTTTGCCTCGCATTGTAAGGGACAGGCCTGGCCCTCTGTGGACACACTAGACTAGTGTGACCCGAGAGATAAAAATAAAAGTCCAAATACCATTTTCACTTGCGGTAGGGCACTCAGGGCAGAGGTAGATGTCCTTTTACAAAGCAAATGACATTCCGTTCTCAACACTTCCAACTTCACTCACCTTACAAACTGCTTAAATTGTTGGAGTATTGCTCCTTCATGGGAAAGAGATAGACATGAAGAACAAAAGCAGAATCAGTAGTGCAAAATGAGATACATAAAAAAGTTAGTCACTTGTTTTAAAAACATATCAGAATCAGTTTAAATTAATCATAATTAAAAAGGATTGTAGCTCAGATTGAGTAGCAATATGCAGAGATTATTTTGTGTAATGAATTATGGACAAAACATAAACATGCTGATATAAATATATACATTCTGTTCATCACTGTTCATTATAGGAAAACAGATCAGAAGAACAAAAGCCAGTTCTCATGTTTTAGTTGTTTGAACTGCAGCTGTAATTATGATCTGTGGCCTGCTTTTCACATTTGTTATTGACACCAGGCATCATGACAGCACAACTCAATTACAATAACGTATTACCGCTGAAGAGCGATATCATTTTCATAATACAGTAATAAAAAAATGTGAGACTGGTTTTTATACAGTAATTGCATGCTTCCATCTATTATAAAACTAATAAAAGCGTAAAAGTAATAATAATAATAAGAAGAATGATAATGATAAAAATTAACCTATTAATACTTTTATTATTATTATTAGTAGTAGTAGTAGTTTTAGTAGTATATTTCTTATTATTTGTATCACGCCCAAGAGGAGCATCCATCAATGTTGGGCCAGAATGCTTCTGGAGCCAAACTACAGCCACTAACAGGATATTTAGATATTGATCAATAATGCGGGTGGTGGAGGAGCCTAGCGCGCAACCAAGATGGCCGCGTAGGTGCGAGGCTCCCGAGGACCTCCGCGACCTCCTGAATTAATCCTGGCGATATCCTGTCCTTGTTGAGGGGACTGTGTTTGGGAACCCGAGCGGAGGCGCCACCCGTTTTTTGGGCCCGAATCGGGCCCCGAACACCGGTGGGAGCGTCGATCGAAGGTTGCGGCCTTCTCCTCGCCGGCCCCCCGGATTGGAGTGGTGGGGCGATCCGGGGACAAAGTGAACAACAGCGGCGAGCGGGGCTGGGCGACTCGCGTACCCCGCACTTTCACTTTCGCTTTTGCGCCCTCCTTGCTTCTAGCGGGGTCGGGCTGCGGAGCGGGGTGCGGTGGTGTGGTCCTGTCCAAGTGCCCGGCTGACCCGCCGGCTGTGGGTCGCCCTGCGGATCGGTGGTCGCCCCCGCCCCCCCTCCCGGAGCCCGTGAATTGGTATAGCGGCCTGTTTGGAGATCTTGGCACGACGGTGGAAGGGCCAGCATGTCCACCAAACAAGATGGCGACCGGGCGAAGATGAAGACAACCCGCCGTGGCACGGCGCACCAGGCCAATAGTATGGATCGCTACACGCTCCAAAAGGGTTCTCCGGAGACATCGCGGTCACCCCCGGTGGGCCCGACGGAGGCATCTGCCCATCCAGTGGATCTGACCCTCCGGGACGTCATGGGCGCCATCGCAGAGATGAAGGCCTCAGTGGACCAGCGTTTCGATACCTTGGCGCAAAAAATTGACTCGGTCCTGGTGGACGTGGGCCTTGTGAGGGCAGACTTGTCAAAAACAAATGACCGAGTCGACTCCCTGGCCCACACCACAACGGGCCTCACGACGGACGTGGTGGCCCTCCAGAAGGAGGTGCGCCGGCTTGGCCAGGTGAGCGCCCTGATGGACCGGCGACTGGAGGATTCCGAGGGTCGGGCCCGGAGGAATAATGTCCGTATTATTGGTGTGCCGGAGGGCCGAGAGGCGGAGGCGGCGGATCTCTTCGTGGAAGAATTGATCCTGACCCATCTCCAGCCCCGGGGGCTGAGTAAGCTTTTTGCGGTGGAGCGTGCCCACCGGGTCCCCGGGGGCCGCCCTAAGACCGGTGCCCCGCCGCGGCCTCTTATTGCCCGGATTTTTAATTTTCGGGACAGAGATGCCATCCTCCAGACCTCCAGGCAACAGGGACCGGTCAGGCTGGACAACATGGATGTACACTTCTACCCAGACTTTACTCCGGCGGTCCAGAAGCAGCGACAGAGCTTTCTTGGTATTAAACGTCGCCTAAGGGACCTAAACCTCAAGTACTCAATGCTCTTTCCGGCTAAGCTGAGGGTGGAGGTGGATGGCCGTACGCACTTCTTCGACCGGCCCGAGGCGGCTGGGGACTGGTTGGACACTTTGCCTGGAGATCGGGGCGGGGGGAGCGCGGCTGGCGGGGAGGGCCCGCCGGATCAGAATTGAGGGGTGACTGTATAGGCCTTGCTCGGGATGTTATTCCTTTACCACATATTGCTTTCGTATGTTCCCCTCCCATGGAGGTCGGGTGGGGTCTGCTGGGGGCTTCCCTCCTCCTCTGGGGGACTAGTTAGTACTTAGCTATGGGGCGACAGGCACACTGCACTTTGGGGGGGCTGTCTGGGCTCATGCAGGGGTGCAGGGAGGGGGGAGTTCTGTTGGGACCGGGGGGTGGGGGAGGTGTGTTGTTTGTTAGCACCGCAGGGCAAACCCGCAACTGTTTTATTGTTCTTATGATGCTCGGTGGGGGACGACCGATTGTTTCGACGTATGATGGGGGGTAGGGATTTGACTGTGTTGTCATGGAATGTTAACGGCCTGGGGGATAGGATTAAGCGTGGTGTGGTCCTGCAGTATTTAAAACGCATTTCACCGGATGTTGTCTTCCTGCAGGAGACGCACCTTATAGGTAACACCTTTCATGCAATGAATCGGCGGGGTTATCGTTTGGCGGCCCACTCCGGCTTCACTTCGGGCTCGCGGGGGGTGGGTATTATGGTCAAGAACTCGCTCCCGTTTGAGATTGACGAGGTGCGCCATGATGAGAGGGGACGCTACACTGTTCTGGTGGGACGTATGGAGGGTAGAGTGTTTATCTTTATATCAGTCTATGTCCCGCCTGGGTTACAAGCCACTACATTTGCGGATCTAGGGCGCCTCCTTCTGGACCTTCCGAGTGGCCTGTTGGTGGTTGGAGGGGACTTTAATGCGGTTGCCTCTGGGTCTATGGATCGCCATCCCCCTAGGGACCTCCCCCGGGCACAGGCGTGGCTGCCCGGCCTTTTAGACACGCTGGGCCTGGTAGATTGCTGGCGCTTGAAGCATCCTGTATTGCAACAGTACACTTTCCACTCGGGGGCCCATGGTAGCCTCTCGCGGCTTGATTATATCCTTGTCCCGGCGGCCCATGCAGGGAGGGTGGGGGAGGTGCGCCATTTGGCACGGGGTATCTCAGACCACTCCCCATTGTTGTTGCATTTCGATGTCTTCCCGAGGGGGGATGGCAGGGTGGCCCCGATTAATGCATGGTATTTGCGCGACCCCACCATTCGTGCCGACCTGATCAAATCCTTACAGCGCTATTTCGATGAGAATGTGGGGTCGGTCCCGTCTGCCATCTCCCTGTGGGAGGCTTTCAAGGTGGTTCTCAGAGGGGAGGCCCTCTCCTTTATTTCCAATGCCCGGCGGCGCGAGCGGGAGGAGGTGACCCGGGTTGAGGCCGAGATTGCAGAACTGGAGGGTGACCTGGGGAGCGGGGTAACAGACGCCAAGTTGCATGTTTTGCATTTAAAGCAGGCGGCCTATCGGGCCCTCGTCGCGGAGGCGGCCAGGGGCCTCAGTAGAGAGCAGCAGGGGCGATTGTATGATGTGGGTGACAAGGCTGGCATATTGATTGCGTGGTTGGATAAGAGGGAGAGAGCGAGCCGCGTGGTGCCTTTGGTTGAGAGCGTGGATGGCGTGTGTGTCACCGAGCCGGAAGCCATTGTCTCCTGCTTCGCGGATTACTTCCGCGAAGTTTACTCCCCGGTTTCTCCCTGCTCGGAGGAAGATTCCCGTGCCTTGCTTCGGGACATCGCACTGCCCTCCCTTACGGTGGAGGATAGGGACTCGCTGGATGCCCCTCCCACCTCGGACGAAATTGCCTCGGCTATTCGCTCGGTTGCGTCCGGCAAGGCCATGGGCCCCAATGGTATTCCCATTGAGCTATACAAGCTACGCCCGGATGTGTTGGCGCCCCACCTGCGCGCGATGTTCCTTGCGGCCCACTCGCAGGGCTCCCTCCCGCTGGACCAGCGTCTGGCCACAATTGTGGTGATCCATAAGGAGGGGAAGCCCCGTGAACGAGTCACATCCTATAGGCCGATTTCGCTTTTGAACGCGGAGCCCAAAATCCTTGCCAAGGTGTTGGCCAACCGGTTGGTTGGAGTGGTGGGCGATTTGGTCCACCAAGACCAATCGGGCTTTATACCACACCGCAACACGGCGCTCAATCTGCGGCGCTTACACGGGGTGCTCGCGCGTGTCCCATTTTTGCGGGAGCCGGCCATCTTGGCGTCCTTGGACGCCACCATGGCGTTTGATACGCTTGAATGGCCATATATTTGGCCGATGCTGGCGAAGTTTGGGTTCGGCCCGGGTTTCGTCAGCTGGGTTAAATTGCTATATTCGGGCCCGTTGGCGCAGGTGGTGGTGAATGGGCGAGTATCGGCCCCATTCGCGCTGGGGCGGGGCACGCGACAGGGTTGTCCCCTGTCGCCTCTTCTGTTCGCCCTGGCCCTGGAGCCCCTGGCGGAGTGGCTGCGGTGGCACCCTTCTATCCGTGGCCTCCGCTGGACCCCCGAGCATGAGGACCGCGTGTCCCTCTATGCTGACGATATCCTTTTGTATCTCGCCTCCCCGCGCAAATCATTGATCGTCCTGGTTGATGTTTTGCGCTCCTTCGGTCGTAACTCAGGCCTGGTCATCAACTGGGCGAAATCCTGTGTCTATGTGCTTTCCGGGGAGGCTCCGGTCCTGCCACGGGACTGTCCGATCCAGATTGCCTCCCAGGGTTTCCGGTACCTGGGTATATATATTACTCTTGACCCGGAGGCCCGCTATGAGCGGAACTCGCTGCCCCCCCTCCAGCGTTTGAGGGAAGACGTGGTGCGCTGGCGGCGTCTGCCGCTCTCGCCGCTCGGCCGAGCGGCCTTATTTAAAATGATGTCCCTGCCGCGCTTCCTCTACGCCCTCCAGAATACCATGGACTTGGTCCCGGCACGTTACTTTCGTGAGGTGGAGGGCCTCCAGCGACGCCTGTTCTGGGACGGGAGGCCGCGTATTGCTCTGGCTAAACTGACGCTCCCGTGGTACGATGGAGGGGTCGCCCTTCCGGACATTAAACGGTATTACTGGGCCTCCCAACTAGCTGCAATTAATCATGGCCTTTACGGGCCCGCCCTGAATCCGGCATTTGAGATGGACAAGATGCTCCTACCCGGTGGCGACTACAATCGCGCGCTCTACTCTGGCGCGCCCGACTCCCGTCTGACGGGACCGACGCGTGTCATGGTGTGTGTCTGGCACGCGGCTAATGCAGCTATGGGGTGGAAGGACCGTTTGACCCGGGCGTCTCCGTTGTATGCATCTGAGAGGTTGGGCTCCCTGTGGACGTCGAAGGGCTTCGAGAAGTGGGACACGATCGGAATCAGTACGGTGGGAGATCTCTGGACGAGGGGGGGATTCAAAACTTTTGAGACGCTGCAGGCGGAGTTTCAGCTGCAGGGCAGTGAGTACTTTCGGTACCTACAGGTCCGCCATGCGCTGGGCTCCGTCTTCCCGGATGTTGCATCCATTCCGGAGTCTTCCCCCCTGGAGGACAGAGTGCTAGATGGCCATGTCCCGGACAGCACGATCTCCCTCATATACAAAAAATTGATTAACGATAGATCGTGCCTGCTGACTAGTCTCCGCGAGGCTTGGGTTGCCGACGGGCTGGAGCTGGACGACGAGGATTGGATTTCCGCGGTGGCCTCTCCGAAAGAGGTGGCCATCCCGGCTCGCCTTCGTTTCGTCCAGCTCAAGATCCTTCACCGGGTCTACGTGACGGGGCCAAGGCTTCTACGTATGGGTTTTGCCAGTGACGGAATGTGTAAGCGTGGCTGTGGCGCGTTGGCGACTTTCATGCATATACTGTGGGAGTGCCCGAAGGTGGAGCGATTCTGGCGTGGTGTGCATGGGGTTCTGCGAGTGGTTACGCGTGTCGCGCTACTGCCTGAAGCGAGGAGATGCTTGCTGAATGTCTGGGAACCTAATGACTATTCGGCACCGCAGACGCGGTGGGTGACTCTGGGATACATGATAGCTAAGCGCGATATTGCTCAATTGTGGGGATCCCAGAGGCCCCCTGCGGTGTCGGCCTGGAAAGAGCATATGGATTGGTGCATGTTTCGTGAAAAGGTGGTGTATGTGGCGAGGGGTAAGCCTGGGGCGTGGATGAAACTCTGGGGCCCCTGGAACGCCTACCGCGGGGGTGTTTGTGAGCCGCCGCTGCTACCGGCTGCCTCGCCGGCTCCGTCTCCCTAGATGGCCCCCCTCCCTTGGCCGCGGGCGCGCGGTCCCCCAGTCCCTGATCTACTCCCGTCCCCCTCTTCAGAATTTTGCTGCTGGTTTGGATCCCCCACTTATGGAGCACGTGTTGTCACTTTGGATCGAGGGTTGCCTTGCGGTTGTGGTTTGTTTATGTTGTTTTGTTTTAAGAAAATGGAACCGTACTGTGGGCATGGAGCCGTGAGGCCTGCACCATTGATTACTCCTGTTTACCTACTTTGCACCGCTGTGAGACTTTTTGCTGTATGCATGTAATATGTTTTTTGATGCTCTAGCGGCCGGCCGTGTGGTTGTAGGCCCATACCTGTAACTTTTCAAACTGCAATAAACGGTTTCAAAAAAAAATAATAATAAATAATGCGGGTGGTAATTTCAATGGTACGTTTAGAGAATGCTTTAGTAAACATTCATGTCTTCCTGGTGTCCTTTATAGCACCCTGTCCTGACAGTCCAGACTAGCTTGCCTTTGGGATGCCAGACTCGTATTTGTGGCATGGTTGATGGGACAACTTCCACAGAGGCACAACTAAGAGGTTAACCAAGTGTGTCAGGCAGCATTACTAGGATGTCTGCCATGACTAATAACAGCTGCCATGGATGGGCAGACACAGGGACATCTGATGGATTTGGGGGGCCCAGGGCCTCACCAATTTTAGGGTCTCCTGTTCCTAACAGCTTTGTATTTATGATCCATTTTCAGCTAAATCAAGCCCATTGATAATTCCTAAAAAGTTAGCTAATTGTAAAAGAAAGAAGGAAAATGACTGGCGGTTGCTTATTAAAAATCAGTACAAGCATCATTGAACAGCCCTCCTTTTTTTCTTGAGTTTTTAATTTAAATTAATTTGGGGTACGTCTCTGGGCAGACAGACTTACTAAGTATGGCTAACAAATAAAGTAAAACACCTGACCACAGTTAAAAGTGAAGCACCCCCGGCCCTTCGTCAGAGGTTAGAACAATACAAAGCGTGGCAGAAAACAAAGAACGTTTAAATTAAAAGGCATAAAATAGTGAGTTTGATGGGGTTGCTGTTTGTCATACTAGTTGGAATGATATAAGATGGGTATACCCGTATGTATTACATGACACCCAACTATTAGACTTCTTGACAGTGGGTATTAATAGAATTTGGTGAATAAATCAGAATAGCTTCTCTCTGTGTGACAATTTGGTATTTGGGACATAGACTCAAATAATCCTCTCAATATAATGTCATCCCAGGATTGACACATTTAGGTCCTGTAGCAAACAGGAACATAACTAGCAGTTTCTAATAGTATGTTTAGACAAATTTGATCATAAATTATTACCGACTTGAGAACCTCCTGTTTTAAAATGGATAAAAAGCTCAGCATACATATCTAGCTTGGCTCTAAAATAAAACTGAATGGCTCTATTAAGAATGAAATTAGGCATTTACCCCAGCCGTTTTTTTTATTTTAATACAATAATTATAATAGAAGTCCAGGCTTTTTATTCAGGGAACTTTTTATCCATTTTATACAAGATTTATATATATCAATATCAAGTGTCAATATTTATATCCACAGATTTCCTAATACTATTGACAACTACTTGAAACATAGAATTAGTTAGCAGCTGTGTAATTTCCAATCAAGGTATATCAAGGTACCAGATTAAGATTTTCTCATTGAAAACCAAGATTTGTGCATAACCACAATATAATATTCATACTAGTTCTAATTCTAAATGGAAGGCCTCAATAGAACTACAATAGAACTACGCCTTTTAAACCACCAAATAATGTTTTCATAGTGTACTCTCTATTAGAAGTACAATGGAGTAACCTGAGATCTTAAAGCATTCAACCCTATATAGTAACATTCTCTATAATTTAAAATAAACATGAAAACTTAAAGCATAAACAGTGGTCAGTGCCTTGGTAGTTTGACAACACATTGCACTGAAAAAGCACAAACTGCCATTACCCACTGAGGTAGCCTCTGCTGCCTGTGTCTCAAGTAAATTATTTTGTAAATCTAAAATCGATGTAATTGCTTTTCACAGGTGCTTGCCCCCAACTCACATCTACCTTTGGCCCTGGACATTATTGGTCATCCCTTCCACCACTTGGACAGGGCATTGTCTCTCAGGATGTCGCCTTCGTTGGTGTGATATGAATCATGCCACCCAGGATTTTGGCTGTCACATGTGTGCTGACCACTTTTTACCTCCCAATCATCAGCACAGTGAATCCATTTCTCATACAGGCATGATAAAAAGCCATGGCAATATGTTCAAACTGAATGGCAGACTACAGCAGGTTTCGAGAATCTACTACAGGATTGCAGGATTTAATGATCTACTGCAGATTTAAGAATCCTAGGATCTACTGAAGGCTAATAAAAGGCAGACCTATTGCTATGCCAGGTGCTTCTCTTTCCTCTCTTTCAATGAGGAGAAGCCGCTAATGGGCTCTACTTATCACCTGTGTTGCTCTGCCTGGACTCTCTTTTTCACCTAGTTTCCAGGCCCTCCAGTCAAGATTCACTTCAAGCCAGACATTTAGAAATATTTCAGACGCTTTCTTCTTGTGATGCTTATTGAACTAACTTCTGCAGCTTCACCTCAAAGACATCTCTAGCAGGCTAGGAATTATTCGACCTCTCCTAGTGCTGTCTTTAGCTACTTCAGGTTAGTCATAGCTAGGGAGAATCAGATATTACTTGTTTAGATTATGGGACTCTTAGTGGGCCCATGTACTGTCTCTTATTCTGTAATACACTCACAGTTGTACTGTAACAACAATCTCTTCAGTGTTATAAGCAGATCCTCTGTTAACATTTGCTGCTTGTCGGTGTCAAACTGTGGAGCATTGACAACTTCTATAGGACGTCAAATCGAGACCAATCTCATAATTCTTTTGGCTCTACCTGGTTAAATGTACTGTGTCATACGGTACTGTTTACCATTGTACATCAGATAGTAAATCTTGTGTACATGTTATTTCCTGCAGAAGGTTCCCTTTCATGCGAGATAAATAAAAAATAAATCTCAGTGTATTTTAAGTTGATGTAAGAGCAGACAGTAACAGTAGTCTAAAAATGCCATCACTCGTTAGAGATTGCAGAAATTCTAAGAAAACCTCCATCTGAGGAGATGAGCTGTGTGACTAGAAACCAACAATATTCCTTGTATGCCTTCTCTCATATCTGTATCCACTTTCCCATTTCCTATTCCCCGTCAGCATCGAGCACAGTGGTAGCTGTATTTTGCAATGTCAACAGGGAACTGATGGGTTCCACGTTGTGCTCACAGCAGCATGAAAATCTACACTACCTAACCACTCTTACATCCAGTACATGTCTTTAGTCAAAGAGAATAATAGTCATAACACTCCAGTCGTAGTCACTTTAGCCAGCATTCATACAGAGTTACAGGCACTTCAGCTAGTGAATTAATCCATGAGGGCAAAACTATAAGGGTATCATCTAAGGGGAGAAGCCTGGTCCTTGCCAAGGCTGGTTGCACCACGGCCTCTGCAACCAGTTCACCTCAACCTACAACCTAGTCTTGCTTTCTCATTCCCCTCAGGAACCCAGTCTTTGACTCTAACAGTGATCACTCCACCTCCTGTCTCTTTCACCATATTCATGAAGCAATGTCATTTACAGTTCTTCTGTCAGGCAGCTGCCTTTGCCGAGGTCTCATCATAGGTAGAATTTTTTTTGTCATGCTTGGGGCAACACTCCAACTTGATGAATACTTTTGGTTGAGTGAGATGACCCTTTGCTCTGCAGTTTCATCAATTTCATTGGAGGCTGTTATTCATGAAACCATATACATGCAGGTGTTGGATAATAAGTTACTTAATCTAAGGATGGCCAGGTTTGTTTTCAATCATACAATCATTTATGTTGACTGGTTGAAATCTTTACATTGTTTACACTGATATTTCTTTGTTTAAATGTTTCATATTTTGTATTTTATTTGATAAGTAATTAATTAAATGTTTTGTTAATTTTTAATTGAAAAATATTTTCTGTAAATCTTATAAACTGTTGTATTATTTTTTTATGGTTGTTTGGTATTTTCTGGGTTTTATACTGTATTTGTTTACACTTTTCGTATCTATTTGAGTGTTTAGATTTAATTGTTCTTACAAAATGCAAGAAATTACTTTATGACAGTCTTTTTAATGTGTGTTTGTTTTATAGGTAGTTATTTTAAGATAATTTCCATATTATTTTACCTAATTAATTTACAACATTGAAAATATATATGTAATTTAAAATGTATATGTCAATGATTGTTTCAAAGGTGTTTTTAAATATATTTTTAAGGAGGAATTATATTATTTGGTTGTAGTAATTAGGACCCCAAAAATGTATACTCTTTTCCGACTATTATTAGATTAGAAATAGAATAATAAATCTGATCCCCACCAATAAATGCTCTTTCCCTAATTTTTGTAAGTTTGGAGTTAGATTAGCAAATCTGACTCACCCACCCCAATTATGCATTTTCTGCAATGTTTGTTAGATTTGCATTAAAATACTAAATATGACACTCCCTCATGTATGCACTTACCCCAATGTTTGTTAGACTGGATGTAAAATAGTAAATCAGAGCCCCACTCACTCAATTTGCCCAATGTTTGTTGGATATGTATTTTTTAAACGTTTCTTCATTGGCATTGTGTGTTTATACATAATCATAACAGTAAACCTTTGTGCTACATTATACCATCTTGTATATTGAGCTTCTAATGCCAGTTTAAGCCTTGACATTCCACATTAGAAAAATCAAGAGACAGTAATGCAGTGATAAGTATGTTACAGTACAAAATACATTGATTTGAGGCACAGATCACCATTACTGAGCATCCATGCAGAATTCGTATGCCCCCCCCCCCCAAAGGTAGTGATCCATGGAGTGGTAGAAGTGTTGCCCCAAGACCTCATTCAGATCTGTCCTTTCGCAACAGTTATTGAGGGAGTGCATTTATTGTCTGGTTGTAGTGCGTACAGGTGAGTACCCCAGTCACTAACTCAGGGTGATGTCATCCATAGCATCTAAAGCTTGGACCAGTAGATGGGACTTCAATGGTTCACATATGTCTCTGGGCCTTGAGCTAGGGGGCAGTAATTCATCATAGACAGTAACCTGATCTTTTCAATATATAAAATCTTGCAGCCAGTCCTTAACGTTGGATGCCCAGCCCTTACCCTTTACATGCAACTCATCTCTTGGCCAGTAACAGGCTAAGTGATACATATTTAAGAAATCCTGCTTCAGTGTCCCCCGTGTGTCCCAATATCGCCACCAGAGGTTTAAGGTTGAGTTACTGGCCAGTCATGAGTGATAGTGCTGTCTCAATCTCTCCCCAATAGGACCGAACCTGGTGACATGACCAGGCCGGGTGGAAGTAGCCCGCCTCCTCCGGCCTGCACCTAGCTCATTTGTCATCTGCACGGAGATGAAATTTATGCAATCGTGCAGGAGTATAATACATCCTGTCCAGAAATGTATAATAATTAGAATAGTGAATATGGCCCTCCATCACATTCTTTGCACATTCCCAAATGTCTGCTTTGCTGGATTTACAATAGTATATGGGACCACCACAGATATATGCTTTTTTTCCTAATGTTTGCTATACTGGAGTTAAAATACTACGTTTTACCCCCTCTAACTTAAGCACTTTCTCAATTTTTATTGTACTAGAGTTAGAATAGTATATTTGACTCCTTAATGTATATATTTTCCCTGTGTGTTAGATAGGGCTTTGATTCCCTCCTCCCCAAAATGTATATATATCTCCTATACCTGCAGCAATAATCAATGAGTCGCACACTTCAGGCCACCTAAGGGGATCCATTGAGGAACGGAAGCCTCCCCAGGTGTCATCCCTAACATTTACCTTTGTCAGGCAAAATCCAGTATCAATAACAAGGGAGAATGCTCCCATCAATTAACAATTATTTCACAGAACATAGCAGGTATTAAGAGACTCTTTGAGGAGAAATCCGCCCAGGATTACCTTTGTAATGGGGACATATTATCCCTCCAGGAGACATGGGCCATGGAAACAATAACGTTTGCTGGATATTATGAGTTTCATAATGCTACCACAAGATACAATATGTTTGGCTGGCCATGAGGCGGCCTTTCCATCTTCATCAAACATGCTCGGAAAATAGTGGCCACGGCATTAACCATTAAGTCAAACGCACTTCAAGCCCTGCTCATCAAAGGCATAAAGTTCAATTCACAACCCCTACTCTTGCTGCTAATCAACTACTATTGTCAATCATGCACCGCTCCAGAAGAAACAGGCCCCTGACTTTTTAGCAAACACTATTGACAAGCTGCTAAACAAAAACAAGTTGTACCTGAAAATCATAGCTGGGTATTTTAACACCAGGGAGCTAGGCAAAAACACCAATTTTCCAGAGTCGCCAGGGATGGTGACATACATGCTCTCTTTTTTAACCATCACTTCTCCTCGTCCCAAACCATAAAAGAAGCCAGCTCTCCCTTATGGTGCCCCAAACCCAGCTTTATGAACATTTCCATTATAGATTGGCTATTTGCTAGCAAAGGGCCGGCGCCCACCCACTATGCTTTTGAAATCGACGCTAGGGACAAAAGCGATCATAGACCCCTATGCATAACATTGCATCTAGTTTCTACAAACTCACCATCCATACCTTCGCTGGGGGAACCTAAAGGAGATGAGCAAAACAAAGTCCTACATAGAATTAAATGGTCGATCAAACTCGGGGACAAACATTCAGCCTGGAAAGAAGAATGGAAGACAGCTAGCAAAATAACCAGTCCTAAAACTTACATAAGCATACTAGGAGGGCCTTGTGTGGACCTCCAGAAGGCATTGGGCAATGGGCAACTGAAATCCCCATGTTGGTTACCACCAACTCTGACCTCTTGTCATTCCAAGAAAATAATTGGCAGCAATCGAGCCCTCAGTAGGGCTCGAGGTTCCAAGATCTGATCACTTTGCGTGCAGTCTGTAGGTCAAGAAGCAGTCGGACAATACGCCCGACAGTTAATGCGATACCAGAGGCTTAGGAGGAAACCAGTATTATTGATGATGATGAGGTCGCAGAGCATACAGTGCATTCAGTTTTAACCATAGGGACATACATGAAACCACAGCGACAGTTACCACAGTGTCAGATGCTGTTCGGTATGCACCTGCTGGCAGCCATCTTGGACACTGACGCTTCCACTGATATCATGTCAGCAGAAGCCTTTAAGGCCATGCAGCCATCTGAGGCCCAGTAAAAGGCTGAGATCAGGATGTTCGCTTATGGCCAGGACACTGTTACCCAACCTGGGTAGATTCAAAGCAACCCATGGGTTTAAGACAGTAGACTTCCATACCTACGTCATGGAAGGTGGCCATGGCATGCTGCTCTACTGTCACACAGCTGAGGTTCTCAGGATTGTCACATTTGCATTTGATATTCAGTAAGTAGAGCTATCTCACATATTGGCAGAGTTCAGTGATTTATTTAAAGGCATTGGATGCCTAAAAGGAAAAGTAGTGAATCTCCATATTGACTGCTCAGTCCATAGACCTTTGACATCGATGCATTGCATTTCATCTGAGACCCCAAGTGGAGAAATAGCTAGACAAGCTTGAAGCAGCTGGGATTATTGACGGGGTGTCAGGCCCCACACTGTGGATGTCACCCATTGTGGTGGCGCGGAAGCCAAAACAACCCGGAGAGGTCCACATTTGTGTGGACATGAGGCTCCCTAAAGTTGCAATCAAGAGGGAATGCCACCTGACCCCCACCATCGATGACCACATTGGAGAACTAAGTGGCGCAAGTTGGTTCTCTATGGTGGACCAAAGATCAGGCTATCATCAACTCACCCTTGCTGAGGAGTTGAGGTACAACACAACTGTTTCCTCCCACGTCAGTCTGAAGCACTATAGGTAGTTCAACTTCGGGATCTCGAGCAATGTCAACCTATTTCACCATACAATACAAGAACTGTTGGTGGTGCTTCTGGGTGTCATTAATGTCAGTGAGGACATACCAGTGTATGTCAAGTTGGTACAGGAACATAAAGCAAGACTAAAGAGGGTCCTCGAAAAGATACAGGTGTCCGGACTCACCCTGCACCAAAATAAGCAGCAAATCAATATTTTTGGCTACACTTTCTCGACGGAGGGGGTGACCCCAGAGAAAGTACGGTACATCAAAGAAGCGTCCCCGCTATCCAATGTCTAGGTGGTACAAAGCTTTTGGGGGATGGTGAATTATTGTGGCAGATTCATCAAGGACCTGACCATGCTGACTCAGCTGCTCTGAGACTGACCAAGTCCGTAGTCCTTGGGTATGGAGTGACAACCAGAAGCAATCGTCCCTATCACCAAAGATGCCCTCTCGGCAGAAACCGTTGTTTATTTTGACCCCAGGAAAGAGACTAAAATCACTGTGGATGCCAGTCCAAAGAGGCTAGAAGTAGTGTTGATGCAATGGCCGGAGTGTGGAGAATGGGACCTGGTGGTATTTGCAAGCTGATTGCTGACTCTGACTGAACAGTGGTACTCACAAACGGAGATGGAAGCACGAGCAATACACTGTGGATGCCAAGACTTCCACTTGTATGTGTACGGACATCCTTTTGGGGTCAGTACGGACCACAAAGCTCAAATTGCACTGCTTCGAGGGACAGTATAGAGATTACCCCCATTAATCAAAAAGTGGGTGCTACAGTTACAGGAAAATAACTGGCAGGTGGAATACTGACCTGGAACCAAGTACCCCGTAGACTGCTTGCCGCATCATCCCAGGGCAGCAACCCCAGAAGAAAAAGAGGAAGTCAATGAGACCAAGGAATATGTACGAACTGTGGCAGACCGATCTCACCCTCTATCCATGTCGGTGGACACCATATACCAAGTTACTGCGAGGAATGAGTGTTTGAAGCATTCACTGAAAGACGTCAGAACTGGTTTGTGGCATCAGTTCAAGGCCCACTGGGCTCAACACACACCTGAATCTCAATGCATACTGTAAGGTCTATACCACATTCGCCATGATATGGTGGCAGACCCAAATGGTTGTCTCCTATGAGCACACGACCTCAGCATCCCTACAAGTGCGACCGACCAATTGGTGCAGCTACCCCATGCTGGCCATCAAGGGCTAGTCAAAACAAAGATTTAGCATCACACAAAGGTGTGGTTTCCTCTCATGGATGAACTGGTTGCGATGATGGAGAGATAATGCCCCTGGTGTCATGACGCTTGGGCACCTGTGCCGAGAGCCCCAGTCACAACGGAACGAGGACCTTAGCAGACATGGGAGTGCACAAGTCTAGACTTTGGGAGTCTCCCGGATGGGAGACACACTTTGGTCATCATTGATGACTAATCGAAATACCGAGAGATGGATATCCTCAACTCCCAAGGAGTCCAGGAAGTGCTTTCCAAACTGGAAAAGGTGATGGTCTAACATGGCCTTCTCAAAGAACTCTGTACCGACAACAGTCCACTTTTTCAGGGGCAGGAACTATCTATATATCTGCAGCCACTGAACATCAAACAAATAAGGGTTGCGCCTCATTGGCTACAAAATCTAATAAGGGGCAAACCCAATAAACCCTTGTGGGCTTGGGCGAGTGAATTGAAAAGGTTGAAGTGCCGACAAGGGATTTTGTTTTTGAAAAAGAATTACTTGGTTGTCTTTTACAACAAATTATTAGGTGGATGTATTTAAGTGCATTTTACATCAAAGACAGAATTGTCGTCAAGAATGATCATTAAATACAAAAGAGTACACACACGGGGATTTTTTACTTGTGAATTGAACACAATTCTTTTTATATATAAATCAGAATAAAAAGAAGTACATAAGAGCCATTGGTTAGAGCAATAACTCATGAAAAACAGGTTACATCGAATCCACAATTCATTGAAAAGACATCGATTTCAGCACAATTTTGACAGAGACCAATCTCATCATTGAGACAATAATCAACTGTACATATTGAATATTGCGAAAATAGATGGTTGAGTCGACGTTTCGGTCTTGTCTTTCATTAGATTTAAACATACTGAAAAAGATATGCTCTGGTGGGTTATCGAAGTGGTAAAACCTACAATTAGACAGCTGAATGTTGACCGTACACTTACAATGAGAGAAAATCGTTGGATTTGTCGCACAGACAATATCAAACAGGGTTTGAACTCCGCCACAGAATGGCACACCCTAGCATGTCTATCATAGGAGTTGGGTCTTTAGTCAACTTATATGTGGACCTGCCGACCAGCAGTTTGAGTATCACCGCACTGTTATCATCGATGCCATTGTGGCCTAACCATGACGATTGGGTGGTCGATACAGTCCCATTATTATTATATGTATGTTCAGGTTGTTGACAGTATATACATCTTTGACAGTCCATCTGTATACATACAGGTTTTGATTTCGTCATCAGGTCGCATAATATGGCTTTACCCTACATATAGTATATATGATAATGCAAACTACACTTCTAGCTTTGAGGGCATGAATGTATGTACATAGAACGACAAATTGTGTCCTTATTCATGTATACATTTGTATCAGATGGCCCGTTATAGGCGACTGTTTTCTGTTAATGTAATTTTGTTACGACGAAGGATCTAAGAATCACGTACTGTTTCCATTATTAAAATTATGGTGATCTACTCGCAATGTTCTCTTATAGTGTGGATTGTAAATACGTTATACCTCACTAAACGAACGTAGATACTAATGTACTCGCAATAGTATGTTGAACCATCGACTGGGAATGAGCTATTTCCACAACTATAGTGATGTTAAAGAATAAGTCCATACAACCTAGCATTTTTTTTAAAACGGCTGATCGAAGACACTAACAAATCCATAACAGCAATGCGGAAATACAAGCTGCCCGTAATTGTCACAGCCTCAATTACAATTATATGTCTTATTGTCTAAATCAACAGGCTCTGATCCCCTCAATCTCCACCGTCTAAGATCTAATGTAAAGATCAGTATGACCTGGGGACATTAATTAGACAGTCAAAGATGGCTGCCTCGTTCGACTAATCCAACACATTTCCGGTTTCAATTACACTTATTCCCGCCCCTTTACCGGTCGGCTTTAAAAACATCCAACTATTACCAGTCCAACGCGGCGTTCCTGACTTCGGCAGACCCCTATGCGTGTGGCTCTACATGAGACATGTAAGTAGACTTCACATTAAATGCATTTAAATCGTTGATTAAAACAGAGAGCCCCCCTTTTTCCCTCGGGTTACATTTTTTCAGTCAGTGACAGAGTCCCCGTAACCCTATGGCACATAGACCGCTATATCAGTCTCCCTACTATTTAAACGTAGTTGAAGTACTGTACTAGAAAAGACCAACTAACTTAGTCAGGCTCTTCCCATGTCTCTTTCATTCATATATTGAGCATAGGTTGCAACACCGAACGTTGTGTTACCAAATAGACCCAGTATATCATTAGCGGTAATTATGACACCATAGTCGCCCATTTTTTCCTGACAAGTTGTCCATTTATTGAGATGAACAACACAAAGACATCGCATACTGAAGTAGACAGTTCTTAGTCCCTGTAACTAGTCTACCAGTAGTGCACATATACCTCTATTTACTATGGTTCCAATAGTTTCTCTGAGGGTCCAGAATTAGATGCATGATAGAACTTTCTGTTTGCACTGAAAGCAATCGTTTCTGGTTCGACATTAAGGTTGAGCCACTCACTCTTACATCAACCTGGATATTGAGTCAACTTTACTAACAGTATCGTTTGCAAAGACTTTGATATATGCACTCACTATGGATGTTTTATTCATTTTGAGACACCCTAAACATAATTTATGAGCTAATGGTGTGCACATTTTTTGTTTCACCATACAGTCTTCGAAATCAGAACGAAGAATAACTCCTCCAGTTCAAGTTCCTATCACTAGAAATTTGGAATTACAAATGGTAGGATTTATTCCAATCACTCTCCTTTGAATCACCAATTTTTGCTTTATATAGACTAATTGCTATGCGTTCTTGATTTGATTACAGCAACAACTATAACGCTCCTACTACGATAAAAATAAAAACATCGTGGTATTTCCAGAATTCACGAAGTAAGCATATTCTTACATCAAACAAAACATTTGTCTATAAATAGGAAATGGTTAGAATGTGGACAATGTATAAAAGAGGATATGGAAATAAATATTGTGAAAAAAGTTCCTTACAGGTTATAAAATGGATGTATTCCACTGCTTGAATGTATTTATATACAAAGGTTAATACTCTCAATTCGATGAATTAAAATGAAAACTGTTAAGTAGATACTCACTGCAGCGTAGAATCAAAACTTATTAGATAAAATGTTAAAATGACTACTCTTCACACACGGGTTATTTTTGATAGATTTGTATTTAATACAGCTTACACAATCATGTTGCCAATGTTGTAACTGCTTGCATTATGTTTACATAGGGTTTTTTTACGCAATAACTTACTGTCCTGAAGATGGTCTGACGGACCTCTGCCATCCAAGACCGAAACGTCGACTCAACCATCTATTTTCGCAATATTCAATATGTACAGTTGATTATTGTCTCAATGATGAGATTGGTCTCTGTCAAAATTGTGCTGAAATAGATGTCTTTTCAATGAATTGTGGATTCGATGTAACCCGTTTTTCATGAGTTATTGCTCTAACCAATGGCTCTTATGTACTTCTTTTTATTCTGATTTATATATAAAAAGAATTCTGTTCAATTAACAAGTAAAAAATCCCCGTGTGTGTACTCTTTTGTATTTAATGATCATTCTTGACGACAATTCTGTCTTTGATGTAAAATTCACTTAAATACATCCACCTAATAATTTGTTGTAAAAGACAACCAAGTAATTCTTTTTCAAAAACAAAATCCCTTGTCGGCACTTCAACCTTTTCAATTCATTGGCTACAAGCCAATGGGGAGGTGGAAAGATTTATGAGTATATTGTTATTGACAAAGGTATCAGGATTGCTCACGTCCACCAAAAGCTGCTGGAATAGGCCATTTACTTGTTTCTACAAGTGTATCGCAAGACACCACCGCGGGGCAAGCCCCAGGACACCTCATCATGGGAAAAGTGATAAAAGACTGTATTCTGCACCACCCAGAATGGGCTCCTGTTCCTATAAATGACCAGCAAGTATTGAGGTAAAGATGTATAACAAACGCCCAAGCCTGCAGGCGCTGGCATGCCAAAATGTCCATCCTACAAGCAGGTAATCTTCTACTCAAGTTTAGACTCACGTTTGAGCGCCTACTGTAGGTTATCACTCAAATGCATGGTACTAAAGTGACTGCACGAATGGGCAAAGAGGAGGTCATAGGAAACATTTTGCATTTCAAGAAGTTTCATCCGGTGGATTCTCAGTTTGGGGAGGGTGAAGGGGCAGATGTAGGACAGACTGATCTTGACGATGCCCCGGCAAGTGTTGTCTGCTACAACTACAGCGAGTGAGGTGATAGCCGAGTCTCAGGGGTATCTACGGAGTTGAGAGACATGGACGGGCTACCGCCTGTGAAGTAACCCTGCCCCATCTCTCCGCCTAAGAAACCATGCGGAATGAGCCTGTACCCTGCATCCCTACAGAAGGCTGTGGGAGGTCATGGAGTATCTTTTTTGTAGCAGGACATGTGGGCAATGATGATTATCATGTTGTACAGAGAGAAGTATGTTGGTTATGTTTGTTTCAGTTTTGTTTTGTTTCATTAAATAGGAGAGGATCGTAATATCTACCAGTGACATAACTGGTAGGCGTGTGGCCACCAATGGTAGATCCGGAAAGAGGGATTTAATGTATCACCCGCAGTGCAGGTGTGTTGATGCGCTCTCACGGTCATATCCGCTGTTTTGAATAAAAGAAGTCCAGCCAGGTGGGGTGAGGGAGCAGACTGGCATAACAGTTGCTTAAGGAGGATTTTCCTTTTCATCAATTCTTAGAGTTAAGAGAAACTGTATCAAAAGGGGGACATTTAAAAGCATGCAAACTGATAAACAAGAAAATTGCAGAATAGGCATCACCTTCAGACACTCAGAGAATGGTCCCACAAAGGAATATCTAATATCAACAATGATAGCCTTATTAGAGAGCTATTAACCCCTTCCATGCGGGGCGGATTCCCCCGCTGTGCTGACCGTTACCTGCGCGGGCGTGGTCATGACGGAACGGTTCCGTCATGAGCACAGCTCAACCGACGCTCATGACGGAACCGTTCCGTCATGAGCGTCGAAGGGGTTAAAGCAAGGATTGGACACACTTGTTTGTGTTACCACGTACAGTACATTGTCTAATTCAGTCAAAACAAATCATCAGTAAACACTGGTGTAGCTGAAACCCGCCCTCCACCTTTTGGGGTTTACCACCAGTGACATGACACTTCCTTTGGGGAAGGTGTAACATTACCTATCTCACTAAATAAACCAAAACCATTGACTTTGGCAACAAAAAACCCCATGGACTCTCATGAAACTCACTAATTGTAACTCACTCAACGATTTGACCATGCAGGTTAAAGTATATTGGAATGACCTCTGGCAAGGTTTGCATAATCATCTGTGCACACAAAAGCACTATCAAATGTAAAACAACTATCAACAAAAATGTCAAATCACTTTTTGTAGGCATGACATAATTAGCATGATATCCGCTGGGTCATTACAGAACAACTATCTGAGAACACACCTGATCTACTGAAATGGTAACAGGACAAAGAACAGCGATGGATATACAGACTGAGGCCTCACACATCAGATGAGATCCCATTGACACTAATGAATACGTAAAGACAGTGTTTCCTATATGGATGTAGTATTTTGTAGGAGATTTTAATTTGTATCCCTCACATTGAAATAGTCACATTTGGGACTCATTGGATCCATCAATGCCCAAACCCTCCCCCCTTTTTCTAGCCAGCTGTAATCTTTTACTAGCCAGATACACCTTTCTTAAAAAACTTAAGGTCTGAGAGCCAAAAAAAGAGTTGAAGAATAATTTTTCAACATCTACTTTAAGGGCACACATGTTCCTTATTCAAACTGGCATTGTATTGGCTTGCGTCCTTTCTGGTGAATAGATGCCAGCAAATCTGGATTCCTCCCTTTTCTGCCGAACCCCATAAATTGACAGTGGGAATCCCGCAGAGCTCAGCACTAACTCTAACTTTGTTTAATTTACACTTAACTCCTTTGGCCAGGATTTCTGAAGCCCTCGGAGCAAAAATTATATCATATGCTGATGATACGCAATTGCGTTTTCTTTTGGCAAGGGTAAAGAGATCTCTGGAGTCCAGATAAAACCTGCGTAGCTACAGTTTTCCAGTGGTTGGCTGACAACCAATTAAAGTGTAATGCAGGAAAAACTGAGGGGCAGATTTACAAGCCCCTTGCGCCACTTTTGCGTCAATTTTCCCATGTTAAAAGTGACGCAAAAGTGGCGCAAGGGGCTTGTAAATCAGCCCCTCTGTTTTTTGGTAATACTGCGCCTGAATGCTGGCAGACCTATTGGCCTGAAAATGCAGCCCCTCCAGGCCTGCAAGAGGGCTCAATTAAAAACTTGGGAGTCAAATGTGATGATAAACTATCCTTTAAGTTTCAAATTGGGTCCGTGACGGGCACTTATTTTGGTGTCCTACGTTCTCTGAGGAAAGTTCTACATTTCTTATCTTCCCCAGCTAAGAAAACTGTAATTCAGGTCACAAGAACTTCAAGACTAGACAATCGCAATACATTATACTTTGGATTACCAAAGTGGGTGGTTGGTAATCTACAAGCTGTCCAAAACGCCGCTGCCAATCTACCAATCAAAACACAGATGTCTTCACATTAAGAAATTGATTTTGTTCAAAGTACTAGTTTTAGTGCATGGGACTTTATACCAAACAGGAGCAGCTTATCGTAAAGTAGGATTTAGCTTTTACAGTTTACAAAAAAAACAGAAATCGGTTAATAAACTGTTGGCAGCATTGCACAAAATAAGATAGGCTAGAACAGGAGGAAGGTCACTGACCTAGCTAAGAGCTGTCGCATGGAATAAGATCCCCCTGGAGTTTCGAGCCACAAGGAACAGTACAACATTTTTTAAAAAGTCGAAAACTTGGCTTTTTCTGCAGGATTAGTGATAGTTTTAGATCTTCAGACTTTTTGCCAAGCACCAGGACACTCTTAGGAGTAGCTGTTGCGCGAAATAAAATGGTTTACCATTTATCCCTCCGTACAATGTTTATGTTTTAACTGTGAAACACCCCAACAACAATTTTGTGAAAGGTGTTTGACTCTTCTTTCTTCTTATACTACCACGTCCTACACTTAAGTTCTACCTCATTGCTGTGCAGTGTCAAGAAAGTTATATTGAACAGTTTTTCTAATGAATATACCTGTAACTTCCGGGTCAGGCACGGCAGGAAGCGGAAGGGAGGGGCGATGTGAAGGAGCGCCAGATCAGGGTTAGAAGGCAAAGAATACAGAAGTGTTTAACCCCAATCATGTCCGTGTGTCATTGCGGAACGCGATTTGAAACCTGGCGACGAGGATGGGATGCGAAGACACCCCCCTCTGATCGGCATGCATAAGAAACGCCGACTGAGCACTGCAGCAGACGGTGAGCAGAGCGCTTCACTGTCAATGTGAGCGTGAGTGGAGGCTCCTGCCCAAAAACCCCACATACAGATGAAACCCAGAGCCCAGGACACCAAGCAGCCTGAAACCAAGAACCCCTGATGCCCAGACGGTTGGAACATCGTGTGGAGTTGGGATAAGCACAATAATCTTCAAGTGAGGCTGATGTGTAGAGGTCGCGTTTGGTGGCCATTTTGAGATCAGGCACTCCCATTCAAAAGGCTGGTCACCAGCCCAATGGCCATTTTAATGTCAGGCAAGAAGAAGAAAGTATGCTTGGGCCTGCCTACATTTAATTGGAACCCCCCTACAGACGCTGCCGCAGGTTGCTGGAGTGGAGAGTGAAGTCAGCTGAGTTTCAACATGACTACCTAACCGGACTCCTCACACAACGCAGCACCAGGCCCCGCGCGAATTGCGCCGCCCGGACCCATGTTAGTAGGGGTATCCTTCCTACGCCCTCCCGAGCCTTTGATGCTGACCTCCGGAAACAGTATGGGTCCCAAATGGAAGAGCTGGATAGAAGACTTTGAAGACTTCATGAAGGGCTCACAAGTGAGTGATCCTGGCCGACAACTCATAGCGTTACGGAACTTGGTGGGTAAAGACATCGGACAAATTATCAATGAATTACCCCAAGCTGATGCTGTGTCATACACAGATGTGAGGGAAGCATTGAACAAGAAGTTTCTCCACAAGCAGAACCTAGACTACGAACGCTACACCTTCAACCTTGCGTCTCAAGAACGGGATGAGTCCATGGGCAACTTCATCTCTCGCCTCAAGCGTCTAGCCAGCTACTGTGAATTTGACAAGTTCAACACCGAAGATGCGCTTCGCTTACGAATCATTAAGGGATGTCAATCAGAGTCACTATGCCGTTGCTTGTTGAAAAAGCATTACTCGCTCGACGATATTGAGGAGCTCACACAAATAAACGACCAAGCGGGAGAGCATGCAAAAAAGATGGAAGCTGGTAAGACAGAGAAACGGGAACAGGCGTTCCGAATACCTTCTCAGATAGACTCAAGACGTCGGCCGGATTATTGGAAACCTGAAAAGTTCACAAGTTCGCCCCGCAGCGAAAACAATAGCAGTCACACCCGGAAACAACCGCCACAGTGTTATCGCTGCGGCCAGGACTAACCTCACACGGGCCCCTGCCCAGCCATTGGACAACAGTGCCACCGATGCAGGAAGGACAATCACTTTGAAGCGGCTTGCCAAACACGTCATAAGGAAGCCAGGCTGACCAAGCAAAGCACAGGATCACGTCACCACGTGAGGGCAGTGCAAGGGAGAAGAGACCGATCAATGAGCTCGTCAAGATCCAGCACCCAGTCACAAGGTTCATATCGATCCCGACGATCAACGTCAAGAGAATTGTCCGCCCTCACTCCCATATCACAAGACAGTGATGAATACGTGTGTATGGTAGCAGACCCAGACCGATTAAAGAAGCATCCCCGACTACACATTCAAATGGGTAATCACTCTGTCAAGTTTGTTTTAGATACTGGAGCATCACTCAACTACATCTGCATGAGTGAATACAAGAGAATGGACCCGAAGCCGAAGTTAGAACTGGCCGGGGTGCGCGTCCACACGTGAATGTCCAAAGAACCGCTGTGGTGGTTAGGACAATTTCGCACGTCTTTGACCTACAAAGACAGGACAGTTCAGGCCAAATTCAAGTAATAGAAGGCCCTGAAGCAGCTGACTGCCTTCTCAGCTTACACTCCGTCCATCAACTCCTTTGGTTTTGCTTTGTTCGCCCTAAGTTGGCAGGGTATGCCCAGACGTGGGTCCCTTGCTCACTTTGCCACTGGATTCAAGCTAGCCCGGCTGATGGCGGCTGATTAGCCAGAAACCGGTCCCAGGATGCTTGTTTCCAGTCCGGGGAAGACATGCTTGGCAGTTCGGGCTGGACTGTTCCCATGAGGCACAGGGTCAGAATGATTTGCCTATGGCCATGTCTGAACTGGGGTGGCGGAGTGAGCTACAGAATGATGATGGATTAAACACAGATCAATTGACTGGGGGTGAATGCTTGCAATGTTCAACATTCCATCCATCATCCCCTTTGGTTTTGCTTTGTTTGCCTTCTCAGCTTACCAACAGCAGAACGTCTGAAGCTCGTAGAAATTCTGTACAGAGTTGACGACTCACCTGACATAATCAGCAAGTTCCCAAAACTATTCTTGGGCCTTGGAAAATTAGCCCATGTCAAAGTCAAGTTGCACATCAATGAACAAGTGACGCCTGTGGGTCAGCACCATAGGAAAGTACCATTCCATCTCCAACAAGCAGTGGATGACGAACTCCAAGACCTGCTGAGTTCGGACATCATAGAAAGGTCAATCTGGCCTACTCCGTGGGTGTCACCGGTAGTAGTTGTGCCCAAAGGAGGACACGAAAACAAAGTGCGCTTGTGTGTGGACATGCGAGCCCCGATCACAGACATCGAACGGGAGCGGCATCCAGGACCCCACATCAGCGACACGATCACTTGCCTGAATGGAGCGACAGTCTTCTCGAACCTGGACCTCAACAAGGGGTACCACCAGCCCGAACGTCATGAAAAATCTAGGTACATCACAACGTTCACCGCATACTAAGGGCTCCTCAGATACAAGCGCCTTAATTTTGGAATCTCTTCAGCAGCGGAGATCTTTCAAGAGGCTGTCTGGCGAGTGATCCAACACATCTTGAAGTCATTTAACTACAGCGACGACATCCTGGTGTTTGGCGAAACACGCAAGGACCATGACAAAGCACTGGATCGCATGTGTCATGCCCTTCTCAATGTAAACCTCACGCTCAACTGAGACAAATGTGAATTCCTTAAGTCAACTCTCAGGTTTTATGGTCACATCTTCTACAAAGACGGCATGAGACCCGATCCTGAAAAAGTCTTGGCGCTTGCTGACACGTCACAACCCCATGATGTTAGTGAGATTCGATCCTTCTTGGGCATGGCCAGTTACTGTGCCCGATACATCAAAAACTATGCGACCATCAGCTATCCGCTGCGAGTACTCACGAGGCTAGGCCAAAGCTTCCACTGGTCAACCAAATGCGAACACGCCTTCAATGTGATCAAAACTGCTGTGAGCTCCGCCATCAACCTAGCGTACTTCAACCCTCAAAGAAAGACTGAGATTACAGTAGACGCTAGCCCTGTCGGATTTGGTGCTAATCTAGCTCAGTATGATGATGAGGGAGACCAACGTCACATCATGGCATATGCCAGTCGCAGCCTCACTGACACGGAGAAAGCATACTCGCAGCCTGAATAAGAAAGCCTGGCGGTTGTGTGGGCGTGCAAGCATTTCCATCTATTCGTGTATGGGAAGCACTTCACACTCATCACTGATCACCAGGCTCTACTAACAATATTCGGATTGAGCGGTGGGGAATCCCCCTGCAAGACTACACGTACACCATCATTCACAAACCGGGTCAGGTGGAAAACCCGGTGGATTATATATCACGACATCCCCAAGCTCTGACGCGGACACGCGGCTCGTTAGCCAAAGAATTCCTCCATTTTGTCATCGATCAAGCACGCCCACCTGCCGTCCCACTGGACGTCATTATAGAAGCCACTGCCAAAGACGCCATGCTTCAGAACATCATGCAGCGTATCCGTACAGACTCTTGGAGATATTTGGAGGACCAGCAAGCTAACGATGACATTAATATGCAAGAACTCTTATCTTTCAGACACGTCAAGGATGATCTCATGATCAGTGCTGTTGGACCTGGCCCTTTTGGCCGGATGGTTCCTAAACTTTTCGCCTTCCACCTGTACTTTTTCTGACCTGTTGTTGGCTATTCTATGACTCTGGGCACTTTACCACTGCTGTTCAGTGCTAAAGTGCATATGCTCTCCCTATGTAAAATGTATATGTTGGTTGGATTCCATGATTGGCTTATTTGGTCTACTGTCAGACCCCAGTAAAGTGCACCAGGAGTGCCCAGGGCTTGTAAATACAAATGCTGCTGGTGGGCTTGCAGCACTGGTTGTGCCACCCACAGAAGCGGCCTAGTAAAATGTGTCTAAGGTCTGCCATTGCAGAACCTGCGTGCAGTCTGGTACTGTCATGCTGACTGGGCAAGTGCACCCACTTCCCAGTGCCTAAACCTTCCCTTAACTTCATATTAGTCACCCCTATGGTAGGCCCAAGGTCATGGTGCATTGTAAGTATAAGGTAAGACAAGCCCTGATGTGTGTGGCATGCCCTAATAGTGTATTACAGCCATTTTCGTTTTTCACTATTGTAAGGCTACCTGTTCTCCATAGGCCAGAATGGGCTGTTAGAATTGTTACATCCTATGATCCTAACAGACCCAGGGAACATGGTATAAGTATATAGTTTAGTATGCCTGAATAATAAAATACATATTTTAGTAAAGTTTATTTTAATATTCTGTGTTTGCAAATACCACTTTTAGAAAGTTGGTAATTGCTTGCCTAACCATTTCAGCCCGCCTCTGCTATGATGTGTATCTGCCTGTCTGGTTTGTGTGAGTAACAGGGATGGGGAAACCCAGAGGGGCAGGGCTAGGTAGCCTGGTGGTGAATAGAGAGATTGACATCCAGATGGGTGGGAGGAGTGCACCTGGACTCTGACTAGGGCTGTGCTCTGCCACCACAATGCTGGCTCCACCTCCTGTGGAGCGGCTGATGTCTCTGCCCTGCACCCTGAATAGAAAGGCAGGGTCATGTCATCAAAGTGCTCAAGAACTGGTTTGGACTGGGCAAAGGCCCCACTCCCCCAGAGGAACAAAGGAATTAGGGGTATAAGTATTGGGACCCTGCTCCCAAGAAATTAGATCCTGCTTGACAAGAAGAACCTCTGCCTGAGGAGAAGGAACTGGGAAAGCTGTAAGGAGGAGTACTGTCCCTGACCTGGGGGATTGGCCTGCAGTGGTTGCCTTGCTGCTGGAAGGAGAGGAGAAAGACTACAAAGACTTTATTTCAACTTGTGCTTAAAAGATCTCCAAGGGCTTGTGCTGAGCTTGCCCCTGAACGAAGTCCCAGGACCAGTGGACTTCACCCCCCAGCTCCCCAGAGTTCTTTGGAAGTGCCTGCTGCTGTTGTTGGGCCTTCTGAGGGACTGCGTGTCGCAAGGAGCTGGAAGCGCGACTCAAGAAAGAGAAGCGTGCTGCCGTCGGAGCTGTTGTCGTCGCATCTCGCAAAGCGTGTCGCCGCTGCAGCATCGCATCGAGCGGAAGCATCTCGCATCATTCCGGAAGTGTCTCGCAATGCCGAAGAAGCGTGTCGCCATCGCAGCCATCGTAGCTGACGCATTGCACCGCATCAAGAGAAGAGTCTCGCACCGAGGAAGAAGAGTGTAGCCATCGCAGCCATCGTAGTTGTCGCATTGCACTGCATCAAGAAAAGCGCCTTGCATCCACGGAGATGCGTGCCGCTGTCAGAACTGCTGTCGTCGCATCACGTAAAGGGGTGACGCCGCTGCAGCACCGCATCGAGCGGAAGCGTCTCGCAAACGTCGGAGAAGAGTGCCACTGCCAAGGCCGCTGTCGTCGCATCGCGTAAAGGGGTGACGCCGCTGCAGCCGACGCATCGAGACGAGTCTTCTCGCAACATCGGAGAAGCGTAACGCATCTGGAAGATCTTCACGTCTTTATTTCTTTGCACCAAAAACTTCATTGCATCAGCATCGTTGCAACACTTTCGTTGCCCTGCGTGTCGCATCTAAGGTACATTGACTTAAAGTGTCGCATTTAAGAACTTAAGAGAACTAAGTAAACTTCTACCATCTAAAGTAACAGTATTGTGTATTTTTGTCGTTTAATGGTCTTGTGATAACTCTATATAAAGAATCCTTATTTTTAATATAAAAACCTGTGTGGTGTCCATCTGTAGTGTTGTCACTTGGTTACTGTATGTGTTCACAAATGCTTAACCTATAACGCTCTGAGATAAGCCTTGTCTGCTCGCGCCAAGCTACCTAGAGGGTGAGCAGGGGTTATTTTAGGAGTGTAACCCCTTACCCTGACTAGAGGAAAGGTCCCCTGCTTGTCACAAGTACCTACCTGTGCCAACCAGAGAACCCGGATTCTAACAAGTGCCAATGGACTACTGCTGAGAGACAGGAGAATTGTTATTCCTCACCAATTAAGACAAGGAACTGTCAATCTAGCACACGAAGGTCACAGAGGTGTATTGGCCACGACGAAAGCGCTGCAAGAGCGAATCTGGTTTGCAAATGTCTGAAGTCCCAGACAGCGTGTGACAGCAAGTAGCTGTTGACTTCTTCGGCCCGCTGAAATCTGGAAAATACATCATCGTCCTCATGGATGAATATTCCCGATTCCCTATTGCACACCAAATCTCATCCGCAAAAGCAACCGCCGTCATACCCGTCATCGACTAAGCGTTTGCAGCATGGGGAATCCTCACGGTAGTGAAGACAGACACCGGGCCACCGTTCAACGGGCATGAGCTCACAGAGTTCGCAAAATCACCTGAACTTAAAACACAGAAAGATCACTCCTCTGTGGCCCCAAGCCAACGGGATGGTTAAACGTTTCATGGCCACCATAAAGAAAACAATACAACAAGCTGAACTAACTCAACGCGACATCCAACCAGCACTCAATGAAGTACAGGACCACACCACATAGCACCACAACAGATGTCCCCCACTCTGATGCTCGGAAGAACCTTGTGCACCAGGATACCAAATTCGGACACTATCACACAGTCCAAACCCCGACCTCGGACCATGAGACCTTAGTGATTCTTGATAAGACCAAGAAAGCAAAGATGAAAGAATATGCCGACAACCTTCCACATGCCAAGGCATCTGACATCCGAGAAGGAGATTGGGTGTTGGTAAGGCAGGAGCGGAAAACCAAGGCCGACAGTCGCTACTATGCCCACCCGCTCCAAGTAACGAGGAGGAAAGGAACTATGATCACAGCTGCCTCTGGAACTAAGAGGACCACAAGAAACGTGTCACATTTCAAGAAATGCAATCCAGCAGTGTACACTCGAGAAGAAGAATCTGACTGGAACACGGACATATCTATCAAGTCAAGAAGCAGATGATCAAGAGGAACCTCAATGTGTGGCTGACACGAACAACATGAGAGAGAGGCGTCTCTCTCGCCGACCACTGAGAACTATCCGGAGACCAGCCCGGCTCATCGAAGAACTCTAAGAAATGAACATGGGACACTTATAAATTAAAAAAGGGGGAGATGTTGTGTCGCCGTGCTGAACCTGTCTGTAACTTCTGGGTCAGGCATGGCAGGAAGAGGAAGGGAGAGGCGAGGCGAAGGAGTGCCAGTTCGGGGTTAGAAGGCAAAGAATAAAGAAGTGTTTAACCCCAATCGCGTCTGTGTGTCATGGCGGAGCGCGTTTGAAAATTACGTCCCTGATGGGGCTATATTTGAGTACCTAATACGGTAAGTCTTAGAACTAATGGGGTATATTTCCTCTTAGAATATCAATTTGAGTATCATACACTAGTGCTTCACAAATGTGGGTAGTTTGCAATATTGCACTTGCAAAATGTAATAATGTTATGTGCATGCATTGGACTACTAATTGTTGGTACATATATCTCTTTCCCCACCATAGCAGACATTAAGGATTTACAAACTCGACAAGAATAACTGCATGATTTGCATGCCGTCATTTTGCATGAATTAATGGATGTATGATGAATATGTTTAGAGACAGGAAACATCTAATTGTTAGGATCCTAGTCCTGAGGAAAGCCACAGACCTATAGAGGCAATCTTGAGGTTGAAACATGTAGACCATTTCAGATGTGGAAAAAATTGCAATTTCAACACATTACCTGAATTTTTTTTTAATGCCACTACTGGAACCAGGAATAAGGACCTAAAGGTAATTTTGCTCCAAGGGATCCTCTTCCCTTCATATTTAAATTTCAAGAGCCCTCTGAGAAGTCTGAGCCCACCCTCACCACCACACTTAGGGGTAAGGATGGGTTATCTATGATGAAGCTTGCCAAGGAAATGTAGGTGAATCTCCTGTATTGAAAACATTGTGCTCAGTAAGTATGGTAAGGGACAGAAGCACAATCATTCAGACTTTTCACTGCCAGAAGTTTCAGCATTCGTATTAAAACATTTTGTATTGCAACCACCATGGCAGAAATTGTGGGTCTGCAATATCCAGTTGAGGTATATTCATGGAAGGTGTCACTGATGCTTCATCAACTAATTGAGAAGAATCGTAATTCATAGAGGCAAAAAGATTGCCAATATTAGATTAATTTATAATTTGATAGTCTTTTTTGATCTTATTACTTGGTGGGTTATACATTGCTATATCATCTCTACTTAATTGTCTTTAAAAGTTGTCATTGCATAAAGATCAAAAAACCCTATGGGTAAAGCATGTGGGTTTTATGTAGTCAATGTTTCTCATTCATCAGACTTACCTAAAATCTCCACAGAGGTTACCCGAGGATCTGATACAGAATTATCATAAATTTTACAAAATAACAGAGTTGATTTACCAGCTGTTGAATGAATTATGTTAAAATAAATATAGTCCATTCTTTCTTGGTTCTTTTATGGCCCTCCTGTTCTTCAGCTAGATGAGTATTTGCTACGTCCTTAGATACCTAGTTATTATCACTATAAAATTACGGGAAGTCCTAAACTACGAACTTATACTTAATATCCTAGCATTGGACAAAGACATACCCATATGACTTAACCTACTGACCCAAAAAACACAATTGGTATGAAAATAAGTTAGTTGGAAATATAGCAAATATTACGAATTGCAGTCAAATCAGATCACACATTGATAGAAGAAGGAGAACATGTAGAGTTTTGGCCCTGGTCCGCTGCCCTGTCGGTGACACCCTTTGTTCACTTCAATGCTGACGCATCATTGGTGCTCTACATCAGCTAACTCCATGACACAGGAGGCAACCAGATTGTAGGGTGACCTAGTGGAGTACAACAACTAATCAGGAGGGAGGGCAGGAGGTAAAAGAAATTAGACACTGCCCCCTTCACATGCCCTCTCTAATACGTTTGCACCAGCGCCACCAATTATCACCAACAAAGTGCACAGTGCCTCTAGAAGAACAGTTCAGCTTCCGGTGAATTCAAAGATAAAGCAATTGCATGCCTAAGTTCTCACAGCCCCTCTGCATCAGTTCACTCATTGTTATAGGAGCTGACAAAGGCTACAGTGTCAAGCACTCAGTGACTCATTCAAAAGCAGCTGGTAGCATTTAGATTAATTTGAAAAACCACCGTGATTCATAAACTCAGACTCCAGGTTTCAGCAGTAGGCACTACATGCTGTTCTTTCTTGATGGCCTGATTAGGCATGCACTTGTGAACACTTACTCAGACTTTGCAGAGCTGTTCAGACAATGAAGTTATATAAAGAGGTTATGCAGCTCAATGACACATCCAAAGGCAGCAGGTAGATTGAGAATAATTTGGAGAACCACCTTGATCCATTACCTCTGCCACCAGGTTGTCAAACGTAGGTATTGTAGGAGAGTAGGGTCTGCTGCATATGGGTACCCCCACTTTTTGCTGGTGTTTCACTGTTTTTCGTTTTTAGTCTGGCTGTGGCCCTGCTAATCAGGACCACAGCCTAGCTGCTTCCTCTCTAAAATGGTTTGCATGTACATTAGGTACATGTCTAATTGGATTCTGGAGTGCCTTATAAGCCCCTAGTATATGGTATACTATGTACCTAGGGCATAGGTACCTCAGAGGCCTACCAGGGGCTGAAGCATGTATTATGCCACCCCTGGGAAGCACTACAAAATGGTACCACAGGTCTGCTACTGCAGCCTGGGTAAGGGTGTGCTTGCAATGCAAAGAATATTAGGACCCCCTCTGCACAATTTACTTTTCAAAAGGTCAGGGAGAAGAGGGGCAAGAACAATAAACAATCCAAAGAATATTACTCCCTCACGATCTATATATTATTACTTATACTTTCAAACTACTTTTTTACAAAGCATGGGTTATTGAACAAGGAATTCAATTACAAATCCAACTTATTTTTTTACTTTTCTTTATTTTGTTTTGATATTGTTCTTTTTATCATTGTTCATTTGCAACATTATCAAAATTATATATTTCTATTATTTACAAAAAGTCTCTAATACAAAATTATTTTCCTAAACAAACCCAGGTAGAGAACAAAAACCACACATACTACTCATTCATACATCCACATTACATCCACATCCCATACACAACTCTGTATAGCTTTCCCAGTTAAAACATTCAGTTGGTTACAGTCTCTGTGACCCTAAAAAGGGCTACTACTAAAATAGTAGAATTTAAAGAGGACTTGGTCAACGCGTTTCGGTGGCATAAAGAAACGTAGAAGCCACCTTCATCAGGACCCGCCACTTATCACACCAATGGTTTTCAAACCCAGGGATTTCCTGAAAAAATATATAAAACAAAATCAGTTACTAGCCCATGACTACCTGAGATTAAAAGACACTGATGGAACCAGTTTACCAACATTTACAGACATATAAAAGTGATTGACTACACAAGTGTCACCTTATCCCATTCAAGGGTATAGGCATTAGTGATCCAAGCACATGTGACAGTGCTCTTTTCATAATTATCCAACCCTTACTAGAAACAAGACAAAGATAAGAGAGAATAATCTGGTGAGTAGCAAAACAGCCTATTCAGCTATCATTTCCAAGTAGGACTATACTACATTTATAAACTATTCAAGGAAACAGCATAAGTAATCTAGTTTCACCCTACCAAGATTTACAGAATGGTACTTACTGTATATGAGTCTGGTACTGGAATAACATACTTCCTAATATTGTGTAAGACAGCAACCACAATAGTACCATACGTAGGAATATGCCCGTGTCCTGACAAAGTAAAGCGATAGGAAGCTATAAGTTATTGTTGGCTATTATTAACTAACCTTTCCTCCATTATTCCTGGACTTAGCTTAGATTCAAAAAAGATTTTCTTACCAGCGAGTAACAACCTTCTTTTTGCTCCTCAAATATATGGGGGTAAGCCACTGCCCATCCGCTAGTTGTCTACGCATGCACTCCGTAAGCCTGCATGGGGAATTTTTATTTTTTGCGTTAGCCCTTATGGTTAGTTCTAGGGGCATCCCTACCATAGTTGTCTCAAAGAAAGGGAAAGGGGGCGGACTCAAGTACCTTTATAGTGTATTCCTTTCTGAAATCACAGTAAAATTCTTCTCTCGTAAATGTCAATGGTCAACCTTTTTTTCACATCACGACCACAAATTAATATCCCGTCCTTCAAACTATTCGTAGTATCACTGTCAAGAGAGAGGACATGTCTTACTAATTTGAAACATATTTGAGTACAGAGTCGGAAAAAAGGACCATTAATTCAAGCCCTCTTTATGAATATCGAGAAAGTCTTCTACATCAACCCCCAGGGCAAAACCCCCAGAGAGACAAGCAATGAATACTATTTGCTGATCACCAAGGTATCCACTTCTACACAAGTACAGAGAAACATTCTCCATTTACTCATATTTGAACTACCACCAATACAATTTACCCAAAACTCTCATCTTATCACTCACCTTCTCTTGTCGGCGTATCCGTCCTCAATTTACGTGCCTCAAACTCACGGTCTCTCCCACAGGAAGTCGCTGGGAGACAAGGTGCGAGAGACCCACATTTATACTAGTTCGATCTCAATTGGAGCGAGCGCGAAATCACCAATACACATCACCTGGTGAGTTCCCAAACACTGAAGACGGACTCACCCACCTCTACTCCCGAGGGCGCCATCTTTGTTAAGTCTACCACTTCTCTTAACTGTAGAGAGAATACATATGTGGTACATAATTTAAAGCGTCGACGGACTATCGCGGTCAACCCGATAACGCCATCTTGGGTGTGATAAGTAAACTCAAAAAATAATAACATGCTTTAACCACATATATAATCACAACTATTTACAATATTCAAAAAGAAAAAAAGAAAGAAAGAAAAACAATACTTTACAAAAATGTTTTTTGAAAGAGTGCACTTGTATTATTTCTACTTTACTCGTTATCAAGCTTTGAAAGGACTTCTTTACCTGCTATCAATCTCGTATGCCTAAAATCATGGTTCAAAATGAGGCCACAAATTCACAAATTATTTGTGATAAAATGAAAATCCTATAAGAATTTTCGCAAAAGTTGCAAAAGGCAGCTGCTTCATTCGCCACACACTACGACCATAATCTCTCCATCAGGACCTATAGGTAAAGTCAACTCATAGGTACCCAAGTACAGACTATTCACGGTCTAGTTTACTCCGGGCCCTTGATCATAACGCAGCCCTAAATTCACAGTTTGTTTAAGACAGGGCAAGAATCCTGTAGAATTTTATACATTGGTAATAGGCAACCGCGTCACTTACCAAAATAAAAAGACTATAATCTCTTCATCAACACCTATGGATATTTTGAAATACCTCATTATTAGAACTAGATCATTTCTGCAACATGATCCTATGCCCTACCGCCACTAACTCAGCGTGGGCTAACACAGCACATTTCTTGGTACGCAGACCAAAGACCACAATTACAGAAATGGACAGCCATCCACTTCCACTATCCCAGTCTCACACTGCCCAATTCTCTTGAGAATATCACTCCCAAGCAGCCAGATAACAACACAAAGGTTTATCAGAGTGACGGAACTAACTCAACAAGTCAAATGTCATATCAGTTATATGACCACTAAAGTCCTGCATGTGTAAAAATTCACCATGGTTTCGTGATGTTCCATTGGATCTCTTCATTCAAGCCTCGTTTTACACTATCTAAGGTAAAAATCCAAAATGTTTCTCTTCTTTTTCGTATGATTTCCATAGGTGTCCCTGCCTGACCTTTAAATGTTTCTAAAATACACCACTTAATATCTTTTTCAGTGTGGTGTTTAGCAAGAAAATGTTGGACAAGTGGGGCAGCAGTGCTTGCACACCTTACAGTGGTATAGGCTACCCATATCACTACCATTGCACACACATATAAAACCTATAAGTCACTCCTATGGCAGGCCTTAACAATCCTGATGGCAGAGTGCTTGGTTTTTATGTGAGAGGGTGCCCCTGCATGAGCAGAGCCCCTCTGCAGCATTCGGAGTACCTCCTCTGATGCTGTTTGTGGTGCAGCCTGACCATATACTCTTAAGTGCATTATAACCTCGCGGTAAATGCTAACTTTGGGATGGCTGCACGGAAACATGTTGTGTCTGGTGTCAAACGCTTTGGAATACTACCCCCCCCCCGCCAGTTCCGGCGGCGGGGGTAGCATTCCACCCTTCTAGAGGGAGAGACATGATGTTCACACTGGTCTAACCCAGTAGGACTTTCTTGAGCCCAGGCATCACAAAATGGATGCCTCTGCCACAGACACGGGTCTGGCCTCCTGCTACTGACCGAAACTCCGGCAGGGGAGGTCTGGACAATAGGTTTCCTGTCGAAGGGAAGTATAACCACCTCCCCAGACAGGCAGGTGTGTATTGGGGCTGGGCGGGAGTACTCTCTGGTGCTTTGAAGTCCTGCGCTGGGGGCACACTTGGTGTCCCTGTGCATAGTCCAGTTCAAACCGGTTGCAGGGGCTACCTGCTCTGGTGTGAAACTGGACAAAGGAAATGGGTGTAACCACCCCTCTTTCCAAACCCTCCCATAGGTGGGTCCCTAGAGTATGTCCAACCTCCAAACTTAGTATAAGTATGGGAACTCAGTCCTTGCGACTTTAGATTACACTGGACGAAAATCTGCAACATATATCCTGGACCTTCGACGTTCTACTTTAACTAGAAGACTGAAGGAATATCCATTGGGGTCAAAGAGTGACTCCCCTGCTTGGCAGGCACCAAAGAACCAACTGACCGCTCTGCATCGCTGAAGCTCCTGCCGGACGCCAAAGTCTTTGCATCACCAGAGGTGGATTTCCAAACTTCTCAGAGAATACCCTGAGTCCACAGCAAAGCTGTTGCCCCTGGCTATCGTGGGTGACGTGGAACCGTGACCCCTCGCCACCTTGATCTTTTGCAGCAACACTATCTTCCTGGTCCTCCTCGAAGTTGTACTTTGGGTTCCGAGTAGCCCCAGCCTTGAGCTCTTCCTGCACCGAAGATTGCTGGCCTCCACTCCACGAGTGACCCGTGGGCCAGTTTCAAGTGGGACCGCTCGAGGCTCCTTTGTGATCACTAGCCCGTTGGCTAGCAAGTCCCCACAAAAGCAACTCCTCTTCTAATTGGGCGTCCCTGGTTGCTCCAGATGTGGCCCGACTTACCCTCACTGGGTGAGTCCCTCAGACCTTGCTGGTCTGCACCGGAGTCCTTTTCTCTGAATTCCAGTGACTTGCCGTTGCCAAGGCTTGTTGGGATTATTCTGGTCGCCGACACCACAGCACTCGACAGACTTCGTGGGACAGCTTGAATCCAGCTACTGGTCATCATCGGCGCCTTCTGGACCTCGTGGCTGAAGAGTCAAGACACCGATCAACTCACCTGAAGCACCCGACATCTGTGGGCATTGGTCCATCCTGCCCTCGGTCACTGGCTAGTGACCCAGACTCTGTCCCCTCTGCTTTCAGGTTCCTTCCATCCTAGATCCAGGCTTGGATCTCTTCGGACACTTCTCCTCTTCACGGCAGCAGCAGTTCTTCGCCAGCTTCCATTGTAATCGACAACGCGACCCGACGCCAAAAGACACCTATGCACCCGGATTCCCTGGGTGAGGTAACTCGAGTACTCCGGTGCTCCCGTGGGTACTAGCCCTAGAACTTCTTAAGTCCAAAAGGGTTTGGTCCTGACTCAATTCTAAGTGTCCCTAATCTTTAAATTTCCAACCGTGACATTGCCCATAGAAGCTAACGGGAACCCGCGGTTGTGTTTACACACTGCATACAGTCCCAGTGGGTCCCCTGTGTCACTACCTTGGGTGGTTCCTTGGGGTCCCAGCGATTCTACAGGCTCTAGGCCTTGTGTCTATTCCATGTGTGGTTCTTATACCACTTTTTTGGAATATGGTTTGGTACGCCCCTAGGGCCCAAACGTGTATTTGTGCTATTACTGTTGATTGCTAACTTGTAAATTAAGTACTTCGAACACCCGTCTCATAAAGAGACTAGAGGGGTGTGTTTTATCCTAAATACATATATTTTGAATATATACCTGGTGTGGTTGTCCTTTCATTTGATCATTCAAGGGATTATAGACTGGTAAAACAAGCTGCTTTACGTTCCTTCAAGACTTAGCCTGAAGGCTGCTCACCATAGCTACCACAAGGATAGCTTTCAATAAAGGTTGTCTTTAACCTATCACCATAAAGGGGTTGTTTGGGCTGATACAAGGTGCCCACTAGAACTAGTGGACAGCATATATCAGGCCACCTTCTCACAGGTATTACATGCTATTCATTTGGCGGGTGCCTTTGGTAGCTCTGCTGGGTAAACCCCAGTTCTCTGGAGCAATCCTCCTTACAGACATCTCCTGGACATCTGCAGCACATTTATTATGCACCTATCAACAACCACCAACCGATGGTGCCGCCTATTTGTGGTGAGGACGTCTGAGAACTCCCCTTGAAATCATTGCTGCACAGTACCAAGCCTGCTGGTGGTGGTGTAGGACTACTGGTGTGCTGAGACCCGGTGGCTGTCACGTCAGCCCCACTGAAATTGCTTCCAGTAGAGTGGGGGAGCTCCATGGAGATCAAGTGGCTGCCGCTGGTGCATCGAGTCACTTGGTGAGTGCATTGAGGGGGTGTGGGGGACCCGGTTAGGCCTGGTTGCTACCAGCATGCCATCGGCTTGGCTGCATCTGTGGTGCCATTGCAGGGCATTGCAGGGTAGCCCGCCATGGCCTGGCGGGCTGCCCTGATTTGGAGCTCCCTCTGTGGAACTGAGTGACAGGCTCTGCGCTCCTGGTGCTGCTGCCCGGATGCTGCTTCCCCAAGTGCAGAGAAGGTGGAGGAAGGCGCCCAACCTGGCAGTTGGATTCGGGACTTGCTCTTGACTGTGGCAATTGTGGCGCCCCTTCACCACTTGGCCCACCACATCAGCAACCATGGAAGGCACGTCAAACCTATGGCTGCAGAAAGGTTGACGGCCTCGACCTGAACCACCAGAGCACACTAATAATGCTCAGCTCCACCTAGTGCGACCTCCAGGCTCCGCTAAAGCCACAGGCTAGTGGAGAAGCCAGGAACCTACTGCTTTGGCTTCCCCCATGAGGTACAGGAAGCTGAAACCACGTGATCCATCTCTAGTGGACACTGGGAGCAGCGGTGTTGCTCCCTTTGGGCCGATGCCACTAGCCCCTTCGGTACACTAGACTAAATTTTGGGGAAAACAACAATACCACAGCCTCACTGTCCCTCTTGCCCTAATGGGAGGCTCCACCTGCTCATCCCATCAAAAGGATAGCTGCTGCAAGCACACACTTCGCTGCAGAGTGGGGTCAATTTACACCAGACTGAAGTGGCCAACCTGACTTTTCCATCAACCCCCAGCGCTCCACACCAACACACAATGGCTCTGGTCTCGAATCTGCAGCAGTGACTGCGACACCCCTCGGGAGGCCTTTAGGGAGTTTGGGGCCCCCTGCACCTGAGAGCATGTCTGGGCTACTCATGCTGCAGCACTTCAGCGGACTTCCACGGCCCTGGCAAGCCAGCCCACCCCACATGCTCCATGCCACTTGAGTCACCCTTTAGGCCAATGCAACTGACCCCTGCAACAGGGTAGGTCCTAAAAGTTGGGGGAAACATTGATGCCACAGCCTCGCTGACCTTGCTCTAGTGGGAGACTCCATCTGCTCGTTCTGGCCAAAGGATAATTGCTGCAAGAACAACAATTTTATGCTGAGTGGGGACTATTCACGCAGCTTGCTCTGCTGCAGTGGCTACCAACTCACTGCTCTCTGTGTCAAAACGCAGTGGCACTGGTGCGGATCTGCACTCATGCCTAAAGCACCCCCCAGAGAAGCCCTCGGTGAGTTGGAGGCCACCTGTGCCTGGGAAACATGCCTGGGTTGCTCGTGCTGCTGCACTTCAGCGGGCTTTCAAGTGCTAGCAGGAGGGCCCACCCTATGTCCCCCCTGCCAGATGAGACTGCGCTGGACCCAAGGGGGTGCCACCTCGCGATGAACTACCTCTGATCAGGCACCACTACTCAACTCGCAAAGATGACTGGTGGGGGTACTACCTTGGTCTGCTGCACCAAATTTGTAGGTGCCCATGATCGCCCAATATCACTAGATGACAAGATGAATATGTTACTGGATGCGGTGGAGAAGACAAGCACAACACTGGAGAGCACTCGTGTCTCTCGAGAGGGAAAGCTCAACAGCATTGCAACGGACCTTAATCTGCTCCACGCTGATCATCATAAACTAGCAGACAAAGTGCACACTGCAGAACAAACCATTGCTGGACTCCAGCCGGCTTCCAAAGAACTGTATCATAAGTACAGCTGCTCACAGACCGTGTTGACATTCTTGAAGCCATAGCTGAGGATGCTGAGGGCTACTCACGCAGTAACAACGTGCAGGTGATGGAACTTCCAGAAGGTGTCGAAGGAAGTAACTCTGTTGACTATCTGGACAACTGGCTGCGGAACCTGCTGCCGACTGACTCCCTCACACAATCCTTTTTGAAAGACCGTGCACATCATGTCCCGACATGGAGGCCCCCACCTGGCTTCAGCCCCAGACCATTGCAAACTCGCCTACTCCATTACCGTGACGTAGACATCATTCTACGAGAAGCCAGAGAACTCGATGTAATTGTAGTTGATAATGCCCGCATGTTCTTCTCGGACCACACAGTAACGGTGCAACATCACAGGGCCTGCTTTCTAGCTGTCAAACACAGTCTTTGTGAACTGAACTTGAAATACTCACTGCTCTTTCCGGCAAGACTACGTGTCATTACGGATGGCAAAACCCGCTTATTCAGCTCACCAGAAGATGCTTGGGATTGGCTGGAGACCTCAGGACTTGCTACGCCCTGCCGCTCCGTGGGAGGGGAGCCCGGCACTGTCAGGACTGATGGCGGACCTCACCGTGGGGTACGGCGAACAAGGAGATGGCCTCCCTGGCCTGCGGCAGTCCCCGATCTGATACAGGTTATACAGGAGAGAAGACAGGCCCTCCAGTCCGTGATAGCAATCAGCAGCACTTGGCCTTACATCAGCACCGAAGTAAGATCTGTGTGATCTTCAAGCGAAGATGGTTCCTCCACTGTTTCGGCCTGTAGATGCTGATGCCTTTGTGCGATCAGCGGCACTCCACAGACAGCCTATGACATTTTTTGAACAACCCCTACTTGCATATGACACTCTCATAACAACCAACTATGTCTCATCATGTGACATAACATACGTTTGTTGTTTTTACTGTCTGTCATTTCACTTAAAAATACTCATTTGGTGTCATACTACCAGCTCTTGCGCCACAAGCACATGCTGCACATGATCACCCTTCTACACATCTTACTCCAACTGGAACACATACACCTACACTGCATGGGATACACTACCCTTGGCAACGCCACGTCCCACCAGTAAGACCCTCGTTCTCAGGCTTCACTGCTGTATCTTGCACAAAGTTTTCAATAAGCATGGGTAGGTAAACATGTTGTTTGACTGCCCACTAGTATTAAATGGTTACATCCCATTCCCCCCACTTGACATTGCCTCCATACCCCATCAGGATCCACCCCGATACTTGTCACTATGCCTTTCCACTGCAGTTGCAAGCTTGGTCCATAGGGACACTCAGGACAGCAGCCCTCCATCTATACTCCCACCACTAGAATGACACACACCACTTTTAAAACCTGGAACTTGTAGGGCATGCATACCCCCTCACGCCGATATGCTGTCTATGCCTACCTCAAGTGCCTCTCCGCAAAATTGGCCATGATTTAAGAAACTCACTTAACACTAACTGAAGGAAACACACTTCAGCGCTGTTGGCGGGGACAGGTATACGCTGCTAATTTCTCAGATCAGACCTGGGGTCCCCTTATCCACTGAAGAGGTTGTAACTGACAGTAAAGGCCAATACATCCTCGTCAAGGTCTGCTTTGATGGTCAACATATTCTCATTGGTAGAATATATGATCCTAACAAAGAGCAATCCCTGTTCCTCCAACGGCTGTAAATGGCGCTGTCTTGCTGGAGCAGAATCCCATGGTTATTAGGTGGGGACTTTAACTGGGTTCTTAACACTGATCGTGACAGATCCTTTCCTCCACTGCTCAGCACTGCAGCTACCTCCTAGGCGCATGCGTTACGTGACTGGCTTCAGCATTGGCACATAGTAGACATTTGGTGACAGTACAATGCTCAAACAAAAGTGTATTCCTTTTTTTCCTCACCACATCGCCTCCATGTCAGGCTTGATTGATTTGTTGGCACAAGGGGTGACTTAGAATGTCTGAAGACCGCTGGATGCTGATTTAACTTGTCTGGAACGTACCCTCTTGCAACATGAGACCAACGCAGTACATAACCCCAGTAGCTCTCGCCATCTGCTGGCCACACAATGCCCTCCTGGAACGACTGTGTTGCCTGAACTTCGCAGCTCACTGTGCATGCACACATGGAGCTGCTGACAAGTCTAGCACACTATAGGCAAGGCTAATAAGATCGGACCAGCCCATCACCCCATTGTAGCTCTGAAACCTTCTACTGGTGACTTACACTGCATGCATCAAGACATACACCTAGAATTAACTCAAAACTACGCTTTGTTGTACCAATCCAGATTTACTGCTATTCCCTCAGAAATGGATGCCTTCTTCATTGCGATCCCCCTGCCCTGTCTAACCCCCAATCAAAAAGGCGAGCTAAATGATCCAATTACACTATTTGAAATACAGGAGGCAATCAAAGCTCAGACCACTGGCAAAATACCTGGCCCAGACAGCCTGCCTGTTGAATTTTACATGGCATACCCCCACGCTCCTTGCACCTCAGTTGCTCATCCTCTACAAAGAGGCTATGGAAGCATCCTGCCTTCCCACTTCTCTATGCGAAGCTCGGCTGATATTGCTCCCTACGCCACACTAAGACCCCACTGAACTAGGCTCTCACTGGCCCCTAGCACTGCTTAACACAGATTATAAGGTACTTGCTAGATCCTAGTGACTTGACTAGCACCCACAGCACCCACGCTGGTACATCATGACCAGAATGGATTTGTGCCATCATGCAGTACACCCTTAAATCTTAGACTCTTCTTCCGAGTCCTAAAATACACACCAGAATTGTGGCCCTGAGCGGGATGTGTGGTACTGGATCTGGCCAAGGCCTTTGATTTGCTGGAATGGGCCTGTCTATTTGAAACATTAACTCGCGATGGCATTGAGGGATGCTACCTAAAACTGGTTAAGCTATAATACCTCTGCCCAAAACCTAAGGTCAAAACCGGCCCCCTGATATCTGACACATTAGAGACTCACAGGGGAACCCGCCAGGGCTGCCCTCTTTTTTTTTTTTGTGTTTGAAAAGCTTTATTCAAGAAAATGTCATTACAAAGATATCAGCAAAGGCTTAAGGAATAAGCAAATAGAAGTAAAATAACAATAGCAAGCTAATATCATATAGAAACGAGCAAAAGCATTTTATACAGTTTTAAGGAGAAAAGGGAAACAAGGGAAGGAAGGGGAAGGATAAAGAAATAAAAAGGGGAGAAAAAAAAAAAGGGAAAATGTCAACAACATATTATGAAAGCATAAAAATACGTCTGAAGAGTAAGTGCTGTAAGCAAATCAATAATCAAATAGAACCAAGAAGAACAACTACAACAATAAATAAATCGTATACTGTGAATATAGTGAAAAGAAGAGGCAACATCCTCAAGGTGGCTCAAAATTTTCCGAAGTGACACGTGATACATTCTTTCGAACCATCCGATCTAAATATGAAGTAAGAGGTAACCAGAAGAGATCCCTATTAATTGTAGGATTACAGGAGGATGTGAAAGCAATATCAAGCCTATGAAAGTGACATAGAGAGTTCCACCAATGACGGATGGAAAGCTTTGTGAGGGATTTCCAATTGGAGGAAATGTGTTGAAAGGCGAGAGCAAGCAAAAGGTCAAAAAGACCATGAAAATGTAGAGGAAGATCTAAAGAGTCAGATAAACTGCCTAGAAAAAGGGTAGAAATCGAGTATTGATACGAGAGATGTATAGCCAAACATTATTCTAAAACTGAGAAACAGAAGGACATAAAAATAAAAGATGAAAAAGATTAGCATTAGGGGTAGAACGTGTCCAACAGTTAGACTCCGAAGAAGAAGAAAAACGATCCAGAGAAAGTGGAGAAAAGTATAGTCTGTGGTACATGTAAAACAAAGATTGAGTGAGGGAAGCAGAACGAGAAATTTTCAAAGATCTGGACCAAAGTTTATCCCATAGAGCAACGGACCAAACACATCCCAAATCCGTCTCTCAAGAGAGTTCCGTTTTAGACTTAAGGCGATCAGGATTAGGCGATAGAAAGAATTTGTAAATGAGCGAGGCTTTGGGAAGGGTTGAAAGAATTTTGAGAAGAGGGGCCTAGGGCTCGGAGGGAGGGGAAGAAGGAAGAGAATAAAAAATATCAAGGATAAGTGAGGCCAGAGTAACAAATTTTTGCAAAAAAGAACGAGGACAGTCATAGGACTTCTGAAATTGGGGAAAGGAACAAGGAGATGCTCCGTCAAAAAACTGGTTTACCCATATGATGCCCTTAGACCAAGAATTCCAGAAAATGGGCCTATTATTTATAAGGATGAGTGAATTATACCAAACCGTTGAAGCTAGAAAGGATTCCCGAGTTGAAAATAGTCTGTAAGAGAGAAAAAGTATACTTAAATAAAGGAAATGACATGTGCGGAGACTTGGTAGAAAAGCGTATGAATTCTCCAAAAGAGAACGGCAACAACAACGTTTGTTCAATGTGAAGCCAAAGAGGAGTAAAAGGAGAAGGAACTGACGCAAGCCATCTGGATGCCTGACGAAGAGAAAATGATTTATGGTAGAGACGAAAGTCTGGAAAATTGACACCACCATTGGACTTGGGTTTACGAAGCTGTGCTAAGAAGATTCTAGATTTCTTTTTGTTCCAAAGAAATTTTGACAAACAAGAGTCAATGCGTTTAAAATAAATTGCGGGGATATGAATAGGTAACATGGACAAAATGTAAATTAAAATGGGCGCTATCATCATCTTAATTGAATCCATTCACCCCCACCAAGAAAGAAAGAGAGGATTCCAGGAGGAAAACAGTCGCTCAATACGAGACAAAACCTCAGACATGTTTAGGGTGATTGACGAGGGAATAGAGTTGGAAAACCATATTCCTAAATATTTAATTTTGGAGCTGTTCCAAGCAAATCCAGTAGAAGAAAAGGCATGAGGAGTGCAAAATTTTGTAAGAGGAAGTATTTCAGTTTTATCCGAATTAATTTTATATCCCGAGACCTGTGAAAAAGAATCAAACTCAGCCAGCAGAGAGGGAACAGAAATGTCTGGAGCAGAGATGAATAGAAGAATATCGTCCGCATACGCAGAGAGCTTCAACTGATCATTACCATAAGGAAAACCTGAAATGGAGGTATTATTACGGATGGAAGACAAAAAGGGTTCAAGTGCGAGAACAAAGAGTAAAGGAGATAAGGGGCAACCCTGACGAACGCCTCGCTGAAGAGGAAAATATGAGGAAATCTGACCATTGACCAAAACCGAAGCTTTAGGGGAAGAATACAACAAAGATATAAGAGAGATAAAATGAGGGCCAAAACCATGCCAACGCAGTGATGCAAATAGGAAAGACCAATCAACCCGATCAAAGGCTTTCTCTGCGTCGACAGAAATGGCCGCCAAGGGAATAGAAAGAGAAGAAACCTTATTTAGAACATTAAGGAAGAGGCGAATATTGTCAGAGGTAAGCCGGTCTTTAACAAAACCACATTGCTCCTTACCAATGAGATGGGGCATAAGAGGATCTAAGCGTAAAGCCAATACTTTAGCAAACAACTTATAGTCCACATTTACTAAAGAGATCGGACGATAGTTCTTGCAAAATTTGGGATCGCGACCATCCTTGGGAATAAGACATATGGTAGCTTCTTGAAATGTGCCTTCTGCCTTACCCGACAGATAAAACGATTGAAAGAGAGAAAGAAGTTTGGGGAGTAAGAGATCAGAGAAGTGAGAATACAATTCAACAGAAAAACCATCAGGGCCTGGAATTTTACCCTTGGTGAGAGTCCTCAAAGCTGCAGAGAGCTCACGTAAGGAAAGATCAACTTCCAGGTCTGGGAAACTCAGATGAGAGGACGAGGGTTTAGGAAGATTGTCAAAATAAACTTGGATAAGAGAGGAAGAAGGAGAGGATTCCGGTGTATAAAGGTTACGATAAAATAACTGAAATTGGTCAAGAATATCCTGAGACTTATGTAATAAAGTGTTGTCCGAAGAATAAATAGAGTCGATGAAAGAGCGTTCCTTACGTGTCTTAAGATAATTAGCCAGAAGCTTCCCTGCCCTGTTACGACCACCATAGTAACGAGCACTGCTACGAAGAAGCATCGACGAAGCGTTATCCGTAGTAGATTTATTGAATTCAAGCTTGGCACGAATAAGATCCGGAGACACGGAATTAGTAGGGGAAGAGTAGAACTTATGCCCTAAAGATTTAATCTGGGCAAGAATAGATTTCTGTTTTTGAAGGAAAAGTTTCTTCTTCTTGGAGACAAAATCAATAACAATCCCTCGAGCTGTAGCCTTAAAAGAGTCCCAGAGAAGGTGAGGGGAGATATCGGAAGTATCATTTAACAGGAAGAAATCAATGGCAAAGGAGCGAAAAGAAGAGGAGAAGAAAGAATCATTAAGAAGAGAATTGTTAAATCGCCAACGAGAGGGCTTGGGATGCGGAGGAAGGAGGTCAAGATCCGTAACAATAGGAGCATGGTCCGAGATAAGTATAGGTTCAATAGAAGAAGAAAGCAGGCTTTGTGATAAGGAGAAAGAAAGAAAAATATAGTCGAGACGAGAGAAAGATGAGTGAGGAGGAGAGAAAAAAGAGAAGTCAAGAGTGTCAGGATGTGAGAGCCTCCAGGAATCAGTGAGACGTGCTTGAGAAATGGTGTCTAGAAATTGCTTGTGAGGTTTGTGAGGTACAAACCGAACCGTTGACTTTCGGTCAAGAAAGGGATCCACAATCTGGTTACAGTCACCACCTAAAATGAAGAGGTCATCTTTATGTTGAATACATTTGCTTGTAATTGAGGGCCAGAAAAGCAGGTCAGCTTGTGTAGGACCATAAACATTAAGTACAGTCAGGGGAATAGAATTGATTGATAATTTAGCTAATATCCACCTACCATCAGAATCTGTTTCTTGTAGTAAAACCTTACATTTTAACTTTTTATGACACAGAATAACAACACCATTCTTCTTATTGGTAGAAGGAGAAAATAAAACCGTACCCACCCAACCACGCTTTAGCTTGAGAGACTCAGCCTCAGAGAGATGAGTCTCTTGTAAGAGAACTATGTCAGGACTATAGGAGGCGAGATGGGAGAGAATCCTCTGACGCTTAATGGGATTGTTAAAACCTTTTACATTCCAGGAAATTCCTCTGAATTTAAACACTGAAGAACATGAACAGGAACAATACCTACAACAGCAAATAGAAGGAAAGATAATGACAAAAAGTGGAAAAGAATAGAAGCTAGATAAGAAGGTTGAGTGAAAATAGATGATAAGAAGAATAAAAAATTCAAAACTGAAACACAGCCACTAAAAAGAGAGGAGATTAAGATAAACAAAGGAAAGGTAAAAAGAAATAATAAGTGGAGCGGAGGCAAAGGGAAAAGAGGGGAAGGGTAAACAGAGACAGATACAAGAAGAGACAGCACAAATCCAAAAAGGACGACTGAAGATAACATACCTAAAGGGAACATGAAGAGGACAATGGGGCAATGGAGAGACGAAACAAGAATGACCTTCCGGGACCAGGAGACCACCAAACCGCATCAGGACGAGAGATGAGAGGACGAGCCATATAAGGGAGTAGGGGAGGACACCACTCGATCTGGATAAGAAAAATAAGTATGAGAAACGCTATAATAACAAGACAGGCCATAAAACAGGTAAAAATGGTATTCAGAATGAAATATAAAAGAGATTGCAAAAGAATGAGAATTAGCAAAATAGTAACATACAATGAAAAACATCATATAGAAAGGCTGAATAGATAGACAAAAGGCGAATTAACAATATAATAAAATAGACAAGGGCAATGTAAAAAACATTATCAGAGAAAACCTGCAAGAAAAAAAAGAATAAAAAATAGAGTTGAACAATCAGCCACTAGCAGAAGTAGAGGTATCCATGCCAGCATTAGTCTGAATATGAATAAAGTTCTTAAGTTCAGCAGGATCTTGAAAGGACCAAGTCTGGTTCTGATGAGTGACTTTGAAGGTGCAGGGGTGAAATAAACCATATCTGGCACCAAGAGAGCGTAGAGGGGCACGAAGACTCAAAAACTCTTTCCTTCTTGCTGCAGTAACATTGGAAACATCCTGAGAGAGAAAAACCCTCTGACCCAACCAGGAGACTTGGCGTTTGGTGCGAGCCGCAGAGAGGACAAGAAGTAGATCTGTGAATTTCAGAAAGAGAATAATGACTCCTCTAGGCTTAGTTGAGGTTGACGAGCGAGGACCAAGTCTGTGAGCTCGTTGGATAGTAAGAGAGGTGGTAGCAGGCAGGTCCAACAATTTCAGGAGGAAGGAGGAGAAAAACAAAACAGGATCGTCTCCCTCCAAAGACTCAGGTAGACCATAAATACGTAAGTTATTCCTCCTATTTCTATTTTCCAAATCCTCAGTATGTTGCTGGAGGGCAAGAACAGACTTCTCCAGAGAGGAAATACGCTGAGAGTTGACTGGGATCTCTGAAACCTGATGCTCAACAGAAGAGACTCTATTTTCCATAGTCGACCATTTTGCCTCAAAGAGTTGCATTTTATTATTGGTCTCCTCAACAAACGGTTGTAATGCACGTATCTCCTCCAGAAGAAGTTCCAAGGAGATAGGAGATGACGGTTTATCCGGCGGGGGGGAGTCCTGTTTCAGGCGCTTAGATGACGTGATAGGAGGAGAGGACTTACTTGAAGATGACTGGGATGAGGAAGGGCGGCTAGGAGCTGGTGACGCCATTTGATCCGTGATAGAAGAAGAGTCAACTGTTGAGGAAGATGAAGATGGTATTGAAGGAGAACTCTTCGAGGGCACAAAAACGAACTTTGGATTGCGTAATTTGCCCATAGATACTTGAATAGACAGACAATAGACTAGGTGGAGGAGGTATTGCAGCGTGCACATGCACAAATGAGACTGAAGCACGCAAACTCCCAGCAGGAACAATTAGGTGGAATATGTGGGAGTCACAGTATGGGAAATGGAGGTGCGCAGCATAGAAAGATGCAAGCATGAATATGAAAGAGTTCCTCCAGATAGGCACTTTAGCCTTGCGTAAACCTATCTTAAATCACAGAGTTGGAAAAGCGCAACACAGCAAAAACAGCAAGAACTGTGCAATGAAATGTCTAATAAAGGCAACTGAGGAAAGATATGTTTGAAAACCAGGAACCATCAGAAAGACCAATGAGGCAGCGCAGAAATCAACATGAGTGAAGCATCGGTTGTTAGTGGTCTACTGAACCTGAATGCGTTTCTGGCAAGGTGGTGGAAAGCACAGGTGTTATTCTTCACAACATTCCAGCTGTGTAGCAACTCAGTGAAGTTCAAGGGTGATTGTTAACTGTCAGGTACACAATACTGGCTGTCAGCGAAGATGTCACAACGACTCCCAGTACTTCCAGAAAAACAAGAGACCTTCAGAGAAGCCAGCATTAATAAACACACCTCATGTGGTCAAATGACATATCCCTCTGACGCAGCCACCGGAAACAATTCAGACAAGATTGGTGGTTAGATAACATTGCCCAATAGTAGGATTAGCGCCATGTGAGACTTGAACAAAATCTATGATGGCACATTAAAATTGCGCAAATGTCATGGCAAAAGAGTCTCTGGTACAAAATCTGCCTTTATGCACCCACATTGCGAAGAAATCAATTTAAATCACCTCTCAGGAGTGTTGAAGGCAAACGTGACAGACTCAGGGAACAGCAATGAAGCACAATAGAGGCATTCTCCTCAAACGCAGTGACATCGTAAAGTCGACATAATGCAGACAAAATGGCGGACACACTGAGGGGGTTAGCAAAATCACCGAAAACGAAGCATTTCTTCACAGAAGAGTAGCCCCCCAGGTCTCAACAGGTGCACATGACGTTTCGACGCTGAGAGAGGCCAGAAGGAACGAAAAAAGTTCAAAAACGCCTCCCTACGGCGTGAAAATCCATCTCGGTGCGGCGGAGCTCCGAAGTCAGGCGGCCATTCCAGTCGGCGCCTAAGCCACGCCCCCAAGGCTGCCCTCTTTTGCCCCTGCTTTTCTCACTAGCCATAGAGCTGCTGGTACTTGCCCTCCGTGCCAGGAGCGCAGAATGGGACCTACTGTTGGGTGACATCCTTCAGTCTGTCTCTCTCTATGCTGATGACCTGCTCACCTATCTTCATGACATTCACTCCATCCCATATGCTGTCGCCCTCGAACTAGACTGCTTTGCCCATCTATCCAGCCTCGGGTCAATTGGACCAAATCTTGTTTTTTCTTTTTTACCCGCTCACTGGCAGCCCTCCATCTCATTCTCAACCAGACGCATGTGCGCTGGCAACCATCCATGTTCTGCTACCTGGGCATCATGGTGTACCATGCGGAAGAAGATTTATATGATGGCAATCTGAAAAGTGCTGTTACCACACTGAGAGCGTAGATGGCTTTTTGGCGTACGCTGCTGCTGTCAGTAGAGGGAAGTATAGCGCTCTTTAAAATGGTTGCTCTCCCTTGACTCCTTTATTATTTTGCTAATCTCCCTCTCTACATCCCCACTACCTTTTTCCAATCCCTGCAAAAGGCATAGCAAGATTTAATATGGAATAGCTCCCGCTGCAGGGTAGCCCTGTCGAAACTATATCTGCCCACAGACCGAGACAGCCTTGCAGTGTCTCATTTTGAACACTACTATCTTGCATCCCGACTCCAATGGGAGGCTAAATGGATGTCAGGCTTACAGCTCACAGACACAGCTAAGAAAGCCCTGGCCCATGGTCTGCAAGATGAACTCAACATGTTCCACCCCTGTGCACAAGTGCCCGCCCCTAAGTCTCTGTTTTTGGGGGCAACACACCAATGTTATCGCCTCTCTCTCATCCTCAGACGCGCAGTGAACTCTTATGCTCCAGTGATGCCCTTGTTTGGCATGCACAGACAACACACCATTACATCGTAAGCAGGACTAGCCACCTGGCAGGTATCCACACAATCGGAGACCTTTACCGCGACAATATCCTCCTGACCTTTGAGTCCCTTATGGAGGAGGACACCCTCCCATCAGGCCACTTCCTCTTATATAATTCATTGGTGATTGTCATGGAAAATTGATGGGGTGATATGGCGCTGGAACCCCCAATACATCTCACCATGCAATACTTGTATGTACTGGGACCAGATCTGTTGGTTTGGGTACTCACTGTGCTTGCATTCTGGCCCCCCGCTCACCCTCATTCATTGCAAGTGGGAAGAGGCACTAGCCCGCCCCTGCAACAATAGGGAATGGGAAACACTGCTACAGGGCCCAGTGTCCCACGCAATGTCAGATTTTGCCTAATACAATACTACATAGTGTACAGTGCATACCTCGCCCCAGCAAACATAAACTGATACTTACAGCGTACAGATACCCACTGCACCCATTTATCTCTAGAAGATGCTGACTTTTTACACATGCTCTGACGATGTTGGCATCTACTAAACTACTGGTAGGGGGACACTTCAAAATTGTCTACCTGCATGGGGCGTTTGGGGCTGCACACCTGGGAGCTGTGCATTCTCGGACTCTATAGTAGGATTAAGAAAAATAGGGTTACATCGCGCTTCCTCGACCTAAGGCTGATAACAGCCAGTCGACACATCCCGCGCAGATGGAAAGCGCAGGATCCCCCATTGCTTGCGGCTTGGACGCAGTCCCTTCAGGCTTGAGCTCAAGCAGAGAGCTTTGCCCTGCATAGAGAGGACAATTTAGGGCTCCACAAACACTCTTTAGCATCCAATTGAGATACTATTCTAGTAGACTTACGGAGTGTTGTACAATCGGCCCCATCATCCGATATAAACCTGGCACTGCACCAATCAGACGACACAGCACACTGAGCACCACACCAGCTGCTGGGGCTGTATGGGTTGCAGACCACATGCCCTACACATGGTGACAGGCACCTACCTAGTCATAGCGCCTTTACGTGCCCATCAATTCACCCCTTAACATGTGTGAAACCGCTTTACTGTGGGGAGGGTGGGAGCGGGTGTAGGAAATGCCACACATTTTTTGATAACTTTTCTTTCTACTCAGTTCACCTATTTATTGCTAGATACATGACTGTCCTATTGATGCGAAACGTAGATTACAGCACATTACTCGTTTGAAATCTTAAAGCTCATATTATCACTGGGGTAAGTGATATGAATTACAAATATGCTGATCATTCTGGAAATGGTTGAATGCAAAGCAAGGTAGATCACGCTATCATACCTCGTCTCTCCATGTATACTTAGTGAAATGTTGCACCGACTATGCTAACCATGTATGAAGCTTGTAAAGCAAACTTCAATAAACATATTTAAACAAAACAACATGCTATTCTTTCATGATGGACTGAGCGGGCATGCACATTTCAAAGTATATTCGAACTTTACCCAGCTCTTTGGACTTACATGAGACAAGATGGTTGAGACCCATGAGGTGGGTCCTACCACCTATTTTTATTAATCAACCAATAATAATTTTATTTGATTCACACCTCAACTGAGGTCAACAAATACAATTACATAAAAAATATGTTAGATTATATTTTTTAAAGCGATTTTAGAAAACTCTTTATGAGAAAAAACTGGTTAAAATAGTTTGTGGTCCGCATGAACAACATACGATAGTTAAAACTATTAGATTTGTGCACCTTTTTTAAAATAGCTTTAAGAAACTCTTTAAAAACTTAAACAAGTTATAGCAAACAAATTTATTGGGCGGAGACTTTCACACCGTGATTAGATCTTCAGCTAAAATAGCATTGTCTCTTAAACGGATCGGCTTTATGAATCGACGCCAAGCCTCTACCAATATCGGATTAGGAAAAATAAGTAATACGTGATAGAGATCTTGTGATCCATGGTTGCACAAGTCACAATTGCCTAAAGAATTCTGGCTGAATAGGCTTTTAAAGGAAGAATACCCAATCGCAGAAGAAGGATACAGCGCCTTACATCGTGATCTAACTGGAACTGTAGATAGAGTTCAGGGGTTTTATATACTATGTTTTCCGAAAAAAAATTGTAATGCGTTCCTATTGAAGGTGTACCGAGACGCTTCATCTCTAAAAGTCTCCAATTTTAATATATACCTCAATAAGCCAGGAACTGCATGAAAGAGATTAAAGGCTCACCTTATGATATTGGAGACGACTCAAGCAAATGTGCTCTTTAGAGAGAGCTGAAGGCGTATGGCTTGTACAGGGACTGATTGGGATACTTTTAACAGATTCTGAAGGATGATCCCTTCCTTTACTTTTATCGATTGCCATGTTTTACTTTGTGTATATTCCATGGCGTAAAATAGAATCAGTGGGATTTTCATGCTGTAAACCTCCAACAAGGATTTAAAATGACTATTGCCTGTTGAGTGATAAGATCTCTGTGGTGCCCCAACATGCGAGTCTGCCTTTCACCCTAGATGTTGGAGATTGGAAGCGTCTTGTAAATTATGCAAAAAGATATGGCCCAAGTAGACATATTCTTTCAGTATCTCAATTGGGTTACCTCCCCAAAACCATCTGAAAGGTAAAGATTTCCTTCTTCCACTGAAAGATAAGATTTTGGGACCACCTACTTGATTATTGCAGCATTCTTGTATTTTCCCAGCTCAGCCACTATTTGACAATGCACATGAAAATTGAGTTACTTGTGCTGCATGTCTAACAGCTTTGTTGATGGGTCTATGAGTAGTCATGTTTTTCTTCCAGGCGCCCAAAGCCTTTAAAGATGTTCTTGAATTAATTGTGCATTTCCTGCAAGGCACACAATGGTACACCAAAGGCAAAGGATTTGGTGGCCATGCAGCTGATCAATGTTCTTCTATTTGTGTGGGCAACAAAGACATTTGTCCTAATGGTTTTTCCCTTCATAGCAGACATCAGTGAAGATGTTTTCAGCAATTGGAAGTGGTGACTTGCTACCATATACATAGACTGTAGTGTGTATAGCCATCATATTTTAAGAAGGGTAATTGCTTAATAGTACCTCCATGCCACAATACATACAGAGGTACCAATTTCAATTAGTATATCTATGGATGTTCCATGGATTCATATTTTGCATCTCGGGTGAGTGTTGGAAATGGGTGCTGCCCATTTATTCCTCCAGGATTTTTTGCTTTTGGCTACCCGGTTTTTGGACTTTTACTGTGAGTGAGTCTAACTTATGGTAAATTCACGGTAATTGGAGTGAGCATGTTAAGAGAGCTCTTTCATAGACAACTCAAAGTCACTATTATAATTATTATTATTATTATTTGTAATGCGGAACAAATCATCCCCAAGGGGATCTCTCGGTGCCAGGGTAGCAGACGATATAATTAGGGAGTGCTCATTTAAAACAGCCAGGTTTTAAGAAGTGTCTTAAATTGCGCCAAGTTGGAACACGCTCAGATTGTTTTGGTTTGTTCTAAAATTCTATGCAGGAGGGTTGGGACAGGGGTTGGCTGGATAATGTGGCATCTTTGGATTGGCCAGTGGTGCTTGGCCTCTACAACTTTCCAGCCCCTCTTAAAGGCCCCTGCACAAATGAAAAACAGTTGAGAAGACACTGGCCCTGAAAGTGACAATGGCGAAAGAATACCCAGCTTCAAGGAGAAGGCACCTGATGCCTTGCAAGGATTAAATGAGGAAGAGCCCCACTAGGGACCTTCAAGAACCTAGGAGGCTCTGGGGCCAGTAAAGTAAGGCATTGAGGGTGTTTTCCTGGCTGGCTGCAGAGGGCTGCGCAATATGCTCCCACCAGCAGGAGAAAAGCACCAGATGCCAGACAGAGGACAAGTCTGGTGCAGGGAGCCAGAAGATCCAGCTCCTCATAGGCTTGTTTTGCCATGTACAAATACCACATACATAGAACACACTCACCCAGTAGAACTCAACAGGTTGTGCAGCAAATTCAGATGCAGGCCAGGACTCGGGGTGGCCACCAGTGCAAAAGCCACATGCCGTATAGATTGAACAAGGGGCCACCAAGCAGAGGCATCAGTAGGAGATAATGAGCATAGAATGGGAGCCTTGTTACCAGGGTTGTGTTTCTGGTTAAGTATGTGTATAGGCAGTCAGGAGGCTTCCAAGCCTGAGAAGGATGCACAGCATTTTATTAAATCAGTAACCTATGGGCCAAAGCAAGCAGGCCCAACACACCTGATACGCACCACATTCTTTCAGTGTAAAGACACAAAAGTAATCCATGGGGTAACACACTTATCAATAAAGGTGGAGTTCAGAGGTGGGCGGATATGCAGTCTACAAAATAAAACTCCAGAAGAACCCTGTGATTTGCACGGTGGCAATAAGAATGCGGAGATACCCTAGTGCAGTGCATCCACAATGCTACAATCCTTTCAAAATATAACATATTCGGGGGGCGTGGCCTAGCAGCCGGCGATGGTGGACATGAACTAGGCAAGCTCTGTCCAGCCTGCACCAATATCCTTGATTCATCCTGCCTTCCGACTCCGAATTGAGTCCGTTGTCCGCGCCATGGCTGGGGAGCGCATTGGGGATGAGAGCGATCCTCGTTTACATATCCTATCCTGCCGAGTGGCGCTGTGCCTGAGGGGGCCTGAGGCGCGACCCGGAGGCAGCAGCAGGACGCCATTTTGGGCGGCGGTGCCTGGAGAGAGATGTGGAGCGGGCCTGGGGCTCAGAGGGATCATCTGGACCGGAGGAGGCCGCCTGCAGCTATTTGACATACGGTGAGGGGGTCGGGAGGGGAAGGCAGCCTCTAGGGTTGGTGGTGTGCGGCAAGGTCAGTCCCCCGTGCTTTGAGTGGGCGGTGGTGCTATCGGCGGCTGGAGCCGGGACACACCCGGCAGTAGAGTTGTGCTGCACTAGTTGCCAGGGGGACCCTGCTTGCTCCGGCTTTGAGGCTGCTGAATATTGGATGTTGGGAGCGCGCCCCGACGCTGCTGCTTGCTGGGGGTATTGGGGTGCGTGCCTTCCTCCTGGTGTCGTCACGCCCCTGCACCAGCGGCCATTTCGGGTCGCATGGGGGGTGGTGAGGTGACTAAGTGGAGTTGCCATAGTTATACATTTGTGCCCCCCTGGTCTGCTCAAGTGCTCGGCGGAGGGGTGGTGATTCCAAGGGAGCCCTCGCCCTCTCAGCGAGCTCTGGAAGGGTGGCCGTGAGATCAGAGGTCTGAGTCAGGCCGTGAAAGATTGGAGTGGGCAGAGCCTTGTGGTGGTAGCCACCGTGGGGGCCCTACGAGCACCAACCTTGGGGCTGCCGTACTTCGGGGGCTGGGAACATCCAACGCTGCTGCTGGCTGGGGCTCTGTGAGTCGTGTGCCTTCCTCCTGGATAGCCGTACCCTCGTATCGGCAGCCAATTCGGGCCATGCGGGGGGCGGTGAAGCGACTGTGGGGTGCCACTGCAGTTGTAGCTGTGTGCTTCACTGGCCTGCTCCGGGGCTCTGCAGAGTGGCGGTGGTCGCATCCTGGGGCCATGGGGGGGACGGAGGGCCCGCCTGAGCCTGGTTGTTGTGCCTGGCTTGCCATATAATCATATCCTAGGATCAAAGCAGGGCGGGCTGGTCCTTGTCCTTTCTTTGTTTTGTTAACGGTGGACACTAAAGGGCCCACTGGCTTCCTCACTGGGGTCTGTTGGGGCCCATGTTCGGCGGCCGTATCGGGTCGTGGTGGTCCCAGGTCCGTGGTGTTTGGACCCTCCTTGCCGGGCCTCTGGGGGATCCATACCAGTGGTCCAGTGGTTTGGTCCCTGTGGACATAATGACCCGTGATAAGCCAGGGGCGGGTTCCGCAAAGCAGAGTACACTGGATAAATTCACGGGCCCTGGGGAGGCCGCGACGCCTCTGGCGGGGGGTCAGGGAGCGGCCCCGGAGCTACCAGACAATGCAGCGCTTGTGGCCATGATCATACAGTCTCGGGATGCCCTGGAGGCTAAGATCGGGCGGTTGGGTCGGACGGCATGTTTCTCCGCCAGGACCTGCGGAACGCAGTGGCCCGCATCACGGAGACCGAAACACGCATTTCAGGAGTGGAGGATGATGTTACGATCCTACAGAAGAAAGTGGCCGCTCTGGAGACGACTCAGCGGACCCTGGCAGCACGGGTGGAGGATGCAGAGGGCCGGGCCCAGCTCAATAACCTTTGCTTTGTGGGCTTCCCGGAGGGATGTGAGGAGGGAGATATGGAGCGGTTTCTTACTCGATGGTTGGAGGGTTGGCTCCCCCCGGAGTCCCTGTCCCGCTGCTTTGTCATAGAGCGGGCTCATGGTGCCCTCATGCAAAAACCACCACATGGGGCCCGCCCGAGGCCAGTCATCGCCAGGATATTAAACTATCACGACCGAGATGTCATTCTTAAACAGGCCAATGTCAAGGAACCGTTGCTTTTTGACAATGCACGTATTCTAATATTCCCGGACTATACGAAAACGGTCCAGCAACAGAGACAGTCCTTCCTAGCGGCCAAGGCGCGCCTACGAGATCTTAAGCTTCCATATGCCCTGCTCTACCCCGCCAGGCTGCGAGTGGTTTACCGTTACCGGACCCACTTTTTCGACACCCCCGAGGAGGTTTTTTAATGGACAGATGAGAGAGAAGGTGCGACTGCGGCCCCATTCACCGCCCAGGCGGGACTCTGATTCTTCTTCTGGGGAAGCTGCCCACAAGCAGTCTCAATTGAGTTCTAAAAACAGTAGGAGGTCCAGATCCCATCGCCGGTCCCGCTCTTGCAGTGTCTCTGCACGGACTGGCTCGGCCTCTCGACAGGCCCCCTCGGGCACTGGAGCTGGAGGAGATCTCTAAACCCCTGAAGATACGGACACAGTGAACAGTAACGGAGGGCTTTATGTGATGGCAGGCTTCTCTGTTGGGCTTCCGGCGGAGGGGCAGCCTGCAGACTTTGGGCTGTACATTGGGGATCCATTGGTCGAGGTGCCCTGAGACTCCCTGTTGGGGTCTGCGGGCGTCACCCACTGCGACAGATGCTTCATCGTTCTTGAAGTGTAGGGTGGGGGGTTTGTTGGGTTGTGTTGGGTTATGTTTAAGGGGTTGTCCTCAAGTCGCACTGCATCGCCACGCTGCTAGTTCGCTGGGCATGCTCCACGCACCTCTCTCTACACCTTCTATCTTTTTCGGGGTAGTCAATGGCGGCTTCACCTGAGAAGGCCCAGCCCCCTCTCGAGACCCTCAGGGTACAAAGCTGGAATGTCAGAGGTGCCCTGGATAAGATTAAGCGGGGGGCAATTCTCCAACATGCTAAGAGGGCCCATGTTGATATCCTTATGTTACAAGAAACACAATCTTATGGGCTCAAAGGTGCTTTGTCTACAGAGATATGGGTTTGCTCGGGTGTTTCGTGCGGGCTTTACACAGGGGTCACTGGGAGGTAGCGATTATGATCCATCGCCGCGTCTCTTATACGCACATCAAGTCATGGGTAGATACCCAAGGGTGCTACTTGTTTCTGCGGGGCACAATCAGGGAGGAGCCTGTGGTGTTGGGATGTGTATAGGCCCCCCCTCCCTTGTCATGGGTATTGGTTGAACGGCTTATGTCTATATGGGCGGATATGCCGGATGGTTTATCTATGATCGGGGGGATTGGAACAATGTTATCGACATTGCCTTGGATCGTTGGAGACCTGGGGAGGGTGTGGTAGTTCACCAGAAAACGAAACTCTCCGCACTGGTATCGGGACTGGATTGGGTGGATCCCTGGTGCCAGATGCATGGCCTGGCTCAGGGCTACACCTATCTTTCTGCTGTGCATAACTCTTTCTCTCGTCTTGATTATTTGTTTGTCCCGCGTGCGTCTGCAGCCCGGGTAGTAGAGGCGGATATTCGACCAAGGGGCCTATCGGATCACTCGCCGGTTACTCTCGTTCTGCAAATGGGTTGGGCGGGAAGACCTTTCCGCTGGCGTCTTTAAACGTGGAACCGACAGAAGTCTGACTATGGGGAATGCCTCGAGAATGCACTGAATCAATACTTGAAGCTTAATGTAGGGTCGTCTCGGATGCTGAACCTCTGTGGGAGGCGATGAAGCCTACTATGCGGGGGTAGATATTTCCTATTGTGCAACAGCTCGTAGGACTCGAAGGGAGTCTCTGACACAAGCGGAGATGAACGTCGGCGACCTTGAACAACGCAGTCGTAGCGGGGAGGGTCATCATATATGGCAACAGTTATTACAGGCGCAGCAAAACTACGCTGCCCTCCTTATGGACGAGGCCCGACTCGCATGTTTGGCCACCCGCTGTCGCATATATCAGTGGGGAGATAAATCCGGGAAGATGCTCCGTAGACTTTGTGAGGGGTTGTTTCACGCTCAGCCCCTCCCTGGGATAGTGGGCCCGGATGGACGGCCCCCCACAGATTCCCTCGAGATAGCCGAAAGCTTTTCCACATATTTCACGGAGCTGTATACCCCCAAAGAACGTCTCGGTGAGGACAAGATTAGCTGGTTCTTAGACGATCTGCCCCCTCCGAGGATGTGAGCGCGAAGTTAGACCTTCCGCTTAGTGAGGAGGAATTGGGTACAGCCCTGGGTGACCTTAATTCGGGCAAGGCACCGGGGCCCAATGGGTTCCCCTGCGAGTTCTTCAAGAAGTTCTTTCTCCAGTTGGGGCCTCACTATCTTCGGGTGGTGGAGGAATCATGTGAGCATGGCTGTCTTCCACGGGACTGGCGGCATGCTGAAGTAGCGGTGTTTCATAAGCCTGGTAGGTCCCCAGATAGCCATGCTTCTTATCGCCCCATTTCGCTCCTCAACGTGAAAGCCAAGATTTTGGCCAAGGCGTTAGCCAATCGCCTGCAGACCCATATCACTACGCTTGTCCATCCAAATCAATCCTGTTTTATGCCCCAGCGGGCGACCCGACATAATATACGTCATGCTTAGGTGGCTGTGGAGGCAGTTCAGGGAAGATGTGAGCAAGCGGTGTTGCTGCTGGCAGATATGGACCGGACGTTTGATTCCTTTAGTTGGGTGTATTTATTTGCTCTGTTGCATCGTCTCAATCTCGGCCCGCGCTTCCTATCCTATGTATGGGAGCAAAGGGGACCCGGCTTACGCTGTGGAGCGGCGCTTCATGGGGGATCTTTCTATCCACACGATCCTATACTCTGCACCAGCGCGTAAGTCCGTACCGTCGGTGACTCGGTTGGTCTTCCAGGTATGGAGGCAGGCTTTGCGGTGGATAGGGCGGTGGAACACGCTGACCCGGGAGACCCCACTGTGGAATAACGGGCGCCTGCCGCAATTGGCTGCTTTGTCGGGGTTTCGGGGTTGGGACAACATTGGCATCTCTAAACTTGGGGATGTTATCTTAAAGTCCTTTCAGGACCTGCAGGGTGATTTTCAGATGCCTAAATCCCAATTCTATAAATACCTCCAGTTTTGACACACCTTGTCTCCTAGCCTGGTGGGTCTGGAGACGCTCGTCGAATTCAGCCCAGTGGAAGCCAAGGGGGATCTTCAGGATCATAAAATCTCCAAGATATATCAGACATTGGTGACACACAGCTTCCCCACCCTGCAGAAACTTAGGGGGACTTGGGAGGAGGACCTGGGATCCATGGAGGAAGAGGACTGGATGGAAGCTCTGGCCTAACCGCGAGGGGCGGCCATTGCTGTACGTCTACGTCTTATTCAATTTAAATATCTCCATAGGGTCTATTTTACCAGGGTTCGGCTATTGTGAGCGGGTATGGTGGCCTCCCTGATGTGCCTCAGATGTGAACAGAAGGAGGGGACCCTGATGCATATGATCTGGCATTGCTCCTCCATGGCGCGGTTCTGGCAGGGGGTGATGTCCTGCCTCTCGGAAGTGTTGGGATGGGACTTGCCCCGGTCACCGAAATTGGTATTGCTACACGTCATGGAAGGGATTAGGGGCAACATTTATAAGTGCCATCTTATGATGCTGGGTTTTATATTAGCAAAGAGGGATATCGCTAGGGCTTGGAAGGCGCCGGCACCACCGTTGTTGTTGGTATGGAAGAGGGGTCTGGACTTTTGCATGGGGTTGGAACTCCTTATTTTTACAGCCAGGGGTTGCCCGCAGAAACATTATAAAATCTGTGGTGGGCAGATTATCGTGCACTAATGTTGGAACCGATCGTGGAGGGAGTTCCCCCCTTCCAATTTGATGCTACCTCATGTGTATAAAAGGCGTCTGCTTGTAGGGGTGCATGAGTTGGGGAGGCAGGTATGGTGCGTGGCCTGGTTCTGATTGTGCTTTGGGGGTTGGTGGTGAGACTTGTGGGGGTGGGGGGATAGTTGGGGAAAGGGGGAGGGTTTCAGTTTTAAAATAAAAGGTGGGGGTTTTTTTTCATCTGCACTGCACTTCTCCATCCTTGCTACATTCCTTCCCTTTGGTTAAAAACAAGTCAAAGTCATGATGTTGGTTACTGATTGTGCAGAGGCCTCTGGGGTACAGAGCCCTGCGATATATGTGACATTTGATGAATACATTTTGTTTAAAAAAATATATATATAACATATTCAATCAATCGAAACAAACTAGACGGCACTGCTGTCCACACCGTTTTAAGGGTTCATAGTCTTGGTATCTTGAGGATGGTGCAAGATGTGCCCGAAGATTGTACTAAGAATAATCCCCCTCTCAACAACACCATTGAGACCCCAGACTTTCATCTGAGTGATCACCACATCCTGCTGACTCTTCAAGTGATAACGACAAAAGTGGCTTCTACACCCATCATACCTTGCACGCCACTGTCTGGTGCCTGGCACCCTCATCCTGCCTTTACAGCGAGCCACTGTTTCATGCCTCCAGCCCACTTGTAGAATAAGATAACTCTTTGTCACCTTGTCCCGCCATCACCATGGGTCTGATATAGCGCGAGACCGGAGAGAGAAAAAGAAGGAAATCATCCTCCCTGCGTCTCATAATTTCTGTTAATCAATATTTGTTTATCTAAAATTTCATTGCAAATAATATTACCATTTGTTTCATTAAAAGTTTTAGAATTTTTCTAGATCAATTTATTTAAATCACAGGACCATATATTTACCTATTCTGGCTATCTGGATTTCTCTAATTCTTTGGCTCTGAATAACCAAATTAGCCATTAAATTGTCCAAGTAAGCAGGCCAAAGCTTAAGGTCCAAAAGTTCTTTGCTCAGCACGTCACAGTCCCAAAGATCGCCAAAGGACCAGAAGTCGTGCAAGCATCAGTCATCGCCTATGGGGTCAAAGAGGGTATGAAGTCATAGTAACCGCCGAATGCCATTTTCCCTCCCTATTCTACTACTCTTTTTATAATAAATTTCGGGATAGCATGAAAAAAATATTTAGGCGGAGAAAGTCTGTGATTGGCTAATCGAAAACGTCCGATATTTGTTCATCCTAATATCCCATGGATTTTGCTGTTTCGCTGCCGGAGATGACATAGTCCTTATGTAACAATATTTCTTGGTTTGCTTGTATGATCCAATTGTTCATTTTAAACCAGTTTTTACTGTCCGAGGTTTTGGCAGTCCACCAAGATCCTATCCTTGACAGAGGATTATGGTGTACAGGGTTCGTTAGGAAGTTCACAGAGCCATCCAAGTCTGCATAGTAGGTATCGCTCTCACGAGACGGTGGTCACTTCTGAACTCGATTTCCGCCGCCACGTTGTGGTAGGCCCAAATGCTAACTTAAGCGAAACAAACACAAAAGAATAATTAATACAAAGAAATAATGCGTCTAATGTTATACCCTCACTAATCCCTTTATGTATATTAGTATTTTCCTAGCTTATAGCGACATTTAAAGCGATAATATTTACCTTTTGGATCCAACCTAGAATGCAAACATCACGTAAGCAATATAAATCGTGCAATATCTAATTACCAAATATACTACTATTAATATGCGTACGTATTTTAGTTATTTGAGTTATTTTGCCATGCAAATAGCAATTTCCCACGTGTAGTTTGTGTATGCCAAGGTTAAGTTAGTTTCACACAGCAAACCGTTAGTAAAATTATAATCAGTAGGTTAAATAGTTAATCTTTTCATGCAAATAGAGGAGGTATACAAAATGTTGCTCTACCTGCTCCATCAGGTCCATCAACCTTTACCACTTACCAAAAAGATGATTCAATCGGAAGCTGAAACTTACTGCCGGAATGTAAATCCTGAACCAACATCAGGTCTTCCACTTTGAATGCTGATTGGCTGCAGCATTCTGTTTCTTCCGTTTCTGAAACATCAACTCATCACTCATGAGGGCTGGTGTCCAGCTTGGATGTTGGAGCAACGTTTCCGTTGCTAGTCGCCCCATGCATAGCTAAGGGACTGTCCAGTGGTCACATGAGGTGTCTGCCAATATTCTCAGATGAAGTAGAGCATCCACTCCAGGTGGTTGTGCTTGGCATTGGCTATTCAAATCACATTGCATAAAGTTCACATAAAGTGTTTAGACTCGCCCTTGTCTAGCGGCCATCTTGACATTACCTTCTGACTTTTGACTTGCAGTAAATGGAAATAGACTGCCACTTCCTACCCCTGAAATGGAGGTTCATTGTCCAACCTGAGTTCTGTGTGCCCAAAATCTTTTCCACCTAATGGTTCAGTTAGTTAGCCAAGGAGCTATTCACAAGTTCGACTTTTGGATACTTGTAGTAGTCATCAATAGCCACCAGCACATGTCGACCATCCAGAAAACTTCAAAATTCAGCACTGGCTCAAATCCATGGATCATGTGGGGTGTCTTTAGTGATAATGGGTGCAGAGGTATCAGGGCTGCCAGCCTCCTAGTACATCTGGCACACTTTGACAATATGCTTGAACATCTCACTCAGCTGGGGAAAAGTGGACCTTGCTCCGGATCCTACTTTTACTTTTAACCACATGAGCAAGTTGGATCACTTGCATGATGACACATTATGGGGTCACAATCTGGTGTCCCCTGAGAGGGAATCCTTCCGCAGAGACTGCTCGCTCCTGCTGAAAGTTGTGCACAGAGGCCAAAGTCTATTATGCTTCCGGATCTATAGTGATGCATGAGGATTCAGGGCAGTCCAGTCTCCTTCCAGATAGCTCTCGAGACAATCTGCAGAGGATTCTCCTACTATCGCTTCTACAATCTCCTTTAACAACATGGGCAGAGGACAAGACCTTTCAATAATAAAACTTAAGGACTCCTCTGTCTCTCGGGCATTGTTCTCTTCCTTTTGAGTGGCAGACCGAGGGGGTCTGGAAAGGTAGCCCGCTGGGTTCTGGGAACCATGTTTCTATTCTACAGAAAACATGTACTCCTGTAGCTCCAGAAGCCATTCCTTTATCTTAGGTGGGAGGTTTGATGTTGACCACTGGAATGTTGGCAATAGTGGTTTCTGGTTCGTCTGTACTGTGAAAAGTGTCCATACAAGTAAAGAAAGAAGTGTCTAAAACCACAGTGATAAGGAATAGCTTCCCTCTCAATTTGGGAATATCTCTGTTCAGTGAGGTGAGTGCTCTGCTGGCATACTCCGCTGGGGCCATTCTCCAAAGCTCTGCTTCTGTGACAGCGATGCCCTATGCCCTGTGGGCTAGCATTCGCAGACAGCTCTAACTCCTTGTCTGGGTCATGATACACTAGGGTTGTCTCGGCCTCTAGTGCATCTTTGGTATTTTGGAAGGACACATCATGAGCCTCTTCTCACAACTCTGGGTTTGGCACTTTTGTGAGCTTGTGAAGAGAGACAGTAAGGGAAGTCAAGTTCTTAATTCATCTCCAACAGTAATTAACATCTTCAGAAAGCTCCTCACTTTTGTCATCAAGGATGGAGGAGGTGCTGATTTTATGCCTTTCACCCTGGTGGGTCTGGGCCACTTTTGTTGAAAAGTGATAGCCATAAAATCTGATGTATGACAGTATAAATTTGCACTTTTTACTATAAAGCACGAGGCCACAGTCTCAAGGTGCTTGTAGTACTTAGAGCTGAGCATTATGGTCTTTGAGAGATAGAGCATACATCAGTAAGCGTCACTTACGTTGATGACCCCGGTAAGTCCTGACAGTTCCTCTCTTATGGTATTTCAAAAGACCTCCACAGCACTAGATATACCAAAGTTTATCCTTTTGTATAAGCAGAGGCCAAGATAAGTGGAATGGTTGTAATGAAACTGGCCCCAGATTCCAGCAGGTGTGGGTGCTAGCCAGACCAGGGGTCCATCTTTGAAAACCAGCAGGACCAACTAATGTTGCTCACTAGGTCATTTGCATACGCCCTGAATGAAAACTGAGTCAGACAAAGTCTCTCAGCTGTCTGGTAGTTCAGAAGCATGCCTACCCATTTTAGGGTTATATACACCTTTGCTTGGGTGGTGATGTCATCGTGGGTAGTGACAGTGACAAACATAACAGATAGTGGCTGCAGGTTGGAGTGTCCATATACCTAAACTTGTAGGTTTCATTATCAGCTGATTGGCGAAGGTTTTGTATGTTTCTTTGGCGTGACATTGATGGGGGCTCTGGTGTCAGTGATGGTAGTCACAGACCAGTCACTGACCAGTATGCAAGAAAGGTTGGAGAATATTTCAAAATAAATTAAAAAATAGTGATGCAAGTTAGTAAGAAATCTTCTAATTAAGTCCATTAATTACATGTATTGCTCCTCGAACAATGTAACAATGGTACAGGTGTTGATATGTTAAATGGGAGAAAGGTGAACAGCCAAGAAAGATGAACAGCTAACACATGTTTCACCTAACCAAACTTTACCAAGGTTGATCTGACTCTGTCACTTGTACTCCATAGAAAAGGAAGCCTTTGTGTTGAAAGGTAACTGGCAACAATGTAACTTTTAGATTCATATCTTTCTTATGCAAAGCTCAGTTAAGTGAAGGCAGAGATTCTACTCCAATATCCTGAAAGAGCAAGATGAGTCGTACAAGAACTTGGTCACCACCAGGTCCCTTGGTAGTAGGCCATTTGGTAACAAGCTACTGAACCTGTTTTAAAACATCCCAGCACACATACACGCAGGACTCTAGTGCAGTTACGTGCTTGTACCATGAGTGATCCTTGCACCTTTATTTATATCCTCAGGCCAAGCCCAATCCCTCGGGAGCATGCTGTTACAACACATCGTAGTGGCCGGATGGCTCACTACTTCCCTCATAACCTTGATGGCAATCAAACTACAAAAAAATAAAAATAACAACCATGAAATGAAGAAAAAAACAGTTCTAGAGGAGCGTTCACCCTGGAGGATTGGTTTTCCGGGGCAGTTGTGACATCCCAAGAAGATACATGACCTTGACTCCAGGCATGGCTACTGTCTTCCCCGCAACTGGCCTCAGACTGCCAGCCGCCAGTGCTCTGATTCACCAGCGTTGCATCATGTTCGGGGTTTTCACATGACTTAAGCTTACTCAGTGCTCTCTTGAACCATGAGATATTTTGCGATACCACCAATCCCCCTCTCTGGTCTGTGACAATGACTCCTTTAATTCCAACTGCATCCTACACTTCTTTTTCAAAAGGAGTCCTGAATTTCCAACCAGTGTGTCGGTCTTTAATTACAACTTTATCTCCTATTCCTATGGTAGGCTCGTTCAGATTTGATTTTTTACTCACCCACTTTCTGTTTGCTTTTTTCTTGCTTTGCGCTGCTTCCTTGTCCGGATTCACAGGTGCCCACTGTGGGATCACTGGCACCAAGTGTCTTACAGGTCTCTTCATGAGGAGTTCACTCAGAGCACATCCTATAGCAGAATGGAGCGTTTGGTGATACGCTCTCAGAAATTGTTGTAAGCACTCCTCCAACTCCACTCCTTGATCCACACCTATCCTGAGTGCCTTGTTCAATGCCCTCATAAATTTTTCCACTTCCCCATTCACCTGGGGCCACAGGGGAGTGATTTTTCTGTGTCTGATGTTGAGGTAATTTCTGCCCATTAAATGCTGGCCCTTTATCAGCTTTCATCTCGCCTGGCAGCCCCAACATGGTAAATATTCTGCTAGAGCTGACTTGACGCACTAAAAAGCTGTGAGTTCCACCGCTGGGAATTTGGTGGTGCTGTCGATCATCACAAGAGTTTTCCGCCCATCAGGAAAACTCCCAAAATCCATATTTACCTTTGAACAGGGCTTGTCACATGGTTCTTCACTGATGAGGTTGCTGCACCTCTGCCCAACGGATTAAGCAGAAATGGCATCCACGCACAATCTCCTCCATTATTCAATCCATCCTGGGAATACAGACTTTAGAGCGTAACCATGCCTGGGTCTTGGCCAGCCCCTGATTTGCTTGGTGAGTCAGCTCCACCGTGCATCTCCACAGACTCTGAGGCACTACGATGTGCGGTCCCCTCAGCAGGAGCCCTTTTGAGCTCCAACTCAATGAGACTGCTCACCACTGCCAAGAAATCCTTTCACTTGTGCACCTTTAGTGCCTTTTTCACTCCACTGATCCAGTTGTCCTCTTAAATTGCTTCCACCATCTCCTCTATTGACAGTGCACAGGGGCAGACACTATCAGTGTCTAGCCATACAAAATCTTTAACCCCACCATCAGTTTCCTTTTGCAGCTGTGTATCCTCTGTCAGAGGGTGTCTTGAAAGGTAATCAGCTGGATTGTTCACTCCTGGCTGTTATGAAATATCAAAATTGTATTTCTATAGCTGTAATGCCTATCTTCCGATTCATGGTGGTCCATTCCTCACCGTTCCACTGAACAAAGGCACTAAGGGTTTATGATCGGTGCTCACTTGAAATTGGTGTCCACAAAGGTAAATGCGAAAAAGTTAACATGCCCATCGAATAGCAAGGGCTTCCCTTTCTATTTGGGCATACTAGGTTTCTACAGCAGTCAGTGCCTGACTGGCATATGCGATGGGCATCCACTCTCTGGCCATGTTTTGTTGTAAGAGGACGGCCTCCAGCCCCACCATACTGGCGTCCACGATAAGTTTCGTTCCGCCTCCCGGTCTGAAGCAAGCTACCATGTTTCTTACAAGCAGTGCTCCTTTTACCTCTCTGAATGCCTGGGAGGCTACCCCCATCCACTCCCACGGTGTGTCCTTTTTGGTTAATGCCCTCAACGGTTCAGAGATGGTCACCAGCTGGTGAATGAACCTCCCACAGTAATTGACCATTCCCAAGAAACTGCGCATCTCCGTGGGGTTATGGGGAATTGCTGCCACTCGGATAGCCTCTACTTTGGTGAAGTCGACTTGAAGACCCTCCTTCGAGAATCTATATCCAAAAAGTCTACCTCATTGGTGTAGAAAGAGCATTTACTCTTGTGGAGTGTGAGTCCTCGGTCAACGAGTGATTGCAGTGTGGCCCTCTGCCTGGCGTGATGCTCCACCAAGGTATTCAAAAAGATCAGAACATCGTCACTGATGTTGATAACACCCCCTAGTCCTGACAGCACTTCTTTTATTGTGTCCTGGTAAACCTCTGTTGAGGAGAATACCCCGAAGCTGGGCCTCTTAAATCGCTTCAATCCCACATGGGTCGGAAATGTGCCTTATGCAGTAAGTGCATGTCCATAAGCCATCTTAATGCCCACGGCTGTTTTGGTTTTGGGGTTATCTACAGGGCGACACCCACGAGGTAGGGCAAACTACTTTTTCAGTCACCCTAGCTCTCTCTATCGTCAGCCCAGTTCTGCTTCCACTAAGAGCCATTTTATCAATGTGTAGTTTCACTTTGACACCCTTTAGGCATACTAATCCTTCAAATAACTTAGGAAACTCGTCCATGATGTCCTCCGCATGAGATAGGTGTACCTGCTTGGCAAAGAGTACTTACCCCAAGTCCTTGGGTGTATGGCAGCCCAGTAAGATTCCAGAACTTTCCTTTGTGACGTGGAATTCGGTCTGTAGCACCGCCTTCCAATGAATCACTTCCACTTCTATGACTCTTTGGAGAGGTATTGGAGTAGCACATCCATAGTTGTAGATCTTTGCCTTGGTTCTCAACAACTGGGGTCGCGGTTCTAGTCACAGATACAGCTCGGCATCCAGAATGTTCACTGATGCACCAGTGTCAATAAGAGACTATATTGGTGTACCCTCTATGCTCACTCTACACATTGGTGGAGGTCTCTTCTTTTAGTTGCTGCATCCTGTGAACGACACGGTGAACACTTCACACTCATCGTCCTCTCCCTCTTCGATACTGTGCATTTGTTGGCACACCATCGTCGCCACACTGTCTTCTTTCCCCACTTCGGAGACAAACTTGACCTTTCTGAATCTTTTTAATTTTCTACCACCAATGGGTTGTCGCATGGCACCTGGGCATGCTTTTGTGAAATGGTCTTGTTTCTCACAGTTTAAACACGTTTTCCCTTTTGCTGGACAACTTCTCAGGGGATGACTGGGGAAACCACAGCTCCTACACAATATTTCTTCTGTGAAGGCCCGAGGCCTCCCTCTTCCTCTGCAAGACCATTTTGGATGGTGTCAACGCATTCTTCCTTGACCTTCACCGGGGCCAATTGTGTGGCGCTACTGCAGTGTGGGCTATTGCTGATTCCATCTCCCCGGCCCTCCCATTGGCCATTTCATGGGAACTACCCAATATGAGGATTTCATCAAGCGATATGCTCGGCTGGCAGAGGATTAGTTTCCTCAAGTTGTCGGAACGGCATTCTTGAATTAGTTGCACTCTTATTTCCACATGCTTGTCGATGCCAGTACATGTGCTGGCCAATTTTTGTAGGCGGACAAAAAAACATGTCTAGCAACTCCCCTTCTTGTTGACGAGCCTGCCTTCATTTAAAGTGTTTGTAATCTGAATTTAATTGCGGATCAAAGTGTCAGTTCAGCTAGGCCACAGCCGTATTATAGTCATTACTGTCACCAGTATTCAGTAGATCGAGGAATAATTTGTACAGCTCCTCACCTCCCATGTGTAACATGGTTGACATTTTTACGGCGCCGCCCGTTTCGTGCAAGGTGCTAAAGCGGTGTTCTAGCCTCCGTATCCTCCATCTCGGCGCTGCTGTCAGAGGGTCGCTAGTTGGCTAAAAGGTGGTAGTGAGGCTAGTGATGAATGAGCAAAATGCTCATTGGTGGGTACTTGGTCCTCACGGGTCTGAACCGACATTCTGATACTACTTCTGTGTTTCTCAGCCTCTTAGTGTGCCCACTTTTCTCTCAGTGTCTTTACCTTCTTTCTTTTACTTTACTTACATTTTTTTCCAGGCATTTCTTCCCACAGTTACACCTGTAGTGTCATCAACTGCACACACACACTTTGACTTTTCCATTTCTTTTATTTTTTCCTTTATCGATTTTTTAGTCAGCCCTCACACATCCTTCCTTTACTTCTTTCCTTATTTCACCACGGGCGAGTATCTACTTTACTGGCCACGTGGCACCGCTCTTCTGTCTCCTCTGCAAAGTTGGCCACTTGCAGCCTCTCCTCAGCTCCCCTCAGCTTAGGCCGGGCATCGGCCGCTCCCCTTGGTGTTTCCTCAGTGCCGATCAGTTGGAGCTTCTCCATGCAGCCACCCTTTGCACTGCGGGCGCCACTCCACTCGACTGCCTTCGCTGCGCAGGCCTCAGCGATGCTCCTTCTGCCACTGCCTTTCCCCACCGAGAACCGCCGCCTTTCTCTGCTGTGCCGTCGGCATGCACTGCGATCATTCCGTGCTACGCTACTCAGCATGTCCTGCACCGGCTCAATACCCCAGCAGCCTGGTACTCACGTACTGGGGTAAGTTCCTCCTCGATGTTACAGTTAGCGCTCTAGCGTTAGACGCTAGAGCGCATGAGGACACTACGCAATGCGTACGCCACGTTCGTGGCGTACGCCTCTGTATAAAATAAAGGGGCGCGGCCTGCTGAGGCAGTCACGTGCCGAGACCCAGACACGAAGTGTGGCGTCAATCATTGCAGCTGCGGGGCATGTAACGAGGGCCTCCATCAGCGCTAGCGGCCCCATAACACTGGCGACGAGTGCGAAGATCGACCCCGTGTGCCCCAGCTGGAAGACGCGCTCCGCGGCAGTCCCGCGCGCGCGCACGTGATCCTGACGGGCCCGACTGAAACCGGCTCCGTCTCACGCGGGCAGTGCAGCTGGGCCCCTCTGAGTCTGCCTCGACCTACGGTGAGTGCACGTGTGCACCGAACACGGCCCATTTTGGCAGATGAACATTCCTGCCACTGAACTGAGTGACTCTATTTCCCTGCTGTGCCCTGGCTGGGCCCTGAAGCCCTCTGCCCCAGTTGCCTGCTGTGCCCTGGCTGAGCCCTGACGCCCTCTGTAAATCCCAGGTGTGGGCATCTCTTGCCACTGCGGCCTCCTCTGCCTGCTGCCGTCCCTCCTGCTGTGCTGTGCCCCAGGGAGCCATGGGTGATGATGAGCGCCCCGCCCAGGCAATGCCACTGCACCCCGCGTCCGGCGTTCTGCCGCCTTTTAGTGAAGCTGCTGACCCTGCCACTGCCGCCCCACGCTGGCAAACGTGGATTGGCCGACTCGACAACTATTTTGCGGGCACCAGGGAGACGGATGGCACCGTGAAAAGGTCTCTACTACTCCACTATGCAGGGGAAGAAGTTTATCTCCTATTCAAGCACCTCCCCAACACAGGGAACGCAGACGACTATGACGCGGCCGTGAGAGCCCTCAATGCGCATTTCGACCCCCAGTTGAACCCGGATTTTGAACATTTCAAATTGCGCCAAGCGAGGCAAAAGGAAGGGGAGTCGGTGGATGCATTCCACGCTCGACTGAGGGTGCTGGCAGACACGCACCTCGTGGGTGATAGAGCCAAGGAGGAGATCAGAGCACAGATAATATGCAGAATACGCAGCAAAAAGTTACGAACACTCATTCTCTGCCAACCGAACATCCCGATGGCGGACATTCTAGTGCTGGCACGGTCCCATGATCTATCCGACGCCCGCGCAGAGGAGATGGAGATGGCGCTCACACGAGGCGCCGGGTCAGGAGTAACAGTCAAAACGGAGCGGGCCGACGCAGTACAGACGCGTGAAGCTTCCCGCCGACCGGCGGCGAAGAAGCCTGCAGCCCCGTGCGGGTACTGCGGGTATGACGAGCACGGAGGCAGGACGTGCCCTGCGAAAGGAAAGGCGTGTGACAACTGCGGCGTGATGAACCACTTTGCGTCTGTTTGCCGCAAACGATCCACGCAACGGGACCGGAGGGGAAAGAGGCCAGAGAAGGCCATGGTGAGACAGCTATCCCAGCTGTCGCTGTCCTCCCCCACCAACCCAGGGCGCAAGCAAGCGCAGGCCCTGCGGGAAGATGCAATGGAGTCCGATGATGACGAAGGGGAAATATACCTGATTTCATTCACCAGAGCCCTCAAGAGCTCGAGAAGACCACAACCGAGGTGCGACGTCCTAGTCGCTGGATCCCGGATAAACGCAGTGATCGACACAGGGGCGTCAGTCACCGTGATGGGAGTGCAGCAATACAATCGCCTCCGACCCAAGCCCGAACTCCGACGGTCAAAGGCCCAGATTTATGCCTACGGAAGTGACACACCGCTGCCCCTGGCAGGAAAGATGACGGTGCCGGTGAAATCGGATGACGCAGAGATAACGATTGACATACATGTGATCAATCAAGAGGCAGACACCCTCCTCAGCGGGCACGCAGCCGAAGACCTAGGGTTGATCGCATTCCTCCGGAAGGTGCAAGAGTCCCAGACGACTACCCTGCTGGACCAGTTTCCGGAGCTGTTCACTGGTCTGGGGAACATCCGACGACCACCAGTCAAGCTCCACATTGACCGTTCAGTCACACCCACAGCGTTAAAACACAGGAGGATTCCTTTCCACCTACGCCCGCTGGTAGAGGAGGAGCTGAGGAGGTTGGAGGAGCAAGGTGTCATAGAGACAGTAACCGGACCCACCCCCTGGGTATCACCCATGGTGATAGCGGAAAAGCCCCGGCAACCAGGCAAGATTCGAGTGTGCATCGACATGAGGCTGCCCAACAAGGCCATCAAAAGGGAGAGGCACATCACGCCCACGATGGATGACATAATCGCAGACCTTAACGGAGCCCGGTGGTTCTCCAAACTGGACCTCAACGCGGGGTACCACCAACTAACGCTGGCCGAAGAGAGCAGGTATATCACTACCTTCAGCACGCACCTGGGGCTACGCAGGTACCGACGCCTTAACTTTGGCATCTCTTCGGCGGCCGAAATATTTCAGAACACTATCAGAGACATCTTGCAGGGGCTACCAGGAGTACTAAACGTCAGTGATGACATACTGATACACGCCACAACAGTGGATGAACACTACCGACGGGTCCGGTCCACACTGATGAGGCTGAGAGAGTTTGGGGTCACGTTGCACAAGGAGAAGTGCCAGTTCTTTCAACAAAGCATTGAGTTCTTCGGATACACGTTTACCAACCATGGCATTCAAGTGGACCCAAGAAAATCCCAGGCTATCAAGAACGCCCCAGCACCGACTTCTGCGTCGGAAGTCCGCAGTTTTCTCGGGATGGCCACGTACTGTGGGCGGTTCATCCCAAACTTGGCTACCACGGCGGAACCTCTCAGACGCCTCACGAAGACAGAAACCCTGTGGCTCTGGGGGCAAGAGGAAGAAGATGCCTTCCATGCTATCAAGACCACGCTGCTGGACCAGGCCACTCTGGTCTACTTTGATCCGACCAGGAAGACAGAACTACTTGTCGACGCCAGCCCGGTGGGACTGGGCGCAGTCCTTACGCAAGAGCAAGAACCAGGGACATGGGCCACCCTGGCCTACGCCAGCAAGGCACTCACCCCAACTGAACAGAGGTATTCTCAGATTGAACGCGAAGCACTAGCCATCCGATGGGGTTGCCGGCATTTCCACCTCTATGTCTGCGGGCACCCTTTTACTGTGGTGACAGACCACCAGCCATTGGTGCCCCTGTTCAAAGGGACAGCGCCCCACCCCCCCCCGAGGATCGAGAGGTGGGCCATTGGACTACAACAATACCAGATGGAGGTGACATACCGGCCAGGTGCGAAAAACCCGGCAGACTTTCTGTCACGACACCCGGAAAGGGGGGTGACGTCCCCGATCGGGAAAGAAGAGGAAGAGGAAACCGAAGCACACATCGACCTCTTAGCTGCTCTGACTTGCCCTCGGATACTGACAATCCAGGAGATCATACGTGCCGGGGAGCACGACGCCGTGCTGGCAAGGACACGGGGAGCTCTTCAAAAAGGGCCATGGGCTGATTTCCTACACACCGCCAACTCGTGGGCAGACGAGGACAAGAAGGACTTGCAGCAGATGTGGCGAGTGCGGAATGAACTAAGTATGACCCGCGATGGTGTCGTCCTGCGAGGGTCTAGGATCGTCATGCCCACCGCACTACGCCATCAAGCCACGACCATTGCTCACGACGGCCATCAAGGGACGGAGAAGATGAAGACCAGGATGAGGGCGAAGATATGGTTCCCGGGGCTGGATGGCATGGTGGACGAGGTGGTAAGAAGCTGTGCCGCGTGCCAGGTGACGAGCGGCCCGGAGCCTCCGGCCCCCATCGTGACAGAAGAACCAGGAAGGTACCCATGGGACAAGATTAGTATAGACTTCGGGAGCCTCCCAAACGGAAAAGTGTCGCTGGTGGTCATTGACAACTTCTCGAAATATCCCATAGTGGAAGTTCTACCGTCCACAGCCTTCATGTTCGTGGGACCAGCGCTGGAGAAAATATTTGCCATGTTCGGGCGCCCCTCGGAGGTGAAGAGCGACAATGGGCCACCCTTCCACGGTCATGAGTTCCGGGAGTTCCTTCAGCATCAGGGAGTACAACATCGGCGAATCACTCCTCAGTGGCCACAGGCCAACGGAGAAGTAGAACGATTCATGAGGACCCTGAATAAAGTGATTCGAATAGCCGGCGTGGAGCAACTAGACCCCGAAAGGGAAATCCAGCGATTCCTGGGAGAATATCGGAGCACGCCCCACTGCTCCACCAAACAAGCCCAGTGGTCTCTCATGCTCAATGGCCCCCGCCGCGATGGGCTACCCACAGTCCCTGGGTGGGCGCCCCCACCGTTCGAAGCGGAGGAGGTTTTCCAACGACGAGCATACCGCAACCGACAAGTGAGCCGAGCCAGAGGCAGTCGAGACCGCGACATCAGACCAGGGGACAGCGTCCTCGTGAAGGACAGAAGGCCTGGAGGAAGATTCAGACCCCGGTATGAACCAGGTAGTTGGACTGTGGCACAGAGGCGGGGTACAATGGTCACAGCAGAAAGAGGGGTGGAGTCGACCACCAGGAACATCTCGTGGTTCAAACGCATTCCGGAGGCCACCGACCGCGGCCAGAGGGGGCTGGACGGAGGGGAGGAAGAGATCTCAACCCCAGAGCTGGGACCAGGACTGACGTCCAGCGGAGCCAGCAGCGCCCCAGAGCAGAGCCCTCAGGCCCCGACGGAAGGTGAAGCCCCGAATAGCCACCCACCCAGCTCCGGCACTCGTGCCACTGCCAGGTATGGTCTGAGAGCGAACCCCACGCCAAGCAGCCGCCTTAAAGACTTTGCCTGCCAAGCAAGTGAGTGACTGTTATGGACTTTGGTTTATTTTGTTATCCAAGTTGGGGAGGGATGTTACAGTTAGCGCTCTAGCGTTAGACGCTAGAGCGCATGAGGACACTACGCAACGCGTACGCCACGTTCATGGCGTACGCCTCTGTATAAAATAAAGGGGCGCGGCCTGCTGAGGCAGTCACGCGCCGAGACCCAGACACGAAGTGTGGCGTCAATCATTGCAGCTGCGGGGCATGTAACGAGGGCCTCCATCAGCGCTAGCGGCCCCATAACACTCGTCACCAGTGTAGAGGTCACAAACCTCTCGCTAGGCCCCTCGCTAGTAGGCAGGCGCGCAACACCCATTGGGCTCACCGGGCTTCAGCTTCCCCCGTCATGTGTGTCAGCCCGGCTGAGACAGCCTCGCGGGCTGGCGTCCGTCTAATTGCAGCCGGACCCGAGTACTTCACAGGTCTATAAAAGACCATTTACTCTTTAATGAGGCTTTTGTTGCGTTTTCGCCCCTTCTTACAGCCACTCTGCCTATGGCTGGAAGACTCAGCCCCCCCCCCCCAAATCTTTTTCAGCGCCCCCCCCCTCCCTAAATTTGGCTCTAGTTGCCCGCCTGCTAGTAGGCCATATGGTAACAGGCGCAGCACACATACATGCATGACTCTAGTGCAGTGATGTGTCTGGACCACGAGCAATCCTCTCACCTTTATTTATATCCTCGGGCCGAGCCTGGCCCCTTGGGGGTATGCCGTTACAATATATCCTTGTGGCCGAACAGCTTACTACAGTCACATTGAACGTTCAAAAGTAATGGTACTAGGAGCACAAAGTGTACCTCTCACATAAAATGATGCACATTTGAAATACTGCAGTTCCTCCTTACTTGATAGCTTATATACTTTACATTTACAGCACGGTGCCTCGTGCCTATTATATGTCCGCTGTGTTCTTCCAGTAGCAACCGACTACTTTTGCGAAGTGGTTATTTTTCTCACAGATGGAGAATCTGTTGCCACTAGCTGGGCAGTCTTCCGGATGAGGGAAAGGTACTTCACAGTGTCAGCATTGGGGGATGCGATCTTTGGCGTCCTTCTCACTTTTACAAGCCACCGGCCTTAACGACCTGTTTTTTTGCCTAACTTTCGATCGGTGTGTGAAGGGCAGCTGCTATGTGAGAGGCTGCCACCTTTGCAAGTTCTTTTGAACACCCTTGGGTTAGAATACCCTGCAGAGATTTGCTAGATCAGTGGTTCTTAGCCTGTGATTCTCGGACCACTGAGGGTCGGACTCCTACTGGGGGGTCTGTGCATGTGTAGTAAATTAAATAATATTAAGGATAATGAACTACATACAAATAAAAAAGTAATATTGAAAATGTTAATACATTCCATAAATGTGAAGGAATTTGAAACTTGAGACAAAAAATTAAGTTTGTATCCTTTGCTTGATTTATTGGGGCAGAGCAAGTAGAGCAAACAGAATACAGTATAGACAATGGGTGGCCTCAAATGAAGCCCCATCAAAAAGACAGCAGTTGGAGCAAAAAGTAAAAGTGATATGCTAAAGTTTAACATATCTTTTAGCCTTTAAGAATTGAAAAACAAATTTAGAAACGCTCCAACCTTCCCATTTGTATTTCAATTTTTCTATCTTTGGTTGTGAATTCATTATAATATTTCAATATTTGTGTATTTCTTTGAAGTTACTTGTTTTTGTATTCATGAGTATTGTATTGAGGTTGAAATGATATAAATTGCTTAGGCTAGGTGTTAGACTTGGCCTTTTCAGCAGGTTTACCCTCAGACTTTTTGCTTTCTGGCCTCCAATTTTTGACCATGTTTTTGTTGGTTTTAGAACTCTGTGCACTTTATCACTACCATTCAGTGTTAAAGTGCATATGCTCTATGTGTAAATTGTATTATGGACTGGTGTTTCCATGATTGGCATATTTGATTTACTGGTGAGTCCCTAGTAAAGTGCACTGAGAGTGCCAGGGCCTGTAAATCAAATGCTACTAGTGGGCCTACACCACTGATTGTGCCACCCACAGAGGTAGCCCTGTAAAGGTACCTCAGACCTGCTACTGCAGAGTCTGCGTGCAGTTTGTAACTGCCATGTCGGCCTGGCAAGTGCACCCACTTTCCAGGCCCTAATCTTCTTTTTTCTTGCATTTAAGTCAGCCCTAAGGTTGGCCCAAGCTACCCCTGTGGACAGGGTGCTGTGTATGTTAAAGGTAGGGCTGGTGTGTGTGACATGTCCTGGTAGTGAATAACAGTGCATTTCGTTTTTCACTATGGGAAGGCCATCTGTCCCATAGGATAGAATGGGAGTTTACTTATAACATCCTATAAGTATATCTTTCCCTAGGGACAAGATAGAAAGATGGAGTTTAGTATGTCTGAAATCAAAATATAAAAATGCATCTTTTAGTAAAGATGATTTTTATATTGTGTGTTTGAAAATACCCCTTTTAGAAAGTGGGTATTTTCTTGCTTAGCCATCCTGTGTGTCTCTGCTGGCTTGTAGATTGACCGACTGGCTTTGGAGTGACAAGGGCTGGGAAGTGCATTGTCCCAGACAGCCACTGGGGGGGGTGATGTGTGGCCTGCATTTCCTTAATGAGTCAGGGCTGGGCTGAATAGACCTGGGCTGTATTCAGAGTGGTGGGAGGAGTGTTCACTAGCACCTGAATAGGCCTGGCCTGCATTTAGAGTGGCAGGAGGAGATTCCCCTTGCACCTGAATAGGCCCTGTCTCCCTTGCACAATGCTGTCTCAATCTCCTGCCGGTAAGCTTGACCAGAGAGGACAGAACTGATTTGGACTAAACATAGGGACTCTCTGCCACTAGAGAAGAAAGGAAAATGATGTATAAATAGTGGGACCCAGACCCCAGTATTTAAGATTACTGCTGAACTAAGGAACCTGCCAGGAATAAGGGCTGGAAAAGCTGTCAGGACGAACTGCCACTTTGCTGCATGCTCTGCTATGTTGCCCTGCTGCTTGCTAATTCTGTCTTGGGCAGGGAAAGGACTGGAATGTACTTTCATCATCTTGCTGTTAGAATTTTCTCCAAGGGCTTGAGGTAGATCTTGCCTCCTGTTGGAAGTCTCAGAGATAGAAAAGACTTTAGAGAGAACTCGCTGGAATCAAGGAACCTGCCATGAAGAAGAGATTGAAGAGCTGCCAGGAGGAGTACTGACTATTTTCTGTGTTGCTGCTTTGTTGAGTTGGCCTGTAATTGCTGCTTCTTCCTTTGGCTATGAAAGGACTGAACTGAACTTTCTTTACTAGTGCTGAGTATCTCCAAGGGCTTGAAGCAGAGCTTGCCTTCTGTTCTGAAGTCTCAGGGACTGTAAAGACTTCACCAAAATGTTGGTACCGCTTCTGTTGTTTCAGTTGCCAAAGAGAATGGAAAAGCAACCGACTCCATCACTGACTCCATCGCTGGTTCTATGTCCTGGAGGCACCACAGAGGGCACTGCAGTATCTCGCACCGCAACCCTGGTCTCACCGACGACCGATGCCGCTGCCACCAAGCCGCTGCTTGCACTATGACCTGTGGCCACAGCACTGCCTCACTACACTTCACCGCCCTGGTCTCACCGACGCCATCGCTGCCTGTTGAATTTGACACCCGTGACTGCATTGCGGCTGGGGGAACAGCTTATATGTTTCACAACGTACTGCCTCACCCCACACCGCAGTCTGGGCCGACCTATGCTATCTCCTGCTAACCGGCTCTGTCGCTTGCACTGTGACCTGCTGGCACAGCAACAAGCACCGCCTCACTTCGCATCGTAGCCCTGGTCTCTCCGACGCCGCTGTATGCTTGTCACAAGCTGCTGCCTGCACCGCACCTTAAGGGCACCGCACGCTGCACCGCTTCACTTCACATGGCAATGGTTGCCACGTCTGGCTCGCACTAAGGTGTCAGCCGCAACGCAAAAACTACTGTTTACGAGTCTGCTGACACCCCAGACCGACACGGTCAGATGGAACTGTTGGATTCTGTTGTTTTCTAAATCGCAGTAGCTTGGGACGGAACTACCAACTCGGAAGAACTGTGTTTTTGAGATATTTCTGCAATTTTAAAGGATATCTTGCAAAGTATATATTTTTGAGTACTGTATGTGGGATTCTTATTGTTTTGGACTTGTTTTGGATAGATACAAATAATGGATATTTTTCTAAACTGGTGTGGTGTCTTTTTGTAGTGTTTTCACTGTATTACTGTTGGGTATGGCAAATGCTTTACACGCTGCCTCTGGGTGCTAAGCCTGACTGCTCGTGCCAAGCTACCAGGGAGTGAGCAGGGGTTATTTCCGGACTGTAACTCCCTTATCCTGACTAGAAGGAAGGGTCCCTACTTGGACAAAGGTGCAAACATTTGTCAACTAGAGACCCCCATTTCTAACACCTGTCAGAGGCCCTGGATTCCAGTAATGGACATTTCATTGTCTACTATTGGGCGACACACCGGCGCTACATCTCGGAGAGGGTGGTTCGCAAAAGCGCGATATATTGGTTTCAAATGGATAGAGTGGTGGCATGCAGGGCTCTTTGGGACTTTGTTCACCCTAAGTTGGCAGGGTATACCCAGACATAGGTCCCTTGCTCACTTTGCCACTGGATTCATGCTAGGCTGGCTGTTGAGGGGTGTTACCCTGAAACCGGTCCCAGGATGCTTGTTTCTGGTTCAGGGAAGACCTGCCTTGGCAGTTCGGGTTGGACTGTTCCCATGAAGCACAGGGTCAAGACTGATTTGCATATAGCTGGGTCGGAACTGAGGTGGCGAAGTGAGCTAAAGAATGATGATGAATTTAACCCAGATCTGTGAGTGGGGGTGGGCATCTGAAACGTTTCAGCACTCCGTCCAGCATCTCCTTGTGTTTGCTTTGTTCACCCAAAGTTGGCAGGGTTTACTCAGACGTGGGTCCCTTGCTCACTTTACCACTGGATTTAAGCTAGCGTGTCTGAAGAGGGGTGTTACTCCGAAACCGGTCCCAGGATGCTTGTTTCTGGTTCAGGGAAGACCTGGCTTGGCAGTTCAGGCTGGACTATTCCCATGAGGCACAGGGTCAAGACTGATTTGCATATAGATGGGTCTGAACTGAGGTGGCGAAGTGAGCTAAAGAATGATGATGGATTCAACCCAGATCTGTGACTGGGGGTGGGCGTCTGAAAAGTTTCAGCGCTCCGTCCATCATCTCCTTGTGTTTGCTCTTTGGGACCTTGGCCTGACTACCGAGGCGTTCACAGCCACGTAGTGCCTACATCGCTACCCCCACGAGAACTGTCCTGGACATATAGGATAAACTTGCTGTCACCAGGGGTCTCACCTCCTTCCCCTCCTCCAATACCCCTCTGGCCTGGAACCCCAGATTTTCTCCGGCCTTACAACCCAACTCCTTTCAGGTTTGGTGAGAAGGGGAATGCCGCACAATCAGCGATCTCTTTGAATGGGAAACCTTTGAGTCCTTCGACTAGTATAAACTAGATTTCCACCTTCCTGCCATGGCACTCTCATTTTCCTACTCCCTGCTGACGAGAGGCAACTACCTCGAAACACGTGTCCAGGGATGGCACACGCCACGCATACTTGCACGCACTCTTGAGCATAGGTGTATCCGCCGACGCTGACCTTCAGGGACCATTTTCATTGGGGGAACACGACTGGTAGGTGTAGCAGTGTGCGACCAATCTGATGTTACTTTATATTCAGGCTCCCTTGAGCCGGTGGAGTCGACGAACTCATGGTTACGCACCTGCGCGCTAAGAGAGGTACTAGACCTGATTATGTTTTTAGCAGCTTACACAGCAACCCCACTCTCATTTTCCTACTCCCTGCTGACGAGAGGCAACTACCTCGAAACACGTGTCCAGGGATGGCACACGCCACGCATACTTGCACGCACTCTTGAGCATAGGTGTATCCGCCGACGCTGACCTCCAGGGACCATTTTCATTGGGGGAACACGACTGGTAGGTGTAGCAGTGTGCGACCAATCTGATGTAACTTTATATTCAGGCTCCCTTGAGCCGGTGGAGTCGACGGACTCATGGTTACGCACCTGCGCGCTAAGAGAGGTACTAGACCTGATTATGTTTTTAGCAGCTTACACAGCAACCCCACTCTCATTTTCCTACTCCCTGCTGACGAGAGGCAACTACCTCGAAACACGTGTCCAGGGATGGCACACGCCACGCATACTTGCACGCACTCTTGAGCATAGGTGTATCCGCCGACGCTGACCTTCAGGGACCATTTTCATTGGGGGAACACGACTGGTAGGTGTAGCAGTGTGTGACCAATCTGATGTAACTTTATATTCAGGCTCCCTTGAGCCGGTGGAGTCGACGGACTCATGGTTACGCACCTGCGCGCTAAGAGAGGTACTAGACCTGATTATGTTTTTAGCAGCTTACACAGCAACCCCACTCTCATTTTCCTACTCCCTGCTGACGAGAGGCAACTACCTCGAAACACGTGTCCAGGGATGGCACACGCCACGCATACTTGCACGCACTCTTGAGCATAGGTGTATCCGCCGACGCTGACCTTCAGGGACCATTTTCATTGGGGGAACACGACTGGTAGGTGTAGCAGTGTGCGACCAATCTGATGTAACTTTATATTCAGGCTCCCTTGAGCCGGTGGAGTCGACGGACTCATGGTTACGCACCTGCGCGCTAAGAGAGGTACTAGACCTGATTATGTTTTTAGCAGCTTACACAGCAACCCCACTCTCATTTTCCTACTCCCTGCTGACGAGAGGCAACTACCTCGAAACACGTGTCCAGGGATGGCACACGCCACGCATACTTGCACGCACTCTTGAGCATAGGTGTATCCGCCGACGCTGACCTTCAGGGACCATTTTCATTGGGGGAACACGACTGGTAGGTGTAGCAGTGTGCGACCAATCTGATGTAACTTTATATTCAGGCTCCCTTGAGCCGGTGGAGTCGACGGACTCATGGTTACGCACCTGCGCGCTAAGAGAGGTACTAGACCTGATCATGTTTTTAGCAGCTTACACAGCAACCCCACTCTCATTTTCCTACTCCCTGCTGACGAGAGGCAACTACCTCGAAACACGTGTCCAGGGATGGCACACGCCACGCATACTTGCACGCACTCTTGAGCATAGGTGTATCCGCCGACGCTGACCTTCAGGGACCATTTTCATTGGGGGAACACCACTGGTAGGTGTAGCAGTGTGCGACCAATCTGATGTAACTTTATATTCAGGCTCCCTAGAGCCGGTGGAGTCGACGGACTCATGGTTACGCACCTGCGCGCTAAGAGAGGTACTAGACCTGATTATGTTTTTAGCAGCTTACACAGCAACCCCACTCTCATTTTCCTACTCCCTGCTGACGAGAGGCAACTACCTCGAAACACGTGTCCAGGGATGGCACACGCCACGCATACTTGCACGCACTCTTGAGCATAGGTGTATCCGCCGACGCTGACCTTCAGGGACCATTTTCATTGGGGGAACACGACTGGTAGGTGTAGCAGTGTGCGACCAATCTGATGTAACTTTATATTCAGGCTCCCTTGAGCCGGTGGAGTCGACGGACTCATGGTTATGCACCTGCGCGCTAAGAGAGGTACTAGACCTGATTATGTTTTTAGCAGCTTACACAGCAACCCCACTCTCATTTTCCTACTCCCTGCTGACGAGAGGCAACTACCTCGAAACATGTGTCCAGGGATGGCACACGCCACGCATACTTGCACGCACTCTTGAGCATAGGTGTATCTGCTGACGCTGACCTTCAGGGACCATTTTCATTGGGGGAACACGACTGGTAGGTGTAGCAGTGTGCGACCAATCTGATGTAACTTTATATTCAGGCTCCCTTGAGCCGGTGGAGTCGACGGACTCATGGTTACGCACCTGCGCGCTAAGAGAGGTACTAGACCTGATTATGTTTTTAGCAGCTTACACAGCAACCCCACTCTCATTTTCCTACTCCCTGCTGACGAGAGGCAACTACCTCGAAACACGTGTCCAGGGATGGCACACGCCACGCATACTTGCACGCACTCTTGAGCATAGGTGTATCCGCCGACGCTGACCTTCAGGGACCATTTTCATTGGGGGAACACGACTGGTAGGTGTAGCAGTGTGCGACCAATCTGATGTAACTTTATATTCAGGCTCCCTTGAGCCGGTGGAGTCGACGGACTCATGGTTACGCACCTGCGCGCTAAGAGAGGTACTAGACCTGATTATGTTTTTAGCAGCTTACACAGCAACCCCACTCTCATTTTCCTACTCCCTGCTGACGAGAGGCAACTACCTCGAAACACGTGTCCAGGGATGGCACACGCCACGCATACTTGCACGCACTCTTGAGCATAGGTGTATCCGCCGACGCTGACCTTCAGGGACCATTTTCATTGGGGGAACACGACTGGTAGGTGTAGCAGTGTGCGACCAATCTGATGTAACTTTATATTCAGGCTCCCTTGAGCCGGTGGAGTCGACGGACTCATGGTTACGCACCTGCGCGCTAAGAGAGGTACTAGACCTGATTATGTTTTTAGCAGCTTACACAGCAACCCCACTCTCATTTTCCTACTCCCTGCTGACGAGAGGCAACTACCTCGAAACACGTGTCCAGGGATGGCACACGCCACGCATACTTGCACGCACTCTTGAGCATAGGTGTATCCGCCGACGCTGACCTTCAGGGACTATTTTCATTGGGGAAACACGACTGGTAGGTGTAGCAGTGTGCGACCAATCTGATGTAACTTCATATTCAGGCTCCCTTGAGCCGGTGGAGTCGACGGACTCATGGTTACGCACCTGCGCGCTAAGAGAGGTACTAGACCTGATTATGTTTTTAGCAGCTTACACAGCAACCCCACTCTCATTTTCCTACTCCCTGCTGACGAGAGGCAACTACCTCGAAACACGTGTCCAGGGATGGCACACGCCACGCATACTTGCACGCACTCTTGAGCATAGGTGTATCCGCCGACGCTGACCTTCAGGGACCATTTTCATTGGGGGAACACGACTGGTAGGTGTAGCAGTGTGTGACCAATCTGATGTAACTTTGTATTCAGGCTCCCTTGAGCTGGTGGAGTCGACGGACTCATGGTTACGCACCTGCGCGCTAAGAGAGGTACTAGACCTGATTATGTTTTTAGCAGCTTACACAGCAACCCCACTCTCATTTTCCTACTCCCTGCTGACGAGAGGCAACTACCTCGAAACACGTGTCCAGGGATGGCACACGCCACGCATACTTGCACGCACTCTTGAGCATAGGTGTATCCGCTGACGCTGACCTTCAGGGACCATTTTCATTGGGGGAACACGACTGGTAGGTGTAGCAGTGTGCGACCAATCTGATGTAACTTTATATTCAGGCTCCCTTGAGCCGGTGGAGTCGACGGACTCATGGTTACGCACCTGCGCGCTAAGAGAGGTACTAGACCTGATTATGTTTTTAGCACCTTACACAGCAACCCCACTCTCATTTTCCTACTCCCTGCTGACGAGAGGCAACTACCTCGAAACACGTGTCCAGGGATGGCACACGCCACGCATACTTGCACGCACTCTTGAGCATAGGTGTATCCGCGGACGCTGACCTTCAGGGACCATTTTCATTGGGGGAACACGACTGGTAGGTGTAGCAGTGTGCGACCAATCTGATGTAACTTTATATTCAGGCTCCCTTGAGCCGGTGGAGTCGACGGACTCATGGTTACGCACCTGCGCGCTAAGAGAGGTACTAGACCTGATTATGTTTTTAGCAGCTTACACAGCAACCCCACTCTCATTTTCCTACTCCCTGCTGACGAGAGGCAACTACCTCGAAACACGTGTCCAGGGATGGCACACGCCACGCATACTTGCACGCACTCTTGAGCATAGGTGTATCCGCCGACGCTGACCTTCAGGGACCATTTTCATTGGGGGAACACGACTGGTAGGTGTAGCAGTGTGCGACCAATCTGATGTAACTTTATATTCAGGCTCCCTTGAGCCGGTGGAGTCGACGGACTCATGGTTACGCACCTGCGCGCTAAGAGAGGTACTAGACCTGATTATGTTTTTAGCAGCTTACACAGCAACCCCACTCTCATTTTCCTACTCCCTGCTGACGAGAGGCAACTACCTCGAAACACGTGTCCAGGGATGGCACACGCCACGCATACCTGCAAGCACTCTTGAGCATAGGTGTATCCGCCGACGCTGACCTTCAGGGACCATTTTCATTGGGGGAACACAACTGGTAGGTGTAGCAGTGTGCGACCAATCTGATGTAACTTTATATTCAGGCTCCCTTGAGCCGGTGGAGTCGACGGACTCATGGTTACGCACCTGCGCGCTAAGAGAGGTACTAGACCTGATTATGTTTTTAGCAGCTTACACAGCAACCCCACTCTCATTTTCCTACTCCCTGCTGACGAGAGGCAACTACCTCGAAACACGTGTCCAGGGATGGCACACGCCACGCATACTTGCACGCACTCTTGAGCATAGGTGTATCCGCCGACGCTGACCTTCAGGGACCATTTTCATTGGGGGAACACGACTGGTAGGTGTAGCAGTGTGCGACCAATCTGATGTAACTTTATATTCAGGCTCCCTTGAGCCGGTGGAGTCGACGGACTCATGGTTACGCACCTGCGCGCTAAGAGAGGTACTAGACCTGATTATGTTTTTAGCAGCTTACACAGCAACCCCACTCTCATTTTCCTACTCCCTGCTGACGAGAGGCAACTACCTCGAAACACGTGTCCAGGGATGGCACACGCCACGCATACTTGCACGCACTCTTGAGCATAGGTGTATCCGCCGACGCTGACCTTCAGGGACCATTTTCATTGGGGGAACACCACTGGTAGGTGTAGCAGTGTGCGACCAATCTGATGTAACTTTATATTCAGGCTCCCTAGAGCCGGTGGAGTCGACGGACTCATGGTTACGCACCTGCGCGCTAAGAGAGGTACTAGACCTGATTATGTTTTTAGCAGCTTACACAGCAACCCCACTCTCATTTTCCTACTCCCTGCTGACGAGAGGCAACTACCTCGAAACACGTGTCCAGGGATGGCACACGCCACGCATACTTGCACGCACTCTTGAGCATAGGTGTATCCGCCGACGCTGACCTTCAGGGACCATTTTCATTGGGGGAACACGACTGGTAGGTGTAGCAGTGTGCGACCAATCTGATGTAACTTTATATTCAGGCTCCCTTGAGCCGGTGGAGTCGACGGACTCATGGTTACGCACCTGCGCGCTAAGAGAGGTACTAGACCTGATTATGTTTTTAGCAGCTTACACAGCAACCCCACTCTCATTTTCCTACTCCCTGCTGACGAGAGGCAACTACCTCGAAACATGTGTCCAGGGATGGCACACGCCACGCATACTTGCACGCACTCTTGATCATAGGTGTATCTGCTGACGCTGACCTTCAGGGACCATTTTCATTGGGGGAACACGACTGGTAGGTGTAGCAGTGTGCGACCAATCTGATGTAACTTTATATTCAGGCTCCCTTGAGCCGGTGGAGTCGACGGACTCATGGTTACGCACCTGCGCGCTAAGAGAGGTACTAGACCTGATTATGTTTTTAGCAGCTTACACAGCAACCCCACTCTCATTTTCCTACTCCCTGCTGACGAGAGGCAACTACCTCGAAACACGTGTCCAGGGATGGCACACGCCACGCATACTTGCACGCACTCTTGAGCATAGGTGTATCCGCCGACGCTGACCTTCAGGGACCATTTTCATTGGGGGAACACGACTGGTAGGTGTAGCAGTGTGCGACCAATCTGATGTAACTTTATATTCAGGCTCCCTTGAGCCGGTGGAGTCGACGGACTCATGGTTACGCACCTGCGCGCTAAGAGAGGTACTAGACCTGATTATGTTTTTAGCAGCTTACACAGCAACCCCACTCTCATTTTCCTACTCCCTGCTGACGAGAGGCAACTACCTCGAAACACGTGTCCAGGGATGGCACACGCCACGCATACTTGCACGCACTCTTGAGCATAGGTGTATCCGCCGACGCTGACCTTCAGGGACCATTTTCATTGGGGGAACACCACTGGTAGGTGTAGCAGTGTGCGACCAATCTGATGTAACTTTATATTCAGGCTCCCTAGAGCCGGTGGAGTCGACGGACTCATGGTTACGCACCTGCGCGCTAAGAGAGGTACTAGACCTGATTATGTTTTTAGCAGCTTACACAGCAACCCCACTCTCATTTTCCTACTCCCTGCTGACGAGAGGCAACTACCTCGAAACACGTGTCCAGGGATGGCACACGCCACGCATACTTGCACGCACTCTTGAGCATAGGTGTATCCGCCGACGCTGACCTTCAGGGACCATTTTCATTGGGGGAACACGACTGGTAGGTGTAGCAGTGTGCGACCAATCTGATGTAACTTTATATTCAGGCTCCCTTGAGCCGGTGGAGTCGACGGACTCATGGTTACGCACCTGCGCGCTAAGAGAGGTACTAGACCTGATTATGTTTTTAGCAGCTTACACAGCAACCCCACTCTCATTTTCCTACTCCCTGCTGACGAGAGGCAACTACCTCGAAACACGTGTCCAGGGATGCCACACGCCACGCATACTTGCACGCACTCTTGAGCATAGGTGTATCTGCTGACGCTGACCTTCAGGGACCATTTTCATTGGGGGAACATGTTAGAAAGGATAGACGGACCGGGAGGGTCGGCCGGGGTCAGGAGGAGAGGTCTCCGGGGAGAGCCGTCTCCAGCGATCGTACAGATAAGTAACTTCCCCCCCACAGACAGATACCACACACGGATAAGGTTCAGTGTTCTTTATAAGCACTTCTTAAGGTACGGTTGAATGGTACAAGGAGGTCTGGACTCAGGGGTCCCCTCGATTCAAGTCTCTCAAAGCAGGGTAAGGGGTAGCGGGACAGTCTGTCTACCAGTCAGGTAGTTTGGATGAGATGATGATTAGCTCACAATCCTCGAGCTTAGTTGGTGCGGGCCGCGGCAGCGCCAGCAGGTCCCGGAACGATGGTCGATGTACGGTCCGCGGCAGCGCCAGCAGGTCCCGGTGAGGATGGTCGTTACAACGGGCTGCGGCGGCGCCAGCAGGTCCCGACGAGGATGGTCGTTACAACGGGCCGCGGCAGCGCCAGCAGGTCCCGACGAGGATGGATGTTGTAGAAGGCCGCGGCAGAGCCAGCAGGCAGGACGATGGTTCACAAGAGCGGGCTACGGCAGCGCCAGTAGTCCGTCAAGGCTGAGTTCTCTCGGTGTCTCTCGACTCCAGGATACAACTGCCTTCCTGCTCCGGAGTTGCCCCAGTTATAGGGCAGGCGCTCTTTGATGTCCGGACCCTCGCACTTGGAGGTCGGAGGGCCCGGGATGAAGGTGTCCAGGCACCCAGCAGGGGGTGGAGCCAGCGCCTGGGGGAGCTGGGGGCGATCGGCACCTGGCGGGGGAAGAGCTCTCGACACTTCGTCCTCCCATTGACCTGCCAAGTGGTCCGCTCACCTCCTGGGTGGATGGTGGTGCCGGGACGTCGGGGCCGGTCAGGCCCGGGGTTAGGGTCGGGGCGAGGCCACGCGGCCTCGTGGTGCAGGGCCCAAGATGGCGGCTTGAACCGGCCGGGGAAGCCGGTGGGGCTGGGCCCCGTGATGAGTAGAGGTCCGAGGGCAGAAGATCCGTCGGGAGACGGGGTACGGGTGCTTTTCGTGGGTTATGCCTGGTGGGCCGGAGCTCGGGCCCTGTCGTGCGGGGAGGGAGCAAGCCCTTCGTGTGGCCTGTCCAACATGCGTCCCCCCCAGCTGAAGACGGGGAGAGTCACCCATCTCCTTGGGGACTCTCCTCGTCGAGGCGGAAAGAGCGGGACAGGCCATCCGCGTTGGCGTGGTCTTGGCCTGGTCGGTGCTCCACAGTGAAGTCCATTCCCTGCAGGGAAATGGACCAGCGCAAGAGTTTTGGGTTCTCCCCCCGCATCTGCATCAGCCACTGCAGGGGTCGATGGTCGGTTTGTACCCGGAAGTGGGTACCGAAGAGATAGGGCCGGAGCTTTTTGAGGGCCCACACCACTGCGAAGGCCTCCCTCTCGATGGTGCTCCAGCGCTGTTCTCGGGCCAGGAGACGTCGACTGATGAAGGCCACCGGCTGGTCATGACCTTCGGGGTTTAACTGAGAAAGGACGGCTCCGATGCCGTGGTCGGAGGCGTCGGTCTGTACCATGAATTCCCGACTGTAATCGGGGGCCTGGAGCACAGGGGCGGTGCATAGAGCGGCCTTCAGCTTCTCGAAGGCCGCTTGACAATCGGGGGTCCAGTTAATCCGCTTCGGCTGGTTCTTGGACGTGAGACCCGTGAGGGGCCCCACGATGCTGCCGTAGTCTTTCACGAACCGCCGGTAGTAGCCGGTGATCCCCAAGAAGGCTCGGACCTCGGTCTGGGTGACGGGGGGCTGCCAGGACTGGATGGCAGCAATCTTAAGTTGTAGCGGGGCCACCAGCCCGCTTCCCACTTGGTGCCCAAGGTAGGTCACAGACCCTTGGCCAATTTGGCACTTGCCGGCCTTAATTGTGAGGCCGGCCCGCTGGAGGGCCTGTAGGACCTCTTGGAGGTGACGGAGGTGGTCGGGCCAGTGGTGGCTGTACACAGCGATATCGTCCAGGTAGGCAGCGCTGAACTCTTCGAGCCCCGCCAAGACCTGGTTCACGAGGCGTTGAAACGTGGCGGGGGCATTCTTCATGCCGAAGGGCATGACCTTGAATTGGTAGTGGCCATCGGGGGTAGAGAAGGCTGACCGTTCCTGAGCCCTGGGTGTGAGGCCGATCTGCCAGTAGCCCGCTGTTAGGTCGAAGATACTGAGGTAGCGGGCGGCCCCCAGCCGGTCGATCAGCTCGTCTGCTCGGGGGATCGGATGAGCGTCGGTCCGGGTGACAGCGTTCAAGCCCCGGTAGTCGACGCAGAATCTCAGTTCAGGTGCGGTGCCGGGGGCAGCGGCTTTGGGGACCAATACAACCGGACTGGCCCAGGGACTGTCCGAGGGCTCGATGACCCCGATTGTGAGCATCTTGGCCACCTCCTCCTGTATGCAGGCCCGTACCCGATCTGGTACGCGGTAGGCCCGGTGTCGGACAGGGGGACTGTCCCCGGTGTCCACGTCGTGCAAACACCAGGGGGTGACCCCGGGGGTGAGGGAGAACAGGGTAGCGAACTGCAGCAGGAGGTTCCGGCAGCCCTGGCGTTGCTCCGAAGTGAGGGTGTCAGAGAGCCGGACCCCGTCCACGGAGCCGTCATTCTCCTGAGTCTTCAGAAGATCCGGGAGGGGTTCGGAGTCTTCCTCTGCCCCACTGTCCGTAGCCATCAGGAGGCTGAGTTCTGAGCGCACAAAGTGTGGTTTGAGTCGGTTGGTGTGGAGGACCCGAAGGGGGTTCCGGGAGGTCCCCAGGTCGATGAGGTAAGTGACGGGGCTTTTGCGCTCGACCACTTTGAAGGGCCCCGTCCACTTATCTTGCAAGGCACATGGTTTGGTGGGGGACATCACCCATACTTGTTGTCCAGGCTCGAACTCAACGGAGGAGGCATTGTGATCATACCACCTCTTCATGTCCTCCTGGCTGGCCTCGAGGTTCGCCTTGGCCATCTCTCTGAAGCGCCGGGTCTGATTGCGTAGGGCCAGGAGGTATTTGAAGACGTCTGGAGGGGTCTTTAGGGGGGCCATCTCCCAACCTTCTTTTACTAGGCTGAGGGGCCCTCGCACAGGGTGCCCGTACAGGAGTTCGAAAGGGCTAAAACCGAGGGACTTCTGGGGAACTTCGCGGTAGGCGAAGAGGAGGCACGGGAGTAGTACATCCCACTGGCGACGGAGGGGCTCTTCCAATCCCCCAATCATCCCCTTGAGGGTGCGGTTAAAACGCTCCACTAGTCCGTTCCCTTGGGGGTGATAGGGGGTCGTGAATCTGTAGGTGACCCCGCATTGTTGCCAGAGGGACTTCATGTATTTGGATATAAAGTTCGTGCCTCGGTCGCTGACGACTTCTCGGGGGAAGCCTACCCGGGAGAAGATCCCCATTAGGGCCCGGCCAACCACCGGAGCTGTCACGGTCCGTAGGGGCACCGCCTCGGGGTAGCGGGTGGCATGGTCCACCAGTACTAAGATGAACCTGTGTCCTTGTGCCGTGCGGGGGTCCAGAGGCCCCACGATGTCTATCCCCACCCTCTCGAACGGGGTGGTGACCACAGGGAAGGGTTGCAGAGGGGCTTTCAGCTTCCGACCACTCTTCCCGCTGGCTTGGCATGTGGGGCAAGATCGGCAGTGGTTCAGGACGTCATTCCTCATCTTCGGCCAGAAAAAGTGGGTCACTAGGCGGCTGTACGTTTTATCTTGGCCCAGGTGTCCAGCCAGGGGGACATCGTGGGCCAGGTTGAGCAGAAAGTCTCTGAAGCGGAGAGGTACCACCAGTACTCGACCGGCCCCCAGCTCGGCGATTCTTTGCTCGCTGTATAGCAGGTCGTTATCCCAGTAGACCCAGTGAGTTCCGGTGGAGTCCCCTGCGTTCTGGGCGCTGGCTTGTTGGCGGAGTCCCTCGAGGGAGGGACAGGTCTTTTGTTCCTGGCGGAACTGTGCTTGGGTGGGCCCCCCCTCTTGACGCCACTGAGCCAGGTCAGGAAGGTCCTGGGGTTGCGCGTCCCCTTCGGCCGTCGGGTTTGGGAGGCTGGCCTCGTCGGTGTCTTCTACTGGGGCGACTGGGGGCGGAGGTGCTGGCCATTCTGGTTCTTCTGATCGAGGGACGGCACGGGCGGCCATGGACCGGGTGGTTATGCAGGCCCAGTCCGGGAGGCCCAGCATCCCCAGGTGCTCTCTTCTCTCAACGGTGGCCCACGGGGAACTCTCGAGGTCATTTCCCAGGAGGCAGTCCACGGGGGCATCGTCCCGGACCGTCACCTTCAACAGGCCGGAGACCCCTCCCCATTCGAATGGAACGCAGGCCATTTGACACATACTTTCAGAGTTGTCTGCCGAGCGGACGGGGCAGAGAATGTTCGGCAGGATCTGCTCGGGCTTCACCAGGTGACAGCGGACGGCCGTCACACTGGCGCCTGTGTCACGCAAGGCCTCGGCTCGCTGTCCATTAATGGTCACCCACTGACCGTATTTCCTGGTGTTAGCGGGTAGGGGAGCCCGCGGGACCATGTCTCTTCCCCCTAAGCACGCCAGGACCATGGCGGCCGGTTCCCACTCTTGCTGGGCCGGCTCATACTCCTCTGGTTCCTCCAATGATCGCTCTTCCCCCAGGGCGGCGGCAGCTACCTGGCGGGGCTTGGGTGTTTGGTTCTGCGGGCAGCTCGGGTCATTGGCGTAGTGGCCGACTCGCTGGCATCGGTGGCACGTGACGTTGGCTCGGACCCCAGGACGCCACGGGGGGTTGCCCCGACCGGCCGGAGCCGGGGTGCTGGCCACGGGTGTTGCGGGCAAGGCGTCTCTCCCTCGCCCCTGGCCCCCTCCTCCTCCCCGAGGACGGTGCTGGCCTTGGTTGTTTCTGTTCTGTTCGTGTGGCCCCCTCCGGCCCACTCGGGTGCTTTCCCATCGGTCAGCTTCGGCGGCGAGCTGCCGGGGGTCAGTCAGCTTACTGTCGAGGAGGTGCTGCCTGAGCTCGACGAAGCAGTTGTTCGACAGGTGCTCCCATACCATCAGGTTAAAGAGTTGTTCGTAGGTGGTGACCTGGCTCCCCTTTATCCAACCCTCGAAGGCACGGCTGAAATAGTTCACGTATTCTACCCAAGTTGTACCTGGGATCCGGGTGCAATCTCTGAACCTCTGGCGGTACATCTCGGGTGTGAGGCCGTAGCGGGTGAGGAGGGCAGCCTTCATGTGGTCGTAGGACGACATTTGGTGATCTGGGAGCTGCAGTAGGGCATCGCGCCCCTCGTTGATAAACCTCCCCCAGAGTCCGGCTCCCCAATCACTCCGGTCGATCCGGTGGGAGGTCATGGCGATCTCGTAGGCTTTAAACCACTGTTGTATGTCGTCTTCTCGGACATACTCGCGGACAACATCCTTGGGGATGTGGACTTTTTTCTCGATTGGCCCCGGGGTGTGTGGTCGCTCAGGCACCCCCAGTTCTTTATTCTGTTTCCGAAGTTCTATTTCCGCCAGTTTGCGCTCGTGCTCGAGCGTTATTTTTTTCTCCTCCAGCTCTCTCTGCCTCTGCTTCTCTTCTCGTTCATCTCGGAGCCGCATGTGCTCGAGGTTGAGTTTCTGTTCAGCTAACTTGAGTTCCCCATCCATCTTGAGTCGTGCCATTTCCAACTCGTGCAATCTGGTTCTTTCTCTTTCTCGGATCTCCTCCTGCGAGAGGCCCGTTCCCCGCTCCTCGGGAGCCGTGGCGTTCCCCTCTGGTGTGATGCTGCTTTGGTCGGAGGGTCCGGCGACCCCAGTTTCTGCCCACGACTCTAGGGCGTGCTTTAGATCCTCTTTGGTACTCAGGCCGGTGGTAGCAATGCCAAGTTCTATGCAGAATTGTCTCAGTTCGCGGTGGTTGTATTCTTCTAATTTCTCCATTTGGAATTTCTCGGTGGAGTTGCTATCTTTGGCTGACATCGTGTTGTTGTCGTGGGGTGAGCTACTCTCTGTACGATTACGCGTTGATTCGGATCGCGCCGCTGGCCACCAATGTTAGAAAGGATAGACGGACCGGGAGGGTCGGCCGGGGTCAGGAGGAGAGGTCTCCGGGGAGAGCCGTCTCCAGCGATCGTACAGATAAGTAACTTCCCCCCCACAGACAGATACCACACACGGATAAGGTTCAGTGTTCTTTATAAGCACTTCTTAAGGTACGGTTGAATGGTACAAGGAGGTCTGGACTCAGGGGTCCCCTCGATTCAAGTCTCTCAAAGCAGGGTAAGGGGTAGCGGGACAGTCTGTCTACCAGTCAGGTAGTTTGGATGAGATGATGATTAGCTCACAATCCTCGAGCTTAGTTGGTGCGGGCCGCGGCAGCGCCAGCAGGTCCCGGAACGATGGTCGACGTACGGTCCGCGGCAGCGCCAGCAGGTCCCGGTGAGGATGGTCGTTACAACGGGCCGCGGCGGCGCCAGCAGGTCCCGACGAGGATGGTCGTTACAACGGGCCGCGGCAGCGCCAGCAGGTCCCGACGAGGATGGATGTTGTAGAAGGCCGCGGCAGCGCCAGCAGGCAGGACGATGGTTCACAAGAGCGGGCTACGGCAGCGCCAGTAGTCCGTCAAGGCTGAGTTCTCTCGGTGTCTCTCGACTCCAGGATACAACTGCCTTCCTGCTCCGGAGTTGCCCCAGTTATAGGGCAGGCGCTCTTTGATGTCCGGACCCTCGCACTTGGAGGTCGGAGGGCCCGGGATGAAGGTGTCCAGGCACCCAGCAGGGGGTGGAGCCAGCGCCTGGGGGAGCTGGGGGCGATCGGCACCTGGCGGGGGAAGAGCTCTCGACACTTCGTCCTCCCATTGACCTGCCAAGTGGTCCGCTCACCTCCTGGGTGGATGGTGGTGCCGGGACGTCGGGCCGGTCAGGCCCGGGGTTAGGGTCGGGGCGAGGCCACGCGGCCTCGTGGTGCAGGGCCCAAGATGGCGGCTTGAACCGGCCGGGGAAGCCGGTGGGGCTGGGCCCCGTGATGAGTAGAGGTCCGAGGGCAGAAGATCCGTCGGGAGACGGGGTACGGGTGCTTTTCGTGGGTTATGCCTGGTGGGCCGGAGCTCGGGCCCTGTCGTGCGGGGAGGGAGCAAGCCCTTCGTGTGGCCTGTCCAACAGAACACGACTGGTAGGTGTAGCAGTGTTCGACCAATCTGATGTAACTTTATATTCAGGCTCCCTTGAGCCGGTGGAGTCGACAGACTCATGGTTACGCACCTGCGCGCTAAGAGAGGTACTAGACCTGATTATGTTTTTAGCAGCTTACACAGCAACCCCACTCTCATTTTCCTACTCCCTGCTGACGAGAGGCAACTACCTCGAAACACGTGTCCAGGGATGGCACACGCCACGCATACTTGCACGCACTCTTGAGCATAGGTGTATCCGCCGACGCTGACCTTCAGGGACCATTTTCATTGGGGGAACACGACTGGTAGGTGTAGCAGTGTGCGACCAATCTGATGTAACTTTATATTCAGGCTCCCTTGAGCCGGTGGAGTCGACGGACTCATGGTTACGCACCTGCGCGCTAAGAGAGGTACTAGACCTGATTATGTTTTTAGCAGCTTACACAGCAACCCCACTCTCATTTTCCTACTCCCTGCTGACGAGAGGCAACTACCTCGAAACACGTGTCCAGGGATGGCACACGCCACGCATACTTGCACGCACTCTTGAGCATAGGTGTATCCGCCGACCTTCAGGGACTATTTTCATTGGGGAAACACGACTGGTAGGTGTAGCAGTGTGCGACCAATCTGATGTAACTTTATATTCAGGCTCCCTTGAGCCGGTGGAGTCGACGGACTCATGGTTACGCACCTGCGCGCTAAGAGAGGTACTAGACCTGATTATGTTTTTAGCAGCTTACACAGCAACCCCACTCTCATTTTCCTACTCCCTGCTGACGAGAGGCAACTACCTCGAAACACGTGTCCAGGGATGGCACACGCCACGCATACTTGCACGCACTCTTGAGCATAGGTGTATCCGCCGACGCTGACCTTCAGGGACCATTTTCATTGGGGGAACACGACTGGTAGGTGTAGCAGTGTGCGACCAATCTGATGTAACTTTATATTCAGGCTCCCTTGAGCCGGTGGAGTCGACGGACTCATGGTTACGCACCTGCGCGCTAAGAGAGGTACTAGACCTGATTATGTTTTTAGCAGCTTACACAGCAACCCCACTCTCATTTTCCTACTCCCTGCTGACGAGAGGCAACTACCTCGAAACACGTGTCCAGAGATGGCACACGCCACGCATACTTGCACGCACTCTTGAGCATAGGTGTATCCGCCGACGCTGACCTTCAGGGACCATTTTCATTGGGGGAACACGACTGGTAGGTGTAGCAGTGTGCGACCAATCTGATGTAACTTTATATTCAGGCTCCCTTTGTAGGAGAGTAGGGTCTGCTTTCTATGTTCACCCCCACTTTTTGCTTTTGCTTTACTGGTTTTCGACTTAGATGTGGCTGTGGGCCTGCTAATCAGACCCACAGCCCTGCTGTTCTCTCTATAAATTAATACTATGTACTTTAGGTGCATAACCCATTTGGATAGGATCACCTTATTGGCCCCTGTACAGTGTACCCTAGGTACCCAGGGCATAGGTGTACCCTAGGCCTACCAGGGGCTGCAGCATGTATTATGCCACCCCTGGCCTGGCCTTCCATTTTGACACAACTGGCTGATCACTCAGCTGGGGCAAGGTCGTGTACTCACCCCTTGCTTAGGTGTAGTATTCCTATACCTAACTCACATATAGACACATGTGTACCTATCAGTCACTCCTATGGCAGGCCTTGACAATCCTGGAGGCAGAGTGCTTGGTAACATGTGAGATGGTGCTCTAGCATGAGCTGAGCCTGTCTGCAGCTTTCGGAACCATGTCCTTATAGCTGTTCTATGATATAGCCTGCCATATACTCTTAAAGTGCCTTATAATCTTAGACGGTTATGGTAACTATGGTTTGGCTTTATCAAAACATGTCGTGTAAGGTGTCTAACACTAGGGAATAATACCCCCATGCCATTTCAGGACATGAGAATATTATTCCCCCCTTCTAGAGGGAGAGACATGTTAAAATCATACTTCAACTGTTAGCCTCTGACCAAAGCCTCAGCATCACAAAATGGATGCTGCTGCCACGACACAAGTCTGACCTCCTGCAGCTGGGAGTGATCCCAGCCAGGGAGGCCTGGACAATAGGTTTCCTGCTTGGGGAGGTGCTAGCACCTCTCCAGACAGCCTTTAGTGTATTGGGGCAGGGTGGGCTGAAAGGAATGAGACATGCCTGGGGCACACAAGGTGTTCCTTGCATAGTCCAGTTCAAACCGGCGCTGGGGCACTCCAGCCCCAGCTCTGGCGCGAAACTGGACAAAGGGAAGTGGGTGTAACCACCCCCTCCCAGGTCCCACCCCTAAGGCGTGACCTAGCAGGTATCCCAGCCCCCCAGATTAGTATAAGAGTGGGAGTTGGGCCTCAAGACTCTAGATTATCCTGAACCTGCAAAACTGAACAGAAACTCTGGACCTTCGACATTCGACGAAAGAAGAAGACTGAAGAATCTCCCTTGTAGCCAAGGAGTGGCTACCCTGTGCAAACAGGCACCATCAAGAGACTACCCTTTGCTTTGCGACCGTTCTACGAGGAACCGACTGCAGAGCCCGACCAGAGCCTTGACTTCCAGACTTCTCCGACCCTCATCCACATCTGCAGCAGAGCTGAGATCCGTGGAGGCGACGAGCGACGTGGGACCGGCTACCTGGGAAAAGTGGCTAGTAACTTACAGCGCAGCTTCTGAGGTACCCTCGAAGTTGTGCACCGGGGATTGAGAAGCCCCAACCCCAAGCACCATCTGCACCGAAGACCAGCCCCCCACACTCCACGAGTTCTGCGTGGGGCCCTTCAGCATTTTCCTGCTTGCCGCGTCTGTCCGGTTGCTTGCCCGCTGGCTAGTGGCCTTTGTGACGACGCTCCCTGAAATCTTCTGCGCTGGTTTGGCTCCTCCAGACTGGCTCCCGCTTCTCTGCAAAGAAGAAGCACCCCAGACCTTCCTGGTCTGCACCAGAAGCAAGTCCTTTGTTCTTCGTGGGTTCCGCTTGCCAAGGCTTGGTGAGTCCTAGTCCAACTTCGACGCCGCCGACAGCAAGAGCCTTCGTGGGACAGCTCGCCTCCTGGCCCTGGTCGTCCTCGACGCTTCCTGGTCCTCCTGGCTGCAGCGACAAGCTTCACCTTCACCTGCAACTCTTCACGACATCGCCTGGTTCCTTCCTGGTTCCACGTGGTCACTGGCTAGTGACCTTGACTCTGTCCCTTCTGCTTGCAGGTTTCTTCACTTCTTGATCCCAGCCTTGGGATCCACCGGACACTCTTCACTGACTGCCTGTCAGCATCTTTCTTCAGGCATCCATAGGAGTCGACGACGAAAACGACGCATCTTCACCCCTATGCACCCGCAGCCTGTGGGCTAGGTAACTTGGGTACTCCGGTGCTCATCAGGATAGTGACTATCCTAGTGTCTAGTTTTCAAGTCTCAACTTCCTAGCTACTCCGGAAGTGTCCTAAATCTATCTATTTCTAAACTGTAACATTGCTATTGACTTTTACGCATTACGCGTGAGTGTTTCCACTCTGCACACGAATCCCGTGGGCCTCCCACTTCCTAACTAACGCTAGTGTAGTGTAGCCCCAGTGATTCCCTAGGCCTAGGCCTATTCTATTTCCGTGACAGTGGTTCTTATACCACTTATTTAGTATATGGTTCGCGTGGCCCCTAGGGCCTAACTGTATTACTTACCTGTGTGACTTACTGTATGCATTAATAAGACTGTGTTGTACTTACCTCTAAACTCATAAAGAGTGCTGAGGGTTTGCTTAGAATAAATACACTTTATTTTATATATATATCTGTTGTGGTGTCCTTTCATTTGGTATTCAAGGGATTATATATGGTATCACAGCTGGCTTCACATGCCATTCAGAGTTTAGCCTAAGACTGCTCTTGTCCATGCTACCACTAGGATAGCTGGTCTATAAGGTTGACTTTACAACCAATCACCATAAGGGTATTTGGACTGATATAAGGTGTACACTATAACTAGTGACATCATACATCAGGCCAACTTCTCACACCCTTGAGCCGGTGGAGTCGATGGACTCATGTGTAGGAGAGTAGGGTCTGCTTTCTATGTTCACCCCCACTTTTTGCTTTTGCTTTACTGGTTTACGACTTAGATGTGGCTGTGGGCCTGCTAATCAGACCCACAGCCCTGCTGTTCTCTCTCTAAATTAATACTATGTACTTTAGGTGCATAACCCATTTGGATAGGATCACCTTATTGGCCCCTGTACAGTGTACCCTAGGTACCCAGGGCATAGGTGTACCCTAGGCCTACCAGGGGCTGCAGCATGTATTGTGCCACCCCTGGCCTGGCCTTCCATTTTGACACAACTGGCTGATCACTCAGCTGGGGCAAGGTCGTGTAATCACCCCTTGCTTAGGTGTAGTATTCCTATACCTAACTTACATATAGACACATGTGTACCTATCAGTCACTCCTATGGCAGGCCTTGACAATCCTGGAGGCAGAGTGCTTGGTAACATGTGAGAGGGTGCTCTAGCATGAGCTGAGCCTGTCTGCAGCTTTCGGAACCATGTCCTTATAGCTGTTCTATGATATAGCCTACCATATACTCTTAAAGTACCTTATAATCTTAGACGGTTATGGTAACTATGGTTTGGCTTTATCAAAACATGTCGTGTAAGGTGTCTAACACTCGGGAATAATACCCCCATGCCATTTCTGGACATGAGAATATTATTCCCCCCTTCTAGAGGGAAAGACATGTTAAAATCATACTTCAACTGTTAGCCTCTGACCAAAGCCTCAGCATCACAAAATGGATGCTGCTGCCACGACACAAGTCTGACCTCCTGCAGCTGGGAGTGATCCCAGCCAGGGAGGCCTGGACAATAGGTTTCCTGCTTGGGGAGGTGCTAGCACCTCCCCAGACAGCCTTTAGTGTATTGGGGCAGGGTGGGCTGAAAGGAATGAGACATGCCTGGGGCACACAAGGTGTTCCTTGCATAGTCCAGTTCAAACCGGCGCTGGGGCACTCCAGCCCCAGCTCTGGCGCGAAACTGGACAAAGGGAAGTGGGTGTAACCACCCCCTCCCAGGTCCCACCCATAAGGCGTGACCTAGCAGGTATCCCAGCCCCCCAGATTAGCATAAGAGTGGGAGTTGGGCCTCAAGACTTTGGATTATCCTGAACCTGCAAAACTGAACAGAAACTCTGGACCTTCGACATTCGACGAAAGAAGAAGACTGAAGAATCTCCCTTGTAGCCAAGGAGTGGCTACCCTGTGCAAACAGGCACCATCAAGTGACTACCCTTTGCTTTGTGAAACGTTCGACGAGGAACCGACTGCAGAGCCCGACCAGAGCCTTGATTTCCAGACTTCTCCGACCCTCATCCACATCTGCAGCAGAGCTGAGATCTGTGGAGGCGACGAGCGACGTGGGACCGGCTACCTGGGAAAAGTGGCTAGTAGCTTACAGCGCAGCTTCTGAGGTACCCTCGAAGTTGTGCACCGGGGATTGAGAAGCCCCAACCCCAAGCACCATCTGCACCGAAGACCAGCCCCCCACACTCCACGAGTCCTGCGTGGGGCCCTTCAGCATTTTCCTGCTTGCCGCGTCTGTCCGGTTGCTTGCCCGCTGGCTAGTGGCCTTTGTGACGACGCTCCCTGAAATCTTCTGCGCTGGTTTGGCTCCTCCAGACTGGCTCCCGCTTCTCTGCAAAGAAGAAGCACCCCAGACCTTCCTGGTCTGCACCAGAAGCAAGTCCTTTGTTCTTCGTGGGCTCCGCTTGCCAAGGCTTGGTGAGTCCTAGTCCAACTTCGACGCCGCCGACAGCAAAGAGCCTTCGTGGGACAGCTCACCTCCTGGTCCTGGTCGTCCTCGACGCTTCCTGGTCCTCCTGGCTGCAGCGACAAGCTTCACCTTCACCTGCAATCTTCACGACATCGCCTGGTTCCTTCCTGGTTCCACGTGGTCACTGGCTAGTGACCTTGACTCTGTCCCTTCTGCTTGCAGGTTTCTTCTCTTCTTGATCCCAGCCTTGGGATCCACCGGACACTCTCCCCTGACTGCCTGTCAGCATCTTTCTTCAGGCATCCATAGGAGTCGACGACGAAAACGACGCATCTTCACCCCTATGCACCCGCAGCCTGTGGGCTAGGTAACTTGGGTACTCCGGTGCTCATCAGGATAGTGACTATCCTAGTGTCTAGTTTTCAAGTCTCAACTTCCTAGCTACTCCGGAAGTGTCCTAAATCTATCTATTTCTAAACTGTAACATTGCTATTGACTTTTACGCATTACGCGTGAGTGTTTCCACTCTGCACACGAATCCCGTGGGCCTCCCACTTCCTAACTAACGCTAGTGTAGTGTAGCCCCAGCGATTCCCTAGGCCTAGGCCTATTCCATTTCCGTGACAGTGGTTCTTATATCACTTACTTAGTATATGGTTTGCGTGGCCCCTAGGGCCTAACTGTATTACTTACCTGTGTGACTTACTGTATGCATTAATAAGACTGTGTTGTACTTACCTCTAAACTCATAAAGAGTGCTGAGGGTTTGCTTAGAATAAATACACTTTATTTTATATATATACCTGTTGTGGTGTCCTTTCATTTGGTATTCAAGGGATTATATATGGTATCACAGCTGGCTTCACATGCCATTCAGAGTTTAGCCTAAGACTGCTCTTGTCCATGCTACCACTAGGATAGCTGGTCTATAAGGTTGACTTTACAACCAATCACCATAAGGGTATTTGGACTGATATAAGGTGTACACTATAACTAGTGACATCATACATCAGGCCAACTTCTCACATTGGTGAGCAGCGGTTGGGATCTGAGCTTGCTGTTGTAATACCATTGTAATCTTGAGATACTAAATTGAAAGATCACACAGATATTGTCTAGGTACATATAACATAGATTATTATACTTAAGTCCTACTGGACTTTGTAGTTGTAGGTTGAAGGGAATAACACACCCTGACTACAACTACTAGAAAGGTTTAGTAGATACAACTAGTGTAGGTAGGTGCACACACCACACCCTCACTAGATCATGCCTCTGGGAGGAGATCAAGTAGATGCTCTCTCAGGAGGGGCAGGTCTGCAGAAGACCCCCTCTAGGTATGATACCTTAACATTCCAGGAGATGAGACACTTGTGTACCTCCAGAGGAATAAAACAGGGTGCAAACCCTACCCTCCTTCAGTTAAGACAACTCCTAGAGGAGTATGATGCTCAGAGGGCATCACAGGAAGGTGCCCTAGGCACAGAGGAGGGTCTACCCACCACAGAGGAGTCAGATGGGGCTTCAGATGGGGAGGTAGACAGCCAGAGCCAAGTAAGGAGACTTAGCCAGGCTAACTTAAGTTTACATGGGAGTTTGCATGGGATCCCCCCATACAGACCCACAAGTAGACATTCACAGAGAAACAGGAGGGACAGATCCCCTTCAAGGGAATCCATCCACTCCCATGTCTCTAACATCTCTAATGCTTCCTCTCACAGGGGAATGACTTCACCTGAGAGAAAGGAGCATGCAGCCAGAATGAGGGAGGCTAATCTGAGGATTCAGAGGGAAGAACTTGCCCTTGCCAAAGAAAAGCTTGCTCTGGCTAGAGAACAAAAGTTAAGTGGGTTAGAACCCACTGGTGGCAGCAACATTCCTAGAGATAGAGACAGGCACTATGATAATAGAAACCTGAGCAAGATTGTCCCTCCCTACAAGTGTGGGGATGACATCCACAAATGGATAACTGCTTTGGAGAGAGCTTGCAAAGTACAGCAGGTACCCCAAAGTCAGTGGGCAGCTATCTTGTGGCTCTCCTTCTCTGAGAAAGGAAGAGACAAGCTCCTCACAGTTAGTGATGAGGATGCAGATAATTACACTGTCCTGAAGAGTGCTCTGATTGATGGGTTTGGCCTAACCACTGAACAATACAGGTTGTTGTTCAGGGATACCCAGAAGACACAGACTCAGGACTGGACTGACTTTGTAGATTGTGCCACTAAGGCTCTGGAAGGCTGGCTATTGGGAAGTAAGGTTAAGGACTATACAGGATTGTATAATTTGATCATGAGAGAACAAATACTTAACAACTGTCAAAACCAGCTATTGCATCAACACCTGATTGATTCTGATCTGACTTCTCCCCAAGAATTGGGAAAGAAGGCAGATAGATGGGTCAGGACTAGAGATAAGCAGAAAAACCAGAACCAGGGCGGTGATCAGAAAAAGGCAGACCAGAAGGGTAATGAGCAGAAACAAAAAGACCAGAAGTCTTCACCAGGCCCCCAAAAGGCTCAGGGGGAGGGTGGTTCCAAAAAGGATAAGAAGAAAGAAGGCCAAAAGAAACCATGGTGCAACTATTGTAAGTCTACCTCACATTGGTTTAGTGAGTGCACCAAAAAGGATAAGCCCCCAGCCACCATTGCCCCTAAGGCAACTGTACCCCCTAGTTCAGCTGTAAGTGGTGGTTCCCAGCAAAAGGGTGTAGTAGGGTTAACCCTGGGAACTGAGGAGGACTCTGGCCTAGTCAGAGTACCTACTCAGGCTGTCCTGATCTGTGATGGGAATTAGCTTTGTCCTCTACTGTAGGCCCCAGTAACCTGGGCAAGTACAGACAGACACCTTTTATCAACCAAAGAATGGCTCAGGCCTACAGGGACACTGGGGCTAGTGTCACAATGGTGACACCTGCTTTTGTGGACCCTGGACAGATCATACTAGGTGAGAATTACCTAGTGACCAACGCTAGCAATGCCACTACCTCCCATAGTGTGGCTATTGTTAACTTCTCCTGGGGAGGGGTAACTGGCCTCAAGAAAGTTGTTGTTAGTTCAGACCTTCCTGTAGAGTGTTTACTGGGCAATGATCTTGAAACTTCAGTTTGGTCTGAAGTGGAGTATAGGACCCATGCAGAAATGCTGGGGATAGATGCACATGTCCTTGCTGTGACCAGGTCACAGGCCAAAAAGTGCAACACTGAACAAGTGCTGGATCCTGAAACTATGGACCAGTCACAATCCAAGAGAAAGAGCAGTAGGGTTAAGGCTGTGCCTTCCCCCCTGCCTCAGGTGGTGGATCAGCCCTCCCAGGAGGATGATTCTGAGAGCCCTGAAGGAACTGTCCTAGAAGAACTTGAACCTGATCAGGTTGAGTTTCTTGGGACAGGGGGACCTTCAAGGGCAGATCTGAGGCAGGCTCAATTAGACTGCCCCTCTCTTGAACCCCTCAGACAGCTGGCTGCTGCTGAGGCTGCAGGGAATGCTCAAGGTACCCATAGAGTGTATTGGGATGAAGGGCTACTGTACTCAGAGGCTAGAGACCCCAAGCCTGGTGCATCCAGGAGGTTGGTCATACCACTGAAGTTCAGAGGCTTCCTTCTAACCTTGGCCCATGATATTCCCCTTGCAGGACATTTAGGCCAGAACAAGACTTGGGACAGGCTTGTCCCTCACTTTCACTGGCCCCATATGTCAGAAGATACTAAGGAGTTTTGTCGCTCCTGTGTCACCTGCCAAGCCAGTGGCAAATCAGGTGGCACCACAAAGGCCCCCCTCATACCACTACCTGTGGTGGGGGTCCCCTTTGAAAGAGTGGGCATAGATATTGTAGGACCAATGGACCCACAGACAGCATCTGGGCACAGATTCATACTGGTGATAGTGGACCATGCCACCAGGTACCCAGAAGCAATTCCCCTGAGGACCACAACAGCTCCTGTTGTGGCAAGGGCCCTGCTTGGAGTATTCTCCAGAGTGGGCTTTCCAAAGGAGGTCATTTCTGACAGAGGTGCCAACTTTATGTCAGGATACTTGACTGCAATGTGGAAGGAGTGTGGTGTTAACTATAAGTTCACCACACCCTATCACCCACAGTGCAATGGGCTTGTTGAGAGATTCAACAAGACCCTAAAGGGAATGATAAAAGGATTACCAGACAAGCTTAGGCGAAGATGGGACATCCTTTTACCCTGCCTTCTGTTTGCTTACAGAGAGGTCCCACAAAAGGGGGTTGGCTACAGCCCTTTTGAGCTTTTGTTTGGGCATCCTGTAAGAGGACCCCTGTGTTTGGTGAAGGAAGGATGGGAGAGACCTCTCAGACAACCCAAACTAGACATAGTGGATTATGTACTTGGTCTCCGCTCCAGGATGGCAGAGTATATGAAGAAGGCTTCTAAAAACCTTGAGGCAAGCCAAGAACTCCAAAAAGCTTGGCATGACCAAAAGGCTGTACTGACTGTTTACCAGCCAGGACAGAAAGTGTGGGTGTTGGAGCCAGTGGCCCCAGCAGCACTCCAAGACAAATGGTCTGGACCCCACACTATTGTTGAGAAAAAGGGAGAAGTCACCTACTTGGTGGACCTTGGGACTCCCAGAAGCCCCCACAGGGTGCTTCATGTCAACAGATTGAAGGCATATGTTGACAGGGCAGACATGGGGCTACTCATGGCTACAGATGAGGGGCAGGAGGAAGAGAGTGACCCTCTCCCAGACCTGTTGACTCAGAACCCTGATGATGGCTCAGTTGATGGTGTGGTCTTTTCTGACAGCCTCACTGTCCATCAGCAACAGGACTGCAGACAAGTTCTGCAGGCCTACAGACATATGTTCTCTCTGACCCCAAGTCAGACAAACTGGTGCACCCATGAGGTGGACACTGGTGACAGTCTGCCTGTGAAGAGTAAAATCTACAGGCAACCTGACCATGTCAGGGACTGCATAAAAGTTGAGGTACAAAAGATGTTGGAACTGGGAGTCATTGAACCTTCAGAGAGCCCTTGGGCTAGTCCTGTAGTCCTTGTGCCAAAACCTCACACCCAAGATGGTAAGAGAGAGATGAGGTTTTGCGTGGATTACAGAGGTCTCAATGCTGTCACTAGGACAGATGCCCACCCAATACCTAGGGCAGATGAGCTCATTGACAGACTGGCAGCTGCTAAGTTTTTGAGCACATTTGACCTAACAGCAGGCTACTGGCAAATCAGACTAGCTGAGAGTGCAAAGGTCAAAACTGCTTTCTCGACCCCAGGAGGACATTATCAATTTGTGGTAATGCCCTTTGGTCTGAAGAATGCACCTGCCACTTTCCAAAGGCTGGTGAATCAAGTCCTTACTGGGTTGGATGATTATTGTGCAGCTTATCTTGATGATATTGCTGTCTTTAGCTCCACCTGGGAGGATCACCTGGTCCACCTGAGGAATGTTTTAGAGGCCCTGCAAAAGGCAGGCCTCACTATCAAGGCCACTAAGTGCCAGATAGGGCAGAGCAAGGTTGTATACCTGGGCCACCTAGTTGGTGGGGGTCAGGTTCAACCACTGGAGAGCAAGATCCAGACCATAAAGGACTGGGCTCCTCCAAATACCCAGACTCAGGTCAGAGCTTTCTTGGGCCTGTCTGGGTACTACAGAAAGTTTGTTAAGAACTATGGGTCCATAGTGACACCACTTAATGACTTGACCTCCAAGAAGATGCCAAAGAAAGTTCAGTGGACAGCAAGCTGTCAAAAAGCATTTGATGACCTGAAGCAGGCCATGTGCAGTGCACCTATTCTGAAAAGTCCAGACTACTCCAAAGAGTTCATTGTCCAGACAGATGCTTCTGAGTTAGGTGTGGGAGCTGTTCTTTCACAACTGAATGTAGATGGTCAAGACCAGCCCATTGCTTTTATAAGTAGAAGGCTGACCCCTAGAGAGAAACGTTGGTCAGCTATTGAGAGGGAGGCCTTTGCTGTGGTTTGGGCCCTGAAGAAGCTGAGGCCATACTTGTTTGGCACTCACTTCAAGATTCAGACAGACCATAAGCCCCTCTTGTGGCTAAATCAGATGAAGGGTGAAAATCCCAAACTTTTTAGGTGGTCCATTTCCCTACAGGGGATGGACTTCACAGTGGAACATAGACCTGGGACTGACCATGCCAATGCAGATGGACTCTCCAGATATTTCCACTTAGAACATGAAGACTCAACTGGTCAAGGTTAGTTTAATGTCCCTAAGTTTGGGGGGGGGGGTTGTGTAGGAGAGTAGGGTCTGCTTTCTATGTTCACCCCCACTTTTTGCTTTTGCTTTACTGGTTTACGACTTAGATGTGGCTGTGGGCCTGCTAATCAGACCCACAGCCCTGCTGTTCTCTCTCTAAATTAATACTATGTACTTTAGGTGCATAACCCATTTGGATAGGATCACCTTATTGGCCCCTGTACAGTGTACCCTAGGTACCCAGGGCATAGGTGTACCCTAGGCCTACCAGGGGCTGCAGCATGTATTGTGCCACCCCTGGCCTGGCCTTCCATTTTGACACAACTGGCTGATCACTCAGCTGGGGCAAGGTCGTGTAATCACCCCTTGCTTAGGTGTAGTATTCCTATACCTAACTTACATATAGACACATGTGTACCTATCAGTCACTCCTATGGCAGGCCTTGACAATCCTGGAGGCAGAGTGCTTGGTAACATGTGAGAGGGTGCTCTAGCATGAGCTGAGCCTGTCTGCAGCTTTCGGAACCATGTCCTTATAGCTGTTCTATGATATAGCCTACCTCTTAAAGTACCTTATAATCTTAGACGGTTATGGTAACTATGGTTTGGCTTTATCAAAACATGTCGTGTAAGGTGTCTAACACTCGGGAATAATACCCCCATGCCATTTCTGGACATGAGAATATTATTCCCCCCTTCTAGAGGGAAAGACATGTTAAAATCATACTTCAACTGTTAGCCTCTGACCAAAGCCTCAGCATCACAAAATGGATGCTGCTGCCACGACACAAGTCTGACCTCCTGCAGCTGGGAGTGATCCCAGCCAGGGAGGCCTGGACAATAGGTTTCCTGCTTGGGGAGGTGCTAGCACCTCCCCAGACAGCCTTTAGTGTATTGGGGCAGGGTGGGCTGAAAGGAATGAGACATGCCTGGGGCACACAAGGTGTTCCTTGCATAGTCCAGTTCAAACCGGCGCTGGGGCACTCCAGCCCCAGCTCTGGCGCGAAACTGGACAAAGGGAAGTGGGTGTAACCACCCCCTCCCAGGTCCCACCCATAAGGCGTGACCTAGCAGGTATCCCAGCCCCCCAGATTAGCATAAGAGTGGGAGTTGGGCCTCAAGACTTTGGATTATCCTGAACCTGCAAAACTGAACAGAAACTCTGGACCTTCGACATTCGACGAAAGAAGAAGACTGAAGAATCTCCCTTGTAGCCAAGGAGTGGCTACCCTGTGCAAACAGGCACCATCAAGTGACTACCCTTTGCTTTGTGAAACGTTCGACGAGGAACCGACTGCAGAGCCCGACCAGAGCCTTGATTTCCAGACTTCTCCGACCCTCATCCACATCTGCAGCAGAGCTGAGATCCGTGGAGGCGACGAGCGACGTGGGACCGGCTACCTGGGAAAAGTGGCTAGTAGCTTACAGCGCAGCTTCTGAGGTACCCTCGAAGTTGTGCACCGGGGATTGAGAAGCCCCAACCCCAAGCACCATCTCAATCAATCAATCAATCAATCAGTGACACTTATAAAGCGCGCTACATACCCGTAGGGTCTCAAGGCGCTGGGGAGGGGGGGTGCCGCTACTGCTCGAACAGCCAGGTCTTCAGCTTCTTCCTGAAGGAGAGGTGGTCTTGGGTCAGGCGCAGGTCGGACGGGAGGGAGTTCCAGGTCTTGGCGGCCAGGTAGGAGAAGGACCTTCCTCCTGTAGTCGCTCTTCGGATGCGGGGGACGGCGGCGAGGGCGTGGTTGGCTGATCGGAGGTGGCGTTTGGGAGCGTAGAAGTTGACTCGGCTGTTGAGGTAGCTCGGGCCTTGGTCGTGTAGGGCTTTGTGTGCGTGGGTGAGGAGGCGGAAGGTGATTCTCTTGTTGATGGGGAGCCAGTGAAGGTCTCTCAGATGACCGGAGATGTGGCTGGATCGTGGGATGTCGAGGATGAGTCTGGCTGAGGCGTTTTGGATCCGCTGGAGTCTCTTCTGGAGCTTGGCGGTGGTCCCGGCGTAGAGGGCGTTGCCGTAGTCCAGTCGGCTGGTGACGAGGGCCTGGGTGACGGTCTTCCTGGTCTCTGAGGGGATCCACCAGAAGATCTTTCGTAGCATGCGTAGGATGTTGAAGCACGCCGAGGAGACGCTGTTGACTTGCCTGGTCATGGAGAGGGAGGAGTCCAGGATGAAGCCCAGGTTTCGTGCATGGTCTGTCGGTTTGGGCGCGGTGCCCAGGGCGGGAGGCCACCAGGAGTCGTCCCAGGCGGAGGGTGAAGAGCCCAGGATGAGGACCTCCGTCTTGTCCGAGTTCAGTTTCAGGCGGCTGGTCGTCATCCACTCGGCTACCTCTTTCATCCCTTCGTGCAGGTTGGCTCTGGCGGCGGCGGGGTTGTTGGTCAGGGAGAGGATCAGCTGGGTGTCGTCGGCGTAGGAGATGATGCTGAGGTGGTGTTTGCGTACGATGGCCGCGAGGGGGCTCATGTAGACGTTGAAGAGGGTGGGGCTCAGTGATGATCCTTGGGGGACGCCGCAGATGACTTCGGAGGCCTCTGACTTGTACGGTGGTAGGCGGACTCGCTGTGTTCTTCCGTCGAGGAAGGAGATGATCCATTCCAGCGCCTTGTCCTGGATACCGATGTTGCTGAGGCGCCGTGTTAGGGTGCGGTGGCAGACCGTGTCGAATGCCGCGGAGAGGTCTAGGAGGATGAGGGCCGCTGTTTCTCCCTTGTCCATCAGGGCTCGGATGTCATCGGTGGCGGCGATGAGGGCGGTCTCGGTGCTGTGTTTGGCTCGGAAGCCGGACTGTGAGGGGTCGAGGGATCCGTTCGTCTCGAGGAAGGCGGCCATCTGCTTGTTGACGGTCTTCTCGATGACTTTGGCTGGAAACGGTAGAAGCGAGATGGGGCGGTAATTCTTGAGGTCGGTGGGGTCCGCTGTTGGTTTCTTGAGTAGAGCGCTGAGTTCGGCGTGTTTCCAGCTTTCGGGGAAGATGGCGGTGTCGAAGGATGTGTTGATGATGTCTCGCAGGTGGGGTGCGATGACAGCGTCGGCCTTGTTGAAGACGTGGTGAGGGCAGGGGTCGGTTGGTGATCCGGAGTGGATGGAGTTCATCGTGCGGATGGTGTCTTCTGTGCTGATCGGGGTCCAGGCGTGGAGGGTGGTGGTGGGGGGGGGTGGCAGGTCGGTCGTGGTGTGCGTTGGTTGGTTGTTGAAACTGCTGTGTATGTCCGTGATCTTGTTGTGGAAGTATGAGGCGAGGGAGTTGCAGAGGTCTTGCGATGGGGTGATGTCGTTGTTTCCTGCGCTGGGGTTGGAAAGCTCTTTCACGATGTTGAAGAGTTCCTTGCTGTTGTGTGCGTTGTTGTCCAACCGGTCCTTGAATGCTGTTCTCTTGGCGGCGCGGATCAGCTGGTGGTGTTTCCGGGTGGCCAGTTTGTAGGAGGTCCTGTTGTCCGGTGTCGGGTCCTTTTTCCAGACTTTCTCGAGGGCTCGGCAGTTCTTCTTGGAGCTCTTGAGTTCGTCGGTGAACCATGGGGCCTTCTTGCTGGCGGGTCTGCTGGGCGGGGTCCTCAGCGGGGCGAGCTCGTCCGCGCAGGTGGTGATCCACTTCGTGAGGTTGTCGGCGGCCTGGCTGGGGTTCGCTGAGCTGGCAGGAGGGTGTTGGCTCAGGGAGGTGGCGAGCTGGTCTGCTGTGATCTTGTTCCAGCTTCTGCGGGCGGTGTGTTGCTGGTGTTGGTGGGTCGTCGTTCTCTTGAAGGTGAAGTGGACGCAGCTGTGGTCCGTCCATTGAAGCTCTGTGGCGTGGCTGAAGTTGATGTCTGTGCTGGATGAGAAGACGGCGTCGAGTGTGTGTCCGGCGAGGTGGGTGGGGGTGGACACCAGTTGCTTGAGTCCCAGGTTGGCGAGGTTGTCGAGCAGGGTGCTGGTGTTGTGGTCGTTGTTGTTCTCCAGGTGGAAGTTCAGGTCCCCCAGGAGGATGTAGTCGGCGGAGGGGAGGGCATGCGGGCTGACGAAGTCGGCGATGTCCTCGCTGAATTGCGTGCGTGGTCCAGGGGGTCGGTAGATCAGGGTGCCTCTGAGGGTGGTGTTCGGGTTGGTGTGGATCTGGAAGTGCAGGTGTTCGGCGCTGGTCAGGGTGTTGTCGGTGCTGGTCGTGAGACGGATGGTGTTCCTGTGGATGATGGCGATGCCTCCTCCCATCTGGTTGGCGTTGCGGTCCCTCCGGATGATCTTGTAGCCCTCTGGGATGGCGATGGCGATGTCGGGAGCTGAAGAGGCGTTCATCCAGGTCTCCGTGAGGAAGGCAACGTCAGGGGCTGTGGCGTCTAGGAGGTTCCAGAGTTCGATGGCGTGTCTGTGGACGGAGCGGGTGTTGAGCAGGATGCACTTGAGGTGGGCGCTGCTGGAGTTCGACTTGTCGGGTGCTGGTGCGGGGCTGGTCCGGATGCAGGAGAACTTGCAGGCGTGGCAGCTGAAAGGTCCGTGGGTGCGTCGTGGTGTGGCTTGATGGCATTCTGGGAGTCGGCCGGTGTTGAGTGCGATGAGGGTGGCGGCGGAGTACGTCAGGCGGGTCGGTCGGGCTCTACGGGGGCCAGGGGTCCTGGCGCTGGTCGCGATCCGGTCGCGGACGGGCGCAGACGGGCTTACCTTTGGCGCGCCTTCGGCGCACAATCGGTGCGCCCGCTGCGCGTGACCGCTGCGCGTTCGCACGGTCGCCATTTAAGGCGAAGTGCGCGGGTGGGCGGGGCAGCTGGGAGGCGGGAGCGGGGAGGGTTACAGAAGAAAAAGGGGCGGGGACAAGCGGCGGTGGCGGGAAGGGAGGGCGGGGGGTGGCGCGGTAGGCGGGCAACAAGGAAGGAGAGCGCACACTTTAAAATACAAACAGGCAAAAATAAACGACAAAAAACGGGCAAAACAGAGAAAAACACAGATCGGCAAGACAAGCACAAATGCTTGACAAAACCTGGAAAAGCGGCAAAAGCACTCGCAGCGGCGGCAGCCGGCAAACGAGGCTCAACGAGGCAGCAGGGCAGGCAAGGGGCACACGCAGCAGCTGGTGGCCGTGCGGCGCGGGGGTGTCCCACAAGTGGGTCACACTCACCTGCGTCGCACGGTCGCCATTTAAGGCCAAGTGCGCGGGTGGGCGGGGCAGCTGGGAGGCGGGAGCGGGGAGGGTTACAGAAGAAAAAGGGGCGGGGACAAGCGGCGGTGGCGGGAAGGGAGGGCGGGGGGTGGCGCGGTAGGCGGGCAACAAGGAAGGAGAGCGCACACTTTAAAATACAAACAGGCAAAAATAAACGACAAAAAACGGGCAAAACAGAGAAAAACACAGATCGGCAAGACAAGCACAAATGCTTGACAAAACCTGGAAAAGCGGCAAAAGCACTCGCAGCGGCGGCAGCCGGCAAACGAGGCTCAACGAGGCAGCAGGGCAGGCAAGGGGCACACGCAGCAGCTGGTGGCCGTGCGGCGCGGGGGTGTCCCACAAGTGGGTCACACTCACCTGCGTCGCACGGTCGCCATTTAAGGCCAAGTGCGCGGGTGGGCGGGGCAGCTGGGAGGCGGGAGCGGGGAGGGTTACAGAAGAAAAAGGGGCGGGGACAAGCGGCGGTGGCGGGAAGGGAGGGCGGGGGGTGGCGCGGTAGGCGGGCAACAAGGAAGGAGAGCGCACACTTTAAATACAAACAGGCAAAAATAAACGACAAAAAACGGGCAAAACAGAGAAAAACACAGATCGGCAAGACAAGCACAAATGCTTGACAAAACCTGGAAAAGCGGCAAAAGCACTCGCAGCGGCGGCAGCCGGCAAACGAGGCTCAACGAGGCAGCAGGGCAGGCGAGGGGCACACGCAGCAGCTGGTGGCCGTGCGGTGCGGGGGTGTCCCACAAGTGGGTCACCCATCTGCACCGAAGACCAGCCCCCCACACTCCACGAGTCCTGCGTGGGGCCCTTCAGCATTTTCCTGCTTGCCGCGTCTGTCCGGTTGCTTGCCCGCTGGCTAGTGGCCTTTGTGACGACGCTCCCTGAAATCTTCTGTGCTGGTTTGGCTCCTCCAGACTGGCTCCCGCTTCTCTGCAAAGAAGAAGCACCCCAGACCTTCCTGGTCTGCACCAGAAGCAAGTCCTTTGTTCTTCGTGGGCTCCGCTTGCCAAGGCTTGGTGAGTCCTAGTCCAACTTCGACGCCGCCGACAGCAAAGAGCCTTCGTGGGACAGCTCGCCTCCTGGTCCTGGTCGTCCTCGACGCTTCCTGGTCCTCCTGGCTGCAGCGACAAGCTTCACCTTCACCTGCAATCTTCACGACATCGCCTGGTTCCTTCCTGGTTCCACGTGGTCACTGGCTAGTGACCTTGACTCTGTCCCTTCTGCTTGCAGGTTTCTTCTCTTCTTGATCCCAGCCTTGGGATCCACCGGACACTCTCCCCTGACTGCCTGTCAGCATCTTTCTTCAGGCATCCATAGGAGTCGACGACGAAAACGACGCATCTTCACCCCTATGCACCCGCAGCCTGTGGGCTAGGTAACTTGGGTACTCCGGTGCTCATCAGGATAGTGACTATCCTAGTGTCTAGTTTTCAAGTCTCAACTTCCTAGCTACTCCGGAAGTGTCCTAAATCTATCTATTTCTAAACTGTAACATTGCTATTGACTTTTACGCATTACGCGTGAGTGTTTCCACTCTGCACACGAATCCCGTGGGCCTCCCACTTCCTAACTAACGCTAGTGTAGTGTAGCCCCAGCGATTCCCTAGGCCTAGGCCTATTCCATTTCCGTGACAGTGGTTCTTATACCACTTACTTAGTATATGGTTTGCGTGGCCCCTAGGGCCTAACTGTATTACTTACCTGTGTGACTTACTGTATGCATTAATAAGACTGTGTTGTACTTACCTCTAAACTCATAAAGAGTGCTGAGGGTTTGCTTAGAATAAATACACTTTATTTTATATATATACCTGTTGTGGTGTCCTTTCATTTGGTATTCAAGGGATTATATATGGTATCACAGCTGGCTTCACATGCCATTCAGAGTTTAGCCTAAGACTGCTCTTGTCCATGCTACCACTAGGATAGCTGGTCTATAAGGTTGACTTTACAACCAATCACCATAAGGGTATTTGGACTGATATAAGGTGTACACTATAACTAGTGACATCATACATCAGGCCAACTTCTCACATTGGTGAGCAGCGGTTGGGATCTGAGCTTGCTGTTGTAATACCATTGTAATCTTGAGATACTAAATTGAAAGATCACACAGATATTGTCTAGGTACATATAACATAGATTATTATACTTAAGTCCTACTGGACTTTGTAGTTGTAGGTTGAAGGGAATAACACACCCTGACTACAACTACTAGAAAGGTTTAGTAGATACAACTAGTGTAGGTAGGTGCACACACCACACCCTCACTAGATCATGCCTCTGGGAGGAGATCAAGTAGATGCTCTCTCAGGAGGGGCAGGTCTGCAGAAGACCCCCTCTAGGTATGATACCTTAACATTCCAGGAGATGAGACACTTGTGTACCTCCAGAGGAATAAAACAGGGTGCAAACCCTACCCTCCTTCAGTTAAGACAACTCCTAGAGGAGTATGATGCTCAGAGGGCATCACAGGAAGGTGCCCTAGGCACAGAGGAGGGTCTACCCACCACAGAGGAGTCAGATGGGGCTTCAGATGGGGAGGTAGACAGCCAGAGCCAAGTAAGGAGACTTAGCCAGGCTAACTTAAGTTTACATGGGAGTTTGCATGGGATCCCCCCATACAGACCCACAAGTAGACATTCACAGAGAAACAGGAGGGACAGATCCCCTTCAAGGGAATCCATCCACTCCCATGTCTCTAACATCTCTAATGCTTCCTCTCACAGGGGAATGACTTCACCTGAGAGAAAGGAGCATGCAGCCAGAATGAGGGAGGCTAATCTGAGGATTCAGAGGGAAGAACTTGCCCTTGCCAAAGAAAAGCTTGCTCTGGCTAGAGAACAAAAGTTAAGTGGGTTAGAACCCACTGGTGGCAGCAACATTCCTAGAGATAGAGACAGGCACTATGATAATAGAAACCTGAGCAAGATTGTCCCTCCCTACAAGTGTGGGGATGACATCCACAAATGGATAACTGCTTTGGAGAGAGCTTGCAAAGTACAGCAGGTACCCCAAAGTCAGTGGGCAGCTATCTTGTGGCTCTCCTTCTCTGAGAAAGGAAGAGACAAGCTCCTCACAGTTAGTGATGAGGATGCAGATAATTACACTGTCCTGAAGAGTGCTCTGATTGATGGGTTTGGCCTAACCACTGAACAATACAGGTTGTTGTTCAGGGATACCCAGAAGACACAGACTCAGGACTGGACTGACTTTGTAGATTGTGCCACTAAGGCTCTGGAAGGCTGGCTATTGGGAAGTAAGGTTAAGGACTATACAGGATTGTATAATTTGATCATGAGAGAACAAATACTTAACAACTGTCAAAACCAGCTATTGCATCAACACCTGATTGATTCTGATCTGACTTCTCCCCAAGAATTGGGAAAGAAGGCAGATAGATGGGTCAGGACTAGAGTTAAGCAGAAAAACCAGAACCAGGGCGGTGATCAGAAAAAGGCAGACCAGAAGGGTAATGAGCAGAAACAAAAAGACCAGAAGTCTTCACCAGGCCCCCAAAAGGCTCAGGGGGAGGGTGGTTCCAAAAAGGATAAGAAGAAAGAAGGCCAAAAGAAACCATGGTGCAACTATTGTAAGTCTACCTCACATTGGTTTAGTGAGTGCACCAAAAAGGATAAGCCCCCAGCCACCATTGCCCCTAAGGCAACTGTACCCCCTAGTTCAGCTGTAAGTGGTGGTTCCCAGCAAAAGGGTGTAGTAGGGTTAACCCTGGGAACTGAGGAGGACTCTGGCCTAGTCAGAGTACCTACTCAGGCTGTCCTGATCTGTGATGGGGACTTAGCTTTGTCCTCTACTGTAGGCCCCAGTAACCTGGGCAAGTACAGACTGACACCTTTTATCAACCAAAGAATGGCTCAGGCCTACAGGGACACTGGGGCTTGTGTCACAATGGTGACACCTGCTTTTGTGGACCCTGGACAGATCATACTAGGTGAGAATTACCTAGTGACCAACGCTAGCAATGCCACTACCTCCCATAGTGTGGCTATTGTTAACTTCTCCTGGGGAGGGGTAACTGGCCTCAAGAAAGTTGTTGTTAGTTCAGACCTTCCTGTAGAGTGTTTACTGGGCAATGATCTTGAAACTTCAGTTTGGTCTGAAGTGGAGTATAGGACCCATGCAGAAATGCTGGGGATAGATGCACATGTCCTTGCTGTGACCAGGTCACAGGCCAAAAAGTGCAACACTGAACAAGTGCTGGATCCTGAAACTATGGACCAGTCACAATCCAAGAGAAAGAGCAGTAGGGTTAAGGCTGTGCCTTCCCCCCTGCCTCAGGTGGTGGATCAGCCCTCCCAGGAGGATGATTCTGAGAGCCCTGAAGGAACTGTCCTAGAAGAACTTGAACCTGATCAGGTTGAGTTTCTTGGGACAGGGGGACCTTCAAGGGCAGATCTGAGGCAGGCTCAATTAGACTGCCCCTCTCTTGAACCCCTCAGACAGCTGGCTGCTGCTGAGGCTGCAGGGAATGCTCAAGGTACCCATAGAGTGTATTGGGATGAAGGGCTACTGTACTCAGAGGCTAGAGACCCCAAGCCTGGTGCATCCAGGAGGTTGGTCATACCACTGAAGTTCAGAGGCTTCCTTCTAACCTTGGCCCATGATATTCCCCTTGCAGGACATTTAGGCCAGAACAAGACTTGGGACAGGCTTGTCCCTCACTTTCACTGGCCCCATATGTCAGAAGATACTAAGGAGTTTTGTCGCTCCTGTGTCACCTGCCAAGCCAGTGGCAAATCAGGTGGCACCACAAAGGCCCCCCTCATACCACTACCTGTGGTGGGGGTCCCCTTTGAAAGAGTGGGCATAGATATTGTAGGACCAATGGACCCACAGACAGCATCTGGGCACAGATTCATACTGGTGATAGTGGACCATGCCACCGGGTACCCAGAAGCAATTCCCCTGAGGACCACAACAGCTCCTGTTGTGGCAAGGGCCCTGCTTGGAGTATTCTCCAGAGTGGGCTTTCCAAAGGAGGTCATTTCTGACAGAGGTGCCAACTTTATGTCAGGATACTTGACTGCAATGTGGAAGGAGTGTGGTGTTAACTATAAGTTCACCACACCCTATCACCCACAGTGCAATGGGCTTGTTGAGAGATTCAACAAGATCCTAAAGGGAATGATAAAAGGATTACCAGACAAGCTTAGGCGAAGATGGGACATCCTTTTACCCTGCCTTCTGTTTGCTTACAGAGAGGTCCCACAAAAGGGGGTTGGCTACAGCCCTTTTGAGCTTTTGTTTGGGCATCCTGTAAGAGGACCCCTGTGTTTGGTGAAGGAAGGATGGGAGAGACCTCTCAGACAACCCAAACTAGACATAGTGGATTATGTACTTGGTCTCCGCTCCAGGATGGCAGAGTATATGAAGAAGGCTTCTAAAAACCTTGAGGCAAGCCAAGAACTCCAAAAAGCTTGGCATGACCAAAAGGCTGTACTGACTGTTTACCAGCCAGGACAGAAAGTGTGGGTGTTGGAGCCAGTGGCCCCAGCAGCACTCCAAGACAAATGGTCTGGACCCCACACTATTGTTGAGAAAAAGGGAGAAGTCACCTACTTGGTGGACCTTGGGACTCCCAGAAGCCCCCACAGGGTGCTTCATGTCAACAGATTGAAGGCATATGTTGACAGGGCAGACATGGGGCTACTCATGGCTACAGATGAGGGGCAGGAGGAAGAGAGTGACCCTCTCCCAGACCTGTTGACTCAGAACCCTGATGATGGCTCAGTTGATGGTGTGGTCTTTTCTGACAGCCTCACTGTCCATCAGCAACAGGACTGCAGACAAGTTCTGCAGGCCTACAGACATATGTTCTCTCTGACCCCAAGTCAGACAAACTGGTGCACCCATGAGGTGGACACTGGTGACAGTCTGCCTGTGAAGAGTAAAATCTACAGGCAACCTGACCATGTCAGGGACTGCATAAAAGTTGAGGTACAAAAGATGTTGGAACTGGGAGTCATTGAACCTTCAGAGAGCCCTTGGGCTAGTCCTGTAGTCCTTGTGCCAAAACCTCACACCCAAGATGGTAAGAGAGAGATGAGGTTTTGCGTGGATTACAGAGGTCTCAATGCTGTCACTAGGACAGATGCCCACCCAATACCTAGGGCAGATGAGCTCATTGACAGACTGGCAGCTGCTAAGTTTTTGAGCACATTTGACCTAACAGCAGGCTACTGGCAAATCAGACTAGCTGAGAGTGCAAAGGCCAAAACTGCTTTCTCGACCCCAGGAGGACATTATCAATTTGTGGTAATGCCCTTTGGTCTGAAGAATGCACCTGCCACTTTCCAAAGGCTGGTGAATCAAGTCCTTACTGGGTTGGATGATTATTGTGCAGCTTATCTTGATGATATTGCTGTCTTTAGCTCCACCTGGGAGGATCACCTGGTCCACCTGAGGAATGTTTTAGAGGCCCTGCAAAAGGCAGGCCTCACTATCAAGGCCACTAAGTGCCAGATAGGGCAGAGCAAGGTTGTATACCTGGGCCACCTAGTTGGTGGGGGTCAGGTTCAACCACTGGAGAGCAAGATCCAGACCATAAAGGACTGGGCTCCTCCAACTACCCAGACTCAGGTCAGAGCTTTCTTGGGCCTGTCTGGGTACTACAGAAAGTTTGTTAAGAACTATGGGTCCATAGTGACACCACTTAATGACTTGACCTCCAAGAAGATGCCAAAGAAAGTTCAGTGGACAGCAAGCTGTCAAAAAGCATTTGATGACCTGAAGCAGGCCATGTGCAGTGCACCTATTCTGAAAAGTCCAGACTACTCCAAAGAGTTCATTGTCCAGACAGATGCTTCTGAGTTAGGTGTGGGAGCTGTTCTTTCACAACTGAATGTAGATGGTCAAGACCAGCCCATTGCTTTTATAAGTAGAAGGCTGACCCCTAGAGAGAAACGTTGGTCAGCTATTGAGAGGGAGGCCTTTGCTGTGGTTTGGGCCCTGAAGAAGCTGAGGCCATACTTGTTTGGCACTCACTTCAAGATTCAGACAGACCATAAGCCCCTCTTGTGGCTAAATCAGATGAAGGGTGAAAATCCCAAACTTCTGAGGTGGTCCATTTCCCTACAGGGGATGGACTTCACAGTGGAACATAGACCTGGGACTGACCATGCCAATGCAGATGGACTCTCCAGATATTTCCACTTAGAACATGAAGACTCAACTGGTCAAGGTTAGTTTAATGTCCCTAAGTTTGGGGGGGGGGTTGTGTAGGAGAGTAGGGTCTGCTTTCTATGTTCACCCCCACTTTTTGCTTTTGCTTTACTGGTTTACGACTTAGATGTGGCTGTGGGCCTGCTAATCAGACCCACAGCCCTGCTGTTCTCTCTCTAAATTAATACTATGTACTTTAGGTGCATAACCCATTTGGATAGGATCACCTTATTGGCCCCTGTACAGTGTACCCTAGGTACCCAGGGCATAGGTGTACCCTAGGCCTACCAGGGGCTGCAGCATGTATTGTGCCACCCCTGGCCTGGCCTTCCATTTTGACACAACTGGCTGATCACTCAGCTGGGGCAAGGTCGTGTAATCACCCCTTGCTTAGGTGTAGTATTCCTATACCTAACTTACATATAGACACATGTGTACCTATCAGTCACTCCTATGGCAGGCCTTGACAATCCTGGAGGCAGAGTGCTTGGTAACATGTGAGAGGGTGCTCTAGCATGAGCTGAGCCTGTCTGCAGCTTTCGGAACCATGTCCTTATAGCTGTTCTATGATATAGCCTACCATATACTCTTAAAGTACCTTATAATCTTAGACGGTTATGGTAACTATGGTTTGGCTTTATCAAAACATGTCGTGTAAGGTGTCTAACACTCGGGAATAATACCCCCATGCCATTTCTGGACATGAGAATATTATTCCCCCCTTCTAGAGGGAAAGACATGTTAAAATCATACTTCAACTGTTAGCCTCTGACCAAAGCCTCAGCATCACAAAATGGATGCTGCTGCCACGACACAAGTCTGACCTCCTGCAGCTGGGAGTGATCCCAGCCAGGGAGGCCTGGACAATAGGTTTCCTGCTTGGGGAGGTGCTAGCACCTCCCCAGACAGCCTTTAGTGTATTGGGGCAGGGTGGGCTGAAAGGAATGAGACATGCCTGGGGCACACAAGGTGTTCCTTGCATAGTCCAGTTCAAACCGGCGCTGGGGCACTCCAGCCCCAGCTCTGGCGCGAAACTGGACAAAGGGAAGTGGGTGTAACCACCCCCTCCCAGGTCCCACCCATAAGGCGTGACCTAGCAGGTATCCCAGCCCCCCAGATTAGCATAAGAGTGGGAGTTGGGCCTCAAGACTTTGGATTATCCTGAACCTGCAAAACTGAACAGAAACTCTGGACCTTCGACATTCGACGAAAGAAGAAGACTGAAGAATCTCCCTTGTAGCCAAGGAGTGGCTACCCTGTGCAAACAGGCACCATCAAGTGACTACCCTTTGCTTTGTGAAACGTTCGACGAGGAACCGACTGCAGAGCCCGACCAGAGCCTTGATTTCCAGACTTCTCCGACCCTCATCCACATCTGCAGCAGAGCTGAGATCCGTGGAGGCGACGAGCGACGTGGGACCGGCTACCTGGGAAAAGTGGCTAGTAGCTTACAGCGCAGCTTCTGAGGTACCCTCGAAGTTGTGCACCGGGGATTGAGAAGCCCCAACCCCAAGCACCATCTGCACCGAAGACCAGCCCCCCATACTCCACGAGTCCTGCGTGGGGCCCTTCAGCATTTTCCTGCTTGCCGCGTCTGTCCGGTTGCTTGCCCGCTGGCTAGTGGCCTTTGTGACGACGCTCCCTGAAATCTTCTGCGCTGGTTTGGCTCCTCCAGACTGGCTCCCGCTTCTCTGCAAAGAAGAAGCACCCCAGACCTTCCTGGTCTGCACCAGAAGCAAGTCCTTTGTTCTTCGTGGGCTCCGCTTGCCAAGGCTTGGTGAGTCCTAGTCCAACTTCGACGCCGCCGACAGCAAAGAGCCTTCGTGGGACAGCTCGCCTCCTGGTCCTGGTCGTCCTCGACGCTTCCTGGTCCTCCTGGCTGCAGCGACAAGCTTCACCTTCACCTGCAATCTTCACGACATCGCCTGGTTCCTTCCTGGTTCCACGTGGTCACTGGCTAGTGACCTTGACTCTGTCCCTTCTGCTTGCAGGTTTCTTCTCTTCTTGATCCCAGCCTTGGGATCCACCGGACACTCTCCCCTGACTGCCTGTCAGCATCTTTCTTCAGGCATCCATAGGAGTCGACGACGAAAACGACGCATCTTCACCCCTATGCACCCGCAGCCTGTGGGCTAGGTAACTTGGGTACTCCGGTGCTCATCAGGATAGTGACTATCCTAGTGTCTAGTTTTCAAGTCTCAACTTCCTAGCTACTCCGGAAGTGTCCTAAATCTATCTATTTCTAAACTGTAACATTGCTATTGACTTTTACGCATTACGCGTGAGTGTTTCCACTCTGCACACGAATCCCGTGGGCCTCCCACTTCCTAACTAACGCTAGTGTAGTGTAGCCCCAGCGATTCCCTAGGCCTAGGCCTATTCCATTTCCGTGACAGTGGTTCTTATACCACTTACTTAGTATATGGTTTGCGTGGCCCCTAGGGCCTAACTGTATTACTTACCTGTGTGACTTACTGTATGCATTAATAAGACTGTGTTGTACTTACCTCTAAACTCATAAAGAGTGCTGAGGGTTTGCTTAGAATAAATACACTTTATTTTATATATATACCTGTTGTGGTGTCCTTTCATTTGGTATTCAAGGGATTATATATGGTATCACAGCTGGCTTCACATGCCATTCAGAGTTTAGCCTAAGACTGCTCTTGTCCATGCTACCACTAGGATAGCTGGTCTATAAGGTTGACTTTACAACCAATCACCATAAGGGTATTTGGACTGATATAAGGTGTACACTATAACTAGTGACATCATACATCAGGCCAACTTCTCACATGTTACGCACCTGCGCGCTAAGAGAGGTACTAGACCTGATTATGTTTTTAGCAGCTTACACAGCAACCCCACTCTCATTTTCCTACTCCCTGCTGACGAGAGGCAACTACCTCGAAACACGTGTCCAGGGATGGCACACGCCACGCATACTTGCACGCACTCTTGAGCATAGGTGTATCCGCTGACGCTGACCTTCAGGGACCATTTTCATTGGGGGAACACGACTGGTAGGTGTAGCAGTGTGCGACCAATCTGATGTAACTTTATATTCAGGCTCCCTTGAGCCGGTGGAGTCGACGGACTCATGGTTACGCACCTGCGCGCTAAGAGAGGTACTAGACCTGATTATGTTTTTAGCAGCTTACACAGCAACCCCACTCTCATTTTCCTACTCCCTGCTGACGAGAGGCAACTACCTCGAAACACGTGTCCAGGGATGGCACACGCCACGCATACTTGCACGCACTCTTGAGCATAGGTGTATCCGCCGACGCTGACCTTCAGGGACCATTTTCATTGGGGGAACACGACTGGTAGGTGTAGCAGTGTGCGACCAATCTGATGTAACTTTATATTCAGGCTCCCTTGAGCCGGTGGAGTCGACGGACTCATGGTTACGCACCTGCGCGCTAAGAGAGGTACTAGACCTGATTATGTTTTTAGCAGCTTACACAGCAACCCCACTCTCATTTTCCTACTCCCTGCTGACGAGAGGCAACTACCTCGAAACACGTGTCCAGGGATGGCACACGCAACGCATACTTGCACGCACTCTTGAGCATAGGTGTATCCGCCGACGCTGACCTTCAGGGACCATTTTCATTGGGGGAAAACGACTGGTAGGTGTAGCAGTGTGCGACCAATCTGATGTAACTTTATATTCAGGCTCCCTTGAGCCGGTGGAGTCGACGGACTCATGGTTACGCACCTGCGCGCTAAGAGAGGTACTAGACCTGATTATGTTTTTAGCAGCTTACACAGCAACCCCACTCTCATTTTCCTACTCCCTGCTGACGAGAGGCAACTACCTCGAAACACGTGTCCAGGGATGGCACACGCCATGCATACTTGCACGCACTCTTGAGCATAGGTGTATCCGCCGACGCTGACCTTCAGGGACCATTTTCATTGGGGGAACACGACTGGTAGGTGTAGCAGTGTGCGACCAATCTGATGTAACTTTATATTCAGGCTCCCTTGAGCCGGTGGAGTCGACAGACTCATGGTTACGCACCTGCGCGCTAAGAGAGGTACTAGACCTGATTATGTTTTTAGCAGCTTACACAGCAACCCCACTCTCATTTTCCTACTCCCTGCTGACGAGAGGCAACTACCTCGAAACACGTGTCCAGGGATGGCACACGCCACGCATACTTGCACGCACTCTTGAGCATAGGTGTATCCGCCGACGCTGACCTTCAGGGACCATTTTCATTGGGGGAACACGACTGGTAGGTGTAGCAGTGTGCGACCAATCTGATGTAACTTTATATTCAGGCTCCCTTGAGCCGGTGGAGTCGACGGACTCATGGTTACGCACCTGCGCGCTAAGAGAGGTACTAGACCTGATTATGTTTTTAGCAGCTTACACAGCAACCCCACTCTCATTTTCCTACTCCCTGCTGACGAGAGGCAACTACCTCGAAACACGTGTCCAGGGATGGCACACGCCACGCATACTTGCACGCACTCTTGAGCATAGGTGTATCCGCCGACGCTGACCTTCAGGGACTATTTTCATTGGGGAAACACGACTGGTAGGTGTAGCAGTGTGCGACCAATCTGATGTAATTTTATATTCAGGCTCCCTTGAGCCGGTGGAGTCGACGGACTCATGGTTACGCACCTGCGCGCTAAGAGAGGTACTAGACCTGATTATGTTTTTAGCAGCTTACACAGCAACCCCACTCTCATTTTCCTACTCCCTGCTGACGAGAGGCAACTACCTCGAAACACGTGTCCAGGGATGGCACACGCCACGCATACTTGCACGCACTCTTGAGCATAGGTGTATCCGCTGACGCTGACCTTCAGGGACCATTTTCATTGGGGGAACACGACTGGTAGGTGTAGCAGTGTGCGACCAATGTGATGTAACTTTATATTCAGGCTCCCTTGAGCCGGTGGAGTCGACGGACTCATGGTTACGCACCTGCGCGCTAAGAGATGTACTAGACCTGATTATGTTTTTAGCAGCTTACACAGCAACCCCACTCTCATTTTCCTACTCCCTGCTGACGAGAGGCAACTACCTCGAAACACGTGTCAAGGGATGGCACACGCCACGCATACTTGCACGCACTCTTGAGCATAGGTGTATCCGCCGACGCTGACCTTCAGGGACCATTTTCATTGGAGGAACACGACTGGTAGGTGTAGCAGTGTGCGACCAATCTGATGTAACTTTATATTCAGGCTCCCTTGAGCCGGTGGAGTCGACGGACTCATGGTTATGCACCTACGCGCTAAGAGAGGTACTAGACCTGATTATGTTTTTAGCAGCTTACACAGCAACCCCACTCTCATTTTCCTACTCCCTGCTGACGAGAGGCAACTACCTCGAAACACGTGTCCAGGGATGGCACACGCCACGCATACTTGCACGCACTCTTGAGCATAGGTGTATCCGCCGACGCTGACCTTCAGGGACCATTTTCATTGGGGGAACACGACTGGTAGGTGTAGCAGGGTGCGACCAATCTGATGTAACTTTATATTCAGGCTCCCTTGAGCCGGTGGAGTCGACGGACTCATGGTTACGCACCTGCGTGCTAAGAGAGGTACTAGACCTGATTATGTTTTTAGCAGCTTACACAGCAACCCCACTCTCATTTTCCTACTCCCTGCTGACGAGAGGCAACTACCTCGAAACACATGTCCAGGGATGGCACACGCCACGCATACTTGCACGCACTCTTGAGCATAGGTGTATCCGCCGACGCTGACCTTCAGGGACCATTTTCATTGGGGGAACACGACTGGTAGGTGTAGCAGTGTGCGACCAATCTGATGTAACTTTATATTCAGGCTCCCTTGAGCCGGTGGAGTCGACAGACTCATGGTTACGCACCTGCGCGCTAAGAGAGGTACTAGACCTGATTATGTTTTTAGCAGCTTACACAGCAACCCCACTCTCATTTTCCTACTCCCTGCTGACGAGAGGCAACTACCTCGAAACACGTGTCCAGGGATGGCACACGCCACGCATACTTGCACGCACTCTTGAGCATAGGTGTATCCGCCGACGCTGACCTTCGGGGACCATTTTCATTGGGGGAACACGACTGGTAGGTGTAGCAGTGTGCGACCAATCTGATGTAACTTTATATTCAGGCTCCCTTGAGCCGGTGGAGTCGACGGACTCATGGTTACGCACCTGCGCGCTAAGAGAGGTACTAGACCTGATTATGTTTTTAGCAGCTTACACAGCAACCCCACTCTCATTTTCCTACTCCCTGCTGACGAGAGGCAACTACCTCGAAACACGTGTCTAGGGATGGCACACGCCACGCATACTTGCACGCACTCTTGAGCATAGGTGTATCCGCCGACGCTGACCTTCAGGGACTATTTTCATTGGGGAAACACGACTGGTAGGTGTAGCAGTGTGCGACCAATCTGATGTAACTTTATATTCAGGCTCCCTTGAGCCGGTGGAGTCGACGGACTCATGGTTACGCACCTGCGCGCTAAGAGAGGTACTAGACCTGATTATGTTTTGAGCAGCTTACACAGCAACCCCACTCTCATTTTCCTACTCCCTGCTGACGAGAGGCAACTACCTGGAAACACGTGTCCAGGGATGGCACACGCCACGCATACTTGCACGCACTCTTGAGCATAGGTGTATCCGCCGACGCTGACCTTCAGGGACCATTTTCATTGGGGGAACACGACTGGTAGGTGTAGCAGTGTGCGACCAATCTGATGTAACTTTATATTCAGGCTCCCTTGAGCCGGTGGAGTCGACGGACTCATGGTTACGCACCTGCGCGCTAAGAGAGGTACTAGACCTGATTATGTTTTTAGCAGCTTACACAGCAACCCCACTCTCATTTTCCTACTCCCTGCTGACGAGAGGCAACTACCTCGAAACACGTGTCCAGGGATGGCACACGCCACGCATACTTGCACGCACTCTTGAGCATAGGTGTATCCGCCGACGCTGACCTTCAGGGACCATTTTCATTGGGGGAACACGACTGGTAGGTGTAGCAGTGTGCGACCAATCTGATGTAACTTTATATTCAGGCTCCCTTGAGCCGGTGGAGTCGACGGACTCATGGTTACGCACCTGCGCGCTAAGAGAGGTACTAGACCTGATTATGTTTTTAGCAGCTTACACAGCAACCCCACTCTCATTTTCCTACTCCCTGCTGACGAGAGGCAACTACCTCGAAACACGTGTCCAGGGATGGCACACGCCACGCATACTTGCACGCACTCTTGAGCATAGGTGTATCCGCTGACGCTGACCTTCAGGGACCATTTTCATTGGGGCTACACGACTGGTAGGTGTAGCAGTGTGCGACCAATCTGATGTAACTTTATATTCAGGCTCCCTTGAGCCGGGGGAGTCGACGGACTCATGGTTACGCACCTGCGCGCTAAGAGAGGTACTAGACCTGATTATGTTTTTAGCAGCTTACACAGCAACCCCACTCTCATTTTCCTACTCCCTGCTGACGAGAGGCAACTACCTCGAAACACGTGTCCAGGGATGGCACACGCCACGCATACTTGCACGCACTCTTGAGCATAGGTGTATCCGCCGACGCTGACCTTCAGGGACCATTTTCATTGGGGGAACACGACTGGTAGGTGTAGCAGTGTGCGACCAATCTGATGTAACTTTATATTCAGGCTCCCTTGAGCCGGTGGAGTCGACGGACTCATGGTTACGCACCTGCGCCCTAAGAGAGGTACTAGACCTGATTATGTTTTTAGCAGCTTACACAGCAACCCCACTCTCATTTTCCTACTCCCTGCTGACGAGAGGCAACTACCCGAAACACGTGTCCAGGGATGGCACACGCCACGCATACTTGCACGCACTCTTGAGCATAGGTGTATCCGCCGACGCTGACCTTCAGGGACTATTTTCATTGGGGAAACACGACTGGTAGGTGTAGCAGTGTGCGACCAATCTGATGTAACTTTATATTCAGGCTCCCTTGAGCCGGTGGAGTCGACGGACTCATGGTTACGCACCTGCGTGCTAAGAGAGGTACTAGACCTGATTATGTTTTTAGCAGCTTACACAGCAACCCCACTCTCATTTTCCTACTCCCTGCTGACGAGAGGCAACTACCTCGAAACACGTGTCCAGGGATGGCACACGCCACGCATACTTGCACGCACTCTTGAGCATAGGTGTATCCGCCGACGCTGACCTTCAGGGACCATTTTCAATGGGGGAACAAGACTGGTAGGTGTAGCAGTGTGCGACCAATCTGATGTAACTTTATATTCAGGCTCCCTTGAGCCGGTGGAGTCGACGGACTCATGGTTACGCACCTGCGCGCTAAGAGAGGTACTAGACCTGATTATGTTTTTAGCAGCTTACACAGCAACCCCACTCTCATTTTCCTACTCCCTGCTGACGAGAGGCAACTACCTCGAAACACGTGTCCAGGGATGGCACACGCCACGCATACTTGCACGCACTCTTGAGCATAGGTGTATCCGCCGACGCTGACCTTCAGGGACCATTTTCATTGGGGGAACACGACTGGTAGGTGTAGCAGTGTGCGACCAATCTGATGTAACTTTATATTCAGGCTCCCTTGAGCCGGTGGAGTCGACGGACTCATGGTTACGCACCTGCGCGCTAAGAGAGGTACTAGACCTGATTATGTTTTTAGCAGCTTACACAGCAACCCCACTCTCATTTTCCTACTCCCTGCTGATGAGAGGCAACTACCTCGAAACACGTGTCCAGGGATGGCACACGCCACGCATACTTGCACGCACTCTTGAGCATAGGTGTATCCGCCGACGCTGACCTTCAGGGACCATTTTCATTGGGGGAACACGACTGGTAGGTGTAGCAGTGTGCGACCAATCTGATGTAACTTTATATTCAGGCTCCCTTGAGCCGGTGGAGTCGACGGACTCATGGTTACGCACCTGCGCGCTAAGAGAGGTACTAGACCTGATTATGTTTTTAGCAGCTTACACAGCAACCCCACTCTCATTTTCCTACTCCCTGCTGACGAGAGGCAACTACCTCGAAACACGTGTCCAGGGATGGCACACGCCACGCATACTTGCACGCACTCTTGAGCATAGGTGTATCCGCCGACGCTGACCTTCAGGGACCATTTTCATTGGGGGAACACGACTGGTAGGTGTAGCAGTGTGCGACCAATCTGATGTAACTTTATATTCAGGCTCCCTTGAGCCGGTGGAGTCGACGGACTCATGGTTACGCACCTGCGCGCTAAGAGAGGTACTAGACCTGATTATGTTTTTAGCAGCTTACACAGCAACCCCACTCTCATTTTCCTACTCCCTGCTGACGAGAGGCAACTACCTCGAAACACGTGTCCAGGGATGGCACACGCCACGCATACTTGCACGCACTCTTGAGCATAGGTGTATCCGCCGACGCTGACCTTCAGGGACCATTTTCATTGGGGGAACACGACTGGTAGGTGTAGCAGTGTGCGACCAATCTGATGTAACTTTATATTCAGGCTCCCTTGAGCCGGTGGAGTCGACGGACTCATGGTTACGCACCTGCGCGCTAAGAGAGGTACTAGACCTGATTATGTTTTTAGCAGCTTACACAGCAACCCCACTCTCATTTTCCTACTCCCTGCTGACGAGAGGCAACTACCTCGAAACACGTGTCCAGGGATGGCACACGCCACGCATACTTGCACGCACTCTTGAGCATAGGTGTATCCGCTGACGCTGACCTTCAGGGACCATTTTCATTGGGGCTACACAACTGGTAGGTGTAGCAGTGTGCGACCAATCTGATGTAACTTTATATTCAGGCTCCCTTGAGCCGGGGGAGTCGACGGACTCATGGTTACGCACCTGCGCGCTAAGAGAGGTACTAGACCTGATTATGTTTTTAGCAGCTTACACAGCAACCCCACTCTCATTTTCCTACTCCCTGCTGACGAGAGGCAACTACCTCGAAACACGTGTCCAGGGATGGCACACGCCACGCATACTTGCACGCACTCTTGAGCATAGGTGTATCCGCCGACGCTGACCTTCAGGGACCATTTTCATTGGGGGAACACGACTGGTAGGTGTAGCAGTGTGCGACCAATCTGATGTAACTTTATATTCAGGCTCCCTTGAGCCGGTGGAGTCGACGGACTCATGGTTACGCACCTGCGCCCTAAGAGAGGTACTAGACCTGATTATGTTTTTAGCAGCTTACACAGCAACCCCACTCTCATTTTCCTACTCCCTGCTGACGAGAGGCAACTACCCGAAACACGTGTCCAGGGATGGCACACGCCACGCATACTTGCACGCACTCTTGAGCATAGGTGTATCCGCCGACGCTGACCTTCAGGGACTATTTTCATTGGGGAAACACGACTGGTAGGTGTAGCAGTGTGCGACCAATCTGATGTAACTTTATATTCAGGCTCCCTTGAGCCGGTGGAGTCGACGGACTCATGGTTACGCACCTGCGTGCTAAGAGAGGTACTAGACCTGATTATGTTTTTAGCAGCTTACACAGCAACCCCACTCTCATTTTCCTACTCCCTGCTGACGAGAGGCAACTACCTCGAAACACGTGTCCAGGGATGGCACACGCCACGCATACTTGCACGCACTCTTGAGCATAGGTGTATCCGCCGACGCTGACCTTCAGGGACCATTTTCAATGGGGGAACAAGACTGGTAGGTGTAGCAGTGTGCGACCAATCTGATGTAACTTTATATTCAGGCTCCCTTGAGCCGGTGGAGTCGACGGACTCATGGTTACGCACCTGCGCGCTAAGAGAGGTACTAGACCTGATTATGTTTTTAGCAGCTTACACAGCAACCCCACTCTCATTTTCCTACTCCCTGCTGACGAGAGGCAACTACCTCGAAACACGTGTCCAGGGATGGCACACGCCACGCATACTTGCACGCACTCTTGAGCATAGGTGTATCCGCCGACGCTGACCTTCAGGGACCATTTTCATTGGGGGAACACGACTGGTAGGTGTAGCAGTGTGCGACCAATCTGATGTAACTTTATATTCAGGCTCCCTTGAGCCGGTGGAGTCGACGGACTCATGGTTACGCACCTGCGCGCTAAGAGAGGTACTAGACCTGATTATGTTTTTAGCAGCTTACACAGCAACCCCACTCTCATTTTCCTACTCCCTGCTGATGAGAGGCAACTACCTCGAAACACGTGTCCAGGGATGGCACACGCCACGCATACTTGCACGCACTCTTGAGCATAGGTGTATCCGCCGACGCTGACCTTCAGGGACCATTTTCATTGGGGGAACACGACTGGTAGGTGTAGCAGTGTGCGACCAATCTGATGTAACTTTATATTCAGGCTCCCTTGAGCCGGTGGAGTCGACGGACTCATGGTTACGCACCTGCGCGCTAAGAGAGGTACTAGACCTGATTATGTTTTTAGCAGCTTACACAGCAACCCCACTCTCATTTTCCTACTCCCTGCTGACGAGAGGCAACTACCTCGAAACACGTGTCCAGGGATGGCACACGCCACGCATACTTGCACGCACTCTTGAGCATAGGTGTATCCGCCGACGCTGACCTTCAGGGACCATTTTCATTGGGGGAACACGACTGGTAGGTGTAGCAGTGTGCGACCAATCTGATGTAACTTTATATTCAGGCTCCCTTGAGCCGGTGGAGTCGACGGACTCATGGTTACGCACCTGCGCGCTAAGAGAGGTACTAGACCTGATTATGTTTTTAGCAGCTTACACAGCAACCCCACTCTCATTTTCCTACTCCCTGCTGACGAGAGGCAACTACCTCGAAACACGTGTCCAGGGATGGCACACGCCACGCATACTTGCACGCACTCTTGAGCATAGGTGTATCCGCCGACGCTGACCTTCAGGGACCATTTTCATTGGGGGAACACGACTGGTAGGTGTAGCAGTGTGCGACCAATCTGATGTAACTTTATATTCAGGCTCCCTTGAGCCGGTGGAGTCGACGGACTCATGGTTACGCACCTGCGCGCTAAGAGAGGTACTAGACCTGATTATGTTTTTAGCAGCTTACACAGCAACCCCACTCTCATTTTCCTACTCCCTGCTGACGAGAGGCAACTACCTCGAAACACGTGTCTAGGGATGGCACACGCCACGCATACTTGCACGCACTCTTGAGCATAGGTGTATCCGCTGACGCTGACCTTCAGGGACCATTTTCATTGGGGGAACACGACTGGTAGGTGTAGCAGTGTGCGACCAATCTGATGTAACTTCATATTCAGGCTCCCTTGAGCCGGTGGAGTCGACGGACTCATGGTTACGCACCTGCGCGCTAAGAGATGTACTAGACCTGATTATGTTTTTAGCAGCTTACACAGCAACCCCACTCTCATTTTCCTACTCCCTGCTGACGAGAGGCAACTACCTCGAAACACGTGTCCAGGGATGGCACACGCCACGCATACTTGCACGCACTCTTGAGCATAGGTGTATCCGCCGACGCTGACCTTCAGGGACCATTTTCATTGGGGGAACACGACTGGTAGGTGTAGCAGTGTGCGACCAATCTGATGTAACTTTATATTCAGGCTCCCTTGAGCCGGTGGAGTCGACGGACTCATGGTTACGCACCTGCGTGCTAAGAGAGGTACTAGACCTGATTATGTTTTTAGCAGCTTACACAGCAACCCCACTCTCATTTTCCAACTCCCTGCTGACGAGAGGCAACTACCTCGAAACACGTGTCCAGGGATGGCACACGCCACGCATACTTGCACGCACTCTTGAGCATAGGTGTATCCGCCGACGCTGACCTTCAGGGACCATTTTCATTGGGGGAACACGACTGGTAGGTGTAGCAGTGTGCGACCAATCTGATGTAACTTTATATTCAGGCTCCCTTGAGCCGGTGGAGTCGACGGACTCATGGTTACGCACCTGCGCGCTAAGAGAGGTACTAGACCTGATTATGTTTTTAGCAGCTTACACAGCAACCCCACTCTCATTTTCCTACTCCCTGCCGACGAGAGGCAACTACCTCAAAACACGTGTCCAGGGATGGCACACGCCACGCATACTTGCACGCACTCTTGAGCATAGGTGTATCCGCCGACGCTGACCTTCAGGGACCATTTTCATTGGGGGAACACGACTGGTAGGTGTAGCAGTGTGCGACCAATCTGATGTAACTTTATATTCAGGCTCCCTTGAGCCGGTGGAGTCGACGGACTCATGGTTACGCACCTGCGCGCTAAGAGAGGTACTAGACCTGATTATGTTTTTAGCAGCTTACACAGCAACCCCACTCTCATTTTCCTACTCCCTGCTGACGAGAGGCAACTACCTCGAAACACGTGTCCAGGGATGGCACACGCCACGCATACTTGCACGCACTCTTGAGCATAGGTGTATCTGCTGACGCTGACCTTCAGGGACCATTTTCATTGGGGGAACACGACTGGTAGGTGTAGCAGTGTGCGACCAATCTGATGTAACTTTATATTCAGGCTCCCTTGAGCCGGTGGAGTCGACAGACTCATGGTTACGCACCTGCGCGCTAAGAGAGGTACTAGACCTGATTATGTTTTTAGCAGCTTACACAGCAACCCCACTCTCATTTTCCTACTCCCTGCTGACGAGAGGCAACTACCTCGAAACACGTGTCCAGGGATGGCACACGCCACGCATACTTGCACGCACTCTTGAGCATAGGTGTATCCGCCGACGCTGACCTTCAGGGACCATTTTCATTGGGGGAACACGACTGGTAGGTGTAGCAGTGTGCGACCAATCTGATGTAACTTTATATTCAGGCTCCCTTGAGCCGGTGGAGTCGACGGACTCATGGTTACGCACCTGCGCGCTAAGAGAGGTACTAGACCTGATTATGTTTTTAGCAGCTTACACAGCAACCCCACTCTCATTTTCCTACTCCCTGCTGACGAGAGGCAACTACCTCGAAACACGTGTCCAGGGATGGCACACGCCACGCATACTTGCACGCACTCTTGAGCATAGGTGTATCCGCCGACGCTGACCTTCAGGGACTATTTTCATTGGGGAAACACGACTGGTAGGTGTAGCAGTGTGCGACCAATCTGATGTAATTTTATATTCAGGCTCCCTTGAGCCGGTGGAGTCGACGGACTCATGGTTACGCACCTGCGCGCTAAGAGAGGTACTAGACCTGATTATGTTTTTAGCAGCTTACACAGCAACCCCACTCTCATTTTCCTACTCCCTGCTGACGAGAGGCAACTACCTCGAAACACGTGTCCAGGGATGGCACACGCCACGCATACTTGCACGCACTCTTGAGCATAGGTGTATCCGCCGACGCTGACCTTCAGGGACCATTTTCATTGGGGGAAAACGACTGGTAGGTGTAGCAGTGTGCGACCAATCTGATGTAACTTTATATTCAGACTCCCTTGAGCCGGTGGAGTCGACGGACTCATGGTTACGCACCTGCGCGCTAAGAGAGGTACTAGACCTGATTATGTTTTTAGCAGCTTACACAGCAACCCCACTCTCATTTTCCTACTCCCTGCTGACGAGAGGCAACTACCTCGAAACACGTGTCCAGGGATGGCACACGCCACGCATACTTGCACGCACTCTTGAGCATAGGTGTATCCGCCGACGCTGACCTTCAGGGACCATTTTCATTGGGGGAACACGACTGGTAGGTGTAGCAGTGTGCGACCAATCTGATGTAACTTTATATTCAGGCTCCCTTGAGCCGGTGGAGTCGACGGACTCATGGTTACGCACCTGCGCGCTAAGAGAGGTACTAGACCTGATTATGTTTTTAGCAGCTTACACAGCAACCCCACTCTCATTTTCCTACTCCCTGCTGACGAGAGGCAACTACCTCGAAACACGTGTCCAGAGATGGCACACGCCACGCATACTTGCACGCACTCTTGAGCATAGGTGTATCCGCTGACGCTGACCTTCAGGGACCATTTTCATTGGGGGAACACGACTGGTAGGTGTAGCAGTGTGCGACCAATGTGATGTAACTTTATATTCAGGCTCCCTTGAGCCGGTGGAGTCGACGGACTCATGGTTACGCACCTGCGCGCTAAGAGATGTACTAGACCTGATTATGTTTTTAGCAGCTTACACAGCAACCCCACTCTCATTTTCCTACTCCCTGCTGACGAGAGGCAACTACCTCGAAACACGTGTCCAGGGATGGCACACGCCACGCATACTTGCACGCACTCTTGAGCATAGGTGTATCCGCCGACGCTGACCTTCAGGGACCATTTTCATTGGGGGAACACGACTGGTAGGTGTAGCAGTGTGCGACCAATCTGATGTAACTTTATATTCAGGCTCCCTTGAGCCGGTGGAGTCGACGGACTCATGGTTATGCACCTGCGCGCTAAGAGAGGTACTAGACCTGATTATGTTTTTAGCAGCTTACACAGCAACCCCACTCTCATTTTCCTACTCCCTGCTGACGAGAGGCAACTACCTCGAAACACGTGTCCAGGGATGGCACACGCCACGCATACTTGCACGCACTCTTGAGCATAGGTGTATCCGCCGACGCTGACCTTCAGGGACCATTTTCATTGGGGGAACACGACTGGTAGGTGTAGCAGGGTGCGACCAATCTGATGTAACTTTATATTCAGGCTCCCTTGAGCCGGTGGAGTCGACGGACTCATGGTTACGCACCTGCGTGCTAAGAGAGGTACTAGACCTGATTATGTTTTTAGCAGCTTACACAGCAACCCCACTCTCATTTTCCTACTCCCTGCTGACGAGAGGCAACTACCTCGAAACACATGTCCAGGGATGGCACACGCCACGCATACTTGCACGCACTCTTGAGCATAGGTGTATCCGCCGACGCTGACCTTCAGGGACCATTTTCATTGGGGGAACACGACTGGTAGGTGTAGCAGTGTGCGACCAATCTGATGTAACTTTATATTCAGGCTCCCTTGAGCCGGTGGAGTCGACAGACTCATGGTTACGCACCTGCGCGCTAAGAGAGGTACTAGACCTGATTATGTTTTTAGCAGCTTGCACAGCAACCCCACTCTCATTTTCCTACTCCCTGCTGACGAGAGGCAACTACCTCGAAACACGTGTCCAGGGATGGCACACGCCACGCATACTTGCACGCACTCTTGAGCATAGGTGTATCCGCCGACGCTGACCTTCGGGGACCATTTTCATTGGGGGAACACGACTGGTAGGTGTAGCAGTGTGCGACCAATCTGATGTAACTTTATATTCAGGCTCCCTTGAGCCGGTGGAGTCGACGGACTCATGGTTACGCACCTGCGCGCTAAGAGAGGTACTAGACCTGATTATGTTTTTAGCAGCTTACACAGCAACCCCACTCTCATTTTCCTACTCCCTGCTGACGAGAGGCAACTACCTCGAAACACGTGTCTAGGGATGGCACACGCCACGCATACTTGCACGCACTCTTGAGCATAGGTGTATCCGCCGACGCTGACCTTCAGGGACTATTTTCATTGGGGAAACACGACTGGTAGGTGTAGCAGTGTGCGACCAATCTGATGTAACTTTATATTCAGGCTCCCTTGAGCCGGTGGAGTCGACGGACTCATGGTTACGCACCTGCGCGCTAAGAGAGGTACTAGACCTGATTATGTTTTTAGCAGCTTACACAGCAACCCCACTCTCATTTTCCTACTCCCTGCTGACGAGAGGCAACTACCTCGAAACACGTGTCCAGGGATGGCACACGCCACGCATACTTGCACGCACTCTTGAGCATAGGTGTATCCGCCGACGCTGACCTTCAGGGACCATTTTCATTGGGGGAACACGACTGGTAGGTGTAGCAGTGTGCGACCAATCTGATGTAACTTTATATTCAGGCTCCCTTGAGCCGGTGGAGTTGACAGACTCATGGTTACGCACCTGCGCGCTAAGAGAGGTACTAGACCTGATTATGTTTTTAGCAGCTTACACAGCAACCCCACTCTCATTTTCCTACTCCCTGCTGACGAGAGGCGACTACCTCGAAACACGTGTCCAGGGATGGCACACGCCACGCATACTTGCACGCACTCTTGAGCATAGGTGTATCCGCCGACGCTGACCTTCAGGGACCATTTTCATTGGGGGAACACGACTGGTAGGTGTAGCAGGGTGCGACCAATCTGATGTAACTTTATATTCAGGCTCCCTTGAGCCGGTGGAGTCGACGGACTCATGGTTACGCACCTGCGTGCTAAGAGAGGTACTAGACCTGATTATGTTTTTAGCAGCTTACACAGCAACCCCACTCTCATTTTCCTACTCCCTGCTGACGAGAGGCAACTACCTCGAAACACATGTCCAGGGATGGCACACGCCACGCATACTTGCACGCACTCTTGAGCATAGGTGTATCCGCCGACGCTGACCTTCAGGGACCATTTTCATTGGGGGAACACGACTGGTAGGTGTAGCAGTGTGCGACCAATCTGATGTAACTTTATATTCAGGCTCCCTTGAGCCGGTGGAGTCGACAGACTCATGGTTACGCACCTGCGCGCTAAGAGAGGTACTAGACCTGATTATGTTTTTAGCAGCTTACACAGCAACCCCACTCTCATTTTCCTACTCCCTGCTGACGAGAGGCAACTACCTCGAAACACGTGTCCAGGGATGGCACACGCAACGCATACTTGCACGCACTCTTGAGCATAGGTGTATCCGCCGACGCTGACCTTCGGGGACCATTTTCATTGGGGGAACACGACTGGTAGGTGTAGCAGTGTGCGACCAATCTGATGTAACTTTATATTCAGGCTCCCTTGAGCCGGTGGAGTCGACGGACTCATGGTTACGCACCTGTGCGCTAAGAGAGGTACTAGACCTGATTATGTTTTTAGCAGCTTACACAGCAACCCCACTCTCATTTTCCTACTCCCTGCTGACGAGAGGCAACTACCTCGAAACACGTGTCTAGGGATGGCACACGCCACGCATACTTGCACGCACTCTTGAGCATAGGTGTATCCGCCGACGCTGACCTTCAGGGACTATTTTCATTGGGGAAACACGACTGGTAGGTGTAGCAGTGTGCGACCAATCTGATGTAACTTTATATTCAGGCTCCCTTGAGCCGGTGGAGTCGACGGACTCATGGTTACGCACCTGCGCGCTAAGAGAGGTACTAGACCTGATTATGTTTTTAGCAGCTTACACAGCAACCCCACTCTCATTTTCCTACTCCCTGCTGACGAGAGGCAACTACCTCGAAACACGTGTCCAGGGATGGCACACGCCACGCATACTTGCACGCACTCTTGAGCATAGGTGTATCCGCCGACGCTGACCTTCAGGGACCATTTTCATTGGGGGAACACGACTGGTAGGTGTAGCAGTGTGCGACCAATCTGATGTAACTTTATATTCAGGCTCCCTTGAGCCGGTGGAGTCGACGGACTCATGGTTACGCACCTGCGCGCTAAGAGAGGTACTAGACCTGATTATGTTTTTAGCAGCTTACACAGCAACCCCACTCTCATTTTCCTACTCCCTGCTGACGAGAGGCAACTACCTCGAAACACGTGTCCAGGGATGGCACACGCCACGCATACTTGCACGCACTCTTGAGCATAGGTGTATCCGCCGACGCTGACCTTCAGGGACCATTTTCATTGGGGGAACACGACTGGTAGGTGTAGCAGTGTGCGACCAATCTGATGTAACTTTATATTCAGGCTCCCTTGAGCCGGTGGAGTCGACGGACTCATGGTTATGCACCTGCGCGCTAAGAGAGGTACTAGACCTGATTATGTTTTTAGCAGCTTACACAGCAACCCCACTCTCATTTTCCTACTCCCTGCTGACGAGAGGCAACTACCTCGAAACACGTGTCCAGGGATGGCACACGCCACGCATACTTGCACGCACTCTTGAGCATAGGTGTATCCGCCGACGCTGACCTTCAGGGACCATTTTCATTGGGGGAACACGACTGGTAGGTGTAGCAGGGTGCGACCAATCTGATGTAACTTTATATTCAGGCTCCCTTGAGCCGGTGGAGTCGACGGACTCATGGTTATGCACCTGCGCGCTAAGAGAGGTACTAGACCTGATTATGTTTTGAGCAGCTTACACAGCAACCCCACTCTCATTTTCCTACTCCCTGCTGACGAGAGGCAACTACCTCGAAACACGTGTCCAGGGATGGCACACGCCACGCATACTTGCACGCACTCTTGAGCATAGGTGTATCCGCCGACGCTGACCTTCAGGGACCATTTTCATTGGGGGAACACGACTGGTAGGTGTAGCAGGGTGCGACCAATCTGATGTAACTTTATATTCAGGCTCCCTTGAGCCGGTGGAGTCGACGGACTCATGGTTACGCACCTGCGTGCTAAGAGAGGTACTAGACCTGATTATGTTTTTAGCAGCTTACACAGCAACCCCACTCTCATTTTCCTACTCCCTGCTGACGAGAGGCAACTACCTCGAAACACATGTCCAGGGATGGCACACGCCACGCATACTTGCACGCACTCTTGAGCATAGGTGTATCCGCCGACGCTGACCTTCAGGGACCATTTTCATTGGGGGAACACGACTGGTAGGTGTAGCAGTGTGCGACCAATCTGATGTAACTTTATATTCAGGCTCCCTTGAGCCGGTGGAGTCGACAGACTCATGGTTACGCACCTGCGCGCTAAGAGAGGTACTAGACCTGATTATGTTTTTAGCAGCTTGCACAGCAACCCCACTCTCATTTTCCTACTCCCTGCTGACGAGAGGCAACTACCTCGAAACACGTGTCCAGGGATGGCACACGCCACGCATACTTGCACGCACTCTTGAGCATAGGTGTATCCGCCGACGCTGACCTTCGGGGACCATTTTCATTGGGGGAACACGACTGGTAGGTGTAGCAGTGTGCGACCAATCTGATGTAACTTTATATTCAGGCTCCCTTGAGCCGGTGGAGTCGACGGACTCATGGTTACGCACCTGCGCGCTAAGAGAGGTACTAGACCTGATTATGTTTTTAGCAGCTTACACAGCAACCCCACTCTCATTTTCCTACTCCCTGCTGACGAGAGGCAACTACCTCGAAACACGTGTCTAGGGATGGCACACGCCACGCATACTTGCACGCACTCTTGAGCATAGGTGTATCCGCCGACGCTGACCTTCAGGGACTATTTTCATTGGGGAAACACGACTGGTAGGTGTAGCAGTGTGCGACCAATCTGATGTAACTTTATATTCAGGCTCCCTTGAGCCGGTGGAGTCGACGGACTCATGGTTACGCACCTGCGCGCTAAGAGAGGTACTAGACCTGATTATGTTTTTAGCAGCTTACACAGCAACCCCACTCTCATTTTCCTACTCCCTGCTGACGAGAGGCAACTACCTCGAAACACGTGTCCAGGGATGGCACACGCCACGCATACTTGCACGCACTCTTGAGCATAGGTGTATCCGCCGACGCTGACCTTCAGGGACCATTTTCATTGGGGGAACACGACTGGTAGGTGTAGCAGTGTGCGACCAATCTGATGTAACTTTATATTCAGGCTCCCTTGAGCCGGTGGAGTTGACAGACTCATGGTTACGCACCTGCGCGCTAAGAGAGGTACTAGACCTGATTATGTTTTTAGCAGCTTACACAGCAACCCCACTCTCATTTTCCTACTCCCTGCTGACGAGAGGCGACTACCTCGAAACACGTGTCCAGGGATGGCACACGCCACGCATACTTGCACGCACTCTTGAGCATAGGTGTATCCGCCGACGCTGACCTTCAGGGACCATTTTCATTGGGGGAACACGACTGGTAGGTGTAGCAGGGTGCGACCAATCTGATGTAACTTTATATTCAGGCTCCCTTGAGCCGGTGGAGTCGACGGACTCATGGTTACGCACCTGCGTGCTAAGAGAGGTACTAGACCTGATTATGTTTTTAGCAGCTTACACAGCAACCCCACTCTCATTTTCCTACTCCCTGCTGACGAGAGGCAACTACCTCGAAACACATGTCCAGGGATGGCACACGCCACGCATACTTGCACGCACTCTTGAGCATAGGTGTATCCGCCGACGCTGACCTTCAGGGACCATTTTCATTGGGGGAACACGACTGGTAGGTGTAGCAGTGTGCGACCAATCTGATGTAACTTTATATTCAGGCTCCCTTGAGCCGGTGGAGTCGACAGACTCATGGTTACGCACCTGCGCGCTAAGAGAGGTACTAGACCTGATTATGTTTTTAGCAGCTTACACAGCAACCCCACTCTCATTTTCCTACTCCCTGCTGACGAGAGGCAACTACCTCGAAACACGTGTCCAGGGATGGCACACGCAACGCATACTTGCACGCACTCTTGAGCATAGGTGTATCCGCCGACGCTGACCTTCGGGGACCATTTTCATTGGGGGAACACGACTGGTAGGTGTAGCAGTGTGCGACCAATCTGATGTAACTTTATATTCAGGCTCCCTTGAGCCGGTGGAGTCGACGGACTCATGGTTACGCACCTGTGCGCTAAGAGAGGTACTAGACCTGATTATGTTTTTAGCAGCTTACACAGCAACCCCACTCTCATTTTCCTACTCCCTGCTGACGAGAGGCAACTACCTCGAAACACGTGTCTAGGGATGGCACACGCCACGCATACTTGCACGCACTCTTGAGCATAGGTGTATCCGCCGACGCTGACCTTCAGGGACTATTTTCATTGGGGAAACACGACTGGTAGGTGTAGCAGTGTGCGACCAATCTGATGTAACTTTATATTCAGGCTCCCTTGAGCCGGTGGAGTCGACGGACTCATGGTTACGCACCTGCGCGCTAAGAGAGGTACTAGACCTGATTATGTTTTTAGCAGCTTACACAGCAACCCCACTCTCATTTTCCTACTCCCTGCTGACGAGAGGCAACTACCTCGAAACACGTGTCCAGGGATGGCACACGCCACGCATACTTGCACGCACTCTTGAGCATAGGTGTATCCGCCGACGCTGACCTTCAGGGACCATTTTCATTGGGGGAACACGACTGGTAGGTGTAGCAGTGTGCGACCAATCTGATGTAACTTTATATTCAGGCTCCCTTGAGCCGGTGGAGTCGACGGACTCATGGTTACGCACCTGCGCGCTAAGAGAGGTACTAGACCTGATTATGTTTTTAGCAGCTTACACAGCAACCCCACTCTCATTTTCCTACTCCCTGCTGACGAGAGGCAACTACCTCCAAACACGTGTCCAGGGATGGCACACGCCACGCATACTTGCACGCACTCTTGAGCATAGGTGTATCCGCCGACGCTGACCTTCAGGGACCATTTTCATTGGGGGAACACGACTGGTAGGTGTAGCAGTGTGCGACCAATCTGATGTAACTTTATATTCAGGCTCCCTTGAGCCGGTGGAGTCGACGGACTCATGGTTACGCACCTGCGCGCTAAGAGAGGTACTAGACCTGATTATGTTTTTAGCAGCTTACACAGCAACCCCACTCTCATTTTCCTACTCCCTGCTGACGAGAGGCAACTACCTCGAAACACGTGTCCAGGGATGGCACACGCCACGCATACTTGCACGCACTCTTGAGCATAGGTGTATCCGCTGACGCTGACCTTCAGGGACCATTTTCATTGGGGCTACACGACTGGTATGTGTAGCAGTGTGCGACCAATCTGATGTAACTTTATATTCAGGCTCCCTTGAGCCGGGGGAGTCGACGGACTCATGGTTACGCACCTGCGCGCTAAGAGAGGTACTAGACCTGATTATGTTTTTAGCAGCTTACACAGCAACCCCACTCTCATTTTCCTACTCCCTGCTGACGAGAGGCAACTACCTCGAAACACGTGTCCAGGGATGGCACACGCCACGCATACTTGCACGCACTCTTGAGCATAGGTGTATCCGCCGACGCTGACCTTCAGGGACCATTTTCATTGGGGGAACACGACTGGTAGGTGTAGCAGTGTGCGACCAATCTGATGTAACTTTATATTCAGGCTCCCTTGAGCCGGTGGAGTCGACGGACTCATGGTTACGCACCTGCGCCCTAAGAGAGGTACTAGACCTGATTATGTTTTTAGCAGCTTACACAGCAACCCCACTCTCATTTTCCTACTCCCTGCTGACGAGAGGCAACTACCTCGAAACACGTGTCCAGGGATGGCACACGCCACGCATACTTGCACGCACTCTTGAGCATAGGTGTATCCGCCGACGCTGACCTTCAGGGACTATTTTCATTGGGGAAACACGACTGGTAGGTGTAGCAGTGTGCGACCAATCTGATGTAACTTTATATTCAGGCTCCCTTGAGCCGGTGGAGTCGACGGACTCATGGTTACGCACCTGCGTGCTAAGAGAGGTACTAGACCTGATTATGTTTTTAGCAGCTTACACAGCAACCCCACTCTCATTTTCCTACTCCCTGCTGACGAGAGGCAACTACCTCGAAACACGTGTCCAGGGATGGCACACGCCACGCATACTTGCACGCACTCTTGAGCATAGGTGTATCCGCCGACGCTGACCTTCAGGGACCATTTTCATTGGGGGAACACGACTGGTAGGTGTAGCAGTGTGCGACCAATCTGATGTAACTTTATATTCAGGCTCCCTTGAGCCGGTGGAGTCGACGGACTCATGGTTACGCACCTGCGCGCTAAGAGAGGTACTAGACCTGATTATGTTTTTAGCAGCTTACACAGCAACCCCACTCTCATTTTCCTACTCCCTGCTGACGAGAGGCAACTACCTCGAAACACGTGTCCAGGGATGGCACACGCCACGCATACTTGCACGCACTCTTGAGCATAGGTGTATCCGCCGACGCTGACCTTCAGGGACCATTTTCATTGGGGGAACACGACTGGTAGGTGTAGCAGTGTGCGACCAATCTGATGTAACTTTATATTCAGGCTCCCTTGAGCCGGTGGAGTCGACGGACTCATGGTTACGCACCTGCGCGCTAAGAGAGGTACTAGACCTGATTATGTTTTTAGCAGCTTACACAGCAACCCCACTCTCATTTTCCTACTCCCTGCTGATGAGAGGCAACTACCTCGAAACACGTGTCCAGGGATGGCACACGCCACGCATACTTGCACGCACTCTTGAGCATAGGTGTATCCGCCGACGCTGACCTTCAGGGACCATTTTCATTGGGGGAACACGACTGGTAGGTGTAGCAGTGTGCGACCAATCTGATGTAACTTTATATTCAGGCTCCCTTGAGCCGGTGGAGTCGACGGACTCATGGTTACGCACCTGCGCGCTAAGAGAGGTACTAGACCTGATTATGTTTTTAGCAGCTTACACAGCAACCCCACTCTCATTTTCCTACTCCCTGCTGACGAGAGGCAACTACTTCGAAACACGTGTCCAGGGATGGCACACGCCACGCATACTTGCACGCACTCTTGAGCATAGGTGTATCCGCCGACGCTGACCTTCAGGGACCATTTTCATTGGGGGAACACGACTGGTAGGTGTAGCAGTGTGCGACCAATCTGATGTAACTTTATATTCAGGCTCCCTTGAGCCGGTGGAGTCGACGGACTCATGGTTACGCACCTGCGCGCTAAGAGAGGTACTAGACCTGATTATGTTTTTAGCAGCTTACACAGCAACCCCACTCTCATTTTCCTACTCCCTGCTGACGAGAGGCAACTACCTCGAAACACGTGTCCAGGGATGGCACACGCCACGCATACTTGCACGCACTCTTGAGCATAGGTGTATCCGCCGACGCTGACCTTCAGGGACCATTTTCATTGGGGGAACACGACTGGTAGGTGTAGCAGTGTGCGACCAATCTGATGTAACTTTATATTCAGGCTCCCTTGAGCCGGTGGAGTCGACGGACTCATGGTTACGCACCTGCGCGCTAAGAGAGGTACTAGACCTGATTATGTTTTTAGCAGCTTACACAGCAACCCCACTCTCATTTTCCTACTCCCTGCTGACGAGAGGCAACTACCTCGAAACACGTGTCTAGGGATGGCACACGCCACGCATACTTGCACGCACTCTTGAGCATAGGTGTATCCGCTGACGCTGACCTTCAGGGACCATTTTCATTGGGGGAACACGACTGGTAGGTGTAGCAGTGTGCGACCAATCTGATGTAACTTTATATTCAGGCTCCCTTGAGCCGGTGGAGTCGACGGACTCATGGTTACGCACCTGCGCGCTAAGAGATGTACTAGACCTGATTATGTTTTTAGCAGCTTACACAGCAACCCCACTCTCATTTTCCTACTCCCTGCTGACGAGAGGCAACTACCTCGAAACACGTGTCCAGGGATGGCACACGCCACGCATACTTGCACGCACTCTTGAGCATAGGTGTATCCGCCGACGCTGACCTTCAGGGACCATTTTCATTGGGGGAACACGACTGGTAGGTGTAGCAGTGTGCGACCAATCTGATGTAACTTTATATTCAGGCTCGACGCTGACCTTCAGGGACCATTTTCATTGGGGGAACACGACTGGTAGGTGTAGCAGTGTGCGACCAATCTGATGTAACTTTATATTCAGGCTCCCTTGAGCCGGTGGAGTCGACGGACTCATGGTTACGCACCTGCGCGCTAAGAGAGGTACTAGACCTGATTATGTTTTTAGCAGCTTACACAGCAACCCCACTCTCATTTTCCTACTCCCTGCTGACGAGAGGCAACTACCTCGAAACACGTGTCCAGGGATGGCACACGCCACGCATACTTGCACGCACTCTTGAGCATAGGTATATCCGCCGACGCTGACCTTCAGGGACTATTTTCATTGGGGAAACACGACTGGTAGGTGTAGCAGTGTGCGACAAATCTGATGTAACTTTATATTCAGGCTCCCTTGAGCCAGTGGAGTCGACGGACTCATGGTTACGCACCTGCGCGCTAAGAGAGGTACTAGACCTGATTATGTTTTTAGCAGCTTACACAGCAACCCCACTCTCATTTTCCTACTCCCTGCTGACGAGAGGCAATTACCTCGAAACACGTGTCCAGGGATGGCACACGCCACGCATACTTGCACGCACTCTTGAGCATAGGTGTATCCGCCGACGCTGACCTTCAGGGACCATTTTCATTGGGGGAACACGACTGGTAGGTGTAGCAGTGTGCGACCAATCTGATGTAACTTTATATTCAGGCTCCCTTGAGCCGGTGGAGTCGACGGACTCATGGTTACGCACCTGCGCGCTAAGAGAGGTACTAGACCTGATTATGTTTTTAGCAGCTTACACAGCAACCCCACTCTCATTTTCCTACTCCCTGCTGACGAGAGGCAACTACCTCGAAACACGTGTCCAGGGATGGCACACGCCACGCATACTTGCACGCACTCTTGAGCATAGGTGTATCCGCCGACGCTGACCTTCAGGGACCATTTTCATTGGGGAAACACGACTGGTAGGTGTAGCAGTGTGCGACCAATCTGATGTAACTTTATATTCAGGCTCCCTTGAGCCGGTGGAGTCGACGGACTCATGGTTACGCACCTGCGCGCTAAGAGAGGTACTAGACCTGATTATGTTTTTAGCAGCTTACACAGCAACCCCACTCTCATTTTCCTACTCCCTGCTGACGAGAGGCAACTACCTCGAAACACGTGTCCAGGGATGGCACACGCCACGCATACTTGCACGCACTCTTGAGCATAGGTGTATCCGCCGACGCTGACCTTCAGGGACCATTTTCATTGGGGGAACACGACTGGTAGGTGTAGCAGTGTGCGACCAATCTGATGTAACTTTATATTCAGGCTCCCTTGAGCCGGTGGAGTTGACAGACTCATGGTTACGCACCTGCGCGCTAAGAGAGGTACTAGACCTGATTATGTTTTTAGCAGCTTACACAGCAACCCCACTCTCATTTTCCTACTCCCTGCTGACGAGAGGCAACTACCTCGAAACACGTGTCCAGGGATGGCACACGCCACGCATACTTGCACGCACTCTTGAGCATAGGTGTATCCGCCGACGCTGACCTTCGGGGACCATTTTCATTGGGGGAACACGACTGGTAGGTGTAGCAGTGTGCGACCAATCTGATGTAACTTTATATTCAGGCTCCCTTGAGCCGGTGGAGTCGACGGACTCATGGTTACGCACCTGCGCGCTAAGAGAGGTACTAGACCTGATTATGTTTTTAGCAGCTTACACAGCAACCCCACTCTCATTTTCCTACTCCCTGCTGACGAGAGGCAACTACCTCGAAACACGTGTCCAGGGATGGCACACGCCACGCATACTTGCACGCACTCTTGAGCATAGGTGTATCCGCCGACGCTGACCTTCAGGGACTATTTTCATTGGGGAAACACGACTGGTAGGTGTAGCAGTGTGCGACCAATCTGATGTAACTTTATATTCAGGCTCCCTTGAGCCGGTGGAGTCGACGGACTCATGGTTACGCACCTGCGCGCTAAGAGAGGTACTAGACCTGATTATGTTTTTAGCAGCTTACACAGCAACCCCACTCTCATTTTCCTACTCCCTGCTGACGAGAGGCAACTACCTCGAAACACGTGTCCAGGGATGGCACACGCCACGCATACTTGCACGCACTCTTGAGCATAGGTGTATCCGCCGACGCTGACCTTCAGGGACCATTTTCATTGGGGGAACACGACTGGTAGGTGTAGCAGTGTGCGACCAATCTGATGTAACTTTATATTCAGGCTCCCTTGAGCCGGTGGAGTCGACGGACTCATGGTTACGCACCTGCGCGCTAAGAGAGGTACTAGACCTGATTATGCTTTTAGCAGCTTACACAGCAACCCCACTCTCATTTTCCTACTCCCTGCTGACGAGAGGCAACTACCTCGAAACACGTGTCCAGGGATGGCACACGCCACGCATACTTGCACGCACTCTTGAGCATAGGTGTATCCGCCGACGCTGACCTTCAGGGACCATTTTCATTGGGGGAACACGACTGGTAGGTGTAGCAGTGTGCGACCAATCTGATGTAACTTTATATTCAGGCTCCCTTGAGCCGGTGGAGTCGACAGACTCATGGTTACGCACCTGCGCGCTAAGAGAGGTACTAGACCTGATTATGTTTTTAGCAGCTTACACAGCAACCCCACTCTCATTTTCCTACTCCCTGCTGACGAGAGGCAATTACCTCGAAACACGTGTCCAGGGATGGCACACGCCACGCATACTTGCACGCACTCTTGAGCATAGGTGTATCCGCCGACGCTGACCTTCAGGGACCATTTTCATTGGGGGAACACGACTGGTAGGTGTAGCAGTGTGCGACCAATCTGATGTAACTTTATATTCAGGCTCCCTTGAGCCGGTGGAGTCGACGGACTCATGGTTACGCACCTGCGCGCTAAGAGAGGTACTAGACCTGATTATGTTTTTAGCAGCTTACACAGCAACCCCACTCTCATTTTCCTACTCCCTGCTGACGAGAGGCAACTACCTCGAAACACGTGTCCAGGGATGGCACACGCCACGCATACTTGCACGCACTCTTGAGCATAGGTGTATCCGCCGACGCTGACCTTCAGGGACCATTTTCATTGGGGGAACACGACTGGTAGGTGTAGCAGTGTGCGACCAATCTGATTTAACTTTATATTCAGGCTCCCTTGAGCCGGTGGAGTCGACGGACTCATGGTTACGCACCTGCGCGCTAAGAGAGGTACCAGACCTGATTATGTTTTTAGCAGCTTACACAGCAACCCCACTCTCATTTTCCTACTCCCTGCTGACGAGAGGCAACTACCTCGAAACACGTGTCCAGGGATGGCACACGCCACGCATACTTGCACGCACTCTTGAGCATAGGTGTATCCGCCGACGCTGACCTTCAGGGACCATTTTCATTGGGGGAACACGACTGGTAGGTGTAGCAGTGTGCGACCAATCTGATGTAACTTTATATTCAGGCTCCCTTGAACCGGTGGAGTCGACGGACTCATGGTTACGCACCTGCGCGCTAAGAGAGGTACTAGACCTGATTATGTTTTTAGCAGCTTACACAGCAACCCCACTCTCATTTTCCTACTCCCTGCTGACGAGAGGCAATTACCTCGAAACACGTGTCCAGGGATGGCACACGCCACGCATACTTGCACGCACTCTTGAGCATAGGTGTATCCGCCGACGCTGACCTTCAGGGACCATTTTCATTGGGGGAACACGACTGGTAGGTGTAGCAGTGTGCGACCAATCTGATGTAACTTTATATTCAGGCTCCCTTGAGCCGGTGGAGTCGACGGACTCATGGTTACGCACCTGCGCGCTAAGAGAGGTACTAGACCTGATTATGTTTTTAGCAGCTTACACAGCAACCCCACTCTCATTTTCCTACTCCCTGCTGACGAGAGGCAACTACCTCGAAACACGTGTCCAGGGATGGCACACGCCACGCATACTTGCACGCACTCTTGAGCATAGGTGTATCCGCCGACGCTGACCTTCAGGGACCATTTTCATTGGGGGAACACGACTGGTAGGTGTAGCAGTGTGCGACCAATCTGATGTAACTTTATATTCAGGCTCCCTTGAGCCGGTGGAGTCGACGGACTCATGGTTACGCACCTGCGCGCTAAGAGAGGTACTAGACCTGATTATGTTTTTAGCAGCTTACACAGCAACCCCACTCTCATTTTCCTACTCCCTGCTGACGAGAGGCAACTACCTCGAAACACGTGTCCAGGGATGGCACACGCCACGCATACTTGCACGCACTCTTGAGCATAGGTGTATCCGCCGACGCTGACCTTCAGGGACCATTTTCATTGGGGGAACACGACTGGTAGGTGTAGCAGTGTGCGACCAATCTGATGTAACTTTATATTCAGGCTCCCTTGAGCCGGTGGAGTCGACGGACTCATGGTTACGCACCTGCGCGCTAAGAGAGGTACTAGACCTGATTATGTTTTTAGCAGCTTACACAGCAACCCCACTCTCATTTTCCTACTCCCTGCTGACGAGAGGCAACTACCTCGAAACACGTGTCCAGGGATGGCACACGCCACGCATACTTGCACGCACTCTTGAGCATAGGTGTAGCCGCCGACGCTGACCTTCAGGGACCATTTTCATTGGGGGAACACGACTGGTAGGTGTAGCAGTGTGCGACCAATCTGATGTAACTTTATATTCAGGCTCCCTTGAGCCGGTGGAGTCGACGGACTCATGGTTACGCACCTGCGCGCTAAGAGAGGTACTAGACCTGATTATGTTTTTAGCAGCTTACACAGCAACCCCACTCTCATTTTCCTACTCCCTGCTGACGAGAGGCAATTACCTCGAAACACGTGTCCAGGGATGGCACACGCCACGCATACTTGCACGCACTCTTGAGCATAGGTGTATCCGCCGACGCTGACCTTCAGGGACCATTTTCATTGGGGGAACACGACTGGTAGGTGTAGCAGTGTGCGACCAATCTGATGTAACTTTATATTCAGGCTCCCTTGAGCCGGTGGAGTCGACGGACTCATGGTTACGCACCTGCGTGCTAAGAGAGGTACTAGACCTGATTATGTTTTTAGCAGCTTACACAGCAACCCCACTCTCATTTTCCTACTCCCTGCTGACGAGAGGCAACTACCTCGAAACACGTGTCCAGGGATGGCACACGCCACGCATACTTGCACGCACTCTTGAGCATAGGTGTATCCGCCGACGCTGACCTTCAGGGACCATTTTCATTGGGGGAACACGACTGGTAGGTGTAGCAGTGTGCGACCAATCTGATGTAACTTTATATTCAGGCTCCCTTGAGCCGGTGGAGTCGACAGACTCATGGTTACGCACCTGCGCGCTAAGAGAGGTACTAGACCTGATTATGTTTTTAGCAGCTTACACAGCAACCCCACTCTCATTTTCCTACTCCCTGCTGACGAGAGGCAACTACCTCGAAACACGTGTCCAGGGATGGCACACGCCACGCATACTTGCACGCACTCTTGAGCATAGGTGTATCCGCCGACGCTGACCTTCAGGGACCATTTTCATTGGGGGAACACGACTGGTAGGTGTAGCAGTGTGCGACCAATCTGATGTAACTTTATATTCAGGCTCCCTTGAGCCGGTGGAGTCGACGGACTCATGGTTACGCACCTGCGCGCTAAGAGAGGTACTAGACCTGATTATGTTTTTAGCAGCTTACACAGCAACCCCACTCTCATTTTCCTACTCCCTGCTGACGAGAGGCAACTACCTCGAAACACGTGTCTAGGGATGGCACACGCCACGCATACTTGCACGCACTCTTGAGCATAGGTGTATCCGCCGACGCTGACCTTCAGGGACTATTTTCATTGGGGAAACACGACTGGTAGGTGTAGCAGTGTGCGACCAATCTGATGTAACTTTATATTCAGGCTCCCTTGAGCCGGTGGAGTCGACGGACTCATGGTTACGCACCTGCGCGCTAAGAGAGGTACTAGACCTGATTATGTTTTTAGCAGCTTACACAGCAACCCCACTCTCATTTTCCTACTCCCTGCTGACGAGAGGCAACTACCTCGAAACACGTGTCCAGGGATGGCACACGCCACGCATACTTGCACGCACTCTTGAGCATAGGTGTATCCGCCGACGCTGACCTTCAGGGACCATTTTCATTGGGGGAACACGACTGGTAGGTGTAGCAGTGTGCGACCAATCTGATATAACTTTATATTCAGGCTCCCTTGAGCCGGTGGAGTCGACGGACTCATGGTTACGCACCTGCGCGCTAAGAGAGGTACTAGACCTGATTATGTTTTTAGCAGCTTACACAGCAACCCCACTCTCATTTTCCTACTCCCTGCTGACGAGAGGCAACTACCTCGAAACACGTGTCCAGGGATGGCACACGCCACGCATACTTGCACGCACTCTTGAGCATAGGTGTATCCGCTGACGCTGACCTTCAGGGACCATTTTCATTGGGGCTACACGACTGGTAGGTGTAGCAGTGTGCGACCAATCTGATGTAACTTTATATTCAGGCTCCCTTGAGCCGGGGGAGTCGACGGACTCATGGTTACGCACCTGCGCGCTAAGAGAGGTACTAGACCTGATTATGTTTTTAGCAGCTTACACAGCAACCCCACTCTCATTTTCCTACTCCCTGCTGACGAGAGGCAACTACCTCGAAACACGTGTCCAGGGATGGCACACGCCACGCATACTTGCACGCACTCTTGAGCATAGGTGTATCCGCCGACGCTGACCTTCAGGGACCATTTTCATTGGGGGAACACGACTGGTAGGTGTAGCAGTGTGCGACCAATCTGATGTAACTTTATATTCAGGCTCCCTTGAGCCGGTGGAGTCGACGGACTCATGGTTACGCACCTGCGCCCTAAGAGAGGTACTAGACCTGATTATGTTTTTAGCAGCTTACACAGCAACCCCACTCTCATTTTCCTACTCCCTGCTGACGAGAGGCAACTACCTCGAAACACGTGTCCAGGGATGGCACACGCCACGCATACTTGCACGCACTCTTGAGCATAGGTGTATCCGCCGAGGCTGACCTTCAGGGACTATTTTCATTGGGGAAACACGACTGGTAGGTGTAGCAGTGTGCGACCAATCTGATGTAACTTTATATTCAGGCTCCCTTGAGCCGGTGGAATCGACGGACTCATGGTTACGCACCTGCGTGCTAAGAGAGGTACTAGACCTGATTATGTTTTTAGCAGCTTACACAGCAACCCCACTCTCATTTTCCTACTCCCTGCTGACGAGAGGCAACTACCTCGAAACACGTGTCCAGGGATGGCACACGCCACGCATACTTGCACGCACTCTTGAGCATAGGTGTATCCGCCGACGCTGACCTTCAGGGACCATTTTCATTGGGGGAACACGACTGGTAGGTGTAGCAGTGTGCGACCAATCTGATGTAACTTTATATTCAGGCTCCCTTGAGCCGGTGGAGTCGACGGACTCATGGTTACGCACCTGCGCGCTAAGAGAGGTACTAGACCTGATTATGTTTTTAGCAGCTTACACAGCAACCCCACTCTCATTTTCCTACTCCCTGCTGACGAGAGGCAACTACCTCGAACCACGTGTCCAGGGATGGCACACGCCACGCATACTTGCACGCACTCTTGAGCATAGGTGTATCCGCCGACGCTGACCTTCAGGGACCATTTTCATTGGGGGAACACGACTGGTAGGTGTAGCAGTGTGCGACCAATCTGATGTAACTTTATATTCAGGCTCCCTTGAGCCGGTGGAGTCGACGGACTCATGGTTACGCACCTGCGCGCTAAGAGAGGTACTAGACCTGATTATGTTTTTAGCAGCTTACACAGCAACCCCACTCTCATTTTCCTACTCCCTGCTGACGAGAGGCAACTACCTCGAAACACGTGTCCAGGGATGGCACTCGCCACGCATACTTGCACGCACTCTTGAGCATAGGTGTATCCGCCGACGCTGACCTTCAGGGACCATTTTCATTGGGGGAACACGACTGGTAGGTGTAGCAGTGTGCGACCAATCTGATGTAACTTTATATTCAGGCTCCCTTGAGCCGGTGGAGTCGACGGACTCATGGTTACGCACCTGCGCGCTAAGAGAGGTACTAGACCTGATTATGTTTTTAGCAGCTTACACAGCAACCCCACTCTCATTTTCCTACTCCCTGCTGACGAGAGGCAACTACCTCGAAACACGTGTCCAGGGATGGCACACGCCACGCATACTTGCACGCACTCTTGAGCATAGGTGTATCCGCCGACGCTGACCTTCAGGGACCATTTTCATTGGGGGAACACGACTGGTAGGTGTAGCAGTGTGCGACCAATCTGATGTAACTTTATATTCAGGCTCCCTTGAGCCGGTGGAGTCGACGGACTCATGGTTACGCACCTGCGTGCTAAGAGAGGTACTAGACCTGATTATGTTTTTAGCAGCTTACACAGCAACCCCACTCTCATTTTCCTACTCCCTGCTGACGAGAGGCAACTACCTCGAAACACGTGTCCAGGGATGGCACACGCCACGCATACTTGCACGCACTCTTGAGCATAGGTGTATCCGCCGACGCTGACCTTCAGGGACCATTTTCATTGGGGGAACACGACTGGTAGGTGTAGCAGTGTGCGACCAATCTGATGTAACTTTATATTCAGGCTCCCTTGAGCCGGTGGAGTCGACGGACTCATGGTTACGCACCTGCGCGCTAAGAGAGGTACTAGACCTGATTATGTTTTTAGCAGCTTACACAGCAACCCCACTCTCATTTTCCTACTCCCTGCTGACGAGAGGCAACTACCTCGAACCACGTGTCCAGGGATGGCACACGCCACGCATACTTGCACGCACTCTTGAGCATAGGTGTATCCGCCGACGCTGACCTTCAGGGACCATTTTCATTGGGGGAACACGACTGGTAGGTGTAGCAGTGTGCGACCAATCTGATGTAACTTTATATTCAGGCTCCCTTGAGCCGGTGGAGTCGACGGACTCATGGTTACGCACCTGCGCGCTAAGAGTGGTACTAGACCTGATTATGTTTTTAGCACCTTACACAGCAACCCCACTCTCATTTTCCTACTCCCTGCTGACGAGAGGCAACTACCTCGAAACACGTGTCCAGGGATGGCACACGCCACGCATACTTGCACGCACTCTTGAGCATAGGTGTATCCGCCGACGCTGACCTTCAGGGACCATTTTCATTGGGGGAACACGACTGGTAGGTGTAGCAGTGTGCGACCAATCTGATGTAACTTTATATTCAGGCTCCCTTGAGCCGGTGGAGTCGACGGACTCATGGTTACGCACCTGCGCGCTAAGAGAGGTACTAGACCTGATTATGTTTTTAGCAGCTTACACAGCAACCCCACTCTCATTTTCCTACTCCCTGCTGACGAGAGGCAACTACCTCGAAACACGTGTCCAGGGATGGCACACGACACGCATACTTGCACGCACTCTTGAGCATAGGTGTATCCGCCGACGCTGACCTTCAGGGACCATTTTCATTGGGGGAACACGACTGGTAGGTGTAGCAGTGTGCGACCAATCTGATGTAACTTTATATTCAGGCTCCCTTGAGCCGGTGGAGTCGACGGACTCATGGTTACGCACCTGCGCGCTAAGAGAGGTACTAGACCTGATTATGTTTTTAGCAGCTTACACAGCAACCCCACTCTCATTTTCCTACTCCCTGCTGACGAGAGGCAACTACCTCGAAACACGTGTCCAGGGATGGCACACGCCACGCATACTTGCATGCACTCTTGAGCATAGGTGTATCCGCCGACGCTGACCTTCAGGGACCATTTTCATTGGGGGAACACGACTGGTAGGTGTAGCAGTGTGCGACCAATCTGATGTAACTTTATATTCAGGCTCCCTTGAGCCGGTGGAGTCGACGGACTCATGGTTACGCACCTGCGCGCTAAGAGAGGTACTAGACCTGATTATGTTTTTAGCAGCTTACACAGCAACCCCACTCTCATTTTCCTACTCCCTGCTGACGAGAGGCAACTACCTCGAAACACGTGTCCAGGGATGGCACACGCCACGCATACTTGCACGCACTCTTGAGCATAGGTGTATCCGCCGACGCTGACCTTCAGGGACCATTTTCATTGGGGGAACACGACTGGTAGGTGTAGCAGTGTGCGACCAATCTGATGTAACTTTATATTCAGGCTCTCTTGAGCCGGTGGAGTCGACGGACTCATGGTTACGCACCTGCGCGCTAAGAGAGGTACTAGACCTGATTATGTTTTTAGCAGCTTACACAGCAACCCCACTCTCATTTTCCTACTCCCTGCTGACGAGAGGCAACTACCTCGAAACACGTGTCCAGGGATGGCACACGCCACGCATACTTGCACGCACTCTTGAGCATAGGTGTATCCGCCGACGCTGACCTTCAGGGACCATTTTCATTGGGGGAACACGACTGGTAGGTGTAGCAGTGTGCGACCAATCTGATGTAACTTTATATTCAGGCTCCCTTGAGCCGGTGGAGTCGACGGACTCATGGTTACGCACCTGCGTGCTAAGAGAGGTACTAGACCTGATTATGTTTTTAGCAGCTTACACAGCAACCCCACTCTCATTTTCCTACTCCCTGCTGACGAGAGGCAACTACCTCGAAACACGTGTCCAGGGATGGCACACGCCAAGCATACTTGCACGCACTCTTGAGCATAGGTGTATCCGCCGACGCTGACCTTCAGGGACCATTTTCATTGGGGGAACACGACTGGTAGGTGTAGCAGTGTGCGACCAATCTGATGTAACTTTATATTCAGGCTCCCTTGAGCCGGTGGAGTCGACAGACTCATGGTTACGCACCTGCGCGCTAAGAGAGGTACTAGACCTGATTATGTTTTTAGCAGCTTACACAGCAACCCCACTCTCATTTTCCTACTCCCTGCTGACGAGAGGCAACTACCTCGAAACACGTGTCCAGGGATGGCACACGCCACGCATACTTGCACGCACTCTTGAGCATAGGTGTATCCGCCGACGCTGACCTTCGGGGACCATTTTCATTGGGGGAACACGACTGGTAGGTGTAGCAGTGTGCGACCAATCTGATGTAACTTTATATTCAGGCTCCCTTGAGCCGGTGGAGTCGACGGACTCATGGTTACGCACCTGCGCGCTAAGAGAGGTACTAGACCTGATTATGTTTTTAGCAGCTTACACAGCAACCCCACTCTCATTTTCCTACTCCCTGCTGACAAGAGGCAACTACCTCGAAACACGTGTCCAGGGATGGCACACGCCACGCATACTTGCACGCACTCTTGAGCATAGGTGTATCCGCCGACGCTGACCTTCAGGGACTATTTTAATTGGGGAAACACGACTGGTAGGTGTAGCAGTGTGCGACCAATCTGATGTAACTTTATATTCAGGCTCCCTTGAGCCGGTGGAGTCGACGGACTCATGGTTACGCACCTGCGCGCTAAGAGAGGTACTAGACCTGATTATGTTTTTAGCAGCTTACACAGCAACCCCACTCTCATTTTCCTACTCCCTGCTGACGAGAGGCAACTACCTCGAAACACGTGTCCAGGGATGGCACACGCCACGCATACTTGCACGCACTCTTGAGCATAGGTGTATCCGCCAACGCTGACCTTCAGGGACCATTTTCATTGGGGGAACACGACTGGTAGGTGTAGCAGTGTGCGACCAATCTGATGTAACTTTATATTCAGGCTCCCTTGAGCCGGTGGAGTCGACGGACTCATGGTTACGCACCTGCGCGCTAAGAGAGGTACTAGACCTGATTATGTTTTTAGCAGCTTACACAGCAACCCCACTCTCATTTTCCTACTCCCTGCTGACGAGAGGCAACTACCTCGAAACACGTGTCCAGGGATGGCACACGCCACGCATACTTGCACGCACTCTTGAGCATAGGTGTATCCGCCGACGCTGACCTTCAGGGACCATTTTCATTGGGGGAACACGACTGGTAGGTGTAGCAGTGTGCGACCAATCTGATGTAACTTTATATTCAGGCTCCCTTGAGCCGGTGGAGTCGACGGACTCATGGTTACGCACCTGCGCGCTAAGAGAGGTACTAGACCTGATTATGTTTTTAGCAGCTTACACAGCAACCCCACTCTCATTTTCCTACTCCCTGCTGACGAGAGGCAACTACCTCGAAACACGTGTCCAGGGATGGCACACGCCACGCATACTTGCACGCACTCTTGAGCATAGGTGTATCCGCTGACGCTGACCTTCAGGGACCATTTTCATTGGGGCTACACGACTGGTAGGTGTAGCAGTGTGCGACCAATCTGATGTAACTTTATATTCAGGCTCCCTTGAGCCGGGGGAGTCGACGGACTCATGGTTACGCACCTGCGCGATAAGAGAGGTACTAGACCTGATTATGTTTTTAGCAGCTTACACAGCAACCCCACTCTCATTTTCCTACTCCCTGCTGACGAGAGGCAACTACCTCGAAACACGTGTCCAGGGATGGCACACGCCACGCATACTTGCACGCACTCTTGAGCATAGGTGTATCCGCCGACGCTGACCTTCAGGGACCATTTTCATTGGGGGAACACGACTGGTAGGTGTAGCAGTGTGCGACCAATCTGATGTAACTTTATATTCAGGCTCCCTTGAGCCGGTGGAGTCGACGGACTCATAGTTACGCACCTGCGCCCTAAGAGAGGTACTAGACCTGATTATGTTTTTAGCAGCTTACACAGCAACCCCACTCTCATTTTCCTACTCCCTGCTGACGAGAGGCAACTACCTCGAAACACGTGTCCAGGGATGGCACACGCCACGCATACTTGCACGCACTCTTGAGCATAGGTGTATCCGCCGACGCTGACCTTCAGGGACTATTTTCATTGGGGAAACACGACTGGTAGGTGTAGCAGTGTGCGACCAATCTGATGTAACTTTATATTCAGGCTCCCTTGAGCCGGTGGAGTCGACGGACTCATGGTTACGCACCTGCGTGCTAAGAGAGGTACTAGACCTGATTATGTTTTTAGCAGCTTACACAGCAACCCCACTCTCATTTTCCTACTCCCTGCTGACGAGAGGCAACTACCTCGAAACACGTGTCCAGGGATGGCACACGCCACGCATACTTGCACGCACTCTTGAGCATAGGTGTATCCGCCGACGCTGACCTTCAGGGACCATTTTCATTGGGGGAACACGACTGGTAGGTGTAGCAGTGTGCGACCAATCTGATGTAACTTTATATTCAGGCTCCCTTGAGCCGGTGGAGTCGACGGACTCATGGTTACGCACCTGCGCGCTAAGAGAGGTACTAGACCTGATTATGTTTTTAGCAGCTTACACAGCAACCCCACTCTCATTTTCCTACTCCCTGCTGACGAGAGGCAACTACCTCGATACACGTGTCCAGGGATGGCACACGCCACGCATACTTGCACGCACTTTTGAGCATAGGTGTATCCGCTGACCTTCAGGGACCATTTTCATTGGGGCTACACGACTGGTAGGTGTAGCAGTGTGCGACCAATCTGATGTAACTTTATATTCAGGCTCCCTTGAGCCGGTGGAGTCGACGGACTCATGGTTACGCACCTGCGCCCTAAGAGAGGTACTAGACCTGATTATGTTTTTAGCAGCTTACACAGCAACCCCACTCTCATTTTCCTACTCCCTGCTGACGAGAGGCAACTACCTCGAAACACGTGTCCAGGGATGGCACACGCCACGCATACTTGCACGCACTCTTGAGCATAGGTGTATCCGCCGACGCTGACCTTCAGGGACTATTTTCATTGGGGAAACACGACTGGTAGGGGTAGCAGTGTGCGACCAATCTGATGTAACTTTATATTCAGGCTCCCTTGAGCCGGTGGAGTCGACGGACTCATGGTTACGCACCTGCGCGCTAAGAGAGGTACTAGACCTGATTATGTTTTTAGCAGCTTACACAGCAACCCCACTCTCATTTTCCTACTCCCTGCTGACGAGAGGCAACTACCTCGAAACACGTGTCCAGGGATGGCACACGCCACGCATACTTGCACGCACTCTTGAGCATAGGTGTATCCGCCGACGCTGACCTTCAGGGACTATTTTCATTGGGGAAACACGACTGGTAGGTGTAGCAGTGTGCGACCAATCTGGTGTAACTTTATATTCAGGCTCCCTTGAGCCGGTGGAGTCGACGGACTCATGGTTACGCACCTGCGCGCTAAGAGAGGTACTAGACCTGATTATGTTTTTAGCAGCTTACACAGCAACCCCACTCTCATTTTCCTACTCCCTGCTGACGAGAGGCAACTACCTCGAAACACGTGTCCAGGGATGGCACACGCCACGCATACTTGCACGCACTCTTGAGCATAGGTGTATCCGCCGACGCTGACCTTCAGGGACCATTTTCTTTGGGGGAACACGACTGGTAGGTGTAGCAGTGTGCGACCAATCTGATGTAACTTTATATTCAGGCTCCCTTGAGCCGGTGGAGTCGACGGACTCATGGTTACGCACCTGCGCGCTAAGAGAGGTACTAGACCTGATTATGTTTTTAGCAGCTTACACAGCAACCCCACTCTCATTTTCCTACTCCCTGCTGACGAGAGGCAACTACCTCGAAACACGTGTCCAGGGATGGCACACGCCACGCATACTTGCACGCACTCTTGAGCATAGGTGTATCCGCCGACGCTGACCTTCAGGGACCATTTTCATTGGGGGAACACGACTGGTAGGTGTAGCAGTGTGCGACCAATCTGATGTAACTTTATATTCAGGCTCCCTTGAGCCGGTGGAGTCGACGGACTCATGGTTATGCACCTGCGCGCTAAGAGAGGTACTAGACCTGATTATGTTTTAAGCAGCTTACACAGCAACCCCACTCTCATTTTCCTACTCCCTGCTGACGAGAGGCAACTACCTCGAAACACGTGTCCAGGGATGGCACACGCCACGCATACTTGCACGCACTCTTGAGCATAGGTGTAGCCGCTGACGCTGACCTTCAGGGACCATTTTCATTGGGGCTACACGACTGGTAGGTGTAGCAGTGTGCGACCAATCTGATGTAACTTTATATTCAGGCTCCCTTGAGCCGGGGGAGTCGACGGACTCATGGTTACGCACCTGCACGCTAAGAGAGGTACTAGACCGGATTATGTTTTTAGCAGCTTACACAGCAACCCCACTCTCATTTTCCTACTCCCTGCTGACGAGAGGCAACTACCTCGAAACACGTGTCCAGGGATGGCACACGCCACGCATACTTGCACGCACTCTTGAGCATAGGTGTATCCGCCGACGCTGACCTTCAGGGACCATTTTCATTGGGGGAACACGACTGGTAGGTGTAGCAGTGTGCGACCAATCTGATGTAACTTTATATTCAGGCTCCCTTGAGCCGGTGGAGTCGACAGACTCATGGTTACGCACCTGCGCGCTAAGAGAGGTACTAGACCTGATTATGTTTTTAGCAGCTTACACAGCAACCCCACTCTCATTTTCCTACTCCCTGCTGACGAGAGGCAACTACCTCGAAACACGTGTCCAGGGATGGCACACGCCACGCATACTTGCACGCACTCTTGAGCATAGGTGTATCCGCCGACGCTGACCTTCAGGGACCATTTTCATTGGGGGAACACGACTGGTAGGTGTAGCAGTGTGCGACCAATCTGATGTAACTTTATATTCAGGCTCCCTTGAGCCGGTGGAGTCGACGGACTGATGGTTACGCACCTGCGCGCTAAGAGAGGTACTAGACCTGATTATGTTTTTAGCGGCTTACACAGCAACCCCACTCTCATTTTCCTACTCCCTGCTGACGAGAGGCAACTACCTCGAAACACGTGTCCAGGGATGACACACGCCACGCATACTTGCACGCACTCTTGAGCATAGGTGTATCCGCCGACGCTGACCTTCAGGGACTATTTTCATTGGGGAAACACGACTGGTAGGTGTAGCAGTGTGCGACCAATCTGATGTAACTTTATATTCAGGCTCCCTTGAGCCGGTGGAGTCGACGGACTCATGGTTACGCACCTGCGCGCTAAGAGAGGTACTAGACCTGATTATGTTTTTAGCAGCTTACACAGCAACCCCACTCTCATTTTCCTACTCCCTGCTGACGAGAGGCAACTACCTCGAAACACGTGTCCAGGGATGGCACACGCCACGCATACTTGCACGCACTCTTGAGCATAGGTGTATCCGCCGACGCTGACCTTCAGGGACTATTTTCATTGGGGAAACACGACTGGTAGGTGTAGCAGTGTGCGACCAATCTGATGTAACTTTATATTCAGGCTCCCTTGAGCCGGTGGAGTCGACGGACTCATGGTTACGCACCTGCGCGCTAAGAGAGGTACTAGACCTGATTATGTTTTTAGCAGCTTACACAGCAACCCCACTCTCATTTTCCTACTCCCTGCTGACGAGAGGCAACTACCTCGAAACACGTGTCCAGGGATGGCACACGCCACGCATACTTGCACGCACTCTTGAGCATAGGTGTATCCGCCGACGCTGACCTTCAGGGACTATTTTCATTGGGGAAACACGACTGGTAGGTGTAGCAGTGTGCGACCAATCTGATGTAACTTTATATTCAGGCTCCCTTGAGCCGGTGGAGTCGACGGACTCATGGTTACGCACCTGCGCGCTAAGAGAGGTACTAGACCTGATTATGTTTTTAGCAGCTTACACAGCAACCCCACTCTCATTTTCCTACTCCCTGCTGACGAGAGGCAACTACCTCGAAATACGTGTCCAGGGATGGCACACGCCACGCATACTTGCACGCACTCTTGAGCATAGGTGTATCCGCCGACGCTGACCTTCAGGGACTATTTTCATTGGGGAAACACGACTGGTAGGTGTAGCAGTGTGCGACCAATCTGATGTAACTTTATATTCAGGCTCCCTTGAGCCGGTGGAGTCGACGGACTCATGGTTACGCACCTGCGCGCTAAGAGAGGTACTAGACCTGATTATGTTTTTAGCAGCTTACACAGCAACCCCACTCTCATTTTCCTACTCCCTGCTGACGAGAGGCAACTACCTCGAAACACGTGTCCAGGGATGGCACACGCCACGCATACTTGCACGCACTCTTGAGCATAGGTGTATCCGCCGACGTTGACCTTCAGGGACCATTTTCATTGGGGGAACACGACTGGTAGGTGTAGCAGTGTGCGACCAATCTGATGTAACTTTATATTCAGGCTCCCTTGAGCCGGTGGAGTCGACGGACTCATGGTTACGCACCTGCGCGCTAAGAGAGGTACTAGACCTGATTATGTTTTTAGCAGCTTACACAGCAACCCCACTCTCATTTTCCTACTTCCTGCTGACGAGAGGCAACTACCTCGAAACACGTGTCCAGGGATGGCACACGCCACGCATACTTGCACGCACTCTTGAGCATAGGTGTATCCGCCGACGCTGACCTTCAGGGACCATTTTCATTGGGGGAACACGACTGGTAGGTGTAGCAGTGTGCGACCAATCTGATGTAACTTTATATTCAGGCTCCCTTGAGCCGGTGGAGTCGACGGACTCATGGTTACGCACCTGCGCGCTAAGAGAGGTACTAGACCTGATCATGTTTTTAGCAGCTTACACAGCAACCCCACTCTCATTTTCCTACTCCCTGCTGACGAGAGGCAACTACCTCGAAACACGTGTCCAGGGATGCCACACGCCACGCATACTTGCACGCACTCTTGAGCATAGGTGTATCCGCTGACGCTGACCTTCAGGGACCATTTTCATTGGGGGAACACGACTGGTAGGTGTAGCAGTGTGCGACCAATCTGATGTAACTTTATATTCAGGCTCCCTTGAGCCGGTGGAGTCGACGGACTCATGGTTACGCACCTGCGCGCTAAGAGATGTACTAGACCTGATTATGTTTTTAGCAGCTTACACAGCAACCCCACTCTCATTTTCCTACTCCCTGCTGACGAGAGGCAACTACCTCGAAACACGTGTCCAGGGATGGCACACGCCACGCATACTTGCACGCACTCTTGAGCATAGGTGTATCCGCCGACGCTGACCTTCAGGGACCATTTTCATTGGGGGAACACGACTGGTAGGTGTAGCAGTGTGCGACCAATCTGATGTAACTTTATATTCAGGCTCCCTTGAGCCGGTGGAGTCGACAGACTCATGGTTACGCACCTGCGCGCTAAGAGAGGTACTAGACCTGATTATGTTTTTAGCAGCTTACACAGCAACCCCACTCTCATTTTCCTACTCCCTGCTGACGAGAGGCAACTACCTCGAAACACGTGTCCAGGGATGGCACACGCCACGCATACTTGCACGCACTCTTGAGCATAGGTGTATCCGCCGACGCTGACCTTCAGGGACCATTTTCATTGGGGAAACACGACTGGTAGGTGTAGCAGTGTGCGACCAATCTGATGTAACTTTATATTCAGGCTCCCTTGAGCCGGTGGAGTCGACGGACTCATGGTTACGCACCTGCGCGCTAAGAGAGGTACTAGACCTGATTATGCTTTTAGCAGCTTACACAGCAACCCCACTCTCATTTTCCTACTCCCTGCTGACGAGAGGCAACTACCTCGAAACACGTGTCCAGGGATGGCACACGCCACGCATACTTGCACGCACTCTTGAGCATAGGTGTATCCGCCGACGCTGACCTTCAGGGACCATTTTCATTGGGGGAACACGACTGGTAGGTGTAGCAGTGTGCGACCAATCTGATGTAACTTTATATTCAGGCTCCCTTGAGCCGGTGGAGTCGACAGACTCATGGTTACGCACCTGCGCGCTAAGAGAGGTACTAGACCTGATTATGTTTTTAGCAGCTTACACAGCAACCCCACTCTCATTTTGCTACTCCCTGCTGAAGAGAGGCAACTACCTCGAAACACGTGTCCAGGGATGGCACACGCCACGCATACTTGCACGCACTCTTGAGCATAGGTGTATCCGCCGACGCTGACCTTCGGGGACCATTTTCATTGGGGGAACACGACTGGTAGGTGTAGCAGTGTGCGACCAATCTGATGTAACTTTATATTCAGGCTCCCTTGAGCCGGTGGAGTCGACGGACTCATGGTTACGCACCTGCGCGCTAAGAGAGGTACTAGACCTGATTATGTTTTTAGCAGCTTACACAGCAACCCCACTCTCATTTTCCTACTCCCTGCTGACGAGAGGCAACTACCTCGAAACACGTGTCCAGGGATGGCACACGCCACGCATACTTGCACGCACTCTTGAGCATAGGTGTATCCGCCGACGCTGACCTTCAGGGACTATTTTCATTGGGGAAACACGACTGGTAGGTGTAGCAGTGTGCGACCAATCTGATGTAACTTTATATTCAGGCTCCCTTGAGCCGGTGGAGTCGACGGACTCATGGTTACGCACCTGCGCGCTAAGAGAGGTACTAGACCTGATTATGTTTTTAGCAGCTTACACAGCAACCCCACTCTCATTTTTCTACTCCCTGCTGACGAGAGGCAACTACCTCGAAACACGTGTCCAGGGATGGCACACGCCACGCATACTTGCACGCACTCTTGAGCATAGGTGTATCCGCCGACGCTGACCTTCAGGGACCATTTTCATTGGGGAAACACGACTGGTAGGTGTAGCAGTGTGCGACCAATCTGATGTAACTTTATATTCAGGCTCCCTTGAGCCGGTGGAGTCGACGGACTGATGGTTACGCACCTGCGCGCTAAGAGAGGTACTAGACCTGATTATGTTTTTAGCAGCTTACACAGCAACCCCACTCTCATTTTCCTACTCCCTGCTGACGAGAGGCAACTACCTCGAAACACGTGTCCAGGGATGGCACACGCCACGCATACTTGCACGCACTCTTGAGCATAGGTGTATCCGCCGACGCTGACCTTCAGGGACTATTTTCATTGGGGAAACACGACTGGTAGGTGTAGCAGTGTGCGACCAATCTGATGTAACTTTATATTCAGGCTCCCTTGAGCCGGTGGAGTCGACGGACTCATGGTTACGCACCTGCGCGCTAAGAGAGGTACTAGACCTGAATATGTTTTTAGCAGCTTACACAGCAACCCCACTCTCATTTTCCTACTCCCTGCTGACGAGAGGCAACTACCTCGAAACACGTGTCCAGGGATGGCACACGCCACACATACTTGCACGCACTCTTGAGCATAGGTGTATCCGCCGACGCTGACCTTCAGGGACTATTTTCATTGGGGAAACACGACTGGTAGGTGTAGCAGTGTGCGACCAATCTGATGTAACTTTATATTCAGGCTCCCTTGAGCCGGTGGAGTCGACGGACTCATGGTTACGCACCTGCGCGCTAAGAGAGGTACTAGACCTGATTATGTTTTTAGCAGCTTACACAGCAACCCCACTCTCATTTTCCTACTCCCTGCTGACGAGAGGCAACTACCTCGAAACACGTGTCCAGGGATGGCACACGCCACGCATACTTGCACGTACTCTTGAGCATAGGTGTATCCGCCGACGTTGACCTTCAGGGACCATTTTCATTGGGGGAACACGACTGGTAGGTGTAGCAGTGTGCGACCAATCTGATGTAACTTTATATTCAGGCTCCCTTGAGCCGGTGGAGTCGACGGACTCATGGTTACGCACCTGCGCGCTAAGAGAGGTACTAGACCTGATTATGTTTTTAGCAGCTTACACAGCAACCCCACTCTCATTTTCCTACTCCCTGCTGACGAGAGGCAACTACCTCGAAACACGTGTCCAGGGATGGCACACGCCACACATACTTGCACGCACTCTTGAGCATAGGTGTATCCGCCGACGCTGACCTTCAGGGACCATTTTCATTGGGGGAACACGACTGGTAGGTGTAGCAGTGTGCGACCAATCTGATGTAACTTTATATTCAGGCTCCCTTGAGCCGGTGGAGTCGACGGACTCATGGTTACGCACCTGCGCGCTAAGAGAGGTACTAGACCTGATTATGTTTTTAGCAGCTTACACAGCAACCCCACTCTCATTTTCCTACTCCCTGCTGACGAGAGGCAACTACCTCGAAACACGTGTCCAGGGATGCCACACGCCACGCATACTTGCACGCACTCTTGAGCATAGGTGTATCCGCTGACGCTGACCTTCAGGGACCATTTTCATTGGGGGAACACGACTGGTAGGTGTAGCAGTGTGCGACCAATCTGATGTAACTTTATATTCAGGCTCCCTTGAGCCGGTGGAGTCGACGGACTCATGGTTACGCACCTGCGCGCTAAGAGATGTACTAGACCTGATTATGTTTTTAGCAGCTTACACAGCAACCCCACTCTCATTTTCCTACTCCCTGCTGACGAGAGGCAACTACCTCGAAACACGTGTCCAGGGATGGCACACGCCACGCATACTTGCACGCACTCTTGAGCATAGGTGTATCCGCCGACGCTGACCTTCAGGGACCATTTTCATTGGGGGAACACGACTGGTAGGTGTAGCAGTGTGCGACCAATCTGATGTAACTTTATATTCAGGCTCCCTTGAGCCGGTGGAGTCGACAGACTCATGGTTACGCACCTGCGCGCTAAGAGAGGTACTAGACCTGATTATGTTTTTAGCAGCTTACACAGCAACCCCACTCTCATTTTCCTACTCCCTGCTGACGAGAGGCAACTACCTCGAAACACGTGTCCAGGGATGGCACACGCCACGCATACTTGCACGCACTCTTGAGCATAGGTGTATCCGCCGACGCTGACCTTCAGGGACCATTTTCATTGGGGAAACACGACTGGTAGGTGTAGCAGTGTGCGACCAATCTGATGTAACTTTATATTCAGGCTCCCTTGAGCCGGTGGAGTCGACGGACTCATGGTTACGCACCTGCGCGCTAAGAGAGGTACTAGACCTGATTATGCTTTTAGCAGCTTACACAGCAACCCCACTCTCATTTTCCTACTCCCTGCTGACGAGAGGCAACTACCTCGAAACACGTGTCCAGGGATGGCACACGCCACGCATACTTGCACGCACTCTTGAGCATAGGTGTATCCGCCGACGCTGACCTTCAGGGACCATTTTCATTGGGGGAACACGACTGGTAGGTGTAGCAGTGTGCGACCAATCTGATGTAACTTTATATTCAGGCTCCCTTGAGCCGGTGGAGTCGACAGACTCATGGTTACGCACCTGCGCGCTAAGAGAGGTACTAGACCTGATTATGTTTTTAGCAGCTTACACAGCAACCCCACTCTCATTTTGCTACTCCCTGCTGACGAGAGGCAACTACCTCGAAACACGTGTCCAGGGATGGCACACGCCACGCATACTTGCACGCACTCTTGAGCATAGGTGTATCCGCCGACGCTGACCTTCGGGGACCATTTTCATTGGGGGAACACGACTGGTAGGTGTAGCAGTGTGCGACCAATCTGATGTAACTTTATATTCAGGCTCCCTTGAGCCGGTGGAGTCGACGGACTCATGGTTACGCACCTGCGCGCTAAGAGAGGTACTAGACCTGATTATGTTTTTAGCAGCTTACACAGCAACCCCACTCTCATTTTCCTACTCCCTGCTGACGAGAGGCAACTACCTCGAAACACGTGTCCAGGGATGGCACACGCCACGCATACTTGCACGCACTCTTGAGCATAGGTGTATCCGCCGACGCTGACCTTCAGGGACTATTTTCATTGGGGAAACACGACTGGTAGGTGTAGCAGTGTGTGACCAATCTGATGTAACTTTATATTCAGGCTCCCTTGAGCCGGTGGAGTCGACGGACTCATGGTTACGCACCTGCGCGCTAAGAGAGGTACTAGACCTGATTATGTTTTTAGCAGCTTACACAGCAAACCCACTCTCATTTTCCTACTCCCTGCTGACGAGAGGCAACTACCTCGAAACACGTGTCCAGGGATGGCACACGCCACGCATACTTGCACGCACTCTTGAGCATAGGTGTATCCGCCGACGCTGACCTTCAGGGACCATTTTCATTGGGGGAACACGACTGGTAGGTGTAGCAGTGTGCGACCAATCTGATGTAACTTTATATTCAGGCTCCCTTGAGCCGGTGGAGTCGACGGACTCATGGTTACGCACCTGCGCGCTAAGAGAGGTACTAGACCTGATTATGTTTTTAGCAGCTTACTCAGCAACCCCACTCTCATTTTCCTACTCCCTGCTGACGAGAGGCAACTACCTCGAAACACGTGTCCAGGGATGGCACACGCCACGCATACTTGCACGCACTCTTGAGCATAGGTGTATCCGCTGACGCTGACCTTCAGGGACCATTTTCATTGGGGCTACACGACTGGTAGGTGTAGCAGTGTGCGACCAATCTGATGTAACTTTATATTCAGGCTCCCTTGAGCCGGGGGAGTCGACACACTCATGGTTACGCACCTGCGCGCTAAGAGAGGTACTAGACCTGATTATGTTTTTAGCAGCTTACACAGCAACCCCACTCTCATTTTCCTACTCCCTGCTGACGAGAGGCAACTACCTCGAAACACGTGTCCAGGGATGGCACACGCCACGCATACTTGCACGCACTCTTGAGCATAGGTGTATCCGCCGACGCTGACCTTCAGGGACCATTTTCATTGGGGGAACACGACTGGTAGGTGTAGCAGTGTGCGACCAATCTGATGTAACTTTATATTCAGGCTCCCTTGAGCCGGTGGAGTCGACGGACTCATGGTTACGCACCTGCGCCCTAAGAGAGGTACTAGACCTGATTATGTTTTTAGCAGCTTACACAGCAACCCCACTCTCATTTTCCTACTCCCTGCTGACGAGAGGCAACTACCTCGAAACACATGTCCAGGGATGGCACACGCCACGCATACTTGCACGCACTCTTGAGCATAGGTGTATCCGCCGACGCTGACCTTCAGGGACTATTTTCATTGGGGAAACACGACTGGTAGGTGTAGCAGTGTGCGACCAATCTGATGTAACTTTATATTCAGGCTCCCTTGAGCCGGTGGAGTCGACGGACTCATGGTTACGCACCTGCGTGCTAAGAGAGGTACTAGACCTGATTATGTTTTTAGCAGCTTACACAGCAACCCCACTCTCATTTTCCTACTCCCTGCTGACGAGAGGCAACTACCTCGAAACACGTGTCCAGGGATGGCACACGCCACGCATACTTGCACGCACTCTTGAGCATAGGTGTATCCGCCGACGCTGACCTTCAGGGACCATTTTCATTGGGGGAACACGACTGGTAGGTGTAGCAGTGTGCGACCAATCTGATGTAACTTTATATTCAGGCTCCCTTGAGCCGGTGGAGTCGACGGACTCATGGTTACGCACCTGCGCGCTAAGAGAGGTACTAGACCTGATTATGTTTTTAGCAGCTTACACAGCAACCCCACTCTCATTTTCCTACTCCCTGCTGATGAGAGGCAACTACCTCGAAACACGTTTCCAGGGATGGCACACGCCACGCATACTTGCACGCACTTTTGAGCATAGGTGTATCCGCCGACGCTGACCTTCAGGGACCATTTTCATTGGGGGAACACGACTGGTAGGTGTAGCAGTGTGCGACCAATCTGATGTAACTTTATATTCAGGCTCCCTTGAGCCGGTGGAGTCGACGGACTCATGGTTACGCACCTGCGCGCTAAGAGAGGTACTAGACCTGATTATGTTTTTAGCAGCTTACACAGCAACCCCACTCTCATTTTCCTACTCCCTGCTGACGAGAGGCAACTACCTCGAAACACGTGTCCAGGGATGGCACACGCCACGCATACTTGCACGCACTCTTGAGCATAGGTGTATCCGCCGACGCTGACCTTCAGGGACCATTTTCATTGGGGGAACACGACTGGTAGGTGTAGCAGTGTGCGACCAATCTGATGTAACTTTATATTCAGGCTCCCTTGAGCCGGTGGAGTCGACGGACTCATGGTTACGCACCTGCGCGCTAAGAGAGGTACTAGACCTGATTATGTTTTTAGCAGCTGACACAGCAACCCCACTCTCATTTTCCTACTCCCTGCTGACGAGAGGCAGCTACCTCGAAACACGTGTCCAGGGATGGCACACGCCACGCATACTTGCACGCACTCTTGAGCATAGGTTTATCCGCCGACGCTGACCTTCAGGGACCATTTTCATTGGGGGAACACGACTGGTAGGTGTAGCAGTGTGCGACCAATCTGATGTAACTTTATATTCAGGCTCCCTTGAGCCGGTGGAGTCGACGGACTCATGGTTACGCACCTGCGCGCTAAGAGAGGTACTAGACCTGATTATGTTTTTAGCAGCTTACACAGCAACCCCACTCTCATTTTCCTACTCCCTGCTGACGAGAGGCAACTACCTCGAAACACGTGTCTAGGGATGGCACACGCCACGCATACTTGCACGCACTCTTGAGCATAGGTGTATCCGCCGACGCTGACCTTCAGGGACCATTTTCATTGGGGGAACACGACTGGTAGGTGTAGCAGTGTGCGACCAATCTGATGTAACTTTATATTCAGGCTCCCTTGAGCCGGTGGAGTCGACAGACTCATGGTTACGCACCTGCGCGCTAAGAGAGGTACTAGACCTGATTATGTTTTTAGCAGCTTACACAGCAACCCCACTCTCATTTTCCTACTCCCTGCTGACGAGAGGCAACTACCTCGAAACACGTGTCGAGGGATGGCACACGCCACGCATACTTGCACGCACTCTTGAGCATAGGTGTATCCGCCGACGCTGACCTTCAGGGACCATTTTCATTGGGGGACCACGACTGGTAGGTGTAGCAGTGTGCGACCAATCTGATGTAACTTTATATTCAGGCTCCCTTGAGCCGGTGGAGTCGACGGACTCATGGTTACGCACCTGCGCGCTAAGAGAGGTACTAGACCTGATTATGTTTTTAGCAGCTTACACAGCAACCCCACTCTCATTTTCCTACTCCCTGCTGATGAGAGGCAACTACCTCGAAACACGTGTCCAGGGATGGCACACGCCACGCATACTTGCACGCACTCTTGAGCATAGGTGTATCCGCCGACGCTGACCTTCAGGGACGATTTTCATTGGGGGAACACGACTGGTAGGTGTAGCAGTGTGCGACCAATCTGATGTAACTTTATATTCAGGCTCCCTTGAGCCGGTGGAGTCGACGGACTCATGGTTACGCACCTGCGCGCTAAGAGAGGTACTAGACCTGATTATGTTTTTAGCAGCTTACACAGCAACCCCACTCTCATTTTCCTACTCCCTGCTGACGAGAGGCAACTACCTCGAAACACGTTCCAGGGATGGCACACGCCACGCATACTTGCACGCACTCTTGAGCATAGGTGTATCCGCCGACGCTGACCTTCAGGGACCATTTTCATTGGGGGAACACGACTGGTAGGTGTAGCAGTGTGCGACCAATCTGATGTAACTTTATATTCAGGCTCCCTTGAGCCGGTGGAGTCGACGGACTCATGGTTACGCACCTGCGCGCTAAGAGAGGTACTAGACCTGATTATGTTTTTAGCAGCTTACACAGCAACCCCACTCTCATTTTCCTACTCCCTGCTGACGAGAGGCAACTACCTCGAAACACGTGTCCAGGGATGGCACACGCCACGCATACTTGCACGCACTCTTGAGCATAGGTGTATCTGCTGACCTTCAGGGACCATTTTCATTGGGGCTACACGACTGGTAGGTGTAGCAGTGTGCGACCAATCTGATGTAACTTTATATTCAGGCTCCCTTGAGCCGGTGGAGTCGACGGACTCATGGTTACGACCCTGCGCGCTAAGAGAGGTACTAGACCTGATTATGTTTTTAGCAGCTTACACAGCAACCCCACTCTCATTTTCCTACTCCCTGCTGACGAGAGGCAACTACCTCGAAACACGTGTCCAGGGATGGCACACGCCACGCATACTTGCACGCACTCTTGAGCATAGGTGTATCCGCCGACGCTGACCTTCAGGGACCATTTTCATTGGGGGAACACGACTGGTAGGTGTAGCAGTGTGCGACCAATCTGATGTAACTTTATATTCAGGCTCCCTTGAGCCGGTGGAGTCGACGGACTCATGGTTACGCACCTGCGCCCTAAGAGAGGTACTAGACCTGATTATGTTTTTAGCAGCTTACACAGCAACCCCACTCTCATTTTCCTACTCCCTGCTGACGAGAGGCAACTACCTCGAAACACGTGTCCAGGGATTGCACACGCCACGCATACTTGCACGCACTCTTGAGCATAGGTGTATCCGCCGACGCTGACCTTCAGGGACTATTTTCGTTGGGGAAACACGACTGGTAGGTGTAGCAGTGTGCGACCAATCTGATGTAACTTTATATTCAGGCTCCCTTGAGCCGGTGGAGTCGACGGACTCATGGTTACGCACCTGCGCGCTAAGAGAGGTACTAGACCTGATTATGTTTTTAGCAGCTTACACAGCAACCCCACTCTCATTTTCCTACTCCCTGCTGACGAGAGGCAACTACCTCGAAACACGTGTCCAGGGATGGCACACGCCACGCATACTTGCACGCACTCTTGAGCATAGGTGTATCCGCCGACGCTGACCTTCAGGGACCATTTTCATTGGGGGAACACGACTGGTAGGTGTAGCAGTGTGCGACCAATCTGATGTAACTTTATATTCAGGCTCCCTTGAGCCGGTGGAGTCGACGGACTCATGGTTACGCACCTGCGCGCTAAGAGAGGTACTAGACCTGATTATGTTTTTAGCAGCTTACACAGCAACCCCACTCTCATTTTCCTACTCCCTGCTGACGAGAGGCAACTACCTCGAAACACGTGTCCAGGGATGGCACACGCCACGCATACTTGCACGCACTCTTGAGCATAGGTGTATCTGCTGACGCTGACCTTCAGGGACCATTTTCATTGGGGGAACACGACTGGTAGGTGTAGCAGTGTGCGACCAATCTGATGTAACTTTATATTCAGGCTCCCTTGAGCCGGTGGAGTCGACGGACTCATGGTTACGCACCTGCGCGCTAAGAGAGGTACTAGACCTGATTATGTTTTTAGCAGCTTACACAGCAACCCCACTCTCATTTTCCTACTCCCTGTGAGAAGTTGGCCTGATGTATGATGTCACTAGTTATAGTGTACACCTTATATCAGCCCAAATACCCTTATGGTGATTGGTTGTAAAGTCTACCTTATAGACCAGCTATCCTAGTGGGTGAGTAGACAAAATATCGGAAATGTAATATCGATATACAGAAATATCGAAGTCAAAATATCGATGGAACAATATATCTCTGTCAACAATATCGATGTAAAAAATGTCGAGATTGTGATGTGTAGTAAAATATCGAGGTATAGTATATCGAAAGACATAATATCGTGTAGTAAAAATATCGAAAAAGTATAGTATTAAGTCACTTTGTGATTTGTAAAAAATTATTGTTTAGAAGTGTCAGCAAATGTTTATTTAAGTGTATTAAAAATAACAATTTTCTTTCTATTAATATAATTTTTTAAATTTTGATATATAATTTTAGGAGCGGGATGTTGGGTTTATAGGGGATAAGGGTGGGGAGTGTTTTAAAAAAATATATTTGAAATAAAATATTTTAATACATTTTTGTAGAATTTAAATTTAAATTTTGAACAAAATTCAATTATTTAAAATTTAATTGTGAAAAAAAAAATTTTTAGTGGGATGTTGTGTATATAGGGGTTAAGGGTGGGGAGTATTTTGGAAATAAATATTATATTTAATATTTTAGGATATAATTATTTAACTATTATTAATATAATTTTTTAAATTTGGATATATAATTTTAGGAGCGGGATGTTGGGTTTATAGGGGATAAGGGTGGGGAGTGTTTTAAAAATATATATTAGAAATAAAATATTTTAATAAATATTTGTATAATTTGAATTTAAATTTTGAACAAAATAGTAATATTTAAATTTTAATAATGAAAAAAAATATTGTTAGTGGGATGTTGTGTATATAGGGGTTAAGGGTGGGGAGTGTTTTGGAAATAAATATTAAATTTAATATTTTAGGATATAAATTTAGAAATATTATATTTAAAAAAAAATAAAAAAATTCAAATGTGTTTTTAAATTTTAAATGTGAAAATTGTAATAATAAAATAAATGTAATCAGTGGGATTTTGGGGTTATAGGGGATAAGGGTGGGGAGTGTATTAGATATATATTTAATATTTAATATTTAATTAAAAAAAAAAATTTCAAATTTGGTATGAAAATTTAAAATTAAAAATTTTAGTAATAAAATTTAATAATTTATGATATAAATTTTGAAATATTATATTTAGAAATAAAAACATTTCAAATTAGTTTTAAAATTTTACATGTGAAAATTGTAATAAGAAAATAAATGTAATACGTGGGATTTTGGGGTTAAAGGGGATAAGGCTGGGGAGTGTTTTAGATATATATTTATTATTTAATATTGAATTCAAAAAAATTTACATTTAAAATTTTGTATTAAAATTTACAATTAAACATTTTACTAATAAAATACATTTAATAAGTGGGATTTTGGGGTTATAGGGGATAAGGGTGGGGAGTGTTTTTGAGAAATATTTAATATTTTATAAAAAAAAAATAGAAATTTAATTTTTGAGTTTAAAAATTAAAATTAAATAAATTACTAATACAATAAATTTCATAAGTGGGAATTGGGGGTTATAGGGGATAAGGGTGGGGAGTGCATTCAAAATATATGTAATATTTTATTTTTGAAAAATATAATGCAAAGTTCTAATTTCTTAATAAAAGTAAATTTTAATATTTTTAATAATAAAAAAAATTTCATAAGTGGTATTTTGGGGTTATAGGGGATAAGGGTGGGGAGTGTTTTATAAATATATCAAAATTTTATTATTCATAAAAAATTATTTCCATTTAGAAATGTTATTTTAATTAACATTTAACAATTTTAAGAAGATAATTCATTTAATAAGAGTGATGTAGGATTTATAGGGGATAAGGGTGGGTAGTGTTTACAAATTAGTAATTGTTTGAAAAAATCTAACATATATAGTAATCCTAATTCAATATAGATTGGAGTGGGAATAGTAAATTATTTATGGTCACTGTCCAGCACCTACTGTAATTTTTTATAGACTGGAGTGGGAATAGTAAATTATTTATGGTCACTGTCCAGCACCTACTCAAATGTATTATAGACTGGAGTGGGAATAGTAAATTATTTATGGTCAGTGTCCAGCACCTACTCTAATTTATTATAGACTGGAGTGGGAATAGTAAATTAGTTATGGTCAGTGTCCAGCACATACTCTAATTTATTGTAGACTGGAGTGGGAATAGTAAATTTTTTATGGTTAGTGTCCAGCACCTACTCTAATTTATTATAGACTGGAGTGGGAATAGTAAATTAATTATGGTCAGTGTCCAGCACATACTCTAATTTATTATAGACTGGAGTGGGAATAGTAAATTAGTTATGGTCAGTGTACAGCACCTACTCTAATTTATTATAGACTGGAGTGGGAATAGTAAATTAGTTATGGTTAGTGTCCAGCACCTACTCTAATTTATTATAGACTGGAGTGGGAATAGTAAATTATTTATGGTCACTGTCCAGCACCTACTGTAATTTTTTATAGACTGGAGTGGGAATAGTAAATTATTTATGGTCACTGTCCAGCACCTACTCTAATTTATTATAGACTGGAGTGGGAATAGTAAATTATTTATGGTCACTGTCCAGCACCTACTGTAATTTTTTATAGACTGGAGTGGGAATAGTAAATTATTTATGGTCACTGTCCAGCACCTACTCTAATTTATTATAGACTGGAGTGGGAATAGTAAATTATTTATGGTCACTGTCCAGCACCTACTGTAATTTTTTATAGACTGGAGTGGGAATAGTAAATTATTTATGGTCACTGTCCAGCACCTACTCTAATTTATTATAGACTGGAGTGGGAATAGTAAATTAGTTATGGTCAGTGTCCAGCACCTACTCTAATTTATTATAGACTGGAGTGGGAATAGTAAATTATTTATGGTCACTGTCCAGCACCTACTCTAATTTTTTATAGACTGGAGTGGGAATAGTAAATTATTTATGGTCAGTGTCCAGCACATACTCTAATTTATTATAGACTGGAGTGGGAATAGTAAATTTTTTATGGTTAGTGTCCAGCACCTACTCTATTTTATTATAGACTGGAGTGGGAATAGTAAATTATTGATGGTCACTGTCCAGCACCTACTCTAATTTTTTATAGACTGGAGTGGGAATAGTAAATTATTTATGGTCAGTGTCCAGCACCTACTCTAATTTATTATAGACTGGAGTGGGAATAGTAAATTATTTATGGTTAGTGTCCAGCACCTACTCTAATTTATTATAGACTGGAGTGGGAATAGTAAATTATTTATGGTCACTGTCCAGCACCTACTCTAATTTTTTATATACTGGAGTGGGAATAGTAAATTATTTATGGTTAGTGTCCAGCACCTACTCTAATTTATTATAGACTGGAGTGGGAATAGTAAATTATTTATGGTCAGTGTCAAGCATCTACTTTTATTTATTATAGAGTGGAGTGGGAATAGTAAATTGTTTATGGTCAGTGTCCAGCAACTACTCTAATCTGTCTGGTATTTAATTTAATTAAATTACATTGATATAGTAGTTATAAAAATATATTTAAGTGAATATTATTTGTATTGTATGTTTATATATTGGATTTGTAGTAATTAATTCTATATTTATAGTTTAGGATAATATATACATGTAACCTTTTAATTTGATATGTTTGGAATATTTAATATTATTATTAGGAAAAATATATGAATATTTTGTATTGGAATAATGGGTAATGGCATTCTGTAATTTTATAATATTGATTGATTTGTAATTTTTTATAAAATAATTATTCTATATGTTAAATATTCATAATAGAAGATTAATATTAATAATCAGAGAAACACAATTCATAAGACAAGAACATGGTTTTTATTGTAGTTTTTTAAATTTGTTATTGTTTATTCATTTGAGTAAGATCATTCAGAAATAGTATTATTTACATTGTAATTACATTCAAACATATTGAATATAGGTCAGAACAAATTTTATGTACATTAAGTATATTTTCAAACATTTTTAAGTAAATTATAAAGATTATTAATAATGTTGTACAATGTAGTGTTTTAAATTAAAATTAACATAGCAATAGGTTTTGTAAATCTTTATACAAAACTTTTAACAAATATTTTCATATATAAACATTTTAATATTTGTAGTACAAACATGTTATACCTTTTTTATTAATATTAATATGTAAAATATTAATATTAATTATTTTTACAATGTTTTCGAAACAAACATCTTTTTAACATAAATAAAATTTTAGCATTTATGCAAAAAAAAATTTAACAATTTTTCATACATTGTTCTGTAGTATTATCTTTTTAGAAATTATAATAATAAATATTTTAAATTTTAAAATATTTATTAATATAATTTTACAAATTAGGAACATTTGTTGACAATTTGTAGGTAAATTAAAAAAATAGGTATATTTTTACTAAATAATATAAAATATTTGTGTGTGAATTTACTGTTTTACCTGATTTATTTAGGGCTTTTTAGTATAGTTAAATGTTTTATTATGTTTTGGACACTCTATTTTGTAACCGGGTAATGTTGTTTTGGGTCATTTGGTTTGAAGGGAAGCTCGCGGTTGGGAGTTACTTCGCGTCGTGAAAGGTAAGGTTTGTTTTATGTGTTTTAGATGGTTTTAAATTTACTTTTGAGCCTAGTTAGATAATGTTTAGTGTAGCTGTACATATATTAGTTATATTTGGAAATGTTATGTGTTAGAGTTGCGTGTTGTGTTTTTACGTGTTTTTAACGATGTGTAGGCATGTTTCGAAAGTTAGGTTTAAGGTGTTTAATGTATATTTAGAAGTGTTTTAAATCTAGTATTATTGTTAGTACGTGTTTATGTGTTGTTTTATGTGGGTGGGAATGTCAGTTGCTTTGTTTTTACTATTTCTTTTCTAGGTTATTCGTTTCGGATGGACTCTTTTTTTTTTTTAAAGAAGTGTGTGTTCGTTTTATTGAACAATATGGTTTTTACACTACTTTAAATGTTTCGGTTTTCATGGATCGTTTTTTAATATTTTTAGCTATTTTCGGGTTTTTCATGGATTTTCGAAGGATATTTGGTGAATGGCTTATGGATTTAATCGCCAGTTGTATTTTTGCATTTTTTTTTGGGAACCATTTTTTTAATGTTTGGATTGTGTAAGCAGGAAATGGATTTTTCAGACTTTGGAATAAACGTGGTAAGTTAATTTATTATTATTTCTTGTGGGTGGGTATTGTTTAATATTATTGTTCATTTTTATTTTATTACAAATATTATTAATGTGTGTTAATATATTTTTGACAATATGTATAAATATGTTACACACAGTAATTATTTTTGTAATAAGATACATATATTTTATGTGTTTGATATTATTGAAAATGGGTAATTAGTCATTTATTTGTATTTGTACTTTAAAGAAGTGTTTTAGCTATGATGTTTAGGTATTCTAGGCCTTTGGTAGTAGGGTACAATTTTACTTGTTGCTCTAGATATTTATACATTTGTTTAGTTTGTTTTGAGGTTTTTGGAGTTAGCTGAGTTATGGATTGTTCCATTCGGAACTCTTGATAACTCTGTTCTTTTTGTAGGCATGATATAAATCTTTCTAGTGTTGGTTTTGTTCTGCCTGTTGATTGTAGGAAGGCGTTATGCCATCCTTCAACTGCGTTATTAGTTTTGGATTCTCCATTTAAGGTGCTTCTGTATACGTTCCACCAGGGAATTAAGAATTTAGGGTTTCTTCTGTGGCCAGATCTATGTAGTCTGCCGACCCATGTATCTTCGAAATAGTCCAATAGTGAACTTAGTTTTTCTTCATTTTGTTTGTAGAAGGCGCTGTCTATTAAAATGTTGTAATGTTCTGTTACGTCTGTGTCAGGTACATAAGCTAGTGCTATGAGTTTTTTTATTTGATATGCAAAAGATGAATTAGTTGCATATTCAATGCTTAGGGCTGATTTTTGCATGTGTCTCCATAGGCATTGATTAAAATGATAGTAACAGCCTTGTATGGAGGTATGGGGGTGTGTTTTTAATATAGAATTAATCATTGCATGTTCAAAATCTAGGATTATTTTTTGTGGGGAAAAGTCATTTGTTTTTTGTTTTATTATATTTAATAGTTCAGTGTATGTGGAGTTATGTTTGTTTGGTAATAATGTGTAAATTAATGGTATATTGCAATTGTGATATATGACATGTATTGTATATAGTTGGAAAAATGGTTTGGGACATATGGTAAAAGTCCCATCCATCATCCAGTTATGTGATTCTTGTAGTTTACAGAGATTTTTAGCTGTTCCAAATATTATTATTCTTTTGTCATTGTTTTTATTATCAAAAATGACAAATGGTTCTTTGTTGAAAGTTATACTTTGTTCTGGACTTAGAATAACTTCACTGTATGTGTGAGGAATTGGGGTTGAAGTAGTAGTGGTTTTTTTAGTACGTGCAATAGTTCTTTTGAGTGAAGTTACAGATGGCATTTGTGTAGTAGCAGTTTTAGGAATTTTGGGAAGCTGCTCTTTTAAAATTACACTGGTAGGTTTTTGAGAACTTGTGCTAGCTTCCTTTATAGTTTCTAAAGCAGATCTGACTTCGATTTCAGTAATGTTTGGTGGGTGGTTATGTTCTCTAGTGTATAGTACTGTTGTTTGTCGTGTTGTAGCACGCCCATAGCACTTATTAGAGTAGTATTTAGTGCATTTCCAGTTAACTTTTAAACCATACACTTTTTCCTGTGTGTAAGTGTACCCCATATAGCATAGTAACATTTTTCCCTTCTGGCTTGTTATGAATTCAGCTCCTTCAGTCATTTTGATGTAGCTTTATCTATGAAAAATATATATTATAGTTATTATATATGATGTTATATTAATTTTCAGTAGAAAAAAACAAGATTTAGTTACTATATACTTACAACGTTGGTTTTGATGTGTTTGAGTAGAATGCTCCTGATTCTTTATTTGTGGGATTTTCCTCTAGTATTTTCTTTGTCTGGAAAAGAAAAGGAAATGTGTTGTAATAATTGTTTCTATATTTTTATAGGGAATGGTTAGGGGATTTGCAATTGGGATTTAATTAGGGTGGTATTTTAATCTATTAGTTGATTTTTGGTTGTGAAATACTTACTTTTTAGTTGTATCTTTTTTGGTGCTGTTCTGTATTTTCTTAGTTTCTTTTGGAGTTTCCTGTAGTGAAAACATGAAATAGAAAGAAGACATTAATTTATTTATAGTGTATGTATATTGTAATTACAATTTATTCTATTTGAGTCTTCATGAGAATAATATAGTTAACTTACTTTTGATAGTTTTAAACATTTCCTGTATGTTGATTTTCTTATATCTGTAGTTGCAATCCAGTCGATTTTCCTCTTCATTCAATTTCGTTTTTTTGGTTTTGGACTGTGAATGAAGTTGAACTTCTTTTTATAGTGCTTTGGATGTTGTAATATGTGTTTTATTGGTCAGTTTGAATTCGGAGTGTTTTTATTGGTTAGTTCGAATTTTTTTTTTTTTTTTCTGGTAGTTAGTTTCCTAATAAGGAAAACGCTAATTAGTGGTTTTGTGGTGTATTATTCTATATGTATTTTTCTAAACATTATATTATGTATTGGATGCATGAATTGATAAAGTATAATTTAATAATATAGTTGTTTAATGTAGGAATGTTGTTAATAATGTTTTAGTAAAGAGTTAATTATTTAAATCCATTTTTAAATGTAGTAAATATATAATTGTTTAATAATAATTTTGTGTAGAGATAAAAGACATTATTTGGTGTTTATGTAGTTTGATTTTAGGTTTTCATTAAATGTTATATAGTCGATATTAGTAAAATGGAGATATTTTAGTGGTCGATATTTTAGTTTACGATATTTTGTTATGAAGTATATGTATATTATTGAGCATCGATATTTTAGGATTTCGATATTTGTGTTGCCGATATTTTGTGTACCTATATTTATGTAGTTCGAAATTGTGTGTTCGATATTTTTGTAATGTTTTAAATAAGTATATGATGTCGATAATAATGTGATCGATTATTTTGTATCGATATATTTGTAGGTCGATTTTTTGTCTTTCGATATTGTGTCAGTGATTCATCCTAGTGGTAGCATGGACAAGAGCAGTCTTAGGCTAAACTCTGAATGGCATGTGAAGCCAGCTGTGATACCATATATAATCCCTTGAATACCAAATGAAAGGACACCACAACAGATATATATATAAAATAAAGTGTATTTATTCTAAGCAAACCCTCAGCACTCTTTATGAGTTTAGAGGTAAGTACAACACAGTCTTATTAATGCATACAGTAAGTCACACAGGTAAGTAATACAGTTAGGCCCTAGGGGCCACGCAAACCATATACTAAATAAGTGGTATAAGAACCACTGTCACGGAAATAGAATAGGCCTAGGCCTAGGGAATCGCTGGGGCTACACTACACTAGCGTTAGTTAGGAAGTGGGAGGCCCACGGGATTCGTGTGCAGAGTGGAAACACTCACGCGTAATGCGTAAAAGTCAATAGCAATGTTACAGTTTAGAAATAGATAGATTTAGGACACTTCCGGAGTAGCTAGGAAGTTGAGACTTGAAAACTAGACACTAGGATAGTCACTATCCTGATGAGCACCGGAGTACCCAAGTTACCTAGCCCACAGGCTGCGGGTGCATAGGGGTGAAGATGCGTCGTTTTCGTCGTCGACTCCTATGGATGCCTGAAGAAAGATGCTGACAGGCAGTCAGGGGAGAGTGTCCGGTGGATCCCAAGCCTGGGATCAAGAAGAGAAGAAACCTGCAAGCAGAAGGGACAGAGTCAAGGTCACTAGCCAGTGACCACGTGGAACCAGGAAGGAACCAGGCGATGTCGTGAAGAGTTGCAGGTGAAGGTGAAGCTTGTCGCTGCAGCCAGGAGGACCAGGAAGCGTCGAGGACGACCAGGACCAGGAGGCGAGCTGTCCCACGAAGGCTCTTGCTGTCGGCGGCGTCGAAGTTGGACTAGGACTCACCAAGCCTTGGCAAGCGGAACCCACGAAGAACAAGGGACTTGCTTCTGGTGCAGACCAGGAAGGTCTGGGGTGCTTCTTCTTTGCAGAGAAGCGGGAGCCAGTCTGGAGGAGCCAAACCAGCGCAGAAGATTTCAGGGAGCGTCGTCACAGAGGCCACTAGCCAGCGGGCAAGCAACCGGACAGACGCGGCAAGCAGGAAAATGCTGAAGGGCCCCACGCAGGACTCGTGGAGTGTGGGGGGCTGGTCTTCGGTGCAGATGGTGCTTGGGGTTGGGGCTTCTCAATCCCCGGTGCACAACTTCGAGGGTACCTCAGAAGCTGCGCTGTAAGTTACTAGCCACTTTTCCCAGGTAGCCGGTCCCACGTCGCTCGTCGCCTCCACGGATCTCAGCTCTGCTGCAGATGTGGATGAGGGTCGTAGAAGTCTGGAAATCAAGGCTCTGGTCGGGCTCTGCAGTCGGTTCCTCGTAGAACGGTCGCAAAGCAAAGGGTAGTCTCTTGATGGTGCCTGTTTGCACAGGGTAGCCACTCCTTGGCTACAAGGGAGATTCTTCAGTCTTCTTCTTTCGTCGAATGTCGAAGGTCCAGAGTTTCTGTTCAGTTTTGCAGGTTCAGGATAATCTAAAGTCTTGAGGCCCAACTCCCACTCTTATACTAATCTGGGGGGCTGGGATACCTGCTAGGTCACGCCTTATGGGTGGGACCTGGGAGGGGGTGGTTACACCCACTTCCCTTTGTCCAGTTTCGCGCCAGAGCTGGGGCTGGAGTGCCCCAGCGCCGGTTTGAACTGGACTATGCAAGGAACACCTTGTGTGCCCCAGGCATGTCTTATTCCTTTCAGCCCACCCTGCCCCAATACACTAAAGGCTGTCTGGGGAGGTGCTAGCACCTCCCCAAGCAGGAAACCTATTGTCCAGGCCTCCCTGGCTGGGATCACTCCCAGCAGCAGGAGGTCAGACTTGTGTCGTGGCAGCAGCATCCATTTTGTGATGCTGAGGCTTTGGTCAGAGGCTAACAGTTGAAGTATGATTTTAACATGTCTTTCCCTCTAGAAGGGGGGAATAATATTCTCATGTCCAGAAATGGCATGGGGGTATTATTCCCGAGTGTTAGACACCTTACACGACATGTTTTGATAAAGCCCAACCATAGTTACCATAACCGTCTAAGATTATAAGGCACTTTAAGAGTATATGGTAGGCTATATCATAGAACAGCTATAAGGACAAGGTTCCGAAAGCTGCAGACAGGCTCAGCTCATGCTAGAGCACCATCTCACATGTTACCAAGCACTCTGCCTCCAGGATTGTCAAGGCCTGCCATAGGAGTGACTGATAGGTACACATGTGTCTATATGTAAGTTAGGTATAGGAATACTACACCTAAGCAAGGGGTGATTACACGACCTTGCCCCAGCTGAGTGATCAGCCAGTTGTGTCAAAATGGAAGGCCAGGCCAGGGGTGGCACAATACATGCTGCAGCCCCTGGTAGGCCTAGGGTACACCTATGCCCTGGGTACCTAGGGTACACTGTACAGGGGCCAATAAGGTGATCCTATCCAAATGGGTTATGCACCTAAAGTACATAGTAGTAATTTAGAGAGAGAACAGCAGGGCTGTGGGTCTGATTAGCAGGCCCACAGCCACATCTAAGTCGTAAACCAGTAAAGCAAAAGCAAAAAGTGGGGGTGAACATAGAAAGCAGACCCTACTCTCCTACACAACCCCCCCCCCAAACTTAGGGACATTAAACTAACCTTGACCAGTTGAGTCTTCATGTTCTAAGTGGAAATATCTGGAGAGTCCATCTGCATTGGCATGGTCAGTCCCAGGTCTATGTTCCACTGTGAAGTCCATCCCCTGTAGGGAAATGGACCACCTAAGAAGTTTGGGATTTTCACCCTTCATCTGATTTAGCCACAAGAGGGGCTTATGGTCTGTCTGAATCTTGAAGTGAGTGCCAAACAAGTATGGCCTCAGCTTCTTCAGGGCCCAAACCACAGCAAAGGCCTCCCTCTCAATAGCTGACCAACGTTTCTCTCTAGGGGTCAGCCTTCTACTTATAAAAGCAATGGGCTGGTCTTGACCATCTACATTCAGTTGTGAAAGAACAGCTCCCACACCTAACTCAGAAGCATCTGTCTGGACAATGAACTCTTTGGAGTAGTCTGGACTTTTCAGAATAGGTGCACTGCACATGGCCTGCTTCAGGTCATCAAATGCTTTTTGACAGCTTGCTGTCCACTGAACTTTCTTAGGCATCTTCTTGGAGGTCAAGTCATTAAGTGGTGTCACTATGGACCCATAGTTCTTAACAAACTTTCTGTAGTACCCAGACAGGCCCAAGAAAGCTCTGACCTGAGTCTGGGTAGTTGGAGGAGCCCAGTCCTTTATGGTCTGGATCTTGCTCTCCAGTGGTTGAACCTGACCCCCACCAACTAGGTGGCCCAGGTATACAACCTTGCTCTGCCCTGTCTGGCACTTAGTGGCCTTGATAGTGAGGCCTGCCTTTTGCAGGGCCTCTAAAACATTCCTCAGGTGGACCAGGTGATCCTCCCAGGTGGAGCTAAAGACAGCAATATCATCAAGATAAGCTGCACAATAATCATCCAACCCAGTAAGGACTTGATTCACCAGCCTTTGGAAAGTGGCAGGTGCATTCTTCAAACCAAAGGGCATTACCACAAATTGATAATGTCCTCCTGGGGTCGAGAAAGCAGTTTTGGCCTTTGCACTCTCAGCTAGTCTGATTTGCCAGTAGCCTGCTGTTAGGTCAAATGTGCTCAAAAACTTAGCAGCTGCCAGTCTGTCAATGAGCTCATCTGCCCTAGGTATTGGGTGGGCATCTGTCCTAGTGACAGCATTGAGACCTCTGTAATCCACGCAAAACCTCATCTCTCTCTTACCATCTTGGGTGTGAGGTTTTGGCACAAGGACTACAGGACTAGCCCAAGGGCTCTCTGAAGGTTCAATGACTCCCAGCTCCAACATCTTTTGTACCTCAACTTTTATGCAGTCCCTGACATGGTCAGGTTGCCTGTAGATTTTACTCTTCACAGGCAGACTGTCACCAGTGTCCACCTCATGGGTGCACCAGTTTGTCTGACTTGGGGTCAGAGAGAACATATGTCTGTAGGCCTGCAGAACTTGTCTGCAGTCCTGTTGCTGATGGACAGTGAGGCTGTCAGAAAAGACCACACCATCAACTGAGCCATCATCAGGGTTCTGAGTCAACAGGTCTGGGAGAGGGTCACTCTCTTCCTCCTGCCCCTCATCTGTAGCCATGAGTAGCCCCATGTCTGCCCTGTCAACATATGCCTTCAATCTGTTGACATGAAGCACCCTGTGGGGGCTTCTGGGAGTCCCAAGGTCCACCAAGTAGGTGACTTCTCCCTTTTTCTCAACAATAGTGTGGGGTCCAGACCATTTGTCTTGGAGTGCTGCTGGGGCCACTGGCTCCAACACCCACACTTTCTGCCCTGGCTGGTAAACAGTCAGTACAGCCTTTTGGTCATGCCAAGCTTTTTGGAGTTCTTGGCTTGCCTCAAGGTTTTTAGAAGCCTTCTTCATATACTCTGCCATCCTGGAGCGGAGACCAAGTACATAATCCACTATGTCTAGTTTGGGTTGTCTGAGAGGTCTCTCCCATCCTTCCTTCACCAAACACAGGGGTCCTCTTACAGGATGCCCAAACAAAAGCTCAAAAGGGCTGTAGCCAACCCCCTTTTGTGGGACCTCTCTGTAAGCAAACAGAAGGCAGGGTAAAAGGATGTCCCATCTTCGCCTAAGCTTGTCTGGTAATCCTTTTATCATTCCCTTTAGGGTCTTGTTGAATCTCTCAACAAGCCCATTGCACTGTGGGTGATAGGGTGTGGTGAACTTATAGTTAACACCACACTCCTTCCACATTGCAGTCAAGTATCCTGACATAAAGTTGGCACCTCTGTCAGAAATGACCTCCTTTGGAAAGCCCACTCTGGAGAATACTCCAAGCAGGGCTCTTGCCACAACAGGAGCTGTTGTGGTCCTCAGGGGAATTGCTTCTGGGTACCTGGTGGCATGGTCCACTATCACCAGTATGAATCTGTGCCCAGATGCTGTTTGTGGGTCCATTGGTCCTACAATATCTATGCCCACTCTTTCAAAGGGGACCCCCACCACAGGTAGTGGTATGAGGGGGGCCTTTGTGGTGCCACCTGATTTGCCACTGGCTTGGCAGGTGACACAGGAGCGACAAAACTCCTTAGTATCTTCTGACATATGGGGCCAGTGAAAGTGAGGGACAAGCCTGTCCCAAGTCTTGTTCTGGCCTAAATGTCCTGCAAGGGGAATATCATGGGCCAAGGTTAGAAGGAAGCCTCTGAACTTCAGTGGTATGACCAACCTCCTGGATGCACCAGGCTTGGGGTCTCTAGCCTCTGAGTACAGTAGCCCTTCATCCCAATACACTCTATGGGTACCTTGAGCATTCCCTGCAGCCTCAGCAGCAGCCAGCTGTCTGAGGGGTTCAAGAGAGGGGCAGTCTAATTGAGCCTGCCTCAGATCTGCCCTTGAAGGTCCCCCTGTCCCAAGAAACTCAACCTGATCAGGTTCAAGTTCTTCTAGGACAGTTCCTTCAGGGCTCTCAGAATCATCCTCCTGGGAGGACTGATCCACCACCTGAGGCAGGGGGGAAGGCACAGCCTTAACCCTACTGCTCTTTCTCTTGGATTGTGACTGGTCCATAGTTTCAGGATCCAGCACTTGTTCAGTGTTGCACTCTTTGGCCTGTGACCTGGTCACAGCAAGGACATGTGCATCTATCCCCAGCATTTCTGCATGGGTCCTATACTCCACTTCAGACCAAACTGAAGTTTCAAGATCATTGCCCAGTAAACACTCTACAGGAAGGTCTGAACTAACAACAACTTTCTTGAGGCCAGTTACCCCTCCCCAGGAGAAGTTAACAATAGCCACACTATGGGAGGTAGTGGCATTGCTAGCGTTGGTCACTAGGTAATTCTCACCTAGTATGATCTGTCCAGGGTCCACAAAAGCAGGTGTCACCATTGTGACACTAGCCCCAGTGTCCCTGTAGGCCTGAGCCATTCTTTGGTTGATAAAAGGTGTCTGTCTGTACTTGCCCAGGTTACTGGGGCCTACAGTAGAGGACAAAGCTAAGTCCCCATCACAGATCAGGACAGCCTGAGTAGGTACTCTGACTAGGCCAGATTCCTCCTCAGTTCCCAGGGTTAACCCTACTACACCCTTTTGCTGGGAACCACCACTTACAGCTGAACTAGGGGGTACAGTTGCCTTAGGGGCAATGGTGGCTGGGGGCTTATCCTTTTTGGTGCACTCACTAAACCAATGTGAGGTAGACTTACAATAGTTGCACCATGGTTTCTTTTGGCCTTCTTTCTTCTTATCCTTTTTGGAACCACCCTCCCCCTGAGCCTTTTGGGGGCCTGGTGAAGACTTCTGGTCTTTTTGTTTCTGATCATTACCCTTCTGGTCTGCCTTTTTCTGATCACCGCCCTGGTTCTGGTTTTTCTGCTTAACTCTAGTCCTGACCCATCTATCTGCCTTCTTTCCCAATTCTTGGGGAGAAGTCAGATCAGAATCAATCAGGTGTTGATGCAATAGCTGGTTTTGACAGTTGTTAAGTATTTGTTCTCTCATGATCAAATTATACACTCCTGTATAGTCCTTAACCTTACTTCCCAATAGCCAGCCTTCCAGAGCCTTAGTGGCACAATCTACAAAGTCAGTCCAGTCCTGAGTCTGTGTCTTCTGGGTATCCCTGAACAACAACCTGTATTGTTCAGTGGTTAGGCCAAACCCATCAATCAGAGCACTCTTCAGGACAGTGTAATTATCTGCATCCTCATCACTAACTGTGAGGAGCTTGTCTCTTCCTTTCTCAGAGAAGGAGAGCCACAAGATAGCTGCCCACTGACTTTGGGGTACCTGCTGTACTTTGCAAGCTCTCTCCAAAGCAGTTATCCATTTGTGGATGTCATCCCCACACTTGTAGGGAGGGACAATCTTGCTCAGGTTTCTATTATCATAGTGCCTGTCTCTATCTCTAGGAATGTTGCTGCCACCAGTGGGTTCTAACCCACTTAACTTTTGTTCTCTAGCCAGAGCAAGCTTCTCTTTGGCAAGGGCAAGTTCTTCCCTCTGAATCCTCAGATTAGCCTCCCTCATTCTGGCTGCATGCTCCTTTCTCTCAGGTGAAGTCATTCCCCTGTGAGAGGAAGCATTAGAGATGTTAGAGACATGGGAGTGGATGGATTCCCCTGAAGGGGATCTGTCCTTCCTGTTTCTCTGTGAATGTCTACTTGTGGGTCTGTATGGGGGGACCCCATGCAAACTCCCATGTAAACTTAAGTTAGCCTGGCTAAGTCTCCTTACTTGGCTCTGGCTGTCTACCTCCCCATCTGAAGCCCCATCTGACTCCTCTGTGGTGGGTAGACCCTCCTCTGTGCCTAGGGCACCTTCCTGTGATGCCCTCTGAGCATCATACTCCTCTAGGAGTTGTCTTAACTGAAGGAGGGTAGGGTTTGCACCCTGTTTTATTCCTCTGGAGGTACACAATTGTCTCATCTCCTGGAATGTTAAGGTATCATACCCAGAGGGGGTCTTCTGCAGACCTGCCCCTCCTGAGAGAGCATCTACTTGATCTCCTCCCAGAGGCATGATCTAGTGAGGGTGTGGTGTGTGCACCTACCTACACTAGTTGTATCTACTAAACCTTTCTAGTAGTTGTAGTCAGGGTGTGTTATTCCCTTCAACCTACAACTACAAAGTCCAGTAGGACTTAAGTATAATAATCTATGTTATATGTACCTAGACAATATCTGTGTGATCTTTCAATTTAGTATCTCAAGATTACAATGGTATTACAACAGCAAGCTCAGATCCCAACCGCTGCTCACCAATGTGAGAAGTTGGCCTGATGTATGATGTCACTAGTTATAGTGTACACCTTATATCAGCCCAAATACCCTTATGGTGATTGGTTGTAAAGTCAACCTTATAGACCAGCTATCCTAGTGGTAGCATGGACAAGAGCAGTCTTAGGCTAAACTCTGAATGGCATGTGAAGCCAGCTGTGATACCATATATAATCCCTTGAATACCAAATGAAAGGACACCACAACAGATATATATATAAAATAAAGTGTATTTATTCTAAGCAAACCCTCAGCACTCTTTATGAGTTTAGAGGTAAGTACAACACAGTCTTATTAATGCATACAGTAAGTCACACAGGTAAGTAATACAGTTAGGCCCTAGGGGCCACGCAAACCATATACTAAATAAGTGGTATAAGAACCACTGTCACGGAAATAGAATAGGCCTAGGCCTAGGGAATCGCTGGGGCTACACTACACTAGCGTTAGTTAGGAAGTGGGAGGCCCACGGGATTCGTGTGCAGAGTGGAAACACTCACGCGTAATGCGTAAAAGTCAATAGCAATGTTACAGTTTAGAAATAGATAGATTTAGGACACTTCCGGAGTAGCTAGGAAGTTGAGACTTGAAAACTAGACACTAGGATAGTCACTATCCTGATGAGCACCGGAGTACCCAAGTTACCTAGCCCACAGGCTGCGGGTGCATAGGGGTGAAGATGCGTTGTTTTCGTCGTCGACTCCTATGGATGCCTGAAGAAAGATGCTGACAGGCAGTCAGGGGAGAGTGTCCGGTGGATCCCAAGCCTGGGATCAAGAAGAGAAGAAACCTGCAAGCAGAAGGGACAGAGTCAAGGTCACTAGCCAGTGACCACGTGGAACCAGGAAGGAACCAGGCGATGTCGTGAAGAGTTGCAGGTGAAGGTGAAGCTTGTCGCTGCAGCCAGGAGGACCAGGAAGCGTCGAGGACGACCAGGACCAGGAGGCGAGCTGTCCCACGAAGGCTCTTGCTGTCGGCGGCGTCGAAGTTGGACTAGGACTTACCAAGCCTTGGCAAGCGGAACCCACGAAGAACAAGGGACTTGCTTCTGGTGCAGACCAGGAAGGTCTGGGGTGCTTCTTCTTTGCAGAGAAGCGGGAGCCAGTCTGGAGGAGCCAAACCAGCGCAGAAGATTTCAGGGAGCGTCGTCACAGAGGCCACTAGCCAGCGGGCAAGCAACCGGACAGATGCGGCAAGCAGGAAAATGCTGAAGGGCCCCACGCAGGACTCGTGGAGTGTGGGGGGCTGGTCTTCGGTGCAGATGGTGCTTGGGGTTGGGGCTTCTCAATCCCCGGTGCACAACTTCGAGGGTACCTCAGAAGCTGCGCTGTAAGTTACTAGCCACTTTTCCCAGGTAGCCGGTCCCACGTCGCTCGTCGCCTCCACGGATCTCAGCTCTGCTGCAGATGTGGATGAGGGTCGGAGAAGTCTGGAAATCAAGGCTCTGGTCGGGCTCTGCAGTCGGTTCCTCGTAGAACGGTCGCAAAGCAAAGGGTAGTCTCTTGATGGTGCCTGTTTGCACAGGGTAGCCACTCCTTGGCTACAAGGGAGATTCTTCAGTCTTCTTCTTTCGTCGAATGTCGAAGGTCCAGAGTTTCTGTTCAGTTTTGCAGGTTCAGGATAATCTAAAGTCTTGAGGCCCAACTCCCACTCTTATACTAATCTGGGGGGCTGGGATACCTGCTAGGTCACGCCTTATGGGTGGGACCTGGGAGGGGGTGGTTACACCCACTTCCCTTTGTCCAGTTTCGCGCCAGAGCTGGGGCTGGAGTGCCCCAGCGCCGGTTTGAACTGGACTATGCAAGGAACACCTTGTGTGCCCCAGGCATGTCTCATTCCTTTCAGCCCACCCTGCCCCAATACACTAAAGGCTGTCTGGGGAGGTGCTAGCACCTCCCCAAGCAGGAAACCTATTGTCCAGGCCTCCCTGGCTGGGATCACTCCCAGCAGCAGGAGGTCTGACTTGTGTCGTGGCAGCAGCATCCATTTTGTGATGCTGAGGCTTTGGTCAGAGGCTAACAGTTGAAGTATGATTTTAACATGTCTTTCCCTCTAGAAGGGGGGAATAATATTCTCATGTCCAGAAATGGCATGGGGGTATTATTCCCGAGTGTTAGACACCTTACACGACATGTTTTGATAAAGCCCAACCATAGTTACCATAACCGTCTAAGATTATAAGGCACTTTAAGAGTATATGGTAGGCTATATCATAGAACAGCTATAAGGACAAGGTTCCTAAAGCTGCAGACAGGCTCAGCTCATGCTAGAGCACCATCTCACATGTTACCAAGCACTCTGCCTCCAGGATTGTCAAGGCCTGCCATAGGAGTGACTGATAGGTACACATGTGTCTATATGTAAGTTAGGTATAGGAATACTACACCTAAGCAAGGGGTGATTACACGACCTTGCCCCAGCTGAGTGATCAGCCAGTTGTGTCAAAATGGAAGGCCAGGCCAGGGGTGGCACAATACATGCTGCAGCCCCTGGTAGGCCTAGGGTACACCTATGCCCTGGGTACCTAGGGTACACTGTACAGGGGCCAATAAGGTGATCCTATCCAAATGGGTTATGCACCTAAAGTACATAGTAGTAATTTAGAGAGAGAACAGCAGGGCTGTGGGTCTGATTAGCAGGCCCACAGCCACATCTAAGTCGTAAACCAGTAAAGCAAAAGCAAAAAGTGGGGGTGAACATAGAAAGCAGACCCTACTCTCCTACACTCCCTGCTGACGAGAGGCAACTACCTCGAAACACGTGTCCAGGGATGGCACACGCCACGCATACTTGCACGCACTCTTGAGCATAGGTGTATCCGCCGACGCTGACCTTCAGGGACCATTTTCATTGGGGGAACACGACTGGTAGGTGTAGCAGTGTGCGACCAATCTGATGTAACTTTATATTCAGGCTCCCTTGAGCCGGTGGAGTCGACGGACTCATGGTTACGCACCTGCGCGCTAAGAGAGGTACTAGACCTGATTATGTTTTTAGCAGCTTACACAGCAACCCCACTCTCATTTTCCTACTCCCTGCTGACGAGAGGCAACTACCTCGAAACACGTGTCCAGGGATGGCACACGCCACGCATACTTGCACGCACTCTTGAGCATAGGTGTATCCGCCGACGCTGACCTTCAGGGACCATTTTCATTGGGGGAACACGACTGGTAGGTGTAGCAGTGTGCGACCAATCTGATGTAACTTTATATTCAGGCTCCCTTGAGCCGTGGAAGTCGACGGACTCATGGTTACGCACCTGCGCGCTAAGAGAGGTACTAGACCTGATTATGTTTTTAGCAGCTTACACAGCAACCCCACTCTCATTTTCCTACTCCCTGCTGACGAGAGGCAACTACCTCGAAACACGTGTCCAGGGATGGCACACGCCACGCATACTTGCACGCACTCTTGAGCATAGGTGTATCTGCCGACGCTGACCTTCAGGGACCATTTTCATTGGGGGAACACGACTGGTAGGTGTAGCAGTGTGCGACCAATCTGATGTAACTTTATATTCAGGCTCCCTTGAGCCGGTGGAGTCGACGGACTCATGGTTACGCACCTGCGCGCTAAGAGAGGTACTAGACCTGATTATGTTTTTAGCAGCTTACACAGCAACCCCACTCTCATTTTCCTACTCCCTGCTGACGAGAGGCAACTACCTCGAAACACGTGTCCAGGGATGGCACACGCCACGCATACTTGCACGCACTCTTGAGCATAGGTGTATCCGCCGACGCTGACCTTCAGGGACCATTTTCATTGGGGGAACACGACTGGTAGGTGTAGCAGTGTGCGACCAATCTGATGTCACAATTGTAATACTGCCAGCTCCGACACTGGCTACATACACCCACTACACAAGGGGCCATACGCCAGCTTACCTTCTTCGAGACACTAGTATGTTCCTTTGATGGCTTGTGGGGGCTGATTTCACGCACATACTAGGTCCTACAACACTTCAACTCGCTACCCCTCCACCCTTATCAACGGAAATGGATCTCTGACACCTCAGCAATGCGAACAGCTGTGGCAGGACATTCGTAAAACATACAGAAGCATTACCCAACGGGAGACGGCTTACAAAGTTATGACCCACTGGTAATATACACCCGTTTGTCTCCAGAAGATGTTCCCCACCTCATCTCTGTGCTGGCACTGCAATTCTGACATAGGTTCTTACACTCACATCTGGTGGTCTTGCCCAATTTTAACTCTTTTCTGGAAGAAGGTGCTGAGCCACATCAAAGACACAGTGGGGTTCCCCATCCTGAACATTCCACAAATTGGGGATCCGACGCCAAACTCTCAAATCCATGAGACACTCGGATTGGCGTGTGATCCTACACATGTTAGGGGCAGCCAAACAGGTCATTGTCGTGCACTGGAAGAAACCTTTGACCCCGTCGGTTTCGCTGTGGCTCACTCACCTCTGGTACACCATGGCGATGGCGCTCTTATACAGCCACATCACACAAACTAACACTTAATTCACACATGTGTGGCAACCCCTGATACTACATTTGTCTCAACTAGCACACTGCCGCTCCATTCCCCCGTACTTGCGTGCTTTACAGCTCTTTGAAGACGCTCTACTACCACGAGGTGCTGCACCCTCAGAGTGAAGCTCCACTCACTACCATAGGTGAGAGACCCTTTATCTACTCGCCCTTTCCGTCACTATACTATTCTTATCTCTCCTGGTATCCACGCATGTGCTCACCACACCTACTGGTCATGGCTAGGTCTCAAACGACAACCTCAATGGGCCCTTCCCCCTTCCTTGTCCTTGCTTTCTTCCCCTTGTTTTCCTAAGTTACTCTCTTTTGTTGGATACTGGTGGAAACATGCTTTTGTGGCACACCATCCACTTTTATTGGGGCCAACTAACCATACCCTGCACATTATTCTTTGAAATATCTCAAACACGTACAAATGTAGTGCTGGGCCAAGGCCCCATGGACTTTCCTGTTTAGCCAGAAGCGCACTTACTGGATCCGCCAGGGTGTTACTTGTTTTTATGATTGTTAATAGCACTGCATGTATCATAAATGTGTGCACAGTTCTATGAAATCAATAAAACTGATTTAACCCCCCCCAAAAAGTACCTCTTCTTTACTTAAAGGGGCCTCATAGGCTCGAGGGTGGGGGGGCAGTGTGGCCACCCTTCTTAATGACAAGAAGGGAATAGTAATACAAATTGTTAGAGTGGTGAGTTGGCCCTCAACTGCTTCATGGTGCCCTGCGTTCTTTAAACTATGAGCAGTCGTAAACCTTTGTATATTCAGAAAACACCTACTTGTGGAACAGCGCATTTAGGTTAATCTGGTCCCTCCCGTCCTGGATGTTACCTGGTAGGACCGCTGGTTCTTTTTAGGTCTCGCGATCTGCGTTGCACTGCGCAGCAGTGCTCGCGCAGGCGAGAGTACTTTTGACCGGGGTTCAGAAATGGACCCTGGAATCACACACGCTGGTGCGTGTGCAATTCCTTCTGTGGTACACGATTGGCCTTCGCCTTATTATAAAAGACTGCACGCAATTGGCTAAAGGCGGGCGTGTTGCTCCACCCATGGCCTATTGGTGTATATTACGCGCTTGGTGCGCGTCATAGACACCAATAGACCATGGCTCGCAGTGGCGCACGCGCACCACTCGTGGGCTTATTTTTAAGCCTGGGCGTTGAACTACGCTCCGCGCGCAGAGCTTGCGAAGTTTAGGCAACTTCACGATTCACGTAGAGTGCGAAGTTGCAGATTGCTACGCAATCTAGCGTGTAGCGTAGTACTTTTGCTTCCTCGCGCGCTCAATATTCATTCTCGCGCACGCGGTAACGTCTTACCGTGATTCTGCGATCGCCAACTTGCTTTTCTGTCCGTTCGCGAGCGCCATGAGATTTGTAATATGGCTGCCCAAGCCTGCGAGAGTGTGCGATCGCGAACACGTCATTCGGGTGCGCGAGCTGACTTCCGGCGGCTGTCTTGGTAAGATCGCGATCCCGAACATGTAAAAACTACAATCTGGCGAAGAATATCTCGCGAGCTTCATAAAACCTTCTCTAAAATGATCATTTTGCTCAGAAAACCTCCTCAGATTGTGATTTTGCTGTAGTCTTTTGTGTAAGGAGGAGTCCTTTATTTTTTTTTACTCTTTTTTTCAAGAGGAAGGAAGTGCCCCTGAGTCTACAACTTCCTATTCCTGTCCAGCAGGCTCCTCCCAGTGCTTTGTGCATGTGCTGTTCACTTCCATTTGGATTTGGAGCTGGAAGGTTCACTTTTTGTGTCTGTCTGCTGCATCATATCATTGGATTGGATTTATTTGAGGACTTCTTGATTTGAGATTTAATTTACTACAAGTAAGTTGGAGAATTGGTGTGTTTGTTTCATTGGGGCTTGTTTGTACCTACATTTTTCTGGGATTTTCATTGTTTTTAAAAATTATTGTTGTGGCGGGTGGCCTGTACTTTCAATAGGGGCCTAGTTGTTTTTCTCTGCAATTTCTGCCAGTAGGGTACCCATGGGTCCATGTTTCGTGGTGTCAGTAGAATTTTCAACATCATGTAGGGCATGGATGGCATAGGAATGAAATGCTAAATGTGGCTGTGATGTATTTGACTGTTGGTGTGTGTGTGTGTGTGAAATACCTTTGTTGGATGTGTGTGCTTGATGTGTAACTTATTTCCAATCCTTTCGTAGCCCTGTTGATTTTCATTTTTGGATTAAAGCTGTGTTGTTTAGCAGGCCTCCTTTGTCCCGTCATCTATTATAGGCCTGCTTCAGTTCATTTTTTTCCATGGCCTGTTGTGACTGTGAGTGCCCATGTGGCTTGTGGCAATTTTGTGGTGGTAGTTTAGTAGTGTGTGCTTCTTTTTCCATAAAGGCCTGCATTTCTTTTCTTTGTTCCCCTTGGCTTATGCTTGTTGTTGTTGTGTCCTCCTGGCCATGTGTGTGGCGGCCATTTTGTGAAGGCAGGCATTGTGCTTTTGCCTTAGGCTTACATTGACTGTTCCAAGCTTGTGGCCTAGTCTGCCAGTAGGCCCAGAGTTAGTCAGCCTCAAATCTTTGGTGCGTTATTTAAATTTACAGTTTCTGTTGGTTTTTTTTTACACCATGGATGGCTTTGGATTTTACTTCAAAAGGTTTTTTTTGGGGTGGGATAGCAGTTTTTGGGTGTGTGTTAAATAAATAGGGATTTTCAGCCAGTCGGTAACCCTAGGGATTCAGCTCGCGTACTTTCGGTAACTCTGCACAGCGCGACAACGCGGACTTACAGTTTTCGGCATTTTTGCGCTCTCAATATGCGTGTTCGCACACACGATAAAGCATTTTTGTACAGTTCGCTATCCTGAACACGCAGCATTTGCAATCTGGCAAACAATATCTCGCGAGCAACATAAATCCATCTCGAAAACGCTGATTTTGTGCATTTTGCTAAAAAAACTCCTCAGGTTGTCATTCAGCTGTAGTTTTGGAGCACGGAGAAGCTTTTATTTTTTTAAAAATATTTTTTATGAGAGTAAGTAAGTTCCACAGACACTACAACTTCCTGTTCCTGTCCTTTGTAATCACTTTTTGGTTATTATTGTGGTGGGTGGCCTGAGCATGTGTGTGGCGGCCATTTTAGGAAGGCAGGCATTGTGCTTCTGCCATAGGCGTACATTGACTGTCTTCCATTTCTTGTTGTTGTGGGTGTATGGCGGCCATTTTGTGGAGCCATCCAAGCAGTGTGCTTTCTTTTGCCATTCTGTTCCAAGCTTGTGGCCTAGTCTGCCAGTACGCCCAGATGTGGTCATCCTCAAATCTTTGGTGCATTATTTAAATTTACATTTTGTGTTGTGTGTTGAATTATTTTTTTACACAGTGTATGGCTTTGGGTTTCATTGCAAAAGGTTTTTTTTGGGGTGGGATAGCAGTTTTTGGGTGTGTGTTAAATAAATAGGGCTTTTCAGCCAGTAGGTAACCCTAGGGATTCAGCTTGCGTACTTTCGGTAACTCTGCACAGCGCGACAACGCGGACTTACAGTTTTCGGCATTTTCGCGCTCTCAATATGCGTGTTCGCGCACGCGATAAAGCATTTTTGTACAGTTCGCGATCCCGAACACGCAGCATTTGCAATCTGGCAAACAATATCTCGCGAGCAACATAAATCCATCTCGAAAAAGCTGATTTTGTGCATTTTGCTAAAAAAACTCCACAGGTTGACATTCAGCTGTAGTTTTGGAGCACGGAGAAGATATTATTTTTAAAAATATATTTTTTATGAGAGTAAGTAAGTTCCACAGACACTACAACTTCCTGTTCCTGTCCTTTGTAATCACTTTTTGGTTATTATTGTGGTGGGTGGCCTGAGCATGTGTGTGGTGGCCATTTTAGGAAATCAGGCATTGTGCTTTTGCCATAGGTGTACATTGACTGTCTTCCATTTCTTGTTGTTGTGGGTGTGTGGCGGCCATTTTGTGGAGCCATCCAAGCAGTGTGCTTGCTTTTGCCATTCTGTTCCCAGCTTGTGGCCTAGTCTGCCAGTACGCCCAGAGGTAGGCATCCTCAAATCTTTGGTGCATTATTTAAATTTACATTTTGTGTTGTGTGTTGAATAATTTTTTTACACCGTGTATGGCTTTGGGTTTCATTGCAAAAGGGTTTTTTTGGGGTGGGATAGCAGTTTTTGGGTGTGTATTAAATAAATAGGGCTTTTCAGCCATTAGGTAACCCTAGGGATTCAGCTCGCGTACTTTCGGTAACTTTGCACAGTGCGACAACGCGGACTTACAGTTTTCGGCATTTTCACGCTCTCAATATGCATGTTCGCGCACGCGATAAAGCATTTTTGTACAGTTCGCGATCCCGAACACGCAGCATTTGCAATCTGGCAAACAATATCTCGGGAGCAACATAAATCCATCTCGAAAACGCTCATTTTGTGCATTTTGCTAAAAAAACTCCTCAGGTTGTCATTCAGCTGTAGTTTTGGAGCACGGAGAAGCTTTTATTTTTTTTAAAATATTTTTTATGAGAGTAAGAAAATCTCACAGACACTACAACTTCCTGTTCCTGTCCTTTGTAATCACTTTTTGGTTATTATTGTGGTGGGTGGCCTGAGCATGTGTGTGGTGGCCATTTTAGGAAATCAGGCATTGTGCTTTTGCCATAGGTGTACATTGACTGTCTTCCATTTCTTGTTGTTGTGGGTGTGTGGCGGCCATTTTGTGGAGCCATCCAAGCAGTGTGCTTGCTTTTGCCATTCTGTTCCCAGCTTGTGGCCTAGTCTGCCAGTACGCCCAGAGGTAGGCATCCTCAAATCTTTGGTGCATTATTTAAATTTGCATTTTGTGTTGTGTGTTGAATTATTTTTTTACACCGTGTATGGCTTTGGGTTTCATTGCAAAAGGGTTTTTTTGGGGTGGGATAGCAGTTTTTGGGTGTGTATTAAATAAATAGGGCTTTTCAGCCATTAGGTAACCCTAGGGATTCAGCTCGCGTACTTTCGGTAACTCTGCACAGTGCGACAACGCGGACTTACAGTTTTCTGCATTTTCACGCTCTCAATATGCATGTTCGCGCACGCGATAAAGCATTTATGTACAGTTCGCGATCCCGAACACGCAGCATTTGCAATCTGGCAAACAATATCTCGGGAGCAACATAAATCCATCTCGAAAACGCTGATTTTGTGCATTTTGCTAAAAAAACTCCTCAGGTTGTCATTCAGCTGTAGTTTTGGAGCACGGAGAAGCTTTTATTTTTTTAAAATATTTTTTATGAGAGTAAGAAAATCTCACAGACACTACAACTTCCTGTTCCTGTCCTTTGTAATCACTTTTTGGTTATTATTGTGGTGGGTGGCCTGAGCATGTGTGGCGGCCATTTTGTGGAGGCAGGCATTGTGCTTTTGCAATAGACCTGCATTGTCTGTCTTGTATTCCTGACCTTTTCTTGTTGTTGTGAGTGGCATGGCCATGTGGTGGCGGCCTTTTTGTGGTACCAGCCACTGTGCTTTTTCCATAGGCCTCCAAGCTTGTGGCCTAGTTGTACAGTAGGCCCAGGGGTACTACTCATCAATCATCACGGGTGCATGGAATTTAAACAACTGTTTTTGTGTTGTGAGTTAAATTTCAACATCATGTATGGCTTTGGATGGAATTGTAAAATGTGGCCTTTACTTTTTTTCGGGGGTAGATTTCACTTTTTGGGTGTTGTAAATAAATGCCTTTAGTTTTTATGTGTATATGTTCGTTGTTGTTGCTTCCTGATGCTGCATCCATCCCATAAGATGCACAAATTTGTATTTAGGACAAACAGGCTAGACTACATTTATGTTTTTGTTCTTTGCTATTCTTCTTCCTGAGTGTACACAGTACAAATACACCAGGATCCCTGGCCTTGTCAGTCTCTTTAATGGCTGGCTATACTGTTGTTGTTCACTGACTTCATAAAATTTAATTATTGTGACCACCCACCAGACCCTAAGAAGTTATATATTATATTATTGATCTTTTGACTGATGTTCTTCTGGCTTTTTTGCTTTTAGGTGCACAAAAGACAGAGGAGGTGTGTCATCATCATCGACCGTTGTGGTGCTAGACCGACGTCCTGCTGCTGTACATGACGTGACGTGTGAGTGACCTGACCAGGCATCTCTGCAACTTGTGCAACTGAGTGCTGTTTTGACATCTGAAGAAGATGCCCCCAAAGAAAGCAGGTAGCAGGTCCTCCGGTACCAAGAAAGTTGCCATGGAGAAGAAGGAACAGAAGAAGAAGAAAGTGTTACTTAAGTCTGGTGTGCCTCCCAAAACCTTTTTTGGAACACCAAAAATGACGCCTGCAGCAGCGGTGTCGGGGGGCCAAGCTGGGGGCAGCACCTCCACATCAGTGGGCCCAACCCACCAACCCAGGCCCAAGCAGATGAGTGTGGAAGAGGTAGCCAGCCTTATGGTGGAAAGGAGTGATGTTGAGCCTGAACTAAACTTATCGCTATCTCAAAGTAGTACACAATCAACGAAGGAGGGAACACAGCAGATAAGTGGTCAACAGCCGCAACCACCGCCTGCAATAGTACCTGTAGTTCCTTCCGAAGTAGGGGCAGTTCAGGAAATTGAGCCTCATGCAGAGGAAGAAGAGGAAGCCACTCCTTTAGAAGTTCCATTGGCTTCCAAATCCCCAGCAAGGAAAAGGAGGGTTAGTACATCAAGTTCTTCACCAAGCCCCCCTTCTGATGATCTAGATGCCACTTGGAAGCCACAAACTGTGTCTGAGAGGGAAACACGTCAGAAGAGCAGGCATGGGAAAAGGAAGGTTCCAGAAAGCCTTACACTTATGGAGGTTGATGTAGAAGAGCAGGAGGATGATGATGATGATGATGGTGAGCCAGTCATCACGAACATCACTCCTGGGCCTGAGGAGATGGAGACCAACATTTTTACACTATCCAAAATGGCTGCGAGGGATGTAGCACGCATACCTCCAACACAGGTAACACCAACACCACCTCCAGCTTCCATATTTACATTAGCAAAGGACCGGCAGCGTCCTACATCCAGCACAAGCACCACCTCAGCAGAAGTAGGTAGTTGTACTGCACAGAGTCAAATTCAACACACACCCTCCAGTTCATCCGGCATTGGAAGTGGGAGTGGCACCTCCAGCAGGAGACAAAAGTTAAGCTCCCCAGTGTGGGACTTCTTTACGGTTAGCGGAAAGGAGGAGAACATTGCTATATGCTCCATTTGTCATACCTCTGTTTGTCGTGGTAAGCTTGGTACAAACTATGGTACCGGAGACCAAATGACCCATCTGAAAAAACACCACGCAATCCAGTGGGAGGAGCATCTTATTCGAATGAAAAAAACTGGAACCATTGCTGTTGGGCATAAACGAGTAGAAAGTCCGCTCACGGTGGAACAGAAAGAAGAGGGAGACATTCTCTGTGCTAGTGGTACACAAAGTAGCCCTGTCCCCAGCACTGCAGTGGTAACGTCCACATCCTCAGCCACATCTCATTGGCACAAGAGTAAGAGTCAGCCTGAGACACCAAGGAGTACTGCTGGCCCAAAAAGTGCGACGTTGACCACAGGAAGGAATACCATGCAGCCTACCATTCTTAGCATGTTTAGTAGGCCAGAGGGGCAGTAAAAACGCAACCACCCAATAGCACGTTTGTACAATGCGAAGCTGGCTAAAATGTTAGCACTGGACCTTCTCCCTTTTTCTTTTGTTGAAGGGGTGGGTTTTCTTGAATTTGTGACCACCATCTGCCCAAAATGGAAAGTTCACAGCCGCTACTATTTCGCAAGAGTTGCTGTTCCAGCACTACATCACGACGTGCTGGAATTGCTTGGAAAAGCATTAAAACAGAGTGCTGTTCAGAGTATACACCTGACAACAGACATTTGGACCAGTTGCCAAGCCACTGATTACATGTGCATCACTGCACACTGGGTCTCTTTTTCGGGTGTTAAAGGTAAGATATCTGACGGTCTTGTTGACACCGCTGAGATTTTTAAAGACACTCGCAAACATGCAACTGTAGCCATGTTTGCTATGGAGAAATCTCATACTGCTGCAAACATTTTGGATGAGTTTAACAGCAAGGTGTTTGAGTGGCTGCGACCAAGAGGGCTTAACATTGGTTTTATTGCCATGGACAATGGCAGTAATGTAGTTAGGGCCATGAAAGATAGTGGCTATTTCAGGGTCCCATGTTTGGCACACTGCATTAACATTGTTGTTCAAGACTTTCTGAAAAATGAAAGCAAAGTCAGCAGCTTACTGACCACCTGCAGAAGAATATGCACACATTTCAACCATTCTTTTAAAGCCCGGAAGCAGCTGAGGGTCATTCAACGTGAGCATAAAACACATTGGAACTCAACGTTTTACATGCTTGAGCGTCTGTTTGAGCAGTACATACCACTTAATGCTTATGTCATGAAAAGGTCAGGGGATCCTACTGTGAAAGGCATGAGAGTTGAGATGGCCCAATGGGACCTCGTCAAATGCCTGACAGAGATGCTACTTCCTTTTGAGGTCTTCACACGTGAAGTGAGCAGGGAGGACTGTACTATGGGCTAAGCTATCCCATTGTTGTACATGCTAGAGCAAGAGCTGAAGGAGGTGTCAGAAATCTACACAGGTGTGGATGACAAAGTAGACACATATTATTTGGCAGAAACCTCACTCGCTCGCTCGCTTATCTGACAATACAAGGATTCAAAATAACATTGTGTCACATCCACATTACATTACTGCCTCAATTTTAGATCCACGTTAAAAATTATTGCTGCGCAGTAATGAAGTAATTCCTTTTTCAGAAGTGGATGTTGCCCAGTACAAAACTTTGATAGCTGAGGAAGCCACTGACTTTGAAAACGAAAGGATCTTAATTAGAGGCCCACCCCCCCAGGGCAGAAAAAGTACTGCAGGGCACCCAGAGTCAAGTTCTACTTCAGAGGCCGAGAGCAGTGCGTTTGCCTCCCAGCAGTCAACAACACTGCCAGCAATAACATCAACAGCACCAACAGGATCATCAGGCACATTTAAAAAAACTGCAGGTGATTGGTTTCTACGGAAAGGGTTTTGTACGTCCATGACTGATGCAAAGGCAAAAGAGGCCAAGCAAATCGGAGCACCCCTGAACATTGAGCGGATGGTTCAGGCCTATCTAGATGACACAACAGAGGTCTTCATGGAGCAAAGCCCATTGGTGTATTGGTATGGGAAAAGAAGCCAATGGCCAGTGCTCAGCAGGCTGGCGATAAAGTATGTGGCTTGCCCTGTTGCAAGTGTCTCTTCAGAGCGTATTTTCAGTGCTGCTGGTGCCATTGTTACTGTCAAAAGGACCAGTCTCTCGCCCAAAAGCGTTGAGAGGTTAATCATGATCAAAATGAATCAACACTTTATACCACCGGAGTACAAAATACGTGAATCACAGCAGGAAGAGGAGAGCGACTTCGATGACATAAGTAGTGGGTTGACGTACTTATGTCCGAACCACCAGAGTTTGAGGACGAGCTCCTCTTCCCTGACAACTAGCCTTTCAAATTGTTCTCCCTTCCTTTATTTGTGTGTGACTGTGTATCTGTTTTTCTGGTTCAAAATCTAATCACAACAAATCCATCAACAGTCTCCTCTTTTTATTTTCCTATTGGAGTTGCACGTCTGTGCATAACTGTCCACTCCACTCCTCAGGGTCCTGCTCCATCTTCCTTACTCTCCCTAAGTACATTGGATGGAGATGGAGAATAGTACAATACATGTTGCCTCTAACAGTCCCTCCATAAGAAGTGAAACGTGACTCCAGCTATATTCCGTTTTGTTTCCAAGCCGAAAGAAACTCATCACTGACTGTCAGAAGGCTAGGCAGGCATCAGATCTGACAGCCAAAGAGAACAGCAAGACAGGTAATGAGTGATTAATATTGTGAACGATGGCATGCATTGCATTGGATGCTGGGTGACTGCGAATAATTGTGCATGCCATGAAGTAGAACTATACTAGTTTATCGACAAAGTAAAAGTGACTCAGGTGTGGTGACAGTTAATGTTTCCTTGTTGTTTAATAATAACCACATTGTACTCCTACCACTGCAGGTGCCGGCCAATATCCGTTGCAATTTTGTAGTATGAAATATATTATACTTAATCAGTCACTACAGACTGAGTTGGTGCTGGAGAATACGTACCACACGGTCATCATCATGATGCTGCTGAGCATACTTTGCACACAGTCAGTTGGATCGGAGAAAATTGATGGAATAACTGCGTTTCATGGGCTGACTTAAAAGGTAAACAGTTTGAACAAGAACCACAGCAGACCTAGGCTAGATGTCCGTGTAGTGGTGTGCACTGGAGTAGAGTGTAGTGGTATGAGGGACAGTGGCGCATTGATTTAGTCACTTCATTTGGAAAATGCTAGGTTGCTGCAGTGCATATGACATTTCTCTGGCTCGGTCAAAATGTAAGTAAGGGGTAGGGTGCCTGGCCTGTGCCGCGCTTCTCCTGTTCTGTGGCTGTGCTGGCTCCTGAGTCCTGTCCCGTTGTTGTTGTAGCTTAATGCTGTAGAGTAGACACTATGTATCCTATCCAAGCTGCCTGAGTCTGAAAGTGTTCTCTCCAGAGTCTTGTCTTCTCGTCTTGCACTCCACTGTAATTGAGTTTATTGTTTTAAATGCAGTAATTTTTCAATACCCCGTTTGTTTTTCCATCTACACTTACAGGCCGGCCTTTAACCTGTGCTATATTCGGAGAAACGACTCACACTTACCTTACCAATCCGCATCAGGCAGGCAGTGGTACCCAAGATTGATGTGCGGAGTGTCCATGGAAGGGAGGACCAAGAGGAATGACGAGAATGATGCAACTCCACATTTGGACCAGGATAATACAGTAACTTTAGTATCATTCATCACTCGTCTTTAAAATTATTTGATTGCTTTTTTCTCTTCAATCATTATGACTGTGTGTTGTGGTTTGTTTGTTAATTGATCCCTACAACTATTTTTTAATTTGCTTTGCTAGCTTGAAAAATAAAAGTAAGCCCTGTACAGCATGTAATTTGGTTCGGTCTGAGCTCTGAGGGCGGCAGACAGGCAAGGCAAATTTCATATTAATAATTTCTTACCTGTACTGTCTCATTGGGTAATAGTAGTTATAGTAAGTACAACTCATTATCATTAACCATCAAGTTCTCTTCCTCAGCATGCATGCATTTGCTTTTTCTCACTTTATACTTTGATTTCTTTGATAATGGATCATGGTCGTCTTACAAGATTGTGTTTTACTTTTGTTGTGTCCATACTTCCCATCCATTCATCAATCCCTAACCCTCTTCCCCCGGGCTGTGTGATTTATATTGAGGTGTGATGTGATGACTACATTAAATGTACACCAACAATTGATCACACGCTTGCTGGGGCAGATGTGGTGAAAGTAACACTAATTGAATTTCAACCAAGGCAGGGCAAGGGTCTTCTTCTGCTTGCCCAACCATGCTGTAGTTTACTTTGTGTTCTGTTCTACTACTCCTCCCACAGTCTCTCAGTCAAGTGACTTTCTCTTTCTTTTTTCAAATGCTATTGCCAGTGTCTACTACTACCACCACAATAATGGCATCTTCTCCATTAATTTGGGAAACCAACCATGCAGCCATCAGTGTGCCAAACTTCATCATCAATCACAGGTAAGATACGTTTGGTGGGAGGTATGGACTAGGAGGAGAGACTGACAGTACTATTATGACAATTAAAAATAACTCAGTGAGGGGTACTGCATCTATCGGTTTGTGTGTTACAAAATCGGCAGATCTTTTAAATCAAACACTGGCTGTGGGCATGCAGCAGCACGGAAACAAAGTAACAAACCATGTAACTGAGATTGAATTCTGAAAACTGTAACCCACCACAAAACATTAACATCGTATAAGTAAATAGAATAAAATGTAATATCCCCAACAAAAATAAACTATCCCACTCTGACCTAACCCACCCCCCTCCCTAACCCCAACCAATGTCCAAAACGAAACGAAAGTCCAAGATTCCCAATGTCTGAACGAATCCCCAACGCCCAAAAACCCACCCCCCAACAAAAGGAATTAAAAAAGGGGCAAATGACGAGGTCCTCTATTGTCGGCAGGCCTTGAGGTGTTTGTCCACCAGGATTTTTACCCGCTCCTCCAGGTTCTCCTCTAAGCGGGCCATCCGGCGGAGCAGCTGGCAGTGAAATGCCCTGCAGTTACATGCAGGGTGGGGGGCAGCAGTGCTTGTAATGGAGGCGCGGCGGCGGGCGGCTGCCGGACCACGGTGCCGTGAAACTGAAGCCAGGGCCTGACTGGGGCCCGGGGCATTGGAGGAGGCTGCAGCTGCAGCCGCCTCCTCCTCCTCCTCCGCCTGAGCCACCAGCCGGCGATAATGTTCGCAGATGGCCTCCAGTTTACGGCGCCGGGCCCTAGCGGCCAACTCCTTCCGAGATGGTTTTGTTGATGTGGAAGGAGTATCTATATCAAGAAAGAAAAAGAACATGTTGTAGCCAATACTCTAAGCAAAACAGAAACACTAAAATCATTCAACACATAGTGTCACAGTATCACTAGCAAGCACAGTTCATAACATTTGTGATTTGGTGGTAAGTATCTCTACTCCTACTTCCTTGGACTCTAACATTTGTGGTAGGTTCCGACATTATAAATATAATCGTACTATTTACTCCGGTACACCAGTCGTGTTGTTTAGCCCAATTACATAACCTTGTTGTAGCCGGCATGCCAGCTCAGTCAGCTAAGCTTGCACCCAAGAGAAACAGATATGAGCCACATGATGCAGACTCACGTTAGTTTTATTTACTACTACTGTCTGCAGGTGGGGAAGCTCATATTTTTGTATGACGCCTTACGGCCGGTGGCACTGGCCATACTCTGTCTGTTACATGAGGGCAAATGCACAATTTCACTTACACCCTGCCCTGGGTACTACAAAAAGGCTTATTATTAATCTGATCCAATGATCATTGCTTATATTCATATTATAGATGCTAATACGATATGACATCAGGTCAGTAGCGGTCGGTGGTGGGAGTGCTGCCGGGCGGTGACGTGGGAAGGTGCAGGGTGGGGATAGTAAACTATGGATTAAGGACAATCACAGGTAATTAAACAATACATTAAAAAAAACAATTTGCACGCACTGCATCGCATTCGGCGGTGCAGTGCGCACATTGAAAATAATTTTATTTCTTTTTATGTTGATTACCTGTATTTGGCCGTAATACACAGTTTACTCGCCAGTTCCACCCACCCGTCCCCTCCCCATGTCACCGCCCGCCAGCACTCCCATCACCAACCTCTACTGCAGAGGGTCCTTTGCTTTCATTGATTGTGTAACCAACCATAAACAACAGATAGGCTGCCTGACCCAATCGAAAATACATAAATAATAATAGGTAGGGAGTGGTCCCAAGAGTGGGAGGAAGGGGCTTCCGCTTGATAATATAAATATATATATATATATATATATATATATATATATATATATATATATATATATATATATATATATATATATATATATATATATATATTACCTACTGGCGGTCGCCAGTAGGTAGTTATAGTTAGGACCCCTTTTCCATAGGAAAACCTCAACATTCTATTTTGAATAACTTTGGCGCCGGTCGATGAATCCTCGCGAATTTCTCAAAATAGGTGGGGCGCTACGCTTCGCTCCTACCCTGAAAGTCTCGGGGGGATTCGTCAAGCGGGGGCTGAGATAAAGGGGGGTCCCAAAACGCGTTTTTCCCATGCATTTTTCCATAGGACCTTTAGAACGAGCTACAGCCCGAACGGCTGAACAGAATTACTAGAAATTTGGCAGAGAGGTAGTCCCTAGGTCAAGGAAGTGCCTTTTGCAGGTTTGGTGTAAATCTGTTCAGTAGATTCTGAGAAAATAGCCTTTAAATCAATATATATATCTGAGCCCGCTTACGGTACGCTTACCGTACGCTTACCGTAAGCGTACGGTGGCGTGCGCGAGCGCGATTCTGATTGGCTCTTAGATCTTAGTAAACATTCGAATCGGCCGAAACCAGGAAGCGGCGTCCGCCATTTTGTCTCTCGCACTGAGTGTTGTTTATCAAACATGATGGCCAAAAACATGTTACTGGGCTGTTATGACAACTCCCTCCCACATAGTCATGTTGAGGGAGTCCCCAAACATCCCCCAAGAGCAAAAACGGTTTTATTTTTTTTTCGGCAATTTCGCCGAGTACGCTTACCGTACGCTTACCGTAAGCGTACGGTAAAAAAATAAAATAAAAAAAACACTATCCACACTTACCCCACCCCCTGTGCTTTTGGTGGCCGTAGGCCACCAAATGTACAGGGCTTATTAATAGGTAAAAAAAACTAAATTTTGGCAACATGAAATTATAAAATCGAAATAAAAAAAACACTATCCACATTGACCCCACCCCCTGTGCTTTTGGTGGCCGAAGGCCACCAAATGTACAGGGCTTATTAAAGTTGATAAAAACCGTGCACGGAACGAATTGCGTTAAGTGGGCGCGCACGCCTCGAATGGCGTAAAGTAACTTAGCATTTACAAAACCGTACAAATTCACTGAAAAAACCATAGGTTTCACACACGTTATAGTTAGGAATTAGCATTTAAAAAACCTTGCAAATTCACTGAAAAAACCATAGGTTTTACACATGTTATAGTTAGCGGAAATTTTACTGATAAAAAACCAGTGAAATTGCCCCGTTATAGTTAGTGCTGGCAACTATAACTCACGCGACCACAATCTTCTGCTGATGACATATGTGTCTTTATGAAAAAAAAATATTTGTAATATATGTATAGCTAAAAATGTATGGAAGAAGACATGGGCAAATAAGTGTCTAAATACAGTATTAGCATCAGCAGAGGATTGCGGTCGCGTGAGTTATAGTTGCCAGCACTAACTATAACGGGGCAATTTCACTGGTTTTTTATCAGTAAAATTTCCGCTAACTATAACATGTGTGAAACCTATGGTTTTTTCAGTGAATATATATATATATACATATATATGATGTGCTTGCAAACTACTGCAAGTCTGTGGAAATTTAGCGTGCAAACTGAACATTATCTGCGCCATCTTGCCTCTCCCCAGCGCCACGCACAGCGAATGAACGGCCGCCATTTTAGGCACCCCACTCTCTCCCCGCTCATTTTCGATCACCAGCGCTTTCCCCTAGCGCTGCGAGCATCCCCCGCGCGCCGGCCACCCCCGCTCTCTCATATAGGCCATAAACCCTCTCCTTCTGCGCAACCCTGCTACGGAACCACATCCGACCGACATCCCATACATGGTCATGCCTCTCCTTTGATAACCCCCTTCCTCTGCGCCCCATTGTCTGAACTGGTCCCAGGCCATCACCTAGCCCTGCGGATGCAGTTTATTGCCCCTACTGTAAGGGAAACACCCCACATCAAAGGGATTACAGTAGATCAAAGCCCCTACTCCCTGAGACACGACCGGTCACACACACCCCCCAGGAATTGGCGGAATACCCTGCTGCGCAATAGCCATCTCCTACTGTGGGTGGGAACTTCTACTGTATCTATGTGTGGGATCGGATCTGAACCGGGGCTTCAGGGGATATTCCCCCATACATCAAGGGAATCTCAAGAATGTACCATGTGTAATAAAGCAATAAACCTGTGTATAAGAGACCAGGTCTCAGAGATGCAGTTAGAGCACCACGTGACGATACCTTGCTGTCTGATCTGATGTGTTCTGCTCCGACGGAATAAAACTTTGTTTCCTGCCTTCCAGTCTCCGGCGCCTGCCTCTTTTATTGGTAAATTATCGAATGGTATGAGAGGCGATTACCGCCGGGCAAATACTTGAAAGGTTATCGACTGAAACTGCCGCTACCATTTAACAATTGGCGTCCCAAACGTGGGGCCCATCAGCGACACGTGGATCCAGTGGGAGAGGTCCCGACGACAGAGTGAACGACTGCAACGATCGGGAGAGCTCCTGCCCAATAGACCCTCGTCTGGCAGCCGATCATCCGAACTTCACTGGTTCCGAGCAGACCTCTCTCGAGTGATCTACGGTCCTGACTGGGAACCATCAGGAGTGCCGCGGCAAATACGGAGAGTAGAGGACGATTGGGCGCTGGAGGCGGAAGACGAGAAACTGTCCACGCAGTCCGGGTAAGGTCGTGATACACGACAAAATGCGAAATAATTGATTGATTGTTTAAAGCTTTGGAAATACTAGTATTGCTCATTGATTGTGCTCATTGATTGTTCTCTTTGAGATATTCGCTGTCTACAAACGGGGAGGAGTAGAAATACTCTCTCTCTCTCTCTCCCTTTGCAGATAGTGAAGGGTAGGTAACGCAGACTTTTGTCCCCGTTGAAACCCGTCGTGCCTATCTTTATCTCCCCATTGATTGATTGTCCGAACATTGATTGTTTTGGAGAATAGTGCTTTTTGAGATATTCTCGGTTTGCAAATAACGTAGAATAGGAATATTCTGTCTAGTCTTTGCAAATAGTGAAGGGTAGGTAATGCTGACTTTTGTCCCCGTTGAAACCCGTCATGCCTATCTTTATCTCCCCATTGATTGATTGATTGATTGTCCGAACACTAGTTGTTCGATATTGGTTCTTTGGAGGTATTCTCTGCTTACAAATAACGAAGAATAGAGATATTCTGTCTAGTCTTTGCAAGCAGTGAAAAGATAGGTAGTGCTGACTTTTGTCCCCGTTGAAACCCGTCATGCCTATCTTCTCCCCACTGATTGGTAGTTGGTTCTGCCCGGACCGCTTATTAGAGGTGAACCATCCGGCTCCACTGGAAAGCACCCCTAATAAGGACATGTTCACTAAATATGGACTAGTCGCCGTAGCTTATAGCAAACTGTGGCATAAATATACCAAGAAGGACCCCGAGAGTCAGTGGCCACTGATGGGATCCTTCGACGACCATAAGATAGAAGCGCTAGAAGTAGCTCTGCGTAGCAATAAGACGACGCCTACTATGCTTGACAGTATCGGCATGTGGCGCAAAGAAGCAACGCAACGGAAAAAGAGGGAAGAAGTAAAAGCAGAAAAGGAATTACGAAAGGCAGCTCACCTTGCCGCTAGAAGGTTAGAAGAAGACATAAAGGAGAGAAGGGAAACTAAACTAAGACAGAAGCCCGAAACCTCAGGCCAGTATGCTGTTAGGACCCCTTCTTTGCTCTACCCTGAGTTATCCTCCAAGCAGCGAACGAATGACGAATTACTGTTAGGTCCCCCGATCATTTACATGCCCCCTCCGTATGCACCCTCCCAATCAGTAGTGCAACACCCACAACCCCCGAACACGAGCGAAAGCAGTACAGGGGCCTCGGTCCTCACGGCCTCCGCGCCGGCCGAGCCTCCTGTGCTGAACACAACGTCGGCTATAACGTTAGACGACCCAGAGATGAGAAAGAAAGAGTCCACCAGAATGAATCGGCTAGCGAAGGATGAACGAACAGGAATCGACAAGATAGTAAAGGCACTGGTAGGATCCTTTTTGACCTTCCAAAAACTAAAGTAACGCTAGGAGTTAGCCCTTTGTGGGACATATGAAACCAAGGGAAGGAGTCAAGCTCACGGTCGAGACGACCACGAGGTAGCCCGACTCCATTACTCTCGCTACCCAAACATGTCTGCCCTACTGCCCACCCCGCCCAATAAGCATGACAAAATCCCGCACAAACGGAAGCCTGCTGACACCCACCATCAACGTCACCAAACTAGGGCTAGATCGCGCACAATTGGGCTATGTTATTTTTCCGATTGCACAGTAACCTCCTTGTGCTCGTCATCAGATTGCAAATATGTACAAACACTCCAACGACGTAGTATAGTTATAACATTTTAATAACTTATAAGATATAACAAACACACCAACAGGGTAAACAGGTTGAAACACGTTTTAAAACAACTATTTACATGACAGTCTGCTGCAACCTCCATCCCAAAGCCTTAACGTCCACGTGACACCGTCCTCGCCTCTCCTTCCTCGAAATTGCAACATTGGCCTGTTTTGGGCGGTTCTTTTAGTCGGCTTTGGGCTATAAAAGCCATGCAAAAATCCATTGACCTCAGTGGCGGACGACTGTGCGAATAGGCCGGAGGCTATACGAAGCGCCGAAGTTCTGGCAACCCCAAGGTGGAGCCCGCCACGCTGTGCGGGCCTTTCCGCTTTCTCTTCTTCTTTCTTTAATGAGGGCTGATGCCCTGGCGGGGGGAGGCGATGCAGACGGGCCTCCCCCACCTCCCCAGGTGGAGGCTCACCAGCAGATGAGGACGCCCCAACCGTCTTTTTCATCGGTCTGCTGGATCGCACCCTGCCACGTCGTGTGGATCCTCCCATTCTTTTCTTCTTCCTTCAATAACGGAGGGGTGCCCTGGCCGGGGGAAGCGACGCGGACGGGCCTCCCCCACCTCCCCAGGTGGAGGCTCGCCAGCAGATGAGGGCACCCCAACCGTCTTTGACTCGCCGGCCAGCTAAGCTGCACCCAACAGTCTTTGACTCACCGGCCAGCTGAGCTGCACCCTGCCGCTGCACGCGACCACCGGACAACAGCCCAAGCACGGGTTCACCAGGATCGCCACTAGCTCCCGACGCGGCGAGTGGGCCCCCGCAGCAAGGTAATCGGGGACCCACCCCGGTGGTGATACCATCCAAACTGCTGTCGTCACTGCTACTGGAATCACCCCGGTGGCAGTACCATCCGAACTGCCGCTGTTACTGCTGCTGGCTCCTCTCCGGTGACTGTACCGAAGAGCTGCTGCTACTGCTGCCCTTGAACTCCGGCGGTCGACTCCTCCGGATCCAGGCCTAAAGCCCACCGTGAGACAATTCTGGACTCGAAAGCTTGTCTGCTTGGGCATGGGCCCCACCCTTGACAAGATGCTCCCCTCAGCCTTGCAGAATCGGCTGGAGTCATTTGACACTCGACTCCCGCGGACTTCCGGTAAGGACAAACCGCCGCCATTGCTCTTTGCCCCGGACGGCAGTCACCTTGCCTCCGCTTGGTGCAGTGAGAAAGACTGGTTCGAAGCGTCGGCGGAAGAACCCGCCTCCTGCCCCGCCCCAAGAACGAACCATGGCATTTCTACGGGGTCGCAGTGACGCCATGCTGACGCAAAATTGACGCTAACGAAAGTTCTCGAACTACTGAAAGGGATTCTGGTCCAACAGCTAATTCATGGAAAGACTTAGACTGTACTCTGGCCCGACCTCGCCCCAAGATGGCGCCGATGTAGGAGAGGCCTACACACCCTTGTGGCGTCCCAGTCACGTGACATTTGTGTTAAACAGATATATATATATATATATATGCAATGCTTCCACATATGATGGTCGGGGAGGGGCGGCAAGGGAACCGATTTTATGCCGTAGTAGCGTTGCTTATGGCACTCGACGCCTCCCCACCACGTGGCCGGCCTGAACGGTTGTAGGCCCGTATCTTGTATGCTGACATTGTTTTAAATAAAGGGTCTCTTGAAAGAATTACGGAATCAGTGCCATGACTAATCACATAGGTTGATAGAGATTACTTCATTTGAATAAATGATTGTTACCCCCAAACAATAGAAAACAGATAATGCAGTCCCCATTTGCCTGAATCTTTTTGATTAACGGAATTTGTACCCATCACACCTATCTTTTTCCAAGAGTTGTTAAACCATGGTCAACCATAGCTCAGGGTATATGCCGAACGCAAGGTATGGTATCTTGCACCCTAATACAGGACCGATTGAGAAATGCATATATGACAAGGGAACCCGAATTTAGGAAATGAAATAAATTAGAGCATCTTTGTCTCGGACAAAGAGAATAATAGGTCTGTGGTATCACCCATTCCTGCGACTAGCCTGGTACGTGGTAAGTAGAACTTTTTCGTGTCTGCGCGCGCTGGGGTACTTTGAATACTGCACATCCCCTCCCCTCTTTTTCCCCTCTATAGGTCACAACGAAGCTCCGACTGAAGAATGAAGTGGACATGGACCGCACCGAGTTCAATATCAAGGAAAATTTAGACAAACGTTGTGAGATAGTGCGTGAAGTGCAGACCACCATTGAGAACATAAGAAACTGTATGGCATGATTGTGCGTGTGTGCTATGATTACACGGTATAAATGTGTGTGCATCTCATGCTTAGGTCACTTGGAGAGAGCGTCACTGTATGATCGAAATGCTCACCATCGATCAAAGGGAGGAGAATACAGGGTCCGACACCCCCTAGGATAAACTACAAAATACTGAAAGTACGCAGCATGCATAGGAAAGGAGGACAGGAAAGGAGAGGTCCCGATGCTCAACGTAGCCCTGAGTCTCCATCTTAAGTTTCTGCACTTGATGCATGTACTGTCACACCCTATCCGGCATTTGTGTGTACGTGATCACCGAATTTATGTCTTTTCCCCGCTTGTGTTTTCTTACATGGAACAGACCCATGCTACTCCATGTTGTGTGTGCACCAAGTGGCCTATTTTCTTACCCATGTCTCTCTCTCGTTTTGTGTCGTATGTATGCCAAATAGCCTACTTGATGCACACCTCTCTCTCTCTCTCTCTCTCTCTCTCTCTCTCTCTCTCTCTCTCCCTCTCTCTCTCTCTCTCTCTCTCTCTCTCTCCCACTCCCTCCCTCACTAAAAAGCCTTCTTACCCTCTTTTCTGTTTGAATAAATTAACGACACATACCTCCTCGGTAAGTGTATAATTGGCCTGGAGCACGGTGGTGTTCGAACAAATTGACTGAAACAAAACGACCGTACTCTGCCACGTTACTACCTCTCCTTTCTACAAATATTGAGCTTAATTGGCTGAGAAAAGAAAGGACAGGTAAGACGACTGATGTCTCCCAATTTGGCCCTCATCACGGGGACTATATGTCAGTGGTTTCCGTTTTTCAGAGCTTTAACAACCCCATCTCCACCGCCCAGAATTACCCCCGCCCAATTACCCCGAAATAGAACGTCTAAAAGCACCCCGTCCTCCCAAGATAACCCCAGCCCTATACTAGCCGCCTCACTAATAATACATCACCTAAACTGTTAAAGGGTTACCTATTGTCGCCAGCAAAAATAATGCTTAGCTTATGTTCCTCCCCGAAATGGATACACGTGAACCCGTGACAGTAGCACCTCGCACTTTCTTTTCATAAACTTAGCAGTCCTCGGAAGGAAATATATATTAACAAAACTTGTGTTGAGACGAGCGAGCCTCTGCCGGAGAAGCCGGTTCGAATTTTTAATAGACTAGAAGGTTGACAGATGTCAGGCTTCCTGCAACCAGTATCGGGCGCAGGAATCGGCACCTAGGGGGCCAGACGATGGACAGGGACACCCACAGAAACTTGCACCACAGCAATGATTAATAGATTAGTAACGCACACACTAACATCAGAGTTAAAAGACACCAATCATGCAGCAACCGATAAAAACATGTCCGCAACTACTCGGTGGTTGGGAGAGAGGATGAAGTATGTAAATGTCTTCCCTGCCAACTCTCTAAGACTTTTGTTTCTTGTACCCATTTAAAGATAACGTGCTGCCATCGGAAGGGAGGGGTCGGACGTGACGCACAGCCTGGCTGCAGACCTTGGAACATCTATGACATCGACCAAGGGGGAGGCTACGAAGCAAAAAGGGCGTGGGACGAGACACCATTTTCAGGATGATAAGCGCGAGGGGCTACATCGAGGCCCCCTGCTCACCGACCAGCGTGCCTGAAGTCTCAACCCGTCGGGCCCGATTGATGGGCCCAGTGCTGGAAGATTCTGCTCCCCTTGGTCCACATTTTTGATCTGATCCCACTCCACCCCCTCTTCCCTCGGCGTCCCGAAGCACGTCACACCCTTCTCTCTCTCACCATCTTTTATATGGATTATGAATCTGACCTACCCACAGAAGAACAAAAGGCAGGTACCCTGTCTCAAAGTACCTATGGTGAACTGTGTTAAGGAACAGGGCTGTGATCGGAGAACAATGAATGATCACACCCTGCAACGTGAGAAATTGGATTTGAGCTGGACCTTAGCTCCACCGCCGGTGCTCAACAGTGCCAACGAAAGAAGAACAACAATGAGAGCTTACCAGTGATAGCTCTTCATAAAAAGGACACTGGAAAGAAGAACCCATGTCAAAGTCGAAAATCCTCTCCCAACCACCTTTTTATACTAACTATCTTCTTATCAAGTTTTTATGGTGTTGCATCAATCACTTCCGACTGTACACTGAGAAGTTAAGGAAATGTAACTTTGTATAGTAACATCCATACAACACCAGCCATGTACACGACTATACTGTAACTCTGTATGTACTACCTCCTCGCCTACTTTATCACCTGTAAGTAACTATAAGCAAATGTGTCAGATTACTCCTGCATGCCCTAAAAACTCTGTATCTTTAAGGAATGTACGAAAGACATTAACGATATTATAGCTGAAGGTTAACAAAGAATAAATGACGGCCAGGCAAGCTGGCGAGATATGTTAAAAGGGAGGACTGTGGAAATTTAGCGTGCAAACTGAACATTATCTGCGCCATCTTGCCTCTCCCCAGCGCCACGCACAGCGAATGCACGGCCGCCATTTTAGGCACCCCACTCTCTCCCCGCTCATTTTCGATCACCAGCGCTTTCCCCTAGCGCTGCGAGCATCCCCCGCGCGCCGGCCACCCCCGCTCTCTCATATAGGCCATAAACCCTCTCCTTCTGCGCAACCCTGCTACGGAACCACATCCGACCGACATCCCATACATGGTCATGCCTCTCCTTTGATAACCCCCTTCCTCTGCGCCCCATTGTCTGAACTGGTCCCAGGCCATCACCTAGCCCTGCGGATGCAGTTTATTGCCCCTACTGTAAGGGAAACACCCCACATCAAAGGGATTACAGTAGATCAAAGCCCCTACTCCCTGAGACCCGACCGGTCACACACACCCCCCAGGAATTGGCGGAATACCCTGCTGCGCAATAGCCATCTCCTACTGTGGGTGGGGTGGGAACTTCTACTGTATCTATGTGTGGGATCGGATCTGAACCGGGGCTTCAGGGGATATTCCCCCATACATCAAGGGAATCTCAAGAATGTACCATGTGTAATAAAGCAATAAACCTGTGTATAAGAGACCAGGTCTCAGAGATGCAGTTAGAGCACCTCGTGACGATACCTTGCTGTCTGATCTGATGTGTTCTGCTCCGACGGAATAAAACTTTGTTTCCTGCCTTCCAGTCTCCGGCGCCTGCCTCTTTTATTGGTAAATTATCGAATGGTATGAGAGGCGATTACCGCCGGGCAAATACTTGAAAGGTTATCGACTGAAACTGCCGCTACCATTTAACAAGTCTACTGTATTCTTCTGATAATACTACCTATATTCCCCTACGCTTTGATACTGTTGCGCAGTTTCTTTTACATTTTCTTCAAAGTAAGAATCTCCAGTGACACTTTCCACCTATACTGTCTATTGATGATGATAGTAGTAGTAGTACATCCAGGCATACATCCATTAAAGTAAACGTGTATCCTTCTTTTTTATATATCTCATACTTAGTTGGTTTCACCAACAACCACCCATGCTTCCGCTCCTTCCTTGCTTGCCCTGGCTTTGAGAACCAAACAACGCTGATTCTTGCTATCTAGCACTATCCACCCATACTGTGTCACCCACCTAGGCAGGCATTCTCTTTCACCTTCCACCCATCCTTTAACAACCCATGCATCTGATCTGATTACTATCAGCCACCTATGCATGCTTCCAACAACATATCCTTCTCTGCCAGTCAGTCATATTATTTATCTCGTCCGTCCTTCCACCCTTAGTTCTTTCCCTCTTTGTTCAACACATCCATCAAGGTCATCTGATCTGAGTTTGTCTTCTCCATAAAACCTTCACAGCTGATTTTGGAGTCAAATACAAGAGGCCATGGTTACTCAACTCACGCTGCTAATGCTAAGTAAAGGGTGTGTTCTTCAACCGTTGTATAATGTTCACTACAACTTAATAAGTCGCACAGTACAGGGAAATAGTGAACACACTTCCATCTAGTAGTAATGTCAAGAAGTAATGAATATAACTTACCGCCGCCGGCCACTGCTGCTGGCTCCCCCCTGTCTTTCCTGCAGGTGCCGCCAGTTCTCCTGCCCCCTCCGGAATGGCCGCATCGCCGCTGGCCCCGCCGGCACTGCTGGATGGTAGTGTGCCTAGAAAAAAACAACACAAATTTTTAGATGCCTGGAAACCTCCCCCTATTTTAAGTGTTCACTTGGAACATTGAAAAAAAAGTGAATACAACATACATCAGCACTAGACAGTAAGTACAGTCAGTAGCTAGTAGTGATATGGTTCCTAGGGTCATCTAGTCCTACTCTACTCTTTTGCAAGTTAGCCTGAGCCATGTGTAACCCTTTTAGAATAGATTCATCATGTCGACTACTACTCTTTTGGCGCATATTTAATTATACCTGCCAGCTTATTGACATGTGCAGTACATGCCTTTGAGGCCACTTGACTGTTGCGTACAAGTGAAGAGGTCGAAAAACAACCCACTTATTGAGTTTGTTTAGTCCATATTGCTTAGCCATCACATACATGTTACACTTTTTGCCATGACTGCAAAATGCTTGCATTCACCAGTATACTATCTAACAGCTAACGCGCAGCATTTTTCTCATATAATAGGTGGAAGATTACCTTCTGCAAACCAGAGATTTACAGAGCATATTGGATGCAAGATGATGTAACCAGTATTTCTACGTTCTACGGTGAGGGGTCTTCCAGAATTCAAAAGATCTTGGCTCTTGTTCTTGTTGTCATGCACTTGTAAATGTTTACTGTTTTAATGTTAGGCTTTTTGCTGGCTTATTGACTATGGCTGTAGTCAATTAAATTTCATATTAACGATGTACAGAGTTTGATACTTGTTTCAAATAAACCTTTTGAACTTACACATAGACTCTGTGGTATTTGGTGTGGTGGGGTGGACTTACACAAGTGAGTGAGCAAATTGGTGTTATTAATTATTATGTTCTGGGTTGTCTGTCTCAGTCATCATCAACATTGTGTATCTTCTTCGTGGGGGGGTTGGGAGTGGGACCCTAATGTGAGACACTATAGCTAGTCGGTCAGGGGATCGTGGGTTCTCTTCGGACTGAGGTGTGATCAGTAAGGTCCAACCTCCCATCAGCAACATCCTATTTTGTTGTGCATAGTTCTGTATGTGGCTCTGCAGAATCACTAAACATTAGTAGTATCATGTACTATCCGATCAAAAATACTAGTCAAATATCTGGTTGGCCATTTTGTTTGTGGTAATTCTCAAAGCCTCAACATTGAGAAGACTTGAAGAGGACAACCCAAAGGACAGGACACAGTGGCTAGAGCTATTGGTCAATCAGAGTTTTATTATTCCAAAGAAAACCTTCTATAAAGAGTGGGCAACTGTGCAAGCTTCGCTACAGACAGAGTAATAATAGTAATAGTAGTAGTAGTAGTAGTAGTAGTACAGAGAGTCATAGCAGAGGCAGTTAGAAGCAACTTAGTTAGAGGCAGGGATAAACAGAATTTGGAAACAGATAGTCAAGGTCAAAGAAGTAAGCTTTTGTACAAAATAGAATTAGAAAGTGGAACCATAATTTATAATTCGGAAAAAAAAGATGCAGTAAAAGTTAGGGAAATATAAATGTCAATATAACCACTGGAGGACTTACTGGGGCCAGCAGCAGGAGCCTCGGTAGAGGAGCGGTCCTGTGGTTCCCCCGCCGACTCCGACCCTGTCTTGTTGCCCCTGGGTGGTGCTAATGATCATGTAAAATATAATAAAGAAAGACAAACATTAAGGAGTGCTGTGAAACAAATAATAATAAATCATTTTGAAAAATAAGTCAAACAACATTTTAGGAAACAACAATTGCAATAAAATTGACCTATCTAATCAGATGGATCGATTACTGGCTTCTTCCTGCATTCATGGATCGTCTACTTATTTATGAACACTCCAGTGTTCCATAATCATTCTGATAACAATACGAAGCCTAGTAAGTACCACCTGACCTACACCACCTATTCCAGACGGGCCAATTGTTCACAAAGTCTGCATTTCCATTTTTTTCAGCCATCAAATGCATAGATGAGATGGAGGACACATGCATACATTAGTGCATACATACATACAACAAATTGTGGGTTGGTTGCATGATTCTGATCTAGTTCTGCTACTGATTGACCATGCTAAACCTACCACTCACTAAACAAAGTACAAAAGGTTCGACGGAGGACTGGGGTAAGCAGCAATCAGTGACAGAGGATGCGTCACGCAGACCGCATAAAACAATTATTAACTAATATTAACAAACTAAACCTAGTATCCAATATCCATCCACCTCTATTTCACAGTAGGACAATGGAAGGACTAGAGTCTCTCTAGCAAATCGCATTACCTAACTTCAGTTCTGTAAAATAAACTTACATAATCAGCATCAGCAGCACAAGCTAGCGCAAACTAACTTGCAAACAAGTAAGAGTACCACCGAGCACCTGGGTCCTTGGCTTAAATCAAAGAACATTTTGCTTTTTGGAAAGTAATTTACCAGCAACGCTTGGCACGCAGCAGTAATCTTGTTGTTCATCAAATTTAATATACACAATCAGTTACTCACCAATCCAGACGACCTCGACACCTAGCAGGTCCAACAGGTCCTGCTCCCGGTCCAGGATGTCGGACCACCGGTGGGCTAGCTGATTGTGGGTGTGCCGGACCCCAGAGCACCGGAACACGGCCCGGCGCACCTTCGCCCACCGATGGTGCCGCTCCTGGGTAGTGTACCCGGAGCCGGGCGTGCCGCCTGCTGCCAAGGTCAAGGGGAGGAGGCGCTGGATGAAAAAAACAAGGGTGGCCACCTCCTCCTCCCCAAACAGTTGCCGGGCCTGCACCCCTGCAGGACGCATTCTGCCGCAAGGCAGGCGGCCCTTCTCTGCTCCTGCAGGTCCCTTGCCCTTGGCACTCGGACTTGGTGTGCCCTTGGCCATGGTTCTGGGGTGGGTGGGAGGCGGAAAAGAAAAGTTAGAAGGGGAAAAAAAAGTTAGGGGGAAGAAGATAGAAAAGAACTTTATAAAAGTAACAAAAACACAGTAAAAGTAGAAATAAAATGCAAAATATAAACTTAGGCAAAGAGAGAGATAGATAATAACAAAAAAAAGTCAGAAAAATGCTTTAAAGACAAAGGATTGCAAAGATAAAGGGTAGATACAAAAGTAGGCCCAGAACCATAGCATAGAGTGAAAAACAAGATGGGCGCGCCCATTCGCGACCGCGTGGGTAAGTTCGCGCGATATTTCTCGCGAACATGCACTATTCATCGCGAACAAGTAAAATGCGCTCCCGAACACGTCAATGCACATCGCGAACACGCTATCCGCAACCCGGAACAGGAAATAGGCATCGCGAGCGGGCGGGACATTTGAAAAACAAGATGGCCGCGCCCGTTGGCGACCACTTGGGTAAGATCGCGAGATATATCCCCCGAGCATGCAAACAGCTCCCCGAACATGCTCACCGCGCTCCCGAACAAGAAAAAGCCATCGCGAACGGGTGCCCCAAGCAACTACGCAAGCTCGCGAAGCTACGCGAAGGTCGCGTAGTGCAAGTACATCTTCGCGAAGCTTCGCGAAGCGCGGCTACGCGAACTACGCCCAGGGTTACTTATTTTGATGTTTGTGCACGCGTACAAGTAGTGAATGGAATCTAGGGTCAGGCTCTACCCACTGCATGAAAGTCCAAATGCAGATCACGAACGGCTCAAGGAAATATATCTTCTGCTGCTTGCAGGCTGTTATAAATAGAAATAAAGTGTCCTACGTTCTGCATGTGGAATGAACAAAGGCCCACCCACTATGGTTGCCTGCCAGTCTCTTACTCTGCCCCTGAAAAGCGCGATGCGTTTGTTGTTTGCCGAGCAAGTTTGTCTAGAAATTCGAGAAGCCAGATTGCAATTAATCGTTCTGAATCTTGCAACGGCCTTCCTGGCAACACTTGGGTTCCGAGAAGGCAAAACGTGTTCTAAAAACCATTGACTGAGGTAGTGAGGTTTGAATATTTGGGCAGGATTTATTTGTTATCTTTTTCAACTAGTGAGTTGGTTCCGCCCACGAATCCTATCACATATCCATTGTGCAGTGGTACCCATTGAGCAGTTCAGTGGCATGGCCAGTGTGTCACAGATCCAGGCACAAAGGAGGCAGTGTGAACTCGGAAATACTTCAGGGTCCCTTAGGCCTCTGTGCCCTGGTGCCACTGCACCTACTGCACTAATGGAACCTACGTCTCTCTTGCAGTTCGATAAATAGTGGGCATTCTCGCTGTCAAAACAAGGCAGAAAGAAGAATTGGTGCATACGTAATAGGTGGTTATTTAGAAAAGTGGGGCATAGATGTCTGATATGTTGGCCCATTTAATAGATTGATTTTCCACAGGGAGAAATAGCTTGTTTCCGTGCACCTTTTTAAGTGGATGACAGCTTAGCTCTCACTGAATATTTAAATTGTTATTTTTTAAATCATTTTTTTTGCACCCTGTCCGCTCCCTACGTTCGTTTCTGTTAATGTGTCTATCCAGCTTTCACGATGCAGCACTCGAAAGTCCCTTAGGGTATATTCACCCTTCACAAAATGAATACACTAAATAAAATAAATCATTTTCTATTATCGTTACCAGAAAAACATGACCCTTCAGTATATTCCTAAGTCATGTAAGGACGAAGCTGTCTGCACGCGTATTCACTCTTATAACCAGCATTAATACGGAGCAATCAGAAGTAGCCACTGCAGACTTCCTACTCTGCAAAGTTCTTAGATATGTATGGAGTTTGAACAGGGCCGGACTGGCCGTAGTGGGCACCAGGCAATTCCCGGTTACGCCGCACTGGTGGGGGTTGGTTTTCGGCCCCTGGGGGGGCGTTTTTGTTACAGGGCCGTTCTTGCAGCATAGCTGCAAAATCGTCCCTGTAACAAAATCGGCTGAAAACCAGCCCTGGCAAAGAGCTCGGCGGCACCCCCAAGCCCCGGGGGTCCCCAAGCACTTTGCCAGGGCCGGTTTTGGCTCCCAGTCCGGCCCTGAGTTTGAATCAGTAACTACAACACATCAGATACAAATAGGTATAAACAGATCACGAGGTGTAGTAACATTCTTACTTTAGTCACGCCTTTAATATCTGGCATTTACAACGTGGAAGTAACGCCACCTTGTGGAAAGTGCTAAAACGTGTAGAAAGGAGACAACAGAAGAAGGGACTCCTTGGGGGTGTTTGTCATGCAAACTGTTGATGTCTGGTCCATGAGATTTGGACCTCTGGTCAGTGAGAAACCACTGAAGAGTTCCCCATTGCATGTGCCTTTCCCTGAAACACGGAAACTTTTTGTTGTAGGCTTGGTATATTTGACATCTCTATAAGTCCACTTCAGTGTGCTTACAAATAGCGCAGGCTGTTTAAATGGTGAAAATCGTCGGTGTATTTATTAGGGAAGTTTGTCCCTCACATTTGGAGGTAAGGATTGTCCCGCAGTTCCAAGCTGGGCCTAAAAGTTGAAGTGAAATGGAACTTGATTTGTATTTAAACACACTAGATTTAACATAAAGTCAGGTGTAACTGTGTTTATAAAAGTTAGGTTCAGCTTCATTGTGCTTACATTTGAAGTGCGAGTTGTGGACATTTCCTTTTAAAAATGGTATCACGAGCTTACCTGCTATGTTACGAATTCGCACTGCAGCTGGGTTGCCTACTTTTAAAGTGTGCGAACACTCACTCTTGCTAACAATATTTAAAACAGTTACGCAAGTTTGAGCTATTGGCATTGTAAAGCCTTTTATTTTGGTATTGGTTTTTAAAACATAAATAAAAGACATTGTCATTTACAATGGCAATAGCTTAAACTTGCGTAAAAATGCGAGACCTATTGCATTGCAAATGCTTGTTTATGGAAGTAGTGTGCTAATTGGTCTGGGTTTTGGCATGCATAGAGAAGATAGACTCTGGGGTGTTCGCTGGTGTCTCTCTTCTGATGTTACATATTTTTATAGTTGACACATGTAAAAGGGCAAACATAAAAGTACATCGACTTGCAGATGGAAATAAAGTAGCTGGTGTGTTATTTTTATTATGAAAAAATATGAGTGTGCCTAATATGTGTCTGCTAAATTATGAGGCTACTCTGGTTATTTCAGTGATGTTTTCCTGAGCCCCATTAAATGAGTTATACATGGTGCTATAAATGATGTTATGTATAGATAGAGCAGGTCTGCGTCGTATCCCTTTCCTTACAATACCGGGTATGTTCATGGACCCTTAGGATGTCTTTTTGTAGGGGTTTCATTGCCTACATCTCTTATCGCACAATCTACTGTTATGATAGGGGTAAATGTTTCTATTTCAGGCGTTTTTTCTTGTGCCCACATATGCATTCATCCTGCCGATTACCAGAAGAATAGCTCTGAACATGAGTTTCTTTTTCACATCCATGGTGTCAATAGAGCTAGTAGTAGTTTTTTCAGTTCTTTAGTTTCTAGACTTTGTCTTCTTTTTGAGTAAATCTTGGGTCATTTTTTGATAGTTTTATCTTTCTCAGCGGTTTCAATCTAATATGAGTATAAATACCTATGTTCCTTATGACATCCGCTGTTACTAATGTTCATGGTCTTCTGATTTTATCAAGGTTTTCGAGTCTCTCTGATAGTATCTTTCTACGATTATCTAGTTACTTGGCTCCATGGAATGTTGTCATTTAGCCTGTTGATGAAGGTCCCCAGACGGTAACTCCATCTCTGTTTCTTTTGCAGTAAATTTCTCTCCTTATGGATGTTGGAATAATCAAGGGTTTCTAAGAAAACCCATTAGATGTAATTTGAGCAGTGTCCCACAGAGAGGAAGTGATTACTCATTTTTTGGTTGGACTTTCTACACCTAGAGTTGCTTCTGTGTTCACAGATGTGGGGTTTTACCTTTCTGATGATCATCCCAATGTAGCGCAGATTGCAGGGACACGTAATCATGCATATAGCATGAGAGCTGTTGCAGTTGGTATGTCTCCTTAGGTTCCACTTGAAATCAGTTTTCAGGTCTATAGTTTTTGTGGCTGTGGCTAAGTGGCATATGGAGCAATTACCACAGGAGTAGTGGCCTACTATTGGGGGAGAGGGTTTGCTTTTTCACATGGTTGAATGATGAGCTGCCTCTCATGAGCTCTTCATCCAATCATGTGAATAAACTAATCCAGAAAAATTGGAACATCAACACAGGCACTTTTAATTGGAAAAAAATGTGCTTTGGCTATATGACAGAAAGAAGCTTAAAGTCATATTTGTTCACACTCGACCAAGAAGAAAAGAGGCAACACAGGACACCAGATAGATATGAAACGAAAAGCATGGAAAGGATGGCTTAATAAAGTGCATTTTACAAGTGGTATCAAAGTTTCGACGATACCCCGTACTAATTAAGTAGCACTCATCAAAGGCATACTCTAGATTTATATATGAATTCATGTGAAAATATACATGTTTATAACTAAGACAGGACTGTCTACATTGTGAGCTGTATGTCTTCCCCTTTTTCATTTCAGCATAGAACAGTGTTCTCTCTATACCTGGAGCAAAAGGTTTATCCGTACTATACAAAGTCCAGGGGGCAGTGTTCCGCCTGACACAAATAATATAATTAAGGGATCCCCCCCAGATCCCTAAATCTAGTGGTCCTGATAAAAGCCGCCGACCCGTAGAGGGCGAAGGAAGGTTGAAACATGTAGACCTTGATTTCACCTAGTGATGTGATGGATACATTACATATCCCTCAGACACATCCACTCCTTTTTTACCTTACCCGTATCTAGGTTTTCATTAAACCAGTGTTTCTAGATAAGAGGTAATTTTAGATCAGTTATTCTGTTGCGGATCCCCACAAGAATCTCTTCGATCAAGAGAGATTACCTCCTGGTGGAGGAAAAAAGACCCAATGATGATGCTATCAACTACCAGTACATCAATGGCAAAGCATATACCATTGACCGAAAGTAGCTGTTGAGGGTCCCACAGATATTTCTAAAGGGATTCCTCCAGAACACTAGATCCCACTCTCTCTTGATTTTTAAGGTTGCATGTTAGCCTGTAGATGCCCCTTTCAGTGATCCTGCACAGTGGTGGCAACAAAATACATCTTGAGTCCCTTGACCCACAACTCCCACTTGGGGGCTTGTGTAGACAGCAGCCCTGAGTTGAGGAAGGGGTCAACAGCTGGAAACCCTCGTCTGTATATGTACTACCTTGCTGTGTCCTTCCTATTGAGTGATTTATAGATAAGCTTTCTCCCGCTAGAACAATAGCTCAATAACTGCAAGTATCTTGATATGAAAGGAGATTCACAACCCATCCCCTTTCTTTCACCTTGTCTGACACCTGTTTTGCTTCTTGGCCACACTATTTTTGGGTAGTGTAGGCATGACTTCCACTGATGGGCAGAGCACTTTCAGTAGCCCCTCTACTTTGAAGGACCTCTGTTGGGCCAGCTCACCATTGCATCATGGACCAATGGGTGCATCTGTGGTAATTGCGTCTCCAGCCTTAGCTGGCTTCAGGTAGGCCGATTGATGCCAGTGCTTCCAAGGTGGTATGGTTTGTGACTTACAAAATACTGCAAACAGGAAGAGTTGCCTTGGGAAACTAGGGCTGTGTGTGCTCTGGTGGTGCAGTGCAGCAGCTGAGGGTGTTGCTGAAGCAACCCTCTGCCAGGTGTTGGAATGCCCCCTTGGGAACAGCACTGGTGAGAGGTACCACCCTGAACATGTTGGTGAGAGGTACCACCCTGAACATGTGCTAATGGGGAGTGAGGCACGGGTTCTCGCTCTGGTGTGAGGCACCACCTTGTGCGCCCTTTTATGTGGTTGGCTCTTGTTTAAACGTTATTGTGAATATACCTATTCATTAGCATATGCATCTGCATTTATTGCGATAATCAATTGTATGAACTATACATAAAGCAGAATATGTTATGGATGTATCCTGTTATATTACCTCTCCATGTTTCCCCCTCCCTTCTTTGACAGTTAGCGCATTCCATGGTTTATGACTGTTCAAATGTCATTACTGTACAGTAAGTAGCTGTGGCTATGAGGTTGTGACTTCATTCTGAATAAACTATAACTTCATCAACTATGACTGCATGTTGTACTTTTATTTAGTTTAGGACGGGATATCGGATCTAGCTGTGCAGGGGACAGCCATACAACTTCACCCCTGTCTATCATTGATAAGCCACCGTGCAGCACCGTCTACTGTGGACTTGTGCTGGCGTGATAAGCGTACAATCTTGGGACCTGGTGTTCCGGGTTTTGCTCCAGTACAAGTAGTGCTGCTGGGGAGCAGTCTTGAAGCTGAAGTCGAACACTCTGAGGTGACCTTTACTGCTGTGAGGCAAGAGAGTCGACTGGTTTCAGACCAGTTGTTCTTCACTTTGCTGGTGATCAGGCTGAACTGGGGAGTTCTGGGCGAAACCCTCGGAGTACAGGATACCATACCATCAGAGTCTCCAAGGAGGTGAGGCATGACACTCGTGGGCCGCTCACTCCCTGTGCATTTTGTTGGAAGTTGGGCTGTAGCAGATAGTCCCACGGTGAATGCAGCAGTGCTGCGAGAGACGTCCGATCACTGAGTCCTCTTATGAGGGGAGGTAAATAATAGTGCCCTCATGCGGCCCCCAACTGCCTGTTCATCCTTGGGCAGGGCCACTACTGTGCACAGTGCGTTTTAGTTTTCTGTAGCGCCTCGGCGTTGTCGCCAATTCCAGAACATCCCCAAGCAGTAGAGTTGGCCCTGCGCGTCATTCTGACTTCCTTACTCCTCTCAGGCTTCGGCGGCCTGCATTGGGGAGTGGCGTGTTGTGCTAGCTAATCCCTTGCACTGCCCGCCGGCTGCCTTCAGAGGCCTGTGCCGTTGCCTGGGGTGCGATCAACTCGTCATGTTGCTGCATACTCTGCTGTAATGTCGTAACACATGACGCGATACGCCTGCTGCGTACGCGTCGGGTCACGTGAGTCGAAGATAATAAAAGAAGGTTGCGCATGCACGTACGCCACTGAGGCTACGGCGCCGGACCAGTTAAACACCCACTTTGTCTCCGCTTCGTTATTCCCGCTGTAGACCCCAGTCACGACCCTCCCGGCGATCGTAGCCTAGTTTCTCCGGCAACGGAGGCCGGACTACACAACATAAACTGGCGATGAGGGCAGACGTGCCCTCGCTGACGCGTGGTACGCTGGTGTGGCGGCCGCGAGGTCTGGCCTCGGCTCGCAGCGCTCATGCCCCAGCGTAGCGCGGTGAGCGAATCCTCGTGCTCTGGGAGCGCGCCTGGTGCGCAACACGGTCGCGCTGCCCCGCGGAAGCGCTGCAGGCCTAGCGCGTGAGGCATGTGGATGTCCTGCTCTGCCACCACGTGGTTCCAGGCCCAGAAGAAGGCTGAATACTCTTCCCCAACGCAAGTAAGCCCTGCAAGTGCTGCCAATTGCACTGTTGAGAGGGGGACAACCCTTGGAACACCCGGTGAGTTCCTGTGGCTGAGTGTTGGTGGCCCCAACTGGCAGACAAGCTAGAATAAGCCCACATCGGTACACAGTAGTCCAGCACCTCACAGTTTTCATCAGGAGGGGGGCCCATCGATCAGAAGCTTACACAGTGCAAGAGGAACACCCACAAGGACAACAATCAGGACTACACACACGCTGAGGCCAGGGAGGACCACGCACTGCGCTGTGTAACAGCCATGGCCACGATACCGCCAATAGAACCCTTCATAGTAGAAGGGTCGCCGTCTTCGATTGCGGCCAAATGGAAGGACTGGGAAGATCGGCTGCGAATATTTTTTGAGGCCACCAAAGTCCACAGGGACCAGAAAAGGGCAATGATCATACACCTCGGGGGAAAAGACATTCACAATATTGTCAAGACGCTAGCGGAGGCCACTCCCAAGACGCACATCACACTGATAGCCGCCCTTAATGAACTCTTCGAACCGATGGCCAACCGCGATTATGAGAGATTCATCTTCCGGCAAGCGCGCCATCTTCCGGACGAGTCGCTCGACATGTATCATGCCAGCCTGAAAAATCTTGCAGCCACGTGCGGATTCCGGGACGAGACAGAAGAAATCAGAGGGCAGATCATCCAGGGGTGTGCATCAGCCAAACTGCGAGAGCGCATACTAGAAGAGTCCGGGAAGCCGTTGGCGGAAATCCTGACAATGGGTCGGACCAAAGAACTGTCAAAAGCGCGAGCGGCGCACATGGAAGCAGTTCTTCAAGCGCCAGTGAAGACTGAACCTGTAAATGCGGTGTCAGCCAGACCCACACAGAGGTGGGGCAAGAAAGGAGCGGGAACTTCACCCCCAGGACAGCCAAAGTTGTGTGGATACTGTGGGGGATCGCCGCACACAGCAGCAAAGTGTCCTGCGAAAGGCAAACGATGCTCGTGATGCGGAAGATTCAATCATTTTGAAAAGGTGTGCCGGTCGAAAAAGTACCGCAGGCCCCGCCAAGTGGCGGACACCATCAAGGAAGAGGATCCCGTACCCAGCGACATGGATGACGATGAGGAGGAAGAGAGAGTGGTGCACAAAATCCACATGATTGGTACCACCACCCTCAAAGCAAGGCGCCTACCACAATGCAGTATCCGAGTAGGATCGCAGGAGGTCACCGCAGTCGTGGACACCGGGGCCACCATTAATATCATGGCCGCAACACTCCACAGTACGATGCACCCGAAGCCGGTGCTGCACCCCTCAGCGATAACGGTGTTTGCGTATGGCCAGGAAGCCCCGTTGAAAATACGTGGACGGTTCCGGACAGTCATATCCCATGGCACGCAGTCGGTTACCACCAACATTTACATTACAGAAGATGGCCAGGGGATGCTACTGGGATGCAGAGCGGCTGAAGACCTGCGTGTCGTCACATTTGCGTTCGGAGTACACCAGGAATCCCTGCAACACATCCTAGACGAATTCGAGGAGATCTTCCGGGAGATCGGGAAATTCCGAGGGAAAGAAATCCACCTCCACATTGACCCAACGGTCCAGCCGGTTGCCTTACGACACCGTCGAATAGCGTTTCATCTGAGGCCGTTGGTGGAAGAAGAACTCAAGAAACTAGAGGCAGCAGGGATAATTGAAAAGATATCCGGCCCCACACCGTAGGTGTCCCCCATCGTAGTCGCCCGAAAGCCCAAACAGCCGGGTGCGGTGAGAATCTGCATTGACATGCGACTTCCCAACGTTGCGATCAAGCGGGAACGCCACATCACTCCCACGATAGATGATCTCATCGGAGAAATGGCGGGAGCCTGTTGGTTTTCAAAGTTGGACCTCAGGTCCGGATATCACCAATTGGTACTGGACGAAGCATCCCAAAACATAACAACTTTTTCCACACATGTGGGACTCAGACGGTATACCAGGTTGAGTTTCAGAGTGTCCAGTGCCGCAGAAGTATTCCAAAACGTGATACAAGAGTTGATCGCAGGCGTCCCGGGGGTAATCAATGTCAGCGATGACATCATGATCCACGCCAAAACCATTCAGGAACACCATGAACGACTACTCCAGGTACTCCGCCGGATACAAGAGGCCGGCCTCACTCTCCACCGACAGAAGTGCGAGTTCCTATGCACCAAACTACAATTCTTTGGCTACACCTTATCCGCGGAGAGAGTGAACCCAGACCCCGAGGAAGTGAGGGACATTAAAGAAGCGGTAGCTCCCACCAATGTCACGGAAGTCCGCAGCTTCCTTGGGATGGTCAATTATTGTGGAAGATTCATACAAGATTTGGCCAACCTGACAGCACCACTGAGGGAACTGACCAAGGAGTCCACCACCTGGAAGTGGGACAGTGAACAAGCCCAGGCCTTTGAGAAGATCAAGGAGTCGCTCTCTGAAGCCACGACCCTGGCGTTCTTTGACCCCACCAAGTTAACCCTGGTCGCCGTCGATGCTGGTCCGGTTGGGCTGGGGGCTGTCCTCCTACAAAGAAGGAACCATCAGGAGGAGTGGGCTCCCGTGGCATTCGCCAGCAGATCCCTCACCGCGACAGAGCAAAGATACTCGCAAATAGAAAAAGAAGCCATCGTGATTCACTGGGGGTGCCACCATTTTCATTTGTACGTGTACGGAAAGCAGTTTGTAGTGGCAACAGACCACAAGCCGCTGGTAGCACTGTTCTCAGGGACCTCAACTAAGCCGCCGCCATGGATTGAAAAGTGGATGCTGCAGCTCCAAAATTACAATTGTAAAATAGAATATCAACCAGGGTCCAAGAATCCGGCCGACTACCTGTCCCGCCATCCTCGGAAAGCTACAGCCCACGAAATGGAGGAGGCCGCTGACACTGAGGAGTATGTCAGGTGTGTCACTGCCCGATCCTGTCCCATACCCATTTCCATGGCTAGTCTACAGGAAGCCACCAGCCAGGATGAGTGTCTGCAGCGTGCTAAGAGAGCCATCCGGGGCAGTAGCTGGCACAAAGCGAAGGAGGAATGGAAGAGTTTGACAACCACGGCACAACGAGTTATGGACAGTTTGTACCATGTTCGGGACAAGCTCACCGAGGATGACACAGGGTGCCTGCTACGAGGACACCGGCTAGTAATTCCCACGTCTCTAACCCAGAGAGTGGTGGACCTTGCCCATGTAGGACACCAAGGCATGGTGAAAACTAAATCGAGGCTTCGCACAAAGGTCTGGTTTCCACTAATGGACGATTTGGTAGAGGCCACTGTTCGGGCTTGTCCATCGTGTCAGGTCACTGGGGAGGCACCCCGACCTGCCCCTGTTATCATGGAACCTCGGCTGAGGGTCCCATGGTCCCGAGTGAGTGTCGATTTTGGCAGTCTTCCAGCTGGGCGCCATACCTTGGTCGCCATTGACGATCACTCGAAGTATCCTGAGGTGGAAATACTGTCGGCGCTCAGTGCGACTGAAGTTATACCAAAGCTCAAGAAAATCATGGCTGCCCATGGACTCGTGAAAGAGATACGGACTGACAATGGATCCCCGTTTCAGAGCCAAGAGTTCGCCGCATACCTACAAGCGCTGGGTATACATCATCACCGGATCACCCCCGCTGGCCACAAGCGAATGGGGAGGCTGAAAGATTTATGCGAACACTCAATAAAGTGATATGCATTGCACATGACAAGACTCAATCGGTAGAATTGGCCATCTTCACTTTTCTCCGGAGTTATCGCCAGACACCTCACACGACTACTGGGGTGGCTCCCGCACATTTATTAATGGGAAGAATAATCACCGACACGATCCCTCATCACCCGGAGTGGCGACCAGACACTCCCGAGGACAGCGCCATCGACGCCCTACGGCAAAAAGCACACGCTAATGTTAGTACCCGGCGAAGAGCCGCTCTACCCAACATCCGTCAAGGGGACACCGTGCTGCTCAAGAACCGAGCCCAGGGAAGCAAATTCCGGTTGAACTTTGAGAAAGAACCGTGGACGGTGGAGTCCGTCAAGGGAACTTGTGTTACGGCCACTCGTGAGAGGGAGAGAATAACCTGAAACGTGTCATTATTCAAAAGGTATCACCCGCACGGAGGAGAAGCAGACTCTGACCAGAGTGGTGGCACTGGTAACACAAGGCGTGTGGAAGATTGGGTGGAAGATGTCGACGCTGGAGATGGAGAAGTGGAGCCGGCCACGGAGGGCCTTGGAGAAACTGATTTTTCCCGGTCATCCCCGCAGAGAGAGTTGCAGGACACAGCAGTGAGTCCAGAGTGACCGTCTCGTGAGGCGGTGACCCCTGTCGAGGGGCAAGGTGGATACACCGGAGACTCACAAGGCCGGGGTGCATCGCAATACCGCCTGCGGATTAATCCTGAGCCCTCCTGTCGTCTCAAGGACTATCTCACGTAAGACTGTTCCATCTGTTTATGTTGAGTTTTGAAATGTGTGTGATAAAAGTGAGCACAGGGCGGGGAGCCCAATGTCAGAAACGTTATGAGTAAATTTTTGGTTTTTCTCATGTTTGTTGGGGAGGAATGTAATGTCGTAACACATGACGCGATACGCCTGATGCGTACGTGTCGGGTCACGTGAGCCGAAGATAATAAAAGAAGGTTGCACACGCACGTACGCGACTGAGGCTACGGCGGCGGACCAGTAAAACACCCACTTTGTCTCCGCTTCGTTATTCCCGCTGTAGGCCCCAGTCACGACCCTCCCGGCGATCATAGCCTAGTTTATCCGGCAACGGAGGGCGGACTACACAACACTCTGCCATCACCGTGCCCTGTGCTGGAGCCTAGGCGCGTTGCCTGTTTCTTTCGGAGCCTTCACGTATATCGGAGACGCACCTAGGCAGGCCGACCTTCATTTTCAGTGCTGGCATTGGTTCGGTCTCGCCTCTAGGCTGGCTTATCTACCGATGCTGGGTTTCCATGTGCTGAGCCTGAACCAGATTAACCCGAGCATTTCCATGCTGCATATGTGGTGATAGGTTTAGTATCAAGTTTGCCAAAGGGAGACAATGTTGACTAACGTACCTTGGACTACAGGAACAGAGAACATTGTAATGAGTATCTTCAACTGGGCGATTGCACTATTTCAAGTTTAGCTAACATTGCTTATATTATAGTGTTATTTCCTTGTATTATTGCAAGGTATTGTAATTTATGCAATAACTGAACTTTACACTAATTTATTCTGTGTCCGTGCCCTGGAAATGTATACATATATAGTACTATGGCAGTAGGCATTTTGATACAGCCGCCACCCTTCCTTGACAAAGTGAGAGAACCATCTTTGCCTTGGAAGGAGTGGGGGAAATTATTTCAATCTTAACTGATTGCAATTGCAGGGGAAAAGTTTTCCTCATTTTTGAAACTGCACATATTACCACACAATTTACGAGTCCATGGAAGGAGAGTCTATGAAAACCTTGTAACTCCTGAAGAAGGAGAGGAAGATGAAGAACATGAAGATTTGTATGTAATGACATTTTGCAAGCTGGAAGAGCATTTTGGGGAAAAAGTCAATATAGTACTTGAGAGGCATAAATTATTTTGCAGATTCCAAGGTAATGACGAAAAGGTCACTAACTATTATAGATTGCTTGAGGGTTATGCAGGGTTATGGCCAGCTTATGCAAATTTGGACCATTATGTGACTCCCTCATTAGGGACAATTGGTGAGATGCATCAGACTTGAAGGAAGCAATTGACTTGGCGAACAATATAGAGCACAAAGCAGAGTGTAAAGAGATGAAACGGAGTGATGTATCAGAAACTATACACGTAGTGAAGAATCACTCCAACAGTGAAGATCTTAATGCGGAGAATAATACCAGGAGAAGTCATATTACATGGTATGAAAAAACTATTGAAAGTGGTAAAGTAAAGGAAAAGAACAAATGTTATTGATGTGGAAATTATAATCACATAGCGAACACTCGAAATTGACCAGCATGGTTATGTATCTGTAGAAAATGTAAAAAAAGAGGTCACTCTACCCATACATGCAGAAATTGTCAAGAAGAAAACTAACAAGTTCATGTTGTAGAAGAGACTGAAGATAGTGCAAACAAATTTGTTTTCTCAAGTCATGACAAAAAATGTAAAAGCTGGGAATGACTATCCCACATGTGAGATTCTGCTAGATGAGGTAAAAGTAATGGTATGTGCTGATTTGTGTTCACCCTATACTTTTATTGACAGCAAAACATTTGAAGAAAAGTTGGAAATTAAAGGCTACACTCTTCAATGTGCAGACATAAAACCCGGAGAATATAACCAAGATCCTGTTCATTCGAATTTCCAGAAGTTTGTGCCAAAATCCTTGGTCATTTAAGGAATTTTCAGCATAAAATCAAAATAAAGGATAATGCAGTACATTTTGTGCATAAAGTGAGATCCATTCTCCACTTAATGCATGAACATTTGAAAGAAGAGTTAGACAGGTTACTAATCCAAGGTGTCATAGAACCTATCAGAAGTTCACTCTCACTTGCCCCTATTGTTGTTGCCCAAAAATCTGGCATAATAAGCCTGTGCTTATATGTAAATTTGAGGGATTTAAAAAATAATATTTGGGTTGATATTCCCCCTACCAAGAATAAATGAAATGATCCGCATGATAGGACATGCAGGCTATAGACCTCTCTTCGGCATACCCTCAAATCGAGTTACACACAGATTCCAAATGTCTTAGCTTGCAGCTGCCATTTTTCAAAGGGTAATGCATGAGTTACTGAAAGAGATAAAAAAGTACTTCACTACCATGATGATGTTCTAATATATGGTAATTCTGTGGATACACATAATGTTACATTGAAGAGTGTCCTCGCTGCCCTCAAAGATGCATGTCTAAATATTAAACTTGAAAAATTGCAATTTTGTGTAGAATCAGTCAATTACCTATATCGTAAGACTTGCCATCTTTGTTGTGGTTTCACCAGACATTGTGCCTCTACCTCCTGCATTTGTGACTGTGTGATGGAATTCGTTTTTGCTTGCTTAGATGCTATGGGCACTTTGCCACTGCTGATCAGTGTAAAAATGCAAATGCTCCATTTATAAATTGTAATTATGATTGGTTATCCATGATTGGCATATTTGATTTGCTAGTAAGTCCCTAGTAGAGTTCACTAAGTGTGCCAGGGCCTGTAAATCAACTGCTACTAGTGGGCTTGCAGCACTGATTGCGCCACCCACACGAGTAGCCCTGTAAATGTGTCTCAGACCTTCCACTGCCATGTTAACCTAGCAAGTGCCCCCACTTGCCAGGCCGTAACCATCTCTTTTCTTACATGGAAGTCACCCCTGAGGTAGACCCAAGGTACCCCCTATGGGCAGGGTGCAGTGTATGTGAAAAGATGGACATGTACTGGTGTAGTTTACCTGTCCTGGTAGTGAAATAATGTGCATTTTTTTAAAGTATTGAAAGGCTGTTTGTCTCATGGGATCGCATCGGAGCTGCACTGTAACATCTTACAAGTGTAGGAGGGGGTGGGCGCACACTGCCTCACACTCCAGCACTCAGTTTGCCCCGATGTATCATAATAAATGCAGTGCATGATAACACTTTCTTCGGGGTCAGGCTTTAATTTTTACTTGTGGCACCTGCGCTCAGCGATTGGTACTGAGACCTAAGAAGGCTTTGGGCAGCATCTCCAGCACCCCCAAAAAAGTGTTGCTCTCTACTGAAGAAGGACAATTATCCTGAAACACGTGTCTAGAGATACACAGCACTGGCTGCACCAACAAGGGTGAAAAACTAAAGTCTGACACCGAAGAAAGTGTTATCATGCACTGCATTTATTATGATGCATCGGGGCAAACTGAGTGCTGGAGTGTGAGGCAGTGTGAGCCCACCCCCCTCCTATTTGAAAAAAAGGCTTCCTTGAGCTAACGAGCTGAGGAGCTCTGGTTGATGCACATGCGCCCAGCAAGTGGTACTGAGACCTGAGAAGACTTTGGGCAGCATCTCCAGCACCCCCCAAAAAAGTGTTGCTCTCTACTGAAGAAGGACAATTATCCTGAAACACGTGTCTAGAGATACACAGCCCTGGCTGCACCAACAAGGGTGAAAAACTAAAGCCTGACACCGAAGAAAGTGTTATCATGCACTGCATTTATTATGATGCATCGGGGCAAACTGAGTGCTGGAGTGTGAGGCAGTGTGCGCCCACCCCCCTCCTATTTGAAAAGGCTCCCTTGAGCTGACGAGCTCTGGTTGATGCACCTGCCCCCAGCAAGTGGTACTGAGACCTGAAAAGACTTTGGGCAGCATCTCCAGTACCCCCAAAAAAGTGTTGCTCTCTACTGAAGAAGGACAATTATCCTGAAACACGTGTCTAGAGATACACAGCACTGGCTGCACCAACAAGGGTGAAAAACTAAAGCCTGACACCGAGGAAAGTGTTATCATGCACTGCATTTATTATGATTCAACGGGGCAAACTGAGTGCTGGAGTGTGAGGCAGTGTGCGCCCACCCACCTCCTATCTTACAAGTGTAACAAGTGTAACTCTCCACTGGGACAAGATAGAGAAACGGGGTTTAGGCTCTCTGAACAAATCTATTAGAAAGTAGGCATTTTCTTGTCTAACCATTCTGTGTACCTCTGCGTGTTTGTGTATTCACTGTCTGGTTTTAGAGTGACAGGGGCTGGGGATGTGCATTCATTCTACACAGGCCTGAAGGGGGGTTGAGGTGTGTCCTACCATTCCTGGGTGGCTCATTGTTAAGCTGAATAGACCTGGGCTGCATTTAGAGTAGTGGGAGGAGTTTCACGAGTACCTAAGTAGGCTGTCTCCTTTGCACAATGCTGTCTCCATCTCCTGTGGGGAATCTGGGCCAAAGAGGACAGAACTGGTTTGGACAGGAAACAACCTTTACAACGCAGTAATTACATCGCACTACCTTTACAATGCAGTCATTACGACGCAACATCCTTTACATCGCTTGCCATTACAATGTAGCCATTACATCGCATGTCATTACAACGCATGTAATTAGAATGCATGTCACTACAACGCATGTCATTACAATGCAATATAAGGTAAGTAATGGGGGAATAGTAATTTTTAACCCTACACTATCCAACACTTACCCTACTGTTGCTCTCACTGGAGTGGAAATAGTAATTTTTACCACTACACTATCCAACACATACCCTAATATTGTACTCACTGGAGTGGGAATAGTGATTTTTACCCCTACACTATCCAACACTTACCCTATTGTTGCACTCACTGGAGTGGAAATAGTAATTTTTACCCCTACACTATCCAACACTTACCCTACTGTTGCCCTAAAAGTAATATGCGGCAATTAGGGGGGCGTGGCCAAGTAAGATGGCTGACTGGTAGTGCACTGAGTCAGCTCCGGCCCCATGGACTCCTGTGAGCGGCTAGACGGGGGCTCTGGACTGGCGCACTGCGAGGAAAACACTCGCGGGACACCTGTGGAGGCGAATGGACCGGCGGCGAGGATGAGGCGGCCCCGGTGCGGCTAGAAAGCGAGCATTGACCCGGGAGCGATGACCGAGCAAAATGGCGGCGGACGGCCACGATCGCTCGCCGAGCGGCGGTTCACCCGGAATCAGGAGAGTGACTGGAGGCTGGTCGCGGTGACCGTGCAGCGGGAGTGACCGCCGCGGCTGGAGTGCGGCTGAACCGGAATCTGCCGGCGCCAGTGAGCGGGACAACGCACGGGGACACCTCACCGTGGGACGTGCATGAGGAAGCGGAGATTGCGGCCATCACGGAGCCCATGAGGAAGGACGGAGGGCCAACAGGAGATAAGTGGTCCGCCCTGACGGTGACCGAGCCAGGCTGGAGGGAGCAGGGGCGCAGGGGGCAATCACCGCGTGCCCGGGCGAGAGACGATGCCTGACTCCAAGATGGCGGCCAAGTAAGACACCTGCCGGCACCGGGGGAGCCTCCGCAGCACTGGTTCTCTGGCGCGCTAGATGGGAAGGGTGCCCTGAGATATAGGTGCAGGTCGGCGCTGGTGAGGACTTTCTGAGGCACGGCACGTGGGACCAGCTGAGTGCCTGGAGGCGGCGAGCGGAGACGAGTCGGTCCCCGCTCTGGCTTCCGGGGTCCTGGTGGCTGAGCGGTGGTGGTCGGCCGCGACAGGGCCATAGAACTGGTGGAGGCGACGTCGTGTGGCACGGAGGGGACGGTCTGATGGGGAGGTCGTCCCGTGCGCCCCCGACAAAAAAGGCGCCGAAGCCTCAGGAAAACCGCGTGGCGAAGTACTTCCAGGCGCTCTCCAGCACTGCAGACGAGGGAGGTCCAGGCGGAGGGGACAGCATGGCCTTGACGAAGGATGACCTGGTGGCTACACTCCGGGACTTCAAGAGGGATTTATGTGGTGAACTTAAACGGGACCTCCACGCCAGCCTGGACCAATTGCGTGGGGACCTGACGGAGAAGCTTGGTGATCTGCACAGTGATGTGGACGCCGTGGGGTCGCGAATCCTGGAGGTGGAGGAGAAGGTGCAATCCCTGGATAGTACAGCTCAGGCTTCCCGGTCGGAGTGCGCGGAGCTTCGCGCTCAGCTGGCGCAATCTGCTCTGAAGCTGGAGGACTTGGAGGATCGTTCCCGGAGGGAGAATATACGGGTGAGAGACTTGGAAGAAGGCGCAGAGGGTCCGGACCTGGAGGCGTTTATTATAGGCCTCTTTGGAGAGGTGGTGAACAAGCCAGACCTGAAAATAAAAGTGGATCGGGTGCACAGGGTCGGACCACCGGTACACGGCGAACGCCGGAGACCTAGGGATGTCCTAGCAAAGTTGCACGCCTTCCCAGTCAAGGAGGCCATCCTAGAAGCGGCTAGGAAGAAGAAGGAGGTCTCGTTCCAGGGCCACAGTTGCTCTCTATATCAGGACTTGTCGCAGGCCACCCTTGTTCGGAGGCAGCAGCTCCGCCCAGTGACCAGCAAACTCAGAGAGGACAATGTGCGCTATCGTTGGACCTATCCCTTTGGGCTCAGCTTCGAATGGCAAAATAAACGACACCACATCACAGACTTGGGAGATGGGCTGCGTATCCTGGGCCTCCCGACGGAACCGGAGGAAGGAGGCAGCCCGGGGCCATCCGGGACAGTGGCAGTCGGCTCTCAAGGGGAGCAGTGGCGCAGGGCGCAACGCCAGCGAGGAGGGCCTCACCGTGAGTAGAGGTCGCGAGCTGGAAAAACGGGATTCTCCGGGATGCAGTTCAAGAACGACCGCGGGGGGTCCTCCGGCCGGGAGGGACCCGGGAGCCCGAGCGGCGAAGCCAGGTGGCTGGTGACGAATCTGTGAAGGCCCAGCGGAGAGATGCGGCAGTCTCCACAGAGACACTGAGGTTACATGGACACTGAGGTTTTTGTTTTTCTCTATGAGCCCTTTGTCTGGCACACATGTTGTTGATGCTCTGCCGGTTGCGGAGCAAGTTGATGAGGTTAGGAGTTCGATGGGGCGGGGTCTTGGTTACTTTCCCTGGAACTACCCCAGGCACGAGGGGTTCCATGGTTGGGTTCTTGTGGTGGGGGGGTGCGGGAGTGGGGGGGGTATGTGGGGGGGTCTGGGCGGGGGGGGAGGGTGACAGGGGTAGGCTGCAACGAAGACGTGGAGAGGGTCCGGGGAGGGACGGCGAGACATTAGAAGGGGGGCCCGGGGGGCGGAGGCGGACAGGCGCTGAGGTCTGGTATCGGCGGATCCCACAACACGGGGTGGAGAGGGGGGTCTACACTCACTTAAGATGGTGACGTGGGCTACATGGAACGTGAAGGGCCTGAACTCGCCCCAGAAGAGACAGCAGGTCTTGAAGTACATTGTGGATCGGCAGGTCAAGGTAGTTGCTCTGCAGGAAACGCACCTTACAAGGGAGGATGTGGGTAGGCTCAAGCATAGGGCATTCCCGCAGATTTTTCACTCAGCGGCCACCACCAAACATAATGGAGTGGCGATATTGTTCCATAGCTCAATGCCCTTCCAAGTAGTGGATTCACAGAGAGATAAGGAGGGGAGGTGGCTCATGCTCAAGGGGCGGCTTCAGGGCCAACTATGCACCATTGCGGTCGTGTATGCTCCGAACACGGGCCAGGCGGTGTTCACAGCCCGCATGTTGGGGTCCCTGGGCGGATTCGCGGAGGGCCCCATCATTCTGATGGGGGACTTTAACTGCCTGTGGGATGGCGTCCTGGACGGCTCCCACGTTGCGGGGGCCAGATCATCAGTGTTTTCCAAGCGAGTCAAGGACCGCTTCGATTCCCTAGGTCTGCGGGATGGGTGGCGGGCTCTCCACGAGACGGCAAAAGACTATACTTTCTATTCCCATGTTCACCGGACTTACACTCGAATAGATTACATCTTCATTAGCCAGGCATTAGTGGGGAAGGCGACAGGGGCGCAGATTCTCCCCATCTCGGTCTCAGACCACGGGATGGTTCTATTGGAGCTTCAGTGGGGGGCGCGGGGACGTGGCAGATGGTACTTTCCGGGGGCCCTCCTGCGAGACCAAGTGCGGAGGGTGGAGCTGACCGAGGCCATAGGGGAGTACTTCCAGGACAACCCGCCTGAAGACACCTCACATCAGAATACGTGGGACGCATTCAAGGCGGTGATGAGGGGCAAATGCATCCAACTACAGGCGTCGCTGCGGCGACAACAGGCATTGGAACGGGAGGCACTGGAGGAGGATCTTAGGGGGTTGGAGGGCAGACATAAAGATAAACCCACTCGCGACCTGCAACGACGACTCACGGCGGTGAGGGGTAAATTGCGGGCGATTTACAGCGCCAGGGCGGAATATACCTTGCTGAGGCTGCGCCGCGCGGGGTATGAACAGGGGGACAAGGTGGGTTCTCAGTTGGCTCGAAAGCTTCGCATTCAGCGGGCAAAATCCTATGTGGAAGGCATTCGGGTAGGGCCAGACCGAGTCACACACGAGGAGGCAGCGAAGACCAGAGCCTTTAGGGATTTCTATGGCGAGCTGTATGGGGGGAGCCCGCTGGCGCACGACGGGCAAACGGCATATCTCGATGGGGTGGAGTGCCCCCAGCTATCAGCGCTGGACCGGGAACGGCTGGACGAACCTATTTCCGTGGAGGAAGTGCGGAATGCCATAAAGCGTCTCAAGCTCCACAAGGCACCTGGGCCCGACGGCTATACCGCCCACTTTTATAAACACTTTGTAGACGAGCTCGCCCCGCATCTGACGGCTCTGTTTCGGGCGGTGGCGAAGGAGGCGAGAGTGTCCAAGTCAATGGCAGAGGCGGTGATTACGGTCCTGCCTAAACCGGGCAAGGACCCACTGGTGTGTGCATCATACCGCCCCATAGCACTTCTGAACCTAGATGCCAAGCTCTACTCCATGATCCTAGCTAGCCGCCTGGATGACCTGCTGCCTCGATTGATCCACCCGGACCAATTGGGCTTCATTAAAGGGCGCCAGACGCACGATAATATACGGCGTACCATCCACCTTATCGAGAAATCATCCAGATTTAAGATTCCAGCTGTGCTAGTAGGATTGGACGCTGAAAAAGCGTTCGACCGCGTGGACTGGCCCTTCCTCTTCTTGACCTTGCAAAAATTTGGGTTCGGGGACGCTTTCATGGAGATGGTGCGAGCTAACTACAGCCATCCCTCCGCGAGAGTGGTGGTCAACGGGACACCTTCCGAGCCCTTCCATCTGACTAGAGGTACTAGACAGGGGTGCCCGCTGTCCCCTCTGCTTTTCGCCCTCAGCATTGAGCCACTAGCCATTCGGGTGAGGGAGAATGCTTCCATTAAAGGGATCCGATTTGGCGGGGAAGACCACAAAATCTCCCTCTTCGCGGATGATATTCTGCTGACTCTGGGGGAGCCACATGTCTCTCTGCCCGCGGTGCAGGGGGAATTGAGGGACTTTGAGAGAGTGGCAGGGTTCAAGGTCAACATGACCAAATCCTACATACTCAATCTCACACTCTCGAGAGCGGAGGTGGCCTTGCTCAAATCCCAGACGACGCTCTCATGGGCCCAACACTCGCTACAATATCTAGGGGTGCAGCTTACGCCGACGGTTTCGGGACTGTATGGGGCCAACTACACCACAGTTTTGCCGCACTTGCGGCAGGAGTTGCGGCGGTGGACGCCCTTGTACATATCTTGGTTGGGGCGAATCAACGCGGTGAAGATGATGGTGCTGCCCCGGGTCCTTTACTTGTTTCAGGCCTTGCCGATCCCGCTGGAGAAGGCATTTCTCCCGCAGCTGAAGACGTTGATCACTCAGTTTGTGTGGCAAGGAGGGAGGGCCCGGCTCCCTTTCACGGTGCTTCGGAAACAAAGGGCGGATGGAGGGATGGGGCTGCCGGACTTTGAGCTTTACTATCAAGCGGCCCAATTGCGGGTCGTGTTGGAATGGACGGTACAGGAAACAGAGAAGCATTGGCTTCATATGGACCGCGCGATAGCCGGCAGATCCATCTGGGATCTGCTGTGGAAACCGAGGAGAGATAGACCGCCGAATGCATATCTTAGCACGCCAACGCGCACTACGTTGGAGGTTTGGGATAGGGTCACGCGGAGGGAGGGGTGGACGACATTCCCTTCACCATATACCCCGATACACTTTAATCCGGCCTTCGCCCCAGCCAGAGAGGAGGGTCCCTTTGATGGGTGGCGAGAGGGAGGGTGTCTAAAGCTGGCGGACCTATTCGACAAGGGGGCGTTCCGCTCGTTTCAGAACTGTAAGAGTGAATTTGGGGTCCCCAACAGTGAGCAGTTCCATTATTTGCAGCTCAAACACTGGGCCACGGCGCCACCGTTCAGGGAGGCGGGCTGCCGGAGCCTTACGGATATGGAGAAACTGGTTTTGTCGCGGGCGGGCTCGATGAAGGGGGCAATCTGAGGAGGGGTTCCCCTGGGCCGTACATGGAGCATCTGAACCACCTATGGGGCATTCTGCAGATACCTATGGCCAGGGGACACCCGGCAGTTACTTGTTATTGTATGACTACACATGTGCAATGATACTGTTGTTCTGAAAATCAATAAAAATTATTGCTATAAAAAAAAAAGTAATATGCGTTGTAATGGTATGTGTTGTAATGGAATGCGTAGTAAATGTAGTTTCTAAAAATGCATTGTGATGGTATGCGATGTAAAAACATGCGTTGAAATGGATGTTGCGATGTAAAAATTGTGTTGTAAAGGCATGCGTTGTAAATGTTTGCGTTGTATCGTCCTACATCCGGTTTGGACTGGGCTCAGAGACCCTTGCCACGAAGAGAACAAAGAGAAAGTGTGGTATAAGTATTGGACTAAAAACCCCAGATAATTTGATCACTTCTGGACTCAAGAGGAACCTCTGCCAAGGAGAGGAGCTGGTGAGCTGTAAGGAGGACTACTGCCCCTTTGCTGTGTGTGCTTTTCTGGGTTGGTCCACAGTTGCTGCTTTTTCCAAGGAGAGGACAAAGATTGGAACTTTGCTGTGAACCAGCTTGAAGAAGAATCTCCAAGGACGTGTGTGTGTGCTTGCCTTCTGTTCTGAAGTCTCAGGGCCACAACAACTTCAACTGCACCCACTGACTAGCACCTGGACTCCTCTGTGGACTCCGGTATTCAAGTGGGGGCCAACTCCAGTTCCTGGTCCCTGAGAATTGTGTGGTTGTTGCTGCAAAGTAAGAAGAACAACTCTGACGCTGTCAGCGATTCTGCCAGTGTTGCCGCGACCTGCACCAAGGCTGGGGGCACCACTTGTGAAGTTCTTGACACACTACACAGCCTGCACCGCAGCTCCGATGCCCTTCAACGCCTGTAGTTATTGGCCTACCCGACATCAGTGCTCGCACTGAACCCGTCAGTGCCAGCATTATATTAATGCTGAGCTTCTAAACGACGAGGGTGACTTCACAAACTCTTTCACGTTGCATCCCCTCAACAGAACCGATGCCTCATCACTGATGCTGCCTAACTTCCCTGTCCTGGACTCGATACCTCACCTCCTCACAACTCGACACCTCACCTCCCACATGGCAGAAGGGAATGGGCATCGCCTCTTCACTGTCGCCTCACCTCCACGACAACCTGCATCGCCTGTTGACTTCATTTCCAAGGTACTGTTGTTTGGGGATCCTTGTAACTCCGTGCCTAGCCCGTGTACCTGGTGCTCAGTGCCGTACTTTGGATTTGTGCTAGTGATGACGTTGTAGTAGCCCCAGGTGGAGCTACTTTGTTTTTACAGTTCTATTTTTAAAGTAACCATTTCTAAATTGATATTTTGATACATGTATGCTGGATTTTTGCTGTTTTGGTCTTGTTTGGTTTAGATAAAGATACTTCATTTGTTAGGTCTCGCTGAGCCCAGCGCATGCACTGGCTCGGAGAGACATATTGTATGTGAGTTTTCAAAGTGTTGCTGACTGGCCTAGCGCTTGCGTTCACGCGACCGTGCATGCGTGAACCGCTAGCCTTCAGCAGCACTTTGAAAACTTGTGCGTCATCACGATCACTTTCGCTTTCAGAGCGATCGCGATGACGCACGCTTTTAATGCTTGTTTTTAAATCTGGACATCCGCATTACAGCTGCATCCTCATGACCGATAATATGTACCTAGAGGCCCACAGTTGATAGAGCATTTGTAGCACATTGAAGCCCGGTTCCAGTTCCCTGGCTGGCTCCGTCCGAGCCTGTGGCATGTTGCGTTCATTTGAGCGGCAGTCGTCTGATAAAAGCAGGAATGCATATCAACAATATTCCACAGCCCTCACTCTCCTAGCAGACACTGAATCTATTAATCTCCGTTTCGCCTCCAGCCACTCATGCGTCATCGCGATCGCGATCACTTTCGCTTTCAGAGCGTTCGCGATGACGCACGCTTTCAATGCTTGTTTTTAAAGCCGGACATCCGCATTACAGCTGCATCCTCGTGACGGATAATATGTACCTAGAGGCCCACAGTCGATAGGGCATCTGTAGCACATTGAAGCCCGGTTTCAGTTCCCTGGCTGGCTCCGTCCGAGCCTGTGGCATGTTGCGTTCATTTGAGCGGCAGCCGTCTGATAAAAGCAGGAATGCATATCAACAATATTCCACAGCCCTCACTCTCCCAGCAGACACTGAATCTATTAATCTCCGTTTTGCCTCCAGCCATCATGATTTCACCAGTTATTCTTCCCGGCTGACCCACGCTGTGAAATGGGATTTCTGAGGGGACACGAGCAGCGCTTCACTGGGGCTTAGTTTGCAGGGTTACCCCCGCTTCAAAGGCAGGCTCTGTCTCCCTGTGCTACCGTCCAGAAACTGCAACGCGGTGCCCCTGTGCTCAGGGGTCCCCGGCATTTATCAGGTAATTGGCAGGGGGCCGGTATCAAAGCCCCTTCGCCGGGGAAGGCCTCAGTGCGCTATCAGCCCGGTACAGCTGAGGGGATGGGGCTCTGGGGGCACCACAGCCTGGGGCCGCCACTATTAATAGAAAGCTGATAAACTGAAGGAACACTTCGAAAACACCTATATATGTCATCTTTATTAGTTATTTCTGCTGCTGCACTTACAGATCTAGTAATATCAAGCTCAAAATAAACAAACGTTCTTCACGTGCAGGTACCAGAAGTGACACATCACTGACCTCACAGCGCGTAGAAATGATCGCATTTAAATATCAGCCTGTACGAGCAGATAGCGGCATGTATTTATGAATGAACGGATGGATTGTGGTGGATGGATGGATGAAAGTGACCTAGTCCGGTTGGACAGACAAAAAGATATGTGCGGGATACAAAGGCATTTCCGTAATTTGCAACACAGATGTGACGTGTTTGGCACATACAGAATAGGAAGTGAAAACAGACTTGTTTTATAACATACGACAACAGCAACATTTCAGGGTTATGAATTCATGCATAGCTTTTGCGTATATTTCAGCACACCCCGGAAATCCCCGATTCTTCCTGACTGTAAACGTCGGAATGCTACGCAAACAAACCAGCCCCCCCCCCCCCCCCCCACGCCTGTCCTAATCCGCTATCTGCTTGGACCACTTTGTTTATGCCATGTTTTGGAAAATGGCTGAATGGTGAGTGGCCAAAGCTTTTAAATAAAATAGCACTTTGCTAGGATTTGTTGGCATTCTCTGTTTTCACCAATATGGAAGGGACTCTCTCTGTGTGTGAATACGCGAACGCTTGTGAGACTGACATATTTCCCTAATATTACCACAAACATCACCTGCAGCAAATGCATGCAGTCTCCCATACGTTGAAAAATATCCCTACAGTGTGCTTTGACAAGCTCAAAAGAGATGTGATTTGCTAATGTGGGCCACTTTATCCGCTTTATGGTTCGCTAAAGGGGCACTTTTATTTTGGTGCCTGGGCCTATTTTTGGCCCCAGTCTGCCCCTGGGCAGAGCACGAATTTGCGTCAGAATCACTTGTTTCATCATAAAACAAGATTACAGATGTATACTCTAACCCAAGAGCACATTTGAAATATATTTTAATCAGCCGCGGCCCGTGGAGGGTGTTCCGTGGGGCGGAAAGGCGGGGCGGGGGAGGGGCAGGGTGGGGGGTACTAAAAACCGAAATATGGATAATTGGAGGTAAGTGAACAATTAAATAAATAAAACGAATTTCGTAGCGCGCGCTGCATCGCAATTTGCGATGCAGGGCGCGCTACGAAATTCGTTTTATTTATTTGTTTACTTACCTCCAATTATCCATATTCCGGTTTTTAGTACCCCCTGTTGTGTTGAGCAGCGCTACTGCGGCGCCGGGCTCTAACTCTCGTGGGCACCTGCCGGGCGTTGGGGCCTAGAAATAACACGCGGGACCAGCAGTGACTTGTATGCGTAGTATCGTGGTCGCAGCCCTACTGGCGTAGGCACGCACGTACCTCGCTTTTATTTAGCTGACGCGGGTCACCTGACCCGTACGTTACGGAGGGGCGCCTGTTGCGTCACAGGCGCAAGACTACATTCCTCCCCAACAACATTAAAGCAAAACCAAAAACAGCTGACTGGAGCTTTGTCACTGAACATCATACCTCCCATTAGCTACCCCAATAAGAAATGAAACAGTCTTACGTTAGGTAGTCTCTTAACCGGCAGGATGGTTCCGGATTGTTCCTGAGACGATACTGCGACATTCCACGACGCTGAGAGTCATCGCCTTCACTGCCCCTCACCGGAGTTTGGTCACCGCCTCCCGGAGCGGACCAGTCCTCACCCTCTGCGGATTCCCGGTCTCGTTGGCCTGGGCTGTGCAGTGGGGTTTCGGGACTTCCGGCATCTTCGGTCACTGCAGGAGGTGGCACCCTGTCGGTAGTGTCCGGCCTCGCCTCCGTCGCTATTCTCCTGTTGGGACGGCCCTCCTCCTGATTGGGTGACTGCTCAGGCACTTCAGGGTAGTATCTTTTGAAGTGTGACACATTCCGTGTTACCCTTTCTCTCCCTCGGGTAGCCACAATGCGGGTCCCCTTGACATAGACAACTGTCCACGGGTCCTTTTAAAAAACCAGCCGGAACCTCCCGCTGGTGACTCTATTTCTGAGTAGCACTCTGTCTGCTCTGCGGAAGTTGACCAGCCTTGACCGTCGGCGACGGCTGACTTGCGCATGTGTCCTCTGGCGCTGGGCATCTATGATGGTGTCATTAGGGACGTCCGGCTGCCATTCTGGGTGGTGCGGGATTGAGTCACTGATTACCCTTCCCATCAACAAGTGAGCCGGGGCAATGCCAGTTGTGGAGTGCGGTGTCTGGCGGTAGCTCCGGAGGAACGTGAATATGGCGAGTTCCAATGACTGAGCCTTGTCGTGCGCAATTCGTATTACTTTGTTGAGTGTTCGCATGAATCTTTCGACCTCTCCGTTGGCCTGGAGCCAGCGAGGGGTGATCCTCCGGTGGTGAATACCGAGGGACTTCAGATATTCCGCAAACTCTTGACTTTGAAACGGGGGCCCATTGTCCGTTCGCAGCTCCTGCATGAGGCCATGGGCCGCCATGATTTTCTCAATCTTCGGTATGATCTCCGTGGCACTGAGGACGGACACTATTTCCACCTCCGGATACTTGGAGTGATCGTCGATCGCTACCAGGGTATGACGAACATCCGGTAGACTGCCACAGTCAATGCTCACTCAGGACCACGGGGTTCTTGGACGAGGTTCTACGATGATCGGGGCAGGCCGGGGTGCTTCCCCGGTTACCTGACACGCCGGGCACGCCCTGACTGTAGCTTCCACGAGCTCGTCCATTAGCGGGAACCACACCTTAGTGCAAAGTCTCGACTTTGTTTTCACCATACCTTGGTGCCCGATGTGCGCCAGGTCCACCACCCTCTGGGTCAGGGATGTGGGAATGACCAGTCTGTGCCCTCGCAGCAAGCACCCGGTGTTGTCTTCGGTGAGTTCTTCTCGTACATGGTGTAGGCTGTCCATCACTTTATTTATTTATTTATTTATTTATGGGCTTGTAACGCGCCGGCATCACACCCGAAGGTGTATCTCCGCGCGGTGCTGTGAAGAACAGGTAGGGCAGCGCTCCAACTAGAACAGGGTAGTCTTTAAGTGTTTCCTGAAGGCTAGATGGCTAGGACAATCTCTGAGGGAAAGAGGAAGACTGTTCCACAGACGTGGGCCCATGATGGAGAGGGCGCGACCTCCCTGTCTGGTCTTGTTATGTCTAGGAACCTGAAGTAATAGCTGATTGCTGGACCTAAGAATGCGGGAAGGGCGGTGGTATACAAATTTCTCGGCCAGGTAGTGAGGACCGAGGTTGTGAAGACTCTTGTGCACCACACAGCAAATCTTAAATTCCACCCGTTTCCGGATGGGAAGCCAATGGAGGGCCTTGAGGAGGGGCAAGGATGGGGTTCTAGGGGGGGCATTGGTCACCAGGCGGGCCGCAGTGTTTTGAACCACCTGAAGTTTATTAAGCACTCCTTCATTGGCTGCTAAGAATAGGCCATTGCAATAGTCCAGGCGGCTCAAAACGAGGGCCTGGACCAAGGTCTTTCTTGTATGGTCTGGTAGAAGGGGGAACACCTTCCGAAGGAGGCTAATAATGTGAAAGCAGGAACCCGCCGTGGTGCTGGCATGATGAGCAAGGGTAAGATCATGATCTAGACGGACCCCCAGATTTTTCACCACCTGTTTAGGGGATGGGGCCTGACCCAGACTGGAGGGCCACCAGTCAGGGGTCCACAGGGTTTTTGCCCCTCCGAATAGCATGACCTCAGACTTCCCCACATTACACTGGAGAAAGTTCTGGGCCATCCAGCTGGCGATCGCAGTCATGCCGTTGGAGAAAGCTTGTCTTATCTCCGGGGTAAAGTTTTTAAAAGTGAACAGTAGCTGCGTATCGTCAGCGTAGGAGATAGGCATAAACCCGAAAGACCTCACAATGTTGGCCAAAGAGGAGACATATACGTTAAACAACGTAGGGCTGAGACAGGAGCCCTGCGGGACTCCTCTGGTGATGCTGGCCGAGGGGAAGCTGAAGGAACCCATATTCACCTTCTGGGTACGTTCAGAGAGAAAGCTGGTGAACCACGCCAAGGCGGATCTATCAATACCAATCTCCTTTAATCTGGTAAGGAGAATTGCGTGGGATATGGTGTCGAATGCTGCGGACAAGTCCAGCAGCACCAACACCACTGACATCCCTCTGTCCAGGGACAAGCGTATAGCATCCGTGACGGAAAGAAGAGCCGTCTCGGTGCTATACCTGGGCCTGAACCCCGACTGAGAGTGGTCCAGACAGCCGGACTGCTCAATGAAGCTGGAAAGATGGTGATTCACATGCTTCTCCATCAATTTGCTGATGAACGGCAAGAGGGAGATAGGCCTCAGATTAGTCATATCAGACCAGGGGATGGAGGTGTTTTTCCTGATAGGCTTGACCATGGCCTCCTTCCACTCCCGGGGGACCAGTCCCTCAGAGAGGGAGCGATTGATCACCGTCTGAATAGAAGGACTGAGGACACTCCCAATGAGGTGCATGACACGGGCAGGTACAGGGTCCACTGGGCTGCCTGATTTAATAGTCCCGATCAGGGAGTTGACTTGGTCCAAGCTAATCTCGGGAATAGAGGACAGCGCAGCGGAAACAGCACCGACTGTTCCGGGCTGGGGGCTAAAAGAGGGGACCATCTCCTCAATAGGTGGGCTTATTTGGGAGATGTTACGATAAATGGAATCGATTTTATTGGCAAAAAACCCAGCGGTATCCTCACACAGTTTTTGGGTCAGCGTTTCAGGACTGTCACAGGCGACGGGCTTGGTAAATGTGCAAAGAACCTGGTACAGTAGTTTAGGGTCGTTGCCAGCCTCAGACAGTTGGAAGACAATGTGGGATTTACAGGCAGCTCTGATGTTTTTATGATAGAGTCTCATGGCTGAGCCATAGCGATCTTTATCGGTCATACTGCGTGAGATTCTCCAGGCCTTCTCCAACTTCCTGCAGGCCTTTTTCTCCGCACGCAGTAGGTCCGAGTACCATGGTTCCTGCCTGCGGTCAGAGCGCCGATTACAGCGTCTTAAAGGGGCAATTAGGTTGACCGCCGTGATCAAGGCATCATTGTATTTAGACAGAGCCGAACTGGTGGAGTCAGAGGGGAGAAAAACGGGAGGTACGAAAGTAGATTTAAAAGTGTCAGCGGACACCTTATACCACTGCCTGCGCCATAACGGGAGGGGAGCAGGTTGGGAGCGTTCTGTGAAGAGGGCGGGGAGGGAAAAGTTAATTACAAAGTGATCGGTCCATTCCACCTGCGTAGAAGGATAACACGTCAGGAGGTGCGAGTTGGACAGGATTAAGTCGAGGGTGTGACCGGCCCGATGGGTCGGACCTTGGTTGCACTGTTTAAGACCAAGGGCAGATAGATCAGCCAGCAGGTTGCGCGCATCTGCATTGTCAACCAATTCACTGTGGACATTGAAGTCTCCAAGGAGTACAAAATTAGTCCCTACGCTGATATGAGGAGCTAATGTCTCCAGAAGGAGGGTCGAAGCCTCCCCACAAGGGCCAGGGGGACGGTACACCAGTGCTCCCTTCCAGCAAGCTTGTGACAAGGAACCAATTCTGAAAACAAGGATTTCAATGTCCCTAGTACAGCATTGGTCGAGAAAGGTGACAGTGAGAGTGTCTTTATAGATTACTGCGACCCCGCCGCCGGTTTTGACAGGGCGGTCGAGCCTAAGAATCTTGTACCCCAAAGGGATCCCCAGGGTGATGGCCGGGACCAGATGGGGTTTGAGCCAGGTCTCCGTACAGAAGCAGAAATCAGGGCGGGTCGAGTGGATTAAGTCCCAGACCTCCGAGTGATGCTTCGGGAGGGATCTTATATTACATAATATGCTATTGCCCCTAGGAGACCTGGGACACAAGTCCTCAGGGGTCGATGTGTCTGAAAGAGGAGGGCATGGGTATGACTGGTAGCGGCAATGCCTACATGAGAAAGGGCCCTCTGGACATAAGTCAGGGTCCTGAGCGCAACCTTTCGGCGGCGGGTGCCACAAATTACGTAGGTCATTGGAAGAGTACCTGAGTCTGTCAGAACCGCCAGCGGAAGGAGCCTCGATAACAGGGGTCATGGCCCCTGGCCCCGTGCGGTCACGGACGGGCACAGACGGGCTCCTCTCTGGCTCGTCTCAGGCGCGACTAAGGCGCCCCCTGCGCGCAATCGCTGCGCGCTAGGGCGACGAGAGGGCTTAAATGCCCTGCCTGATGCAGTCAGCTAGAGCGCTAGCAGCGCGATAGTGTGGGTGGGGTCACTGGCTCTTCCTGTCCCGCCCTCCGCTCAATCGGCACTGGTTGCCGTGTCGGACCGGGGCAGGGGAAGAATCGAGCACAAGCCCTCAAAGAGTCAGAGCGTCAGCACAATCTCACAGTAATGGCAGTAAGTATGACAAAAAGTTTTATAAAATATCGTAGTGACAAATTAAAAGCTAGACTGTGCAAACACACACAAACAGGTACCGGCTAGTGGGGAGCGCAGAGCGCTGTTGCGATCACAGCAGATAGTAAAGCGGGTCGGGGAGACTCTGCCACCGTCCTCCCTTCCGCAAGCTCCCGCTGCTCCTCGCCGTCTTAAATGCCCTGCCTGATGCAGTCAGCTAGAGCGCTAGCAGCGCGATAGTGTGGGTGGGGTCACTGGCTCTTCCTGTCCCGCCCTCCGCTCAATCGCACTGGTTGCCGTGTCGGACCGGGGCGGGGCAGGGGAAGAATCGAGCACAAGCCCTCAAAGAGTCAGAGCGTCAGCACAATCTCACAGTAATGGCAGTAAGTATGACAAAAAGTTTTATAAAATATCGTAGTGACAAATTAAAAGCTAGACTGTGCAAACACACACAAACAGGTACCGGCTAGTGGGGAGCGCAGAGCGCTGTTGCGATCACAGCAGATAGTAAAGCGGGTCGGGGAGACTCTGCCACCGTCCTCCCTTCCGCAAGCTCCCGCTGCTCCTCGCCGCCTTAAATGCCCTGCCTGATGCAGTCAGCTAGAGCGCTAGCAGCGCGATAGTGTGGGTGGGGTCACTGGCTCTTCCTGTCCCGCCCTCCGCTCAATCGGCACTGGTTGCCGTGTCGGACCGGGGCGGGGCAGGGGAAGAATCGAGCACAAGCCCTCAAAGAGTCAGAGCGTCAGCACAATCTCACAGTAATGGCAGTAAGTATGACAAAAAGTTTTATAAAATATCGTAGTGACAAATTAAAAGCTAGACTGTGCAAACACACACAAACAGGTACCGGCTAGTGGGGAGCGCAGAGCGCTGTTGCGATCACAGCAGATAGTAAAGCGGGTCGGGGAGACTCTGCCACCGTCCTCCCTTCCGCAAGCTCCCGCTGCTCCTCGCCGCCTTAAATGCCCTGCCTGATGCAGTCAGCTAGAGCGCTAGCAGCGCGATAGTGTGGGTGGGGTCACTGGCTCTTCCTGTCCCGCCCTCCGCTCAATCGGCACTGGTTGCCGTGTCGGACCGGGGCGGGGCAGGGGAAGAATCGAGCACAAGCCCTCAAAGAGTCAGAGCGTCAGCACAATCTCACAGTAATGGCAGTAAGTATGACAAAAAGTTTTATAAAATATCGTAGTGACAAATTAAAAGCTAGACTGTGCAAACACACACAAACAGGTACCGGCTAGTGGGGAGCGCAGAGCGCTGTTGCGATCACAGCAGATAGTAAAGCGGGTCGGGGAGACTCTGCCACCGTCCTCCCTTCCGCCCGGGGTCGTCAGATTCTTCCACTCTTCCTTCGAACGGTGCCAGTTGTTGCTCCGGATCACAGTCTTGGCACGCTGGAGGCATTCATCTCGGCTCGTTGCCTCCCGTAGGCTCTCCATGGAGAGGGGTATGGAGCAGGACCGCGCTGTGATGCACCTGACATACTCTTCCGTGTCCGCAGCATCCTCCATTTCTTGGGCTGTGGCCTTCCTCGGGTGACGAGACAAGTAGTCCGCCGGGTTCTTGGACCCGGGCTGGTACTCTATCTTGCAGTTATAATTTTGTAATTGAAGCATCCACTTTTCAATGCGTGGCGGCGGCTTGGTCGACGTTCCAGAGAAAAGGGCCACCAGAGGCTTCTGGTCGGTTGCCACCACGAACGGTTTCCCGTATAGGTACATGTGGAAGTGGCAGCATCCCCAGTGGATGGCAATTGCTTCTTTTTCTATCTGCGAATACCTTTGTTCGGTCTCAGTAAGCAACCGGCTAGCGAATGCCACGGGGCTCCATTCTTCCTGAGAGTTCTTTCTTTGCAGGAGCGCCGCTCCTAATCCCACCGGGCCGGCGTCCACGGCCACTAAGGTAAGTTTCGTGGGATCAAAGAACGCCAGAGTAGTAGCTTCAGAAAGGGCCTCCTTGATCTTCTCGAAGGCGTGGACTTGCTCAGGGCCCCATCTCCAAGTGGTGGATTCCTTGGTCAGCTCCCTTAGTGGGGACGTCAAGTTGGCTAGGTCTTGGATAAATCTCCCACAGTAATTGACCATTCCTAGGAAGCTATGGACTTCCGTGACGTTGGTGGGCGCAAAGGCTTTTTTGATGTCTCGCACCTTTTCGGGGTCTGGATTCACCCCTTCCACGGAGAATGTGTATCCGAAGAATTGTAGCTTTTGGCAGAGGAACTCACACTTCTCTCGGTGCAGGGTGAGGCCTGCGTCCCGCACCAGGCGTAGCACTTGAAGTAAACGTTCGTTATGTTCCTTGATGGTTGTCGCGTGTATCATGATGTCATCACTGACATAGATGACCCCGGGAACATCAGCGATCAACTCTTGTATCACGTTTTGGAACACCTCTGCAGCACTAGACACTCCAAAACTTAACCGAGTGTATCTACGGAGTCCCACGTGTGTGGAGAACGTGGTGATATTGCGGGAGGCCTCATCCAATACTAACTGATGGTATCCCAACCGCAGGTCCAATTTTGAAAACCAGCGGGCTCCCGCCATCTCTCCAATGAGGTCATCTATGGTGGGAGTTATGTGGCGTTCCCGCTTAATTGCCACATTGGGGAGTCTCATATCCACACAAATCCTGACCGCGCCGGGTTGTTTAGGCTTCCGGGTGACGACGATCGGAGAGACCCATGGCATGGGACCTGACACCTTCTCAATTATTCCCGCTGCCTCCAGCTTCTTAAGCTCCTCTTCCACCAGGGGTCGCAGGTTGAACGCTATTCGCCGGTGGCGTAAGGCGACTGGCTGGACCGTTGGGTCTACGTGCAGATGAATTTCTTTTCCCTTGAACTTCCCTATTCCTTGGAACACCTCTGTGAATTCCACAAGTAGGTGCTGTAGCGATTTGTGATGTACTCCGAAAGCAAATGTGACGACTCCTAGGTCTTCTGCAGCTCGGCACCCCAGGAGCATTCCTAGGCCATCTTCAGTCACATAGACATTGGTCATGATGGTCCTCGAGCCATGTGCTAGGGTCGTCCGGAATCGGCCCCGTACTTTCAGAGGCGCGTCTTGACCATACGCAAACATCGTGATGGTTGAGGGGTGGAGCAGGGGCTTTGGATCCATGGTGCTATGCAGGGTCGCCGCCATGATGTTGATAGTGGCTCCGGTGTCGACCACGGCGGTGACTTCCTGGGACCCTACCCGAATGCTGCACTGTGGTAGGCGTCTTGACTGACGGGTGGCCGTGCCGATCATATGAATTTTGTGCACCACTCTCTCCTCCTCCTCATCGTCATCCATGTCGCTATGCTCAGGGTCCTCTTCATTCAGAGTGTGTGCTACCTGGCGAGGTTTGCGGTATTTTTTCGACCGACACACTTTCTCGAAGTGGTTGAATCGCCCACAGCCCGAACACCGTTTGCCCTTCGCGGGGCACTCCGCTGCTGAATGCGGTGGTCCTCCACAGTAGCCGCAGGTCTTGGCCTGTCCCAGAGCGGGGGCTCCCTGTCCTTTCCTACCCCATCTCTGTGGGGGCTTTGTTGTCACGGCGTTGACTGGTTCCGCTTTTATCAGCGTTTGCAACGCCGCCTCCATGTGCGCGGCACGCACATGGAGGCTTCTTTGGTCCGCCCCATGGTCAGTATTTCCGCTAGGGACTTGCCGGACTCTTCTAGTATGCGCTCACGCAGCTTGGCCGACGCGCACCCCTGTATTATTTGTCCCCTGATTTCCTCAATCTTGTCGTGAAACCCACACGTGGCCACTAGGCTCTTTAGATGGGAGTGGTATGTGTCCAATGATTCTTCCGGAAGCTGGAGCGCTTGCCAAAAGATGAACCTTTCATAGTCCTGGTTGGCCATCGGTTCAAAATGTTCGTTGAGGGCATTGATTAGCCCTTGGTGACTCTTGGGGGTGGCTTCGGCAAGCGTCTTCACGATGTTGTGAATGTCTTTGCCGCCTAGGTGGATGAGCATCGCTCACTTCTGGTCCTTGTGGACCTTGGTGGCTTCAAAGAAGATGCACAAACGGTCCACCCAGTCCTTCCACCTGGCCGCTAGCGACGATGGCGGTCCTTCTACAGTGAAGGGCTCAATGGGGGGAATGGTGGCCATGCTGCCACCGTGCCCTGTTCTTCAGGGGTCTGTGGGTCTTTGCGATACCTAACTTCTGCCCTTGGCGCCACCACTCTCTGCCCCCTATGTGCTGTCGGGTGCACCTGCGTAGGTCAGATGCACATGCGCTGGCTTTCGTGTGGGGTTCTGGTGCTCTTTACCCCTTTCGTGCTGGGACCCCTGCTCTGGTGGCGGAGCCTCGCTCCAGTGCGGTGATGTCTCTTTGGGAAGCCGTGGGGTGACGCTCTGGGCCTTGTAGGTCAGCGTTAATTGATGGTGGGCCTGCTGTAGGCGTCTACCTCCCCTCCCTCCTACGACAGGGCAGGGTACTCACATGCAGGACCAGACTCCTCCCCCAGGCTGCCGGGACACCAGCAGGCTCTCTCCGTGTGCACACCACACGAGGTCAGGGGCGATGCACAGCGAGGCTGGAATAGAGGCCTCGACCACGTGGGCCCCACCGCGGCACTCCGCCCGTTCCTCTCTGGTTCTTGGGCCGGGATTCAGCAGCAGCGGACGCGCTGAGGGTACCGGGGTGCAGCGCCGCCCACCACGGGGGTCGCCGAACACACGTGCGCACTGGGGCACGAGCGCCGCGAGCGGGGAAAACGCTCTCACGGCCGCCACACCAGCGTACGGGACACGCGGGCACGCCCACCTCGTCGCCACTTTGTTGTGTTGAGCAGCGCTACTGCGGCGCCGGGCTCTAACTCTCGTGGGCACCTGCCGGGCGTTGGGGCCTAGAAATAACACTCGGGACCAGCAGTGACTTGTATGCGTAGTATCGTGGTCGCAGCCCTACTGGCGTACGCATGCACGTACCTCGCTTTTATTTAGCTGATGCGGGTCACCTGACCCGTACGTTACGGAGGGGCGCCTGTTGCGTCACAGGCGCAACACTACACCCCCCACGCTGCCCCTCCCCGCCCCCCCTTTCCGCCCCACGGAACTCCCTCTATATAATTAAAACAGAAAACAACCCAAGAACAGAAGACTTTCTAAACGGTGGAAGAGACCGTACGATGAATGAAACATACCGACTATTTTGGGAGAAATAAATATCGTTTTCAAAGTAACATATGTCGCACTAAAAATTAATAGGCGGATTGACGAAACCGCTTTTACTTGGTGGATCGAAATGGATGTAGTTATAAATACACGCCACCCCCCACCCCCCTCCCCTCCCCCGTTATGTAAATAACATTATCTCGTTAAAAGATGAGAAACTGTAACTCGACTAAGGCTTTTAATGAACGAGTACAATTCCTTGTTTTTTTCTGCTTACCAGACATAGTCTGGTGTCAAAACCCCACACTGTGCACCTGGATGTACTCAAATTGATACATTTATAATTTAATAACTATACCGTGTGTGCCCAGCCACCGGATTCAAAGTGGCCCCTGCGCCGTACAATGGGCAGCACCGCGCTTCTACTTCCGGCTAATGACTCCTAGAAAAAGCACGTGTTTATTTATGCCCCTGTCCACTCCGTTCCACTTTGTCTTTGATTCATAACATAACTTGAGTAGAGTAAAACATTAAAAAAACAACAATCAGGAATCAGGACACGGATCCCTCAGTCATAAAAATTGGCCACAAACAACGCTTCTGCGTAATGTGATTTCCAGCGCTAGGTGCTCAACCGAAGACACAGGGTCCTTGTTAATTCAATCGATTTTGTTACTTGGAGTATCCCAGGTAGTCAATGCCTCGTGTATTGTTTTAGAAAATTTGGGAATGCCATTGCCTTTTTTGTGATTCAGCGCGAAGTGGGCAGGGACGGACCTTTAATCAAATTGAATGCGTTCAAACAATTCTTTTTGTACGATGGCCTGATTGCTTGTACCCTTTAAGTGGTTCTCAAAGGTGTTGTTTTAACACAACCAAAGGGTACAGTCACCGGGGTGTTAATAATAAAGCAATCTGGCCATTTGGATGCAAATGACCCTTTAAACCTCTTCCCAGAGCGCTTTATCCCTTTCCAGCAGACAATGGCACTTGCTACTTTGGACAGAGATCACTCCGAGTGGACGCTGGATGCTCAGTTGAAACGTTTGCCGGTCAGATGTGATTTATGAACTTATCACGAACGCATGCCTTGGTGTAAGAGGGCATTTGAAACTCTGACTGAAATATATACCCCTACACTGTCCACTTATCTTTGTATATCATAGGTAATTTCAGTGGCCTCCAAAAATAAGAAAATGCACCCTTTTCCCCTAAGGTAGGGAAAACCAATCATAATTTAGGTGCAGATCACACCGGTTTGCCTTGGTGCAAACGCACGTGCTGCACTAGTGAAAGTTACACCCTTGTGCTGCCCAGTGGCAAATGGTTTCAGATGGGGCCAGTGGGAGGCACAAACATTTATTATTTGTTGAAATGTTGTGGAAAAGAAAGCATAGTCGATTCATTTTGAATTTGAAACTGCGCACTGTTGGTTTATCTGATAGTTATATTAATTATGAGTAAAAACCATCTCTTTTTTTCTCAATTGGGCTTATGCAACACACACACACACACGCACGCACACCCCCCCCCAATCACTACCACCACCACTTTGTTATTGGTGACTCGCGATATCTCCCAAGAGAATTAAAAAAGTAGGCGCTAATGGGGACTGCGCTTATTAATTCACCTTTTATGCAAAAGAGCCCCATAATTAAGAGGTCACTGTGACACATTATAGTGTTGGAAAGTATACCTCACGGATGCATCTTACTCACGATTCACTGAAAACACTTGAGTCAATTTTCTCATTTAGCATCCAAATGAGCAATTAAATACATTTCTGAAAACTGTGCGCCCAAGTGATTGGTAAACTAAACGGTTTCATCTGAAAGATACAACTGACTTCGAACATTTAGCAGTTATCCAAAGCATTGTTTACTTCGCACGTTGACCAGCAGAGGGCGCTTTGTGGTAACTTCTCACGCAGTGACGTTCGCCCCTCACTTCCTCAGTAGTTTAGTTACTGATTGAATGCCCCCGGCCAGCCGCGGACCATGGAGGGTGTTCCGTGGGGCGGAAAGGCGGGGCGGGGGAGGGGCAGGGTGGGGGGTACTAAAAACCGGAATATGGATAATTGGAGGTAAGTAAACAATTAAATAAATAAAACAAATTTCGTAGCGCGCGCTGCTTCGCAATACAATATAGGTCTCACATTTACGCGAGTTTCAGCTATTGACATTGCAAAAAACAATGCCTTTTACTTTTAGATTTAACAACATAAACAAAAAGCATTTATTTACAATGCCAATAGCTTAAACTCGAGTAAATGCGAGACCTATTGCATTGCAAATGCTTGTCTAAACTGGTGTGTTGTCCATTTGTGGTGTTGTCACTGTGTTACTGTATGTTTGGGGTATGAATACTTTACAAATTGCCTTTGCGATAAGCCTGTCTGCTTGTGCAAAGCTACCAAGTGGGTGAGCAGAGGTTATCTAAAGTGTGTAACTCCCTTACCCTGACTAGAAGGAAGGGTCCCTACTAGATGAGGTAAAGGTAATGGTATGTACTGATTCTTGCTCACCCTATACTTTTATTGACCGCAAAACATTTGAAGAAAAGTTGGAAATTAAAGGCTACACTCTTCAGTGTGCAGACATAAAACCAAGAGGGTATAACCAAGATATTATACCTTTAGTAGAAATGGTTGACATGTGCATAGCTTTTAAAGATTGTACTACCCAGGGAAAGATGTATGTGGCTGAATAGGGGTCAAGCTTGTTGGGTTAGAAGTATTAAAGAAAATTGGGTATAAAGTTAGACCCTAATAGCAAGGAACCAGTCATGGCAATAGAACAATTGTGTGTTAGTAGTAAAATATATGAGGAATTTCCAGAAGTGTTTGCTAAAAACCTTGGTAATTTAAGGAATTTTCAGCATAAAATCAAATTAAAGGTTAATGCGGTACCTGTTGTGCTTAAAGTGAGACCCATTCCCCACTTAATGCATGAACATTTGAAAGAAGAGTTAGACAGGTTACTAAAACCACTGTATAAAATAACCCATCGGAAATTCACTCTGTCTTGCCCGTATTGTAGTTGCCCAAAATTCTGGCAGAAGAGGGTATCGCTTATGTTGTAAATTTGAGGGTTTTAAACAATAACATCTGGGTTGATAGAGTTCCCCTACAAAGAACAAATGAAATGAGTAGCATGATAGGAGATGCATGGTATTTTAGAGTTATAGACCTCTGTTCGGCATACCATCAAATCGAGTTACACACAGATTCCGAATCTCGTACATCGTTCATCACTGCTTCTGGTGCTTTTAGGTTCAGCAAAATGTCTGTTGGGCTGGCATCTGCGGCTTCCGTTTTCCAAAGAGTAATGCATGAGTTATTGAGAGAGATAAAAAACTTACTTATACTTCCATGATGATATTCTAAAATATGGTAATTCTGTGGATAAACATAATGTTGCATTGAAGAGTGTCCTCACTGCCCTCAAAGATAGTGGTCTAACATTTAAACTTTAAAAATGACAATTTTGTGTAGAATCAGTCAATTACCTAGGACATAACATTTCCAAAGAAGGGATAAAACTAGATTTAGTTATTACAGTCAGAGAGGCAGCTCTACCTAAAACAAAAGAAGAATTTAAATCATTCTAGGTCTAGTGGAGTATATGGTGAAATTTGTGAAGAACTTTGCCGATCACACAGCGCCCATGAGTAATCTATTGAAGAATGGTATTCATTTTGAATGGCATGATGCATGCAAAAAATCTTTTAAACTAGCTAAACAAGCTATTACAGAGGCACCCTAATTGGGACATTTTGACACAAAACATGAGACCATTCTGACCACAGATGTTAATGGGAAGGGAACTGGAGATTTATTTGTGCAGATTGTAGGTGGCAAGGAGAAAACAGTTGCTTTTGCCTTGAGGACAATGACAAATGCAGAAGACAACCATTCCATGATAGAAAGAGAAGCCCTGGCTTGCTATTGGGCCATAACCCATTTCAAATTCATTCTGTGGGGATTACCCTTTACATTGAGAATAGACCATAAACCTCTTACAGATATCTTTAATACCAAAGGGAGAGAATGATCCGCTCCTCGCATAGCCAAGTGGATCATCGATCTGGAAGGGTATAACTTCAAAACAGAATTTGTCCCAGGTAACAAAAACATATTTGCATACTGCCTTTCCCAATTACTTTAGCATGGGGAAGAAAAGGAAGAAGTGGTTAACCAAGAACACACCATTCTACCAATTAATCTTCCAGGCATTACAAAGGAGGAGTGGGTGGAATGTTCAGAGAAAGATGCAACTCTTTAATGTAGTAAAAGACAAGTTAGTTCAGAAATGGCCAGTTAAACCCTATGGACTCCAAGATGAAGTCTGTAGTTATTGGGAAGTTAGACATGAAATGTGCATAAATAATGACATGATCTGGGCTCTTATCTCCTTCATTTGGTCATTCGCAGTACATGTGCTGGCCAGCTAGCTTAGGCATGTGTAGCATGTATCTATGGACTCTAATTCGCGTTGGCGGGTCTGTCGGTGTTTGAACTGCTAAAAGTCGAGGTTCAGTTAGGGGTCGAAATGAGCATTGGGAGCTGTTACGGCAACATTGTAGTCTGTGGCAGGGCCAGTATTGGGGAGGTCCTTTAACAGCTGATAGATTTCTTACCCCGCATAATGAAGCAGGAGGGAGCGCTTGATTGTCCTGTCTGTTTCTCTGGTGGCAAAAAAATATTTCTCTAGTATATCCAGGTTTTCCAACGAGGTTATACCGGAGTTCGCTAAACAGCTGCAGAACCCCCACAAGTGCATGCTGCTATGGAAAGTGTCTCTGAGGTTGCACTGCTGGGGGAACAGCATTTGTGTCATCTGCCATTGCGGAGGTCGCTGTGCATGATCTACCGCACCCTAATGCCAGGGCCAAAGTCTCAATGGTACCCCTACAGTAGCACTGCTTTTTGGAAATGATCCTCTCACAGAACCACTGCTTATGCTCATGAGAGAAAGTTCCAGAAGACACCTAAGCAGGGAGAAGAGTTGTTTGATGAAGACTAGCAGGTGCAGGTCGAATGTTCGGACGAGAAGGTAGACACTACAGGAGAGTGGCCTAGGCACTCCCAACCATAGACTAACCTTGGTATCTGTCACGCCTCAGTACAGGCTCATCCGGGCTGATGCGGGGGACGGTCAAGCTTCAGGCGTGATGCATGCACTGTCACTCAGCAGCGCGAGGGCCTCTCTGTGAGGTGTAATGGGCTGCAACAAGTCTCAAGGCTCATTGGGGCACTCTGCTGTGGTAGACGGCACTGCAATAGGAAGCGGGGCCACTCCTCTGGGCAGAGCACAGAATCACCAATGGGTAGCCGGGCGTCGGCCCAGTTGACAGCACCCAGGGCCAGCAGGGAGGTCCATGCTAGATAAAGCCACTATTCCCTGGAGCCCAGAATAAACACACACACACACACACACACTACTATGGTGTGGGCAGAAGACCCATGCGGTCCACACCCCTTTATTTATAGCCTCGGTCCACGCCTGGCCAGAAGATGTGAAAAGTGCATATCCTGGTGAGGGGTCACACGGGAGGGTACTGGATGGCTCACTACATTCAACATAATATCTTTGTTTCAACTACATGTTTACTGTGTTAATCCTATTGTGAATTTAGTTTAAAAAGAACTTTTCACTGGCGCACTGGTCGACCGCAGCTACTAGGCAGTGTAACAGCAGCATGACTCCTTTCTGCCTCCTGAGAAGCATGGGCCACTTGGTGACAAAGCAGAGACAAGTAAGACCTGTAAAACTCTGCTTATGACAGGAATCTAATGTTCTATGTCCTACTCACTTCCATTAACCTCAGTACTTCACTCAGGTAAATCCCTAATGCTGCGCACACACATTATAAACCCCCGTCTACTAAAGGCATGGATGTGATGGAGAGTCAAAGATTAGGAGTTGAAACAAAATAAGCCCTTGTAGTATAGTGCGTAATGGTTTAATGGGTAAGTTAGTTCTATTAGTATCAGAACTGTATTAATGTTAACGATCTAGAATTGTAGAATCGTATGACGTAGTAAGTATTCCCTTTGTGTCATTTGACTGCTTGTACCTTGTTCGTGTTGGATGTCCTTTCATGCGGGGGTTGGAATAAAGGACCTACAAACCTGATACTGGTTTCGAGTCTTCAATAAGATACTACATTCAATTGGCGACGATCGATGGTCCAGCCCCTGCCAACTATTTTCTACAACTATATTCTACAAATCTTCCACACCGAAGATTCTGCATTCCTTTTTCGGTTCAATGCATGTTTTCAAATGAAACCTACACGCAAGTAACAGAAAAGGAACTACAAAAGAACAGAAGAGGAGACTCATTGAAACTCCGTTCTCTGTGAGTTTTTCTGAAATTTACATTTTTATTGTTCCCTCTTCTGCAACGGTAACCGTGGTGCTGCTTACTTTTACGGCCAACTGTCATTCCATGCGCAGCCTCTACAGCACGAGGACATCCACACGCTGCCTTCCAGGACGCGAGGACGTGTTCTGATCCTCCTGCGTTCCACCGATCAGTTCTCTTGGATAATTCTACACTACGTCACCACGTTCAATTACGAGGTCATGTTACGTGACCTCAGAGGCCATTTTGTGTTCCTGTTTGGAAGAAAATACCGCATACTGTGAATTCAAGCATTTTCAAAGTGATTTTCACATCGTTTTTTTTTTTTTACTTTATTAAGAAAATTCAGCGATTGTTTCTAGCAGTTCATGGACTATCCAGATATTGCAGTAAGATTCAAATTTGCTTATTATATATTTTTTAATCTGATTTGTTCTCTTTTCTTCTTTTATTTGCTTTTATTATTGTATACATATGGAAGGTAGTTCTACAAGGTCTGCTACTACAACTTCTAATACAACAAATTCTACAGCAACTAACTCTGCACAAAGTGTCAGTATTAATCTCAATAACCAAACAGAATTCTTGACTAGCTCAGGAGCACCTAATGTAAAAAGAGTGGAAATAATATTTTGTGAATTATATTGCCACTCTTGAAGACAATGGAAGTGTCATGTCTCCTGAAAGGAAAAAAAGGATTTTAATGCATTGTTTAGGACCTGAGGGTCTCAGAGTTTATAATCAAATGCAGAAAATAGAAAGAAGTGGTGATTTAGATGTTTTTTTCAAATGTGCCAATGTTATGTTGTGTTATTTAAATTTATATCTAGGCGCGACAGCTACCCAAAAGGGTCTCCTGGCACCCGGCGGAAACAACAGAAGATAGGGGAGCAGAACTTACTGATTAAAAAGCCAGGTTTTAAGAGATTTACGAAAGAGTGTTACGTTCATCTCTGTACGAAGTGACAGCGGAAGAGCATTCCACAGAATAGGGCCCAAGTAGTAAAAAGAACGGCCACCCATGCGGGATAGTCTGATCTTTGGCACCTGAAATTTAGCCTGAGCAGTGGATCTGAGAGTACGGGAAGGCAACTAGAGTTGGACTAGATTTTGCACATACATGGGAGCCATGCTGTGCTTAATTCTGAACATATAGTTCAGAGCTTTAAACTTAATCCGATTTTCAACTCTTAACCAATGAAGATCTCTCAGGGAAGCGGAAGTAGAAGCTTTTCTAGGAGTTCGGCAAAGCAATCTGGCCGCAGAGTTGTGTACTCTCTGTAGCTTTCGTATGACATCCTTGTTAGTTCCAAGATACAGGATGTTACCGTAGTCCAGTCTAGATGTAACAAGAGCCTAGACTACGGTTCTCTGAGTATGGCTTGGGAGCATCCACACGATTTTTCTCAGCCACTTCAGAATGGTGAAACATGTTGCAGCAACCTTCGTGGCTTGATGACGCATGGTTAGTGAGTAGTCAATAATAAAGCCAAGGTTGCGAACGTGATGGGAAGGCTGCGGTACCGTACCCATTTCTGTGGGCCAGTGTTGTGGACCCCAGAGCTCTTTGTCTTTACCCAGTACCAAGACCTCCGTTTTTTCACCACTCAGCTTGAGAAAATTGGCATGCATCCAAGATGCCACTTTGCTCAACCCAGCCCGAAGAGCAGAAGGCTCAGAGTTTTTTCCCGCAGAAAGTGAAAAAATAATCCGAGTGTCGTCGGCATATGAAAATAACAATAACCCAGCTCCTTCAACGATCGTTGCCAGGGGTCTAACATAAATGTTAAACAACAAAGGACTAAGAATAGACCCCTGGGGGACTCCAAACGGGGATGAATGAGTCTTGGAATTTGCTGCAGAAGAGAAGACCTGAAACGTACGGTCAGTGAGAAAAGAGGTTAACCAGCTAAGTGCAGAACCAGTAACCCCTATGAATTGTAAGGCATTTATCAACACTGCATGAGACACGGTGTCAAAGGCCGCACTTAAATCCAATAAGACAAGTGCGACCGTGTTGCCTGAATCCAAATGTTGGCGCAGCATTTCGATTACGCCAAGAACAGCCATCTCCGTAGAATAACCGGTTCGAAAACCAGGTTGAGAAGGATGCAGAATCCTGTTCTTTTCAATGAACTGAGACACTTGACCATTAATATGCCTCTCCAATATTTTTGAAAATACAGGAAGCACGGAGATTGGCCGATAGTTCGACGCCACCGTAGGGTCAGCATTGGCCTTTTTCAGTAATGGAATGACCATTGCATGTTTCCATTCCAGGGGGCCAGAGATTCTTTTAAAGATGAATTTAGGAGTTCCATAATAATTGCCAGTGTTGACAGGTCAAGCTGCTGCAGCACAGAAATAGGGAGGGAATCACAAGGCGAACCAGATTTAATGCGGCCCAGATGCAGTTGAAGGGACGTCATATCAAATAGTGGCCAGGTATTTATTTTATTAGTGGTATTAATATCAAGCAGAACTTTGTCAACAGATGGCCGAATTAATTGAATGGGGATTGAAGGTATTGACACGGGGGATGGTGACAAATTCCCAGTCAGAGTGGAATATATTGCTTCCACTTTGTTAGTAAAGAATTGAGCAAGATCTTCACATTGCATTTCATTCAAATTGGGGGGTGTGGGCTGAGTTGTAGCACCTGATAATTATTTTACCATTTTAAATAATGTTTTGGAGCAGTTCTTAGCATTGGATAAAGTTAGGGAAACATATTTAGCACGCGCCGCCCTACAGAGAGAATGATACTCCCTTTTGACGTGCAGATCTTGATGATCATTATTCACAAGTGGTGTGCGTGGCGGTATCTAGTCGCACATTTTATAAACGAAAACAAGACCCTAATGAGTCAATTGAAGATTACGTATCTGCATTGAAGAATTTGGCTATTAAATGCAAATTCGGTACCTTACATGATGACATGATCAGAGATCAGGTGGTTATGTGCACCAAAAACAAAAATATTCAAGACAAGCTGTGGATTGAATGTGAAGCCAGTCTCAAGGATATAATACCTTTAGTTAAAAAGGCGATACTTTCTGACAGATGTGCAAAAGCAGTTACTCTTTCCAATGAACCAGTTTCTGTAAACAAAATCAGTGATAATAGAAAAGAAAAAGCTTCCACTTACAAACCGCAAAAGCCATATCAAATTGTGAGATCTTATCAAAACACTAATCTTAGGAAGGAAGAGAATATTACTCAATCTGGTTTTGTATGTTATAGATGTGGCAGTACATCTCATACCGCAAGATTTGACAAATGTCCTGCTAAATCGGCTAAATGTCTTGAATGTGGACTTATAGGTAATTTCTCTAAGGTTTGCAGAAGGAAACGTTCCAAGAAACCTCGTGTCACATGCATCATTAACAATGGTTCAGATTTATCGGATAACAATGAGGATGATGAATCTCCAGAAAACTCTGGTACTGTAAGACATGTTGGTGCACATGCATCAACAAAACAAAAAGCGATTCCTTATTAGCGAAAAATAAGGAATCGTTATTAAGGAATCGCTTTTGTGAATGCATCAACAGATTTGGTAAATAATAGCGATTCCCTAAAAATCGCTATTTTTACCGAATTATCAATAGCGGGGCATGCAAACACCGAGGAGCTAATAGCAATATCGCTAATACCGAATTAGCTATTAGCGAATTCGGTATTAGCGAAATCGGCAATGATCGGGTCGCTCCGGGAACGTGTTTATGACATCACCAACCAGGAAATACTGCTGCCCCACCCTCATTGCCTCGACAGAGGAGCAAACAGGAGCTGGGACTGGAGACTGGCTGTGCTGATTGAAGCCACACCAACTGAGCTACCCTCAAACACTACCCAGATGGAGAAGGAAGCACCATCCAGCGCTGAGGCTGCACGCAAGCGGAAACACAAGTTTTCTGACCGGGAGCTGGAGCACCTGATAGAGGGAGTCAGCAGCAAGCACGATCGCCTTTTTGGTAAGCTGTCCCTCAAGGTGCCAGAGCCCGAGAAGCGGCGCATATGGCAGCGCATCCGGGAGAGGGTAAATGCTGTTGGTGTGACGCCCCGCAGCATTGACGACCTGAAAAAAAGATGGTACGACCTAAGGAAGCGGGCTAAGGAGAGGATTGCGGAGAGGCTCCGGGAGGCATCCAGAACGGGAGGCGGGCCTTCTACAGTTCAAGCCAAAACTGCCCTGGAGGAGCTGGTGGAAGGGACGATCGAGCATGAGGCCGTCGTGGGAGTAACTCAGATGGATACCTCCAGCGCAGTCACAAGTGCCCAAGGTAAGATGCATGCCTGTGCCCATACCCAGCATAGCGTAAATCCATTCCCATGCCCCCAGCAGGATCACAGTGTGCATGCAGCTTTGGCCCACACACCTTTACTCTTAACACTAGTGCATCATGGGAGTTGTAGTCTAGTCAGCCCAGTGTGCATGTACAGGATGAAATACAATTACAAATCACCACATCAGTTGAACATGGATAGAGACTGTTTATTTAGTGGATCACAGAGGGACATGTATGTTTACAACACTACGTAGGTGTAACTATCCCACTAACCATGCACTGTTTCACACACAGATGCATCTCCTGGGGATTCGGACGACAGCGGGCGGCTGATTATTTCAGAGACTCCTGCGGATTCCGACATGGACACAGCGCAGGATGCGCATACATCACCTCCACCTGCAGCCCCACCACCACCACCACCACCACCAGCACCACCAGCACCAGCACCACCAGCTCCACCTACAACATCCACTAAAGCGCCGAGGCGCAGGTCCCAAGTCCCGGCCATGTAGGTGATGGGAACACCCTCTACACCATTGGGACAAAGTCTGCGCAGCATCACACCGCCTGCTGCACCACCTGCACGTTCCAGACTCCCACAGCGGCGCAGGTCTCGGCCAAGTTCACTCTCCTCAGGCGACGTTGATATCACCCAAAATGCTGCAATCGAGGAAAGGATGCTGCGTGTCCAGCCCCTGCAGGGACGACACATGGCGACAATCAGCTCAAACATCGTGCGCCTTGCAAGGGAAATGCGTGCCATGACTGCGGCGGTGAGGGACATGAGCACTGTGGTGGCAGAGGGCAATGGGCTCCTGAGGGAGGACATCCATGAGCTCACCCGTGCCATGAGGGAAGGCCATGAGTGCGAGAGGAGGAGGCACCGTCAGAACTTGGTGCGGTCCGCGGCCTCTACAAAGGCCATCACAAGGATGAGCAATAGCACCGCAGTGTTGGCACGCCGCTCGGTGTCCTTGCAGGTGGACCCTGGACACTTCTGCGGGGATGTTGCCAATGCTCTAGGGCAGATGACCGCTGCAGTAGAACACCTGCAGAGCGGCACATTCAGTGCTGGTGCATTGGGAGGGGAAGACGGCAGTGAGGCTGCCTCGAGTGTAAGCAGTGTGTCTGGGGCAGAGACCAGCATCAGGCGCCGCAGTTCACGGGGCTCCACGGGGACAGGCCGTGGTGAGGCGTCGGAGACACCAGAGAGGAGGTTTGGCGTACGTGGCAAGCGCCACTAGACTGATTTACATCCATACCTGACCGTGGTGGGGCAACCATGGTCCTCCCCTTCCTGACGCTGCACAGCCGTGACTTAAACGCACATTTGTTCTTACAGTTTTCATGGGGAGCATTATTTTCATTGCTTGTTTGGTTGCACATACCGCAGTGCTACTGTGCATTAAACAGTTGCACCACCAATGAAATAGTAATGTATCATTCTTACCTGCTTCAGAAATGATGTTGCATGATGTATGTCCGCCTCCTATGGCCCTCTGCTGTGTTAGGGACGTGTGCCTGTCGGTGTTGGGCGGGTGGTTGGTCATCCCGGTGGTCGTCATTCCTGTCCACCTCTATGGGTATCCCCCTTCTGGTCGCAATGTTGTGCAGCATTGCACATACAGCAACAATCCGGCAGCAGGTATCAGGTTTGAATAGCAAGGCGCCGCCAGTCTTATGTAGGATTCTAAAGCGACTCTTCAGAATCCCAAATGTCCTCTCTATGACATTCCTAGTGCTTATGTGTGCCGCGTTGTATCGTTGTTCTGTGGGGTTGCTGGATTGATGTATGGGGTGAGTATATATTCACGCAGGGCGTAAGCACTGTCACCTAGAAGATAGAAGCAAACACTTAGCAATGGTGATGTTCATACATGTGTGGTGTTCATGTGGGGAAGAGGTATGTGTACGTACCAAGCAGGTGTCCCTCTACAAATTCTCCGTTGAGTAGACGCCTGTGGATGCCACTGTGGCGGAATATGTAGGAGTCGTGTGTGCTCCCCGGAAATTGTGCCACTAGGTCCGTTATGATGTGATTGGCATCGCACACAACCTGCACGTTGATTGAGTGGTATGACTTGCGGTTAGGGAATATGTACTCATTTGCTGAGGGTGGACAGATGGGGATATGCGTACAGTCGATGCATCCAATTACATGGGGGAATTGTGCCACCTGGTAGAATGCCTGTTTGTTGCGGTCCAACTGCTGTGGGGTTGTGGGGAAGCTGATGTGGGTGTGTATCATTGTCAGCATGGTATCTAAGAATTTCTTGAAGAAGCGTGAGAGTGCGCTTTGCGATACGCCTCCGGCTACGGCGATTACCCCCTGGAAACTTCCTGAGGCCAGTAGGTGCAGGCTGCATAGGACCTGGACGTGCGCAGGGATTGCATTGGTCCGGTGTGTCTGGTGCTGCAGTAGTGGTTCCAGGTCTGCAATGAGGCGCATGATCATGGCACGATTCAGTCGATACTTCTCGTACACCTCGTCCTCATTCTGTCCGAGCAAGGTGATGCGCAGTCTGAATACTCTCTCCTGGACCCTTCTCCTGCGCTGTCCTGCCGCATTGATACGCATCCTCCTTGCAAGCACGTAGAGGGCTGCCATTTTGTGCTAGCCAACAGGGTCTCCTTGGCCACATTTAAGGGTTTGGTGATTACCACAATCAGTTGCACATGTTTGAGATTTTTTTTTTTGTTCACAAAACTTTTTTTTAACTTTTCCTCCAGGTTCTGATTCCCCTTATTTTGCTCATGCTAAATAGCGATTTTTGGGATTTTCGGTATTTGCGACTGTTGTTGCATTGGGTAGCGATTCGTTATTAGCCATTGGCACTTGCCGGGAGCTATTAGTGATTTCGGTGATTGCTAATTCGGTATTTAGCGATTCTGTATTTTTGCATATTTGTTATTTGCGAATCGGTATTATTCCGGTATTTATTTAGCGATTCGTTAATTGCTCACAATTTGGGTTGATGCATTGGGATTCGGGTTTTGATACTCGCTAACGGCTGATTTTTGCGATTCGGTATTTTACCGACTGGATTTTTGCTTGATGCATGTGCCAGGTTGTTGTAAATATCACAGATGGTGATAGCAACACACCTTTATGCATGATATCTTTTGGTGGCATAATTTTGCAGATTGCAGCTGATTCAGGATCTCCTTTTACCATCATTGCTCAATCTATTTGGGATGAAAAATTTGCTAACACTATTGGTTCTTATTCACAGCCTACTGATGTGAATCCTGAGAGTTTTACTGGACAGAAAATTGATATGCTAGGTTTTAGGTCTCTTATATTTGAATTTAAAGGTAGAAGAGCGTTATGCAAATTGTATGTAGCTGCAAATGGACCTTCTGTTCTAGGGTGGAAAGATCGACGTTCACTTGATATCATCTTAGACCCTAACAGTCCTGAACAAGTTTTAGTAATGTGTGATGCAGAAAATACAAAAAAATGGGTAATGGATGAGTTTCCTAAAGTTTTTGCTGTTGGCATTGGAAAACTCGATGGTTTCTCTCACAAGATTGCCATCAAACCCAATGCCATTCCCAAAATTCACAAAGTTCGGCATATTCCTTTAATTGTACGAGATGAAGTTAAAAAAGAACTCAAAAAATTACAGGATGCTGGTATAATAGAACCAGTGGAGGCTTCTGAATGGATTTCTCCCATTGTGATAGAAAGGCGTGCCAATGGTAAAATTCACATGTGTATTGACTTAAGGTATTTAAATGATAATATTATCATTGATCAATTCCCTTTTACAAGAATTGACGAAATGCTTTCATTAACCAAAGGTGTCAAGTGGTTTTCCACCATTGATCTTTCCAGTGCATATCACCAGATCTCTTTGCATCTCATGAGTGAACATTTTATAGCCTTTTGTACCCCTTTTGGTTGTTTTCAATTTCGCTGCATGCCATTTGGGTTAGTGTCCACGGCTGCGGTTTTCCAAAGACTCATGCACAAATTGTTTGGTGATATGCAAGGGGTAGTGTTTTTCCAGGATGATATCCTGGTTATGGAAAGTCCATGACAAGCGTTTAAGAAAAGTAATGTGTACTTTACAAGAAAGGGGTGTAACAGCAGAACTTTCTAAATGCTAATTTGCAGAAAAAAAGTAACTTACTTAGGTCATGAAGTCAGTGCTTTGGGTATCAAACCTAAATCCAATTTGATAAATGCTATCGTTGATGCTCCCGCTCCGCAATCCAAAGATCTCAGATCTTACTTGGGACTTCCGGAATTTTGCTCTAAGTTTGTGGATACATTTTCAGAAAAGACTCATGTCATGAGATCTTTACTGAAAAATAAGGTATAATTTGTATGGAGTGCTTCTTGTCAGCAATCCTTAGAAGAGATAAAGAAAGCTATTGCTCATGCGACAAATCTTCAGGGGTTTGATCCTTTTGCAAATACTGTTGTTACTACTGATGCCAGTAGCAAAGGTCGAGGTGGTGTGTTCACCCAATTGGATGACAATCAGAAAGAGGTTATTATCGCCTTTGCTTCATGTTCTTTAACTCCCACTGAAGAACGTTATTCTGTAATAGAACATGAGACCCTAGCTTGTGTGTGGGCCCTAGAACATTTCAGAAAATGTTTAGGGGGCAGGAAATTTGTTTTACGTTTCGGTCACAAACCCCTTACTAAACTTCTCACCACTGAGGGTTTAACTAATGCCACTACTAGGATTGCTAGACTCTCTATGCGATTACAGGATTTCATGTATGATATACAATATGTACCTGGTATCAAAAACTTTACTGCTGATTTTTTGAGCCGCATGTCCCTTCCATTAACTGAACTGGATAACAATTCTTGAAATTAGTTTTCTGTTGCCTCCATTGCAGTTGATAATACACAAAGTAGTTTCAGTAAAGAAGAGTGGCTTGAAGCAGAGAATTCTGATCAAATGTTACTGGTACTCAAGCAACTTATTGTGAAAGGTTGGAATGGAGTGGACAAAAAAATTGTCAATGATGAGCTCAGAGGTTTTTGGGAAGTGCGCAATGAACTCAGCTTAAGTGATTCATTAGTCTTACGAGGTGATAAAGTAATTCCACCGAAGGGTTTAAGAAATAGAATACTTGATTTATGTCACGAAGGCCACTCCGGTATTCACGCACCAAATTCCGCATAAAAGAGCTGTATTGGTGGCCTAGAATTGACATTGATGTAGAGAGATGTGTTAGATCATGCATCAAATGTGAGATGTCTGATAAAATTCTGAAAACATTCAATCCACCTTTGGCTTCTCCTTATTGCCCAAAGTGTCCATGGGAAGTAGTGGCCATTGCTTTTTATGGGACCAGTCTTATACCAAGATGACTCTCAGAAGTACATTTTGGTTCTTGTGGACACATTTTCTAGGTGGTTAGAAGTATGTGTAGTTGATGTTATAAATACTAAAACTGTAATTTCATTTTTAGATGATATTTTCTTGAGAGAAGGGTTTCCTAAATTTATATTATCTGATAATGGTGTACAATTTAAATCTTTCGAAATGAAGAATTACCTAGCCACTTATGGCATTCAACAAAGGTTCACTGCTTTATATCATCCCAGTGGAAATGGTATTGTGGAGAGGGCCAATCGCAGTATCAAGGGGGTCCTTCAACTTGCCAATAAAAGTAATTTACCTTGGGAGGAGGAGTTGAAAAAGTTACTCTGGGCATACAAAAGCACTATTCATAATTCCATTGGCAAAAGTCATTTCTCTTTAATGAGAGGTACGATTCCTCATTCTAAAAATAATCCTAGTTGGTGGGATAGGAATGGAATGATCCAGTGTGATATACCAACGGTGAGAGAATGTATCAAGCAATCTCAACTTAAAAACAAAGTTTATTATGACCAAAAACATGGTACCAAACAGGTAAATTTATGTGAGGGCCAATGGGTTTGTGTAAAGAATGCAAGGAAAGTTCCCAAAGGAGAGAGTAAATTTAGTGATCCCAAACTTGTAGTAAAGGTTATGAATAACACTGCTTTGTTACAGAATGGTGAAGTTTGGCATTTTAGCCGCCTTGCTCCAGTCACATCTAACAGTAAAAAGGAATGTGTGAGTATCAAGAAAAACATCTGGTGGATGGATACCTTGAACACCACTCAGAATAAAGAAAATTCAAATATTACAGATGTTGTTTTCGAAATTGTGGGCATACATGATTTTGTTTCTAACGACAGGCAGAATAGTCTTCCCAATTTAGAACCTGTGTCAGGTGAGAATTTACAATATCCTTCAATCCCAGTTGTATCCTCTGGTGACAGTAATGTCATCAAAACTTCAAGTGGGAGAACTGTTATGAAACCAAAATATCTTGAAATGTTTGATTGCAATTTTTTTTTCCCTTACATTTTCAAGCAGGGGATTGTGTAGCATAGTGTGTAATGGCGTAATGGGTAAGTTAGTTCTATTAGTATCCGAACTGTATTAATGTTAACGATCTAGAATTGTATGATGTAGTAAATATTCCCTTTGTGTCATTTGACTGTTTGTACCGTGTTCCTGTTGGATGTCCTTTCATTCGGGGGTTGGAATAAAGGACCTACAAACCTGATACTGGTTTCGAGTCTTCAATAAGCTACTACAACCCTCTTGTGTTACGTTTAGCGGTACCTGTTTTTAAAGAAAAAAAAACAAGAAGCTACAACTGTATTAGTACACATATTTCCTTATACTATCCTGTAGAGGTTGAGCGGTGCAGTCGTTGGTGTGAGCGGAGTTAGGAGGGCAAGGGAAGAGGAGGGGCAGCGACAGGAAGAGGGCAGATAGTGTAGGGACAGGAAAAGTGATGGAAGCATGTGAATAAAGCTAGTGTCAACCTGAAGTCCAGTGTCTGTTGTAATTGACCGTAGACACTACAGCTGGCGACGAGGGTGGGATCCTGCAGCCCAGTGTCCCTAAACCCGAAGAAGACGTGCCCCCAGTCCCCTGGTGCAAACGGTGAGAAAACGCGCTCATTGCCGAGCGCTGGGTCGCGCTATATCCAGTGTCCCCCTGAGGCGAGAAAGTGAAGGAAGGAGCGGGAGCCCACCCCGACGAATGCTGGCAGCTCCTGCGGTGACTGACTGTTGCACCGGAGCGGTAAAACACGTGGCTGAATGAGCGCTGCTACGCGCTGAATGATAATCTCACGCCCGATGCGTGGGAAACGGCACGCGTGCGAAAAGGAACGTCGGGTGCCCACCCCGAGCTCGTTGTGCCAGGTAATGGATCCTAAAGTGTGTGTGAGGCACTAGAGAGGTGCTGTGACTGCGGGAGCGTGGACAACAGTGTGGCAAGCTGGCTGAGAGTGGCAGACAAGACCTCGTGGGAGTGGGAGACCCTGTGTGGCGGCCATTTTGGAGTCAGGCAGTCATCAGTGGGACATCCCCATAGAAGTAAAGGGGCGGCCATTTTTAAGTCAGGCGAGAAATAAACAAGCATTTGACAAGCCAAGAGAAAGAATATTTCTGTAAGGAAGGCGAGAGGAAGCAGGCAAGCATCTGCCAAAGCAAACAAGAAGTAAATAAAGTGAACAGGCACCAGTCAAAACAAGCCAGGAACGAACAAGCACGTGGGAGGACTGGACGAGTTAGGTGTGTGCTGCCACGATGTCAAATCACAACTCGCCGCAAAGAGCTGAAGCCACACCGATTATGACGGGTGTGTCACACTTGCGCCCACCAGAGCCACTACCGTTGACGGTTGGGGAGAGCATGGGCCCCAGATGGCAGGAATGGCTTGAGGACTTTGAGGACTACATCAAGGGGTCGAAGGTGACCGAGGATGAAGACAAAGTGATTGCGCTGCGCAACCTGGTGGGCAAAGAAATTAGCAAGATCATCAAAGAACTGCCTCGCGCGGACACAGGAACTTACGATAAAGTGCGCGAGGCGCTAAATAAGAAGTTTTTGCACAAAAGAAATGTGGATTACAAAAGATATGCGTTTCACCAAGCCCGTCAAGGGAAAGACGAAGCAATGAGTTCTTTCATAACACGACTGCGTCGATTGTCCAGATATTGCGAATTTGATGCGTTTTCAACGGATGATACCATCCAGTCGCAGATAATTTATGGGTGTCAGTCTGAGACACCGAGGAGGAGGCTGTTAAGGAAAAGTCACAACCTAGAGGAGATAGAGGAGATGACTCGAGTGTATGACCAAGCAGAGGAGCAAGCCAAAAGCATGGAGGCCGGGCGCACTGAAAGACGCGAGCAAGTATGTCGGGTGCAAGACAGTCACAGACGCAGACACTCGAAGGAGCGCCGGTACCCCTCCCGGCCATCCTCCCGCCAGAGATCAACCGTGCGCAGGAGACACGGATCAAGTAGAAAAGACAAGAGACAAGATGGGGGAAAGAAATGCTACAGATGTGGGTATGATTTCCCGCACAGAGAAGCGTGTCCAGTTATGGGGCAGCAATGTCGGAAGTGTGGATGAACTAATCACTTTGAGGTGACCTGTGGCGAATATCGCAGGGAGAGGAAGAATGAAGTGATGAGGCCAACTCGCTCTGACACCAGGCGACACCACGTGAAAGCTGTGTAAGATCGGCCAAAATCGTCTTCCAGTTCATCACATTCCAGCAGGGAGTCGAGGAGATCTCGCTGGGCGGGAAGGTCACCATCCCAGGACTCTCGATCAGGGTCGTGTGAATCTGAGTACACGGTCGAATATGTCAGCATGGTCGCCGATCCGGATCAATTAAAGACATACCCGAGACTGAACATCAGTGTGGGCAATCATGACACTCAGTTTGTCCTGGACAGTGGGGCACATTGAATTACATCACGGTAACGGAGTACAAAAAGATGAAGTCACCACCTCCGTTGTGCCGGCGTACGTCCGGGTATTCACCTGGATGTCAAAGAAACCGCTCCCCTGTCTAGGGAAGTTTCTAACCACTCTTCGACATCAGAACACGTCGGTGTCCGCTGTAATACACGTGATTGATGGCCCGGAAGCTGACTGCCTTCTCAGCCTACCAACGGCAGAGAGACTTCGGTTGGTTGAGATCTTATACCGGGTCAGTGGTGATCAAGACATATTACACAAATTCCCCAAGCTATTCAACGGGTTGGGAAGAATGAATAGATGTCAGGTTCGGCTTCACATCAACGAGCAGATCCGACCTGTCGCTCAACATCCCCGGCGTACCGTACCACCTTCAGCAGGCTGTGGAGGATGAGCTTCAAGAACTGCTCGCCTCAGACATTATTGAACGGCCTGACGGCCCCACCCCATGGGTGTCACCCGTAGTCATAGTGCCCAAGTAGGGCGCTTCTGGAAAAGTGCGGCTGTGTGTAGACATGCGGCTTCCCAACACTGCGATTGAACGGGAACGACATCCTGGGCCTCACTTAAGTGATATGATTGCTGCGCTAAATGGGGCCAGGGTGTTCTCGAAACTGGACTTAAACAAGGGTTATCATCAGCTGGAGCTGCATGAAAGGTCAAGGTATATAACGACTTTTGCGACACACTTGGGTTTGTTTCGTTATAAACGGTTAAGCTTTGGCATCTCTTCCGCTGCGGAGATCTTTCAGGAGGCGATACGCCAAACTATATGCCATATACCTAATACGCTGAACTACAGCGACAATATCTTTGTGTATGGGTCCAACGTCCAAGAACATGACAAGGCCCTGAATCGAGTATGCCATGCCCTCTTGGATGCCAACCTGACATTGAACAAAGAGAAGTGCGAATTCCATCGATCCACACTCAAGTTTTTTGGACATGTGTTTTCTGGAGCAGGGATGAAACCTGACCCTGAAAAAGTGATGGCCTTAAACGACACCAAGAGCCCTCAAGATGTCAGCGATGTCCGTTCCTTTCTGGGTATGGCCAGTTATTGTGCCAGGTACATCAAGGACTATGCCACAATTAGTCATCCACTTCGAACTCTCACAAAGCAGGGACAACTGTTCGACTGGACCCGTCAGTGTGAGCAGGCCTTCCAGGACATCAAACGGGCCGTTGAGGCAGCCGACAATCTGGCATACTTTGACCCCAAACGGAAGACGGAAATAACCGTAGATGCCAGCCCGGTGGGTTTAGGGGCGATTCTGGCTCAGTATGACCGAGAGGAGGATCAGCGCCACATTGTGGCTTATGCGAGTCGCAGCTTGTCAGACACTGAAAAGGCGTATTCTCAACCAGAGAAAGAGAGTCTGGCGGTTGTCTGGGCCTGCGAACACTTCCATGTGTTCATTTATGGCAAGCACTTTACAATGGTGACGGATCATCAGGCGCTCGTCACCATATTTGGAAATCCACGGTCGAAGATGCCACCTCGGATTGAGCGATGGGGTCTGTGAATGCAAGAGTACACCTACACCATAGTGCACAAGCCGGGAAAATCAGCAATTTCGGCCGACTACATGGCTCGCCACCCTAGAGCCGAGTCGGCGCCATGTGCATCAATAGCGGAGGAATATGTCCACTTCGTCGTGGGCCACGCTCAACCGCCTGCGGTTCCCCTGGAGGCCATCCTGGAAGCGACGGCGCAAGATGTCATTCTCCAGAAGGTACTTCGGCGTCTGCAGACTAATAGGTGGAGACATGATGGTGATGAGGAATGGGAAGATTCAGCAAGCAGCCAAGAGCTGCAAGCATTCCGACATGTGAGTAAGGAGTTGTCTGCCACCTCGGAAGGGCTTCTGCTGAGGGACCATAGGATCGTCATTCCGACGCAACTACGGCAGGGTATTGTCAATCTAGCTCACGAAGGTCATCGTGGTGTAGTTGCAACTAAGCGAGCTCTGAGAGAGCGAGTGTGGTTCCCGCTATTAGACCAGATGATAGAACTGACTCTCAAAGACTGTCTGCAGTGTCAACTTGTCAGTCAAGGAAGTCCCCCAGCTCCTTTGCGAATGACTGAATTGCCCAGCGGTGTGTGGCAGGAACTTGCTATGGACTTCTATGGACCTCTTCAGTCAGGAAAGTATGTCCTAGCAATTATGGACGAGTATTCGCGGTTCCCAATAGCCCAGTTTGTATCGTCCACTAGTGCGGCCAGCACTGTCGCGGTGCTGGATGAAGTGTTTGCGGCGTGGGGTATTCCAAAGATACTCAAAACGGACAATGGCCCTCCATTTAATGGACATGAGTTTGGTGAGTTTGCGCGACACCTGAACTTCACGCATCGAAAAGTCACGACCTTATGGCCACAGGCCAATGGTACCATTGAACGATTCATGGCCACTTTGAAGAAAACGTTTCAACAAGCGACCAGTGAGAAAAGGGACCTTCAGGTGGATCTCAATGAGGTCCTCCGGGCCTACAGGACAACTCCACATGCCACCACGGGCAAATGTCCTGCCACCCTAATGCTGGGAAGACCGATCAGGAACAGGATACCCACCTGGGAAGGGGCTCTGCGAGCAGTCTCACCTGCTCGCATTCATCAAGAGGTTGTGTCCGCGGACCGTCGTGGGAAAGAGAGAATGAAATCGTATGCGGACGCCAGAAGGAGAGCAAGATCGCCTTCCATCCTTGAAGGGGACTGTGTTCTCGTCAAGCAGGAGCAGCACCGGAAAACAGACTGTAAGTTCAGAGCTGAACCATTGACAATCATTCAGAAAAAGGGTACCATGGTGACGGCCGAATCGGACAGCCGAAGAGTTACCCGGAATGCGTCCCATTTTCAGAAATGCACTCCTGGCATGAAGGAGTCGCTTCAAAGAATGGGGGGCATCAAGAAAGTGATGTCCGAGAACAACCTGCTGGCGCTGCCGAGAGTCCGCATCCTGGGATTGGAGGAGAACCAGAGGTGGTGACAGGAACTATGTCACTGCGACCGAGACAGGACATTCGCAGGCCGAAACGACTTATTGAAGAACTGTAAACAAGTCAGTCATTTCATTTTGTTAAAAAGGGGAAGATGTAGAGGTTGAGCGGTGCAGTCGTTGGTGTGGGCGGAGTTAGGAGGACAAGGGAAGAGGAGGGGCAGCGACAGGAAGAGGGCAGATAGTGTAGGGACAGGGAAAGTGATGGAAGCATGTGAACCTGAAGTCCAGTGTCTGTTGTAATTGACCGTAGACACTACATACCCGACACTTTTTTCACATGTAATCACAGAAACATAAGGCAGCCCAGTCATTATTATTATTTTTTTTTTGCAGAGTTTTATATAGCACGAACTTGCCCCGATCCAATCGGGTATCAGAGCGCTTTACATAGCACCAGTTACGTTACATGAGGACACACATTCATATTTTGTTCGGCACGAGGAGATTAAGTGATTTTCTCAGCATCACATGATGTTTAGCGTCATTATCGAGACTCGAACCCAGTTCGCCAGGTCCCGGCCAACTCCTCTCCCCAATTATTGCTAACTTAAACGTAAAGCCCCGGACAGACAGCTGTCATCAGCTGAGAAGCAACGTCCAACGAGACACTGCGGAACCTACCACGCATGCGCAAATATAAGACCATGTTGAGAACAGGCAACCTCTACTATTTAACAGCAACAATTCTCGTTTCGCCTGACTTCAGTATGTCCCCACAAAAAATTGTACGCTAATCACGTGAACTGTTGAAAACTTCCCGTCTTCCTCGCGCCTTCCGCGCCTTGTGACCTCGTCTGAGCTCCGCTCAGTCGTCTGCTGCTCTAAAACCATGACAACACTCACTTTGCCTATGTATGGCAGTCTCTTCTAGTACTACTAAGACATGATTAGGACGCTATGAGAAGACTTCGTAGCTTGAGGATGATCTTATTTTGCCGTAGAACGACGATATACTTGTTCTGTATCCCAAAGTTTAAATCGATATCTTTCAAAACTGATCTCTGGGAAGTAATGTGCAGGTTTTATATGTATGCGAATACGTTTCATATTATAAATAAAGAGTTTTAAGACCTTTATTTACAAATTAAGAAAAAAATTCACCCGTTCTGCATACTCCAATTTTTTTGCCTGAATTGCTACCTCATTAACGCAGGTTTGTTATTATTTTTTTTATTTCATAATGAGTCTTAGTAACAGTTCTGTCAAACATTCTCTAAGATGGCCGCCCTTCTATATTTTATATGGAGCTTATGTGAAATTGGAATTCTCGGTGTTGTCCGTCTTCGCTGTCAGTCGGCCAACTGTCACTCAGGCTTGGGCTCAGGCAACAGACTAGGCCGCACGGACGGTTTGTGAATGGGCGGAGGAGCCGGTCACGTGACGCATCTTTGATGTTTACACTGGAGGGGGAGCCGCGGCCGCAGCCTGAGTGCTTGTCACTTACCCCGGGCAGCGCCCCCCCAGGGACCCGCTACTAGCGAGGATTCAGCCGCCCGCACCATGGAGGAACTGGTGGTGGAGGTGCGGGGGTCCAACGGGGCCTTTTATAAGGTATAAGGGGCACGGCCCGCTTGCCCAACCCCATGCCCTACCCTCTGTCTTAGGGGCCCAGCGCTCTCTCGATTCCTGTGTTGATCTTTCACCAAAAAATTAGGTGTATCCTACACATTAGCCAGGTGTGCGCGCATGATTGTCAGGAAACTGTCTAGACCCTGCAGAGCACAGCCCAAGCTCGCTTGCCTCACGCCTGCTGTCCAGCAGTGGATAGTGCTGAGAGGTGCACCTCAGGGCAGTATTATAAGAAGGGTTTATTTTTTGGGGCGGGTTAAGCTGTGCATCCATTTATTTACAGTCTATTTGGAGATGGTGAATTGACCATAGAATAGTCATTTTGGGGACTCGCCCTTGTACAGTTATATTTTGGTATGCGGTCTCACACAGCCTTGAAGTAGCGCATGTTGGGATAGTTTGTTTTTTGGAGAAAAAGAAGTAATACGAGGGGTAATCTCCAAGGGCAGTAGTGTTGGTATGAGGGATGTTGAGGGGTAGATGCATCTCTTTCACCGTCAAGAGACGTGATTGCACCACTGGGGAGTTTAGTGGGCTCACTCCCATTAGCTCGGAGCACCATGCTCACCTATACTGTGGGTGGAGCTATCTATGCACACCTTAGCTGTTAAGATGTTTGGTGCAACAGCGCCGTTTAGGTAAAGGTACATTTAAATGCTGTTTTAATTAAGTGGTTGATTAACCCCCTATGAGCATTTAGGGAACTGTCCCCCTTTTGTTAAGAGTCAAGTTGGAACCTGAATTATTTTTAGTACGTTTCGTGCATCCCACTGTTGTGTTGTGTGGGGGATTTCGGGGTTTGGATGGAAATGCTTTATCTTTGTGGGTTGTTGACTGGGCAGAGTGCAAACCCGAGCTACATGAAGCGGTGCTCAGTGCCACCCATGTGCTATTGACTTGAGGCAATCCCTATTGTATTGTGGAGGATTGAGCCTCTGTGTAGTTTTGAGGCGGTTTAAATCCCTCTAAAGTATAACAAAACCTGGTAGGGAGTGTGTTGTCTAAATTTACATAACATTTTCAGGTTAGTACATTGACCTAATCCCCTCTCAAAAATTACTAATAGCGGGTATGCTTTGTGTGTTATCTCTCTGTACACTATAGTGGGATGTAAGTTAGAATGTGTAATATAGAATGTGGGGTGCGGGGGCTGTGGTCAGTTGCTGCTGGTCCTGATGGACGCGGTGCTAAAGGTTCATAAAGCATACCTACATCCTGTTTTTAGGTCTCGCCTGACCCAGCGCATGCACTGGTCTGGCGAGACTTATTGAGAGGGCTCCAAAAAGTGCTACCAGGCCAGCCTAGAGCTACAGTGCATGTGCACGGGTGCGCGCGCCGCGCTTTACCGCGATTACTTTCAATTTCGCGGCCACACGGCCGCTTGGCATAGCCAATAGGTCTCGCTTTTGGGACCTTATAAGTATTTAGTTATGCAACTGTTGCATGGCTAAACACTTATAAGGTCCCTAAGGCGAGACCTATTGACTATGCCAATGCTTGTTCTGTGTTACCACCTTGTTACACTACCGACGAGGACTGGATACTCGTTGTAGAGTGGAGAGCACCTCAACCACAGGGAGGTGTCAGAGCTGCCTTTGGCAGTTTGCTTCGTTATACAGCATGGGTGTGGCAGTTGGAATCATTAGCGTGACCTCTGGTGTGACACATCAGTGAGGTTTGCAGCGCTGGTAAACTGTGCGATGACGGAGTGCTCGAGTTGTTTTCACGGGTACAGGAATATGTCTACGTTGTGAGGCCTGGAGCTATGGCAGTTTTGTGAAGGACATTGAAAAACAAGCTATGTGGCCATAGAAACCAAGAAGTATTGTGTTAAAACAAAGGCACGCTCCGGAAAAAAGACACACATCGCGACATGCGTGCGGCCATTTTTAGAAGTTGGGCATAGCACCTGTTTCAAGATAGGGAATGCGAGTTGGAGTAGGCACGTCGGTTTCCTAGCCGGCCTTGTGGTGATCGGTGTATCATTTGTTTTCGGCAAGTTCAAACAGAGCATGTCCAGAACCATAATAGGCGGTGTGCTCTGTTGGGCTACAAAGACTACGAACCGAGTCTCTTCAGGGCAGTAACAGATATATCTTGAGTAAGCCCTCAAGCACACTCAGCCTAATATCAAGGGAGCCTGTTCAGTGAGGTGACAGGCACACCTTTGGGCTATTTGCGACTACTAATATTAGAGATGACAGAATTCTAAGTTGAACAAACTACTTAGATATTGTGCTAATTTTGACTGTAAAGGGCTGTACATTTTAGAGACAGTGCTCTATTGACTGTAAAGGGCACTTATGTATTTTTTTGTCTGTAGACTTAGTATTATTTAACAGGTTTTAGGGGTCAGTTATTCTACAGTTTAATATTTGTTTTTATTTTGGTTTTCAGTTTTGTGTTTATGTGGTTTGCAGTGTGTAGCATGCAGTGGTTTGCAGTGTGTAGCATGCAGAACGTTAATGTGGCTTAGTTTTTCTTAAGCAGTCCTGGTGAACCTCCAGTGAGATGGAGTAAATGGAAGATGATGATTGGGTACTATGCGAGGGTGTGTGGAACCTACATTTTCATTGTTAATGGACTATCTTTGTGGAGAAGGACAGGAATGTTTAGAACATTTGCCTGAGCTAACTGCTAAAGAAAAAAGAGAATTAAATGAGTATGACATTTGTGTTTTAAAACTTAATCACCATTATCTACCTCAAATTAGTACCATCATGGAACGTGATAATTTTGATTGACGTGAACCGGGCAAAGAAGATTCAATTTAGATTATATTACGGGCCTCAGGAACTTAGTATTCACATGTGAATTTGGTGCGTCTGCAGAGGAAAGAAGTAGAGACCAATTTTTTTGAGATGCACCAGTGGTAACATTTTAGAGGAATTACGTTTAAAGGATGAACCACATTCAAAGTACGTGCTTTTGATAGCAAAAAGAGTGGAGCACATGATAAAATGTGTGTCGGAATTTAAGACGGCAAAGGATAAATCAATCACACAGTCTGTTAAAGTTGAAGAAACAGTATGTCTAGGGAAGGGCAAAGAGGTTTTGAGAGAAGATCAGATAAAAATCACAGGTGAATGTTCTTGCTGTGCTAGGAGTGGACACCGAGCCAGTGCAAGGGGCTGACCAGCATTAAATGTAGTTTGTCACAGTTGTGGCGAAAAAGATCATTTTATTAAATGTTGCAGAAACAAGTTTAAAAAGAACAAAATAAAGATGTCACACATTAAAGTGTATTTCAAGTCAAAGAGCAGGTGGTGGAAGGGGGGCATCCGAGCGGGACTGTGAAGATAGATGGAGTGGAATGAATAACGAAGTTTGATTTGTGTTCTCATTTAACCATTATTTCAAATAAAAAACTTCAGTGCAATGGTTTGAGGTGAAAAACAAATTGCATGTTATGGGTATATGTCCTGATGGTTATTGTGAGCAACCAATAAGAATGTCTGGATATTCTAATGCATGTATTGAGTTAGAAAACAAATTCATGATTTGGAAAATGCGCGTCTCACTGAGTGGATGATTTGATTGGATGGCCACATCAGCGTGTATTGGAGTCACTCTTAATGCCAATGCTGATCCCCAAGTGCAAGTAGAAGTGTAGTCAGGACAAGTCAATTTTGTGTCTGAGTTTCTATACTTAAAGAAGAGCTATGGTGTTTGAAAGGTTATATACACCCCACAAGGCTAAGAAATGAAGCAATGCCTGTGGTAGCTAAAGTTAGACGTATTCCTGTAGCTATTCAAGATGAGGTTGATCAGAAGTTAATTGATCAGGTTGTAATAACTGTTGAGGCTACAGAGTGGTTGGCTCCCATAGTTATGGTCAGAAAGGTCAGTAATGACATTAGGCTCTGTGTGAATATGAGAGCGCTCAATTATCAAGTCATAGTTGACAAATTTCCCCTTCCAAATATTGATGAGGTCGTGTCTACCCTGGCTGGGGCAAAATATGTTTTTCACACTTGATCTGACAGCCACGTACCATCAAGTTGAGTTAGACAGGAGTTCCCAGGAGCTCTCAGCTTTTATTACTCTGATGAGGTAATTTAAGTTTAAAAGGATGCCATTTGGACTCGTATCCACTCCCTTTGTGTTCCAGAGAATAATGGCATCGGTGTTAAAGGACATTAAAGAAGCGAAATGTTATCAGGACGATTTGTTGATTTTCAGAAGTAGTTTGTGATAACACAACTTAAGAGTGTGATTGGTGCTGAAAAGACTTTTGGATGCTGGGCTGATTTTAAGAAAAGAAAAGTGTACGTTTTCTGTGCATGAGGTTGATTATTTAGGGCATGTGATATCTGGAAGAGGTGTACCGCCCTAAAAAAACGGCTAATTAACACCATAGTGGAACTGAGAGAACCATCTTCAAAAGAAGAGGTAGTTTCTTTTCTTGGTATTGTGGAGTACTATGGCAATTGTTTTGAAAATGTAGCTGAGAAATCAACACATTCAAGCACTCTTGTTGGGAGGAATAAGGAGTTTTGTGGAGATCTGAATGTCGGCATGAATTTGTAAATTTGAAAGAGGAGTTTAAAAATGCATCTAATTTACAGAATTTTATTCCTGGAGGTGGAAACTATAATTGTCACAGATGTTGCAAAGTACTAGGAGCAATTTTGAAGCAGAGAAGAAATGGTAAAGAGTGTTTGATTGTCTGTGCCTCAAGATATTTACGTGGAGCAGAGATGAATTATTCTGTGGTTGAGAGAGAAGCGCTAGCAATTTATTGGGCGTGCAATATGTTTTGCAACTTTGTCTAGGGTACAACGTTCAAGGTTTATACGGATCATAAAGCATTTCCAGAAGAAAGGTCTGGATTTTATTTACTCAAAAATTAGACTTTGGGTTATTGCATTACAGGAATTTGATTTTGAAATGGAGCATTTGCCTGGTATTAACAATTTATCTGTGGACTGTTTCTCGTTTCCTTTCACTGGCTGGTCAAGAGGAGGTGGTCAAAGAGTTTTTGGATGAGAACATTAATGTGTTGGAGATTACATTGGTTGTGTTGTCTGAAAATGTTTGGAAGGAAAAATTGGTGAACAATGCGGAAATGTTTGAAGTAATAAAAGCGGGTCAGTCCGGTCATTTGAGGGTACTTGTCTTGGTTTCAGAAAAGCGACGAGCTATCAGGGAACAAAGGGATGCTATCAAGGGGAACAAGGTTAATTCCTCCCCTCAATTTGAGAAGTAGACTCATTTTTGTTGCACATCAGAGTCACATGGGTATAGTCAAAATGAAGGAAAGGTGAAGAACGAGTTTCTGGTGGCTCGAAATGGATGTGGGTGTTGAACAAGAGGTGAGAGGTGTAGAATGTAAAGGTAGTGATAGTTTTAGTCCAGTGCCAGATGACAATGGTTTGTTGGAAATTTCCAGATCACCCTTAGCAGGAGGTTGCCATCGATATTGTAGGTCCTTTTGAGAGAACAACATCAAGCGCCTTATTTGGTTGTTTTAATGGAGTTATATTACAGATAGGTGGACGTTGCATGTGTGCAAGATGTTACGTCGTCCAGTGTTGAGTTTCTAGGGGAAATGTTTAAAGGAATTAGCCGGAGTCAGTTCTCTCTGATAATGGACCGCAGTTCTGCTCAGAGTATGGAAGAGTTTTTTTTATTTTTGATATTTGGATTGTTCTCAAAAACATTCTATATATCATCCAGAAACAATAAAAGACAGCATTCAGTAGTCAAGAGAAAATTCTTTGGATTGGAAAATTTAACTACAACAAAGAATCATAGGCTATCACATGTCACCACATACTTTAACAGGAAAATCTCCCTTTGAGTTATTTAAAGGAAGGGCCCCTAACACGTTGTTATGTCCCTGTTGGATGACTTGGGACAGAGGTGTAAAATTTAATGGGACAAGTGATTGGAGAGACCGAGAAGTTAAGCTGCAGAGAAAAAGAAAGGTTAATTTTGACAAGAGGAAATGTGTGAAGTGGGTGTAAGTTAAAGTAGAAGATTGGGTAAGAATAAGAGCCCCTGTGGTGTGTTTTCCCATAGTCTTAAGTTCACTAAGGCGTTGACAGTGGTAAAGTGTTTCAAAAATGCTTTCAAAACAGAAGATGGGTGAATGTGGAATAAGATTTGTGTTGCTGTTTTGAATTCTGATGTGGGTTTAAATGTGGAGTCTTCATCAGAGGCCTGTACAAAATCTTCCAAGAAGCAGAGGAAGCCTTCTAAAGAAAAGGTTTCAACATATAGGAAAAGTGTTCGCAAGAGTAAGCGTCCAGCCTATCTACTGGACTATGTTGGTTGATGCAGGTTGTAAAGTGAATCAAGAATCGCAAAATGTATTAGGCGTAGTCGTGTGTAAGTTTAATTAGTATATTTATCCTCTAGAATTCAAGTGAACTGTATTCATGAGCAGTAGTTATTTGTTGGGATTTGAAAGGAGGGAGAAGTGTGATATCTATTGGTACACTGTAGTGTGATGTAATGTATAATGTGAAATATAGAATGTAAAGTGCGGGGGCCAGCAGTCAGTTGATGTTGGTTCCTGAAGGATAAAGTGCTTATCATAAAGAATACCTTGATCCTGTTTTTCTATGTAACCACCTAGTTACTTTGCTCGTCTTGTTTCTTTTGCTATAGATTGCTTAATTTGTATTCGTATATGACTCATGGTGCTGGACAACTGAATGGTGGTTGTTTTTGCGTGAATGACAATGTTTTTGGTTTTTAATTTAATTATTGAATTTTCTCAATGATAACATTACAACATAACCTGTCCTCTCTCCCATCCCCTGATCCTCGTGTGTTGGCATGAATTGTTCCATTAATATACATATTAAGTCATGTATCGGCTACCTTCTTTTATTTTTACCATGCATCTCCCTTTAAATCAGTGTACAGTTTGCGTTGTATGTAGGCACCTGGACATCTAGCTTGCTACTTGCCTGTAGCCTCCAGTTCCCGCTTGTTCCAGACTGATCCAGTGACATCGCAGTTGCCCGGTGTAGGAAAGTCGGCTCTGCTTTCAAAGTTACCCCCACTTATTGCTGGTGTCATTCTGTTTTCTGACTAGTCTGACTGGGATCCTGCTAATCTGGACCCAAGTCACTGTGCCCTCTCCCTAAATTTGACTATGGTAAGTACTTCGGTACCTTCCCAATTGACTATTGGTGCGCCCTTCTAAGTCAAAAACACAAGATAGGAGAGACAAGGGATTAAGCTTTCTCTGACTCCCTCACTAGTACTTAGTCTCACACGACAGAGAAACAATCAGGAACATAAATAACTGCGCTGGGCGCTACACGTGGGAAAATCAACAGATGTCTTAGTACTGCCCTCACACACTTGGTAGTGTCATGCTTCATCATTGGGCCGCATCATACACCCAGGTGCAGACCAACACCTTGGATGGAGCGCAATGTACTAAAAAATTGCGCTCCATCCAAGGTGTTGGTCTGCACCTGGGTGTAGAAAACGCGCCCTTCTAAGTCCCTAGTATATTGTACTAAGGTACGCTGGGCATAGGTACACGAGGGGTCTCCCATCGGCTGCAGCATGTATGATGCTACCCATGGGAGACCACTCAAACTATAGGCCTGCCATTGCAGCCTGTGTGAGCTGGTGGCAGCACTGCTCACAACAGATTTTGTTTCCTTATATCTGAGGTCGCTGCCCTTAAAACATATAAGTCACGCCGGATCATTCAACATAGAGGATAGTGCTTTTAGCGACCACAACCCATTGACATTGGTACTGATGGGGTTGGGCTATCCCATCATAGGTCCCTGTAAGGCTCAGGTACCCTTAACTTCCACCAACCAGGGTAGGCACCTTAGATGGGCAAGCATAGATGTAAAGGCTTTTAATCGTATTTTTACTTTTCTAAATGTCAGAACGAGATAGGTGCGTGTCTGAATCTCAGCTCTCCAAGTGAGGAGATTTTAAGTTTGTTCTCCTCCATTGCCCAGAGAGTTTCTGGTCTTTTAACTATACAGGCGGGGGGGGGGGGGGCAGGTTCAGGCCGCCCCCTCATGGTTTGACCAGAGGTGCTCGCAGGCATCCAGAAGGCTAAAAGCAGCCCTGAAACAGGTGCCACGGGTGAAAGCTAGAGTGTCCTTGTGCCAACGCCTTTATAAAGAATCAATAAGAGAGCGCAGGCGCCATCTCCAAAAGCAGGCATGGGAGGATCAAGCTAAAGCGAGCGAACTGAGAGATTCTTCCTTATTTAGGAAAATTATCAATAGTCCCTGTTTCGCAGACCAACAAATCCGACAGTATGCCACCACATTACACCAGATCAGTGGGTGTCCCACTATGAAAAAGTTTACAATGTTGCCTGTAATGGCGAGTCTAGCGTAGACCTTCCCCTTTCTGTGGCGGTTCCCTTCATCAGTTTTTCTTTGGAGGATGTAACCTCAAGCATTGAGCTTTTGGCTTCAAACAAGGCCCCAGGCCCTGATGGTATTCCCCCGGATCTCTTTGGTGACAACCCTGAGGTCTGGGCTCCCCTTTTAACCCAAGTCCTAAACGCAGCGGCCTTGAAGGGAACATTCCCTCTTGGTCCACCGTCATAGTGCCAATTTTTAAAAAAGTAGATAAGAATAAGCCGCAATCCTACTGTCTCCCTTATTTATGCTGTATTTAAGGTCCTGGGTCGGGTACTTTTATCTAGACTGTCTTTGTGGGCCACAGATTACCATATGTTATCGGAAGTCCAATATGGTTTTTGTGAGGGCTTGTCCACATCGGACCAATGCCTCAATCTCTACCTTCTGATTTCCAAGAATACTGTGGCCCAACCGGCAGCCATGTACTTGGCCTGTATGGACCTTACGTCCGCATTTGACCGGGTGAACCGGTCTAAGTTGTGGGACATACTAACCTCATTGGGATTGGATCCTCGTATCATACATCTACTTATGTCACTCCAAGCCCATACATCGGCGGCAGTGAGAGTCTCACACGAGGGAGAACTAATTCATTTTAATTGTATACGAGGGGGTGCGCAAAGGGTGCATTTTAGCTCCTTTTTTATTCTCGGTCTATATCAACGGCCTTGAGGCGGCACTCTTGGCCCTCCAGTCAGACTCCCCTAGAGTAGGCAGGAGAGTTCCGCCAGGCCTACTCTATGCGGACGACGTGGTGCTCATGGCCCGTACGAGTCAGGGCCTGCAGATTTTAGTAGACAGATTTGTGGCATTTATGGACAGCTGGACCTGTCGGTGAATTACACCAAGTCCTATGTACTAGTGGTGGCCCACGGGGGCTCCGGACAAAAAGTTTTAATGGCGGCAATCATATTCTAGGAAAGGTCCCGGCCTTTCCCTATTTGGGAGTGCTATTTGATGAAAAACTACAGTGGGAAGCCCTCTTAGAAGGGAAGCTGAACGAGTTGAATAAATCCCTGGGAGCCATTGCTAGTTTTACAAGCAGATTGGGTTAATGGGCCACGGAGGTAATTTTAAAACTGTATAAATCCAAAGGCATCTCAAGAGTAGTATACGGTAGCGAAATCTGGGGGTATGTGTCCCCACACAGGTTATAGGTGTCGGAAAATAAATTCCTGCATCGGATACTGCGAGTCCCCCAAGGTACGCTAGTTTGGTCTGTGCATGAAGAGATAGGGGTTGGCTTTCTGGCGGACCTAGTGGCAATTAAACCTTTAGTGTGCTGGATTAAGATATGGACTTCCGATCATATGAATTTAAATTGCATGATTGTATTGGATTGCCTGAAATTGGAGCATGGTAACAGAATACCTTGGATACAGTACGTAAAGGAGTCTTTTCAGGCTATAGGCAGGCCAGATTCTTTGCACATGACACTTTAAGTAAGAGGGGCGTTAAAATCATAAAAGACCTACACCACAAATTTTTTACTGCGAACCGTGAAAAATCTTAAGCTCAGTAAACCCTCAGTATGGGCATATGTAATGTTAAAATCGGTTCCGGGCATCAAACCATATTTATTGGCCCTAAGTAGTTCTCACAACAAATTTTTAATTACGCGTTTTAGATTCAACCAGCTCCATCATCTTTTAGCATCGCCGGTGTTTTTTTTTTCTCTCGCCTGATCAACAAGGTTCCTGCAGCTACGATCTTAGATCTCCTCAGGACACGTTACATTTTATACTATTGTGTAAATATTTTTTTTTTTTTTTTTTTGATTTTGAAAACCTTTATTTAAACATTTCGGTACACAGCAGAGAGCCTACAACCCTGCGGGCCGGCCGCGAAAAACCCATTTGGATGTATGTCGGATCACACAGCCCTGTGCCGTCAACCCGGAGGTGCGGCGGCGTTGAGGAGTGCAAACGTACCGAGAGGTAGAGAAGAATATTACATGTCTCAGAATTAAGTAAACAATCACAATTTAGGGGCAGGCTGCCCTAGGAGGCATAAGGTGCCGAAACTTCCAACTCCCCCCCCTCCCTCCCGAAACATCGGTCAACACTGCGCTTTCATGTGCGCCCTTGGCTAGCCAGCACCCTCCCCCCCCCCTTCCCAGCTCCCCGAGCCGCGATAGCAAGTGTCTAAACATCTCCGGGTTCTTCCTGCACAATGGAAGGGGACTCGCAGAGTCCCCCCCTAAAATCATTCCACTTGGACCACACCTCAACCCACTTGCGCGGGCACCCTCTCGCCACATATACTGTCTTTTCCTGCAGCATGCACCAGTCCATGTCGCTGGCCCAGTCTGAAGGTTTCGGTGGAACAGCGCTGCCCCAGAGCCTGGCAATGTTCCTTTTTGCTATCATTTGCCCGAGTGTCACCCAGAGCCTCCCCTTTGGCGGCAGGTCAGTTGGTTCCCATATGTTGAGGAGGCATCTCTTGGCTTCCGGGCGAATCTCCACCTCCCACACCTCCTCCATATCCCGCACCACCCTTCTCCAGTACCTCTGAATCTTCGGGCAGTCCCACAGCACGTGAAAAAAGGTTCCATCGCCTCCACACCCCCTTCTACATAGCGTTGTGTCCGCCCTACCCATCATATGTAGTCTTGTGCAAGAGATATAAACTCTGTGTAGGATCTTCAATTGGATGAGCCGCAATCGGGCCGATATCGCGACCTCACGTGGAGAAGCCAAAGCGTGCAGCCACTCCTCGTCATCTATTTCCAGCCCTTCAGCGACCCACTTTTCTTTAAGGGGAAGAAGCAAATCTGGGGGGTTATTAATAAGTTTTTTGTAGGTAAGGGATATGGCGTGTTCCGCGAGGAGTCCATCGAGCAATCTATCTTCGAGCGGGGAGGCTGGCGGCAGCTTGACCTCCGGTGGGATGTTCGCCTGCAAGGAGTGGCGCACCTGCAAGTATCTGAAATATTCGGCATCTGCCAGTTCGTATGCGTCCTGCATTTGGGCGAATGAGCGGACCCCGGCAGGTCCCCAAATGTCTTTGATTTGAGAGATGCCGATAAGATCCCATTTGCGGAATCCTTTGGTGCGTCGCAGATTTCCCAACGCTTCTGAGGCCCATAGTGGCGTGGCCATCGTGAGGACTCCGGACCACCCGAGCTTCTTCTGTGCGATGTGCCACAGCTTCACCGAATGAAGTGTCGGGCCGGTGAGTCTGCTCACACCCCGTCTAGAGTAGAGTGCTATTTCGTAGTTCCCTCCGGGAAGCAGCCATCTATCCATTCCGTAAGCCGGGTCATTCCCGTCCCCGTATGTCCCTTGGTTGATCGCGGATAGGTGGGCCGCCCAGTAGTACTTACGAATATCGGGGAGAGCGATTCCACCATCGTACCACCCCAGTGTGAGTTTGGCCAGTGAGATTCGGGGCTGCCCGGCCCAGAGGAGGTCGCGCAGCGCAGCTTCGATCGCTAGGAAGTAACTGTTCGGGACCAGGTGCGGGTAATTTTGGAGTGCGTATAGAAACCGCGGGAGCGAGAGCATCTTAAATAAGGCTGCCCTGCCCAGCAATGACAGGGGCAGATGCTGCCAGGATTTCGCCTCCCGTTGAAGCCGAAGCAGCGGCGGCTTGAGATTGTGCTCGTACAGCAGAGCCTTGTTAACAGTAATATACACTCCGAGATACTTAAACCCGTCCTCTGCCACCCGAATAGGGCAAGACTCAGGGAGTCTGGGAGGGTCCCCACGGAGGACGTATAGATGCGATTTGGCCCAGTTGACTCGGAAGCCAGAGTTGCGACCGAAACTGTCCAGTATATTCAGCGCCGCGATCAGTGACCCACGCGGCTTCGAGAGGTAGTGAAGTATGTCATCGGCATAGAGAGATATCTTATCCTCCCACCCCTCCGCCCATGTTATGCCCTGCACGGTGGCAACCTGTCTTATCCAGGCCGCAAGCGGTTCGAGGGAGAAGGCGAATAGAAGGGGGGACAGGGGACAGCCCTGTCGAGTTCCTCTGGCCAGCGAGAAGACTTCAGACACCTTATTATTTACCAGCACCTGCGCCAGGGGTTCCGCATACAGTAATCGCACCCAAGCGATAAACTGGGGTCCAAAGCCCAGCTTACGCAGGACTGCGAACATGTAGGGCCACTCTAGGGTGTCGAAGGCCATGGTGGCATCCAACGAGACCACCACCGCGTCCTCTTGAAGACTGTGGCACTGCCCTAGCACCCCATGCAATCTCCTAATATTGAGGGCCGTATTTCGGTGGGGCATGAATCCCGATTGGTCAGGGTGGATTAGCGACGAGAGCACCGGCTTAAGCCGATTGGCCAGCGTCTTGGCAAGTATTTTAGGTTCCGCGTTTAGAAGCGAAATGGGTCTGTACGATGCACAAGAGTCTTTGGGTTTGCCTTCTTTCGGAATTGCCACTATGGTCGCCAACCGCTGGTCCCGGGGCAGCAGCCCTACTGCTTTACTGCAGTCGAACATGAGTTTGAGGTGCTTACTAGTGACGTCTGGCTGGAGTTTGTAGATCTCTATGGGTATGCCGTTTGGACCGAGCGCCTTACCAGGACGGAGGTCTCCTATCGCCTGCTGGAGCTCAGCCTCGGTGAGCGGGCTGTCAAGAGCCTCCCGATCTGTGTCCGAGAGAGTGGGCAAGCGTATGTCCGCGAGGAGGTCCATGGAGTCCTCCTCCGGCCGGTCCGACTCTCGCTTGTAAACCTGCTGGTAATAGTCGGCGAACTGTTGTACTATTTCCCGGGGTTCCGTGAGCACTCTCCCCAATTCAGTGTGTAACTCCGGCACCACCCTGCTGGCCTGTTGTTTCCGCTCAAGCCAGGCAATAAGTTTCCCGGCTTTGTCACCTTGATCATATATTCTACCAATTCTATGCCGAGCCACCGTCTGGGCCTCCTGGGATACCAGCGCTCTATACTCCGCCGCCTTTAGCTGCATCGCGTGCCTGAGCTCCCGGTCGCCGCTGGTCGTTGCCTCCCTTTCTAGTTCCCAAAGTTGCTCCTCTAGCGCTACGGTCTGTTGGCTGCGTTTCCGTCGCCGAGCCGCGATAGCCGAAAGCGCCTCGCCCCGCACCACAGTTTTAAACGCCTCCCAGAGGGTGGCAGGGGAGGCGACCGACCCATCGTTTTCTGTGAAGTAGCGCGAGATGGAAGTGGATATGTGTTTCCTAGTGACCTCGTGTTTCAAGTGCCAGGGATTAATTGGCGCAGTGCAGCCCTCCCGTCTACTTCCGAATATAATCTGTGCAAGGACCGGTGAATGGTCGGAGATGCCCCTGGGGAGGAATTCGGCCTCCAGTACCGCCATGTCGTGTTGGAGCAGGGTGAGGATGTAGTCCAGCCGTGAGAAGGAGTGGTGCGCCCCGGAGAAGAAGCTAAAGCTACTTTCAGTGGGGTGGAGTAGGCGCCAAACGTCCGTCAGCCCGAAGGACTCGAGGAAGTCCGGCAGCCACCGTTGCCCCTGGGGCAGGTCTCTAGGTGGCAGTCTGTCTTGGGCTCCCGATGCCACTGCGTTCAAGTCCCCTCCCAGAACGAGCCGACCCTCGGGTAGCGATAGGAGGAATGAGCCCAGGTCTGCGAAGGCCCGGGCCTGTAGGCCTGGGGGGACATAGACTGAAAGAAGATTAAGCGCCCGGCCTTCCCAACGCCCCGACACAGCCGTGAAGCGGCCCTGCGGGTCGGTCTTGGTGATATCTACATGAAGGGGCAGCGAGCGTCGCAGGAGTATACCCACTCCTCTCGATCCAGTGGTGAAACCTGAGTGTGCTGCTAGAGTGTACCCATATCTGTTCAGGGCGTGACAGACATTCCCCAATAAGTGTGTTTCTTGCAGAAGCACCACATCTGGCTGGTGCCGTTTGAGGAACTGCAAAACTATAGTACGCTTGAGTCTGTCCCCCATACCGTTGACGTTCCAGCTGAGAATCTTCAGGCTTTTTTCCCACCTTCTAGCCATGGCTGTGTCGTAAGAGGGTTTCTTGTCCCACCACCCGGGCATCAATTGTGTGAACATAGTGTGTGTGACCGTAAAGGATCCCCAACTCCCACCCCTCCCTGAGCCCCACCCCACAATAACAAACCATACAAAATGCAACAAACCCAACAAGCCGGACAATCAACTCCCTCCCTCCCGGAGCTGGCCCTGACCTCCCTGCCCCCCCATCCCAAAACAACACCCCCCACCCTGCCCCCTGCTCCGTGGGTCTTGAACTGCCCACCACCCCAATTAGCAGAGCGCCTGTCGCCCCACCCCACCCCGGTGAACCCACCGAGGAACTCAACTTGGGAAGTTCGTGGGCTAGTCCTCTTTGGTCGCCCGTCCGTGGTGTCCCAGTTCGTTCAGCCCCTCTGCCCCGGAGTCACCCATAGAGGGAAGCCACCCGTAGAGGCAGTGAGGCGGCCAGGGTACCCCAGAGTCAACTAGTCTCAAAAGAAAGGCACATGTGGTATACGTTACTGTCTGATGTCTTCTCAGCGCTATCTCTCGTGGTCTCAGCGCGGCGTCCCTTCTCTGGACGAGCCCCAGCGGGGACTGTTGGACCTGGAACGCCAGGACCGCTGACTCGGCGCACCACCCGCAGGGTGTCCCGGCGCCGACTCCGTGGCGGGCAGGCCCGCGTCTCGCCGCTGTACTTCTTCACGCCTGGAATCCTGCGTCGCCTCTCCCGCATCCAGCCACTCCTGCACCGCTTCCGGCGTGGTGAAGAAGAGGGATCGCCCACCGGCGATGATTTTCAATTTGGCTGGGAAAAACATCATATATCTGATCCCACGCTCGCGGAGCGCCGCCTTGACCCCTTGGAAGGAGCGCCTTTCCCGTTGGACCTGGAGCGTGAAGTCGGGAAAGAACCGGATCGTGGCCCCTTCGTACTGTAGGTCACCGTGCTGTCGTGCCGCCTGAAGAATTGCGTCCCGGTCCCGGAAATTCAGAATTTTGGCTATGATCGTCCGTGGCATGGCCCCAGGCTTGGGTCGTGGGATAGGGGCCCTGTGCGCCCGCTCAATGGTGAAGAGCTTCGAGAGACGCTTGGGTTTAAGGTGTCGTAGGATCAGGTCCTCCAGGAAGAGCTCCACACTGTCTCCTTCAAGTCCTTCCGCCACACCCACAACGCGGATATTACTTCTCCGAGCCCTCCCTTCTTGATCATCGAGCCGCAGGGCCATCAGGCGGTGCTGGTGTACTAGCTCATTCACCCTACCCTCAAGCCGCTTCTCCGAGTCCTGTAGGGCCTTAATATCAACTTCATTAGCCTTGGAGCGGTCAGTGGTTTTCCCCAGGTCAGCTCGGAGCAGGGCCACTTCAATGGTGATCTTATCCATTTTGGTTTCCAAGTTCGTGCCCAGGGTTTGAATCGCAGCCATGATGGACTTCAATGAAGGGTCCGCTGGGTCCGCGTCATCCTTCGGAGCCTTTTCCGCCGGAGGCGGCGCCTTGGCTACTGTGTACTGGTCAAGCTTGTTGGCCTGCGTTGCGGCTCCACTCTTGGGTCGCATGGCGGTCCGGGCACCCCGCGGGTCGTATGCGACACCGCCCGCCGCAACACCGAGGTGTCCTGTGGTCCGACCGGCGTTCGCGGACGTAGCCCTGGGCCCACCGCTGTTGCTCAGGGATCGATAGAGGGAGGAAGACCTCCGCCGCCACACGAGAGGCCCAAAATCAGTTCCAGTACACCGTCCCACTCCCAGTCAGCCAGGCGGTGCGCAGTCCCTAGTCGCGCTTGTGGGCCTCACCGGATGAGTGGGCCGGGCGCTCCAACGCAACAGGCCACCCTCTGCTCTTCTGTGGCCACAAAATGGCGTCCCCTTCTAGGCCAGGGGATCAGTCCGCCGCAGCCCCAGTCGCGATCGTGCACCTTCCCTAGGACGACTGGTGGTCCCCTCCGCAGCACCCAGGCGCCCCTTGATCCGGCTGGGTTCTACGGACGTAGCCTTGAGCCCACAGTTCTCTGTCAGGGATCGATAGGGGGAAGGAGGTCTCCGCCGCCAACAGCCAGGCCCGATATCAAGCAGAGCACTCCGTCTCACCCCCGGGCAGCCAGGTGGTTCGCAGTCCCAGTCGCGCTCTGGAGTCTCACCGGAGGGTAGGGCAGGGCGTCCCTCAGCAACAGGCCTCCCTCTGGTCTCTCGTGGCCGCAAAATGGCGCCCTCTTCTCGGCCAGGGAATCAGTCGGCCGCAGCCCCAGTCGCGATCTCGCACCCGCTCCGTAGACATCCGCTGGTCTCCGGCCCCGAGCCGCGATATCAGCCGCGTTCTCCTACGACGGCGTCACTCTGAGCGCGTCGGTGGGCAGGCCCTCGCCGGGGCCTCAGGTAGCGCCGGGAGCCGCAAAAGAGCTCCGGAGCCGAGGCGTCCGGCCGCCGTCATCCGCCGCGGCCACCCTCCTGGGCCGTGCGAGTGTCGCCTGGGGTCGCCGAGCCGCCTCCGTGTGCACCGGGTCAGGGGGAGCCGGGGGAGCTCCAAGGCCACTCCCCGCAGCGCGGATTAAGTCCGGATTTTGATGGAACACCAACGGTCCCGGCGGAGCTCCGGGATCAGGCGGCCATTCACCTCGGCGCCTAGCCACGCCCGTGTAAATATTTTTAATTCCCCAGAAAAAGTTTTCTCTGGCCCCTGTTAAAAAATCTGATGTTTAGTCGGAACCGCTGGAATCGAACCCCTGTGCACTGTGACGACTTGCCATTGCCAAGGCTTGTTGAATCTGTCTTCCAGAGATCTTCCGGCTACATGATGCTCCAGCATCTCTTCCTGCCAAGATCTTCGTCCTCACTGCATCCTCTGCAACGTGGGCCGGCATCCTTGGTGAGCTGCTCGAGGTCCTCTTGCGACTCCTGTGCCTCCGGCTTGTGGGTCCTCTTGAGGGTCTTCTTTGGGTTGAGTGGGCTCCCCTGCGCTTGCTCGGGTCTTCCTCTGACTCTCCTGCACCTGGAAAGTCCGTTAGACCTTGCTGGTCCCAAAACAGCACCTTCTTCGTATACCATCACTGTTGCTGCTGCCAAAGATTGTTGGTGCAGGCCTCGAAAAATCATGAAACTGTTACTAGACCTGCAAGTCTAGTGACTTAACTAATCTACTTGCCCTATTTGTAATGTTCGTGACCAGTAAACTGGTTTAAAATTATGTGATCGTGGGCAAATAATTTAATTCATTGAGCCGCCATTTTCTTCTTTATCACATACTAGAGCAACTTCAAATGTGCGAGCTCATCATGGCTGCTGTACAAAAAACTATTTTGTTTGATTTAATAGTCTAAACCTCCTTTCCATATATAGTACAAATCTAGCCACATATAGGATACACATGACCTCTGACTTGCCTCTTAGTTCATTAACAGCATTTTCATCAGGGCGGGGGAAGGAATGTTTCTCAAATCATGTTTAAAAACTATCGCTTTTAATAAATACATAATTAAAGCATGAAGTGGTAGCACACTGTCATTTGTAATCAGCAGATTTTACATTGAAATGGCCACAAACTTTCCCACTGACATGCAGCTTTACTGATAGAACTATATAGTGTACAAACAATAACAATATGGAAATAGTTTGTGCAAATCTGTTTCACTTGCACATTAAGTAAAGTGTTATGGCTTGTTTTGTTCCTATTTAACTGTTTGCATCACACTTCCTGAATTACAAAAAAATTGCTTTTGTAATTCCTTATATATTTTGCAATATTTGACTATTAATGTACAGGTTATTTATTTAAATGTTATGTGTTAGAGAAAAATTACTGACATCTTCAGACAGCTCACTTGACAAAAACTTCTAACTCTAGTGAGAGAGAGAAAATAATCTAATTTTCCAAGCAGCAATTAATTAAAAGACAAACTGACATCTGACCTTTTACCTTGAACAGACAACAAATGTGTCATGATAAAAACAAGATTTAATGGCATCTTTATTGCTTGGTTACTTTCTAAATGAACAGAACACCTGTTTCTCTCCAGCCTGAGTTTACTTGCCAGAAGAAACCACTAGGTGCTAAAAATAGCTCGACCTGATAAAATTGTACTCACAATTGCGAGTCGGCGAGTAAAATATTCGAGGCCTGTGGTGCTCCCGCCTGACACAGACCCCCTGGTTCTTGACTTCTAACCCCCTGGTCTTCTACTACTTCGCTTGGTCCTCACAGCTGCAGCAATAAGTTCACCGTCAACTCTCCTGTATCTTCTGTCATCGGAGGTCATTGGGCTTCTGTGCCTCCGGGTCACTCCAGAGTATCATAGACTCTGTCCCCTCTGCTAGCAGGTACTTCTCTTCAAGAATCCATCCTTGGATTCCATCGGGCTCTTTCACCTTCTTCGCCAGTGGCATCTTCACTGAAGTCCTACATTGTGGTCCATGGTGGTTCCGGACATCTCTTCGCACCTATAAACCCAGCTTCCCTGGTGTAGGTATCCTGGTTCTTGGGTGATCCACGGGTGTGATGACACTCCAACCGTACATCTTCCTTGGGGTTTCTCTAGGGTCCACTGGGAAGGATCCTTCTTCAAAACTGCAACCGCGACTTTCCTATTGACTTGCATTGAGTACGCAGCTTTGATTCCACTCTGCACACAGCCTCTGTGGGATTTCCTGGGTACTTACCTTAGATGGTTCCTTGAGTCCCCAGCTCTTCTGAGTCTTCTGGGTCAAGTCTCGACTTCGGTCGCTGTTCGCATTCCACTGGTTTAATATGTGGTTTGATCTTCCTCTGGAGACCACTGTGTATTTGTGCTTACTTAACTTTTTCCTTTTGAAATATTATGTGTATTGTGTTGATATCTCCGGGTAGGAGATATACCAATGTGTTAGTGAGTGTCTATTATTAATATAAATAGTTTTAAAAGTGCCCTGTGTGGTTCTTTTCCGTTTAATCTACACTACATGATTAGTTCTGGTAAAACAAGCTGCTTAATACTCCTTGTGGACTAAGCCTGAAGGCTGCTCTCCACGGGTACCACTTAGAGAGCTTTCTATTGTTGTCTAATACCACTAAAACCACCATAAGGATTGTCTGGATTAGTGGAAGGTTCTTCACTATGTTTGCACCATATACTAAGCCAGCCTCCTACACCCAGGTTTTCCAGCTGGGGTTTTCCAGACTGGGTTTTCTCACTCACCATTCTTCCCACAAACAGAAGCCCTGCTCACCCCATGACCTACTCAATACAGACCGTAGGGTGACCGAGCAGCAGACTCGCAGCGGATGCGCTGAAGACACACCATAGGCAAGCCCATCTGCCCCTGGACCGCACCCAACGCCACGACCCCATGCCCTCTGGCCCCTCAAAGATGCACCATCACCAAGCTCCACACCACCCTGGACGCCACAACAAACACTGCCATTACACCGATCCATGCTCCATGGTAGGAATTTTCACCCGCACCCACTGCCACTGCACACACACGAGTCCACCTATTAGCACTACTTTGAACACACCACAGACACCACCTTAACATAAAAAAAATAAACTTGCATGCGCCCTTCTCATCACATGCTCACTATGCAAGCATTCCACTGAATTATGGGACCTCATCCCCCACACTTGCAGCCGACTTAGTCCCCCAGGGTGCATTCCTCAGCTCCACGCTCTTCAGTGCATATATTACCCCGCTGGCCAACATCGTCCGATCCCACAGTCTCAACATAATTTCCAACGCAGGTGACACCCAACTCATCCTCTCACTCACGACGCCCCCATCACCACCAGAACCACCTTCCACAGATGCGTGAAAAACGTCGCAGACTGGATCAAGAATAACTGCTTCAGCTAAACACAGACAAGACGGAAGCACTGTTCTTTGGCAAGAGCAGTTACACATGGTACGACTCCTGGTGGCCATCAGAACTAGGACCCGCACCCATTCCCTCTGACTACTCCAGAAATCTCAGAATCATCATTGACAGCAAGCTCACCATGAAATCACAGATCAACGCCATTTCTTCCGCCTGCTTCCTTACTCTGCGCATGCTACATAAGATCTTCATGTGGCTACCCATAAACATGAGACGCACACTGACACAAGTCCTCATCGCCAGCCGACTGGAATACGGCAATGCCCTCTACGTAGGAATTGCTGCACATCTTCTGCAGAGACTTCAGACCATACAGAATGCCGCAGCCAGACTCATCCTCCGCCTTTCCGGACAAACCTACATTGCACCCCAATTGAGGAAACTCCACTGGCTCCTCGTACAGAAGTGGTGCCAATTCAAGCTACTGACCCACACACACATAGCTCTACACAACCATGGACCCGCCTACATTAACCACAGCCTGAACTTCCACTAAACATTGAGAGAACTACGCTTCGCCTCCTTTTCACTTGCCCACACTCCTTGTATTCACTAAAGCAGAAGGGGATGGCACTCCTTCTCCCACATCGCAGCAAAGACCTGCAACAGCCTCCTCACACACCTCCAGACTTATGGAATTCCGAATGGCCCTCAAGGCCTGGCTGTTCGAATAAGCCTCCGGGGCCTGCAAGCGCCTGGATTCCCTATTGGATGATTAGCTGCGTTTTATAAATCCTGCTTGAATTATATTTGTATCTTTTATATACTTACTTCAGTATCTGCACCATTACTTATTATGTTGTGTTTTTTCAACTTGGTTTGTTCTAGGTCCCTTGCTACCAAATTCTATTCTAACGTACTTCCTTGGTTATCTGCTCTGTGTTGGAGTCTCTTTAAAATCTGCATTCTGTGGTTATCAATTTCAACGTTTCTCTCTCCCATTGTCACATTAGGGGTTTAATTTTCATTCCTTTTTAACTCTATACATGCCTTCGCCACTGCCATCCCCAGCTCTGTTATGTTAGTTAAATATTTAATTTTTTTATTCTTATACAGTATTCCTAGTAGACATGTCTGAATATTGTGTTGTAGGTTTATAATAGTTAAAGCTTGCAACTTTGCGGTTACAGCATTCCAGAATTGCGCTATTTCAGAACATTCTGATCACATGGGTATGTAAGTGCCTATAATCATCTTACATTTAGGACAGGTATCTGTATATTCTGGATTAATTATATGAACATTAGTACAGTAGTATATGTTCTCTGTATACTTTTATAGTGAATAAGATTCAGTAGTTTGTGTTCTAGATTCCAAAAACTATGCGGAGATAGAAGAAAAAGAAAGGTATCATTACACTGCAATGTATTTCATATCCACTGGTTTTCATCAAAACAACTACAGCGACATAGCTCTTTCTGACCCTGTTGAGGTAAAGATAATTGACACAATTCGACTTACAGCTATCTACATCAAAAGTTAATATACGGTCCCCACTACTCCATCTTGGCTTAAGGCACATCTTTTTAGAATTGAGATATCTTTGCACCATCTCTGAACTTCAAAAAATAAATTTCTTATATCCGTCTCAGAATATGTCTCGCTGGGATCCACAGAAAGGCTTCTCTCCCTCAAGCGTTCATGTCTTTTTTGAGGACCTGCAGGTTAGGGACACTGGAGTTACTGAACTCAAATTGGGGAATATATGGACTTGATTCAATTGAGCTGTATATATTTCTTTTGGACCTTGTCACCCTCTTACGCTGTTCAGATTCTGTCAAGTTTTCTAATCCATCGCCCACTTCCAAACACTCCTTTCGAGGCGACTCTTGTGAAGAAATATACTGCCCGCACAACATGCAAAGTATCCACTGGTTTTCTACCAAAAAACACAGTATGCAGAAAGCACTATGCCCCAGTTTTCAAGCCTCATTTGTTCTGTGGTGTACAAAGTCCTAGGATGTAATTCTTGGCAGCTTTGGCATTATTTAAAAAGAAAAAATTCTACTATGCTCTGAAGATTGGAGATAGAGACAAATACACAACTCAAATTTCTGTAATCTACTGACAGATTCAACATGCTTGTTCATGCTTATCTTGACCACAGTCATTCTTTGATACAGGGTGTTAGAACTGGGGTCTCTAGTTGGCAGAGGTAGGTATCTTTGTCCAAATAGGGACCCTTGCTTCTAAGTCAGGGTAAGGGGATTATACTACTGGATAACCCCTGCTCACCCCCTTGGTAGCTTGGCACGAGCAGACAGGCTTATCTCAGAGGCAGTGTGTTAAGCATTTGTGAACACATACAGTAATACAGTGAAAACACTACAGATGGACACCACACAGGTTTTATAAAAATAAGTATTCTTTATATAGACTTAACACAAGACCACAAACAACAAAAATCCACAATACTGTACTCAAAATTGACTTAAAGATGGTAGAAGTAACTTAGTTCAAGTTCCTGGTAAATGCGACACAGTTCTCACAAAAGTACCTGGATGCGTAACACAAAATACACAAAAGGCTCGCAGCGTTGGAGATGCGTTGGTTCCTTGCTTCGGGGGAGATGATTGGGTGGCGCCTCAATGCTTGCGCAGAGTAGGGGATGTGTCTTGATCCTTACCGGAAAGGAGGTGATGCATAGATTCTCGTGCTGCAGCCCGGTTGCGATGCGATAAGATGGCACCCTTGATGCGACGATGTTGAGACGATGCGGGCACGCCCTGGCGGCGACTCTGTACTTTGGAGCTGAGACAGGCCCTGCGACACGCTTCTCCCATGATGCGACGGCGACCCTCACGGTTGCGACACGCTTCTCCGGTGATGCGACAGCAGACAGCTGAGACGAAGACACGCTTCTAGGAGATGCGGCGGCGGCACGCTTCTCCGGCAACGCGATGACCTTCTGCAGATAGAATTCCCAACAAGGAAATTCAGGGGGGAGCTGGTGGTGAAGTCTTTTGTCCCTCAGACTTCAGCAGGAGGCAAGCACAAGTTCAAACCCTTGGAGAAACATTCTGCAAGATGATGAAGTACTCACAAAAGTTCCTTCTCCTCTCCTTTGCACTAAAGACCCCACTGTAGGCCAACCCAACAACACAGCACACTGGCAGGGGGCCAGTCCACTCCTACAGCTTACTTTGGTTCTTCTCCTTGGCAGAGGTTTCTTGTTGTTGTTCCAGAACCGATCTAAAGTCTTGGGGTCTGGGTCCCCATATTTATACTACTTTTCTCTTTGTTCTCTGAAGGCAGAGAGGCCTTTGCTTAGTCCAAACCAGTTCTGGTCAGTCCTGGAGCACTTTGTTGACAAGACTCCTTCTTTCCTTTCACAGTGCAGGGCAGAGACATCAGATCCACCACAGGAGGTGGAGCCAGCATTGTAGAGGGAAGTCACAGCCCTATTCAGGTCCCAGGTGCAACTCCTCCCACCCATCTACATGCAGATCTTCCTAATCAGCCCTGTGCTGACTCACCCTCTCTCCTGGAATCCCCTAGCCCCTGTCACTCACAGAACCAGACACTCAGTACATAACCTAGCAGAGGCAGGCTTTGACAGTTAAGCAAGAAAATACCTACTTTCTAAAAGTGGTATTTTCAAACACAGAATGTTAAAACCAACTTTACTAAAAGATGTATTTTAGCATTCTGAGTTGAGGCATAAACTAGAATTTCTACCATGTTCCCTGAGTCAGTTAGGATTATAAGATGTAATAATCAAACTGCCCATTCTGGCCTATGGGGAACAGATAGCCTTGCAATAGTGAAAAACGAAAATGGCCGTAATTCACTATTGGGACATGCCACACACACCAGGGCATGTCCTACCTTATACTTACAATGCATCCTGCCCGGGGGCCTACCATAGGGGTGTCTGATATGAAGAAAAGGGAAGGTTTAGGGACTGGCAAGTGGGTGCACTTGGTCAGTCAGCATGGCAGTACCAGACTGCACATAGGCTCTGCAACGGCAGACCTGAGACTCACTTTACAAGCTGCTTCTGTGGGTGGTACAACCAGTGCTGCAAGCCCACCAGCAGCATTTGATTTACAAGCCCTGGGCACACCTGGTGCACTGTACTAGGGTCTGACAAGTAAATCAAATAACCCAATCATGGAGTCACTAATCAATACATCAATTTAACATAGGGCGCACTTGCACTGTGGCACTGAATAGCAGTGGCACAGTGCCCAAACATCTAAACCAGCAAAACATATCAAAAACAGAGGAGGCCATCAGAAAGAATGGAAGGGAGACTCACGCCAATGGTACCAGGTCTAGGACAGGGTTTTAACCACCCCCTCCATAGTTGAGACATGCCTCTGGCTGGCTTTCACTACCCTTTCAATTGAATAAACCCATCTCGTTCCTTTACGTTGTGTCTGCAAGTCACTATGTGCTAGTTTTCAGGGACTGTCCTGGATCACAGCCGTGATCAAGAGTTTTCTGGGCAATCCATGACACCCCCGCAGTCTCCTGTGAGAGCCTTTGGATTAAAGAAACTATCCTTTTATTTTTTATGTGTGTTATTTCAACAATTCTGCTGTGATCTTTTTTGCTCTCTGGTATGGTGGGAATGTACTATTTTTGTGTCCTCCTAGCTCCTTCTAATTGGCGATCATTGCCCCGCTACTTGTTAACCTACCACTTCTTCTCTGGTAGTGTCACCCGATAGCTGATTCCATTGGGGATGATCACTTGCACCTTTGGAGTACACCACCAAATGATCTCACGGGCTAGTGAAGCACTATCTCTCACCTCTTGGATGCGCGAGCCATCTGCTTGCAGACAGTGTGGGCAAAGCGCTAAAGACCGCCATGGAGCACAGGACTGTTTGCAGGTCTGTGGATAAAGAGGCTGCTTCCTTCTCATACTGTGTGTCACAGACTTCCAGTAGCGCAAAAATAGCCTAGAGCCGCATGTGCACTCCCAAATGAGACCATCTTAGAACCAGACAAACACCTCATCTGAACTGGTCTTTATGGTGATATTTTATCAGTCGGCACAGGTATAGGTATCCTTAGAAGACTGTCTCCACTATTTTGTTATAACTCAATAGACATAGCCTTACCTTTGTGTTTTTTTTCCTTTTATGTTCATGCTATGTTATTGGAAGCCATAGGTCTGGTACCAGTAAAAAAAAAAATGCTTTTGTGGTAATAGTCACAGATTGATGTAACCATGTTGTCTACTCTGTTATTCCATTGTTTTTTTTTACAGTATTTTGCACTTGGACAGCATAACTGCAAGCATAGAAAACATCCAACTCGAACTGACTCAATGAGACAGTGCTTGAAAGGATTTTTTTTCTCTCAAACCAATTTTTATTGGTTTAGGTTTAATGGTAAGCAATGATAATAGCTGAGTCAGACATTTCCCAAGTGCCTTATCCTCACTCTATAGGTAATACAGTTGCTGTATCAGTTACACATTCGAAATAGTTGTTTGCTAGCTCTTAAATTTTACAAAGCAGAAACAATCCCCCCAACCACCCTCCTCCACCCGTCCCACAGTAACCATCCCCAAACATAATCGTGGGTATTGGATAGGATAGGACTGGATGGTAAGTCCATATGAACTGTAAACGGCAGCGAAAGAAAAGACAGTCTAAACAGAAACAGCCTATTGCTCAGGTTTTTCTGGCTATGGTATTCCTAGTTTAGAATTGAAAGAGGTGTAGCGCTCTTATGGTTAGAGGGCGACAGGTATACCACCAAAGGGCCCCAGCAGTATTCAAAGTTTTAAAAATTATTTCTAAAAATATCCTCCATTCTTTCCATCATGATTGCCCTCCAGAGGTGGGAGTGCCATTGAGTCAGGGCGGCTGCTTCCTTTTTTAGGTCCCGCTGAGCCCAGCGCATGCGCTGGCTCGGAGAGACATTTTGTATGTGGGATTTTCAAAATGCTGCTGGCTGGCCTAGCACTTGCGTTCATGCGATCGTGCACACGCACAGCCGGCCGCCAGCAGCACTTTGAAAACTGTGCTTTAGCGCGTCATCGTTATCACTTTCGATTTCAGAGCAATCGCGATGACTTCCACTTTTACGGACGCTCGGCGTTACTTTTACTGCCGCGCGGCCAATGCTTGTTTTAAATGAAATTCTTAAAATACCACTTCAAGACCGTGGGCCAAAGGATGGTACACCTATTCCCACTGTACTATAGTGGTACAGGTGGCAATAAAACCATTTACACTACCAAAACGATTAATAGAGTAATACCGGAGGAAATGACATTTAACCGGCACCTGCGCACATCCTTTTTTCCCAGCACATGCGCACGTTATCATTATTAAAACTGTATTTCTAATGCTGGTCCGTTATACAATTAATCATTAGTTCAGACGTGGCCGTGCAACACACATGCTTGTAACTTTTATAACTTTACTTGGAGGACTACATTTATTTTTTGTATATTTTCTTGGAGCGTGCCACATTTTAAACATAAACCAGAATGAGCAAGACCAGGAAAATAGAAGGGTTCAATTCTACCATCCACGGTAACACTTGCTAGGTTTTTCAGTAAAGTCCGAGCCAAACCATGAATAATGGAGAACACTCGTTCTATAGAATGGGTGGAACGACTATAGAACACAGTCTCCTACACCTCTGCATTGCTGGAATAACATGCAGCACAATGTAAGGCGAGGCCAGGCTGAACCAGGAAAGGAGATGGAGACTTTCAGGGCCGACCAGATAAGCAACGGCTACATCACGCCTCAGAGATGCCACTTCACCGCATATTATCAGGACCCATTGTTCTAGGGTGAGTGGGCCAAACCGATTCAGTGCAAGCAAACCAAGATTACTTCTGACTCGCACAATGCATTGCCTTCTCTCATAAAGCTTAGAATTGTAAACCTAGCGTCCTAAAACATGGAGCAGCACTGAAGCTCCCTGCATCTAACAGCAGAGAGGGATCTCGGGGGTTGGTCCGAGGGTGGGGTTTAGCTTACTGCATTGTTCAGATGGTGGTACGACCCTTTCTCTCTTTAATTACATCAGGTTACCAAAAGGTCAGTTGATTAAATCGAACAAGCATTGGCATAGCCAATAGGTCTCTCCTTTGGGACCTTATAAGTGTTTAGCCATGCAACACTTGATGTTGTTACACCAAGGATATTCTGCCGGATAACTAAACACTTATAAGGTCCCAAAGGTGAGACCTATTGGCTATGCCAATGCTTGTCTTCTATGCCGCTGCGATCGCGCACCTGGCCGCCCCTAGACAAACCCAAATAATGGCTTCATCTCCTTTCATCTGATATTTCAGGCAGCTATTTCTGAGGTCTAGTAGCACAAATTCATGAGTGTCGGGAACAGCATATCCCAAAATATCTTTAATCTGTGCCAGAATTTCCATCTAAAAAGGGCAGATAGTCAGTTCACCAAATATTTTGGAAGTCCCCCAACAAACCACAACCCCTCCAAAACAGATCAGGGGTATCTGGAAAAAGCCGCTTCAGTCTTGTGGGATAGAGCTACCAGTCATAAAGTATTTTGTAGTGGGCTTCGCTCATACCCATGGAATAGTTGTCTTTAGCAATGTCTTTCCAGAGGGTTTTCCACTGCCCCTCAGTAATCTCGGTCCCTAATGTGTGTTCCCAGCAGTCCATGTGGCGAGGTCTGGGCGAGTGCAGTGTGGAGAACAATAAAGCATATAAAAAAGAGATTACTTCTCGTGAGGATCCCATCCTCCTAACATATTTTTTTATAGGTGTCAGTTCTCGGGTGGCTGCTTCCCTGACCTGCAGGTTTATTGCCCAGTGTTTAAGCTGCAGATAGTGATATTGCTCAGTGGGAGGGAGGCCAAATTTGCGTTGGCAATGTTAGAAAGTTAAGATGTCACAGTTATGGAACAGCCCAGTTATAATAAATGGGATTTCTTTTTTTACAATCTCATGCAATGCATTGATAAATCACAGTCAATAGATAAGGAGAAAATGCGTTTTTATATTTATGGTAAGTATCAAAAAACAATCATAAAAATGCCAAATAGTCACAGCCCAATGATTTGGGCAGTTGGTGAAAACAACGCCAAGAACTAAACAAATATGCCAATATATCTGATCCCACACATCCATACATACCGCATTCATACCTCAAGCAATTTACACACACTAAAACAGAAATAAAGTGAATCCAGAGAAACCATCCCTCAGATATATTCAGAAAAGTGCCTACAATGTGCAGTCCATTTAAACAATGCTTCATTGGTCTCAAAGTCTCTAAATAGTATACATATCGGATTTTTTTTTTTTTTAGATATAATGTGTTTATAATATCATAATAAAGTTTGGTGAATATTTTTCATAGATAAAGTTCTCCGGAGTGGTAGTTTGGTCACTACTGTGAATATAATGATTTTGTCTTATTGGTGGTCTCCACACGCTAAAAGCAAGGGGGGTCAAGAAAACTTGGCGTCCTACAATGACAAAATTATGTCCATCTAGGTGGACTGGAAAATGAAGAGATACGAGGGCTATCGGTGTAAAACAAAGGTAACGCAGAGATGGCCCAAACTTGTCGATTTCCTAGGGCGATTCTTGAGAGTTGTTTCTTAGGTCAGTGTCTGCTCTGCAGGGATGAAGAAGCAATATTCAATATGAAATGAAATCAAAGATCAAGTCCTCGAGGAGGGAGGGAGGAAATCTCTTGGTCTATCCCACAAAGTTGGGTGGGAAAAGTACTGTTGAAAATATATTTAGGCAGTCGTCTGTATAGGCAAAATGAGCATCAACGCAGCTCCAGCCGTGTGTCGCGCGTTGCTGCCAGAAGGAAATGCTCACAGCTTTTTTTCCTAATTTTGGTATTACCGTTATCAAAGCTTCACTCATTGAATGTGTTACCTCAGTTCCAGATGCTAAGTGATTAAAGAGGTGTCTCAGGTGCGGTACTATCTCTGAAGCAAACGTTTTATAAAAATGAGCTGTTAGGCCATCAGGCCTGGGGATTTATGGGACTAACAACACCTTAACCACCAGTTGCACTTCATCCTCCGTTATTGGGGCACCCAAGAGATCATTCTGTGGAGGTGTCACCTGAGGGAGACTGATCAAATTCAAGTACATATCCTGAGCTTTATTATCTGTCATGTCGGCCCGATAAAAAAGTCTTGTAGAATGCACAAACTATCTGAGCTTTCCCATCGTCCGTGGTCTCTAGCTTTCCCTATGTGTCTCAAATGTCCCCTATGTATTCTCTTTCTCTTTTCACCCTGAATTATCTCGCTAAACGGGCCTTACCTTGTTTCCCTGCCCGTAGGATATTCAACGCAAACATAGGAGGAAGTCCGGCTCTATTTGTGTATATCGCATTCACTTTCCTCTTAAGTGCAGTCAGTTTACATTGGAGGGCCCTCGTAGGCGCTAATTTATATTTCAGTTATGTATCTTGAAGTTCCTCTTCGAACGCTATACATTCTTTTGCTCTCTACCTATTTAGAGTTGAGTTTTGTTCAGAACATTTGCCCCTCAGGCAGTGATTAAAATGGGAAAAAATAGGTGCAGGTACTTACCAAAAGGAGCAGTGGGTGGAGTTTAGGGCGGACACAAGGGCGGTGCTAAGGGGGAACAAGGGGCGGGGTTAGCTTTTTTACCGTGCCAAGGTTGTATGCACGAAATCTGCATGCATTGTTTGAATGTGGGATGTATCTGTCCATTAGTTATCTCACAAATAACTATATATATGGCACTTACTAATAAGTGTTTATTACTATCCAAAGAAACTTTTCTTTTTTGTGTCATGTTTAAAATAAGAAAATATTGAGGGAAAAACAGCAAGTTCTAAATATATGCCGTCTTGTTTGCAGTCAGGTCCTTGCTGCAGGTTCATAACTCACTAAGCTATAATACAGAGATGTTAACTTTTGACCTGCAGGTGAAAACAAGGCTCTATGCAACAGAAACAGTAATTAACTAAGCTATCTACATTAAACAGCTAATCTGTGATTTACAAGTTGCATGCTGTGCTTTCCAGCAGACACATTGATCCTCTATGCAATATTATGGTGAGTTAAACCTTTGATTAGAATGTACACAGATCTCTCAAACAAGTGCATTACCTCCAGAGTTATCCACTTTATTGTTACTTATGATGCCCCAAGCTCACTTACTTATGCTTTCTGGTTCTCATAATTGGTGAAGGCGCAACTGGAAAAAGCGAGGAATTCATCAGGCAGTCTTTTCTTTCACGCCACTAGTCAGTGTTTCTGTCAAACCTGGAAACCAGAGTTGCTTTCGAAGAGACATAGTTTGTATAGCTTTAGTGAGCAGCATATTCTCTCTCTCGCTCTCTCCTCCACTGGATGAGAAATGCGGACCCACAGACAATAGCGATATTGCTGTTGGTGGCTCGGCCTTTCAACATTCCGTTTTATGTGGTTGAAAGAGAGTAAACATGCTGCAGATGTGATATCAGAAAGAAACAAAAGTATCTACTGGGCTGATCTGGCTGCACTATGTGTAATAAAAATACACACCATGATCTCACTTGTGTTAATTCAGCTAATAATTGATATTATATGCCTTATATACTTACTATAATAAATGTCAAATGCATTCTTGCATTTGCAATTGTCGATGAAATAAATATTAAAAAGAACTTTAAATAGTGGTCATCCGCTGCTCAGGTGCTATTTCTTTTTCTTTTTTTTTTAACAATATGACGCTGTGAACGCTGGCCATGTCAAATCACTTTTTTAACCTTTCCCCGCCCTCCTCCATCTTGTTTCTTCTCCCCTCCACCTCTCCCCATCCTGTTTCTTCTACCCCCTCCCACTGCCATTCCTTCCATGTTTCTTCTGGCCGCTTCATAAAGCTACTTTTTAACTGTCCCATTACAAGACCTATTGGCTTTGCCAATGTTTGTCTTACTTCTTTCTCCCAATTCAGGTTATTTGTTTTTTTGCCAACTCAATAACCCCTTTATCTTCGCTGTTAAACCGTTGCACACTCCAATTTCCTTCAGGGTGGTGGGCAGATTTACCCACTCCTGCTCATGTACTGTTAGAAGGTTTCAGCTTTAAATTGCCTCCACTGTCTCTTACTATGACTTTCAGTAAACCTTCCTTTCTGAATACAGCATCCACAAAGTTCACCTCTGCAAATATTTCTCATTTACTACGATTTTGTAATCTGTAAATAAAAGTAGGACTTTTTAAACTGAACCACTGCGCTTGCAAACTGTTTGAAATTAAGTTTGTAATGTGAAGCTTTCCAAAGAAATGAGGACAGTTTATGTATCAAACCTCAAGGTCTGAATAGTAATGAGGCCATTGCATAACGGATTTTTCGGTAATCTAATTAAAACGCATTCTTTTTATCAACCGCCTAAGGATGACATGCTGCTTCAGCCTGCCTTAAATCGAACCGGTGGCCTATAGCCCACTGAGCCATCTGTCTAGTACACGAGTCTCGCCTGGAACATTTGCAAACCTGAGTTAGGGCCAGAGCTGACAACGTCTGCACTGGGGCATAGGAATCCGTGAGTTTGGTAACAAGATCCCTTCTTATTTAAAAATGCAAGAAGGCAATTCAGATGGGTGGGGACGGTAATACGTTCTTTTGTTATGTCCTGACCAGTGCCTCCCACCGCCACCCATTAGATTTTACAGCCCCCTCTCAGCCCCACTGTGAAAGATCAATAGATAAGCGAATGACTCGGCAGACACACCCCTGCCCTGATGACTTCCATAGCAGCTTACGCGGTGTCCTGGTGACAAGAGCTCCTGTGATTGATTCCGTGCAGTGTGTCATAAAGGTGCTGCCTTGGTATCAGCTGATGAGGGATGAAGGGAGCGCTGCCTTGGTTAAAGTCAGGTCCCCATGAGTACCGGTACTCTCTTCATTCTAGAAAAAGTGCCGGTACTCAAGGGGAGAGAATGAAAAAGTGCCGCTACTCAGTACCGGTAAGTACCGGCCCATTTAAAGCACTGCCCTCAGGAATGCTTTGAATGCGTCCCAGTTGTTTGATGGTGTGGTATACTGTGGGAGATTCATTTGGAAATATTCCGTAATTGCTGTGCGTAGTTGGTCTTAACAGTCTGTCGCAGCTTAAGGGTGGTAGGAAAAAAACATTGTGGGAATTTAGGAGCGCGCATGTCCCAGTCAAGACAAATGGGTGTGATCTGAAATAGTGATACAGGGAATCTTTTCAGCTTGGAGATAGCTCAAAAGACCTAAGTTAAGAAATATGTAATCTAGCCGTGAATAGGTCTGGTGAACGTGGGAAAAAAATAAGTCTGATCGTGGGATAAAGCGTTCTCCATGCATCCCTAAACTACAAGCCTTGGCTAGCTTGTTTTACCCCTTTTGAAAAGCTACCCTTGGGAGCACGCCGTGGGTGGGTGCTGTCTAATTCTGAATGCCATCTGAGATTAAAGTCTCTGCTAAGTATGAGTTCTCCTTCTGCATATCCCTTCACCAAAGCTAATAAGGAGGTGATGAATTCGAGTTGACCCACGTATGCCGAAAAAGAAATGTGCATAGTTTCTCCTGCAGTCTACCGTTCACCATTACTATCCTCTCATCTCTGTTCGTCTTGAACTCCTCTGGCTGGAACTTCATAGTAGAGTGGAACATCAATGCCCTTTTGATTTCGTAACTGCTGAGGATTTATAGCTCAGGCGGTATTTTATGTGTTTCAATCTGTTGTCCTCAAATCTCTTAAAATGTGTCTCCTGTAATGCAGCAACATCAAATTGGTGATCTAACAAGTACTTCCATACCTTTTGGTGCTTAAGTGGTGAGCTGAGACCTCTTGCGTTCCAGGATACTATAGTAATCATCTTAATGTAAGTCAGTTACTTTCCTCAGAATGACGCCCCCCAGATCACTGCCTCTTCCCATATTGCTGCCCAGCTTCCTGCACCCCCATGGCATAACCAATAACTCACTTGATTTGTGATATCTTTCCCTTTGCTGAAGACTAAAACCATCCCTCCATCCCACCTACATGATATTCGGAAAACATGTACCCCAAATAAAACAAAACTTGTAGGACAACTTTTCCCACCTCAACATTACCATATTGTTAGTTAAACATTATTGCTGGCGACTCTATCAGTGCCCACCGCTGCAGCTATCTGCACAAGGCAACAGTCCAGAGCAAAGATCCTCTTAAGACCATTGGATAATTAAGTATGGCGTTAAAGTTCCCCCGCTATCTCAAAATACATTGAAAAAGTTCACGTGAGACAGACATTCGTCTACTATCTCTCAGTAGCCGGTCTCTGTGGGATTGCAATAACCATTGTTTATATCTGACCATAGTGCAGCCACCCAGATTGGCATCATCTAGGATAGATGTTGTCACTTCTTTGAACTCCGCATTCGACGTAGAGTATTCCACTGATTTTTCTTCTGTTGTTCAGTGAGTCCACCTGTTTGGGGCTCTTGTCCGTCTGCATCACTTTTGTGTGGCAGCCCTAGGATATCTAGAGCATCTGACATGACGTGGTTTGTTATAGTCTAAGGTTAGCTGAAGGGGTAAGTCTTTCTATATCTGATGCGGTCTCGTTACAATTTTTCTATCACTGGTCTGAATTGTTGGCATCGTTGTAGGGTAGCTTGAGCCAGGTCTTGATATAGGGTGCATGTGAAGCCTTGAAAGGCGATTGTGTCTTTTTTTTCCGGGCCGCTTGCAGTGTAGCTTACTTCACTTTAAATGAGTGTAATTTAACAAGGACGTCTCGGGTACGTCAACGGTCTCCCTGGAGTATGTCTGCCCACATGGTGGCTTCTCTCTATCTTGATTTTCATGTAATGTGGACCCAATATTTCCGCAAATAGGAATACAGCAAATGCCTCTAGGTCCCGCTCTTCCGCCCCTTCTTCCAGGTCTCGAATTCTTCTATTTTCCCACCTGGATCTGTTTTCAAGATCCTCATTTTTCAGGAGGGCTGCGTGTAGTTGAGCTTTGAGGTCTTGCACAGCTTCCTTCGTACCTGTTGCATTTTGCTCTAGCTCGAGAGTTTTGGCCTTCAAATCGAGCGTTCTGGTGCCATTGAGTCCACATCCTGTTGAATGGAGGCCATGCGGTCGGGAAGGTCTACCTTTAACTGGTCCATTGATGCAGCTATGTACAGTTTGAGCTCTGCGCGATGTTCCTTTTTAAAGTCCCTGAGAGGCCAGTAGATCATCTTTGGTGAGTGCCATGTCGCTTGCCGTTTCGTTTGGCTTTTGTGTGCCCTTCTTTTCTGTTTTGTGTGAAGTAGCTGGACACCCTGTTTGAGAGTTTTTTTTCGGTGGCATCTGGGCTGTCCCTCATCCCTGTGGACCTCTCTTGATGTACATGTGTGTTGTGTTCCTGGGCCCTTGCTGCTAAGCTCCTAGGCCTGGTTCTTCTGAATGGTCGCCATGTAAGGATCAGTCAGGAATCTTCCGAGGATGTTGGTGCCGTTAGCAGTAGCACCCCACAGGGACCATTAAGACCGTGCCCTGGTACTTTCACGCAGTCAGGACCTCCCAAATACCATTTGGATGATCTGCTTCTGGGCCCTTCTATTTTTGAAGCTCGCAAGGCCTCTGGCCCGGGGCCACCATTTCAAGGTTCGGCAACAGCAGCGGCACTCAATTTTATTGCTTCCTACCTTTACTGGCGTCTCACGTCTCCGTGGTCCCCGGCCAAGCCACTGCACTTGTGGAAGCCGGTCTCACCAGGATTCCTCGTGCCCTGCTTCACTGCTGCTGAGGCGTCGATTTCGCCACTGACACCTGGCTGCGGTCGACTCCCCTTGATCGCCAGTGCTCTCAGGCAGAGCCCACATTCGGTAAGTTGTCTCTCTCGTTGGGGTCCGGCAATGCCCAACCTTCAACAGCGGGACTTACTCCATTGATTCTCTCCCGTGGGGCTCAGTTCCGCCAATTCTAGTTCTTCGATCAGTTCCCCTCATCTGTTTCAATTTCACCCATGAGGCCTCGCATCGAGCAGAAACCAGTTGTCGTCTGGTCTCTGGGTAATGCTCTATTCCCCGGTGTAAAAGCGCTGCGGCGGCCAAGCCAATGTGGATCATGTCTACCCGACCGTCTTGCCTGGCCACGCCCCCTTGAAAGGATTTTTTGTTCCTTTACACCTAAGACTGACAGTATTCATACAACTCCAATGTTTAGCTTAAAAGTAGATAGGACCAATCTTGGCTGCTATATAACAAAGATGCCTCAGTAAAGACACCTCACCTTTTAGGCCTACCAGCGTTCAAACAGACCTATTGTTCCTAAGACTATGGGCCTGATCTTGGTGGATGGGTTACTCCATCACAGCAGTCACAGATATCTATTCCTCCGAAATATAAATCCCGTAGCATATAATGAGATTTATATTTCGGCAGGCAGAATATCTGTTTCCGTTGTAATGGAGTAACCCGTCCTCCAAGATCTAAATCAGGCCTTTAGATTGGGCTTTTTGTCGGGTCCTTTCGATCATTTAAAAAAAAATATATTTTTTTTTTACCACTGTCTTTTAACCGTTGGCTTAACATGTTGTGAATTCTATTCAGTTCAGCCCAGATAATTTCTGTCACCTCATGTAGCTGACTGTGGAGTGTATTCTTCTGCCTCTAATGGAGTGTTTGTACTGCAATGCATTAAAGATAGTTGAGGAGCTTTTACTATGAAAGTTGTTAATGAACACTTCCTTTCCAAACTATAATCTTTTTCAGAGAACCCAAAGTTGTCTATTTTGAATCCTGCATTTATGTTTTAGTTTTCCATGTAAAATTCAGGTTGGGTGATAAGAGGCCCTTCATTATAGTCCTCTGCTTCTTTCTATGCCATAGAAACGAAAGGACTATAGTAGACTCCTTGCTATTGGTAGCAAGCAAAATTAATTTCTTTAATATCCAGTAGTTCTAGAATGGTTATTGTGATGATTTTACAGTTGAGCACAGACTCCTTGCTCTTTAATAATGGACTTCTCCTGCATTGAGTTACCACATGAAGGTTGAAAAGCTCTTACAAATTTGCCACATGACCTTGATAAAGCCTATGGATTTCGGTGAAACATTGTCCACGTGCCATTGTCCTCCCTGTTTTGCAGTTGTGCACTTTTATACTTTACATTTGCACTTTGAAATCACAAAATAAAGGACAATTTGTACCTTTATTCTTCCTGCTTCGTTTTTGGTTTTTTGAGGTAACTAGAACAACGTGGATTAACAGTCCTTTTGGCTTCTGCTCTTTTCTTTCTTGAAGTCCCTTGCTGTCTGGCCTTCATTAGGTCTCGCCTGACCCAGCGCATGCGCTGGTCTGGCGAGACTTATTGAGAGGGCTCCAAAAAGTGCTACCAGGCCAGCCTAGAGCTACAGTGCATGTGCGCGGGCGCATGCGCCGCGCTGCGCTTTACCTCGATTACTTTCGTGGCCGCAAGGCCGCTTTGATGTTTGATCGCGATCACTTTCACGGCCGCTTTGCATAGCCAATAGGTCTCGCTTTTGGGACCTTATAAGTATTTAGTTATGCAACTGTTGCATGGCTAAACACTTATAAGGTCCCAAAGGCGAGACCTATTGGCTATGCCAATGCTTGTTTTAGGTCTTTTCTAGACAGCGCATGTGCTGTCTCTTCGTAACGTTTTGTTTTCGGTCACTGGGCTAGGAGAACTCCCATTGCTTACCACTGGTTTGCTTCATCCGAACCTGCCTGTTACTTCTCCTGGATGGCACTGGCAGATCTGTGCGTGTCCCATCTGCATCATTAGGGCCCCAGCAGAGCTCAGTATCCCGCACCATCGAGAGCATATTGTACATATTGAAAACATACCTCTGCGGGCACCACAGCATCTATTTTATTGCTGTGACAAAAAGCTACGACTGACTACCGGTTTAGCACTTTAAAATCCCAAAGTCTCAAACTATTATTCCATTCCTGTGCACAAATCTTCTGGAGTGTGCCGTAGAACCACTCCACTGAAGTTCAGCTGAAGAAGCAACAAACCAAGAGGAAGGTGCACCAGATAAAAAGAGTCCAAATCCAAACAAATGTCCTTAATGTTTCCTTTTATTTTCTTCTAATATGAAGAGATAAAACCCAGCCAACGCGTTTCGTTCCACACTTCTTCAAGGCTGTAGACAAGCGACATAACACACATTGATAACATTCTCTGTGTTTTCCATTGTATTAAATCTGAAACAACCAACATACCACATATGTTCACATCATTCACTAATGTGGTTCAGTTTTGGCTTTCTTTCACTTGGGCCTTATTTATTCCTATTTTTCTTCTTTTCAAGTAAAATCTGTTATCATTCACATATTTGACAAATGTCTTAGATTGAACAACTGTTTCTGTAAGAAAAATAAAAACTTTATTCAGCTTAATCGAAGTATAACACAGGATACTGACTTCTCTCTTTTTGAAATAATGTTAATGTTGATTTAATCAAAACAAGAAAATGTCTGTCATGAAAAAAGCTTAAACTGAAATGCTTGCAAAGATTAAGTACACACAGAAAAATCTGTGACACTACGAATCTCTTCTTCAAATTAATTCCATGTGAATACTTGTTCCAAGGTCTCTAGATACCCATGTTCACATGGACAGTAGGATTGCTTGTTTGTTTGGCTGCACTATTTTAAGCACTAATGTCAGCAATAAAATAGATAAAAACAAGAAACAAAGAGGAAGGTGCACCAGATAAAAAGAGTCCAAATCCAAACAAATGTCCTTAATGTTTCCTTTTATTTTCTTCTAATATGAAGAGATAAAACCCAGCCAACGCGTTTCGTTCCACACTGGAACTTCTTCAAGGCTGTAGACAAGCGACATAACAACATATAAATGACATATACAACATATAAAGCAATACACATCACAAAAAGTATAATACATAAGAAAACTATAAGTACAGGGATCAAAAACGCACATACACCGTAAAAAAGTGACACATATAAATATTATCCCAGATATTACATACATAAAACATTTAAAGCAAACATGTAACTTTACATGTCTGAGAGTGTAACACATGCCTATATTGTGAGCATTTTTAGGATAAACCTATCCTAGTTAATTTCAAATCTTAATTCATGTTTATAGCTAGCCCACTGTATTTCTTTGTTTTATATATAGGTCAAAAAATAATTTTGTAATTATTTATTAGAAGAAGAGAACAACAAGAAAAACAGAAAAAATGGTGGCAAGTCTACAATGATCCTTTTTACGTATCTTCCACGACAAGGGCAAAAAGGAAGAAAAGGGGGGGGGGGGGAGGGGAGGGGAGGGGAAAGGAAGGGAATTGTGAATACAAAGGGAAGGAAGGGGGAAAGAAGGTAAGAATACGGAAATGGTGGTTTAATCATCCTAGCCATAGAAATATGAATAAAAATATCTAGGCACTCACCAAAAGTAAGTTCTTTATTTAATTCAGACGCAGAATGCAGTTTGGCACCATCCCGTATGCATGGGAAGTTCCCGAAATCGAAAATCTAATGCGAAAGTAATGTATAGATATGTGTAGATTGGAAAATAAACATGAAAATTATTAGGTGAAGATTAAATAGTCCTAGGTACAGAGAGCACACAAAAGGCTAGCATTGTCTATTTCAAAAACACGAAGTAAGGCAAGATTACCAAATTCAAGAAGGGGCTCCAAGTTGTGAGGACTATTCGTACGTTTAAAAAAAGAGGCAATAAAATTGGAGAACTATAAACCATTCCTAAACCTGATCAGTCCATGATATAGTAATTAAACACAGGGGAATATATAATCGTTTGCTAATAACATTGATATAGGCGTAAACAAATCTCATGCCGCACAATCTCTAAGTGATAATCAGAAATGGACTTACCCAGTCTATGAGTGTTAGGCTTGGAAAGTGTTTAATATACCACAAGTTTTCAAAGAAGGCGAGTTTGTCTGTTTAGTACAGTTCATTTTTAAAACTCCATAATAAGAGCAGGATTAGAGGGGTTCCAAGATTCTGGGGACAAAAATAGAAAAACTAATGATCCACTTGTGCCGTCTCCACCCTACCAAAATACACAAAGTCTGACATATATATTAAAAACCAACTGCCTTATGGTCAATGTATTAAGAGTGCTGGTACCGCAACCCCCATCTTGTGGTCGATGCCTCAAAGATGGATATCGGGTCTAAAAATCCCGTACAGAAATGCAATGTATAAATAGTAAACTGCAGAACGCAGTAAGAGACAAATACACGGCATGAGGAGAGAAGTCTGAAAGTCGCGCCTGCTCCATTTAAGGAACGGGTATATTATAACCCCTTCGGTAGTTCCAAATGTTCAAAGAAACATTAAAAGAAAAGTTCCTTGATAGCATATAGATGCTCTTACCTAGGAAGTCCCGTATACCGAACGACCAGGAAATTAGTTCGTTCCCGCTGCAAAAGGTATCCATGTCGCGCCCCAATGAGTTTAAAAATATAAGCACAGGAAGTGTCAATCAGGTGTTTGTCGACCACATTCCATCCCTCGCGATCTTTCGATTCGAGGGGAAAAGTATAGAAAAAGAGACGCCATGTTAGAACGGTAAAAATCCAATGTGCAAATATTAAAAAGCATATTGGTGTCAAGAGAAGTTAAACACAGGGAGAGTTATATATCCGTGTACTGGATAGTGGGACAGAAGATCGTCGACCACCTTCCATACCACGCGATCTTTGGATTCGAGAGGAATGGTATAGAAAAAGAGACGCCATGTTGGAACAGTAAAGGTCCTATGTGCAAATATCAGACCGCATGTTGGTGTCGAAAAGAGGTTATACATAGGGAGAGTTGTTAGTTATAACATAATATATATTTGTGTGCTCAATAGTGTGACAGATTGTTAATACCCATACCACAAGTTATTATGAATTGGAAAAGAAAAAGCAAAAACGCACGATTTGTTAGAAAGGAGGGCGCCATGATGGAACGGTCAAGCAAACCATTCCTATATTGTCCCCGACATTAGAAAGTATGTCATTCTTTACAGAAATAAGAAGGGGTTCCAATTCTTTCGTAATAATAAAGAAAGAAAAGACCAAAAGAACCAAAATCTGAGAGAAACGACCTAACAGGGGAACCAACAAAGGAGGACTCCTTTGAATATTGAATTGTTGCCCCCGAATATAATGGCATGTCCATTTCAAGAACCCGAATGGGGAAAGTTTTCCATATTCGGGGAAAGAATGTTATCTAAGGTCTCACGTATTTCAGAAAACGAAAAGATAATAAAGTCTAATTAATATTGGGGAGATATCCCATCATGAAAATGCATAAGCTGCTAGCAAGGTACATCTTAAAGAAAAAAATGCATTTCAGAATCGGAATTGTAACCCTGCGTTATGGCCCGCAAGCGACAAATCCACTTCGACTCCTATTGCCTGAGTGCCAATTCACGGTTTGTGCCCCTCTTACTTATAGGTACGTGATCAATGCCGTGAAACCAGAAGATATTACTGCCATTATGTTTGTTATTATAATGTTCAGTAATAGGGTATCTGGTATCCCTATTGATTAATGCTCTCCTGTGTTCTTGAATTCGGATTTTTAAGCATCGTGTGGTACTCCCCACATATATGATTTTACATTCACATCCCAAGATATATACCACATGAGTGGTGTTGCAGTTAATGAAATGAGTAATGTTGTAGATCCGTCGGCTATTAACCCCTTCCATGCTCATGACGGAACGGTTCCGTCATGAGCATCGGTTGAGCTGTGCTCATGACGGAACCGTTCCGTCATGGCCCCGCCCGCGCTCGAACCCTTCAGCACCGCGGGGGAATCCGCGCAGCGCTGAAGGGGTTAAAGGAAAAAGACGTCGTTTTATTTTTTCCACTACTGCAAATATTGCAGAGACTACAAGTGAAGAAACCATTCAGTTTCTTGGGTATCCAGTTGCCATTTCTTAGAGGAGTCACAACATAGCTTGGGCTAAGATGTTTTCTCAAAGAGGTCCCTCTTCGGTATGTAATACTCAGCCTGTCTGTGATACAGTCCTTTAATCCGGAGATCGAGGAAAGGAGATGCCAATTTTTGCGTAAAGCATTAAAAATTTTATTACTATAAGTATTATATTGAGTAATAAACCTCATTTTGTTGTCATTTTTTAGGGACCCCCGTACAGTGGACGTCTCAAGTAAAGTGGAGTCCCTGTTTGTACCAAGAATTCTCTGTTCAGCTTTATCTAGCAGCTTGTTACTGTAACCCCTTTTTTCGAATCTTCCCCTTGTCGCCTTGATATTATACAAAAAGGTTTTCTCAGTGCTACAGTTTCTCCTGATACGAGTCATTTCGCCAAATGGAATATTATTCATGACCGAGCTAGCGTGGGCACTGGATGCATGTAACACCGCATTACACACTGTCTCTTTTCTATACAACTTGCTTTGTATCATCCCATCCTCAATAAAGAAGTTTATATCTAAAAAAATGATGTTGTCATTGTGATAGGACATCGTGAGTTTAACATTAAAGACATTGTCATTTAGGTACTCAAAGTATTGTTGTAAAATTTCAACAGACCCGGACCAAAGGCAAATAATATCGTCTATGTACCTCCCCCAAAACACGATGTATTCTGTCCAGGGGGAGGCACTTCGGGCCCAGGCATGCTCCTTCTCGTACCATCCCATAAAGATGCAGGCGTACGAAGGAGCAAACCCGGAACCCATCGCAACGCCCTTGGTCTGTTGGTACCAATTAGAGTCATGTAAAAAGAAATTATTCGTTAAGATAATATCAACCATCTCAACAATCATTTCGTTGTATTCATAGAGTTCAGCCCCTTCTCTATCCAGGAAAGAGCGCATGGCCATGATCCTAAAGTACTTATCAATGCAGGTATATAAGCTTACGACATCAAAAGTCACAAACAGAAGTTCGTCCGACCATTGAAAATTTCTAAATTTGACCAGGATATCTTTACTGTCTCTTACATATGATGGATGATCAAGTACAAATTTGTGTAGTTTGACATCAACAAATTTAGATAAGTTCTCAGTGGATGATCCCACCCCTGAGATAATTGGTCTTCCAGGGGGAAAAGGACCTCCTTTATGTATTTTAGTTAAAACGTAAATACAAGGGTATGATGGACGATCAACTTTAAGGTATCTATATTCGTCCTCCGAAATCAAACATACGTCTCTCCATTCAATGAGTCTGCCATTTATGGTGGTAATAAGATTAGGGATAGGGTTATGTGTAATGAGTCTACAGCAAGAGGTATCGCCCAGTTGTCGATTAATTTCATTAAGATAGTCAAGACGGTTCATGATGACCACATTACCCCCTTTGTTTGCCTCACGTATCACAATGGTGGTATCCTCACTTAGGCGTTGAAGGGCCAATCTTTCAGTAAGGGAGATGTTTTGTGTTAGTTTTGGCTTATATTTTTTTGGTGCTTCTAATGCATATAATGCCTCTGACATTTTCTTATGGAAAACGTCGATGTTCGAGTTATAACCAAAAGTGGGTATAAATTTGGATTTAGGACGTAAACCACTTGCCACATCGCCATCCTGTCTAATTTCAAAGTCATCTAATAAGGTGGACATATTATGAGTGTCATCATCACAAATGGACAGGAGACATTGTATATTTCTGACGTCAGCGATTGTGTGGGAATCTGGTTCTCGTGGGGGTATACCCTTGATAGATTGTTGTGGTCTGTTTGAGAAAACATCACGAAGTTTTAACATCCTGACAAACTTGAACAAATCTACATGAGCATTAACCAAATCCCCACTTTGTGTTGGACTAAAATTTAGACCCTTACTGAGGATATTCATCTCATCTTCATCCAGCATTTTATTAGAAAGATTAACAATCTTCAAATGGCAATCATCATCAACATCTGTAGTAACAATTTCATTACTTGCGATTAATTGATATTGGCCTTCCTGGTTCTGGTTTGAGTTTCCATTTTTCCGATTGTAGTTTTGGGATTTGCTTTTTGTCCTCCTCCCTCCCCGTCTGATTTTTGTTGTTCTTTCTTTTGTTGGAGTCGACTTGAGATTCATAATTTTGCTAGTTCTTTCTGAAAAGACGAAGCCCCTTCCCCTAAAGGGACATTATTTGCCATGGAGGATGAGGTAGTACTTCCCTGTGACGAAACAGATGTATTGCTAATGGAACCAGTATCTTCACTTACATCCTTATCTTCTCTATTTCTTTTCTTATCCTCCGACCCTTATACGTTATCAAATTTTTTATGGAAGGTATAGATTCTTCCATCACGATAATCCCTGTCATCTCTTTTAATTTTTCTAAGCTTCTTGTCTTTTAGGTATATCTGATGGTTATCTATGATCTGTTTTAAGATAGCATAGTTTTTTTCAATCAGATCTTTTTCTTCCATTTCACCAATTAGTTTTTCAATTATGATAATCTCTTCCTGAAGTTTTTCCCCTTTTTTTTTCCATTGCATGTTTTACCAAAATTCTCATCATAGTTTGTGATGCTCCCTCTAGATGGCATTCCCACTCTTTAAGTAGGGCATCACTAAGGTCCTCAAAGGTCGGGAAAATTAGGATGCGTAAACCCCTTGGGACCTTACCATTTTCCATATATTGTTTTAGGGTAATACCATCCCACCGTCGACTAAGTTCCTGTTTTTTCAAACGTTCTAGTCTTATAAACAGTGTTTTTAAACTATTGTTTTGTGTTGATTCTGGAGTATTTTTTTCTTTAGAAATCCCTGTACCGAAGAGATTGTGTGCCATCTCTTCTCGACCATCGTCAAATTTAGACATATTTTAATTGATATTATATCACCCACGGGATAAGTGCGTAAACAGTCAAGATAGAAAATATTGTGACAAAAAGCTACGACTGACTACCGGTTTAGCACTTTAAAATCCCAAAGTCTCAAACTATTATTCCATTCCTGTGCACAAATCTTCCAGAGTGTGCCGTAGAACCACTCCACTGAAGTTCAGTTGAAGAAGCAAGAAACAAAGAGGAAGGTGCACCATATAAAAAGAGTCCAAATCCAAACAAATGTCCTTAATGTTTCCTTTTATTTTCTTCTAATATGAAGAGATAAAACCCAGCCAACGCGTTTCGTTCCACACTGGAACTTCTTCAAGGCTGTAGACAAGCGACATAACAACATATAAATGACATATACTACATATAAAGCAATACACATCACAAAAAGTATAATACATAAGAAAACTATAAGTACAGGGATCAAACACGCACATACACCGTAAAAAAGTGACACATATAAATATTATCCAAGATATTACATACATAAAACATTTAAAACAAACATGTAACTTTACATGTCTGAGAGTGTAACACATGCCTATATTGTGAGCATTTTTAGGATACACCTATCCTAGTTAATTTCAAATCTTAATTCATGTTTATAGCTAACCCACTGTATTTCTTTGTTTTATATATAGGACAAAATATTATTTTTTAATTATTTATTAGAAGAAGAGAACAACAAGAAAAACAGAAAAAATGGTGGCAAGTCTACAATGATCCTTTTTACGTGTCTTCCACGACAAGGGCAACAAGGAAGAAAAGGGAGGGGGGGGGGAGGGGAAAGGAAGGGAATTGTGAATACAAAGGGAAGGAAGGGGGAAAGAAGGTAAGAATACGGAAATGGTGGTTTAATCATCCTAGCCATAGAAATATGAATACAAATATCTAGGCACTCACCAAAAGTAAGTTCTTTATTTAATTCAGACGCAGAATGCAGTTGGGCACCATCCCGTATGCATGGGAAGTTCCCGAAATCAAAAATGTAATGTGAAAGTAATGTATAGATATGTGTAGATTGGAAACTAAACATGAAAATTATTAGGTGAAGATTAAATAGTCCTAGGTACAGAGAGCACCCAAAAGGCTAGCATTGTCTATTTCAAAAACACGAAGTAAGGCAAGATTACCAAATTCAAGAAGGGGCTCCAAGTTGTGAGGACTATTCGTACGTTTAAAAAACAGAGGCAATAAAATGGAGAACTATAAACCATTCCTAAACCTGATCAGTCCATGATATAGTAATTAAACACAGGGGAATATATAATTGTATGCTAATAACATTGATATAGGCGTAAACAAATCTCATGCCGCACAATCTCTAAGTGATAATCAGAAATGGAATTACCCAGTCTATGAGTATTAGGCTTGGAAAGCGTTTAATATACCACAAGTTTTCAAAGAAGGCGAGTTTGTCTGTTTAGTACAGTTCATTTTTAAAACTCCATAATAAGAGCAGGATTAGAGGGGTTCCAAGATTCTGAGGACAAAAATAGAAAAACTAATGATCCACTTGTGCCGTCTCCAACCTACCAAAATACACAAAGTCTATGACATGTATATTAAAAACCAACTGCCTTATGGTCAATGTATTAAAAGAGTGCTGGTACCGCAACCCCCATCTTGTGGTCGATGCCCCAAAGATGGATATCGGGTCTAAAAATCCCGTACAGAAATGCAATGTATAAATAGTAAACTGCCGAACGCAGTAAGAGACAAATACACGGCACGAGGAGAGAAGTCTGAAAGTCGCGCCTTCTCCATTTAAGGAACGGGTATAGTATAACCCTTTCTGTAGTTCCAAATGTTCAAAGAAACATTAAAAGAAAAGTTCCTTGATAGCATATAGATGCTCTTACCTAGGAAGTTCCGTATACCGAACGACCAGGAAATTAGTTCGTTCCCGCTGCAAAAGGTATCCATGTCGCGCCCCAATGAGTTTAAAAATAAAAGCACAGACTCGCCCGAGCGAGGGAGGGTCTCCTTGAAGATCTGTGGACTGCGGTGGCCCCCGTCTGGAAGGTGACAGGCCGCCGGAGGGTGAAGCAAGGACGTGGGGGGCGGAGGCTGGCCCTACCCGAGTGGAGTGCCCTGGCGATTGGGGAGCGGCCGCGAAAACTGACTGGCCGGGTGGGGGTCTCTACCGCAGGCGGCGGGGACTAGCGGCGGCTCCTCACGGCTGGGGAGTGCCCACTGAAGGGTGATCATGCCATCCGGGCGGCATGCCAAGACTGCATTGCAGACCAAGCTAGAGAAATTCGCATGGCACCAACAGCCGGGCGGGGATCGGGCGGGGCCGCCGGCCTCGGAGGGGAAGCCTGACCCGACGAACAAAGACTTTCTGTACGCCATTACCGCTGTCAAGACGTCCCTGGAACTGCGAATTGACACTGTGGCCACCGATGTGGGTTTGATCCGGGAAGACGTACGAAAGATCGCCGAACGGGTGGGTGCAGTGGAAAAGACGACCAAGGAATTGTCAAGTGACACCAGCCACCTCAAACGAGAGGTCACTGACCTGCACGCCTCCCACGAGGTGCTTGCCCGGCAGCTGGACGACTATGAAGGCAGGATGCGCCGGAACAATGTTCGAATAATTGGTGTTGCGGAGCGGGCGGAGGGACAGGCGGTTGACCTCTTCGTGGAGACTTGGTCCTAGGGGACTCCAAGTGTTTTTCCATTGAAAGAGCCCATCGGGTGCCGGGGGGCCGCCCCAGGCCGGGGGCCCCTCCTAGACCAATAGTGGCCCGAGTGTTCAATTCCCGGGATCGCGACATCATCCTTCAAGCGGCGAGGGCGGCTCCGCCCGTCACTCTGGAGAATAGCAACGTTACGTTCTTTCCAGACTTTACCCTACGAGTCCAGAAACAAAGGCGAAGCTTCCAAGATGTCAAAAAGGCCCTGCGGGACAACGACGTCAAATATGCAATGATGTTCCCTGCCAAGCTGCGAGTGGAGGCAGAGGGCAAAGTGTGGTTCTTCATGCGCCCGGAGGACGCTTGGGACTGGCTGGAGGGTTGGCGCACTGTGGACAAGCGTAAAAAAGGGAGCTTCGGCTGCGGATGCGGCCGAGGACTGGCGCGAAAGACGGCGCTCACCTTCGCGCTCTGATGCTGAGGCCCCAGGCCCGACGGAGGACCACTAACGATGGACGCTGGTAAGCGAGTGTATGGCCCACCATGGTCGCACTGGAGGTCCCTGGTGGAGGTTGAGAAGCGTATCACGGTCCTCACGATGACATTCTGTTTGCTATAGTTAGACCTGGTAAGGGGAGTGAGTTGATCCCTTTGCTGCATGGCCCAAAGTGTCCTCCAGTGTAATCATTTGTGAGGTGAAAACTGAGCCACCAGGGACGTAGATGGGGCCCCCCCCCCCCTCACTGATGAGCTTGCGGATGGAATGGTCTTCCTGCCGGGCTCGGGGGGGTCCTATTCCGGCATAATGACTATGGGATGGACAGTGATTTTAGTAAACCGGGTGTGGCGTAAACGGAATTCTAAGACCTGGCGATAGTAGGGTTGGGGGGGGGGAGGGCAAGAGGGCGAACTTTTGGTAACGCTATCAGCTGCTATGTTGGGAGTGGGGCAGCGCACGTTCCTCTAAGTGTTAATGGGAGGGCGACAGGCACTCTGCACGTTGGGGGAGGCGGGCGGTTTTAGTCCCGTTCTACAGGGGAGCAGGGAGGGTTGGGTAGTTTATGGGATTAAGTTGGTTGGAAAGGTTGTTGTTCATTGTTTTTTTCTTGCAGCAATCCCACACGGTAACCGTAGTCCCAGCAAGGCACAAATTATTCACCTACTGACCCCAAATCTCCTATCCGCCGTCTCTTTAAGGGACGAGGTGCTACGCGCATTGTCACTAAGGGGGAGGGCTATGAGTCCCCGGCACACAAGTCACTCCGACCACTCGGACATGGTGTTCCATAGATCTGGTGGCTATGGCGCAGAGACTTGGCTTAGTGTCCTGGAATGTTAATGGGCTAGGCGATAAAATTAAACGGAGCATAGTGCAACAATACATACACCGACAGCGTGCAGATGTAGTATTGCTCCAAGAAACGCAACTCCTGTCAGGCCCTCAACCGAAAGGGATATATTATGCTCGCACACTCATGCTTTACTTCTGGGTCCAGGAGGGTGGGGATCCTCCTGCGAAAGGGTTGCCCGTATGTGCTCCACACAACCCACACCGACCTTCAGGGTAGGTATGTGGTCTGCTCAGGTAGTTGGGAGGGGAGGGCCCTTAGCTTGCTCTCGGTCTATGCGCCGCCGGGCCTTCAGCGCCAGACCCTGACGGATGTAGGGAAAATCCTGATGGCCCTTCCGGAGAGCGCTGTGGTTCTGGGCGGCGACTTTAACCTAACGATGGATGACACAAGGGACCGTAATCCACCACGAAGGAATGATCCGCGGGGCTCGCAACTGAGCAATTTCGCGGACGCATTCGGCCTGGTGGACGTTTGGAGATGGTCGCACCCCAGTGAAACGCTTTATACTTTTCAATCTGGAGTGCACGGTAGTCACTCACGGCTAATTACCTTTTTACGCAAGCGCAGTACATCCAATATTTCACCGATTCCTCGGGCTTAGCACGGGGAATCTCCGATCACTCCCCGGTGAGATCTTTCTTTGGGATAACTACAGTGCGACAACCTGGTCCCATTCGAATTCAGCTGTGGCTGCTGAAAATCCCACACATCAGAGACTCCTTGCGTCAAGACACTGACCACTATGTTGACGAAAACGTAGGGTCGGTTGTTTCTGCTGTAACCTTATGGGGCGCTTACGGGGCAGTTATAAAGGGGAGAGCGCTGTCCTTGATGGTGGGACACAAAGCTGAGTGGAGGCGACGGGTCACCGAATTGGAGACGGAGATACTCCATCTCGAACAGGAAACTGCGCGCACACCAACCCGCGAGGCCCAACACTTACTTGAACTTACGAAACGGGACTACAAACAACTACTCTGTGAGGAGGCCAGCCAACGAATCCTCGCCACCCGACACAGAATCTATGAGTTGGGGGAACGCACTGGCAAACTGCTGGCATGGCTGGAGCGGAAAGAAATGGCCGCGCGATGGGTGGGAGCGGTCAAAGGGCCAGATGGGGTGTTGATCACGGATCCCCAAAACATCGCCGAAGCGCTCGCAGTATACTACGAGCAAATATACACTCCGCCGCAACTCTCGCAGGCACATCTGGCGGCGGACCTCCTGGCCACTATTCAGGTGCGGTGTCTCTCCCAGCAAGACCAAGAGACGCTGGAGACGGATATCTCACTGGAAGAAATCCAGAAAGCCATACGAGATACCCGCTCCGGAAAGGCCATGGGCCCCAACGGCATCCCGATAGAATTTATGAAATCAATGGCTCTGAAACTGGCACCCCATATGCTCAACCTATACAAGGAGAGCTATGAGACCGGCTCCCTTCCGGCCGAAATCCGCGAGGCCGCCATAGTGGTCATCCGTAAACCAGGCAAACCGGCGGACGAATGTGCATCGTATAGGCCCATTTCCCTGATCACAGTGGAGGCTAAAATCCTGGCGAAGCTGCTGGCCAATCGCCTGCTCCCCTATCTTGCGGCCTTGATCCACCCGGACCAGTCGGGTTTCATGCCGGGCCGTAATACCGCACGCAATGTGCGCCGTGTGCACGGGGCCTTGGGACGGGCGGCAACAATCCAAGAGGAAGCACTATTGCTTGCGCTTGATGCTAAGATGGCGTTCGATACGGTTGCATGGGAATACCTCTTCACGGTCCTGATCCGTGTGGGGATAGGCCCCCGGTTGTTGGGTTGGATTCGACTACTGTATACCATGTCCACAGCCCACGTATCAGTCAATAACCATCGTTCGACTTCCTTTTCCCTCGGCACGAGACAGGGTTGTTCCCTGTCGCCGCTCCTTTTTGCCTTGGCACTTGAGCCACTCGCGGTCTGGATCCGGAGCGAGCCAGAAATCAGGGGCCTTAAATGGACAGCGGATCATGAAGACCGCATCTCTCTCTATGCGGACGATATCTTGTTGTACCTGGCCTCCCCGGCGCGTTCGATCCGTCGGGTATTGCACATTTTTCATATATTCGGGGCCCACTCTGGGTACCAGATTAACTGGTCCAAATCCCAGATGTACCCCCTCTGGGGTGACCCGCCGCTGAGCCCTAGGGGATATAATATACCGATAGCGAAGCAGGGTTTCCAGTACCTGGGTATTTTTATAATGATAGACTCAGCACTATTTTATGAGCGGAACCTCGAGGGCCCACTACAGCGGTTTAAGTCCGATGTGGTCCATTGGAAAACACTGCCCCTTACACTTCTGGGCCGGGCAGCCCTTTTTAAGATGCTAGACCTCCCCCGTTTTCTCTACGCCCTTCAGAACATGCCTATAAAGATCCCAGAAGCCTACTTCCTAAAGATCGACGCAACTCTGCGTGGGTTACTGTGGCACACCGGGCCGCCGCGCATTGCAATGCAAAAACTAACTATGGGCTGGTATGACGGAGGGATTGGACTACCGGACCTACGCCTTTATTACCAGGCGACACAACTGATCGCGATAAACCAGTGGGTGTTTGGATCCCACGGTGACCCGAGCTTCCGAATGGACCTTTGCTCATGGGGAAGGGAGGATATAACAGGGCATTGTACTCAAACCCGAAGAAACTAGGCTTGACTGGCCCCACGGCCAGAACGGTGAAAACCTGGCACTGGCTCCAGAAGCGAATGGGATGGTCTGGACGGCTGACTAGGGCTACCCCACTCTGGGAGCCAGACTGTCTGGGGCGGCTGAGTACCTGCGCGGGGTTCGATAAATGGGATCTTATTGGCATCTCAACTGTGGGAGACGTATGGGTTAAAGGCAGGAAGGCGTCCTTCGCAGAGCTTCAACTTAAGTATCAGTTTGCACCCACTGAGCATTATCGTTATCTACAAATTAGCCATGCTATAGACGGTGCCCTGCCCCCCGGGTCGGCCCTTCCAAACTACTCCCCTTTGGAAGACAGATTGTTGCAAGACCCGATGGACCGTAGAGCCATTTCCTTAACCTACAAAAAGTTAATTAATATTCGCGCTGATCCAATGCAGAAACTACGGGCCAGGTGGGAAAATGAGGTGGGTGACATGCCTGATGAGGACTGGAGGGATGCGGTGGCCTCCCCTCGGGAAGTGGCGATACCACTGCGGCTCCGCCTGGTTCAGCTCAAGGTTCTGCATCGGGTGTATTTTGATGCAACCCTGCTATGTAAACTGGGTAGGTGTCCAGATGAGCTCTGCCTTCGTGACTGTCATCAAGTAGGTACATTCACACATATCCTGTGGGCCTGCCCCCCCATACAGCAATATTAGACAGAACTCACCCGTCAGATGGCGCGAGCCATCGGTAAGTCGGTTGCTCCCTCCCCCCAGCTTTACCTCCTTAATGTGTGAGACGATACGGACCTTACCCAAGCGGAGCAGGAGTGGGTGGCGATGGGTTGGGTCATAGCCAAAAGGAATGGGGGGTAGCCGCGGTGCCATCGCTGCGCACATGGGCTCAAGAAATGGATGTAGCGATGGTAGCGGAGAAAACGGTCTACAAGAGTCGCGGCTGCCCCAAAAAATGGGACCACAAATGGGGACGATGGAACAAATATCGGGGGGCATCTGCATTTCTCCCACAATAGAACTCCGACGAGAGAGACAGGCTATATTGGACGACTTGGGGGTGGGAGCCCCGACCGGAGTGCATGGGGAAACCTAGCCTACGATGCGAGGATTGAAGCCTCTCTGGCCCCAAACTGTGGCGGGAACCACCTATACATTGTCGTAAAACTGATTTGGTTTCTGCGTTAAATGCCCTTGATGTAATGCTTGTGGTCTCTAATGCCCTAATCTGTATTCAAGCCCAATGGGTGTCATGTGAATGTCATGGTTGATGTACTTGCTGTGGATAAAATGTTATTTAAAAAAAATATATATATAGGCACAGGAAGTGTCAATCAGGTGTTTGTCGACCACATTGATATTATCTTAACGAATAATGTCTTTTTACATGACTCTAATTGGTACCAACAGAACAAGGGCGTTGCGATGGGTTCCGGGTTTGCTCCTTCGTACGCCTGCATCTTTATGGGGTGGTACGAGAAGGAGCATGCCTGGGCCCGAAGTGCCTCCCCCTGAACAGAATACATCGTGTTTTGGGGGAGGTACATAGACGATATTATTTGCCTTTGGTCCGGGTCTGTTGAAATGTTACAACAATACTTTGAGTACCTAAATGACAATGTCTTTAATGTTAAACTCACAATGTCCTATCACAATGACAACATCAATTTTTTAGATATAAACTTCTTTATTGAGGATGGGTTGATACAAAGCAAGTTGTATAGAAAAGAGACAGCGTGTAATGCGGTGTTACATGCATCCAGTGCCCACGCTAGCTCGATCATCAATAATATTCCATTTGGTGAAATGACTCGTATCAGGAGAAACTGTAGCACTGAGAAAACCTTTTTGTATAATATCAAGGCGACAAGGGGAAGATTCGAAAAAAGGGGTTACAGTAACAAGCTGCTAGATAAAGCTGAACAGAGAATTCTTGGTACAAACAGGGACTCCACTTTACTTGAGACGCCCACTGTACGGGGGGTCCCTAAAAAATGACAACAAAATGAGGTTTATTACTCAATATACTACTTATAGTAATAACATTTTTCATGCTTTACGCAAAAATTGGCATCTCCTTTCCTCGATCTCCGGATTAAAGGACTGTATCACAGACAGGCCAAGTATTACATACCGAAGAGGGACCTCTTTGAGAAAACATCTTTGCCCAAGCTATGGTGTGACTTCTCTAAGAAATGGCAACTGGATACCCAAGAAACCGAATGGTTTCTTCACTTGTAGTCTCTGCAATATTTGCAGTAGTGGAAAAAATAAAACGACGTCTTTTTCCTTTAATAGCCGACGGATCTACAACGTTACTCATTTCATTAACTGCAACACCACTCATGTGGTATATATCTTGGGATGTGAATGTAACATCATATATGTGGGGAGTACCACACGATGCTTAAAAATCCGAATTCAAGAACACAGGAGAGCATTAATCAATAGGGATACCAGATACCCTATTACTGAACATTATAATAACAAACATAATGGCAGTAATATCTTCTGGTTTCGCGGCATTGATCATGTACCTATAAGTAAGAGGGGCACAAACCGTGAATTGGCACTCAGGCAATTGGAGTCGAAGTGGATTTGTCGCTTGCGGGCCATAACGCAGGGTCACAATTCCGATTCTGAAATGCATTTATTTCTTTAAGATGTACCTTGCTAGCAGCTTATGCATTGTCATGATGGGATATCTCCCCAATATTAATTAGACTTTATTATCTTTTCGTTTTCTGAAATACGTGAGACCTTGGATAACATTCTTTCCCCGAATATGGAAAACTTTCCCCATTCGGGTTCTTGAAATGGACATGCTATTATATTCGGGGGCAACAATTCAATATTCAAAGGAGTCCTCCTTTGTTGGTTCCCCTGTTAGGTCGTTTCTCTGAGATTTTGGTTCTTTTGGTCTTTTCTTTCTTTATTATTACAAAAGAATTGAAACCCCTTCTTATTTCTGTAAAGAATGACATACTTTCTAATGTCGGGGACAATATAGGAATGGTTTGCTTGACCGTTCCATCATGGCGCCCTCCTTTCTAACAAATCGTGCGTTTTTGCTTTTTCTTTTCCAATTCATAATAACTTGTGGTATTGGTATTAACAATCTGTCACACTATTGAGCACACGAATATATATTATGTTATAACTAACAACTCTCCCTATGTATAACCTCTTTTCGACACCAACATGCGGTCTGATATTTGCACATAGGACCTTTACTGTTCCAACATGGCGTCTCTTTTTCTATACCATTCCTCTCGAATCCAAAGATCGCGTGGTATGGAAGGTGGTCGACTATCTTCTGTCCCACTATCCAGTAGACGGATATATAACTCTCCCTGTGTTTAAATTCTCTTGACACCAATATGCTTTTTAATATTTGCACATTGGATTTTTACAGTTCTAACATGGCGTCTCTTTTTCTATACTTTTCCCCTCGAATAGAAAGATCGCGAGGGATGGAATGTAGTCGACAAACACCTGATTGACACTTCCTGTGCTTATATTTTTAAACTCATTGGGGCGCGACATGGATACCTTTTGCAGCGGGAACGAACTAATTTCCTGGTCGTTCGGTATACGGGACTTCCTAGGTAAGAGCATCTATATGCTATCAAGGAACTTTTCTTTTAATGTTTCTTTGAACAGTTGGAACTACAGAAGGGGTTATACTATACCCGTTCCTTAAATGGAGCTGGCGCGACTTTCAGACTTCTCTCCTCGTGCCGTGTATCAGTCAGCTGCCGCATATCGTAAGGAACTGCACTGGCTACCTGTGGCCAGCCGTATTCAGTTTAAGATCCTCACTCTGACTCACCGAGCCATTAATGATCGTGGACCAAACTACCTAAAAAAACGAGTTTCAATATCCCGGTCCATCAGATCTCTGAGATCCAATGACCTGCGCCTTCTGATCTCTCCCCGCTTTAGACTATCTAGAATGGGTGGCAGAGGATTCAGTGTCTTTGCTGCAAAACTATGGAACTCCCTGCCAGTCGATCTCAGATTCTGCCCTTCCGAATCTATCTTCCGGGCCAGACTCAAAACCTGGCTCTTTTCCAGACTCTGATTTATCATGCCACTTCCCCTGTTGTTCCTTCTCTCCCCTCTAAGACTCAGGTTCTAGCGCCGGGACACCCCTCTGGGGGTAGCTGTGCGCTTTATAAGCTACATAAATAAATAAAATAAATAAAATTTGTCTCTTACTGCGTTCGGCAGTTTACTATTTATACATTGCATTTCTGTACGGGATTTTTAGACCCGATATCCATCTTTGGGGCATCGACCACAAGATGGGGGTTGCGGTACCAGCACTCTTTTAATACATTGACCATAAGGCAGTTGGTTTTTAATATATATGTCATAGACTTTGTGTATTTTGGTAGGTTGGAGACGGCACAAGTGGATCATTAGTTTTTCTATTTTTGTCCCCAGAATCTTGGAACCCCTCTAATCCTGCTCTTATTATGGAGTGTACTAAACCGACAAACTCGACTTCTTTGAAAACTTGTGGTATATTAAACGCTTTCCAAGCCTAATACTCATAGACTGGGTAAGTCCATTTCTGATTATCACTTAGAGATTGTGCGGCATGAGATTTGTTTACGCCTATATCAATGTTATTAGCATACGATTATATATTCCCCTGTGTTTAATTACTATATCATGGACTGATCAGGTTTAGGAATGGTTTATAGTTCTCCAATTTTATTGCCTCTTTTTTTAAATGTACGAATAGTCCTCACAACTTGGAGCCCCTTCTTGAATTTGGTAATCTTGCCTTACTTCGTGTTTTTGAAATAGACAATGCTAGCCTTTTGGGTGCTCTCTGTACCTAGGACTATTTAATCTTCACCTAATAATTTTCATGTTTAGTTTCCAATCTGCACATATCTATACATTACTTTCACATTAGATTTTCGATTTCGGGAACTTCCCATGCATACGGGATGGTGCCAAACTGCATTCTGCATCTGAATTAAATAAAGAACTTACTTTTCGTGAGTGCCTAGATATTTTTATTCATATTTCTATGGCTAGGATGATTAAACCACCATTTCCGTATTCTTACCCCGTTCCTTCCCTTTGTATTCACAATTCCCTTCCTTTCCCCTCCCCCCCCCCCCCTTTTCTTCCATGTTGCCCTTGTCGTGGCAGACACGTAAAAAGGATCATTGTAGACTTGCCACCATTTTTTCTGTTTTTCTTGTTGTTCTCTTCTTCTAATAAATAATTAAAAAATAATTTTTTGTCCTATATATAAAACAAAGAAATACAGTGGGTTAGCTATAAACATGAATTAAGATTTGAAATTAACTAGGATAGGTTTATCCTAAAAATGCTCACAATATAGGCATGTGTTACACTCTCAGACATGTAAAGTTACATGTTTGTTTTAAATGTTTTATGTATGTAATATCTTGGATAATATTTATATGTGTCACTTTTTTACGGTGTATGTGCGTGTTTGATCCCTGTACTTATAGTTTTCTTATGTATTATACTTTTTGTGATGTGTATTGCTTTATATGTTGTATATGTCATTTATATGTTATGTCGCTTGTCTACAGCCTTGAAGAAGTTCCAGTGTGGAACGAAACGCGTTGGCTGGGTTTTATCTCTTCATATTAGAAGAAAATAAAAGGAAACATTACGGACATTTGTTTGGATTTGGACTCTTTTTATCTGGTGCACCTTCGTCTTTGTTTCTTTTTTTTATATATTTTATTGCTGACATTAGTGCTTAAAATAGTGCAGCCAAACAAACAAGCGATCCTACTGTCCATGTGAACATGGGTATCTAGAGACCTTGGAACAAGTATTCACATGGAATTAATTTGAAGAAGAGATTCGTAGTGTCACAGATTTTTCTGTGTGTACTTAATCTTTGCAAGCATTTCAGTTTAAGCTTTTTTCATGACAGACATTTTCTTGTTTTGATTAAATCAACATAAACATTATTTCAAAAAGAGAGAAGTCAGTATCCTGTGTTATACTTCGATTAAGCTGAATAAAGTTTTTATTTTTCTTACAGAAACAGTTGTTCAATCTAAGACATTTGTCAAATATGTGAATGATAACCGATTTTACTTGAAAAGAAGAAAAATAGGAATAAATAAGGCCCAAGTGAAAGAAAACCAAAACTGAACCACATTAGTGAATGATGTGAACATATGTGGTATGTTGGTTGTTTCAGATTTAATACAATGGAAAACACAGAGAATGTTATCAATGTGCCACCTATACAAAATTGCAGTGTGTCTTTATATGTGTGTCAACGGCGTTTCACCCTAAATCCAAATACTTGGGTCTCGTCAGGACTGTAATAACCTGGGGATGGCTGATCGTAGTGGGTCCTGTCCGCTCAGCTGGGGACCACTATGGGTATGGTAACCAGGGTAATAAGCAGGCCCAGGTGTGAGGTTCACTAGTGGGGTCAGATAGGTCGGGCAGGTGGCATTAGGTGCCAACTTAGAGGGGCATAGGATCCCGTATTGCTTCTGTAAAGGTTTCACAAAAGTCAACCACAGTCGACATTTCCTGGATAATTCCTGGCCTGTATTCCCGATTTGCAGTCTAAAAGTAGGGTTTGCCGCCTTCCCGGTCGGAGATGCAGTTAGCCTATAGCAGCGCTCGGTTCATTTGAGCTTGAATTGATACAGAGGAGAGCGCTCATTAATGGGTATGTAAGCCATTTAAGACTGTTGTTTACTTTTGTTATGTGCCAGTCTAGAATTAATGCAAATAATAGCAATGTGATGTTATTTATGGTTTTTGTATTGAAACCCGGTAAGTTGTGTGTTCATGCAGAAAAATGATGAGTTGTCAACCAGCAACACATTAAATGTACTAGAATATGAAAGTAAACTGACAGGTTCTCTTCTTCACCACACTTCCAGCGGAGGCAATAAATGCCATGCACTCACCTTGCTTTTAGCCGCTTTTAAAACAGCATTGTGTGCAACAATCCTCTCGGTCCAGTAGGCTAAAACAGTGTCTCTGTAAACCATAAAAAATCAAGCAGTGTCTTCAAATAACAGATATACTCATGCCCAGAATGTGTAGCAGGTCTATATAGTTAACAAGCATTTACAATGCAATCGGTCTCGCATTCGCAAGAGTTTAGGCTATTGGCATTGTAACTGTCCATGCCTTTTAATTTTTATCGGTTTTGAAAAACAACACATAAATAAAAGGCATAGTCATTTACAATGCAAATAGCTCTAATTCTCGCAAATGAGAGACCTATTTCATTGCAAATGCTTGTTTATATACGCAAACGGGGTATAAGGCGGGGGGGGGTGGCATGGTGCAAATGCTTCTAGAATTCCATGCAGTGCCAAATCTAGTAATGTGAGTGAGACATACGTGTGCATGAAATTTTAGCACCAAATGTAAGCAGGCTCAAACAATGGTCAAAAGAAAAATTGCTTTATTTTCCTACTCATGATACCTGTAATTTCCAGTTAATTACCAATATTGCGAATTTTCGCATAGGCTTTTGACTATGAGTAGACATTTGCACTAGAGGGTGCCCATGGGTCGGACCTCATGTTAGACGCTGTTCGCTCACGAGTACACAATTCTTATCATCAGTCTTTATGTGCTATCTCCGGTGATAACATCATTATCGTACAACTTTGTCAATACGGTACTCTGCAAGCTTTCTCCATTCGCGAAACGCGACACTTCCTTGCACACGTTTTAGTGTATCTTGGAGTTTTCTACATATAGTTCAATTTAACCGTATATATAGAACTACTCGGAAAATATCTGTCTCACCCTTTCTAAAGGCCATGCCTCTGTCATCAGATATGTCACATTTAAAATCAACTTGTTCACAACTTACAAAGTGTCACAAACATGCATGGTTTTCAGCGAGAGGCGCGTTGCGTGTGTGATTTCTACATTTAAGGTAACATCTACTGATGGACAAAGCATTTCTTCTCTTCGTGGCTTTGATGTGAGAATTCACAGGTGGGGCTATTTTAAGAAAACATTTGCAGACGGGCTGCATGGATTGGTGTGTTTTGTCCTTATTAGCGGATCGTTTAGGTAGTTACAGTCCCATTACAGGGAAATAGACGGTGAGAGCAGAAACACGGCCTCTATCTTATCACACGACCCAGTAGTCCCCAAAGCATGGGACAAGCTCCCCCTCTTAGCTCTCCCTTTCATCCAGCCCACGTCCATTCACAGATGAGCTGCTTGTCCGGAGGACAATAAACCCACCCTTAGCTGACGCTCTGGGGCCCTCCCCTTGCCTACAGCTCCCCGGTCCTCCATCTCGGCCCGAGGAGCACCGCGCTCAGTACGTGAAATTGTCTGTGTTTGCCAACAAGCTACGAGCACTGTGGCATCTCTGTCTAATTAGTCGCCAGGCATGTTAACACCAGAGCCGCAACAACGGCGGGGGCAAGGGCAATTGTTCGACTTCTGCCCCCAGGGCTCGCGCGTGCTGTTCACTATTATTAGCTGGTTATGTGGTTTATAGCCCTCCTTAAATCGAAATGCCCCAGGTCGGGATGATTTTTGTTGGATTGAGCACACTACCGTAACAAGCGAAGCATCCCCTCCAGACTTTATGAAATGGACGGAGTCGGAGAAATTGAAGTAATCTCGGTGTTTTTGACTGATTTGTAAATTGCGCTCTGCTGGCTGCTAGAGTGAGGGTCTGCCGAACCAGTGTTTCACTGCCGCCTGCTGCTGTGTCCTAAGCCTCAGCCGCCTCCTTTGTGATCCTCCGACCTCCGCTGCGGCACCAGTACATACCATCTATAACATCGCCAGAGCTCATTAAAAATGCCCGTACACGCAGCTGGAATGGAGCTTATATCAAAGCGCACTGAGAAAGCGCTTGGCATGACGGGATATGTAGTCCCTGTACCTCGTGCTATTCGTGTACATAGTGCAGTCTAAAGGAAAAAGAACTACATGTCCAAGAATTCTGTGAAACAGTATTTCATTTCCGTGATGGGTGAAAGACTAGTGCAGGGAGAGGAGAACAAGGGGGGAGATCAATATGAACTATATGGAATAAACACACAGCAATGCAGAAATAGGTGGGGGTGAGCATGTAGCACAAGGGAGGAGGTGGGAGAAGTGGCAGGAGGGGTGAGGAATTTGAGAGCAGGAAACAAAGAAAAAAAATAGTCCCCCGAATGTGCGTAACTATGTAGTAGTTGATCCTTGCTGCTGTGGGGGAAACCAAAGAGAAAAGGAGGGACAAGAGGAAGGATTGACCACTAGCAGACAAGTATTTTTAAAGGACACTGAAACAGACAAATGAAAGCAGTGGGTGGGCTCTAAGCCCACATATAAGTATATATATATATATATATATTACCTACTGGCGGTCGCCAGTAGGTAGTTATAGTTAGGACCACGTTTCCATAGGAAATCCGCAACATTCTATTTTGAATAACTTTGGCGCCGGTCGACGAATCCTCGCGAATTTTTCAAAATAGGTGGGGCGCTACGCTCCGCTCCTACCCTGAAAGTCTCGGGGGGATTCGTCAAGCGGGGGCTGAGATAAAAGGGGGGTCCCAAAACGCGTTTTTCCCATGCATTTTTCCATAGGACCTTTAGACAGGGCTACAGCCCGAACGGCTGAACAGAATTACTAGAAATTTGGCAGAGAGGTAGTCCTCAGGTCAAGGAAGTGCCTTTTGTAGGTTTGGTGTAAATCTGTTCAGTAGATTCTGAGAAAATAGCCTTTAAATCAATATATATATCTGAGCCAGCTTACGGTGCGCTTACGGTACGCTTACCGTACGCGTACGGTGGCGTGCGCGAGCGCGATTCTGATTGGCTCTTAGATCTTAGTAAACATTCGAATCGGCTGAAACCAGGAAGCGGCGGCCGCCATTTTCTCTCTCGCACTGAGAGTGATGTTTAAAATATAAAGCACAAAAACATGTAAAGGGGCTGTTTAGACAGCTCCCACACACATAGCAATGTTGAGGGAGTCCCCAAAGATCCCCCAAGGCCAAAAACGGAATTTTTATTTTTTCGCTAATTTCGCCGATTACGCTTACCGTACGCGTACGGTAAAAAATTATAAAAAAAAAAAAAATATCCACACTCTCCCCACCCCGTGTGCAATTGGTGCCCGAAGGGCACAAATTGTGCATGGCTTCTTAAAGATGAATTAAACTAAAATATTAAAAAAAAAAATAATAAAAAAAAAATTATCCACACTCTCTCCACCCCGTGTGCAAATGGTGCCCGAAGGGCACCATTTGTGCATGGCTTATAACATATACGAAAAATTAAAATATTACCTTTCAAAACGAAGTGCATCATATGTCCTCCATGTGCGCACGGTGCGCGAAGCGCATCGTGCGTACATGGCCCATCTAGCGTAACGTGGGCACGCTGTGCGCGTAGCGCACCGCGTGCCCACCGTGAGTGCACGGCACTAACTGCGTAAAGTGGGCGCGCGGTGCGCGAAGCGCACCGCGTGCTCACTGTGGGCGCACAGAGCGAACTGCGTTAAGTGGGCGCGCACGCCACGAATGGCGTAAAGTAACTTAGCATTTAAAAAACCGAACAAATTCACTGAAAAAACCATAGGTTTCACACACGTTATAGTTAGGAATTAGCATTTAAAAAACCTTGCAAATTCACTGAAAAAACCATAGGTTTCACACATGTTATAGTTAGCGGAAATTTTACTGATAAAAAACCAATGAAATTCCCCCGTTATAGTTAGTGCAGGCAACTATAACTCACGCGACCGCAATCTTCTGCTGATGACATATGTGTCTTTATGAAATAAAAATATTTGTAATATATGTATAGCTAAAAATGTATGGAAGAAGACATGGGCAAATAAGTGTCTAAATACAGTATTAGCATCAGCAGAGGATTGCGGTCGCGTGAGTTATAGTTGCCTGCACTAACTATAACGGGGGAATTTCATTGGTTTTTTATCAGTAAAATTTCCGCTAACTATAACATGTGTGAAACCTATGGTTTTTTCAGTGAATATATATATAAGTATATACTAAAGTATATACAAGAGGTCTCGAATGCTCGATCTAATACAAAATATAGAAACAGATGCCCCTGTTTCACAACTTCTGCTAGTCCCATTGAGTTCAAACAGCCATGTGTGTAAACTTTGAGCTTTTCAGAGTTCAGTGTAGTTCAGAAGCAATCTGGGCGACCGCCCCAAGACACCACCTCAGTCCATAAAACTCGGACTCCTTTCGAATCGAATACATGCGAGTCAGTACTCCCAATTACTTGGAATAGCATGTGGTGCATGCACCTCACAAGTGCTGCTGGTTCATATAAATCAAATATTGCCTGCAGCCAAGTACACAACAATGTGAATGCACTTCAAAACATCCCTCTACATCCCATTACATATTTGTATACCTTCCCCTACAACCAATCCTGACCAATGCAGTCTATACAGCACTTTGGTGTGCAACACAAAACGTCTCACAGGCAGAGATAGAACTGAAAATACTCTATGCTTTCACTGTATAACTAGTGCATCAACTTATGCAGCAGGGTTTACTATATTATGCTATAAGAAAAGGCATAATATGCTGCATAACTGGGCAAATCTTTTAATAGCATTACTTCGTTATTTTGACGTTTTTACACATTGTAATACTGTATGGGACAACATTTCTCCTCATTACTACCAGTTTAACAACCAAATGCAGAAATAGGCAACTGAAAGATGACCAGTGAATCTTTGTGAAGGGCTTTCAATGCGCACGAGCACATATCGTCATGTTTTTAGTAACTTTTGATACTTTCAAACTAGAAAAAATAAATTTGGTTAAATTTTGCTGATTATGCAGCCGATGATGTATTATGTGGCAAAATACGCAATTCCATAATTATTCAAAAAAAGCAGCAGCTGCATAATTGCATAATTCTGTGGCATATTGTGCGATCACATTACTTGATTATTTTGAGATTTTTACACTTGTTAACACTGTCTGAACATACAATTCACCAGTTTAACCCTCAAACATATCAATAAGCAACAGAAAGGTGAACTGTCAATCTTTATGAAGGGCCTCCCACTGTACAGCAGTGTGCCACCATGTTTTTTGAAACTTTTAATCGGTTTGTGCTAGAAACAAAACATTTTTGGGTTAAAATAAGCACATTATCCAGCAGAAGATGGATTATGTGGCAGATGCGGCACATCCATAAGTATGCAGAAAACGCGAATGTAGAAAAATCACGTCGTTCAGTGGCCCTGTTCATAACTACTGTCTTGTAAATTCCATACAACACTTTATACTGCACTTCGAATGGGCCCCAGCTCGATATTGGCCAGGCTACACTTTGTGCATTCTCCTCATTCTGAATCCTATCCTGTAAATTCCATAGACCATGGTGCATGCACGTCAGTACACATAGTTGTTTGCACTTTGTGCACGCACTACTTAACTAATGGTGTTCTTTAAATTACATAAGTGTCCATGCGCCTCTTTCTGCTTGTACTTTTTAACTAAATTTATCATGTAAACTCCATTCAACAGTTGAGAACCTGCTCTGTTCTCCATGTACACCAGACAAGACTTTGTGTATGTGCTGCATAACTAATGCTCAGTTATTAATCCAAAACAACACTTTGTCCAAGTACTTCAAAACTGTTCCAGTCCCATAGTCGAGAAAGCACTTTGTGTGATGACCTCGGCCTAATTCTCCTGTGCTGGCGCACTGCTCTTCTTCCTTCTGTTTTTGTGAGTGCTTTCTCCTGCATTTCCCTAATTTTTGAATGCTTTCTCCATGAGAGAAAGCACTCAGGAGATAACATACTTCAAAGATGCCATAAGTGCTAAAGGTGCCAGCACAAGCAAAGAACTGGTGGATGTAATCAAACAAATGGAGGTGCTAACTTGTAACAAAGTGGTGTTGTCATTTTTGTGCATGGTTGAGTATTGTGGAAGATGTATCCCAAATTTATGACCAAAATATATACGAGACAGATGTTGAAGAAAAACTTTGAATTTAAGTGGGACGAGGAGTGTAAGGAAGTTTTTGGTTTGGTCCAAAAGGATCTAGAGCAAACACCTGAGTGAGCCATGCAGAGACTGTGCTGATCACCGTTGCTAACCCAGAGGATGTAGATGCAGTTCTGAAGCAGGGGGTTGACGGAAATGAGAACTCTATTGCTTTTTCCTCAAGTGGGGTGAGAAGAGTAGAGGTGAGTTGTTCAGTAGTAAGAAAGGAGGCACTGACTGAAATTGGCTGTTGACTGGTTTAGGACATGTATCTGGAGTGTCGTATTTGTAGTTCCAACCTATGTGTGAGATATTTTTGCTAGAAAGGGTCTGGATTTGGTCAGAATGCATGTGTATGTGAGCGTGTGTCCTTTACCCTCTGCTCAGATGAATAAAAATCGTTATCTGTCTATAACATTGTGCAACTTCACACAGCTAGTTATTTTCCTTTGGCGAAGTCTTTCTTAAATAAGCTCAAATTGCTTGGGTGTCCTTGAGAAAAAAAACAGGTAGTACCAAACCTAGAAGGGCCTGGTTAGTTCACTAACCTGATTACCGTGTGATGGGCCCTAATAGCTGGATTGTTAAACTGTGAAACGATGGTTGTAGTGAAGGCGATGGGGGCGTGGCGGCGACGGCTGATTAACCATGTTCCAGGGTTTAAGATTGTTGGAAGCTGTCTCTAAGGAACAGAGTTCCAAGAGGGGTTGCTGGCCCTTACCTTGCATGCGAAGATGTCCAGGTTATTTGTGTTGTAGGCGGCAGGTCTCAGAAGCCAAGGACCGTGCTGACTGGAGACACAACTCTCTTTCAAGACTGATTGGCAAAGCTAAGGAGGGGGCTGTGTTTGAAAGATGTATTTGTAGCCTGTCATATAAGTGTTTATCTGCAGCCTTCTAGAAGATTACTGAGTGTTTATTGTCCATTAGAAGGCTACCTTTAACAGGAGACTGGGGCAGGAAGTTTAGGGTTCAGTCAACAAATACATTAAGCACTGGAGCCCTCCTGATGATTGAGGGCTTCCTGTCAAAAACAAGGCTGCCTCTGTCAGGTAACTGAAGCAGGAAGTGCAGGCCTTGAATTAGATGACAGGGCAGCTAAATAAACAACAAGCATACCAGATGATATTGTGGTCTGCAGGAAACCGAGGCTTTTAACTAATCAGTCCTATCTGTTAGGCCAGTTAGGCCAGTTAAATAAACAACAGACACACATCAAGCAACCTTGAGTAGAAAACATGAGCTCTTAATTAATCAACACCGCCTGTTTGCATTAGCACTTGGATAAACAGATCTTGAAACAGTGCTCTCAAACTAAAAGTACTATAGGCTATCAAACAGAAGTACATAGCATGCTTAATTAAAGATGCACAGCAGAGTATATGGCACGTGCCCACCTTGAAAACAGTAACAACAATGGGGAATAAACAGCAAAGGCAAACCGGGATTTAAAACGGAGGTGCTTAGTGCAGTGAAATGTAAATAACAAATATCCGCTTTTGTGTCATGTACATAATGAACTGTTGGCGAAGCATGATTTACTGTTCAGTGGCTCCAGGTTGGTTCAGTGTATTGGCAGCTGATTTTGATAAGATTTAGCACATGCAGGTCATTTTGGAGTGGTGATGCCAAAACAGAGTTTAAGAATCGACTTTTGGTGGCCAGGCTTGGATCTTGAGGGGGGAAAGGATGGTTAAATAATCCTGGGAATATTGCAGGAGTGAAACGATCTTGACAACTTGAATAGCCCCTCGCTCTTTGCTCAGATTACCAGAGTGACCCTGGGAAGAGGTAGCTGTTTGTTTGTTTATTTATTTATTTTAAAGGTTTTCTATAGCGCTGGCTAGACCCAGAGGTATCAGAGCGCTTTACAGGAATGTGAGGAGGTACAGTATACAAAAACACTTGATCACAAACATTGCAATTAGAACCAATATAACCAAGAAAGCCGATAAATACGAATGCTATTTACAAAAGAACTCTATTAGGTAACTTGGGTAGTTCGAGAGGGTGAGAGAGAAGAGATAGGAGGGAGAGAAAGAGAGTAGGAATTAGGGGAGTAGGAAATCAGTGGGAGGTAGTGCGTGGGACTAGAGGTCATATGTAAATACAGAGAACAGGGAGAGGGGTTGGGGGAAGACTAGCGTGAGGTAGGGGCGTTAGGATGGAAAGGGTGAAGGGGATAGAATTGGTGGGAAAATAGAGTAGACCCTGACGGGGCGCAGAGCGTGAGAACAGTGTCAGAGGTAGGAGATAATGGACCCCAGTATTTGCGTATGATTTGAGATCTTTTTTGAAGTTGAAGTAGGAGGGGTTACAACGTAGGTCTTTAGGCAAGGAATTCCAGATGAAGGGAGCGTTTCCGGAGAAGGAGCGAACTTGTGTGCATTTCTTCTTTAACAGGGGGGGTAATAAGAATGAGGGCGTTGGTGTTCCTCGTCGGTCAGGCGCAACCAGCTTTGTGGAGTTGGCCTGAGAGGTAGCGTGGGGTGTTTTGGTGAAGGGCTTTGTGCATGATGCATGCAATCTTATAGGTGGATCTTCCTTCGATGGGTAGCCATTTGAGGGTTTTCGGGGTGGGGGAGATGTGGTCGAAGCGTTTGTAGTCAGAGATGAGTCTAGCAGCTAGGTTGAGCACCAATTTAAGTGGAGCAAGGTGGACCTTTGGTGTCCCGGTGAGGATAGCGTTACCATAGTCAATTCTCGACAAGACCAGCGATTGGACAATGGTTTTAAAGTCAGCACCCGGGAAGTAGGGTTTGACTTTCTTGAGATGACAGAGAGTGAAGAGTGCTCCTTTTGCTGAGGTTTTTATGTGGGAGGTGAGGGCAAGGCTATTATCAATGGTGATGCCAAGAGACTTAACTGAATTAGAAGTGGCGAGAGAGCAGTTGAGCGCCTTAAAATCAGAGATCCAGTCTAGTATGGGGAGTGGGTAGTTTTTAGGCGACAAGAGAATGATTTCGTTTTTTTAGGGTTAAGTTTGAGATGGTTATGGTGGAACCATGCTTGGATCTTGGTCAGTGTGTCATTTAGGTGGAGTGGGATTTGATCTTGTAGTAAAGTTGCGTGTCTTTGGCATAAAGGTGGTAATTGATTCCTGCTTGTTTGAGGGTGAGGGGTTCCATGAAGAGGTTAAAGAGAGCAGGAGGGAGAATGGATCCTTGGGGACACCGAGAGAGATCGGAGTAGGGTTGGAGAGGCAGTTCTCGATTTTGATTTGTTGGGTTCTGTTTTGGAGAAAGGAGGCAAACCAGTTGATGACAAGGCCATTGAAGCCAAAGCGGACTTTAAGGGTGTTTAGTAAGGCAGTGTGGTTAACAGTATCAAAAGCATATAGGTTGAGGAGAATGATGAGGCATGATTCACCTTTGTCGAGTGAGTGATGTATGTCGTCCACTATATTGAGCATGGCAGATTCTGTGCTGCATCCTTTTCTGAAGCCAGATTGCAGGGAGTCAAAGAGGTCAAAAGTGTTGATGTGATTATCTAGTTGGAGCAGGGCGCATTTTTCGAGGGCTTTGGAGAGAAGAGGGAGGTTAGAGATGGGGCGGAGGTTATTTGGGTCGTTAGGATCTGCCTTAGGATTTCTGGGAATGGGTGTGATTTGACCCAGTTGGAGGGAGGCGGGAACACACCCAGTGGCCAGGTAGGAGTTAATAATGGTGGTCCAAGAAGGGGCAATGATATGTTTAAGGTCTTGGACAAGGTTAGGGGGCAGAGGGTCTTTGGTGTGGGAGGATGGTTTTAGTTTAGCGATGATGTCAAAGACTTCGTGTTCGGTGACAGGGTGAAAATTATGCCAGGAGGTATTGTTTTTTTGTTGCTGGGGGAGAGAAGGGTTTGGATTCCGGAGGGAAGGAAACGGACGGGAAATGGGCAGGGACAGGGGGAGGATTTGAAGGGGATGGAGATACTGGAGAAAAGTAATAAGAAGGTAGTTTGTAAGGAGAGAGCGGATCTAAGATGAAGGATTGGTCTATTTTGGTGATTTTATCAGAGAAGAATTTAGCAATTTATTCACATTTCTTGTAACAGGCCGTCAGCTTTTGGGGGGCAGAGGATGTTTGGTTTTTTACGATGCTGAATAGTTCTCTAGGTCTATTTTTGGCCCTATCCAGCTGTGTTCGGAAGAAGGCTGACTTTTCATTGAGGATGTGTTTTTTGTAGTTGGACCCATCAGATTGGAGGAGGGCTAGATGAGCGGGGGACGGATGTTGCCTCCATGTTCTTTCAGATTGTCTGAGAGAGCGCCTTTCGTTGTTGAGATCAGAGTTGAACCAGGATTTGGAAGAAATGTTTCTTTGGGTTTTAAGTTTAGGGGGGCAATTGGTCTAGGACCTGTAGACATAATGGGACCTTTGAGAGGGTAAATGTCGAAGCCAGATGTATTCATGTTGATTCATGGCCAGAAACCTATTTTATTTCAGCGATAGGTTGAAGGCATGTCATAGGTTTCTGAGAGAGTTTTCCAAATAAAGGGTTTTGCAAGTCCTGTGCCTGACAACGGTGTGTAATTCTGTTTGCAACAGACGGAAAAATATTTGATTGGACCTTTATTGGACCTTGTACAGCCCAGAACAAATGGAGTGGGGGAACATTTCAGCAAGCCTCCACCTTGGCAAAAGGACTCGTCATACCTCCTAGGGTGGTTGAAGAAAAGCCAACTGGTTTAATCGGATTTAGATGCTTACTTTGCTCTTTGGCCTATGCTAGTTTTGACTGTATTGATAATCTAGATTCCCTTTGGTCTTGGCTGACAAACCAATGCCTTATTTGATGATGAATACCTATTTCCCCTACCCACACATATATGAGGAGAGACCGGGATTTTTATTGGTGTTCTGTGCAATAAATGTTCGATTATGGTGATCTTACTTGTAAACCATGTTATGCATCATCAGAATGATTTCAGATTGCATTTAAAGTAAACCTGGTTAAGTGCCTAGGTTCAGCCAAGTATATGTCTTGGCCTGTTAATTTTGGTTTGGCAAGAGCCATGTCTAAACCAGTTCTTCTAGGTCTGGTTTAGAAGACCGCTTCAGCTGGCTTGCCAGATCTATTTTAATTAGTACATAATAGTGCATACAGTACTAACAAAAGAAGGGTTTTGGTTCAGCTCCCTTCAACCATTGCTCAGTTGGAGTGTCATTCACTTGTTGGGTCAGCCCTCAGAATGGCATATATTGACTGGTACATGAGTCCATCCTCTTGAGCCATTTCGTTTGCCAGTGCCATTCAGATGTATATTGGATACACATAAAGGGCTTTGCAAGTTGCAGCTTTTAGCCCGTTTACTGTTTGAGTCTGCCTCAGAAAGGGCAGCACTCACTGCGGTAAAGGAGTCTTAATGCAACAGTTGCTATTGCACACCACGCCCTCACTTTCCAGAAAACTGTGGTGTATGGCGTAGGCATGGGATGACAACATTTTCTCCCACAGATATAGTGTAACTTGCAGAAGCATTTATGGAGCCCGATACCAGGACAGCATCTTGGGTGCTCTCTAGTGCCGAGTGCCATTTGGGTTGTACTTTCATCAATGCAGGACAGATTGTCTTTATCTCCCACATCATTTCTGCATACTCTCAGGACAGAGTTTGAGGTGCTAGCCTGCGTGTTACAAGTGAGAGGGCAAGTGGCAGCCTGCATTGTGCCATGATGTCTTAGTGCTCATCCACAGTCTTTGCATGCTCCTCTACTTGTGTGCTGCTGCTCCAAATGGAAGTCTGCATGCTTCCTCGTGCTGCCACAGCTGCCTGAAGCTGTGCAGTAGGGCAGGCATAATTTACGGTAGTATGCAGGAGCACGCCTGATAACCACAAGGCTTAGCTCCTGTCAGCTCTCCACACTGTCAACAGTACTCCAAGGCCTGTATTACAAATAGGGCACATTGCCTGTTTGTGCCGTGGTGCACCTTGAAACAGGTGCACAAGGCACAAACAGGGTTAGTCTGCCCTGTTTTTTTAAAATTTCTTTATTGGCATTTGAGATTCATAAACAGGCCCTTTCAGTTCAGGAAATCATCAAAGATCAGTTATCCCCTCACCCGGTTCCCTGTCTGCAGATTGCCACATATCAGTGAACCATCGTTTTCGATTTCTTACAATATCTCATGCCAACGTTATACTTAAGAACCCTCCCCCTTCTCCCACCCTCTCCCCAGCCTCCGTGTCAACCATCACTCATCCTAATCAGGACGGGTTATCTATGAGAATCCGAGAATGGCCAAGGTATCCCTTATTCGTTTCGGTCACCCTCCAGCCCTCAATCGGTGTTGTGTTGTATCTGTGTGTCCCCAACTCACTCTTCCCAGCTGATCCGGTCCTGGGAGTACCCTGAGATTAGCCAGCATAGTTTCCCATGCATGGATGTCATCCTCAAGTTTTTCATCTCTCCGGACGTTTTTCATTCCCACCGTCTCAGCAGTTGCCCATTCACACATGTCTTTCAACCAGGCTTCATGCAACAGGGACCTAGGGCTCAGCCATGCTATTGCAAGATGTCTTTTGGCTAGCGCTAGCCCCAGAAGAACAAACCTTCTGCGTAATTTCTTGTTTTTGGGAGCATAGTGGGCCCTGTTACAATGAATGCGCTGCCCTCAGGGTAGCCACGAACTTGCGCTGCCCTGGGGGCATGCATTCAGTGAAATACAGAGCAGCTGGTACAAAGCTGCTTTGTTTCACACTACAAGCGGCAAACTGTCTGCTCTTTGAAGAGGGGAGAGAGGTCCTCCTGCAGGTGGGTGCAGGAGGACCTCTGCAAATGAGAGAACACACTGTGATGTTAGGGCTAGCGCTACATGTGCGCCAGCGACATCAGTATTACAGAAGGGGCCGCACAAGCATCTGAGGCCCCAGTTGTAATACCCTGGAGGTGGCACAAAGCAGGTGCACCAACACCCATCGCCCCCTGCCCCATGTTACAATATTTAATACATCCTCAGCGAAGTTAAGTCAGCAGAGACCTGCAGGGCATATTCGGAACTCACTAGTGGTCCTCTTTGTCTGCACGGAGCCTGCTGCTGAATCACTTTATCCTCATACTGTGACAGTGTAGGCATTACATCTGGATTTTACACCACCAGCTGCCACCACTGTCTCTCTCTGTAACCAGGAGAACCATTTTTATGCAGTGTAAATATTTCTTTAATGAGCATCATTTAATGTCTTCTGTATGGTATTACAGTGATGCCAACAGCTAGCTATGTTTTTTCAAACCCAAACTGCCCAATATGAGGCTTTAGATAATTCTACTCCTGAGATAAATAATGGTGTATCGAGATGGTTTTTGACTTCACGTCAGTGGAAGGTCGATGGCTGCCAAGCCTAATTTGATTGTTGTGTTGCAAGTCTCACCTGATAGGGAGTCCAGCTGAGGTAGAACGCATGTGTTTACTACTCTCTCTCAGTATTCAGGAACTGGTTCATCTGTTGTTGGTAATGTCTTGTTCCTGTGCTGCATGCATTTTAAGCTTCACTGTGTGTAGTTCTCTTCCAGTTTTGGTTGCAGTAGACAGATTGTGAGCAATCCTCTAGTTTAGAGGTTTGCTGAGTATGATCAGCCGTGTTCGCAGCACAGAGATTGGGGCACCACAAGAGAGGTGGAGGTGGATACTGGCTTCAATCTTACAGAGTAGGAAACTGCTATGACATGATGGTCACTTCACCGCATCTGTAACTCTTCTTGCCTAACCTCAAGTAGACTGCGGATATTTGTGCGTGTGTGATTGCAGCAATTCTTCATATGCACAAATAAACTTCTAAAATCAGCACATGCCCAAACTGCATATTTTTTCCTATCTTTTCCAGTGCAGATGGAGAAAAGTTTTTTGCAAACATTCTCTGAACCTTTTTCTCCTGCCTTCTTAAACTAACCTTGATGTAATAAAGAAAGTGTGCTGCTTTAAGATTTTATGGTTTTACTTATTAATCTGAACATCATCCAATCCTCAATAAGTCCTAAGTGTAGATTCATCTGACTTCCTGTAACAAGTAACACAAACAACTTTCACTTTGTCATTACTTATTAAAGGAACAAAAAAACAAAAAACAGGTATCTGGTTGAGATCTGGATTTAGGCTTGACCTTTCCAAAATCCTAATTCTTTTTCAGCCATTCAGTTCTAGATTTACCACAGTGTTTCGAATAATTGTCCTGTTGTTTGATACTCTTTTGGCTAAGCTTTCGTTGTTGAGCAGAGGGTCACACTTTTCCATTAATATAAAACTGATACAAAGAGGAATTGATGGTGTACTCAATGATTGTGAGATGTTATTTTGGGATGCTGTGAGGATAGTCTGTATTTGGTTTTTGTCAGACATTTTGTGCATTACAGCCAGAAAACTCCACTTTGGTCTCATCTGTTCAGAGGCCACTGTTCCTGTTTGATTCATGTGCTATTTTGCGCACCAAATCCATGCAGCAATGTTCATTTTGGAGAGAATGGATTTTTCTAGCCCCCTTCCTTAAAAGCTAAACTTGTTCTGTCTTTTCGTAAAGGTAGAATTATGAAGTCCAACATTTACTGTATTTACAGCAACCTGGGGATTCCTGAGTCTAGCTTTTGTTTTCTTTGTCATGTTAAGAGCATTATATGATCTGGTTTAAGGATCATTTTGCTGGGATGTCTGTCTATTCATGAGTAGATGGGCAACGTCTTCCATTTTCTTATTTGTAAATAATCTTTCTCACTGTGGCACAATTAGCATTATATTTTTTTGGAAATGTCTATAGATATCTTTTGACCTAGGTATGATGTGTCAACACAAACCTGAACATGCTATACCAGACCAAAAATGTTTTCTGCTTTTATATGTAGGTGGTATCTTCCTTGTGTGAATTTGTTTAGCAGTACCTGATTCCAATTACCTTTTGTTAAGTGAAATTGCAACAATAAGGGTGTCGTTTTGTTGGTTGAAATTTTTGTTTAATGTAAGATTTAAGAGTGAAATTTCAATTTGTCACTGGAGGTTGAGTTTATATACAGTTAGGAATGTGTGATGACTAGGTGAACCTCAGATTTATATTAACGTATAAAACGATAGAATCCTAAAAGGGTGCACTTTGTTTCTCACTTCACTGTAAGTCTGGCACAGGAAAAAACAATCCTGTAAACAGGTCCTGTAAGTCTTAATGGAAGATGTGATCCTACAGGAACCCTATTGAGTGTTCTGTAATCTCCCTGACCAAACAAGTGAAAAAAAAACACACTTTGTCTCAGAATTGTACATATAGTGTCTTCAAGTATAGCCACAAAATGATCAGTAAACAACAGCCTTAAAACTTCACTGTTTAAGTCTTTAAATGTTATGCTCTATCTATTCTGTCACTTTGATAATATTTTTAATGCCACCAACATGGATGTTTTGCTTAGAAGTTGCTTGATTCTGTTTGGGTAGCTTCACTACAGTGTGTTTTACATTTAGATTTTATTTATATATTATTTATATTATTTCAAGTATTTGTTTATTTATTTATTTTGTTTACATTAAAAAGAAATCTTTTTCCTGGTAATAATGCCAGTGAAAAGTGCCTTGTATATTATGTCTTTTATAGCAACCTGCAAATAAAAATAAAACGGAACGAATACTGACTCAGTCAGTCAATAGTTATGATCTCAAGCCATAAAAGCACAGAATAAAACTGTACAGCCACAAATCTACATAAAAAATAAGCATGCTTAAAAACACGTCGGTTCCATTATTTAAGATCACAAAAGTTCAAATATCAAAAAATAAATCACAGCCCCAAACAGGTTTCTGATCATTATTGCACAAAGAAGAAAATGTAACACTGCTACACAGAGATCTATCTCGCACATTTTTTTGCAAATAAAGAAACGCTTCTCTGTGAGAGCTGATCTTGGATGAACAAAGAATTGGTCTCAGGAAGTGCTTCCGGGGTTGAGACTATAGATGCAGAAAAACAGTTAAGTGCATGGTGCTTTGTTTTGATGAATCATTACAAGGGAAATTTGGCAGGGTTGTACGCCAGTTAGCATCCCTGGGAAAGTCAACTAATAAATGAAGAAAATTAAAATAAAACCCGGTGAGCCAGAACCTACTTTTTGCATCAAAGATTGAAGTCATATAAAATTCACGACCCATCGAGGTTTGGATGGAGCTATAGTTGGCACTCCTACTTAAGTTGTCAGAATGTGCCTGGTGGAGGCTATGCTGTCTTTCTCTAAATGCTGCTTTCACCAAGGACATCGCATTTGGCTTTGTATCTCTTTGGTTGAAATATAGGTCTGCAAAATACAGATCCGTAAGCCCCTCTTTATCATAATTGAGCCAGGGGATCGCCAATGCATGATCCAGGGAAAGACAATCTTCCAGTATATCTTTTTGAAAGTGAAGCCCCCTTTTTCCCCACATTCTCACCCAGAGTAACACTGGCAACGTCAGTTTGTCTGGCTTTAATGTGTTAATGCTTGTAAACCCAGCCATGAAGAAATCCACACAATCTGTGTTGCGTCACTGTGTAACATGCCTTTTTTTTGTGTCTTCACTGACTGTATGCCATTATTTTTCTTCATCAAACCTGCAGTGCTGCATGGCACCAACACTGCAGTCTTGGAGAATAGTAACAGCAAATCCATGAGTTATTGCCTATCCAGCACAGTACCTGAAGTACACAAATCATAAAATATCCACATTATTCAGCTGTGTGAGATAGTGTATGGTATATTTATATTAGCCTATCGCTCTTCTGTTACTAAAATACATTAATGTACAATTAAAATATATTTAAAAATAATTAGTCGATGGACTCTGTGTTTACAATAACTTTTGATTTTAGCCTTTTGTGGGGTTTGCCCAGGAATCTTGTCAGCATCCCAATAAAAGTGTTCGATTGTATCACAAAACATGTTGAAGTAGTCTCCGAGTGAGGGCTTTCTGAAAGATGTCAGTAAATATTTATTTTGTAAATGTTTCAATCCAGGGCAGCAGCATGACGTGCTCAGTAGTCTCTCCGGGGTAAATTCTGCAGTGTGAAAAGTGAGAACTAAAATTCCAACATCCTTCAAATTCTTACAGAGGTATATACAATAAGCTGAATTTTAGAAATGTTTTTTTTGTTCTGATCTCTAGAGTAGAATCAATATATTGTTGATTGAATTGAAAATAGGATTCTACAAGGAGGCCCATATGTTTATACTCTGTTGCCTTTCAGTAAGCCTCCTATTTGGTAGTTCTACAGTATGCTTTTTCTAACAACATGTTGGCGGGTAGACTGTGGCATGGCCAAGAGGTTCGATACCAATGATCGATTGTGGTCTTTGAGTGTAGCGGTAAATTGAGCATACAAGAGAGACAAATTGCTGCTAGGATTCTGAGTCAGCTAACCATACATATGACAACTCAAAGATTCAATACTGGTGGAAGCACAGACAGACAATAAATTGATTTTATTTAGACATATAAACAGGCTCAATTGATCCGAGATTTAATTCCAGTCAGTCATTGCATGCAGAGTTGAGCCTCGTAGATTAAATAGAAGGCAAACTTTTTTAATAAAGATTGTATCTAGTTTATCAAACTTCTAATTTAGTATAAAGGCGTAAGACAAAAATGGGACCAATTTTGCACTTAAAGCTGTTAAAGTAGGCCTAATGGCTCGTTCTCCACAAGTTTGGGCAAATCTTTTTAGAGATTTTGTTGTTGTAGTTTCTTTTGTTTTTAATTTATTTTTACGTTGCATCATAGATAGTTGCTTTTCTAAATAAAATCCAAGTAAACATACAGGTTTACTTTCTCCACTGTATGATGGCCCAGTTATCAATTACATTTCAGTGCTTTCTCGCCAAAGGATATGATTTTTGTTTTGTTAATATTAGCTAATAATCTGTTGATCTTATTATATTAATTTAACACTTTAAGTTGATGCTGTAAACTCATTGGAGTCTGGGAGCAGATTACAAGATCATCTTCATACAAAAGATAAGTAACGGAGTAGTTTCTGAGTTTAGGCAACATAAATTCAGATTTTTGTATAAAGTTGCCCACATCAGAAGTATATAATGAGAAAAGCAATGGGCTTGAGACAGTTTTTTTTTTTTTTTTTTTTTTAACAGTTTGAGACAGTTTTTGATAGTAATTCTCGTAGTGACAGCCAGCTTGTCTGATGATTTGACTTGCATCCAAGAATAAGAATGTAAAGAAATAATCCAATGTAGCAAAGAATTGTTGATACCCAGTCTTGATAGCTTTGTCTGTTACAAATTACAGTTTATATTTTTCAAAGGCGGATGAGTAGTCCGCAAATAACACACATAGAGTGATCTTCTGTAAAAAATAGCCTGATCTATGAGTAACATCAGCACTGCTATGTTAGTGGCATATGCTGCTCTGAATCCTGTCTGATAGACTGCCAACAGATTATAGGTTGTTACCCAGTTGGTCCGATGAGACTTCTGTGTCTATTTAGCAGAAATTTGCTGGATCTTTCCGACATCCTCCTTTATGAAGCGGATGTATTATAGACCCTGGCATGATGCTAGTATTCTGCCGGAGAGCATAATGTGATCGAAAACTAGGTTTAACATTCTGCCCCACTCTTTTTGGTCACGCTTCATTATTGCTATGGGAATCCTATTCGGCCAGAGAGTTCTTAGATATTATCATCTCTTTATGGACACATGGGGTTGATGTATATGCTAGAAAATTATGGCTCTCGGAGTGTGATTTAAGATGAGTTTCCCAACTGTCAAACAGAATTTCATAATCGGGGCCAGCCTGTATGAAAGCAGACCGGTTTCCACGAAGCAGCAAAATTATTTGATCTTGTTGGGTACGATCCTCTTGTGTAGTATGACCCATTTTTATCAGCTGCATCAACTTTAAGTTTCTTAACAGATTTTCTGTAGTATGCCTTCAGTTGCTTAATACCTTTAGAATGATCTGAGTTTCATGGATAATCTCCTAAATTTCTTCTTTAGACTTCATATACTGCTGGATAGATTGAGAAAAAGCTGCTTGCCACAAAGCAGACCAATTATTCTGCTAATTAGTGATGGTAAATGATCAATGTTGTTTTTTTTTGTTGCTTTTTGCCAATTGTGTGTCCACTAGCCCTGCTTTTACTTGATTGTTCTTAGTTTAATCAGCTCTCCACTGATCTTAGTATTGGTAAAGAGTGTGGCTGTTGTTTTTTTTCTCAAGATCCTATTTCCATACTCTCTTTTTTCTTGTACATAGCCATTGTTGTGTCAGGCATGAATGGCAGCATCTGGAAACTTGAAGATTACTATTTTAGCGAGATCACCTGAAGGTTGTGATTGCTTGGTGCTCTGGATACAGCTTCATAGTTTGCAAGCAAATTAAAGTTTGAGAAATTAATCAAAGTAAAGTCTGTTGTAGAGCTTGGGTTTGTGTTAAGAAATGTATTTTTAGCAGGTTGATCATTTGAAATATTCCCATTGAGATTACAAAGATAGGGATCCATTAAAATGTTTTTCAAAAGTTTGTATTTTTGAGTGTGACTTCTCACATTTCTTTGAAAAATTGGCAGAGAAATTGAAATAGCTTCATCAGGACCATCTTCGCAAAAATTCTGTTCTTAGAATATGTCAATAATATCCTCATCAAAGTTATTAGTAAAGACGCAAGGAAAAAGTCTGTATCGCTCACTGAAGATTTCCAGTTCATCCAACGGTCTCATAAAATTTGCCAAATCATCCCTTGACGATCGTAAGACAATATTTATAATTAATAGCTGTTCTTTAGCTGCGTTACTCACATTTCCAGCCAAGACGTGGTTAGTAGAAGCTGACATCTGTTTGCAACTAAGATCAAAGTTGTTTGTTAATGTGATTAAAGCCTCCAGAGAGACCATCAAATCTTGCCTTTGTTTCTTGTGTTATCTCAAAGGTTGCAGAGCTAGGAAGGTTGATGCTGTTTTATTCACCCAGCTGTTGCAGGTATACCACATGAAATCTTTTTTAAAATGTGGTCAGATCGTATTGTGGATTTTCTTTAGAAGACTAGCGAGACCGGCTGTGTTCCAGGAGCATATCTCCATAAGTTGTTGATGGTCTTCATAGTATATACTACTAGTGGTAGGTACACTGATCTTTTTGACTGTGAATATTGAGTTTAAGCCATTCCTACAGTGGAACGTTTTTTCCAATTGAATAAACTTTGGGAGAGGGGTGGGGGAATGAAGAATTTTCCCTTTATCCACTTTTGAGATTGATCAGCCCCATTCCTCAAGCTCTTCTCTTGTGGCACAAATCTTGAATGCAATCTCTTCTGTTGGCCAGATTGATTGGGTGAGATCCACATTGGAGTTTTCTTTTGCGATGTAGCGAACCGACAAGAGATGGACTAAAGATACAGAGTCAAACTCAGGAAAGGATGTTTTTTTTAATAAGTTCTGCTGATTCAAAATCTATTGTACCCCTCTTGACTGATAAAATGGCTTAAAATCCAGTGCTTGATTTTCTGTCACTAGAGTTTTTAATTCATGTAAAGCCTACGCAACTTGTTTTTAGACTGCTCTGATTTGTATTTCCAGGGTCCTCACTGTTGGTAAAGTGTATTTCAGAGGCGCGATCATTTGACTGAAACTGTAAGGAGGAGTTAGGCTGTGTTAAGGTCGCAGACTTTGTTTTGCTATTAGAGGGACCATGTTTGTCTACTGGTAGCTAATCGCTTTGTGATTTTTTTTTTGTGTGCGTTTACCAGAGGTAAAAATCCATCTGCCATATGGTTTAATAAAACCATCACTGGCGGTGATGGTTCCTAGATTGTTAAATGACCAATTCGGGTCAGGTTTCACCCCTGATACTGTGTGTGGTTTATTCTTGCCCTTTGGAACAGTTCGCCATTGCTGTACTGTACTTGTTGTGTCGCATTCGATGTTACATCAGCGTCGGGGCGCACGCTTTTCTAAAGTTTGATGGTGGCCTTTGGGGGACATTGCTTCCCATGTGGGATGTGCGCCAATGTCGCTACGTGGGTGTGGAACAGTGGATGATGTCAGGGCATGGGTGATTGGAACATTCCCTGCTACCACTTAACTGTAAGTTGGAATTTTATTAGGGACAGTTTTATAAAGGCCCTTTAGGAGATACAGTTTTTGCACAGTTTGTCGATCGTTGGCGGGCATTGAAGGCCACAGAGAGGGCTTGACCTTTGCCAAAAGTTTATTCTTGAAGTTCGGATGGGTTAGCTGTGCTTTTGGTGTATTTTTTCAAAGTGGCTTGGCGTAGCTCTTTGGATTTGAATTTGTCTATATTTTTATTTAATCTTCTCTGGTTTTTCAATCTTTTTTTACTTCTGTAACTTTCAAATGATTCTCTTTATTGATAGCTTGGTGTGGTAGTCTGATTTCCGTCATTAGTTGATATGGCCTCTTCTGCTGGCAGAATTCTTAGTTGAGCTAGATTTCTTTCTTCAGTTGATCTGAAGACCTCCTCCTGATTAAATGTGACTGCTAATTTGTGATGCTTACCGGATAGTGATTTTGAGTTGCAAGTGGTTAAAGGATCTTATGTTTGAAACAGTGAAATCAAAAGTACTTCCATAACCATTTTGACAAGATTGACAGGTTTGAAGGGATTAGATTTTATTCTGCCCCACCTGACTGGGTGTTGCTACGTGAAAAAGGAAATTTGCTGAAATCGACGATTTTATGTTCGAACATATTTTTATCAGTAGGCGCACAATAGGTTAGTTCAGTCGTCCATGTTTATTAAATTGGAGGTATTCTCCGTTAATGGTGTGACATTTTTGTTTTCCTCCCACCCCGACCAGTAGGAATTAATAACAGGAATCCGTGTGGCTAATTCTGAGTGTATTGATTTTAAAGTGTTACCTGTTTGCTAATGAGAGCTGATTGGAATCCTAAAGTATCTGTCATTTTTGTAAGGGTAGAGCTAACCGTGCTCATTGCGTAAGGTACTGGATAAACTAAAGGAGTATCTGTATCCTTAATCGGCGCATGAACTTCGACTCCTATTTCTGTCAAAGGGGAAAATAAACAATTTATAGGATTTGTAATAATGCAATTAATATCGATCATTAGTTCTGTATTGTCCAGAGAGCTTGCTAGCTTATTTTGCTCTCCTTGAATACATTTTATTGTTTCCCCCCTTTCTGGCTGGGCAAGGGCTATTGCTTTACCTGAATCTAGGTTTGGATCTAGGTTTGAGGAGAAGGCCAATGTAGTGCTTTGTATGGGATCCTCCCTCCAGTAGATGGCCTCTCCATTGCTGATCATGACAGAATAAATTGGGGTATGTAGTGGACTCTTGTTAACCTCAACCAGGGTGAAAGCCAATGCACAATATTCTGGCAAACTCTGCATGGGTGTTTGACAACAGCAGTTGGAGTTAGAGGATTGAGTGACATGTTGTTGGAAATGACCATCCTTTGTGTGGTGTACCCACAGAACTTTGCCTTGACAGTTTTTGCTGGCAGTAAGACTCTGCACTTTACCACTGCTAGCTTATGGTAAAGGGCATTTGATCCCCCTTTAAAGATTATGAAATTGGCACACACCAAATTTGCTTATTTAACTTACTTAGAGACTCTGGTCTAAGGTACGAATTGTATCTGGAGCGTATCGGTTAAATGTCACCAGTGGACTGTAGCCACCCATTGCATTGACCGTGTAAAGCTGACTGCAGGTCTACTATTCAAAGCCTGGCTTCAGTTTTTAAATTGCAAATTCAACCTGACATAATAATTCTTTTTGACAGGTGAAACAAAAGCTTCCTTTTAAATTATAATAAGTCATTTCTAATAGTCCTTATTGGCATTAAGCAGGGTACATGTTACTTCAAAGTTGGATATATAAACGCTTAATGTTAAACATCATTGCCGTAAAAGCCATTTTACTGTAGCAAGGCTGGCTCTTCCATAGAAAAGCATTTGAATGCATCATTACTTTTAATAATGTTATCTTTGGTAAGAAAGAGCTACAAAATTACAGGACTTTTTGAAATATTTATTAGAAGTACAAATCACAGATTTGTTAAACCTGCCTAAGCATCTGGAGGCCCTCCTGAACTCTAACTGTAACATTGCTGCAGAATAGGTACGAACATGCTCCCAGAGCAGTGACAAATGGCTTTGGAACAAAGGTGGGGTCAGGGAGGGTGGCGCTGATATTTATTCTTAGACAGAATAGCCAGGGGCTGAACCCTGGAATTTGATTAGCTTTCAGCAGGCCTACCTTGTTACAGACATATGTTAGCTGTGGCATTGGTAAGCCCCTCATTTGTTCCCCCAGTTGGGCAGGCACCAATCCAAGTGGGAAAGGAGCTGACACCTAGAGATGGGTTAGAGTGACCACAGAGGAGGGGTTGCTCATTGCCATTGACACACCTGTGGAGTAGGCACACTGCCTCTACACAAGAGAAGGATGGTTTCACCATCTTGGATTTCGACCGAGAGGGGCACTGTGGGATCGGAGCTAAAGAAGTGCTGCAAAGTGGGTAGGATTACCCTGGGACCTTTAACCTATATGTTAGGAAGGAGCCAGGCGTCACCAACACCCAAAGCCGGTACCAGGCATAAGTGTTGTGCCAACAGTACACTTGTCAGATCACATCTGGAAAAACAGAAGAGGATTAGACCTGCTGTCTGTGACCCGAGAAGAGCCCAGAAAACTGGACCTGCTATCCCTCTTGTACCACAGACAAAGAAGTGGATTGTAAGGGCCATAAGTCTGACCTCCTGTTCAAGCTACAGACACAACAAGCTACAAGAGGCCTTTTTCTCCAACTGCCCAGCAACCAGTTCCAACTGGACCTGCCCTGGACTTTGCTGCTGGCTTCTGCTGGAGTGAGTCTTGAGCAACAAGTGCTGACACAAGGTCCTGGACCATTGGCTGGTGTCAAAGTGTACTCCTATCTTCTGATGTAACCTGGGACTTAGAAACTTTTTGACATAAAACATGTCGGTATTACTGCAACCAACCTGCCGAGCCGATCCACAAAAGTGTGTTGCCACTGGGACAAAGTTTCAGGTTGCTCAGTCTTGGATCTTTTCAGCAGCAGCAAATTAGATTCAGCTTCAGCCGGACCTCGTGGAGAAGGCATCCAGGCTCGTGGTCTCCTCTTCGGCTACAGCCTGCAGCCTTGCCCCACTGGGACAATCCGAGCTCCAAAGTATTGCATAAGTCTAAAGGTAAATAAAATTATTGGGAACAGAGATCCCTATTGTGAGAATACCAAAATAATTTTCTTTTCTTTTTCCTCAAAACTCTTTTTACTTCTCAAAACGTAGCTCATCAACAATTAAGAACTAGATACATGAATAATCAGTGAGGTGAAAAGGTTCCCGGTGCCCAAACTTAGAGATGCAATTGTGTGGAGTACAGAATACAGAAGATATCAGCTGTAGGCACTGCATGTACAAAGAATTGCAATCAACACGGGTCCTGTGCCAATAGTCCACACTGATTTGATCCAGTGTTTCTAAGGGGTCATCATCAGTAATGAGGTTGATATTGGCCCAAGACCGAGCTGAACAAAAACACACAAACAAAAGTCACATATGAATATGAAATTAAAAATACAACATTAAAAACAAAATCAAAAGCTGACATTCAAAAACAAGGTTGTATGCATTAATCAAGGAGTACTTAAAAACAGGAAAATCTTTAATCCCAGGAATGCCCAGATACTATTAAAATCTTAGAAGGGTGGTTATAATGGATGATATTACAATTAGAAGGAGTCAGGGACACAGCTTACCAACCTATCCAGCTCTGCATTGGTGTACCATACCAAGAGGACCAAGTCCTAAACGGACTGTAAGTGGGGAAATTAGTCAGGCAATACGAGAGAGACAAAGAGAATCATAAAAGATAAGGAATGCCATACCACCAACCTTAAGGGCTGCAATGCAGGCATATCCCGTAACCTGATCCAGCAGCGGTGTGATCACCCAATCGAAAAATGATGTGTACCAGGCAAGAGGGATGCAACAAAAAAATGATACATTAATATTGTCCTGCAGTGCAAACGAAATAAGTGTAGAAATTGGGGTGGAAAACTGCTGACATTCAAGACTACACCCTGCCAATGAAGGGGTAATCTCTGCGATGGGGTGTTCCAACCAAGGGCCAGTAGGGATGGCCCAAAACAATTGTTGAAAAACCAACAACAACCAGTGGCTGTGCTGGTACTGAAGAACCATGTCGAAGATCCAATCAGTGTGAGTGTGATGTAAGTTGAAAAAAAAACTTTTAAAACACATTGAGTACACAACAGTCAGGCCCAGTCTTCCTAATGAAACAGAGCTGCCATATTGGAAGGGATTGCAGGGAGCAAAACCCTCATTCGCATGATAAGCGTGAGAGCGGCCAATGTAAAAATGTAAATCCAGAGTTGGTTGCACTGAAAAAACATGCAAGGAAATTAAAACAAAGGGAAAAATGCCGAGTTGGGTGCTATAAAGAACCATCCAGAGGGAATACAATGAGGAAGTAGCCAATACAAGGAATAGCAAAGGGTCCGAAGGTAAGCATCTTCACCGGGCGAAGACGCAAAAAATATCTGGTGGGCAAGGGACCTTCCTTAGGTCACAAATTCAAATTTCTCCTGCTCTGAGCTTTCCTGCCAAAAGTCACTGGCTTCACTGGAATCTGAACCAGCAGATATCCGACGCCGTTGAGCCCGTTGTGGCCATAGCCTGCTGCCTTGCCCAGCAGAGTATTTTGAACTTCCATTTCAGAGACTAAGCCCGAAGGTAAAACTTCGACCGGGTCGAACCTTGTTTCTGTACCTGACCTGTGCTCCATCACTGTTAATCTCAACTTTTGACTAGGTACCAGTCAAGCGCAGCCAGTTGACCGCTATCGAAGCTTAATACTTTTTAGTGCTATTTTTATATTTAAAAATATATAACTCTGGTTTCATTAGTAAATGTTTGTTGTTATAGGGTCTTTGTATTAATTAAAATCTACTTTATTAATCTAAATCGTTTTGGGAATTTTCTTGTGTTGTGGTTTGACTATATTACTGTTTTGGTACTGCATAAACACTTTACTCAGTGCCTCCAAGTTTAGCCTATCTGTTCTGTGCCGTATCTACCAAGGCTCAGTTTTATTTAGTGACTTTTGTATTTCGCTCTGGTGAGATTTGCGATTAGTACTTTTTTATTTATTTAAAGTTTTGTATAGCACGAACATGACCCAAGCGGGTATCAGAGTGCTTTACATACGGTTGTGGAAGACATAGTAAGATAGCTGAGGGATAAAAGTAAACGCGTCAGGCAATAAACAACAGGAACAGATAAGGACATTATGGCGGGCGACAATGGGCCGCAACAAATGAGATGTAGGTAAAACAGCTAAACAGGATCGAGGCAAGAGGAGAACGCTTCTAGTTCAGCGCAGTGTTCATTAGTATAGCTTTCACTTCCCTTTTGAAGGCAAGTGTTGAGGGAATCAGTCTTGTTTCCATGGGTAGGGAGTTCCAGATTCTCAGGGCAATACAGGAGAATGTACGATTGTTGGTTTTAAGTTTATAACATTTCTTTGTCTTAAGCAGCAGAGTGCCGGTGCTCCTTGAGGGCTGGGAGCCACTATAGAGTTCCAGCTTATTTGACAGGTAGAGTGGGGTATTGAAGTGTAGTGCTCTATGGGTCATACACGCAATTTTTAGCTGGATCCTTGCCTCAAAAGGAAGCCTGTTGAGAGATTTCAGAACCGGCGACATGTGGTTGGTCTTCTTGGTGCTGGTGATGAGTCTAGTTGCAGCATTTAGAGATGCTCTGATGGAGCCTTAACTGAGTTTCGGGAGTCCGCATAGAGTAGTAATGCCGTATTCTAGTCTAGAGATGACTAGTGCTTGGACGGCCGATTTGAAGTCCTCTTGGGGGAGGTAGGGTTTGAGTTTTCATAGGATGCTCAGTTGGAAGTTCGCTCCTTTGGTAGATGCTCTGATGTGATCTTGCATGTTTAGGTTCTTATCTAGCACAATTCCCAGTAATTTCGTGGAATCAATGATGTGTGGTGTGCAGTTGAGAGCAGTGAGTTTACATAGATATTTCACAACAGTGGGGGTTTCCCTAGTGGGTGAGATGAGGAGGAATTCCGTTTTAAGGGTGTTTAGTTTGAGATGATTGGAGGTTAACCAGTTTAGGGTTTTGAGCAGGGTTCCATTAAGTGACTTGATGTCTTCGGGGGAGGATATTTTCATGTATAGTTGGGTGTCGTCCGCATACATGTGATATTGGATGTTGAATGCTTTGAGTATTACTGTCAGTGGTTCAATGAAAAGGTTAAAGAGCGTGGGGGAGAGCTAGGACCCTTGGGGGACACCCAGCGTGCAGGGACTGGGGTTAGAGTCTGATTGGATTTGACACTTTGCGTTCTGTTGTTGAGGAAATAGGCAAACCATTTAAGTACTGTGCCTGAGAGCCCCATCCTGCATTCCAAGAGGTTGAGTAGATTGTCATGTTTGACAGTGTTGAATGCAGATGAGAGATAGAGTAAAATTAATAGACAAGCTTCATTCTGGTCAAGCAAAGTGAGAGCATCATCTACTATATGAGTGATGGCTGTTTCGGTGCTGTGGCCAGTGCGGAAGCCCGATTGGAATTGGTCGAGATGTTAAAATTTCTAAATGTGTTTGCGCAGTTGTTCATGTATCCATTTCTCCAGTAGTTTTGCAAGGGTAGGGATATTTGTGATTGGTCGGTAGTTATTCAAGTCTTCCGGGTCTGCCGAGGGTTTCTTGAGAATAGGGAGCACTAGGCCAGCCTTCAGGCAGTCCGGAATCTCACCTTGAAGAAGAGAGGCGTTGATGATCTTGTACCAGAGCGGTACTAGTGATCCTATCATTTCTTTAAAGAAGTTGGGAGAAAGGGGGTCATCGAATTGATTTGAAGGTTTCAGGGTCGAGAGTATGTTGAGGATGTCAGTGTCATTGAGGTGTGTGAATTGACTCCAAGAGGCATTGTTTTTGGGGGAGTGACAGGGAGGCCTGGGAAGGGGCATAGGTAACGAGGCGTCAAGAGAGAGTGAGAGTTTGAGTAAAGCAGACTTTAGATCTGATTCGATCTTATTCGCCTTTTCGAGGAAGAAGTTCGCGACAGCATCTCAGTTTTGCTGAGGGCGAGAGATGAGCTGAGATTGAATAGTGGTGTTGTTGGATTGTGTTTTAATCTGCTCAAAAAGCTGTTTCGGGCGATTTTTGGCTTTGTCAAGTTGGGCTTTGAAGAAGGTAACTTTCGCCGTTCTAATGAGTTTGTTGTATCTACTTCTTTTTAGTCTTAGAGTTTTTAGAAGGTCAGTGGATGGAGTGGATCTCCAGGTGTCGGTCGAATTTGCATGCGGCGGTAGGGAGACATTGCAGCGAGATATGAGCTCATGTACGTTTGTATTATGGAGCGATCTTTTCCATTGTTTTAGTTTTAGTGGTTGTGAACTTTTGGAATTCCAGCCTTCAAGGATACGGAAGTTGATATAGTGATGGTTGGATGTGATGCTTTGTATGGCTTCCGTGTTGCTTTGATTGGGATAGGTCGAACTAGGGGCATTTAAGGGGCTGTTTGTGAGGTTCGAGCATGCACTGAGATGGACGAATGCGGGGCTCTGTAAGCTCGGAGGAGGGAGAGAATATCTAGTTCTGCTAATTGATTTTTGGATCTGGCGGGTCTAGATGGGGCGTTAGGGTAGGGAGTGGTATTCCAATTCAGGACTGGGGGTTTCAGGTGGATCATATGCAGGATCTCCTGCAAGGTCTTGTTGGAAGAGAGATTAAGGGCGAGCTCCTTGGTGGAGTTAATGAGATTTTGAATAACAGTTTTGAGAATTATAAGTTCCTGGTTTATTTCCTTGAGTTTAGCAGCGGGATCCGAATGTGGATTATGGTCTTGTGGAGTGGAGGAGGGGGGATTGATCAATAGGGAGGGCGTAGGCGAGTGCAGGGTAGGGGGACGAAGGGGAGGGGGGACATTCGCTGAGGGAGAGTTCCCTCTCTGATGTACGGGAGAGCAAGGAGGTTAGCTGACTGCCTGGTGGGGAGTGGGCGAGTCCGTTGACGAGTGAGGGAATTATGTAGGATAGTGCTAGTGGGAGAAGGAATGGGGGAGGTGTCGGAAAGGTGATCGGAGCAAGGGATGACAACTAATCCAGAGTTAGGGGCATGTGGTTGGTTAGGTCGGGGCACGGTGGGTGAGTTAGAGGGGCCTTGGTTTGGTGGAGCTAGGGTCCTATGTGTGTTGATCGAGGTGTGTGGAGCAATCCTCAGGTGGTTGTGGCCCATTGGAGAGGGATCAGGGTGGTCCTGAGACGTTGGCTACTCATCCCCTCAACTAATACCCCAGTTTCATTATCTCTTCTATTTTGCTATGCAGCACATGGACTCACAAATTAAGTGTGACCAGGACAGCAACCTGCTAATGTGTTTCCTTGGCTCACTACTGGATGTATTCCACCCACTTCCTGTTCATCTAATATCATGGTCAATAGTATACTTTACCACAGACCACCACCACTTAAGTGTAGGTAGTTATTCTGGTCCTGATGAATTGCCGTCTAAATTGACTACAAGGCAAGAAACATGTCGACCATCTGACAGACGCTATCAACCAGCATCCTTGCAGTTGGTTATAGCGTTGGTTTGTCGTATTATTTTTAATTAGGGTGGGGGCCACGTTCATTAAAATACTTCTGAGTGGACCACCTCCCCTATTTTAGATTTTTTCACACACACATCACTATCACCTACACCAATTTTAGGGCCCTCACTTGCACTTCACCAATCGGCTTCTGGAAAAAAGATCTCCGTCAGGAAGGCCCCTACTTGGGTGCCGATCGGGGATTGCAGCGCCGCCCCGATAAGGAGCAGACCCGATGATGAAGCATGACACCTAGCTGGCTGGGTGTGTGAGGGTCTTATTCCAACTAGGAGAAGTTTCTTCTCCCCTTTTACACTCTAATACTCACTAGAGTCTACTCTACATCAACATAACCTTTGTATTAGGAACTGCATACCTTCTTTGTTAGAGCATCTAATATCATCACCAGTCATCACAGTCATTCCTGTGTACATTAGAAATATATTGCTGCACCATAATTAAAGATTCCCTTGGTAAGTTCTAATTTCTTAGTGGACCCGCAGGACCCAGCTCCTAATGGACTGTCTTTTCCTCAGCTAGTAGTTACTGCTATCCTTTGTATCAGTAGCTCCAGGGTGGAGAAAATCCAACCCATTTTGTCGGCCACTCATAAAGGAGGCCTTAAAGCTAAAAAAAAAAAAAGAAAACGCACACTGCTACTCCTTGGTACCATGCCACTTCCTTCTATATTTTTTCATACTTCGCACCGTTTTTAGGTCTTGCGCCTAGCGATGCAGTGCGCAGTACAGCTCACTCAGCGAGAGTCCTTTTGTAGTGGTTTCCAAAACGGAGCCTGGAATCGCACACTCTTCTGCGTGTGCTTTTCCTTTTGTGCCCCGCTATTGGCCTTTGCGTGCGTGTTTTTTAGCAAGAGAACACGCAATAGGCCAAAGGCGGGCGCATTGCTCCGCCCATGGCCTATTGGTGTCTATTATGTGCACCAAAGGCCATGTGGTTTCAATTATCGTGCCCAGACACGGGCGCGATAATGGAAACCACATGTTTGGATGTGGCGCTCCCGCACCACTTGCGGCCGTGTTTAAAATAGCGATCGCTTTCGGGATCGCTTTCACTGCTGCTTGATTTAGAAGGTGACGGTGTCTGCATTCGTGCACTCCTGCACGGACATCTCCTGTCCTACCGTGTAGTCCTCTTACTGCAAAAGGCACATGATTCCCGACCAATGGCTTTGCGAGCGCTTGTTTTAGAGGTGCTTGACGACCCTTTTCTGGTAGGTTGCACGGGTCTCCCGGAACTCAGTGGAATCTCCAAAATTGGCTCACTGTAATTGGACATGCCTTTTAGTGCTTCGAATATCCCTGAAATGGAAGTCCCAGACCTTCTTGAAATGTACACTCCGCTGCGTGGCAATTTCCGCTCTGGACAGCTCACAGCGCCAAGGCGCTACATTAGTGGGCTATTGGCGCTGTATAGAACCCCGTAAGAGTAAAGAATGTTCATCTATTTCACTGTAATATAATATTGCATATACGTGTGTGTCCGCGCTATTTGAATAGCGTACATCTGCCATGACTATGGCCTCTTGGCGCCTTTGACAGTCATTGCTCCCCACTGATACAAAGCTGTGTGCATAATATATGTTATTTTATATTTCACAAATAGCAAAAACCTTGATGTAACAGAAATTTACTCGCGTAGCCCCAGGTCGCCAAAGATGGTTTGTTTCTTTTTGAAAACCATGAAAAAATGTATCCTGTTTTCAGCTGTAATTCGTGCGTGCAGAAGTGTGTTCTTAGTGCTTTGCCTAGAGGGATTTGGGCTGAGAGTGTAAAAGAGGCAGGTTGTCTCTACATGAGTAATAAACGAAGTGAGCTCGTTTACAATGAATCCGGTAATACCAAAGTCGCCAAGTGCCCCAGTGAGGGAGGGGCAGGGTGGACGATAGTTAGCTTGCTGACTCAAAATGCATGCTGTTCGACTTACCATGACATCACAGGAAGGGGCATCATAGGAAGTGACTTCATTGGAATGGTCACCTTTGTGGCACTCCGGAAGCAGCTTGAAAGTAGTTAATGCTTTGGCCCACATTGGCATAGTTGTCACAACTGTCAGACTCTGCTAGTAGTCAAGGTCTAAAATACGTAGGAGTGCAAGCAACAAGTGCAATGTGAGACTATGACATAAATCATGCAAGATTCAGACAAAGATAATGAAAATTGGGTACACTGAGGTCAAATAGTTTGCACAGGATCAAACATTTAGCAAAGGAAGGAAGCAGAGATTTGAACCTATGCTTTTCACTCTGTGTGCAGAGCCACGCAAGAACGTTTATCTCATCCTGTTTCTGGTTTCGCAGGAAAAGGTAATACTTGGTTGTCATTTCCTCTCAAGAGTCAAACCAGTACAGTGAGTGTGACGAACAGGGTGCAAGTCCTAAAATAAATAAGTGTTGGACTACTTAGCATGTGCAGGGAGCTCACCAAAAGTGATGTATTAAAAAGAAACATCTTATCTCTTCATCACCCCCTCAGATCTAATCGGAGTGGGTCTGCTTTTTCAGTTTCGTCTGGCACTATACTTGTTGTAGGTGTACTCTACTAGGTGTATTTCAGCACTCTACTGGAGTGCTTCTTTTTTCAGCTACCTCAATCATGCACTTCTGCCCCCTCCGCTGTCTGTTACACTTGCCCCCATCCTCCTATTGTTAGCAGTGTTGCATCCCCCCCACCAGCTATTCCGCACTCCTTCCTTCCATTGTTGCCTGTCCACAAGCAACCCACCAGCCCTCCATTCTTCCACTGATTTTGTCATCACCTAGGCACTCGCTCTCCCTCTTTTTGTTGTTGGTTGCCTCACCCACCCTCCCTGTCTTTCTTCTTCTGTTATTGCTTGCCCTCACCCATCCTTTCTCCTTCGGTTGTGCTTGTTTCCACCTACCTTCCTGCACTCCCTACTTCCGTTGTTGCTTGCCCCTCCCCTTATATTGTTGTCAGTGTTGCTTCCCCCTCCCACCCAATTACCCTCCTTCTGTTGCCCATGTTGCCTCCATACTGGCATTCAAAAAGCGCCCTGACGCGGACAATTCTTGCCGCATCATAGAGATTTCTTTTCTCTACCGGCATGTTGCCTCTAAAGTATTCGGCCGCCATTTTTTTTCTATCTGTTTATTACAATCACGGCACCGGTGCTTTAGGTTTAAATATCTCAAGCTAAAGTGCCAGTGCGGCAATTGCTTCAAAAGTAAATAAATATAATTTTTTTTTTTTCGATTTGTTTACTTTTAAAGCAATTTCAGCACCCACGCTTTAGCTTAAGATGTTTGAATCCCTGTCTCCTATATGTAGGATGAGGGGGAGTGCATCCCAGGATAAGACAACCAGACTAGTTGTTCAGAGACAGCTGATTGCTTTCACATGGCACTCTCGTAATATCCCTTTAGTTTCAATGATAATTTTGGCTGCCTCTGTCCTTTCAAAAGTATTACTTTGATGTCACCCAAACATAGTGTTATTTACTGCTACATATCTATTCTCTTTTTCAATGCCCTCTCTCTCTTAATTTTTGTCTTCCTTCTCTCACTTTTATACCATTATTCTTCATCTATTTCTCTTCTCCCACCTTTTCTCCTTTTTATTTACTTTCGTTTACTTTTTTAATACACATTTCTTTCATTTGTAATGCTGTGTCAAAGGTACATGCAGTTGGCTGTTCTGTAGTTCCATAATTTTCCAGAGAGGTTCGCCTGCTCACCATTATTGAAGTATTTTATTTCAGGCACTGTTTAGCTGTTGTGCCTTAATTATTAGCTGCACCCATAAGAAAGTTTCTGAGGTTCCGGAGGATCCATTTGCACCACTCCTCTCCCCCAAATATTATTAGAAGAATTTCACAAATCTGGATTTGTAAAGTGATGGATGCAGGCTTCTACCGTGGCCTAGTGGTTTGAGAGGAACAGGGTAGGGACTGAGCTACGTGTCTAATGGTGTGCGCAAAATTCAGTGTAGAATAGCTATCAATAAAGATTATATAATCACGGTGGTGCTTGGGAGATGCATAGTGGAAGGCACTGGAAGACATCCAATGGCAATAGTATCGCTAGGAAAATTTTTTATATGGCAGCTGATAGGCTTCAGTAATTAACACCCTGGAAAGCCCACTAGAAGGTCGAATTAAACTTGGTCTTTTCAAGTGTAAAGGAATTTGGAAAATTCTCATAACCTTCCATAACACTGCCCCTTGAATCTGATATATCCTTGGCTCTTTGTCCAACAGCTCTAATAATGGCTGGAGCGCCTCAATTACCTCTGAGTGTATTGAATATAAATTCCATATTCGTCATCCATGCACTTAGGTTACATTTTTGGTAATGCCTCTGGATTTCCTACATACCCATGGTGTGTCTGAAAGCAAAATGCATAGGTGATGAATTGCTCCTGCTCAACACTTATGGAAGGACAATATGTTTTATCAGCATTTATCAGCACTGTAATTAAAAGGTATCAGTTTAAAGCACCCAATCATGGAATATGCCCTCAGATATATTTTAGCATATATTTGCTCCGTGGTATGATTAAAACTAACAATTCTTATAACCACAGCCGTTGTCCTTTAATTCATGCTATGGATCGTTTCCTATTTGGAGCGATTGTACAAATTCCCTCCAGTCAGTCAAGTTGGATGCTAATTTTTCATCACGTCCAGTGCATGACATGTTTATCCTGTCTGCAAGTGACCATTTTCATATATTTTTGAGCGAGGTAACGTTAGCTGTTTAAGTTTACACCTGGTAATATCTAACCTTTTCTTTTCTTAAAATAGATACTGGTGTCTTATTTTGTCCCCTTCGAGTTCCGGGATGACCCCATTGACCAACCTCCTTGTACACAAATATATAGAATTTATGTAGAGTGTCATTATGAAAAATCAGCTGATAACAATTGAGTGAATGTTCAGAGAAATTTACCAGGCATGCCTTAAGAGACTGCGGTGAGTCATGGCCTAAACGGAAGAAACACTTGCACATCCCAAAAAAATCTAAAATCAGTACTTAGACGTAATGAAATGGATGGCATATTTGGTGCCTTTCACCAACATGCTGGCCTTAATGGACCCCAGACATAAACATATCACCTGCAGATTACTTCATTAGAAAATATTCATAGTTGAGTCTGGTATGATTAGAAAGATGGCATAATTGGACTTCTGTCACAATCAAAGCCCTGACATAATCAAATTAATGACAAAGCTCGCAGAGTTTACTGTCCAGTAGCTTTTCTTCCCTACAATTCTTACGTTACTGTCTGCAATACTTAACTCCTTGAATGTATATCTTACTGAATGTGACGAATTCTCGTAATAATATATATAATGATACAGTCCCTACTGTAGTATTAGCTGCATTTGTCTCCAAATGGAGTTTCCTTGATATCCTTCCCTAGGGTAAAGTTGCAGATTTAAATTCTTTCCAGACAAACCACGTGTTAGCATTGAATTAAAAGGTGCGACCATCGAAGCACATCCATAGAAAAAGTTGGGAAATGCTAGAAAAAATGATACTCCCTTCACGGTATTTAGGAATGATATTTATATAAGTTGGATTGACCCTTTATTATAGATTCTAAAGACACAACAAATCCTCAAAATGACATCGCTCATGCTCAAGGAGTCAATTTGTAAGTCATCATGGTCATACTAAATCTTCAGGTATTTTAAATAACTAAGCCAAGCATTCATTGCTTTCCCCTATTCTGCCTAAAAAAATAAATATAAAAAAAAGAAAATATATATTATATATGATGTTTTTGTAGAATATATTTTATTGAGTTTATAAACAAAGAAAAGGACAGGCATAATATACTCAGACAGACCACCACATCACTATATTTACCCCATCACCTTCCCTTTCATGGTCATCGGCACCCCATCAGAAGCCCACAAGTATGTCAGCATAGGTCCACCTTGTCGAGGGTGGAATCAAATTTGGGTCTCATCACCTGATTTAGCATCCAAATCATCCGTAAGGCCGTGGTAGGATTTGCAGCCCCCCGATATCCCCGAATTTTTAGGACAGTCCCAACTGTCATACACCACCCTCTATGCCTCCATGCACCGACTCATGCCTTCCCTCCAAATCTCTTGCTTTGGAACGTTACTCCCCCTCATAGGCTTGCCAGAGCTCGTTTAAGAACATCAAAGCCCAGCATTCAAACCTGCAGTTGCTTCCTGGGGATGGCCTCATCGTTACCTATGCCTAGCACATTCAATGAAGGTGTCTTGGGAGTAAGCATTCCCACCACCTCATCCAGTTCTGTAATTATGGTTTCCAATATCGTGTCACCCTTGATCAACCCCAGATCGTAGGAAGGAAGGTCCCCTCTTCTATAGCGCAACAAAGGCACAAGGGGCTCTCCACCTGACTGATTTTATAGAGGCAGGACCTTAGATAATAGGATCTAAAGCTGTATTTTGAACTGAATCAGGAGATATCTGGTCTTGGTCGTTACCACTCTAGGGTGCATCAACGTAGCCTCCCAATACTCATCCTCTATGGGGCTCACAACTGCCTCCCACCTCTCTGGCAGCCCCTCAATGTATTAGACATATTACTACGTCTCGGCTAGCGTAGGCTGCGCAGACATGCGCAGTCTCGCTGGCGAGATTTTATGTTTTTGGGTAGCTTTCACTAGCGGGGTTTAAGCCCCGCCCCTCTTTTCCATTGGCTGGCGTCACCGTTTATGCTAAACCGTAGCCAGCCATTGGAAAAGAGCTTCCAGTGACGTACACTTTTCTCTTTTAGAGCCATCCCAGTTGGACTGGCTCGTCTGACTTCCTGCTGGCGTAAAAGGTTTCTTCTTTATGGGGCCAAACACTTGGCCCCATAAAGACAAGAAACCTTTTAGCAGGTGAGGCCATCCAAGTGGGACGGCAGAGAAAGGCGACGAAAACGTCATGGCGAGCGCTTGATATTTTCTTACTGTCACACGCTATGTCACTGTAATCCGTGATTTATCTACAGGGAGCCCTTCTATGCCACACACAAGCACCTTCATGGCATTTTGTGCCACAGCAGTCGTTCCTAAACATCTCTAGCTTCCTTGAGACAGTAAAAGCAATTTCCGGGTGTGTAAGATCTGCAGAGCCGTGTTTTTTGTCTCGCAGTTTTATATAGCTCGAATTCATCCTGGAGGTATCAGGGCGCTTTACAGGAGCACCAGCTGTTGCAGACGGACACATCCATGTTTTGTTAGGCGTGGGGAGATTAAGTGATTTGCCCAGAATCACAAGAGGTTGAGCCGCAGAGACTCGAACCTGGTTACCCAGCTTCGAGGTCATATGCTCTAACCGTTTGGACACATCTTAATGAGTCCAGCCTGCAGGGACAGGGGCCCATGTACTTACACTCCAGAGTGTATAACTCCTGGGCGTGTCACTCTTAAGTTTCAGGTGTGTCATTATTGGGTGTGTCATTACTGAGTGTGTCACTCCTGAGTGTGTCACTGGGGCGTGGGGTAGAGCAAACAACCCCGTACTGGTCACCGTGTTCTATTTGTATGACGATGCTTGTTTAAACCCGAGATGCGCTTGGTGGGCGCTATACCCTGACTTTGTCACGTAAGAGCTTGTGTCTCACGCTTCACCAACCAGCAGGAAGTGCGTGAATCTTCTCGGAGCGAGGGCTACATATGGAGAGGGAGAGTGCATCCCACACGAGCACGAGAGCATCTCTAAGGCCCTTGACAGTGAGTGCACGTGTGAGGGCATGTGAGATCCGCAGAGCCGTGTTTTTTGTCTTGTAGGTTTATATAGCTCGAACTCAACCCGGAGGTATCAGGGCGCTTTACACGAGCTATATAATTAACAGAGGGTACACTAATTAGTGTGACATATATATGAATTTGATTCCAATTACAGATACAACAGATCTCAATTAAACACTAAGATAAAAGTGACGACTCTTATCACTTATATTAGGTGGCAGAACGAGCCCCTAATACATTCTGGTCCTGACGAAAGCCTCAAGAATGCGTGAGAAGGCTGAAACATGTTGACCTGACCCACTGATGCAATAGACTGGTAACTTCGTCTATATACGCATCACACTTTTTGTTTTAATTTCCCACTTCACTCGTATCTCTATTAAAGTCTTTACTGTATTTGAGTGCAGTAGGGAATTATAAGTTCACCACTTATGAACACCTGCACGTCCCTCTTTCTTTTGATATCTGGACACTACAGACAAATCAGTTGGTCTACCTCCAGGTGGAGGACAGCATATATACAAAAGAAACCCAATGATGATGCTGTGACAGTACACTAAGGCGGAGAATCAAGATACACCGACCCCGACCTGTGTACTCATATGAGGGTTTTTTTCCAAAGTTTTCCAATACCAAAGACCCTGATTTTACAGGACAAGTGATCCATTCTTCCACAACTTGATTATTTGTACTAACCATTGGAAGCCGGATGGATCACTGCTTCTCATTCCCTCCCTGTTGATTTCTACACGCTTTACACGAGCTCCAGCTGTTCCAGACGGGCACATCCATGTTTTTATAGGCGTGGGGAGAGGAAGTGATTTGTCCAGAATCACAAGAGGTTGAGCCGCAGAGACTCGAACCTGGTTACCCAGCTTCGAGGTCATATGCTCTAACCGTTTGGACACATCTTAATGAGTCCAGCCTGCAGGGACAGGGGCCCATGTACTTACACTCCAGAGTGTATAACTCCTGGGCGTGTCACTCTTAAGTTTCAGTCCTGTGTGTCTCTCTTGAGGTTATCACTCATGGATGTATCACTACCGGGTGTGTCATTATTGGGTGTGTCATTACTGAGGGTGTCACTCCTGAGTGTGTCACTGGGGCGTGGGGTAGAGCAAACAACCCCGTACTGGTCACCGTGTTCTATTTGTATTACGATGCTTGTTTAAATCCGAGATGCGCTTGGTGGGCGCTATACCCCGACTTTGTCACATAAGAGCTTGTGTCTCACTCTTCACCAACCAGCAGGAAGTGCGTGAATCTTCTCGGAGCGAGGGCTACATATGGAGAGGGAGAGTGCATCCCACACGAGCACGAGAGCATCTCTAAGGCCCTTGACAGTGAGTGCACGTGTGAGGGCGTGTGAGATCCGCAGAGCCGTGTTTTTTGTCTTGTAGGTTTATATAGCTCGAACTCAACCCGGAGGTATCAGGGCGCTTTACACGAGCTATATAATTAACAGAGGGTACACTAATTAGTGTGACATATATATGAATTTGATTCCAATTACAGATACAACAGATCTAAAAGAAACACTAAGATAAAAGTGACGACTCTTATCACTTGTATTAGGTGGCAGAACGAGCCCCTAATACATTCTGGTCCTGACGAAAGCCTCAAGAATGCGTGAGAAGGCTGAAACATGTTGACCTGACCCACTGATGCAATAGAATGGTAACTTCGTCTATATACGCATCACACTTTTTGTTTTAATTTCCCACTTCACTCGTATCTCTATTAAAGTCTTTACTGTATTTGAGTGCAGTAGGGAATTTTAAGTTCACCACTTATGAACACCTGCACGTCCCTCTTTCTTTTGATATCTGGACACTACTGACAAATCAGTTGGTCTACCTCCAGGTGGAGGACAGCATATATACAAAAGAAACCCAATGATGATGCTGTGACAGTACACTAAGGCGGAGAATCAAGATACACCGACCCCGACCTGTGTACTCATATGAGGGTTTTTTTCCAAAGTTTTCCAATACCAAAGACCCTGATTTTACAGGACAAGTGATCCATTCTCCCACAACTTGATTATTTGTACTAACCATTGGAAGCCGGATGGATCACTGCTTCTCATTCCCTCCCTGTTGATTTCTACACGCTTTACACGAGCTCCAGCTGTTCCAGACGGGCACATCCATGTTTTTATAGGCGTGGGGAGAGGAAGTGATTTGTCCAGAATCACAAGAGGTTGAGCCACAGAGACTCGAACCTGGTTACCCAGCTTCAAGGTCGTATGCTCTAGCCGTTAGGCCACATCTTATTGAGTCTAGCCTGCAGGGACAGGGTCCCCTGTACTTACACTCCAAAGCGTGTCAGTCCTGGGCGTGTCACTCTTAAGTTTGTCAGTCCTGTGTGTCTCTCCTGAGGTTATCACTCCTGGATTTATCACTACTGGGTGTGTCATTACTGAGGGTGTCCCTCCTGAGTGTGTCACTGGGGTGTGGGGGAGAGCAAACAACCCCGTACTGGTCACCATGTTCTATTTGTATGCCAATGCTTGTTTAAACCAGAGAGGCACACTGCACACGTACTGTAGTGTACAAACTGCACACAATCCGTCATGCTCAGTCTTCTGAATGAAAGGCGGCTACCGTTGAATAAACACTGATCGTGTCTCCCAGCTGTTTCACATGCAGACCCCACAGAGGGCAGTGCTCCGACGCGCACCCTCCGAGCTTTGTAAGCAGCCTCCGACTCTGTACACCTCCAGAGCCACACACCTATTCCTATGTGTACCTCTCCTCTGTCCCCGGCCACACGCTTTCTCAGCGCACTGAAACTCCCCTGGATGTCTAGCTCCCCTTTACTCCTCTTGGCGCTATTTCGTATGCTACAGGAGCAGGCTCTGCCTCTGGCTTTTTTCGGTCTCTGCCACGTTTTATTATGGTCTCTGTCACGTTTTATTACGGTCTCTTTCACGTTTTATTACGGTCTCTGTCACGTTTTATTACGGTCTCTGTCACGTTTTATTACGATCTCTGTCACGTTTTATTACGGTCTACGCCACTGGCTTTTTTCGGCCTCTGCCCCGGCTGTTTTCGATCTCTTCCCTGGCTTTTTTCGGTCTCCGCCACTGGCTTTTTTCTGCCTCTGCCCCGGCTGTTTTCGATCTCTGCCCTGGCTTTTTTCGGGCTCTCCCCTGGCTTTTTTCAGGCTCTGCCCCGGCTTTTTTCAGGCTCTGCCCCGACTTTTTTCGGGCTCTGCCTCTGCCGTTGTCTATCTCTGCCCCGGCCGTTGTCTAGCTCTGCCCCGGCCTTTTCGGTCTCTGCCCCGGCTTTTATCGGTAATTTGTTTTTCACAGCTTTTGAGTTTTTGCTTTGTATTTTTTTTTTACATTTGAATACTTGATTTAATTTCATAAAAACTTCTAAACCTTTATTTTTTATTTATTTTTCCAGTTACCATATACCATATCCCTTAATTTAACTATATGTGGCCTGCACCATTTTTCCGTGAGAGAACACTTGACTGAAGAAATTCCTTTTTAATTCAGAAATGTGAGCACTTCATCCAGCCAAAAGTGAGTCTCTTAGTAATGTAGACCTAAATGTAGACTACAGATTTATCAACCCATTATTACCCACCTCAGTTGGCTGTAAGACATTTATACAGTTGACAAAGTAATACGAGTGATAACTGGTTCTTAGATTGTTTCTGCATTGTTCTTTAAAAGGGTTGGTATGTGTCTATTTCCTAAATTAGAGATGAGTTGAGCAGTCCTCATGGATACAGGCATATTGTTCCAGGTCCTCGGTGCGTAGATTGATGTACCTGTAAGTTACTCAGACATTAGCAACCGTAATGCACTTAAAAAGAGAATGACCAAGCTTTTAAAGTGGCCTTTCTTTCCTGATATCAAATGGAATGGCAACCCACTGGACTGCCCCTTGAGTTCTGAAAGATTAATTTACCCATTGTTTGTATTTCACTCTGGGGATTGATGGCAAACCTCTAGGGGAAGTCTAAGGAGCTGCATATGGGCAATGTTAAAAATTGCTTGAGCAGTAGGCCTTTTCCATTTTTTTTTCTAAAGCATTTTTATTGAGGTTTTAATAATCTGTGGCAAGTGTGGAAATTACAAACCGGCATATTTTAACATCGAAAGAAGAAGGAAAGACGTACAGGTACGCTAAGCAGTTCAACAACAGCAGGTCAAGTCATACATTCCAGGTCATGTAGTGCTGTGATAAAAGTGGTTGAACGTTAGGATTGCACCTGTGTAATGTTGTACCGTACAAGGCTTAAGTTGCAATAATCCCAGGTACCCCATGATAGTGAGTGTAGTACAGAAAACCTTTGATGACAACAGTGGCGATGGAAAACAAACTGGGAAAGTTGGAAGGGGAATAACAAAGGCAGGGGTAGCACGAGCGATATTGCTGAGGGAGCATGCAGGAGGAAAGAGATGGATATGGGTGAAAGATTATGAGCAGCAGGGACGGCTAGGGTGGGAACAGCTTAGGTAGCCCGGCTGACCTCCCTGGCATTGCTGAGGGAGAGAAGGAGTCTTGACCTGTTTTTGGGGGAAGGGGAGGGGGGCATGATACTGGTGGTGTTGAGGGGCGAGGCAGTGGCAGGACATTGTCACAGGGATCCATGAGGAACAAGGGGTATCTTCTTGAATCTGTTCTTGAAATTGAATGAGCATGGAATCTCATGCCACTGCAGTTGGGTGTTACCGGAGTCCATGGGCCTCTTTCCAATGCAGGGCAGTGCTTTAAGCCTCTCTCCAGCAGAGGTGTGCTGTATGCTATTGGGAGAGCATGGGGGGAGGGGACGGGACTCTCCAGTGCATGGTGAAGAGAAGCTTGGTGACTAAAGCGAGGTTTGCGAAGTGTGCCTGTACTTTATAGTTCTTTCTCCTTTGGAAAAGTCCTAAGGCTGTAGCCTCCCAGGAGTTCAGGGTTTTGAGTTCAGTGATGGTAGGTAGGGTTACCTGTATCGAGTGCCAGTAGTCCGCGATATTGGGGCATGACCAAAGTATATGTTGGAGGTCGGCAGACTGGGCCTGACACTGGGGCACCAGCGGTTTTGTGGGAAAAATACGGTTTAGTCGAGAGGGTGCAAGTTATGCCCTATGCAACACCATGTACTGAATGTTTTTTGAAAGAGTGCATCACAGTATATATTCTGAAAGGAACTCCAGGCCTTTGTCCCTCTCAGTGTCGTGAAGGGGCGGCCAGATCCTCTTCCCAGGTGTGTCTGGGATGTATCAGGGGAGTTCCCGTGTGTTCTCTTATTGTCTTGAATATCCACGTCACCTGTTGTTGCCCACATAGTGTATAGTGCATGTATGTCAGCGTGAGGAGGGTGGGGGGGGGGACTCCTAATCCAACGTGTACCATAGGGCCCGTATCTTTCCCAGTAGCTTCAAATGTAGTAGGAACTGGCTCAAAGGGAGTGGGCCTTTTCCATAGTATACCCTTTGCATGATGCAGTCTGCTTTGAAGTGTATCCTTATCTGTATTCCCAGCCATTTTAGTTTCCGTAGCATGCTGGACACATGAGCAAATGTTGGTAGGCCTAGCAATGCTGTGGCCACTGCATCTGCATCCTTTGCTAATTATCAGCGCTTTTTGGGTAGAGCAACATAGGCTGAGTTAATGAAAACAATATGGGAGTGGATAAAGGCATTCAGTAATACCACTCGAAATAGGAATGACCGAAATTGGTGTACTTTTCTGAGGAGATGAGATGCAGATGGTAAAAGCAAGACTTAGAAACAGCTGATGAGTTTTCCAAGATTCCTCCATTCCTTTTGATGGTAAAAAGACTGTTAGTGGAAAAGTAATCTGAGAACAGGCAGCAAAATATTGGAAGTCTTTACCAGCACAGATATGAAGCATAGAAAGCCATTGGAAGTTTAGAGAGTAAGTAAAAGCTTACCTCTTCCCGAACTAAAGACTTAAAAAGAAGAGGCACAGGATGGAGGTCAGTTAAAAAAAAACAAAAAAAAAACATTGAAATTGCTAAAATAGGGCCGGACTACCACTGGCTATATGTAATCAGTGCAGGCTGTGGACTAGACCTGTATTTTTTCTAGTTGTCCTAATTGCCCTAGCCCCCTGTAACCAGGACAGACTAGGAATTGTTTCTCCACCCCAGACTTGTGCAACATGCACATTATGGAAGCCCTCAAACTGAGAATCCTATAGGACCCACTTATACGTTCAGATCCACCATACCCCGCTTAATACGTACTAAAATGTGCAACCAATACATGGAGACATCCGCCACCCATCACTAGGACTGGTTGCTATAAAACAGTTATAAGCTGCTGCTGTACAGTTAATGTTGAATATTTTGGAAGACTTTTATATAGTTAAGCCATTTCAGTCCCACTCTTGTCTCTCAATTGCCTCGGGATTGAACACTTCAAAGCATTAAGCATTCTCATTACAACAACTTCTTAAGTCACGGTTGACCTAATGTAGGTCATCACTGCTGATGTCTTTTCCGACTTTTTCCTCAACCGTCCTAACAAGTTTTTGTCTTGACTGATGAATGCCGGCACAGGATGTGGCTCATTGGTTTAGCAATTACTTAAATTTCCGTAAAGGACCGGCATAGTAAATCATAAACTGCATGCATTCGGTCTCTCACTTTGCCTTCCTTCACCACACTATGAAGCGCTACGATCCAAGACTATTTTGGTCAATCAAGCACAATGCCAAACTGCTTACCATAAAGCTTTATTTAAAAAATAACACTCTTGCAACCATTCACTGTTACATGCTACTCAACTGAAAATGTGGTTTGGTGTCGAGTAAGGCATATGGAGCTCTCTACATACGCAATTAAAATTGCCACTTGAGTAGGACAGGGGAAAAGATGACTGTGCTATCCGATAGGCTGATTAGAGGTTTTCATCATCTGCGTTTTTATTGTGTTCAATTGAGATTTTACCTATCCATATGAGGATTGTTTTGAAGAGGTTGAGGAATACATATAGTAGACTGAGAAGTGTTTTTTTGCAGACTAAAAATTACCACTATGTTGTCTGCATACCTGTAACTCATGAGGTTAAACTAGTGCAACAGATTGGCCTGGGGCTGTAAATAAAAGCTAAAATGATAAGTAAAATAGGAGAGCCATCTGGCATTCTCCAGCTTACTTTTTTTCGGATAGAAAGGGCACACCTAGGTATATTGATCTCTGTCCTTGTGAAATGAGTCATTCATATCAAGTGGATTTATTTAAATTGAATGAAACGAGAGCTGCTGTAATAATGACACTGGTGACAGATCTACCAAGATCATTGCGCTAAGAGTCTCCATCATCAAACAATCTCCAGTCATCGACCATGTTGGTCTCCACAGCTCGTCACCTGTCCCATGTTTAAAAGCCACAGGGAAATCGTAGAGTAAGTAATTCCTCTTTTTACAAAGTCCTGTTATTGCAGGGTAACTGCTCACTCCATCAGTTTTTCAAGGTGTGAGATCAGAGATATGGGACTGACTAAAGACACAAACAGATCTCATGTAAATCTTTCTCCGCAAGTTTTTGAAACAGGCAATTTTCCAGCTGGTACAGTTGTGTTCTGCATACCTTTTAGAAATAAGTTCTCTCATGTTTAGCTTAGTTCCCGAAGTTCATTAATGTGTGACTGTTTTCGATAAAAAAGAGGGTTTTTTTTAACGCTCTTGCAAGATAATTATATTTCATTCTCTGGTTCGTAAAGCTCCCTCGTATTTCGACGATAACAATTTCTCCATTTTATTTCTCTAGTACTCTGGGGTATATGCCATTTTACACCTTTCACATTTGGATTTGGAGAAAAGGGTAAACATGATGCAGTCTAATCCAGAGGGGAAGATATAACAATCCTATATTATCCTAACTTCATTGTATGCCCTTCTGTACTTCGGGTTTTACCCAAACTGCTACTAGGACATTGTTCAAACACTCACCTAATCATTTTACATATAACAGTGTGATAGGATATCTTTATGCCCCCTTTCCTCACTTTCTGGTAAGTAAATACTTCATAAGGCTTAAAGTAATTTTCAGACCATGGTACCACCACGGAAAGTTCAGTTCTTAATCACAACTCTGGATAACGAAGAGTAGATCGAGTGAGTAGTCTTCTACAGCAGTGAGACAGGTTTAGACCGCATTGCATAGCTTCATTCCATTCAGTAATGTTTGGGATAAAGTATTATCATGGGCTTAGGCCCAGATGTTAAAATGTCCAGCAGAAATCAACTCCTAGAAGATACATTTATGGATAGTAAGACAATCTAAGTATTTACAAAAAGGTAGAACGGTTGTTCCCAACCCATGGTCTGGAGACCCCTGTGGTTCACGAAGACTCCTCAGGGGAACTGCGACTACTTAGAAAATGTAATAATATTAACAGATTAATAAAGTATACAAATGAAGAAGCTAAATGTACAGTTGAACATTTTAAAACGTACTGTAAATGTGAAGGAATTTGAAATTGGAGGCCGAAAATTACATTTGTTTAATCAGATTGATTTGTGGGAGCAGCGCAGGTGCATCAAACAGAATATAGTATGGACGATGAGTGGCCTCAATTGAATTTAGAAAAGAACCAACTTTTCTATTACAATTATTATTATTTTCTTAATTTTATTAGTTTGCAGTTGCGAATTAAATGATGTGTGTCCTTGTGTAGTTGTTCTAAGAAGGCTTTTTTCTGTATTTTTTGTGTATTGTTTTGAGGTTCAAATCATCCACAATGCTTATGCCGGGGACCCTAGCTTACAGTAATGACTAAGTGGAGTGTCCTCGACTACCAATAATGATTATTTAAATTTTTTCCAAATCAAACTTTCCAATTGGGAGTTTGTTTTAGAAACAAAAAAGGTTTTGCTATGCGGTTACTCTGAACATGGGGCCTCCCCAGGAAAACCTTGTGCCTTCGGAGGCGCAGCCATTCTGGTGTGCCCTCTGAAGGCCCAGAGGACACTTTCAGGTATGTGGAGACCTTTAAATATGAAAGGATGTCGTCCTTCAGGTCAGCAGAGACCATCTGTCTGCTGCCTTGGCTAGCTAGAGTGCACTTCACCAAGGGCTAAATAATCTCCTTATGATTTTCAATATGGATGTCCCTTGTTTTGAACCTGGGTGTGAAGACCAGCCTTCAGAGTTACTCTTGGAAGTTTCTCTTGGACAGTGTTTTCCTGTTCTCCGTTGCATCAGTGACGAGGACGAGCAATATCAAGATTTTTGCCCTCTTGAACATTATGATTTGGTATTCATAATGAGATTTTGTGGACAAGCCACCTCTGTTATCATCTGGTGTTGTTAAAATGTCAGTGATTTAGATTAGATTTCCAAAGCTATCTCTGATGTAGCTACTGTGACTTGGAGTTGTCCTAGCATTGGCCCTCCATCGTGTATTAAGTTAGTACCGTAAAAACTCTTCTAGAAGCAACAAAGGAAAAAAAAGTCTTGTTAATTTAGATGGTTTCATTTTGTTCAGAGTATGCCACTGTTTGCAAAGATCTAGGATTAACTGTTTTGTTAACATAAGGGAAGTATTTTCATAGCAAGGTGAAGCGGTGCAGGTCTTGTATTTTAAGCATTTGTTGAGCCCATATTTCAGCATTGATGCCTGTTTAGATAGATATGCAATTGTGTTTCTTATTAATATGTATTCTCTTTCTCACATTGGTTTGTATGTCTGAAACAACATCCGGTTTTGTACTGTTTGAAAAGTTTAAGTATTTTACATGTATCACCTATAAAACTTAAACTAAAAGTTGATTTTGGAAAATGTTAATAGCTGTTCTTTCTTCTCTTGTAGGCATTTGTAAAGGATGTGCACGATGATTCGATTACCGTTGCATTTGAAAATAAGTAAGTACGTACAGAATTTAATGTAAACCTATTGCAATGGGCAATGTATTGTAGTTAAACCACACAAAAGGTGATGGGAGGTTGTTTACATATTCTGACCACTGGTAATAGCGCGGGGTAGCACTCCAACCCATTGTTATTTTGCTCACCAGGCCACCTCAGTTTGGACCCAGTCATATGCAAATCAGTCTTGACCCTGGTTCCCATTGGAACAGTCCAGCCAGAACTGCCAATCCAGCTTCTTCCTGACCCGGACCACAAGCAACCCAGTACCAGTTTCTGGTATAGCTTGGTCCCAGTGACACTGTGAGAACGGGGCCCAGTCTGGGCATGCCCATTCGACTTAGGGCGGCACATGGATTGCTTTCGTTAAATCTGACCACTGGCAATAATTTGGGGTTGCTTGTCTTCTGGTTCAGGAAGGACCTTGCTAATATCAGTTGTTTAAAAATATTAAACTCTTTGTGATATAAATGTTTGGCAGCTCTTTTTTTTCAGTGATTGGAGCATGTATGAAAAATTACAATTAAAAATAATGATTGGAGTAATTATTTTGTTAATTCCATAATGGCAAGACATCCAAAATTACTATGTCTGTGTGTCTGTGAAAGCCACAACTTGGAGCTACTTGCAGCCAGTTGTTATTTCTCTACTGCTTGGATAGTTCCTAAGTGAAATGAAAATGGTTCCAGAACTATGACAACCAGTATAGGGGAAAGCGGCCAACCTTGTCTAGTAGCCTGGCTTAATCGAAATTAAGATGTACTCTAAATAAAGAAGGAAGTGTTACCTCTTAATCATGTTTGCACTTTGACATGATCCATAGTGTGGTACAAAAATGGCAAAATAAGGCTATTAAAAGGAGGTACTAAAGTACCCTTTGTTAGAAAGTTACCCTATTTGGCCTGTTAACCCCCATTTTTTGGTGCTGAATGAAACTGGTGGTAGCTGACTGTGTCTTGGGCTCTGCTAGTCAGGCCCCAGGGCCAGTGCTATGTTAAACACAAACACATACATTGAGGTACACTTGTATTTGGCATGACAAACCCTATAAGTCCCTAGTAGATAATAGGTCCAAGCCACGACCTACCCTTTAAGTCCCTAGTATGTAATAGGGCATGGCAGTTTAGAGGCCTGCAGCCTTTGTTGCATTTTTATGTATGCACTGCAGAGGCTGAGGTTATTTTAAAAGCAGTCAAAAAACACACTAGGGATCCAAGGGAGACGATCCCAAAAAAGAACCTGCTACTCCCTGTCTATCAATGAAACTCACAAAAAAATTAGTCTCTCGTGAACCTGAGGTTGTGTATTTGATAGAAAAAAGAGAAGAAAGCAGAAAGTGATCCTTTATAAAAACGAGAACCCTCACTCACCTGAAGGTGACATGCTTCATCATTGGGCACCCTCCTCACATCGGGCCTGCAAGGTTCCAGATGTGGGCTACAACTCCAACAAAGAAGGGAGTGCAAAAACAAAATCAGTGATAAGATTAAAACTACCTCAGGGGCCCAATAACTTTATTCGGTGGTACCCTTGGATAGGATTAAAAACTAGGAGGAATGGGGGATCAGAGCAAATATGCCTCATAGCGGTCAACATGTTTCTGCCTGTGTTAGACTCCAACAGGAGTTCTTAGGCATTCATCAGGACCAACAAAAGTTCGAATCACTCTGCATGCAACAATAAAAATAAAATAAATCAATCAGATTTGTTTACTGGCCGTGTCCATATGTTGTCACGGAAATGATGGGTGGTTAATACACCATCTCCCTCTTATGGAGGAGATACATTCCCACCCCTCTATTGCCCAGAGTTGTCAAGGAGTCATCCTTGTAGCTCTGGACTAGACACGGAGAGTCTGGTATCCCAAGCTTTTCAGCATGAGAATCGATCCTTAGATCAGGCTTCCCCTTGGAGAGGACCTTCTGTCGCAGCATCAGCAGAGGGTCCTCCACCTAAATCTGTCAACTCTCCGCCTTCTTGCATGGCGATTGAGCAGCGACTGTTGATAGCTTTCGACCTCCTCCCGAAGTTTGCAATGCTATTCTGGCAGCCAGGCAGCCCTCCACCCTGACCGTATACGCCTGCCGGTGGGAAGATTTGTATTATATTGTACAGAAAGGTTTATTGACCCTCTTTCTGATAACCTTCTTTTCATTCTTACCCTTGACCAGCAGAGCTCTGCTCTGGGCAATCTAAAGGGCACCATTCTGCTATGCATATCCTTGTGCGGCTACCTGACGAACCATCTTTATTTAAGTTCCCTAATTTGTATAGGTTTCCTAAAGATCTTGTAAATATGTTTCCCTCCTACCTTTCATTATTCCTCTGTGTGACCTTAATTAGTTTCTCTCTTTCTTAATTTGTGCTCCTTTCAAGGCTCTTCATAGTTGTCCCCTCCGGTTGCTCACCATCAAGACAACCTTTCTAGTGGCAATAACATCTGCCCAGAGAGTGAGTGAGCTGCAGGCTTTATCATCCAAGCCTCCGTTCCTGTCTGTTTTTTCAGACACTTCACACTAGGGCTTCTTTCCTGCCAAAAGTGGTAACTCCATTCCATGTGTGCCCATTTTCAACACTCCTCCACTTCCCTTCAAAAGAAGAGGAGCGACCCAACCGTATTGACCCAAAAAGAACTTTGTTGTTCTACCTTAACCTCACACAAGAGTGCAGCGTGTTTCACCAAGTCTTCTTAGGGTATGTTGAGTGAAGAAGGGTCGGGCGGTACAGAAACAAACCATTTTGCAGTGGGTTGTTCTCTGTATTAAAATCTGCTAGGCACTAGCCAATAAGCAGCCCCCTGAGGGCTTAAGGGTTCATTCCACCCGGGCTAAAGCTGCTACCTCTGCGTTAGCATGTAGATTCCCAGCCCTGGACATCTGCCAGCCAGTAACGTGGGCGTCCCTGCTTACGTTTACCAAACATTACTTCCTGGACAGTCTGGTCCGCAGGGATGGAGGAGAGGAGTTGGCCTAATGGCTAGGAGAACCTCGAATCTGGGGAACTGGGTTCGAGTCTCGGCAATGACGCTGAACATCCTGTGATTCTGGGCAAATCACTTAATCTCCCCCGTGCCTACCAAAAAAGAATGTGTCCTCATGTAATGCAACTGGTGCTGTGTAAAGCGCTCTGATACCCGATTCGGGTAAAGTTCGCGCTATATAAAACTGTAATAAAAATAATAATAATAAAAGAAAATAGGGATGGACACTGCGCCCATCTGGTCCTGCAGGACTTTTTAGTTTTAGAACTCGTCCGCAGCCCACCACCAGGGATGGTATTGCCTGGGTATCTATAAGGAATCTGCAACTGGATATCTGATAGAGACTTCTAGCTGCAGAATTCTTACCTTTGTATTCCCCAGGCATCACGCTGGATCTGGAAACTTTTGCGTGAGCTGTACCCCTTAAGCGCGCCATAGGGTTGCTCCATTTGGCCCCGTCTGACATAGTCTGCGATGTTAGCATTGGTTATGATGTCATGGTCACCTATATAGGCGCCACCCAGGCATGCGAACGTCAGTTCTTTTGTGGTGGTGGGTGGGTGGTGGTGGTGGGTGGGGGGGGTTGGGTGATTGAGTGGTGGGTGGTATCTCTGTTTTTCTACCTACAAACCATGTGAATATTGTTTCTTTGAAATTGACTTGTTGCAACCTCTACTTTCACCTACAATTTTATTTTTGCAAAAAGGTGTTCATTTATGTATTGGTAAGCTTTGTTGTATACCAATAAAACAATCTTAAATTACTTGTTTGATTTGAAACTAGTGAACTTTAAAAGATTTTTGACGTTCAGCTTGTAGAGAAGCATAAAGCAGAAGGAACTGGTCGTGGATTTGATGTACAACTATAAAATTGTGAGCCTCACTCCTACACTGCCTATTAATTAACCCTGCAGTTCTGGATTGTGCATGGAGATACGTAAACATAGTAAATAAATCATCTCTGTCTGACAGGAATGGGGTCTATTTTTTCGGACAATTTTATAATTCAACTCTGAATTATGAAGAAGGGTCGGCCGGTACAGGAGCTGCTGCTCCTACTGTATTTCATGTGGTTTTAAATCTTATGATGTATCATGTATTGACTTTTTCCATCATGCTCATCCTCTAGTTAGTTCTCCAAAGTACCATTTGTAGGATAGGCTTGCTCAGGGTGATATGCATAATCACAGGGATCCTAAGCAGTAAAGTATTTTAGACTGCGATTATATCTTCTCAAAGCTGTTCAGGACTTTAAAAAAATCAGCTTGAGCATTCTTCGAAGCTTAATGTTATGTGAAATGTCAAGTGCAATATGGTTAAGTAATTAACAAATTCATACCTTCTTTAGCTGGCAGCCAGAAAGACAAATTCCATTCCATGATGTTCGATTCCCACCTCCCACTGGCTACAACAAAGACATAAATGAAAGTGATGAAGTAGAGGTAAGCTCTCATCATAAAATAGTATCTTATGGCTTTAGCTATTCTTTTCTTGCCTCGGTGGGGATATCAAAGTGGCAATTGAAAGGGAATTATTTGGTGTGCAAAAGCTGATCAAATAAATGGTCTGTATTAATCAAGTAGACAACTAAATGTTTGTAAAAGAGGCAACATTCAACATGACGGTGTGAGTATTTCTAAGCTCATGTGCCCTACACTGAAAGAAAATGATTGTATCATTGTGTGGTTGAGGGAAGAAGACATCGGAATGATGACTTAAAAACATAATTTTTTTCCCTCACCCACATCTCAATTTGTTTGTGGTTTTACTTCATCCTCCATATTCTTATTGCCGCAAAATTGCAAAATACAGCAGTCAGTCCTAGCAAATGTTTCTAATGAAATGTATAAAGAGAACCATTGAAGCAACTGTTCAGGAAAAGTAGAAATATATGTTTGTAGTTACCACATAAAGAGTAGAAAAAGCGATGTTGAAATGTGCTAGGAACCATGGAATTATCTTCTTTCTTCTATGAATTGTTGAGGTATGCGTATCAGAAAGGTTATCTTCCAGGAAATTATATCGCATTTGTAAGCCATGTACTAGGAAGGTCACAGAAAACGGATTTATTTTCAGGAGTGTGGAAAATAAGAATTTATGAATATACATGCTTATCCAGATTTGGATCTTTCAAAGGTTCACATGCTTGAATCATTCCCGTTCGTCTAAGTGGGAGTCCCACGGTACCATAGTAAAGCAGTATGTATGAACTTGGCATAGGCTAAAATGGCACCAGGCCATGAAATGTATAGCCTATCTGTCTTTTTTTAAAAAGGCCCAAACTTTAACTATGACCAATCGAGTTGTAGCGCTCTCTAGAACACTCCCAAGATAGGTTGAATCCCTCATACATTTTTGTTGGTTTCGACAACGTTTCCCCCCGTCCCTCCTAAGAGGGGCTGGTTGGGGACAGCTCCCCAATATTTCAACTAGGATTGAGGGGTGCCGAAAAGACTGCCAGGCCAGGCCAGTTATGGGTTGGAGGTATTGCCCGATGCCTTGGCGAGTAGCCCCACTCATTTGTATCATAAATCTTCCAATCTCCCCCTGGGGGTGGAAAGATACAATGTTGGGGTTTTAGGGCTGAAGTGCGGCCCACTGCTGGCCGGTACCCACCTCATTTTTCTTTTTTTCTTTTTAATGTTAAAATATGTCTGAGTGTAGTGAATTTTTGTTCCCCTATGAGGGCAGAAAGTCTTTTGGGATATGTGATTGTGGAAGGACCCATACCTGTATGGGGCTAACCACACCCTATATTAATTTTTTTTAAATAATACCACTGATGTGTAGTGTACATTGAATAACCCAAGTGAAGGCTGCAAGGGGGTTTTTGACTTGTTGGGATGGGAATGACCCCTGCATGGTGTACAGTTGTGTCCTTTGTTCCACGTGGCCAACTGGAAGCATCTGGTATTGCGTTTTTTGGCCCCAGCTTCACACTAATTCTGAATGAGCCTGAAGGTCTAAGCCTGTCTTGTGACAAGGTTTATGTCCTGTTGGGGCACACCAAACGTTCCTTTTGTAGTGGCAGAGGACTACCCCACCTGCCACCGGTTCATGCGTGTAGCATAGTGGTGGCAGCATACTGTGTTTTGTAGAGATCTTAGTGTTACCATGTGCTTTTTCCTGTGCCACGGGAGTGGGTGCCTTCTCGCCCACTCATGTAAAATCCTGCTGCCAGTGATGAAATCTGAACTATGGTGCGAAATCCCAAACACGTACATGTATGCCTGTGTTCTGCAATGAGACTGCAACACACTGTGTGTTGGTATGAGTGAACCAGAATGACATAGGCCTGTGGGTTCTATTTTTGACAGCCTGTCCCATCCCTGTGCACAAGATGGAGTTGAGGGCACTGAATAATCCCCGCCCACGTGCGGGATCCCGGAGCATATATAACAAGCATTGGCATAGCCAATAGGTCTCGCTTTTGGGACCTTATAAGTATTTAGTTATGCAGCGCAATATCCTTGGTGCAACAACATCAACTGTTGCATGGCTAAACACTTATAAGTTCCCAAAGTCGAGACCTATTGGCTATGCCAATGCTTGTTTCACATGTCATGCTGCACATGTCGTACTGCAGGCAGTGTCATCAAGGAGAACAGCTGAGGGCATGATATGCTGCTTAGGGAAGCAAACACTTCCAGCCAACAGGGGCATCAGAAGTGGGTCGTGTTCACTTCCATTGGGGTAGTTCCCATGTAGGCAACAGTTGAGACAATGTTCTTCTTCATCAAAGGGAATGAGCACACCCTTCAAGAATCAGTGTGCAAGTGGGTTCCGATCCAGTAAGAAATTACGTCTTGGAAATACTTTTCTAGAAAATGCAAAAATGTTTTTCACGGAAGATCATTGAAGATCGGTGGCAGGGCATAGTTGATTTTTGGGTGGGAGTCACCTAGCCCTTGTTTCCCTTTTTTGTATTGCACCCATTTATTAGTACATACATGCTTCAGCACATAACATCATTATCACACTATGCCAGATGCAGTGTGATGGAACAGTACAATACAAGATATTATTGCATGCCGCCTTTCTTTCCAAAGGCACAACAGATTACATGTCTGAGAGAACACTAAAACAAACTGTTGTCCCCGTCACTGCTCTCAGCTACGATCAATACCCTAGGAGAGAACAAGAAAGAGTATAAAGGGAGTGGTGCGCGTGCGGCCGTCGCGAGAGTGATCGCGATCAAGCGCGCGACGAGCGATGCGCTTAATGACCATGAGGAATGCCATATGGCGCCTCTGCTCAAGCGCGCGCGCGCGCACATGCACTGAAAGCTGTAGCCGGCGGTAGCATTTTTTGAAGCCCTTTCTTAAAGTCTCGCCAGACCAGCGCAAGCGCTGGGTCAGGCGAGACCTAAGACTACATATATATGTGTATGTTTAGACAAAACAAGTACTTCCAAAACATACATATATACATGTACATATACATAAATATGCAGCCTAATGTACTTCTAATAGGCTAATATGCCAAAATTAAATGGGTTTTTTAGAAAGAGAAAATAATCTCCAATATAAACACTGCAACAGAGAACATACACTGTAATAGTGTTCATCACAGCCCTTTATTTTCAGAAAAAAAGCAAGTAATAGCAGGCAATTTTCTCATAGGCTGCATAGAAGAAAAAACGTCACAGTATCAAAAGCACTGGCACCCTGCCTTTAAGGATTCCAAGACCCTGGACACCATGCCTTTAGACCTCCAGGAGCCCCTGGCTCCCATCGTGCACCACAGGTGACAGGTCAGTTCTTTTTTCCGGCTTCTTCTGTGAGGATCCTGGAACTTGAGCTCATCATTTTTTGGCTATTTCTAGTTAGAAATTGTTTTTTTTCCCTTCATTTGACATTTCTTACTGCTGATAGCTGTTCTCAGTGATTTTCTGACTAACTAACAACTTTTGTCTGTCAGAAATGCCAGCTTTATTCAATAAATGTCCTTCCTGTGGAAAGAAGATGGCAAAAGCATTTCTCCAAGAGAACTCTGCGAAGTCTTGCTGGAGCGAGGAAAGGATCATTCCAAAAGTGGCATTGGGAGCACTCCTGCTTTCAAAGAGCCCTCCTCTCAAGAAGAACGCAGAAAACGGCGTCAATATACTTCTCCAGCGTCAAAAAAGAAGCAGATGCCTGAATGTTCGCCATCGGCGTCGAGAAAACAGGCAAGGCACTCGTCACCGTTGAGGGACAGATCGCCATCGAGACGACAAGAGCCTCCGTCGCCAAGGAGTAAGTCGCCGTCGAGGCATGCTACTTCGGGCTCAAAGAATGTTGGTCATGAGAGACCTAGGACTCCGTCGATAGTGAAGGACCTGTCGACGTCGAGGCACCTGTCGTCGTCTAGATCTCCGCCTCCTTCGCGAAGGTCAGCGTCGAAAGGTTCGACGGCTAAGACTCTGCCATGAGCCTATAGACTGACAGCGTCAAAATCTCCAAGAAGTCGGCGTCGAAGAAAAACCATAGACGTCGACGTCGAAGACGCACTCTTGGTCCTGAGGACGGTCGTTGACGAAGGAGCTGACGTCGAAGAATTCTTCGCGGAGGCGAGAGTCCTCAAGCATCTCGCCGCAGGAGCGGTCGACGTCGAAGGCGGCACAATCGGTGTAATCGGAGAGACCTCGTTTGACGTCGAGAGACAAAGAACCTGCGGTAGTTTCAGAAGAAGTGCTAGAAAGACCCATTCGACGTCGAGGGAAGCCTCTTCATCCCCTGGCATTAATATGATCCTGGTTACACCGGAGGGATCTCCGGTTCAAGGTGAAAATACTCCTCCTGTCAATCTTTCTCCAAGATGGCTAGAAAGCATACGACACTGGAAGGTTCCCGGTGCTGCAACTGGTCGCAGAAGTCCTGGCTCGGATTTCTCCAGAACATACTCTCCCTCCAGAGTCTCTGGTGGACCTCCTCCTACTGCATCCACGAGAAGTAGGACCCTGAAAAGGGATAGGTCGCCATCAGTCTTACGCTGAAGATCTCGTGAGCGTTCATGATCTCGTCATTCTCCTACCCCAAAAAGAAAGAGACAAAGGTCACCATCTTGGTCCACTTCCACAAGGTCTTCTATAAGAGACTATTCTCCGACTCAGTCTGCAATGCCGCCATCCAGAGTCTCCCCAATTGATGACATAGGAACTTTTAATGAAGTCGTATGCAGAGGTGCCACCAAGCTGAACATTGGTATGTCTGCTCCGACAGTCTCTTCAGCTGTCATTTTTGAAAACATTGCATCATAGATCCTCGGTGAGACCTTTGTTACCCTTAGTCCCAGGTCTTTTGGAACCAACAATGCAGACTTTTCTTACTCCTGCAACAGTGGGGTCAGTACCCTCCCGTATTTCCAAGAAATACAATGCACCAGATCAGGATCCGCTTTTCCTGTGACCGGATCCTTCCCCGGGCTCTGTCATTGTGGCAGCTGCCAGGAAGGCACATTCTGCTACGAATTCTTCTTCAGAGAAGGACTCTAAGAACATGGATTCTCTGGGCGAGAGAATGTGCAACACTCTTCTGCAGTGATGAAGGTGGCCAGCGCTTCTGCTCTCTTGGGGAGGTATGACAGATCTCTCTGGGACTCCCTGTCACAATTCACTGAGAAGCTACCGAAGGAAGATAAACAAGACTTCCAGGAAATCCTGCAGGAAGGTGGCTTGGTAGCAAACCAGGTGATAAGTGCAGCGGCAGACTCATCCGATCTGGCTGCACACGGCTATTCCCACAGCATCTGTTTGCGATGCCCAGCCTGACGGGCCTTAAATCAGACGCACAACGGAGGATTGTGAATCTTCCATTTAATGGCTTTTCGCTGTTTGGATCTCACGCGGACGACGAGATTTCCAAAATGAAGACGGAACTGGACACGGTTAAGGCTGTTGGTTTGGAGAAGTGGAAGGAATTCTGAAGAAGGTTCCGTCCCTACGCCCGGCGGTCTTTCCAGCAGAGGGTTTAAACACTTCAGTGGTCCACCCAACAGCAACATCAGCTCAGGTCACACTACCACCCGAGAAGACCGGGTAGATGAAGGGGACCTGCAAGACAGCTGGCGTCCACATCAAAACCACTAGCAAAGCAATGAGCAATGGCTTCCTCCATGCCTGTTAGCCACTTCAGTGGGAGGAAGTATCTGGTTTCACCTGGCAGAGTGGAAGACAATCACAAACGACAAGTGGGTTCTGAATATTGTGCAGAATGGCTATTTGCTCAGATTTAAATCCACACCTCCACCCGTTCTTTCATGAGGCAAATTCCTTCAAAATCACCTCATGTTGCAGGAGGAGGGGAACAGTCTTCTGCGAAAAAATGCCATAGAAACTGTTCCGGTATAACATCGAGGACAAGATCTATATTCCCGTTATTTTCTGGTACAGAAAAGAGGTCGTACCAGAGAATACAGGCTAATACCCGACCTGAGGCTATTGAACAAATACATCCGCAAAGAGAAATTTCGGATGTTAGCTCTGCACCAAATCTTCCCTCATCTACATCAAGGGGACTGGATGTGTGCTATAGACCTGCTGGATGCCTAATTCCATGCTCCGGTGTCCAAGAAACATCAAAAGTTTTTGCGATTTCAAGTGGCCTACCAGCATTTCTAATTCAGGCTTCTCCCGTTCGGGCTCAAATCAGCCCCCCGGACTTTTTCGAAATGCATGGCAGTGGTGGCGGCTTTTCTTCGCAAACAAAGGATTTTCATTTACCCTCGTCTGGACGACTGGCTCCTGAAGAGCTTGTCACCCTCTCAGCTTCAGAATCATCTATCATACTGTCTCCAGCTACTGGGCAAATTTGGCCCACAGGTCAACTTCAAAAAGTCGATCATCAATCCGACCCAGAAGATCCTCTACCTGGGTGCTTCATTGGATACCGTAAAAGCAAGCGTGTATCATTCGAAGGAGAGGTCGCAATCTTCTCATCTCTCAACATCCCACAGCCAGACAGGTTTCATCGCTTCTGGGTTCAATGGCGGCGTGCAGCTTTATCTTACGGAACGCCAGCTTGAACATGCGTCCTCTGCAGCAATCTCCGGAGGACCAGTGGATGCAGGCATCGGGTCTCTGGGAAGACCGTGTGTTTCTCCCTCAATCGGCCAAGGATTCCATCAGATGGTGGATGAAGCGTTTCCACCTCCTGAAAGGAGTTCCATTTCACCTGGACCTTCCGGCTCAGGCACTCGTCACGGATCCTTCCCTTCAAGGCTGGGGGGCTCATATTGGTCCTCTCCAAGTGCAAGGCCTTAGGTCAGAGGCAGAGCGAGGATATCACATCAACCTGTTGCTGAGAGCGGTGCATCTAGCTCTCAAGTCACTGTTCCCTTCTCTCCAGTCCAGCTCCCTGTTGGTTCAAACAGATAACACCACAACAATGTATTATTTGAACAAACAGGGGGGCACCAGGTCGAGACCTCTCTCTCTGGAAGCGCAGACCATCTGGAAATGGCTTCTCGCAAGAAATCTAAGCATAGTGGACATTAACCTTCCAGGAACTCTAAATGTCCAAGCAGATGCCCTAAGCCAGGACTTCGTATAAACTCATGACAGGGTGCTCAACAACGAGGTCACGCAGGACATCTTCCAGCAATGGGGAGTGCCAGACATCGATCTGTTTACAGCTGCGACAAACGCCAAATGCCCAGTCTTCGCATCCAGACTCCACCAACCAGATTCACGGGGGAAAGGCCCTTTGGATAAAATGGTCTCAGACATTGCTATACGCCTTTCCACCAATTCCGTTGATTCCTGCAGTGATCAACAAATTCTAAAGGACCAACACCAGAATGATCCTGATGGCTCCGGAGTGGCCTCGTCAGTGGTGATACCCGGACCTTCTTCAGCTTTCAGAGGTTCCACACAGGAGGTTACCAGCCGCCCAGACTTGCTGACCAAGAACAAGGGGAAGGTGTTTCATCCCAATCTCTAATTCCTGAGATTGATGGCATGGCTCCTGAAGTCCTTCAGTACGGACATTTAGACTTACCTTCGAAATGTATGAACATTCTTAAGGAAGCCAAGAGACCTTCCACCAGGAAATCGTACGCGTTGAAGTGGAAGCGATTATACTTATGGTGCATGAGCAATGGTCATGATCCAGTTCGGGGGCAAGAGCAGGCGATCTTTCCATATTTGCTACATTTGGCCAAATCTGGCCTGCAGTTCTCCATAAAAGTTAATTTAGCAGCTATTGCTGCTTCCAGAATGTCTCCTACACAGGTTTCCTGTTTCCAAATCCCTGTATTTAAAGATTTTCTTGAGGGGATAAAGAAGATTTACCCACCGATTAGGTCTCCATCTCCACCTTGGGAGCTTAACATAGTTCTGGCTAAATTGATGAGTGCTCCTTTTGAGCCTATTCACAAGGCTTCTCTACAGCACTTGTCATGGAAAGCTGCTTTCCTAGTTACCATCATCTCTACACGCAGGGATAGCGAGATCCAAGCTTTGTGTTGTAAAGAACCGTATACTGTTTTTCATGCAAACAGAGTGGTGTTTGAGAACCCATCTGAGATTTCTGCCTAAGGTGGTTTCGGATTTCCATATCAATCAGGTCATCACTCTACCCACATTTTTTCCCAATCCCTCAACTCCTCCTGAGAGGTCCCTTCATTATCTAGACCTTAAGAGGGTTCTAATGTTCTACCTAGACAAAACAAAGGGCTTGAGAAAATCAGACCGACTGTTTATAAACTATGGTTCCATAAATACTAGTTCTGCGGCTTCCAAAAGATCTATCTCTAGGTGGATTGTGTCTTATATATTTTTCTGTTACCAACTGGCCAACAAAGCCCTGCCGGGCAAACCTAATGCCCATTCTACCAGAGGAAAAGACTCTACCACGGCTCTCCTCAGGAATGTGCCTATTGCAGAAATTTGTAAAGCAGCCACGTGGCGATCAGTACACACTTTCACTCGCCCCTACTGTTTAGACTCTGACACACTGGCGGATGCTTGGTTTGGGCAATCCGCTTTAAGAAATCTGTTTGAGTGATTTCATCCTTAAAATGTTATTTTTGATGTACTTATACTGCTATTCGTCCGCAGGGAAGTGGGTATTGGCTTGCTATTCTATTCAGTGCTTATGACTATTGATGAGTATCCCCTGAAAGAAAAGGATAAGTTACTTACCTGTAATCCAGGGTTATACTCATCAAAGTCATAAGCAACCCTCCCTCCTCCCCGCACGAGTATTGACAGTATAGTATTGTTTCTGTTCTTTCTGCCATGATTCCTTTATGTTTGTACACCATAAAAAAGAACTGACCTAACTGTCACCAGTGGTGCATGATGGGAGCAGGGGGCTTCTAGAGGTCTTAAAGGCACAGTGTCTAGGTTCTTGGAAAAGGCAGGGTGCCAGTACTTTTGATACTGTGACGTTTTTCCTTCTATGCAGCCTATGAGCTAATTGACTGCTATTATTTGCCTTTTTTTCTGAAAATAAAGGGCTGTGTTGTTCTCTGTTGCAGTGTTTATATTGGAGATTATTTTCTCTTTCCAAACAACCCATGTAATTTTGGCATATTAGCCTATTGGAAGGTCATTAGGCTGCATATTTATGTATGTATGTATATATATATATGTTTTGGAAGTTCTCTGTACTTGGTTTGTCTAAACATACACATATATATGTATTTTTATATATGCTCCGGGATCCCGCACGTTCGCGGTGATTATTCAGTGCTTATGACTTTTGATGAGTATACCCCTGGAAGAGAACTAGGATTACAGGTAAGTAATTTATCTTGCCTAATGTCAGGAAGTGAAGGGTCTTTTGAGGAGGGACAATGTGTCTCTTCTTGATTACTTTTAAGTGTGGTTGTGATAGTCAGATGCACACTACTCACACCTCTTTATTCCTCTATTGTGGGTGCTCCAGCCTGGAGGTGGTTGTACTTTGAAGACTATTGTTAGAGAAAAAGGCTGAATTTAGAAGACAGCCAGACACATACAAATAGAACTTTCCCAAAATATTCCTGACAGTTCAGGTTGAGAGTACTCATTTCCCTTTTCCTCTACCTAAGGAAGTTGAAGGTATGGGAGCATTTGACCCACTTGTTGTTCCTGTACCAAATTCCCTCTGAACGAAGAGGGAATGCTCCTCAGAGTCTGACCTAGATGAAGAACAGGCAGTCTGGTCCAGAAACACCTTGAGAGCGCTGCCTGAATGAGAGGGAAATTGGCGTGCCAACCCTGGAGGAGGAGCTGACTGGTGATGTGGATGAAATAGGCTTTGAGCCAACAATGTTATCGGTACCACTTGGGGAGATGGTTTCTGATATCATTTATTGGCAAGAATGGATGCCGAGAGATGGAAAATATGTGATAGCAAGTTATAACTCTTTGCCTATTGTTTGTTGCCACTTCACTCCCAAGATACCTTGATGTAAATGGATATTCTTTCATAATTTTTGTTAATGTGAATTTTATTATTAAAATTTACAATTACAGTAAATGTGATTATATAACTTGATAATAATTATATTAGTAATTGCAGCATCATGAGGAAGACTGAAAAAGCACATTCTGTCCCTCTGATCCCCAGTATATAATTCATTTATGGTCAAATGTTCAACATGGGGTTACACTCACAAGCCCGCAGGACTAGAGGCAGCTCAAGTAAGGAATCGCATTCCTCTGTTAGACATTATGAGAAATGTGGAAAGCAACACGGTTCCCCAAGTATTTTACCACAGGAAGTGCAGGAGCCTGTTTACTGTGATGATAGATTTACAGACTGTTATTCGAAAAGCTGAAGCAAGTGTCAGTGATGATGCTGGAACGAGTGAGTGCATGAGTAAACGCTTAAACAGAAGAGCATCATTAATCTGATATCTGCTTATGTCCCCACCAGACTATTACGGTCCTCCCATCTACACCTCCTCCACACCACCAGAATTAAAAAATCTAGATGGGGAGCAAGTTCCTTTGTCCACCTGATACCTAAACTGTGGAATGAGCTTCCTCATGACCTAAGAGCGCTGCAAAATGAACTGGCTTTCAGAAAAAAACTTAAAACTTGCCTATTTCCCTTAAACCATTAATGAGCTTCGTTCTTACCACAGCACTCATCATCAGCGTGGGAAGCCCCAGGGTAGCCTTGCGCAATACAAATCCCAAATCAAATCAATTCAGATCAAAGTAAAACGTGTATGCTGCAGAATGTATATTTTGCGGCAAGATAAAATGCTACAAGGGATCATCAGTGTGTGAGAAATGTAGCAACGCCACGGAGCTTAGAGATGACCAAAGGCTTTGAGAGTGTGCAACCATTAATTCTATGTCAGGACTGGAGGCGAGGATTATGCCTTCTTTCTCCACTTTAATCAATAGCAGCGAAGTACAACAGAAACTACATTTCCCATGAACCAAAGGGAAAATTTAGTCAAAACAAAACACGTAACATTGACCAATCAGTGAACCAGCACAGTGTCCAATCCGGGGCCGGATGCCCAATATAGTCCATCAACTGTGTCTCCTCCTCCTCTTTCTTCGCTGCTGCGCAGCAAGTTAAGTACACGTTTTCATTTCTGTGACAGTTACTGCTGTAATGATGAATTATGTATATTTGACTGATATTGTGCTTCAGATGTTTCATGCTTCTCTGTTGTGACTAGCGCTTCGCGCTACATTTGAAGTGATCGTTTGCTTTGTTTTTCGTCAAGCGCGGCTTGACTCGATAGCGTTGGTGCGATCCGATGTGTTTTTCTCTTTGAGTTACTACGCGCTTGTGGCGCGTTCGGTTTCACCAGCGTGGGGACAGCGCTGGAGGAATTTGGCCGCGGGTGCGGGTTTCCCGTGCCTACGTGGCGTCAGCTGGCTGCGCTCCTGGTCCTCCCACCGCCAGAGGGCGGGAGAGGCTGTGCACCGCGTCGCGTTCGTTTGATCTCACTTCAAAGGGGATTTTTCAAACGACGCGCGCGCGGTGCACTGAGGCGAACACCGGTTTCGGTGTAGGCAGCAGTGGCGCTATAACGAGGCCGCGCTGCCAGATATCTTCTACGCTTGTTGCCCATGTCCAGTTTCTGTGGGGCGCAGGCTGTATTTTTCATCTGAACGCCTCTTGGAGGTCTGGTATTTTCAAACAAGGGACTTTGCCCAGATCAGTTCACCTGGTGCAGGGTGTGTTTGCTTGGACGTGTCATTGGCCAGCAGGTAGTCCCTCGGGCTTGGACCCGGTATCTTGTGGTGAAAAGTACCACGTTTTAAAAATGAACTGGCTGATACCCAGCCCTGTAAAGAGAAGGTTTATTCCTTTCTGCCTTTCCAGGCCTCCTTAGCTTTTCCCTCACTTTTGGTGAGTGTACCCCTTCCCTATGGAGTATTATGATGATTTTCCCGAGGAGGAAGAGGATCCCCTCGCCGACATGCCCTGGGGTGATGCCTTTTATGAGGCTATGGACACATCTATTTACCGGGCGGTGGACCAGGCAATATCTCCCTTAGAGTCTAGGCTTTCTTCTCAGATTCAATCCGCTTTTGCCCAACTCTCCCACCAGTTGACGTCCCAACCCTCTATCCCTTCGGGTGTTTCACCTGATCCCCTGGGGTCCCCTCCTGCTAAGCGTATCCGCGACACAGGGGTGGACGGAGATGCCTTTGATCGCCTTAGACAGGCGTTTCTAGATAGCCACAGGTCAGTTCCGGCTGATCTTTCCCTCCCTAGAGCTCCGGTTCTTCCTTCAGGCGATACCTCCACCCCCTCTCTCCCTGGTCCGTCTCACACTCCCCCAGGTACATCAGATATGCTAGATCCCAACGATATCGTCCACCCACGGTCTTCGGACTGGACTCCGGCGGACAAAGTAGCAGCCTCTGTGTGATCGCCCACATTAGACGCCCTCTAGAAAAAGAGGCCCGTAACTGCCTTCGGGCGGAATGCCCCCACCCAGCCCTGGAGGGGAAGGTGTCCCTCACCCCTGAGATTGACCCGCGAATGGGTACCTTTCTTCAAAAGTTCATTAGGGACCCAAAAAAGGGGATTGACAGATCCTGGAGGGCTTGCCAGGATAAGCTCCTGGACGCTTTGGGACCCATCACAAAAATTTTAGACATGGCAGAGGAAGCAAAGGAGTCAGGCTCCATTATTTCCCCAGAGACTCTGTCCGGTTGTCGCAACGTGTGGTGATTTTCATGGGGTATGCAAACTGTGCCCTTTCCACCGAGCGTCGCCGGTCCCTTCTTATTAAGATTGATCCAAAGTTAGGTGACCTGGCAGACTCTGAAGCTGGTGCAGTGGCCCAGGGTGGATTGTTTGGTGAGCCCTTTGTCAAGGAGCTTGGAAAATTTGTGAACACGTTCACCTCTTTAGATCGGGCACAGTCTACTATCAAGAAGGTGTTACCTCGTGTTTTTTTGGCGGGGCCGGCCGAGGCAGGGGTCGCTCGGCCGGTCGTCAGCAACGCCAGCAGGCTCAAAGAGGCTCCGGACAATACCAGGACCATTCCCGGTTCGGCAATTTTTACCCCACACGTGGACGACGGGGTAAAGGCAGAGGATTCCGTGGAGGAGCTACAACCTCTAGTCCAGGTGAGAATTCTCCCTTCTTCCCCTCTAGACATAGGGGGTCGGTTGGCGGGTCGGTTTCAGGTTTGGCAAACCATCACGCGCGACGCTTGGGTTCTGCAGACTGTGAGGGGTTTTCGCTTAGAGTTCCAGGGGTCCCCGGTTCAGTCGACTTTGCCCCGACCCATTCATTTTTCAGCGCAAGACGCGGTCTTGGTAGACGCGGAAGTTGCTCCTGGCAAAGGGCGCTATCGTTGTTTCGTCTCCCCACCCTCAAGGGTTTCTGAGCAATATTTTTCTGGTCGACAAGACCGACGGAGGCAAGAGGCCTGTGATCACCTTAAGCGACTTCAACCAGTGGTTGGTTTACCGGCATTTCAAGATGGAGGGAATCCATCTTCTTCGGGACGTGTTGAGGCCCCTCGACTGGATGGTTCGTTTGGACCTCAAAGACGCCTATCTGGTGGTCCCGATTTTTCGGCCCCACCGTCGGTTCCTACAGTTTTTCTGGGGTCGTCACACATACGAGTTCACATCCCTCCCGTTCGGTCTCTCCTCAGCTCCCTGGTGCTTCACCAAGGTTCTCAAGCCAGTGGTGGAGTACCTGCGATCCAGGGGGGTCAGAATGATTGTCTACCTCGACGATTTGCTTCTCATGGCCTCCTGTCCACGTCAGTTGACGCAGCAACTCCAGATGGCGGTCTCGCTTCTACAGGAGCTCGGTTTTGTCATAAACGAGACAAAGTCCCTTCTCTGTCCTACGCAGAATGTAACGCCCTGAACGTCTCAGGATCGTTTAACAGACACGACAATGAGGACGCAACCACTTGTGAAGGGTTAGTTCTTTTAATGAAGGCAAATAAAATACAAAGAACAAACAAAAGTTATAGTCACTGGAATCCTCCAGGCTAAGTACGTTACCAGCCCACAGCACGGATGGTCCTAACCGTCCTCTGCATATACGCCGATCCCGGCGTATGCCAACAGAGGGCAGAAATGAAATGGCCGACAATGCCAATCGGTAGGCTGTGAGGGGCACGAAGAGTGTTGGGGAGAATCGAGGAGTCAGGGAAACACCCAGCCGGGGTCTCTACCTGAAGGGAGCAGCCGCTCAACCTCTTCCTCAGACTGCACCGGGACGCGGAGTCACCTCCTGGTGATGCGTCACCGATACCCCAATCACAAGCAAGAAGACTGAACCGAGAGCAGCCGCTCGATCGATCCTGTGGACTTCCGAGTCTGTAACGCGGCAAACACCTCCTGGTGTGCGTTACAGCTGGCAGTCCCTGTGTCTCTGGTCGGGCTGGGAGTTACGACTCCAACCAGCAAAAGCGCCACTGCGCTTGGACTCAGCCGAGTCAAAAAGCGAAGCTCAATGGTTGACCGGTAGAGCTTCCGGGTCCTTCACAGGTGACGATGGGGCAAGACACGGCCCAGGGAGTAACGACTCGACCTACCTCCGTTCTTGCCTTACTGGAGCACCACTCCGGAACACTGCTCTTCACGAAGCAGGTACGTCGGTGTAAACACAATATCCGACAGCCTTGTACCTCCCGGTTCCTCCCTTTATAGGGCGTGTTTTCCTTGAGTTATGTAACAGCTCTCCTGTTTACATAAGGGCGTGTTTCCCTTGAGTTATGTAACAGCTCTCCTGTTTACATAAGGGCGTGTTTCCCTTGAGTTATGTAACAGCTCTCCTGTTTACATAAGGGCGTGTTTCCCTTGAGTTATGTAACAGCTCTCCTGTTTACATAAGGGCGTGTTTCCCTTGTATGACAGGAATTCTCGACAGTACATCCTCCCTCTCAGCGGCTCCCCACGGGTCCAGCGCTGGCAGGAAAACGCCGATGGAACAAGGAGACCAAGCGCGGAGCATGAACCCCTTCAGCCGGTTCCCATGAATGCTCCTCCGGGCCATAGCCTTTCCACGCAACCAGGTACCACAGCTTCCCCCTGCGCCATTTGGACGCCCGTATGCCCGACACTTCATACTCCACCTCCGACTCCACGCATACCGGCCTAGGTGTCCCAGACGGCTTGGAGGGTGCTGGTTTGAGCAATGATACATGAAAGACAGGGTGTATCCGCAATGACTGGGGCAAGCACACCTTCACGTTCACGGGACCCATACACTTGGTAATTCGATAGGGGCCCATGTACTTGGGATGGAACACACTGTTCTTTCGAAACCTCATGTTTCTTGTGGATATCCAGACGTAGTCTCCAGTGCGGTACAGTGGCCCGGGCCTTCTCTTCCTATCTGCCGCAGCCTTGTATCTTCTCTTGGCCTCTATTAGGACAGCCCTTGAGCGCATCAACGTGTCTTTTATGTGTGCCACCCTGTCCGCTGTGGCGGGAATCCTGTCCTCTCTGAACGGATGTAGAAATGGCAAGAACCTGGGATGTTGGCCATAGTTGCTATAGAATGGAGATGACTGTGTGGAGCTGTGAGTGGCGTTGTTATAGGCTATCTCTGCAACCCATAGCAAGTCGACCCATTTTTCCCTGCCCTGGTCCACAAAACATCGCAGATACTGTTTGAGCGTTTGATTCAGGCGCTCGGTTTGGCCGTCCGTTTGAGGGTGGTAGCTGGTGGACAGGGCGGTCTTAACATGCAGCGCAGTGCACCAAGTCTTCCAGAATTGCGCAGTAAACTGCGACCCCCGGTCCGACACGATCACCCCAGGTAATCCATGCAGTCGTACCACATTCTTTAGGAGTAGTGACGCCAATTCCCCGGCCGTAGGGACTCTCTTGCAGGGGATGAAGTGCCCCATTTTCGTCAAGTAATCCACCACCACCAGTATTGCCGTCATCCCCTGGTCTACCGGTAGGCCCACCACGAAGTCCAGTGATATGCTATCCCATGGTCTATCCGGGGTCGGAAGTGGATGTAAGAGCCCTTGGGTTCGGCCATGGTCGGCCTTCATGGTAGCACACGTAGGACACTCCTGTCCCCACCTCCTGACATCCACTCTCATGGTTGGCCACCAGAAATGCCGTCCCATGCTAGCCACCGTTTTTTCAAAGCCCAAATGACCTGCGCATGGAGAGTCATGGCACCAGATGAATGCTTGTTTCCTTAGCCTAGGCGTGGGTATCAATAGGCACCTGCCCTTCAGGGGTATCCCGTCCTTCAGCTGCCATTCTCTGTGACTGAGGAGCCACCTCCGCCATGCGAATGACCTGATCCCTCTCTTTATTCCCCTCAGGAAAGTATCCGGTTGGATAACCCCCACTACCATCCTCGGGGAAATGATGGAACGCTCGGTTGCAGGCAATGGTTCCTTAACTGCAGATTGACGGGACAGGGCGTCCGCCTTCCGGTTTTCCGTCCCCGGCCGATATGTGATGCGGAAGTTGAACCCCGCAAAGAAGATCATCCACCGCAGCTGCCTGGGAGAAAGGTGTCTAGTGGCCGTCATGAACTGTAGGTTCCGATGGTCCGTGTACACCGATACCACATGTCTTGCCCCCATCAACCAATGCCTCCATTCGGTGAAGGCGTCCTTGATTGCGAGAAGCTCCTTCTCCGCAATATGGTAGTTGCGTTCGGCGTCGTTGAGTTTGCGGGACATGTACGCAACGGGATGAAGCACCCCTGTGTCGTGGTTGCGTTGGGACAAGATAGCCCCCAGCGCCACATCCGACGCGTCCGCTTCCACCACGTAGGGGAGATCCGGATCGGGGTGAGCCAACACCGGCGCCTTACCAAAGGCGCTTTTCAGGGCCTCAAAGGCTTTGTTCGCTTCAGGGGACCAGACAAACTCCTTGGACTTCCTCAGTAGCTGTGTGATTGGGGCCACCACTCCTGAAAATCCATCTATAAACCGCCTGTAAAAGTTGGCGAAGCCAATGAAACTTTGGACGTCCTTCACGCTTTGGGGCACCGGCCATTCTTTCACCGCCTTGATCTTTCGTTCTGCCATCTCCTGTCCCTCTGGACTCAGCATCACTCCGAGGAATTCCACGGATGTGACGTGGAAGTCACACTTGCTGAGTTTACAAAACAGCATGTTTTCCCTCAGCTTTTGGAGCACAGCTTTGACGTGGTGTACATGCTCCTCCACACTGGACGAATAGATGAGGATGTCGTCGATATATACGACCACGTAGATATCCAACTCCTCTCTGAATACCTCATTCAAAAAGTACTGAAAGGCTGCCGGGGCGTTGCACAGACCGAACGGCATGACGAGGTACTCAAAAAGGCCGAACCTGGTCTTAAAGGCGGTCTTCCACTCGTCTCCGTCCCTCATGCGCACCAGATGGTATGCCCCTTTCAAATCCAACTTGGTGTAGATACGAGCTTTCTTGACCTGTTCCAGAAGTACACTGATGAGAGGCAAGGGGTACCGATTTTTTATGGTTATCGCATTCAATGCCCTAAAGTCCACACAGGCTCTCAGCTCCCCATTAGCCTTCGGGATGAAGAAGAGTGGCGAGGCGGCCGGAGACTTGGACGGGCGGATGAATCCTAGCTTGAGGAGTTTATCCAGGTACCCCCGGAGATGCACGTTTTCAGGCTCCGTCAGGGCATACAGCCTGCCGCTGGGAACGCTGGCCCCTGGCACCAGGTCGATCTGGCAGTCAAACTGTCTATGTGGTGGTAGCACTTCCGCCTTCACCTCATCAAATACATCCTCAAAACTGTGATAAGCCTGGGGGAGAGCCACATCTTTTTCTGCCGCTGTAGCCACCGTCTGACTCCCGCTCTCATCTGCGTCAAGGGATTCCGTTCTTATTCCACAATGCAGGATGCAATACGGTGACGTCATTTCGATGCGATGTGTTGGCCAATCCACAAAGGGGTTGTGTTTCTGTAGCCACGGCAATCCCAATATGACGCCATATTGGGGCGCTCGGATGATGTTAAAATCGATTTGTTCCAAATGGTTCCTCCCATATCTCATCGGAAGGACCCCCGTGTGCTGTCCGATGGGCCCCGTCACCAATCGCCTTCCGTCTACCGCATAGACGTCTTCGGGTACTGCTTTGGGAAGAAGCACTAGCCCTAGCCTGCATGCCTCGTTGTGGTCCATAAACATGCCAGTGGCCCCTGAATCCACCATGGCCACAACGGGTATCCACTGGTCATGCACTCCCACGTGCACCGTGATAAACAGGTGTCGTTGTCCCTTAGTGACCGAGTTGGAAAGTGAAGGGATGGATGAGTGACTCCGAGATGCCCCTTCTCTGGTCTTGGAGTCCTCTAGTTTTCCGCCGGTATGTCCACCACGGCTGTTACCGACCGGTTGGCCCGATAACGTGACGTCTTCGGTTTGGCAGGGCATTCACGTACGTAGTGGCCTTTTTTGCCACAATATAGGCACAATCCTTGTTTACGGCGAGACTCTTTCTCCGTGGCTGTGAGGCTCGCTCGTATTGCGCTGATGTCCATGGGTTCTCCCTTGGATGCGGTGGAAGTTTCAGGACTTCTCACCGTCACATAGGATGGAAGGGATTTTCCTTTTCTCCCATGATCCCCCTTTCTTTCACTTAGCCTATGTTCCAGCCGTAATACCAGGTTGATAAGGCCCTCACATGTCTTGGGTTGAGGGTCAATATGAGCCACGGCGTCCTTGAGCTCATCGCACAGCCCTTGATGGAAGAGCGCCGTCTGTTTAGCAACAGGCCACTTGGTTTCCGCAACCAGCCTTCGGAACGCGTTGAGATACTGCACCAGGTCGTTGGATCCCTGTCTCAACTCAAGCATTTCACGGTCCGCCGTGTACGAGTCAGCCCTTCTGTCGAATACCTTCAGGAATTCCTCGCGAAAAGCACCCCAATCACATAAGAGGGGGTCGTCCCTGCTCACCAGAGGTACGGCCCATTGTGCCGCGTTTCCAGCCAAATAGGATATAAGGAAAGCCACACGAGCCTGACTCGTGGGGAACGCCTTTGGTTTGCACGATAAATGTAGCGCCACTTGTGTGAGGAATACCTGCACTGTGTTAGGATCCCCACTGTACCTCTCTGGTGTTGCCAAGGGGATGGCTACCGGCATTTCCACTACTACCGCAGGGGTCTGGTTCGTGAGGGAGGTGCTGGGCGTGAGCGGGTCCAATTGGATAGCATCCAGTCTGGCTTTTACATCGGCTGTTTCTTGCCTAGAGGCAGCCACTTCAACTTGCATGGCCGCTAAAGCAGCCAGCACATCATCAAGTGTTGCCATGTCTGTTATCGACCGGGAGACAGTTAGTGTTATTATGGTCGGATATTTTGTAACGCCCTGAACGTCTCAGGATCGTTTAACAGACACGACAATGAGGACGCAACCACTTGTGAAGGGTTAGTTCTTTTAATGAAGGCAAATAAAATACAAAGAACAAACAAAAGTTATAGTCACTGGAATCCTCCAGGCTAAGTACGTTACCAGCCCACAGCACGGATGGTCCTAACCGTCCTCTGCATATACGCCGATCCCGGCGTATGCCAACAGAGGGCAGAAATGAAATGGCCGACAATGCCAATCGGTAGGCTGTGAGGGGCACGAAGAGTGTTGGGGAGAATCGAGGAGTCAGGGAAACACCCAGCCGGGGTCTCTACCTGAAGGGAGCAGCCGCTCAACCTCTTACTCAGACTGCACCGGGACGCGGAGTCACCTCCTGGTGATGCGTCACCGATACCCCAATCACAAGCAAGAAGACTGAACCGAGAGCAGCCGCTCGATCGATCCTGTGGACTTCCGAGTCTGTAACGCGGCAAACACCTCCTGGTGTGCGTTACAGCTGGCAGTCCCTGTGTCTCTGGTCGGGCTGGGAGTTACGACTCCAACCAGCAAAAGCGCCACTGCGCTTGGACTCAGCCGAGTCAAAAAGCGAAGCTCAATGGTTGACCGGTAGAGCTTCCGGGTCCTTCACAGGTGACGATGGGGCAAGACACGGCCCAGGGAGTAACGACTCGACCTACCTCCGTTCTTGCCTTACTGGAGCACCACTCCGGAACACTGCTCTTCACGAAGCAGGTACGTCGGTGTAAACACAATATCCGACAGCCTTGTACCTCCCGGTTCCTCCCTTTATAGGGCGTGTTTTCCTTGAGTTATGTAACAGCTCTCCTGTTTACATAAGGGCGTGTTTCCCTTGAGTTATGTAACAGCTCTCCTGTTTACATAAGGGCGTGTTTCCCTTGAGTTATGTAACAGCTCTCCTGTTTACATAAGGGCGTGTTTCCCTTGAGTTATGTAACAGCTCTCCTGTTTACATAAGGGCGTGTTTCCCTTGTATGACAGGAATTCTCGACACAGAATCTTACATTCTTGGGGTTTGTCATAGACTCCACTACTTCCACTCTCAGCCTCCCGGCCAGGAAAGTTTCCAAGATCAGGCACGAGTTGCGTCAAGTGTTAGCGAAGCAACGGATCTCCCTCCGCCAGTTGGCTCGGGTAGTGGGTCTGCTGTCGGCTTCGATCCAAGCCATCTTCCTGGTCCCTCTACATTACAGGGCCCTTCAACGGCTCAATGGTTTCTTCCTACGCAAGGGTTACCCCTACACTCACAAGGTCGCATTATCCACCGAGGCTCGCGCCGAAATTCATTGGTGGTTGGACCATATGGAGGCATGGAACGGGAGAGCAATTTTCGGTTCCACGCCAGACACAGTTACAGAGTCAGACGCCAGCAGGCTTGGTTGGGGTGCACGGTGCAGAGACCTCTCCACGGGAGGATTGTGGTCTCCCGAAGAACAGCAGTTACACATCAACTGCTTGGAGCTTCTGGCAGGATCCTTCGCAGTTCGGTGCTGGACGAAGAATTTAGTGCAGTCTTGTGTTCTGCTGAAAATGGACAATGTTTCAGCAGTCCGTTATGTGAATCACCTGGGAGGTACACGTTCGAAGGCCCTCTCGGATCTGGCGGCCAGTTTCTGGCAGTACTGCCTGGACGCGCAGGTGTCGGTCACAGCGGAATACCTACCCGGTCGAGCCAATGTGGAAGCGGACTTTCAGTCCCGCCACTTTCGGGATTCTAGCCCATGGCGGTTGCACCACTCCGTCTTTGCGACGTTGAACGACCTTTGGGGTCCTTTCTCAGTGGACCTGTTTGCGTCCCGTCTGGATCACCAGATTCAGCGATTTTTCAGTTGGCGTCCAGATCCTCTGGCAGCCGCCACAGATGCGTTTCTTCAGGATTGGAGTGGGGAACTGGGTTATGCGTTCCCTCCCTTTGCGATGATCACGAGGGCGACGGCTCAGGTCCGTCGGCAGAAGGCAGATCTAGTCATGGTCACGCCGTTGTGGAAGTCTCAAGTGTGGTTTCCAGTTATTCTGGAACTTTCCTGGGATTTTCCAATCCTACTCCCCCAATTTCCAGCTCTTATTCTGAATCCGGACGGGAATCCGCACCCTCTAGTGTCCGCGGAATCGCTATGGCTCATGGTGTGGCGGATTTCCGGGGTCGATGGGAAGCCCCTGGCCTTTCGAGAGAAGCTGAAGCTTTCATTACTAAAGCATGGGCGAACAGCACGGTCAAAAGATACAGGTCAGCGTGGGGTAGATGGTCCCGTTGGTGTTTGCGACGGGGTTCCGATCCCTTGGTCTCGGATGTCATCCAAGTGGTGAATTTTCTGGCTCAATTGGCATCACAGGGCCTGGCGTACCGATCGGTCAATACCTTCAGGTCGGCGATCTCCTCGGGCCACGTCCCGGTGGAGGGTTCACCGGTGGGCGAACACCCCCTTGTATGTCGCCTGCTGCGGGGTATCCGCTTATCGTTGCCTCCGGAGCCCCATTATTCCGAGCTCTGGGATGTGAATCAAGTGCTTAACCTCTTTTTATCTTGGCAGCCGAATAGGTTCCTTTCACGGAAAGAATTTTCGGGTAAGCTAGCCATGCTTTTGTGCCCGATTTCTTGCAGGCGGGTATCGGATGTTTGGGCCTTGGACATTACAGGTCGAATTTTTACCCCGGAGGGGGTGACTTTTACACTGTTGAGGCGCACGAAGTGCCATTCTAGGACGATTTCTTATACTCAGTTTCCTGACTCTCCGAAGCTTTGTGTGGTTCGATGCCTCAAGGCATACGAAGAAATGACTGAGGAGTTTTGCCCTCCGGGGGAGAGACAACTCCTCATTTCGCTTCGGAAGCCTTTTAAGGCGGTTTCTTCCCCTACCATCGTTCGATGGGTCCGCTGGGTGATGCAGGAAGCAGGCATCAACCTTAGCAAGTTTGGTGCACATTCCACAAGAGGTGCGATGGCTTCAAAGGCTTTCAGTTTGGGGGTGCGTTTGGAAGACCTCCTCAACGCGGCAGATTGGTCTTCGGACTCTACTTTCAAACGGTTTTATTTTAAACCGGTTTTAAATATGGCTCATGTGGTTGTGGGCAAGCTTTGAACAAGCATAATCCTCGCCTCCAGTCCTGACATAGAATGAAAAATTTCCTAGCTAACGTAACGGAAAGTTTCAATTCTATTAAGGACTCGGAGGCGAGGATTATCCCGCCCTCGCTTCCTGAAGGAGATCCCTCCCGTACTTCTGTAAGTAACTTTGTTTCTATTGGATGAAATGTTCAGTTACTATTGTGCATAATGCAATTGTCATTTTCTCTTTTGGACATGTTGTTCCTTGGCAGGTCTTGTGTATTATGGCTTCTGTACAATTGGGCATGTACACTTCCTGCAGTAATGTTTTATTTTTGTCCTCAGGCTCGGATTCTCACAAGCAAGATTCCTGATGGGCTGATGCTTGCTGGTTCCGCGCTCAGAAAGAGGAGGAGGAGACACAGTTGATGGACTATATTGGGCATCCGGCCCCGGATTGGACACTGTGCTGGTTCACTGATTGGTCAATGTTACGTGTTTTGTTTTGACTACATTTTCCCTTTGGTTCATGGGAAATGTAGTTTCTGTTGTACTTCGCTGCTATTGATTAAAGTGGAGAAAGAAGGCATAATCCTCGCCTCCGAGTCCTTAATTGAATTGAAACTTTCCGTTACATTAGCTAGGAAATTTTTCATTGTGATTCAAAGATCTTAGCAGTTAGTAGGGACATAGTGGCTGCAGAAGCTCATTATCATGCAATTTTTTATACAGTTGTTAAAGCAAAGGAGGAAGATCATACATCTAGCATTCAAACCGATGATCGCTACAGAAATTGGAGAGATGAAGCATATGATTAACTAACTATTTCAATACATTAGAACTGTGATTATTCCTAACAAAGAGGTAATACGTGTGACGAGACTCACTGAAAGGCTTGAACCCCTCGTGACACGCAGAGGAATACAGGGAATAGACAAATTAACCAAGAAGCTTTTCAGAAGAATATTGGACTGGGAGTTTGGTGACAACCTCAACATATTCCCAGAAAACCAAGGAAAATTATTGGCCCAAACTGATAGTGTCATGCTACAGGACAACCAGAGTTTAATAAGAGAATGATCAGTTTTAATGATTAAGGCAATGGACATGAACAAGCTTATACGTCAAACATCATTTCACATAAGAGCAATGATTAAAACAAACTTGACATCAACACCATGGCCATATTATCCATAATATGTTTATAAAGATCAATTTACAGTGCCTGATTACCTTAAACGGTTCTTATTAGGATTTCTTACTGGAGACCCAAAAGAATATAAAGCTGTCCAAAAGGGTTGTCTTACTTATGCAACAATTCAGCCAGGAAATTATATATGCAGTGAAAAATGGCCAGCAGCAACCCCCCAAGCATTTGATGCTTCCATATGCCATAAAATGACTGACAGACAATGTTGAAATCATTTGCAATCTAAACAGACTTTTTCGTGGGATTTCATACTCTCAACTGGAAGAAAATGATACTGCCTTGTATCTTCAGAAGCTTGCTGCTACTTTAAATGAGCACATTGTTTTTCCAGCCAACATTCAGCCTCATGTCTTCACTAATGTAGCATGGAGTAACATTTATAAGGACTCTTTCTGGTAAGGGGATAACTCATCGAGTCAACGGTATAGCTGTGCAGCCCAAGTTGTTTGGACCACAACCTTTTATAGCTCTTCCCCCAAGCATTGAGAAACCAAAGCAAAGAACATTGACCACCTCAAATACTGAAGAATTGTTCATGTATGTTTCTGGTGAATAGGTTGGGCCTTAGCCATTGATGACGAGTACTGAAGTCATGCCGGAAGGAGTTACCCAATTTGAAGCTTGCATAAAATAAGAACCTAATCTGGAGTGTTACTAGACAAGGATCGAGCCTTGCACAGATAATACCAAGGTGGATAGGTATAACTTCAACAATAGAGACCTAGTAGTGTATCACAGGATTCCATTTGCTAATTGACCACCATTAATGCCCTGCAATTGAGTTGACAACTGGTTCTGAAATTGTGGAGCTGTCTGAGCTGTTAAGGGAATCCGTGCATATAGCGAAAATTGTAATGGTCATTGTTCAAGCTCGCTATGCAAAAGCAACTGAGATTATGTGGAATCAGAATGCAACATACAACAGAATCATTTTTCGAATGGGCACCTTTCACACCATTTGTAATGTCATGTCCATTCTTGGAAAATGCTTTCAAGACGCTGGCCTTCTCGACCTTTGCATTGAAGCAGACATGATAGCAGAAGGATTAATATCATCAGTACTAGAAGGTCATATGTCAAATCGTGCAGTTCGAGTACACCAATGTGTGTATGAAGCTATGTTGAGACTGGCTTGGTTTATATTTATCTCCTGGGTAGAGAAGAATTACGAAGAGAACATTCAGGTAGTCTGCTCCTTCATTGAGGATATTATGACTTTGCAAAAGACCTATGCCAACAGAAATTAGATAACCTCTTGCAGAATGCTGCCTTTGCGAAAGTAAAACAGCTTTGGCATGTGTTCCTGGAGCATCTTCGTCATGATAATGGAGATCTCTCTGCATTTTGGATGTCGTATGTGGATAGTGTTGAAAATGTCTTGTTGGCTCTGCGGCGTTCTGCTCACAAAGTAAATTGGCATTTATCCAGTATTGGATCTTGCATATATTCACATGCTTGAATCATCTCCGACGTCGAGGTGGGAGTCTCATGGTAAATATTATAATAGTAGTAAAACATATTATCATAGGCAACAATGCATTGCACAGCCACTGCAGTAGCCCATCTGTATCCTTTTGTAAAAAGAACCAAAGCTAAAACACAGCCAATCAAACATCAGCACCCTCTAGACTACTCCACAAAGAGGCAAGACCCTCAGATTTGTAAAAGCACGTCGTTGTGACGGGGAGTCTCCCTGAGCTCTAATCAGTTTTTCTCTTCAGGCCTTGTGGGTCATGTGGTAAGAATAGGCTGCAGGCTGAAGATCCTCGCAAGGATTGTATTTACTGCTCGTACCCTCTTCACAAGGTAAAAGACTGTAGAATCTGCAGAACTTTTTCTTCAAAAACTTTGAAATACAGGGAAGGCAGACTGCTTATCTTGTTGGGGAGGCTAAAATCTAAATCATCTTTGGTCTCTGATGAGGAACGCAGTGTAAGTTCCTAGGCGTCAGCCCAGCTCTCTAAGAAATGGGATAGATCTGTGGAATCCCCTTAGAGACATAAAGTGTCAAAAACTACCCATCATGAGTCTGAGCATGCTACCTCAAAAAAAGGGAAGCTTTGTTTCCCTTCTGAGGAATCATCTGCCTCAAAAACGACCTGTAAGTAGGCTAAGAGTTGGTTTTAGTCTCTCAGCAGTCGACGTCGAGGCTTGCTCAGTTGATGGAAGCTTCATCAAAGGTTTTGCCATCATCGACAGCACCTATTACACCGTTGGCGTTAATCTCATTGGCACCTGCATTGTTGACAATGTTATCAACGACGACCCCTCCGCCATCGTCGACTTCTCCACTGTCGATGGTGCCTCCACCATTGACGATACCTTCATCAATGACACCTCCACATCATCGACAGTAGTTATGACGACACAGTCGCTGACTACTATTTTCTCTACGTCGATGGTATCTGTTTCACGGTTGACAAGGATCAAGCACAGAGACCTTCTACATTACATTTCACTCTTGTTTTGTCATCAAGATTCTCGTCGACGATGCCGTCGTCGAGAGGTTTGTATCAGGATCCATCATACATCTCCCTTTTGCCTCCTAGTCAATTTTTGGAGGAATCTGAAGATGACGGAATGTTTAGTCCGGCCCACAGCCCTTCTCAACTGCATATAAAATTACAGGAGGACGAGGATGAAGAGGAATATTATCGGCCACAATATAATCAATCCATGGATAGGTCACAAATGTTGTTACCACGCCTGGGACCAATGATACAGCTGCCTGTTGCATTGGTGCAGGATCTAACCGCTATGTTGCACAATTACCATACACGTTTCCCTACAGCAGCAGGAACTGCGCAAAAAGAAAAGTCTCCGCCGCCTGCTTCGGATTACAGAACAGTTTCAGTGCTCCCTCCAGAGGCACATGATTCTAAACTTGTGCAACAAGATCAGGGTCCACAGCACGACAATGATGATACCGAAGAAGGAGAAATTCCCAAAACTCCAACAATTATCGACAAGTGGGAAGAATACCTAATTCCTACGCCTTCTTCGCCAGCTCATCAAGCGATTGACTGAAGATATTGAGGGCTTCCATGCTCTAATGGAAAGAGCGGTAAATTGTTTTCACTTACCAATGTGTGTGAAACAGTCTGACTTTTTTTGTATGATTTTAAAGAGCAGAACAGAAAATCTGTACGTGCAATTCCCATTATAGAAAATGAAAACGCCATATTCGGTACCAGCAATCCTTGCTAGAATCGATAAATAATATAAAGCCTCAACGATGCACCAGCATGCTTAGTGGGACCTCCAAGGCCAGATTCTGTAATTGCCCAGGCTGCACAGCGAAGATCCTGGAATCCTTCGGTAGCCATTACTGCTCCACTCGATAAGGATGGAAGGCGTTTATATTATATTGGAAAGCGGTTTACCACCATTGCTGTTGCGTCAGTGCATGCCACCAATTCCCTAGCAATTCTAGGAAGATATGACCGCCAAATTTGGTTGAATTTGGCATCATATCTCAAAATTTTACCGGACGATAAGAAGCAGGAGGCAAGAAAGATTCTGCTCGAAGGTGAACGGCCATCCTCTGAAATTATTGATATTTCCGTGGATATGGCTTATCTTGCTTTTAGGCAACTAGCTGGTGCGGCAGTTCTCCGTCGCCATGGATGACTGAAGTCTACTACCTTCCGTCCAGAGGTGCAGAGTTAAATTTTAGACAAGCCGTTTGATGGCGATGCGCTATTTGGAGAACATATTGATGAGGCCTTGCAAGCAATTAAAGGGGATACTGATACCGCTTAGGCATTGAGTACGCTTCAATATAGGAAAGCACCTTTTCGAGGAGCCTGTGGCAGAGCATCTTATTCCTTTCGGGGAAGCTATCAAAAGTACCAGCTGCAATCATATCAGTCTTACAGACATGGCTATCAACAGAAGCAGTCGTATCGAGACCCACTGTCTGACGGATTTTCCAGACAGCAACTCAGGAGGAAGCAACCTACCCAGGCCAGAGACAATGCTAGAAAGCAGTGACAACTTCCCAGCACCTGCTATGACTTTGCTGAAAAGCAACCTCGATTTGACAAATATTTCCTTACTCTACGATCAGTGGAACAAAATTACGACGGACAAATGGGTCCTAGACATCATAAAGTATGGTCATACTCTAGAATTTGTAAAAGTATCACCACCTCATCCACCTCTAAAACGGCTTCCAGCTTATTCAAATTGCTCAGAAAGGAAGCCATGGTTATGCTCCAGAAAGGAGGTTCCCAGATGGGAAAGGGTTTGTATTCCAGCTTCATTCTAATAAAGAAAAAGCTGTGAGAATGGAGAGCAATTCTGGATCTCAGAAAACTAAACAAATATCTGCAGAAAAGGCTTTCTGCATGGTCATCCTTCAGGCAACACTTCATCTTCTCAATCATGAGGACTTTATGACAACTCTAAATGTACAAGATGCATATTTCCATTTCCCAATTCATCCCAAACAACAAAATGTTCTCCATTTCACTGTGGCAGATGTTCATTTTCAATTCAAATTTCTCCTGTTTGGTCTACGTTCAGCCCCAAGAGTGTTCACTAAGTGCCTGGCTCCAGTTGCTGCTCATCTCAGGCTTCAAGATTTGTAGCTCTTTCCTTACCTCGACGACTGGCTAGTGAAAGCACCGTCTTTTCAGCAGGCCTCAAAGGCAACTTCAATCAGCTTACGAATGTTTCGTTACCTGGGGCTAAAAATCAATTATCAAAAATCAGTTCTACAACCGTCTAAGAAGATGGTTTTACTCGGTACAATGCTAGGCACAGTCCAAGACCAGGCATTCTTATCTACAGAAAGGAAAGCACACTTTATTTTTCTAGTGAAAAATCTAACCGGAAGAAAGTTCGCTTCTGTGCGTCTGATCAAATCTCTACTCGGCATGATGCCCTCAGCAATTCTAATGATACCTCATGCACATCTAAGAATAAGACCATTGCAGGAGCAGTTGGACAATCAATTGCTCCAAGTAACCGGATCGTTCGACCTAGAGCAGATGACTCCAGTTCTGAAAAGAGCACTTCTCTGTTCACAGTCCTCCAAGAATCTCTCGACAGGGCTAACTTTCTGTTCCCTGATTTCATCCTTACTACGGATGCTTCTGTAGAAGGCTGGGGAGCACACTTTCAAAATCTTCAGATAAGAGGCAAGTAGTCCTAAAATGCTTTCAAAGATGCACATCAATTTCCTGGAGTTGTAAGCCATTTTCCTAGTCTTACAGGCATTCCTCCCAAGAATACGAGGTGCTTCAGTTTTCATAAGAACGGACAGTACTACATGCATGCATTACCTCAACACGGAAGGAGGCACATGCTCCCATATCCTATCGCTGTAAGCGCAGGAAATCTGGAAATGAGTTCTCTCACACTGCATCTCTATCAAGGAAGAACATCTTCCAGGGGTGAACAACAGTTTGGCAGATTCTCTAAGCAGAACTTCCAACTCCTGCCACGAATGGGACCTGGATCAGACTGTTCTCGATTTCATCTTCCAGAGATGGGGCAAGCCCAACTTGGATCTTTTACCTACTGAATGCACCGGAAGTGCCAGTTCTTCGCCAGCTGGGAACCAGAAAGAGGATCGTGCGGAAATGCTTTTCTAATGAGGTGGTCGGGGGTCTTCGCTTATGCCTTTCCCACTTACCCATTAATATCAAGGCTTCTGATGAAAATGAAAAGAGAACCATGTCATCTGATCCTCATTGCTCCGCTTTGGCCATGCCAACATTGGTTCACGGAGCTTCTTCTGCTCTCAGAATGCAAGCCTGATCACCTTCCGATATTATCGACGCTGTTAACAATGAGCAAGGGCCAGATTCTCGATCCACGTCCTGCATCACTACAGTTTCATGCATGGTTACTGAACTCAATTAATTTAGGGACCTAGACCTGCCACAGGACTGTAAAGACATTCTATCTAAAGCAAGGGCAATATCTACTATTAAAACTTAGTCTCAAATGGAAGCGATTCTGTTCATGGTTTCTTCAAAACAATGTTTGATTCTCCTCCAGACAAAATGTCGCTTATCTTCTCTCCCAGGCTAAATCAGGCCTCATGGACACTTCTGTTAAACTACATCTTGCCGCTATTTCTACTTACAGACGTTCATCTGGAGGTTTTTCTCTTTGTTCATGTCGACTGGTGAAACAGTTAATGAACTGACTTTTCAGAGTTTACTCTCCTATTAGAACTCCTCCACCTGAATGAAGACTTAATTTGGTACTTGCACAACTTATGAAGTATCCCTTTGAGCATATACACAGAGCTGAGCTCAAATATATTTCCTGGAAAGTTGCATTATTGTTGGTTCTTACATCAGCCAGGAGAGTCGGCGAGATTCAAGCATTCACGATTAAAGAGCCTTACCTTCGTTTCACTTATGACTATGTACTGCTTAGAACAAACCCAATATTCATTCCAAAAGTACCCTCTACTTTCCAACTTAATGAGCTGGTTATTATGAGAACATTTTTTTCAAATCCTACTTCTCCGACTGAAAAAGCTTTTCATACTTTGCATATAAAAAGATGTCTACATTTTATTTTTATTACATGCTAAGAACAGCAGAAAATCTGATCAGTTGTTCGTCTCCTATGGTTTACAAAGATCAGGTGCTGCAGTGACTAAAGCAATGATTGCCAGTTGGATTTGTAGCCGCTATTCATTTCTGCCATTTTGAAGCTGGCAAACCACTTACTCTCAAGCCTAAGGCTCATCCTACGAGAGCAGTATTGTCCTCAGCGGTGCTCTTTGCAGGGGTGCCATTGGACAAAATTTGCATTGCAGAAACATGTAGAAGTGTGCAGATATTTACACAGCATTACTGCTTGGATTTGTCAGTCTTACGCAACCTTTTTCAATAAGGTAAGCCTCTGTTTTGGAGGTGTTTAATTTCAGTTCAGTGATATTCTGTTGACATGTTATTGCTATGTTTTTACATGCTCCTTTATAAATTTGATATATATATTTTCAGCAACTCACTCGCTCCACCCAGGCAGTCAAACACTCCAAGGGTGCCTCTGTAGACAGGGGTGGGACCGCTTCTGTTCCACAACAACTACAAAAATATTTCAGAGCACTCTCGGGAGTATTAGTCTGATTTATTGATGCAAATGCATTTCGGCATGCGCCTTCTTCAGTGCATACAAATCAAAGGTAAGCCTCTGTTTTGGAGGTGTTAAATTAATTTCAATTTAGTGATATTCTATTGACAAGTTATTGCTATGGTTGTATATGATCCTTTTATAAATTTTGTGTGTGCGTGTGTGCGTGTGTGCGTGTGTGTGTGTGTGTGTGTGTGTGTGTGTCTCTGTCTGTCTGTCTGTCTGTCTGTATAGATAGATAGATAGATAGATAGATAGACAGATAGACAGATAGATATGCGAAAAGAATCCCTGCAGTCCCAACAGGAAAGACGAGCCACTCCGGTTTTGTAGTTAAAGTATTGCGGGTTTATTTTTGCAGCAGAAAAACGACGCGTTTCGATATCAGGCGAGATCTTGGTCACATGTGTAGGCTTTCCTTATTATAAATAATCTTGTCACATGCTAGAAAATCTGAGTGTCTTGCCTCTTTGTGGAGTGTTTAGAGGGTGCTGATGTCTGATTGGCTGTGTCTTAGCTTTGGTTCTTTTTACAAAAGGATATGGATGGGCTACTGCAGTGGCTGTGCAATGCATTGTTGACTATGATAATATGAATTACTACTAATATAATATTTACTGTGAGACTCCCATCTCGACGGCGGGGATGATTCAAGCATGTGAATCTATGAAAGATACCAATACTGGATAACTGAAGTTACAGGTAAGTAACTTGTTTTCTTACATCTTACTGCCATATGCTCAGTGATCCCATGATGGTTGCGTATGACAAGATGAACAGCGCTAGACATCTTCCTGTTTACTATTCTGAAATGACATTACTTGCAGTGACAAACATCCAGAGATACACCCAAACTTAATCAACGGATGCTTTTCAGTTCAACTGTCAGATGTTAGTCTGTGTGCACAAATTCCGGCCAATCAAGGGATAGAGGTTACAGTCAACAAAGACACACAGACTCCGTATGTTTCGACAAATTGACCCTCAAGGCAGGTGCTGTGAAAAGATATTATATAACGGCTGAACACAGAAGCGCCTTTTTGGGTCAGATAAGGGAAATGGTCCATAACAACAGATCAGATCTTACTCATGCAGACCGACATAAGTCACAAAATGAAATAGACCAAGATAATGTTACTAGAGCTATTATTTAGGCTTAAAGATGAATAAACCCATTTGGGAGGCCACATGATCTCATTAGTCTCCCCACGGCAAAAGAGGCATCGCAAAGACTCCTGCATAATGAATGCACGGAAAATAGGTGACCAGTGCTATACAGACTTCAAACTTGAGCGTCTTGAGAATAATCCACCTATTAAGAAGTTTCAATACCAAATGAACAAAGTAAAAATCTTCACTAAAATGTCCTAGAAGAAGGCAGGGAACAGCATTGGCAGGGCAATCCTTGAAAGCAGACAAAGCACTATTTGGTCGAATCATTGTGACAGCACAGAATCAGAACCTTCAAATGGTGGATATACCTCTCTCATCCCGCAGGACCTTCACCATAGGCTTTAGCAACCACAGAAAGTCTGTTGCGAAAGACAAAAAACTGTTTTAGCATTATGCTCGCAGAAAAAGTTATCCTTGCTAAAGAAATACCTGGAAATTCAGCCACTCTGATTGATGGTATGGTTCTTGTTTAAAAAGTAAATGGAGAGGAATCAAGCTTTGGTTAGGTGGCTGTCTGTCTTGTCCATGGCTTTAAGGAAAGGAAATAGGACTCAAAGAAAAGATGTTATGTTTGATACATACAATGAGACGTCTATTAAGAACAGCAAAAGGAAAATCAGAGGGGAAGAACTTGGGCACCAGGTACAGAGTATTTTGTAAAACTTGAGACTAAAACACTATTTGTGAACTGCGAAGATAATTTATACAAAATTCCATCTAAAGGGAGACACAAAGTGCCTGATCTCAACAGTACACACAAAGAAGCAGATGTTAATTTGTTGCTACATGCTCCACATGCTGCTAATGAGGATTATGAAGCAGCAATGATAAACTCAAATGACACTAATGTATTTATTATGTGTTTGGGATTCCATGACAGAATCATGGCTAAACTCTTTCTGAAATGTGGTACTAAAATATGCATGCAAGTCCTTGAAATTGGGAAAATAGCTTCAAGTCTTGGTGAATATGTTTGTTGATCTATGGTAGGTCTCCATACGTTTACGAGTTGTGACACAGTAAGCGCATTTGCGGGAAAAGGACAAGTAGGTGCATTCAAAATCCTGCCTGCCTACAGACATACACAGGAAACATTTTTGCAGCTCGGAAATGAATAGGATCTCTCTGAAGAACTAATTGACAAATTGGAGCAATTCTTGTCCGTGCTGTATGCACCAAAATCCTCCGTTCACAACGTGAATGCCTTGAGATATCACTTATTCATCACAAAGAAGCATGAGCTAGACAGTCAACAACATCCACCTTGCAGTGACTGTCTGAAGAAACATGCCGAACATGCAAATTATCAAGCAGCTATAAGCAAGAGATGATCCACAGACACCTAGTCCAATTGGGAGAGGGTGGAAGTTAGTAAAATACAAGGGAGCAGAGCACATAGTAGGGGACTGAAATGAGGGGCAGCCGGCAACTCAGGCTGTTAGATCCTCTAACTTGCAACAGCATTAGGAACTGCAAACTGCAAACATGTCTGCTGTCTAAATGACCTCAAGTGCACTGATGTGCAGACTTCCGACCTGTGAAAATCAACAAGATGTCGAGAATGATGACACCTATTCAGAAGATGATGATGATGACGAATGTGAATGATTAAATTGTGTTTGTTCACTTATGACATGCATTGCCAATGTAAGAAGTAACAGCTATTACTATTTGAAATTGCAAGTAGAAATTAAGCATATTGGGGCATATGCATCAACATTGGCATTTGCGATTCCTTATTAGCGAAAAATAAGGAATCGCTAAGAAGGAATAGCAAAAGGCTATGCATGTAGGAATCGCTATTCAAATAGCGATTCCTTAACTTTCCTTAATTGCTACTAGCAAATTGCGAGTAGCAATTAAGGAATGCCATCCCAATCATTCCTATGGGCCTCCAGGCCCATAGGAATGAATTGGAGATTGCATGAGCAAATAGCGAGTACCAGTAGGTTCTCGCAAATTGCTCATGCAATTTCAAGGGTGCAAGGGTGTCAAAATGACACCCTATTGCACCCCTGAAATTGATATGTGCACATATGTTGCACACACACATGCTCTAAGGGCATGTGTGTGCGCAACATGAAACTTTGAAAAATGCACAAAAGTGCATTTTTCAAACTTTTAGCAAATTACCATGCAGTTCATCTTCATGGTAATTTGCTCCCCCTATTAGCGAATTCGCAAATTTTTTTACTTTCATGCATTGCATTTAAGGAATCCCAAATAGAGATTCCTTAAATTAAGGAATCTCAATTTGGGATTCCTTAAATGCTATCGCTATTTAAGGAATCGCTATTTAAGGATTCCTTAAATAGCGATTTTTGCTTTTGGGTTGATGCATTGGGATTGGGTATTTTTAACTCAATACCGGGAGCTATTAGCGAATCGGTATTTTACCGACTGGATTTTGGCTTGATGCATGAGGCTGATTATCTATAGCAGTATATGAGGAAAGCAGTTAAGTGTTATTATTTTGGGGACTACATTTTTATTATTACTATTAATAATCATAATTATTTTTTAATAGTATTGAATTTAACCAATCTGGTGGAACTTGATTTATTTTCCCACATATTCTCATGAATTTGTATGCCGTTTATCAAAAATAGGAAAACAATTATTTTTACCGGCCATGGTTGCTAATCCAAAAATATCAGTCAAAGAATGATGATTGCTATCGCATATTTTCCATCGCTAGGCATCCATACCTTGCAAAAAAATCATTTTAGAATCCATCACCGAGTGGTTCCAGTGGCCAAAATGTTGGTTCCTGGCTCATGGCCTAAAAGTGGTTGAGTCTGGTGCTGTGGTCCATCCTCCAGAAACTCATGAAACAGCATTACTGACCTACTTCTGGCTTGGGCTTGTCAAGAACTTAATTGAAGAAGTGCAATACTCTTGAAGCGTGCCCAAGCAGATCGTACTGTCATCTCTGCCGTTGCTACTATGACATTTGTCCGAGTCTGCCTGACCAGTTTGCCAACTTCAAGAAGGGCCCCAAATGATTTTTGTCCTCATGGCTGTGGTACTGTTGCCACTGTTTGATCCATGCCTCAGTAATCTCGGTCGCAGAAATGAATCCTGCAGTGTGAGACGCCCAAACAGGCTCAGCCGATATTGTCCAAAGTATCTCAAAGCTACCTGGTTACGGCCCCTGGACCTACACACGGTAGGTGGACTGCCTCATTGCCATTCTCCAGGGAATCCCCAGTGACCAGCATTGATACTTACCAGTGTGGAGAAAGTGGGCTACTGTAATCGTGAAGCCTACCTGGTGCCGACACGGTTTAGCCGATAGAAGGGCCCCCAGTCAAAGACAGCCACTGCTGCCTTTAGAACACCGTTGTGTGACTTGCGTTCGCCAGACCCGAGCCAGGCAGTTGCATGTTTTCACTACAGCAGGCCTACCTCTAGTGTGCACAGACTGTAAGGAGGAGGCAGTCCTGGGGCCTACCGCCGCTCAGTGACAATTGAGAGACTTAATTGAACTGCTGATATAATTAGAGACTCATTGATCCAAGAGGGTAAGAACTGCACCTGTACTGGTTACTATGCTCCCCACAATACAGGAAGGAGTAGAGGGTAAAGTGATAGGGTGACCCAAGCATTTCCTGCCCCTAGTGCATTTCATATTTACATTTATTAGTTTGTACATTTTTTAATTTATAAACTTGTGCTAATATTTAGTATTGAGTGTTATTCGCTTATATAATTATCGTATAATGCATTGCTTTTCAAATAGGTTGATATCGCTAGAGTCAATCATAAATGTGTCATAATGTAATTTATAATGTATAGTGTATTTTAGTGAATGTGTTAATTTTTTCATTTTATTTCATTTATAATGGTGTCTGGCCTTTTCAAAATAATCAAGTACATAAACATATTCTCAAAGTGAAGTCTTTAGCTTTCTGTGGGAGTTTTGTTCGTTATCTGCTTTACCTGCATGTTTCTCAACTCTGGAACGCAGTAAGAGTGTGGCCTTCATTAACAGAACTTTTTCCCATCAGCTACTGTGTTTTCTAAGTGAAGATATGCAGGTTAGAGGCCACCTCTGAAACTCAGATGGACTCTTTTGTGTTAAGAAGGTTTAGTGCTAGAAGGGAAGTGTTTGTCACCAAAGATTGATTTAATGAATACCATCAACAGTGTTTCACTTCCGTCTCATCACCGTAGGCAAGGCATATGGTTTCTCTTTCCTCACTTTATTCACTTTAAAAGAGCAGGCCTCAACAAAAACAACAAAGCACTCAATTTCCCAAGAGACATGGGGAGAAGAGTAGTCAATAACCGCCAATAGCAGTCCATATGCATATATGTGTTCCTTCATGTCTATCATTCTATTCTGTTTGCTGCTCACTCATCAGATAAATTGCCCTTTCCTTTTATTCTGATAAAAATCTGTAGATTAAGGTTATCTTTTGTTTCTGGATCCTGGATATTTGTGCCTTGATTTCCTCACATAATTGCCTTTTTCTCCTAAAGTTCCAGATGGCAGTAGCATGAAATTGAGCTTTGAAATCGAGCAGGCATGGTGCGCTCAACTGGCCGCTGGATGGCGCACGACTATTGCCAAGACTGATTTGCATTAAAAATTACCATAGAGTACTTTCATCAAGCGTGCTGCTTTGATTTCTAGTGTTCATGCAATTACAAGACTCTTGGGGGGATACCCGCTGTTCCGGTATTGTAATAAGACCCACGCTCCAGGTTAGTTTTGAGGCTGATGGGCCTTTTTTCTGCCCCAGCGAGTGTCTGCCCTTAGCTAAAAACCACAGGCTGGGGTTAGTTGCTTCTTATAAGAACTTCGACTGAGGACACTGCAGAGGCTCTTCTATACAGTTCTGTTTGCAAATCTCCAACCCATCCTCCCAGGTTCACAGCCTTCTCTCTCTTATTCTCTTAAACACCTACCCTTCTGGGTCCCTTTGGATAACAATGGCTGAGATTGTTTCTACTCCCCTTCTAGCATGCAACAAGGAGATCAGTTATTATGAAGAGGAAGCCCCGATTTCATCCCCTGGGATGACACTGTTATGGAGGTGGTGGATACGTCCATTCAAAGGGCAGTGATCTCTGCCCTGGGACACTTAGAGAAGAAACTTATGACTTGGTCTGCAGCCCCCCCAGAACTCCTCCCTTAGAGGGAAGTCAGAGTTCCATCCCATGAGACCAATGAAGCCCAAGGCCCAGAGAGCCAGATTCCCACCAGGGTTAAAGGGGAGAACCTCAGTGGGAAAGACACCTTTCATAGGCTAAAAGATGCTTTCCTAGCCTGGTCCAAGAGCACTCAAGAAGGGAAACCATACTGTGCAGAAACCCTCTTCAGGTACATCCGGCGACAAACAATTCTGGGCTTGACCCTGGCATCTTCCGCCCTTATGATGGCCATGAAGGTGGATTGTGGTCCCATGGGGATCTGGATGATGATATGGATGCTTGCATACCATGGCGCCTATATTCTGAATCTATAGGTTGGAAAAGCGAGGATCAGGGAATAAAAGACGCTACAGCATCAACAGATGTGTTGGATCCCAAGATCACCCAAATCCTGAGTTTGGACTCTGTCTGACAAGGCTGCATAATATGTGGCCAACTGTCTCCGGAAACCCTTAGGTCTAAAGGTCTGGGCTAGACTGACAGCCGAATGTCTCCGCCTATTCTTAGACAGGAAGGTGGGTGTGACTCCTGAAATTGACAGTAAAATGGCTATTTTCCTTGCAAAATTCATAAAAGATCCCAAGAGGGGTATCAACAGATCCTGATGGGCCTGTTTGATTAAACTTCTTTGTTTTGTTCCTAAAATCTTGGACATTGAAGAGCAGGTGAGCAATTGTAGGAAGCTGTCTCTGTATATACTATACCAAAGTAAGGTATAGTGTGCACAGAGTCCAGTGGAACCCCAAAGGTAGGCATAGGTAAAGTTACATGGAACCTTACTCTCTATTTGTGGTAGTGTGGTCGAGCAGTAAGGCAGTACCAGAGGACAGTGTTAAGCATTTGTTGTACACACTCAGTCAAGTCAGCAAATGAATTCACACACTCAGAGTTTGGTATAAAAATATTCTTTTAGTTATTTTATTTTCTAGAACCAAACATGCCTGGCACAGGTAAGTTGATAAATACTTTGCAGTAAATATACAGTTTGAAATGTATTTGTAAATGTACTTTGAAATGGTTACAGCTTGAATTACTGGTAATGCAGTACTGTGAAATGCTGTACATATACTTTGTATCGCCTTTGCAATGGAAATTACAGGTAAGTTACTTTTATGTTACTTTTTAGATTACTTTTTCTACTCCGTGTGATATGCCTAGATATCACACTGGGACATTTCCTAAAGAAAAAGTGAGTAAAGTCAGTTTTGAACAATTGTTATTTTTCAGGTTTCCATACAAATCAACTCCACACTTGAGAAAAAACAGTCAGTGGGTTTCTATGGAGAGAAATTAAGTTAATGATTACCAGGTAAGCGGTCTTTGGAGTTGAGCTTCTGGGGTTAGAACAAGGGTCCCCCCCCCAGGGTCAAGGATGCACTCTCGTTACACCCTCAGCGGCATTAGGGCGGCCGTGTGCAGAGTGCTGAGGCCTAATGTTATTCAATAGGGGATAGGGGGACTCCGGTTGGTAGCTGCTTGCAAACAGGCCACTGGGTTGTGGGAGAAAAGCTCCTGGACTTTAGCTCAGGGAAAATGGGGAAACAAATTAACACCAAAGGTGCACCCTCAGAGGCACTAGCGGTGCAGGGTGCTGTATTGACGTTGGGTGCTCTGTTGGTTTCAATGGGGAACCTCCGGTTTGCAAAGGCACTGCATGCTCGGGGTCGAAGGTCTTCTGGTTGCGACCACCACTTCGAGAGCTAAGTTGGGGAGTTAGGGGTTGGTAAGGCACCGACGGTTTGGGCACACCAGGCCGTGGGGCGTCGGGTGCAAGGGTGCCTTTTGGGGTTGGATCTTCTTACCAGCTCCTGGTCGCGGTTAGGGGGGCCTTCTGGATATAGGCTGCAGGCGTCGGCTGGAGGCTTGAGGCAGGTCAGGGGTCGCCGGATCTCCGGTCAGGATCACCGGGGTGACCTCCGCCTGGTGCTTGCCCACCCGAGCTCCGGCCGTGGACGGCGGGTGCAGAGTGGGGCGGATTTGCGGTGTCTGGGCGGAGCCAGAGGTTGCAGGTGAACAAATCCGTTTTTCACGGGAGACAAAGTCTTTGTGCTTGAAGGCAGGCAGATCCTCCAGTGTTTGAGGTTGCTGGCTACAGGACACACCAGGGTTTCGCAGGAGCAGGTTCGAGGTGGAGACAGGCCAGTAGGGCTGGGGCCAAGTCAGTGGACGTATTCCTCTTGTTGGCTTCGGCACGGCTGTTTGGTCCTTCTTCTTTTTATGTTGCAGGTTCTTGTCTGAGGAAGCAAGGTTCAGGGGTGCCCCTAAATACTAGATTTAGGGGCGTTACAGATAGGTAAAAGGCAGGGACCAATGGGTTCCTTCCCTGGGGTGGGTACACCCCCTAATATGCCACCCTCCAGTGGGAGGGGGGCATGAGCCTGGCCCTGGTTGGCTGAGTCCCCTGAGATTTGTGCTTCACCTCGCCTCCCCAACTTGAGAGGTGGGCACATGTCCCTTCCTCCCATGTTTTTCCCGACGCTTTTCCTGCCCCAAGTGTGGGTAGGGGCCAGTTGCTGAGAGCAGCAAGCGGCCTGGGGAAGCTCACAAAGGCAGCAAGCCTTTGAAGCTTCACCTTCGTGATCCCTGCCCATCCTGGGGGAGGAGGCTTGGCACCTCGTCCCAGGATGTGCATTGTTTCAGGCCCCTGAAAGCAGCAGGCTCTCGACCCAGGGATCCAGAAACATGTCTGGTGGTGGCAGCCACTTAGCCTGGACACTAGTAGTAGGTTATTTTTCAGGGGGCATCTCTAAGACGCCCTCTGTGTGCATTTTTCATTAAATCCCACACTGGCATCAGTGTGGGTTTAATGTGCTGAGAAGTTTGATACCAAACTTCTGAGTTTTCAGTGCAGCCATTATGTTGCTGTGGAGTTCGTAATGACAAACTCCCAGCACCATATACTCTTAATGTCAACACTGCACTTACAATGTCTAAGAATGGACTTAGACACTGTAGGGGTACAGGGCTCATGCACCTGTATCCTCACTACTGGTATAGTGTACCCAGCTAGACGGGTGACTTATCTATGCCAGGACAGTGGGTTGTAGGCATGGCTCGCAGGGATGTGTGCCATGTCGACACTTCACTTAGTTTTGCACCAAGACACGCAGCCTGCAAAGGCAGTGTGTGAGTGTCAGGGTACAGGACCTCTAGGGGGGGGGGCACAATAGGTGCTGCAGCCCTTCGAGGCCTACTCTGGTCACAGTGCCCTGGGTACCTGTGGTACCATTTTCCAGGGGCTGACCTGTGGCCAGAGATGCCAATTGGGTTTAGGCTTTAATGCCGTTTTAGGGAAAGAACGTAGGCCTTGGGTACCTGATTAGCAGGACCCTAGGGCATACTCAGTCAAAGCACATCAGCAATTCAGCAAAATGTGGGGGCAACCATGCAGAAAGAGGGCACTTTCTCAAACAAATCCAGTTTGCTTATCTCACCAGGGATCTTTTCAAGTTGGGTGCAACTTGCTGCCATTCTGTTGGGCAATTCGAACTGTGGTAACTCCTTGGAGAGACACAGTTCCTTACTCTTGAAGGTCGACCTTAAGTTGGGTGATCTCGCCACGTCTAAGGCCGACATGATAGCAGAAAATGGCCCGTTCGGTGACCCGTTCTGGAAGGAGCTGGGCAAGTATGTGTTCGCCTTCAGTTTCTTAGACAAGGCACAGGCCCTCAGGTAATCTTCAGACAAACAGGTCGCAGAGGGGCTGGCCTATTATGAGGGCACTCAGCTGGCCATTTCGAATCTGAATACTCTAAACAAGGTCGACCACACTGCTGTGACAAATATCTGAAAGAGACACGTTAGTGATAGATTCCCCACCTTAGAATATCCCCAGGCGTCAGACTGGATCCGGAAAGTTTTGCTTAGCAGTACCCTGGCGCGTCAGTAGGTGGCATTGTGCGGCTCTGCGTCCGTCACTGGCGTCGTAAGCGCCAAGATGACGCGACGGAGAGTACTTAGGCGCCACCCATGCGCACTGACGTCAGTTCTTTCTTTTTCCGCGCCAGCAAGCGCAGATCCGGATAGAGCACGTACCTTAGTCACTTTTTGACTACTATATTGAGACTTTTTGTCTCCTCTCTTTTCTCCTGGTGCACGTAGGGATGCCCGGCTTTAAGTCCTGTGGGCCTGCCGACGGAATATGTCGGTGACGGACCCCCACGATGTTTGCCTCTACTGCCTGGAGACTGCTCACGACTGCCGGGCCATGGCCCCCAAGGCCTTGCGGGAGCAGCGTAGGAAGTTGCTGGAGGTCCGGCATTTCGTCACGCTTCCGCCGTTCCCGGGACCGTTCGTGGGACCGGAGCCGTCGCTCCTCAGGCTCCAAGTCTTCGCCTTCGGATTCCGGTAAGCAAGGCCACAAAAAGAAGTCGAAGAAGCGTGTTCGCTCTCCGACGTCCTCCCTTCGCTCCCTGGAGGTCGGACGAGGGGGACAGGGGCTTCACCCCAGCGGCTCCCCTGGAGCCTAGGAGTCCCGTGGCCTACCCGCCATACCCGGGTCCGTCGGCGACTCCCAAAGAGGTGCAAGAATTCCTTGCTACCATGGACCGCCTTTTTAGGCCTCGGGCTCCTGCCGGCGCGCCTAAGGGCCCTGCGGTCCCGGGTCCAGATCCTGTTGGCCCGGCGGCTCCGCCACCGGCGCCAGCCCCTGCGCCACAGGATCCTGCGCCAGCGGCTCTGGCGCCACACTGGGTGCCGTTTATTCCTCTATTGCCCCGATTCCAGGACCATTTTGTTCCGGCCTGGGATCCGAGTTGGGAGCCGGCGCCGGTCCGACTCCGGGCCGGTGCCATTCACAGTGGCGTTCGTCTCTTCTCCGGCTCCGGCTTTGGCACTGCGACCGGCTCCCTTTACGCCAGAGGTGGACGAAGACAGGGAAGGGTCCGAGGACCCTCTTGCCCGGCAATGTGACTCCGAGCAGGATTGGGTGGACGACTTGGAGGAGGCAGGCGACCTCGATATCTTCTCTGACCCAGGGTTCGCTTCCTCCCCGCCTACGAAGGAGGAAGGTGCCTCTTACACGATGGTCCTGCGTCAGGCGGCTGAGGACCTTAATCTTGACCACCCCACAGCGGCCCTCAAGATCAACCTCCTCACCGAGGGGCTCCAGACAGCGTCTACTTTGTCGGAGCCGTTGCTTCCCTTCAATGACGCCCTTAGCGCCGTCCTCTTGGTCGAGGCCGGCCACGGGGGCCCCGGTGGATAAAAACGTCGCCAGGCGCCACTGACCGGCGCACTGTGACCCTGCCTTTTTGACTACTCACCCTACGCCTGAGAGCCTGGTCATTCAGGCCTCGACGTCACAGAGTGCTTTTCCGACGGCCCCACCAGGTAAGGACTCTAAACGGCTGGACCAGTTTGGGAAGCGGTTGTTCTCTTCGGCAAATATTAGGGTTGCGGTCGGTGAACACCACCTGCTTGTTCGCCCGCTACTCCCACGCGCTGTGGGATGCCGTTGCTCAGGTGTTGCCTCAGTGTCCTGAGGAGGTGCAGGCTGTCCTTTCTCAGGCAATTGCTGCGGGTAAGGATGCGGCTAAGTTCGCCGTTCGGTGTGGGTTGGACATCGCCGACTCATTGGGCAGGGCGATTTCTACAACAGTGGAGTTGCGATGTCACGCCTGGTTGCGTTCAACTGGGTTTTCGCCTGATGTCCAAAGCTCGCTCATGGACATGCCCTTTGATCGCACCCGCCTGTTTGGCGACAAGGCTGATAGTACCCTGCTGCGCTCTCAGGATTCGCGGGCTACGGCCAAGTCCTTGGGCCTTTCTACTAAAAGTTCGGCTTCTCCTGGTTTTCGTTCCTTTCGTGGCCAAGGTAGAGGCAGTCAGGCGCGCCCATCCCCTAAGCCTGGGCAGAACCATCCCCAGCACGGCCGGAGTCGCGGTTTTCGCAGGGGCGGGTCGGGGAACCATTGTGCGGGTCCGTCCACCACCACCCATGCTGCTTCCGCCACCACCTCCCTCACTGGCGCGAGATTACATCAGACTGATGGGTGCTGCAGATAATTTGCCACGGTTACTCCCTTCCAGTCCTCCCCTCCTACTATTCCACCTCGGTGCCAACGCATGTCGGGGGATCAATTGTTTCTTCTCCGACAGGAAGTCACGGCCCTCTTGGCCAAGGGGGCATCGAGTGCGTTCCTGGCCCGGAAGTAGGGAGTGGTTGTTATTCCCACTACTTTCTGGTCCCCAAGAAGGACAAAGGGGGCCTGCATCCTATCTTGGACCTTTGGAACGTCAATCGCTTCCTCCGGAAGGAGAAGTTCAAGATGCTGACTTTGGCTCAGGTCTTAGCTGCCCTCGGCCCTGGAGACTGGATGTTAGTGTTGGACTTGCAGGATGCATATTTTCACATTCCCGTCCTGCCGACCCACCGGCGTTAGCTGCGGTTCACAGTAGGCCAGAAGCATTTTCAGTTTGCTGTGCTCCACTTCGGCCTTACAAGCCCCCCTAGGGTGTTCACTAAAGTGATGGCGGTGGTTGCAGCTTATCTGTGCAGGTCGGGTGTGTCAGTCTTCCCCTACCTCGACGATTGGTTGTTAAAGGCGGGCTCGCCCCAGACAGTCGTCCACCACCTTCAGACTACGGCCGATCTCTTGCATTTGCTGGGGTTCTCCATCAACGTGCCAAAGTCGCACCTGAGTCCCTCTCAGAAGTTCCCCTTCATCGGAGCGGTTCTGGATTCGACGCTGTATCGTGTTCATCCTCCCGAGCAGCGAGTCTGGGATATTCAGGCTATGATTCCAACCTTTCAGCCTCTGTCCTGGGTTTCAGTCAGGGTGACCCTCCTGCTCCTGGGCCTGATGGCCTCCTGCATCCTGCTAGTGCCACATGCCAGATGGCATATGTGGGTTCTGCAGTGGGACCTGAAGTTCCAGTGGGCGCAGCATCAGGGCAACCTGTCCAATCATGTCCAGATCTCGGAGGGCACTGCACGACAATTGCCGTGGTGGCTCACGAATCGCGATTGGGTCAATGGCAGATCCCTCTCCCTTCCCCAACCGCAGCACATAGTAGTGACGAATGCGTCCCTCCTGGGATGGGGAGGCCACTTGGGAGAGGCGGAGATCAGAGGACTCTGGTCTCTGGCTGAGTCCCGGCTCCATATCAATCTGTTGGAGCTTCGGGCGATCCGACTAGCACTGAAGGCATTCCTTCCCTCTCTCCGGGGAAGTGTGGTGCATGTGTTCACGGACAACACCACTGCCATGTGGTATTGCAACAAGCAGGGCGGGGTGGGGTCCTGGACCCTATGTCAGGAGGCTCTGCTACTCTGGACATGGCTGGAACATCAAGGCATTACCTTGGTGGTTCAACACCTGGCAGGTTCTCTGAGCGCCAGGGCGGTCGAACTCAGCCGCCAGTGCTTGATGAATGACGAATGGCGTCTGCACTCGGACATGGTGCAAGGTCTCTTTCAGCAGTGGGGAGAGCCTTGGTTAGATCTATTCGCCACCAAAGAGAACGCGCAATGTCATCAGTTCTGCGCGTTGGAGTTTCCAAGGCGGCACTCGCTCGGCGTCGCTTTTCGTCGCGAGTGAAGTTGCAGTCTGTTGTACGCCTTTCCGCCTATACCGCTTCTGCTCAGAGTGCTGAAGGAGATTCGACATGACCGGGCCCAAGTCATCCTTATGGCTCCGGATTGGGCACGAAGATACTGGTATCCCGAGCTACTCAGCATGGTGATCGATCCCCCGATCCGTCTGCCTCTTCGAGAGGATCTTCTGTCGCAGCAGCAGGGGACGGTCCTCCACCCGAACCTGTCCAGCCTCCACCTCCATGTGTGGAGATTGAGCGGCGACAGTTGACAGGTTTCGATCTTCTCCCGAAGTCTGTGATGTCAACTTGGCAGCCCGGCATCCCTCCACTAAAACGGTCTACGCCTGTCGGTGTAACAAATTTGTGGCATGGTGCACAGCGAAGGCTGTGGATCCCCTTTCTGCCCCTCTTTCGGAAGTTCTTTTGTTCCTGCTTTCCTTGGCCCGGCAGGGCTCTGCTCTGGGCACTCTTAAAGGTTATCTTTCTGCCTTCTCCGCCTTTCTCCGGCTTCCTGATCAGCCTTCTCTTTTTAAGTCTCCGGTTCTTAACCGTTTCCTTAAAGGCATTACGCACACATTTCCTCCCGTGCCGTTCATCATGCCTCAATGGGACTTGAATCTCGTTTTGACCTATCTGATGTGCGCTCCTTTCGAGCCCCTTCATACCTGTCCTTTGCGTCTTCTCACTCTCAAGACGGCTTTCCTGGTAGCTATCACCTCTGCCAGAAGAGTGAGTGAGCTCCAGGCTCTTTCTTCCAAACCTTCTTTCCTTTCTGTTCATCCGGACAAGGTGGTTTTGAGGACCCGTCATTCTTTCTTGCCAAAGGTTGTCACGCCCTTCCACATCGGGCAGACCATCGCTTTGCCCACCTTCTTGCCGCCTCCGCATCTTTAAGGGAGGAGGAGAGGCTCCATTGTCTGGACCCGAAACGTGAGCTTGCGTTCTATCTGAAGCGTACACAGCAGTTCCGGGTGGATGACCAGCTCTTTGTTGGCTACGTGGGCGCCAAAAAAGGCCGGGCCGTGCACAAACAAACCATCTCGCGGTGGGTCGTTCTGTGCATAAAAGCCTGCTACTCCTTGGCTAAGAAGCAGCCTCCTGTGGGGCTGCATGCCCATTCTACCAGGGCAACTGCAGCCACTTCTGCCTTGGGACGCGGCGTTCCCTTGCAGGATATTTGTCAGGCAGCTACGTGGGCCTCGCTGCACACGTTTATCCAGCATTACTGCCTTGACAGTCAAGTCCGGAGAGACTGCTTCTTTGGTCGTTCTGTTCTCCGTGACTTTCTGGTGTAATTTGTTTGCAGACCCACCACCGGGGTTGGTATTGCTGGGCTATCTATTCTAAGGTGAGGAATCTATCACTAACGTGTCTATTTCGGATGCACAACTTACTACTTGTGTAACGATATATCTGTAAGAGACATTAGTTAGTGATAGATTCCTTACCGCCCCACCCATCCTCCCTGTTCTGCGAACTGGTTGCTAGGGTTAAGGTCATCCCTCTTAGGGCCCTAGTTTTCTGCACCAATGGTCAGTATCTTGCATGGCTCTGCGTTCATGGCGCGGACTGTCATGTACAGAACTGAAGTCAGCGTGCATGGGTGGCGCCTAAGTACTCTCCGTGGCGTCATCTCGGCGCTTACGACGAAAGTGACGGACTCAGAGCCGCACGATGCCACCTACTGACACGCAGGGGTACTGCTAAGCGAAACTTTCCGGATCCAGTCTGACGCCTGGGGATATTCTAAGGTGAGGAATCTATCACTAACTAATGTCTCTTACAGATACATCGTTACACAAGTAGTAACTTGTGCGACATGACCATACCGGATTCAAAGGTTTCCTCCCAACTTGAGGAGGGAACAGAATATGTGACTTAAGCAACTCCTTTAGAGGTATCAACACTGCAGGAAGTCGATACTCCATAAGTTAACCAGCAATGCTTGAGTCCTCCAAACCATCAGAGGTTTTCAATTGGAGTTCAACAGCTTGCCGAAGCAGTGATGATGGCTGAAGTTCATCTTATTTTCAGAAAAAATTCCAGTTTTATCGATTAAAAGGTAATGGCCCTAGAATTGAAAGAGGCTCAAGTTCAGATGGTACCTCATCCCTGAGGTTTCATCAGCAAAATGTTCTTGTTAATTCATTTACTCCAGTTGTATAGTGCAGATGTCACCAACTGGTATCCTGGCACTAAGGCAAGCGGGTAAAAACCACTGCTAACATATAACGATCCGGAAGAATACGTAGCAAATGTATTTAGGGATGAGCCATGTCTTTAGAGCTTTCCTAAATTGTAACAGGGTAGTTGCTGATCTAAGAGTTGGTGGCAGCTTGTTCCAAAGCTGGGCCTCGGTGACTAAGAATGCCTGGACTCCTTGTCTTGCCTTCCGAAACTTAATGATGCAGAACATGTTTGCAGTACTGAAGCGAAGGTATCATCCCGGTGAAACCCCTTCAGTCTTCTTTGTAGTTGTGTACTCGGCCAGTACTCTTTTGTGCCTTGAACACAATGCACATAGATTTAAACAGAATCTTCTGCTTTAAAGGCAGCCAGTGCCATTCTTTCAAGGCATCGGAAGCTGATGATCTTATTTTAAGTATTCCGGGTCTGTTAATCCCCGAAGAATTTCAAAGGTTTCTAATGTTGAGGTTACCAAACTGATTGAGTCATCTAAATCGGGTTCTCCATGTGATTGCCTGCCCTCCCAGAGTTGCCACTCTTGCAGCTGAGATTATTGGGATTAAATTGACCGATTACACAGGTGTGAGATTCTGTGACTGTATGAAGGCAGTCCGTTTGTGGATGTCCATCAACTGCCTCAAACTCAATTCAGGAAAGACGAAGGTCTTGCTTTTTGGTGCCCATTCTTCCCTTTGGTCCCCTGAATGGTGGCCGTCTGACTTAGGATCACTTCCTTCTCCAGTCAGGTCATCCAAGAATCTGTGACTCCTTATTAATCACAAACTGTCATATTCTGACCAGGTTAAGGCAGTCACTTTGGCTGCCTTCATTCCTCTCAGAATGGTCAAGAAGATTCTTCCTTCTATTTCATCTCATTTGCAGAAAAAGGTAGTCACTTCGCTAGCAGTATCTAAGATTGCAACATGCTGTATCTTAATGCTAATCAGCATGTACTTAATAAGCTGCAAACACTGCAAAACGCAGCAGGCCATGTGCTTTACAAAATTCCCAAACATCAATCGGTCTCTAAGTTTGTCAATAAATTTCACTGCCTTCCCATCAGACAGAGGGTCACTTTTAAAGCTCTTTGTATTGTTTGCAAAGCATTGCATGACCAAGTACCTGTTTTTTTAGAAATAGCTGCACCTGGTATACCCCAGGTAGGTCGCTACTTCCGGCCTTTGTCAAACTGGTGGTAGTCCCCAGTTTCAAGGCAGGAATGCTCTTCTGTATATAAAGCCATGCCAAACCTTCTGGCTTTTAGGAAAGCCTTGAAAATATGGCTGTTATCCCTCAAATAAATTTCTTTCTGCTATCTTAGTCCGCATCAAGATGCCTTTTTGGCAATTGAACGCTCTAGAAAAATAATAACCATAACATAACCAAGGCCATTTTCTTCGTCCTGAGAAATGACCAAGGCTCCCCCCCTCAGTAATCAATCTCAAAGAATTCAACAAATGGTTTATCTTCTGACATTTCAAGATGGAGCGAATTCATCTGCCCAGGAATAGTCTCAGATTGGGAGATTGGATGGAGTGGTTGGACTGGAAAGACCTGTATCTGGCAATACCAGGTTTCCAAACACAACATAGACGTCTGCAGTTCTAGTGTAGACAGAGTATGTACGATTTTACATGTCTATCATCTGGCGTGTTTGCACAGTGGTGTTTCATAAAGGTCCTAAGACTGGTAATGAAATTTCTCCACGTGAGAGACATAAAATGATTTGTTTATCTTGACATAATTCCCATCATTGGCTGGCGGAACATCTTTCTCTGTTAGAAGACCTGGACTTTGTGATCTATCAGGATTTATCAGAGCTCACTCTTACAGTGGATTCAGTTTCTACCTTTTTTGATGGACACGATAAGAGCAATTCTCATACTACCGAACTCAAAGATGATGAACATAATGAAGGAACTAAGAGAAGCCCTGGCCTGACCCAAAATATCTCTGACATTAGGCTCACTTGGTGGGACTCTTGGCCTCATCAATCCTGACCATATTTCTAGAACTGCTGAACTATTGGACAATGCAACGTCTGAAGGCCGCACATCTCAGAAAAGGATTAAGCTATTCAGAATCGGGCAGTTAATAGATTATGCCAGAGCAGAAATGCACTGGTGATCTTAGTACATTCAGGGATGGAATGGCAACGGCAGGGCGATCTTTGGTTCGACACTAGATCTGATCATAGAATCTGATGCCAGCAGATACGGCTATGGAACAAGGTGTAGAGATTTGTCAACAGACAGAGAATGGTCTGAAAAGGAACTAGGATTACACATAAACTGCCTGAATCTTGTAAGATCTTTTGCAGTCAAATGCTGGACGAAAAAGAAAGCAAAATGTTGTGTCCTTCTCAAGATGGACAACATTTCAGTGTTACAATATATAAACCACATGTTGGTAACTCTTTCGCCTTTCCTCATACGAATGACCACAGATTTTTTGCACTTTTGTCTGGATAATCAGGTGGCAATAATGGCAGAATACCAGCCGGGACGTCAAAACATGACTGCGTCATTCACGTCACTTTCAGGATGCCAGCACTTGTAAGTTACACACAGCAGTCTTTCAGGCACTCATGAAAGTCTGGGGTCCTTGTCACATGACCTGTTTACTTCCAGCCTGGATCATCAGTTTCCAATGTGTTACAGATGGAAACTGGACCGGAAAGCAGCATCAATGGATGCTTTCCGTCAGGAGTGGACACTAGAGGTCAGCTATTCCTTAACTCCATATGATTGCGCTGGTGGAGCAGCGAGATGAGGTGAACATTATTTTGATCTTCCTGATATGAAACTATGGTTTACAGTTCTGATGGATTTATTGATCTATCTCCCTCCTCTCCATTAAACATCCTCATGAATCCATGAGGGGAGTACCATCGACAAGTCCAGCCCTGGAAGGCTCATTTCAACTTTTGGCAAGGAAAAATAAAGGGGACGTGTGACGCTCCTGGGCCTTTCTGACTATACTCCAGACCTCACCAGGAATGCATGACAAGACAGCACATTTAATTGATACAAATTGACTGTGGTGATGGATATGTTGTGTGGTTTCAGGTCTGGATCCTGTGACTTTAGGCCTTATCCACATTTTTGGTAACAATTGGCTATAGAATGCAAATCTTACATGTCAGTCAGTACTTTTTGGCCGGCCATTTAAGCAGGCCATGTGTGCTTATATGGTGTGACTGTGGAAGGCTATTCCTTTGTATTTACTCAGAGGAGTGCAGCTTTCTATACCCCTGCTGGCAAAAAACTCTTTATCTATGGCATGTGAACCACATGTTGAATATGTCTCTCTCCAAAGAAACAAGTGTCTGTCCAGAAAGGAGTTATCGTGCAAATTAGGGATGCTTCTTTATTTAATTTTATTCTAAAGAGTGTTGAATGGTAGTGCACTAGACCTTCCTGGCAGAAGGTTCATACCGTATGGAGTCACATTCCCAAAGTTAAAAACCTAAATGATTTTTTACCCAGAATTTCAGGAATTTCCTAAATTGTATGTGGTCAAATGCATTAGTGCTTAGGTGGGCACACCAGTGGATATCAGGCCTCCAACAGCCAGCCACTTGCTCATTGCCTTAAATAGCATTTCAAGGATGTGTCCTCCCTCACCTTAGCCTAATGGGTTAGATAGGTAATGTAGGAAGTGTGGTTAGACACAGAATTTAGTGCAAACTCAGCTAGAGGTGCTGTGGCCCCAAGGCGTTTTCGCTGGGTGCTCAAGTGGAGCATATCACAAACGAGGTGGACTTGTCATTTTCTTCTATTTTCAAGCAATTCTATCTGAACACAGTGAAAAGAGTTGCTTCATTAGTAATATGGCATTAAACTAGCATAATCCTTGCCTCCAGTCCTGACATAAAATATAGAATTTCCCAGCTAATGTAAAGGAACATTTTCAATTCTATTAAAGACACAGAGACGAGGATTATCCCAGCAAAAAAAGGATATGAGACTAGACTAGAAGGAATACATACATTGATGTGAATTGCTAGTAGCTGTTATTAGACTACTCTTTTCTCAATGCCTCTTGAGAAATGTAGAGCATTGTTGTTTTTGATGAGGGCTTCTGTTAAATATAGTGAGCCAAAAGAACGCGTAATCCTTGCCTCTGTGTACATAATAGATTTGTAAACTTTCTTTTCTTAGCTAGGAATTTTATATTCTAAATATATATTTTATATATTTAATACGTTGTTTAACAACCTGTTTATTGCCACTTTTGTTTGTTGATGTGTTGTTGTGATTTGTTGATAGTTACATCTTATCATCTGAGATCTGAGCCTGTTGTACCCCTACAGTGATATTCCTGAGAAACCTGTGACTGTTCGCTTTTTCTACTGCTGAGAGTGAAGTGCTGAAGGAGTTGTACTTTGTAGAATTTTGAGTTCTGCGGAACCATAACAGGACAAAGCATGGGACAGTATATTCAAATGACTGTAGACCCTGCCTGCCTTGTAGAGTCCGATAGGGTAAATCCCCACCATAAGGAGCAGAAAGACTGCATTTAAATTTCTATGGTGGGCTAGGCATTGACCCATGCGGCCTGCTACCCTCCACAAACCCCTAATGTCTAGTGGGTGGTTCCCTGTTAGAGGATTGTCCTCCTGGGGCATTCTCAAGCAAGGATTAACTAGGGTGAGGTATCGCTGGAAAGGGAACATTGTCTCCTTGGATTTGTGCTTGGGTGGCAGAGATATGCTACTGAGCCCTGATCAAAGTGAAAACATTCAGCGCCTAATGCTGCAGAATGGTTTCACTTCCAATCATTGTGACGTCAGTGCAATGCTTATACTGTGATTTACCCTATTAAAAAATAATAATAATCTTGAAATGTGAGGAAAGCTCTTCCTTTGCCTCCTGGTATTATTTATCTTTTACAGTGTGGTGGATGTCCTATTCACATCTACCTCACTGTGATGAGATTGGAGTGGACTCCCCTCCTTGTCTTGCATACTTCTCAACACTTGCACCGTAACTAAACATGCCACTGAAATTTAAAAATGGCTACTCGACCACTCACCAGACCTGCTCTTCCTGACCAAAACCTGGCTGACGCATCTGCCCTCGTCACCTCCACGTCAATCCTTCTGGATAAGATCGCAAGACAAAATAGGACAAGCAGACCCAGAGGCATAATCACTATCATCTTCAAAGAATCAATCCAATGCTCCACCACCTTGTATAGGACCATTAGCTGCATGGAACACTTGACTTTTAACCTCCTCATCACTACCAACTACATCCTGAGCAGCACCCTCAATCTACCACGGTCCAGACCACACACCAATTTCAGCAGCCAAGACTAACTTTGCTATAGTGAAAGACTTCACCAATTTTGCAACAAGCTCCACAAGCATAACCCTTTCTCAAGATCTCTGCACTCAGCTGTCCCAATTTTTCAGCAATAAAGTCAACAGCATCTACGAACATTTCAATCCCTAACCGGACCCTCCATCCCTTGCATCGCTCCTGCCCATATTTTCAAACTCCCTACACTACAACCATGAAATCCTTACACTTCAGAGCACCCTTGGACCACTGCCCTCACCATGTCTTTATCAAAGGACTGAACCCAATCAGACTAGAGGATTGATCTCCAACCATCTCCTACACTGTCTACAGACCATCCAGAATGTTGCAGCGAGACTCATCCTTGACCTCCCACAGTACATCCACATCTCGCCACAACTCGGAAAGCTGCACTAGCTCCCCATCTACAAACGCAGCCAATTCAAACTCTTCACACACTCATTCTAGGCACTTCACAACATCAGTTGAGCATACCTGAACAAGTGCTTGCATTTGCACCATCCCACCAAAGACCTACATTCAGCCACTCTCTCACTCGCACACATACCCGCAACCACAAAACAAGAGGTCGAGCATTGTCCTACATCGCACCCAAGACCTGGAACTGCCTCCCTCAACAAATCAGGGTCTTATCCTCACTTCTTGAAATCTGCAAGAAGCTGAGGACATGGCTTTTCAACAAACTTGCGGGGTCCGATACACAACCCAACACCCAAACACATATGCCTACATGCCTGCTCCATTGCCTGAATACCCTCACTTGCGATTAGTGTGCATACAAATCCACATAACATAAGCGCAGGCCTCACCCTAATCATGAACAACTCAATCATCACAGCCAGCCACCCAGGGGCCTGGAAACACGCCACAGTACTGAAAAACCCTCAGCAGATCCAAAGACGCTAGCCAACGAACAGTCTACCGTACCCTGAACAAGTAATGAAAAAGATGATAAACAACTATCCACCCACCTTAATGACATCCACCTCCTTGACGCCACTCAGTCTGGCTTCAGACCCAACCACAGTACAGAGACTCCCATTATCGCTGCCATGGACGATATCCGCATGATCATGGACTGAAGTGAGACCGCGGTTACTTAAGTATTGGAGCTTTCATTGATTCACATGCCTGAATCATTCCCTGTCGTCGAGACGGGAGTCTCCGGTACATAAAAAAGCATTGCTTAGTAGTATACCAAACTGAAACACAGGCCTAGGCCCATTTTCCTTTGCAACCCATAACCTTTGTTATGTCAAAAAGGACTAAACTTGTCTCTGAACCAATCAGAACCTCTCACCCTCTAGAACTCTCCTGAGAGAACCTTCTGCTCCTCAGATTTTCTACCGCACGTTGTGCTAGGGAGTCTCCTTTGAGCTCTGCTCAAATTCTACAGTTTGGTTCTAGATTGAAGAGTTTATTCAACTGATTTTTCATCATCAACTTCTGGAGAATGGCTGACAAGGAGAAGAAGGGTTTATTTAGAGCCTGCGCCGCCTGTTCAAAGAAAAGGTTATGTACTGCATTTACCCACACCATCAGGCGAAGGAATGTAAGGTATGTCGTACCTTTTCTAATAAAACACTGAGGGATCGTGAAGGTAGACTGGTAATTTGGCTCCAATAACTTAAGACCAGAAAGGACGTCGTGTCTAGTGACAGTGATGAGGCATCAACAACTTCAAGGAGATCTAAAAAAAGAGGTAGATCTCCTCAGGCTCATACCTCAGGGGAAAGACTTGAGAAGGTTCTTAAAAAGATCACGAATGGGTCTTCAGAGCGCAGTCCCTCAAAATCTCCTCAAACTATAGAAAAGGAGAGCAAGGGTCATGCTTCAGGGGTAAAACATTTAAAAAAGACGAGTTCAGAGCCTTCAAAATCACTCCTTAAAATTAAACATTCACTTAAAAAGCTAGCCTCTACAACTCGTGAAGAGAAATTAGGAAAATCTACGTCGTCGACGGGAACGTCGACGAAGAAAGTAGCGTCTTCAACAAAGAAAAGTGAGGTAAAGATCTCTATTAATCCTATACCCTCGTCGACGATGGCGTCGTCGACAGCAGTGTCGACGACGAGAGCGTCGACAACGGCGGCATCGACGACCACGACTACATCGTCGACGGGATCGTCGACGACAGTGACAACAGGATCGACGACGACAACGGTGACGGCAGCGTCGACGGCAGCATCGGCGATGACTGTTTCGTCGGCGATTTCGACGGCAATCTCGTCGACGGGCTCGTTGACGAGAGAAAAACCCCCAGAAAAACTGGATTTTACCAGGAAGAGGAGGATTACCCCAGATATTACATCTCCAAGCAAGGTAGCACCTCTGGTTCCATCCCACTTGTTAGAGGAAGAAGACTCGCAGGAAGAAGATAATGATGGTCCTTTTGGCTACGCCAGTAGCCCCTCACAATTGCGTGTTAAATGTCAGGAAGATGACTGGGAAGATGATTATAGGGGATTTCAAGACTGTCCCCAGCAACACTATCAGGAAGAAATGGTGAGCGTTCCATCTTCACTGCGGACGGATTTGCAGTTTATGTTGGATGACTATAAAAGGAGGCATCCTTTACCTCATTCTTCCCAAAGGATACCAGTGACTACATCACACTCTGTTCCATGTACGCCTGTGCGAAGACAAGAGGTACCTGGGTCCTTGCCTATATCACCATTACCGCAACCGGCTCCAGAGACCTCTGACGATGAGGAGCAGGAAGAGGGGGAGATAACGGACCCTAGTAAAGAATGGGATGATTATTTCATTCCGTCCCTTCATCTCCTTCACCGAGGCCTGTTGACTCTCTTCCGGAGGACATCGGAGGGTTCCATAATCTTATGGAGAGGGCTGCACAGAGATTTGCGCTCAACATGTCATCGGACAAAACAGAGTGCTTCTTGTATGATTTCAAGGAGCCGTTTCACAAGACAGTTCAATCTCTCCCGATTGTTAGTCATCTATGGGAAGAAGGTCTCAAGGTCATGGAGACGCCGGCAATGGTTACTCCAGTACTCGCCAGACTGGACAAGAAATATAAAGCGGCCTTGGATGCTCCCGCTTGTCTTCTAGGCCACCCCAAGCCGGACTCAGTTATAACACAAGCGGCTCAGCAAAAATCGAGGAATCCGTCAGCTCCAATCTCAACACCTCCCGACAGAGAGGGTAGGCACTTGGACAATGCGGGAAAGAGTTTTTCGTCCATGTCTGCCCTTCTAGTTAAGGCGGCGAACGCCCTGGCCATCCTGGGCAGGTATGATAGGCAAATGTTGTGCGACCTATCGCCTTATATGGACAGCATTCCTGAGGCTGACAGACAGGTAGCCAGGAAAATCCTCCAAGAAGGTGAAAGGACTTCAGCTGAAGTCATAGATTGCGCAATGGACATTGCGACCACGGCTTTCAGATCTTTGGGGGGAGCGCTGTTTTGCGCCGACAAGGATGGTTAAGAGCGACCGCTTTTAAGCCCAAAGTCCAGAAAAGATCTTGGACCTTCCCTTCAATGGAGAAGATTTGTTCGGGAAGCACATTGACGAGGCCTTGCAGAGTATCAAAAAAGATACAGAAACCGCTAAATCTCTGGGAACATTGCAATATAGGAAAGTTCCTTTTCGAGGCTCAAGAGGTAGGGTCCAATCCTCTTATAGAGGGGGTTACCAACAAGGCCAGTATACTTCTTACTCCACCTCATCTCAGCCATACCCTCAACAGTATTCGCAGCGACAAGTAGGAAGTTACACAAAATCTACTCCTAGAGGTCGAGGAGGTCGTCAGGGGAAGGACAACACCCGGCGACAATGACAACTTTCTGACTCTGGCCACACCTATTCCTCTTATGTCACATGTTCCCCTGGGTGGAAGAATTTCTTATCATCTTCAAGATTGGCAGCAAACAACTACGGACCAATGGGTCCTCAACATAATACAATTCGGATATACTCTAGAGCTTCTGCAAAACCCCCCCTTGTACACCTCCTAGACACCAAGAGGTCAAATATTTGCATCAGATGCGTCAAGAAATTCGGACAATGCTCCGAAAGGGAGCAATAGAACCGGTACCGAATTCCCAGAGAGGAAAGGGATTTTATTCCTGGTTTGTCCTAGTCAAAAAAAAGTTCCCCAATGGCGCCCTATTTTGGACCTCAGATCCCTAAATACTTATCTCTAGGAACAATCCTTCAGAATGATATCCCTCCAAGATATTCTGCTGCTATTAAACCCAGGAGATCATATGACCAAATTGGACCTACGGGATGCGTACTTTCATATCCCAATCTATCCTTCCCACAGGAGGTACCTTCGTTTCATGGTGGCCGGAGAACACTACCAATTCAGGGTACTGCCTTTTGGCCTGAAATCAGCCCTGAGAATTTTTACGAAATGCCTGGCTCCAGTGGCAGCGGTTCTAAGGAAACGGAAACACCCAGTATTTCCTTACCTCGACGACTGGTTAGTCAAAGCACCATCAGCAGCATCGGCCCGGTCGTCAACAAGGGCTTGCGTGGAACTGTTTGCCAGATTGGGTCTGACTTTAAACGAAGAGAAGTCAACTCTTCAGCCTACAAGAAATATCACCTTCTTGGGAGTAATTCTAGATACAGAGATAAACAAAGCGTTCCCCTCCAAGGAAAGACAGCTGGGAATAATATCTCTATCCCAGGCTTTTATAAAAAGAAAGTCTCTTTCAGTACGCAAGTACAAATCATTGCTGGGAACGATGTCATCTTGCATTCCCCTCGTACCTTTCTGCAGGCTAAGCATGCGTCAGTTGCAAGAGCAGCTAGATCTTCAATGGCATCAAGCGACAGGATCCTTCGACGATATACTCAGGGTAACGCCGGTCATGATCCACGTGGCAACATGGTGGACCCGGAAACGGAACATCTCGCAGGGCCTTTCTTTCCGGATTCAACCAGCCCCATTAGTGGTTACGACAGATGCGTCCTTGGAAGGCTGGGGAGCGTTACTTCAGTACCTGCAAGTCAGCGGTCGGTGGAAATCGAACGAACAGCAATTGCATATCAACCTCTTGGTGCTCAGAGCCGTCCGCTTAGCATTGTTGGCGTTCCTACCAAGGATTCAAGGTGCAGCCGTGTTAATAAGAACAGACAACACAACAGCAATGCACTATTTGAACAAACAGGGAGGAACAAGATCACTCTCCCTGTCTCGAGAAGCCCAGTTGATATGGGAATGGGCTCTACAACACAGAATATCTATTACAGCGGAACATCTTCCAGGGGATCAGAACACCAAGGCGGATACTCTCAGGGAGTTTAAACAACATCTTCCAAAAATGGGGAAGACCGACAGTAGACCTCTTCGCGACAAGGGAGAACAAGAAATGCCAGATATTCCAAGCTGGCTTCCCCAACGGGGATCTTGGGGGAATGCGTTTTTGATGGCATGGTCAGGCATCTTTGCCTACGCCTTTCCTCCAATTCCCCTCCTGCAGCGGGTTCTTATGAAGATCAAAAAAGAACCATGCAGGATAATCCTGATAGCTCCATGGTGGCCCAGGCAGCATTGGTTCGCGGAGCTTCTACTACTGTCGAAGAAATGCCCGATTTGTCTCCAGCCGATACCGTCACTTCTGACGATGTTCCAGGGGGAGGTACTTCATCCGGATCCGAAATCACTGCACTTAGCAGCCTGGCTCCTGAATACTGCAAATTTCAACATCTGAACATCCCTATCTAGAGCCAGGGCAGATAGTACAAACAAAACATACCGGATGAAGTGGAAGAGATTATGTTTATGGTGCAAAAGATCTAACATTCATCCTCTGCACTCGGCAGCTCACAAGATTATTCCATACATCTTACTTTTGGCAAAGTCCGGTTTGGCTCATGCATCGATAAAGATACACCTAGCCGCAATATTACGCTACAGAAGGACTGCCTCTGGTCCATCTTTGTGGTCCGCTAGAGTAATCAAACAATTTATGAAGGGATTGTTCCGGGTTTTCCTTCCAATAAAACCTCCACCACCTCTCTGGCAATTGAACATTGTTCCTTCCCAGTTAATGAAACAGCCCTTCGAGCCAATACACAGGGCAGATCTGAAATTCCTATCGTGGAAAGTTGCGCTTCTCATTGCGCTCACTTCAGCCAGGAGAGTGGGGGAAATTCAGGCTCTCACGGTCCAGGAGCCTTTCTTACAATTCAAAGAGGACAGAATGATACTCAGGACTAATCCAAAATTCATTCCAAAGGTACCAACTGATTTTCATTTAAATGAGCCATTAATTCTCAAACGATTTTTTCCTCAACCAACAACAGCGGCGGAAAGGGCTTTCCACTCGCTGGATGTCCAACGCTGTCTAAAGTTCTATTTGCAAAAAACCAAGCCTTTCCGCAAGTCTTCACAACTTTTTGTTGCCTTCAGCGCACCCAGGAAGGGTTTCCCTTTGTCAAAAAGGGGAATTGCCAGATGGATTTCCAGTGCGATAGAGTATTGTCATCATGCAGCTGGGCGACCTCTGAATGCACGAGTCCGTGCCCATTCGACAAGAGCAGTGTCCACCTCTACTGCTTTATTTGCGGGTTTGCCGATCCAGGATATCTGCAGGGCGGCGACCTGGACGAGTACGCACACCTTCACCAGGCATTACTGCTTGAATACGGCCACAGGAAGAGATGTGGCGGTGGGAGAAGCGGTGCTGAGGAACCTTATCCAGTAACGGTGAGCCTTCTTTACCATCCCTCCTTCTTTTTTTTTATCTACATTTGCACATTTTATTGTTTTTTATTGTATTTGATGCAATTTTGCAAAGTATTTTTGATATGTGTGTTTTGGTTTAGAAATACCGTTTTTATCACACTATATATGTTTCCTTGTTTCAGGATATGGGTAACACAAAATGTGCATTTATCTACTGCTCGCTATTCTGATTCAGGCATGGGAATCTATGAAAGCTTCAATACTGTAGTAAGAAAACAAGTTACTTACCTGAAAACAAGTTACTTACCTGTAACTGTAGTTCTCCAGTATTGGAGCTTTCATAGATTCACATGCAACCCACCTTCCTGCCCTGAGAGGCTCACCTCGGATTTAGCACGCAGAACGTTATGGCACAAGTGCACGAAAATCTGAGGGGCAGAAGGTTCTCTCAGGAGGGTTCTAGAGGGTGAGAGGTTCTGATTGGTTCAGAGACGCGTTTAGTCCTTTTTTACATAACGAAGGTTATGGGTTGCAAAGGAAAATGGGCTTAAGCCTGTTTTTCAGTTTGGTATACTACTAAGCAATGCTTTTTTATGTACCGGAGACTCCCGTCTCGACGACAGGGAATGATTCAGGCATGAATCCAATACTGAGGATCTACAATTACAGGTAAGTGACTTGTTTTCTTCTCAACCTACTGGATCTTTCTGCAGTCTTCAACACCATCTCCCACCCCATTCTGTTTCAACAGCACAAAGCCGTCATCCGAAATCCAGCACTTTGCTGGATTTGCTCCTACCTGGCAGATGGTACCACAGTCGGTCACCAATGCCCACTTTCACCTTTTATCTCCTCATCTGTGGCGTTCCACAAGGATCCTTACTCAGCCCTACTCTGTTTAAGGCTTGCATGACCCCGCTTGCCAGCACTATCCGCACTCTCAGAATCATCATCATCATAGCTTATGCTGACAACACCCAGCTCACACTCTCCCTCTCTGAAAAACGTGCAAAACAGCCAAACCAATTTCTCCGCCTACATGACCGTAGCCGCCAGATGTATGAAATCCAACTGCCTCAAGCTCAACACTGACAAGAAGGTAGTAGTAATCTTTGGCTAAGACTCTTCACTCTGGCACTCAACCTCAACTCCATGCTGAACTCTAACCCACACCCCTCCAGGCATCCCATGTAAAGAACCTCAGAACAGTAATAGACAACCAACTTACCATGACCGGTTAAGTGACAGCAGTCTCACTCTCCTATTTCCAAAAACTCAATATGCTCAAGAAGATTTTCAAATTACTCCCGACCTGCACTTGCAAAACTGTCACCAAAGCCCTCATCACCAGCAAGCTGTGCTGGAAATCAACGCTTCACTGACCAGAAGACTCTAGACCATAAACACATTAGGTGGCCAGGTTCATTCTCTACCTCACACCTTGCATTCACATCACCCTGCACCTCAAAGAGCGCCACTAGCTCTGAATCCACAAGAAAGCTCTCTTCAAACTCCTCAGGCACACATACAAAGCCTTACACAACATTGACGCCATGTGCTTCAGCAATCACATACTAATCCACAAACCAACCGTACACCTCTGCTCAGCCGAACTCCTCATTCTCTCACCATCCCTTCTGCATATGCAGAACCAGATCTGGCAGTTGTGCCTTCTCTTGCATCACCCCGAAATCCTGGAACAACCTGCCCCTTCATTTCAGAGCTTCCTCCACAGTTCTTAAATTCAATAAGAAACTGAAGACCTGGCTCTTCACCTTACCCCAACCCTGCCTCAACCCATACAGCTCCTGCTTCAGGGCCCGGATACCTTATCAGGTGAGTTGTACACTATACAAATACACATAGCATAGCATAACATAACAATGGTTATTCCATTACAGCTTTGGGGCTAACTACCTTACTGTGACTGGCATGCTTTCAGCGAATCACTGCTTCTTGAGTTTTGATTTTGACGTTCCAAACCACTATCTAAGAAGTTAGTAGAGGATGTAATAACCCATATAATTGTGCTGTCGATGTGGTTGGATGACGAATTGCTGATATATTGGACAACAAAGATTTAATAGGTGTTGCGTTCAGTGCGCAATTTGTTTTGCCCCCCAACTCCTTAAAAAGCATTACTAGTTTGAAGCAAATGGCTGGGCATTACCTCAAACGTACATGAAATATGTAATTAGGGAATGAGTAAATCAAAGCCCAAGTTTATCATAGTATTATCATGAGAAAGAGGCAGTTCTTGTCCCAGAGGAACAAGAAAACATGAATTTTCGGCTTTAGGGAATATTGTTATGCACTGAGTTGCAGTGCAATAAAGTGCTGATCTTTTCTCAGTGTGCAATTATAGCGGAATCTCTGTACTTCAGCTTACTACTCCGTCCATCTTAATTGATGATTCATTATATTCAAATAATAATGTGAGTAGATTACAACAATCAATTACTGCAAAACCACAGCCAAGCAAAGTAATCGATAATGGTGCATGGCAACAAAAGTTACATTCAGAGTTTCTTAACGCTGCTCTGATTTTGATAGTTTTACAAGACCCTTCAGTAAACATTTGTTTTTAATATAAAATGAACATTTGATTTTGTTACGTAATCTAATGATGGTTCATATGTCACTCAGCTCAAGGGTTCAACTGAAATGATTTGGGACTGCCTTGCCATTGCTTTTTGCCTTTCTACCGAACATGGTGGCTAGTTCCGGCTAGTTAATATTGCTTTGGTAATAAGTGATGTGTCCTTCAAAGTGGAAATGTTTATTATTAAAATTATTTACCATCAATAATTCTGTCTAGGTTTACTCCAGAGCAAATGAAAAAGAGCCGTGTTGCTGGTGGCTGGCTAAAGTCAGAATGATAAAGGGTGAGGTAGGAATATATAACTTTTATTTTGGTTATATTACTACTATCCCGTTTCCTCTTGTTAACTTTCTTGCTTTCATTTGTAACTTCTTTTAAACAAAGTTTTACAATTTTTAGTCTTTAAGTTCGTTATTTCTTTCATTATTGAAGACACACGGTCTTATGTTTTGTCTGTTATTTTCCTTCCAGTCCCAACACACTATCATTTATACTGAATACTTAACCATTCATGTTGACCAACGGTGATTTATATTGATTTTGTTTTTATCAGTTTTATGTAATAGAATATGCAGCCTGTGATGCCACATACAATGAAATTGTCACAGTTGAGCGTTTACGAGCAGTGAATCCCAGTAAACCTGCAGCAAAAAACACGTTTCACAAGATTAAATTGGATGTTCCAGAAGATTTGAGGCAAATGTAAGTTTATTTTTCATGGATTGTAAATAAATATAAGTATTTTTATAGGCGTAGGAGGACAAGCCATTAATTGTCTTGAGTTATTTTTCAGCTCACACTCCATTTAGCACTGGAAATACCTTTAAATCTCTTAAACCCAGTACTTCATCACTATCGTCCTACTGATGTCCATTTCATCGTTGTGCTGTCATTAAGTTTGCTGCTTCTTGGATTAAAAAGCCAAATGTATCAAACATGTTATATACATATTTTCTTTGTGTTCTGCCTTTAAACCCACATGTATCTTCCCCCTTTCATGAGATACTCTCCGTTTGCAAGTACCTTATTCACATCATATAAAGGTTATGTTGCATTATGTACTTGTAACTCCCAGCCTCTTCCCTCCAGGCGGTCTGAACATTGTGATGGTACAAAAGGAATTGTACCACCTTGGCACAATACAAAGCAAAACCACTCCCATAACCCTGCTCACTCTCCCAAGAAAACAAACTCTCTTCCCTGTTCTAGGGAAAGTAAACACAAATCTGCGTAGCATGTGTTTGTCCTGCACAATCTCATTTTTATCTCAACGTAAACTTTTTCTGTTTGTTTTGCTAGCCATATGGTGTCTCCTGTGTACCAGCATGTTTAAACCAGTCCCCGCATTCTGTTTATCGGCTTTGAGGAGTGGTTTTCTTGCAGATGTCCATTTTTCTGAATACAACTTTCGTCAGTGGTACTTGCAGTGCTTAATGTCTCTAAACACCATTTATAAATGTTTTGTGGTAAAAGGTTTCATCTAAAACTTGTTGCATCTGTGGTCCGGACATCTCTGCATACACTGCACAAGAGTATGAATATTTTCTAGAAAGGGATGCAAATATGAGTAGATACATTGTTTTATGGTCACTGTTTCTTATTGCTGTACTCCCAGATCCGGTACTCGAACTGGAAAGGATTCTTGTGCTGAGGGGTTTGGGTGTTCTGTGGCTAGTGCCTCACTGCTGAGCGCACAAAGCTGCGGTGCTAGCCTGGCACTGAGATTTGTCCCGAAATGTATGTGGTCTTGATTGGACCTTTTACCCACACAACCCTCTTACTGCTAGATTCCTTAGTCCACTAGGGTTAGAGGTCCTGTCTGGAACTTAAGACACCCAACCTCGCAATAGAAACGTAAGAACAAATAAACATGGCATTCAAATTGCTTCTCAGAAAATGGAGGTGTTTAAACAAGGACTCTCTGACATATTGGCTCTGGAAGTAAGTACTCACGCCAATAATGGTATTACAACAGTTTTTTGTCACTGTTTAATAGGACTAGTAAGCACTACACATATAATCATTTGTTGCATTGGAATAATAAACATAAAGAGAATAGTAGCGAAAATGAGAGCAAGTAACATTAAATATAGGAATGAAATATCCAGATTGTCCTAAATGTATTCAAAGTCTTTTAATGTTTGGTTTTCCCTAGAAAACTAAATCATAATCCAGTGTGACCCTGTGCGAGTCATATTTAGTAGTTCTGTTAAACCTAGGCAGAATACTCTGCCTATAAAGACCTCTTAGAACTAGCATGAGCAAATGCAGGCATGTCCTGCAGAGGTCTTCATTCAAGTTGTTCCATAGCTACTGGGAGAGTCAGCACCATTCTGGTGATGTGTGCAGAGTTGGCCGCACAGGCACATTGCAGGCTACCCTTCTCTGGCTTCAGTCCGACTGACCTTGAGCCTCCAACAACAAGGATTTTATTTAGCTTGTGACCTTTTGTACGGATATCACTCAGGTAATCTCATTGGTTCAGATCTAATGACGATGATCTCACTTTAAGAGTTAAGCAAATAAGATTGGAGATCTGAAAATTCTCAATCTTTCTTTGACCTAGAGAAACCTCTACATGACGTAATGCAGTTCATGTTTTGGATATGACCCGGTCATGTTATCCTTTGTTGTCCCGGTCTTTAACTTCGACCGGCAATTAATCTGCATTACATCAACATCTGGAAGGCATTCCAGAATGTACTGAAGATGGTGGTGCGTGCTGTGGTCTACAGCACTGGCAGGCTCCATAGCTGTGTTTGAGTACCAGTCAAACAACCTTGGAAGGCCGAGGCTTTTCGTAGCTCAGAATGAAATGAGGGGGATATGCACATTGAGCTGCCCTGCATTAGTCCTAGCAAATGACCAACATCAATGAGTGTTGCCGCAATATCTGAATTCCCACTTATTCTGGTTAATCTCTTTTTGTTCATGTTTTAATCAGAGCTTAATAGGTTGGTAGAACATCCCTCACTCACACATTAGCAAAAGGTTAATTCTTAGCCCCAAATAGTTTCTTGGATGTGAAGCCTTCACCATGACTCAGAAAATATCACTGAGAGGCTAATTATCACCTCATTCTGAAATGATCATGGCCGAACACTGGGATTTGTTCCACAGGCATACTCTCACCTACACCCTCCTCTGATCTGGGCACCCATGTGCGGCATCATTAGGCCCCCCTCTTAGAGTACACACCTGGAAGCTTAACCACATATAGGCACTTGATGCGAAAACAAAGGTATAGACTCCTCAATCCCAGGTAATATATAAACCTAGAGATGTGTTGTTTTCGGAAACCAAATTTCTGAACATGTTCTGCATACATCCAGCTCCTTGTGACAAAGATGACTTGGGATGGTTTTTAAGAAGTCCTCTATAAGTGGCCTTGAGGTTGCTGAAAGTGCCCACAGGACTACTAGATTTGCGCTTTGTAAGGATTTCAATAAAGTAAATGATGATCAGGTGATTATCGTTTTGTCACAGAAAATAGCTGACAAATGAATCGTACCATAAGTACTGTATCCTGTTCAGTTTGTTTATATTTTAGTTCATCTGACACAATTGGCCAGTCAGTAATAACTTTATTCAATACTTTTCAGTAACATAAAAGTGTGCAACAGAGTAAAAAACATAAATGTAAAAAAATCTTTTCGTATGTACATTTCAATTGTGAGGAGTCGAGAGAAAAATATCCACCCTTTTAAAACCGAATTTCATGCACTCGAATAACTTATTCTAAAAAATGATCAGAATAAAAGACCTTATAAAATTCCATTAAGCAATCAAGTCGTAATGCAATCCACCCGGAAAATACTTTACACATGGCAATTCCACCTGCAGGTTTTTTCTTATTTTCAGTATGTGTCATGAGAAATAAGTAATTGTGCATCACACATCCCAATTATGTAATTGCTGTAAAAATAAAAAGGCTGATCTGCACTGTCTAAAACTGAGTGTTTTAAATATGGGTAACATACATTTCTTCCTAGGAATTTAATAAAGTTTACAAAAAAAATACAATGTGCAAATTGGTTATAGGTGACTCACTGTCACACAGCTCTGACAGGGAGTGAAAATTATTTTGGAACTTTACCAACAGTGTCAGCATATGTGCCCTGAATTTGGTCAGAATAAACCTTTAATGTTCGTTTTGTAACATGTTCATATATGGTTTCAATCCCACCTCGATGGCTGTCCTATTATATGCGAGTACAGATGATTCTACTCAGTTGCCTGCCCATCTCTCTCCCATGGCCTTATTCAAAACACAGTATTTCAACTTTTCTTTATCTAGTAATTTACAGGAATCTGGATTATTAAAGACGATCCACTAGGCCAATCTCCTCACATATAGATTTTATTTGCATCGGCCACAGGATCTCTATCGCGTAGTCTAGGTTCATAGTATCCCTAAGAATTAATTTATTCAGCCCTTTTTCTTCTTGCAACCAAAGTGTGTGCCAAAGCAAGATCGGGGCCAACTTTATTTAACCTATCAGATATATACGGGGTTCCCAATTCAGTGTGGACTACATAGTTCGAACAGCTTGGCGGAAGAGCTAGAATATTTTTAAGGAATGAATCCTTAACCCTTTATGGTACTTTGTGTATTGACCATTCCCCAGATCCCCACACCGTATGAGGCCACTGCCTTGCTCTCATATATAATGAGTTCCATTATTGCCTTAAAACCCAGCTTCTTTGTGAACGCGAATATCCCATTTATGAATTCCTCCATTTGTGCACACCTATTTGTTATCATAGGCAACCATGAGTTCTTACTATTGAAAATTATTCCTAAATAACAGACGGTGGATGATTCGCTCAGTTTATTCCCTTCCTCATAAAATATGGGTTTTACTCTGGTTTTGACCCAATAGGTTCATGGTGTAAGTTTTGGTGCCATTTACTTTCAGATCCAGGTCCGACATAAGGCAATGTAATCCTCAATTAGACCCTGTAACGCCCTACCAGTTCTAGTAATTAATACAGCATCATCTGCATAAAGTAGAATTGGGAGGGGGCACTATGTCCCTGGCGGATTGACTTAGGGCTTATTGTACTGGATTTGTGTATAGGTAAAACAGGAAGTGGGCTAAAATACACCCCTGCCTGAACCCTCTTACGGTGTTAAAGCTAGCTGAGCACTCACAATCCCTCCCGAAACGTACGCAGGCATTTACATCCGTGTACAGTTGCCTAATGTAGTTGGTAAGTCCTACCTCGATCCCCAGATCCTCCATGATTTTCCACAGCCTTGAGTGTGACACGCAGTCAAAATCTGTAGACCAATCCATGAAGGATAGATATAATGACCCCTTTTTAGCCACTGTATACTTCTCTATGATTGTGCTTAGATTCAAACATTGGTGGGCTGTGTTCAGCCTCTTTTTAAAACCAAATTGGATGTCCACCAGTATATTATTTGTATCTCGGGATATTAGTTGAGGATGTTCATGAAGAGGGAAGGCCTGCCACTATAGTGGCATTATAGACATTCGTAAGCAGTGGGCTCAGAGATCTTGCTGCTCCCTGTACATATCCAGAGGTGTCCCATCTGGACCTGGGGCCTTTCCATTACTACTTTCATCTAAGGCCCTTGTGACCTCAGCCAAACTCACGCACGCAACGGAATGTTGTGGAATATCTATACCATGGGTCTTTAGGTTCCCTGCACTATGTGCCACTTGCTGTAATCTTGTGTGAGGATGATCGTCATAAATGGCTGAGAGAAGATGAACCCAACCCTCCTCCGCAATGTGCACCTCAGTTGAAGGTTCGTGAGGCCCCTTAAAACCCTCTAAAGGTGGCTTCAAATCCTTTGATAGCTGGATTCAGGGCTTCAAAAATCATAATAAAGTCAATGGAGGACTCATAATCATTTCTGGAGAATATAGCCGCTAAACTATCACTCTGGTACAACTTTCTGTTTTGGATCCCAAGGCTTAACTTCACCATCAGACTGTTCAGGGCTGATCCTTAAGTATCATGTTTGAAATGGGTGAGGAGCACACCTTGTTCATCTATGATACCACAGATTAGTTTATCTACAAATGGACAATAGTGTATAATAAAATCACCTGGCAAGATAATGCTCACAGGTTTGTGATGCGAGAATATAACTCTGGATCAAAAGGTCCAAGTCCATAACTACTGCGGTTCTCAAATTATCCAAACCGTTATTATAAAAATTAATTAAGAAAATATCCCATGCCTCTCCCACCTGACATAATAATAAATGGAAATAGGGAGATTCATTAAGAAATATCAAGATTTTCCAAGGTGTGGTGTTCAGGATATAGGTTGAGAGGCCACCCTTTGCCCTTCCAATCACTGAGGGTTTAGCCGTGGTAAAGAAGCCTGGATATCCATCAGTAGGATGGGCTGTTGTTTCCCATGTTTTCTGCAAACAGAGGATATGGGCATCTGGTAACAGGCTGTGCGAGTAGGGTATATCAATCTTATTTTTAATCTCTGCCACATTCCATGATCCAAGCCCCACCCTAGTGTTTGCAAATGCATGCAAGCCTTTACTTTGACCTACAATTTCCTTCACTCCTGTTCGCACAACCTTCTTGGGATTTCCATTTGTGGTTCACAATTGTTCTTTGCTGATCATTGGCTCAGAAATTTGATCCCCACCTTTTTGAACGTTTCAAAAAAATTACCTAGATCAGGTTCGAGTCAATCCTGTTCATTCATCTCAGAAAGGGACTCAAACATCTTACTCACTCTGCAGGGCTCCCCTGGTATTCTAAAGGCATCTAGCTGAAGTCCCGCCTGATTTACTCCTATTTCTGTCTGATATCAGGGTTTCTGTGGGACTATGTCAGTCTCTTTAGGTCTAAAGAAGAAGCAGAGATATTATTAGTCACCAGACCATTAGATCTACATACGTGTAGGACCCTCTCAGCTAGAGCAGGGGTGCAAAACTTCACAATCACGCAATCACTTGCAATAGTTTTCTTTCCTCTACCCACCCAGCTCACTCGTCTGACCATTATTTTTTTGATGGACAATTCACTGACTCCCTTCAGTCTTTTCCCCTATCCAATACACACATTTGTTTTTTAATGGGCCCCAGGTTTCTTCCTTTTCTCTGGGCATAGGGGGGACTCCTGCAAGGGCGACCACATACGGTACACAATCAGGCGGCAGGTCTATAGTCCTTGTGGAAGGGGGGCTGGGTCCCTTATCTTCCTGTTTTTTCGTGGCTGGTACATATTTGTTAATTTTATTTATATTTACATCCGCCTCGTGACACTCCTGGCCAACATTAGATCTGGTACCCATGCTCGTCAAGCAACCCTCTTGTTCATCCCCTCTTTTCATCTCTGTTTCTATTTGATTTAAGTCTACCTTGTTACAAACCACACCCTTCATGAACTTGTCTAGGACTCCGGTGTAAGACTGTACCAGAGTCTCAACTGAGGGCAGTCGATTAGACATTGATAGAATCATGGAGGACATACTCTGTTCCATAGCAACCAATGTATCCTTAATGTCTCTAAGGGTTACTGTCGCCAATTTATGTCCTCCCTGCACATCCCCACTAGGGGCATTCATTCTGTCCATAGCCCCGGACTGTCGCTTTCCCACCTTAATGCCGGTTTGCAGGAGAAGGAGCTTTGAATGGCCCATTCGTGGTGAACCTTTTTGCTTTGTTTTTTTCTTTGGGGGATACTGCGCTGGTCCCTGGTGATGGAACTTCTATGGGGACAGAGACGAGAGCGTCCACTTATGTTTGCACTAAGGTGGAGTCTATTACTAGTGATCGACTTTATGTGCGGGTGGAACTATAGGAGCAGGTGACTTACTATTATGGCGGCTGCTTTTAAAGTTACTTTTAGGGTTGTCTTAAGTTTATCCTTGGTATGTTTTATTTCATTATTCAGAGCCCCCATTGTGCCCGTTGGGAATTTTTCTAGTGGGCTGGTGGTAACACCCTCTGCCGTATTGAGTTTCCTTTTCCCCATAACAAATCTTGTTACCTGAGCTCACCTTGTCAGTCCAATGGGAAATCTGTAAAATTAAATGCCGACACTGCCATAGTTCGGGTGGAGTAAAATCAAGGAATGTGGCCCAGCCCGGCCTCATCTGGTCACTGATGGGTACAGATAGGCGCTCTCTGCCTGGGCACACACGTGCATGTCCTGCTGAAGTCTGATGGCGCTCTTGTAGCGTCAGGGAGGCTCCTCCTGTTTTACAGACAGCAGTGGTCGTTGCTGGGGGACCAAGTCCCAACCCAGCGAAGGCAAGCAGAAACGGGCACTCAGGCCTCAGCACAAACCCAAGTACAGCGTTACCGGCTCTGCTGGAGTCTGCTGGCGTTCTTGTAGTACCGGGAGGCTCCTCGTCCCTTAGAGGCAGCAGTGGTGGTTGCTGGGAGACCGAGTCCCATCCCAGCGAAGGGAAGCAGAAACGGGCACTCGGGCCTCAACACGGCCCCCAGTACTGCGCGCCCCGCGCTGCGGGAGTCTGCTGGCGCTCTTGATACAATTCTTTTAATTATGAGAAGTTGACTCTGGGATGCATTTTGACTTGAATATCTGATGGGTACATATTCCTGTATATTCATCAACTTAAGAATATTCCTTTAGATGCCTCATTCGTCCATAAACGTCCACAGCAATAACTTTGTCATGCAGCTGCATCCTTGACTCCACCCATGGGATGTAGTAATAGTGAGTATATTAGGCACCCTTCAGCACGTTGTTGCCAGTTCCTTTTCATTTGCATTTCAGCAGTGTAGGTTTAGAGCTCTCTCTGTTCTTCACCAGTGGAATTTCTCTGCTTAGGTCAAATGTCTCCGTGATGGATGCATCTCCCTGTAGATTCCTCAACATAGGAGTAGTCCTCCAGATTCTTGACTGGTGCAGAAACTTCAACAGCACTAGCTCTCTGGCGTCGCCAGGGAGCACCATGCAGCTTCATCCTTGACTCCACCCATGGAATATGATGAGAGCAGAGTATATTAAGCTCCAACCGGCACGTTGGTGTCAATTCCTTTTCATCTGATCTCATCAACTATGGATCAGAGCTCTTTCAGTTCTTCGCCAATGAATTTCCCCTACTTTTATCAGATGTGTCCCATGAATATACCAGGGTTAAGCCCCGTCACAAATGCCACAAGAAATTTGACTTGTCAATCGACATCATATCTGCAAGTAGGGTCTGGGCTCGGACCACGCAACTCAGTTTCATTGATGCATCATCAACTGAAATGCATCAGGTAGTCTAAGGTAAGCAATTGTTATCCATTCTGTTGGCACCCACTTCAGTGCTGACACAGATGCCCTGTCTGAGCCATTTCTGGCATGACTTTGAAGTCAGCTGAAATTATCCAAATGGTGAAAGAAAGAGTCAAATGAAATGCCATTGGCAGAGCATCTTCCCAGGGCCCAGAACGTTGCCTGAATGGAAGAACTGTTTAAGTCAGACTCTGAGGCCTGTGCCATCTCCGCTAAAAATGACTGCCACACAAAAGCTCATAACTCGGAAGCACACAACTTTCAACCCTGTAATAAATATTGATGTTGGCTAATATGTTCCTGTGTACCACACTGAATTGTCTTGCTCCTGCAGGAGGGTGGGGAGGTCCTTGACCCCATCTTCAAACACCGCAGCTGCATGCTTGGAGTTTGAGCAGTGCCAGCTAGAGTACTTTTGTCTCCTGCTGAGGTTTCTGATGTCCTATAAGCTGCCAGGAAATAACACTGGATTCCATTTATGCATGTTTTCGGAACAAGTTTGTTCAATGGTGCGAATTGTAAGGCCTGAATTCCTTTCAGTGGGACCTCTCGACATCTTGTGATTCACACTGTTTCTTGCCCTGTAGGGTCTGGCAGTAGCTACAGTTAGCAAATACAAGGAGACGATGAAAGGAGCGCTGAAACTTTTCAGACACTCACCCCTAGTCACAGATGTGGATTGAATCCATCTCCATTTGTAAGCTCACTTCACCACACCAGTTCAGACCCAGCCATATGCAAATCAGTCTTGACACTGTGCCTCATGGGAGCAGTCCAGCCCAAACTGCCAAGCCAGGTCTTCCTTAGACCGGAAACAAGAATCCGGAGGCAAATTGAGCAAGGGCCCCACGTCTGGGCATACCCTGCCAACTTAGGGCGAACAAAGCGAACACAAGAAGATGAAGGACGGAGTGCTGAAACCTTTCAGACACTCACCCCCAGTCACAGTTCTGGGTTGAATCCATCATCGTTCTTTAGCTCACTTCGCCACCCCAGTTCAGATGTGGGTCCCTTGCTCACTTTGCCACTGGATTCAACCGAGATCTGTGACAGAGGGTGAGTGTCTAAAAAAGTGTCAGCGCGCCGTCCATCATCTCCTTTTGTTTGTTTTGTTTGCCCTAAGTTGGCAGAGTATGCCCAGACGCGGGTCCCTTTCTCACTTTGCCACTGGATTCAAGCTAGCCAGGCTGATGAGGAGTGTTACACTGAAACTGGTCCCAGGGTGATTGTTTCCAGTCCAGGAAAGATCTGGCTTGGCAGTTTGGGCTGGACTGTTCCCATGAGGAACAGACTCAAGACTGATTAGAATATGGCTGGGTCTGAAATGAGGTTGCAAAGCGAGCTAAAGAACGATGATGAATTAACCCAGATCTGTGACTGAGGATGAGTGTCTGAAATGTTTCAGCGCTCCGTCCATCATCTCCTTGTGTTTGAGTAGCTACTGTTAAACAGTATTTGTCTTCTCTTTCTATATGAGTCTTCCTGGCCAGCTATCCTTTATAGATGTCCACTAGTAGCACGGTTTCTAAAAGGCTAATTGATTTGTTTCCTCTCACTCTATTCATTGTTCCTCAGTGGGATATGATTTTTTTGTTGACTTTTGTAAACATCTCATTCATGTTCTTGTACTGTTGTCTGAAATGAACTCTCACTCTGAAGACAATGCTAATAGTGGCCATACCTTCAGTTCATATGCTTAAAAACCCTAGACCCTTTCGATGTAATGGTTTTCTACCCAGGTAAGTTGATCCTTTGTACCTGTTCATCCTTCCTACTCATGTTGAGATAGTCCTTTAATATGGGCCAGTCTATTACTCTCAGATATTTCTTCACTCTAATAAAGGTGGCTGCATTGGCCTAAATTAAGTTACAAGAATCCTGGTTCCTCTAACTGGCAGTACATGTGGTTTGTCATGCCGCCTGTAACAAATTCTTTGGAAAGACACATTTTGTTTTGAGTACTGAACAGAAGAATTATGTTTAATCATTCAAGATTTTTTCAGTAGTCTGAATATTTTACATTTTTCCTTGGAAGCTCTAGCCATGCAGCTGAATGTCAACTTACTCCAGTATTGGAACTTTCATAGATTCCCATGCTTGTATCATTCCCCGTCGTCGGAATGGGAGTCTCGGTAAATAGAAAATAACATAGCAGTATATACAAAAGAGAAAGAAAGGCCTAGCCTCATCTCATTTTGTAGCATATCCACCTCATTTTGTAAAACAGACCAAACTAAAGCAACAACCAGATTAGCCTCAGCCCATAGAACCTTACTGAGAGAGTCTCAGAGCCTCAGATTTTCTACCGCACGTTGTGCTAAGGGAGTCTCTACTGAGCTCTGCTCAGATTTCTCTTCAACGTCTGGATTTTTTCATCTTTTCACTGCTATTTCTCTTCAGGATGTCATACAAGGAGAAAAAGGCTTTATTTAAAGCTTGTGCCACTTGTTCAAAGAAAAGGCTTTATGTGGAGGACAAGCATAAGGATTGTATTTATTGCTTGTACCCTGACCACAAGGCCACTGACTGTAAAATCTGCCGGACCTTCTCATCAAAGACCCTTAGAGACCGCGAGGGACGTTCACTAACCTGGCTACAAAAGCTAAAGTCACGAAAGGAGGCTGTATCCAGTGACAGCGATGAGACCTCCTCTGCAACATCTTCAGGGAGATACCAAAAGAGGGGTAGGTCTTCTCCTTCAACTTCAGCTTACCCCCCTGCTAAGGCCTTGCAAAAAACCTCTGATAGGTTTGACAGGCACAGTCCCTTAAAATCTCCTCACTGAGGTGCAAAGGAGAGGGAAGGACTGGTTTCTGAGGTACTTTCTACTCAAAAGGCGAGCCATGGGCCTTCTATTTCCCCTCCACCATCTGGGAAACCAAAGCTGTTAAAAAAAAATCAGCTTCAGTACCTCCAGAGGGGACAACTTCAGGTATGTCGACGACGACATCAAAGATTCACCTTTCATTAGTTCCAGCTCCGTCGACGGGCGCGTCGACGAGTACAGCGTCGACAGCAACATCGTCGACGATACAGGTGATACCAGTTACAATGTCAACGACGATGATGACTACATTGACGTCTACGAGGTTGACATCAACGATGGCGACGGCAAAAATGACGTCGTCGACGACTATGTCGACGTCGTCATCTACAGTGGTACTGACGACGAGCTCGTGGACGGAACCGTCGACGATCATTCCATCGTCGTCGTCGGTCCAATTTTCATCGACGATCCCTCCAACGACTATCTCGTCGACGTCGATGATTCAAAAAGTGGAAATTTCAATAAAAAGAAAGATTACACCAGAGATGAAATCTCCTCGGAGGGTGACACCATTACCTCTGGCACTACTTTTTGAAGAGGAGGAATTTTCAGATGAGGAGGATGGTCCTCATGGGGAAGCATATAGTCCAACCCAATTCCGAGTAAAATACAAGGACTCAGACTCGGAAGACTATTTTATGGACCAGCAACAATACCAGCAACAAACAAGACCACAGGAACAGTTGCAGCAGGGCATGATAGCCATGCCGTCTTCGCTTATTACTGATCTTCAGCTCAAGAGGAGATTTCCATCACATCCCTCTGACCAACTATCAGTGTAGGTGCCACCACTGCCACCGCTGACTATGGTAGTTCCTCAACTTCCTCAACCTTCGGACCAGGAACCATCAGAACGTCACCAGAATATCGTCACGGGGAATGACGATTAATCAGACGATGACCAGAGCGTAGGACAAGCGCCAAATCCAGATAGGGAATAGGACGACTATGTCATTCCGGATCCAGCTTCACCGTCGCCGGATCCTGTGGATTCTCCTCCAGCGGACATTGGAGGTTTCCATAACCTCATGGAAAGGGCTTCCAAACGGGTTGACCTTCCCATACCTTCTCTACAATCGGAATGCTTTCTTTATGATTTTAAAGAACCTGTCAAAAAGTCTGTCCGATTTTATCCAGATTGTGGAACATGTATGGAGTGAGGGGATTCATTTGATGCAGTCTCCCGCTACCGTCATCCCTGTTCTTCCTCGGCTGAAGAAGAAATATAAGGCCCCTGCTGATGGTCCCGCTTGTCTGGTTGGCCAAACGAAGCCGGATTCTGTCATACCTCAAGCGGCCCAAAGAAAGTCAAAGAATCCGTCGGCGCCCCTTACCACACCACCGGATAAGGAGGGTAGGTGACTAGACAATGTGGGAAAAAGATTCTCTTCTATGTCCAGCCTTCTTGTCAGGGCAGCCTTAGCAATTCTGGGACGATATGATCGCCAAATGTGGTGTGATTTATCTCCATACATTGGCCAGCTACCAGATGAATCTAAGGCTGACGCAAAGAAGATTCTGGAGGAAGGAGAGCGTTCTTCAGAGATCATAGATTGTGCAATGGACATTGCTACCACTGCTTTTCGCGCTTTGGCTGGTGCGGCAGTCCTTAGAAGACAAGGTTGGCTTCGGGCCACCTGGTTTCGTCCAGAGGTTCAAAATAATATCCTAGACCTACTGTTTGATGGAGAAATACTTTTTGGTAAGCATGTGGACGATGCACTGCAGGAAATAAAAAAGGACACAGATATGGCAAGGTCCTTTGGGACCTTGCATTACCGCAAAGTACCTTTCCGTGGGGCAAGAGGGAGAGGTTTTTGTTCGTACAAAGGTGGTTATAAACAGCAGCACTATTCCTCCTATTCACAGCAATCGCAATCTTACAGACCCCAGTATTCTCAGCGCCAGGGCCAATCATCGTCTTTTTCTCACCAGCCTTCAAGAGGACGACAGGGACGTCAGGGAAGAGATTCTTCTAAACGTCATTAGTGGCGTTCAGGCTGTGTCTACTCTTCCTTCGCCCCCTGTAACACTAGTGGGGGGCAGGATATCACAATGCCTCCACAACTGGGAGATCATCGGATCGGTGGGTCCTCAATATCATCCTATTCACACGCTGGAGTTTCAACACCTTCCACCATCCAGAGCCCCTCAGCCACCGAATCCAAACATCTATGTCTAGAAGCTCACCAACTGCTTCTCAAAGGAGCAATAGAACCGGTGCTTCTGTCCCAACGAGCCGAAGGATTCTATTCCCGGTTCTTTCTTGTTCGCAAGACAGTAGAAAAGTGGCGTCCAATTTTAGACCTGAGGGAGCTCAACACCTAGCTCATAAAATTGTTTCGGATGGTATCCCTACAGGACATTTTAAAGCTTCTCAACCCAGGCCACTCTGGATCTCGAGGACGCATACTTCCATGTTCCTATTCACCCAGCCCACAGGAGGTTTCTACGCTTTACAGTAGCCAAGAGCCACTTTTAATTCAAGGTCCTGCCTTTCGGACTCAGATCCGCGGATATTCACGAAGGTGTTGGCACCAGTTGCAGCGTTTCTCAGAAAACAATTGCTACAAGTTTTTCCTTACCTGGATGACTGGTTGGTGAAAGCACCATTGTCTCAGGCAACTATAAAGGCAGTCGAAAGTTGCATTCAACTTTTCCAACATCTGGGACTTCAGTTGAACAAAGAGAAATCAGTCCTCTATCCCTCCAGGTCAGCCAAGTTTCTGGGGGCCATTGTGGACACAGCTTCTTGCAAGGCTTTTCCATCAGAGGAAAGACAGGACAGATTAGTTTCCTCCGCCCGTCGTTTACAAGCAAGACGGTCTGTCTGTTCGCCTATACAAATCTCTTCTAGGATTGATCTCATCTTGCATTCCATTAATTCCGCATTGCAGACTTCGTATGCGTCCGCTCCAATAGCAACTAGACAAGCAGTGGCGCCAAGCAGAGGGATCGTTCGACGACAAGATAATCGTCACTCCTCTTATGAAAGAGGCGGTCAGCTGGTGGATGATCAAGGACAATATCTCAAAGGGTCTCACTTTCTCAGTTGCTCCAGCTCCTCTGATACTTACAACAGACGCCTCTCTAGAAGGCAGGGAGCGGTCTTGCAAGACCTTCAAGTGAGCGGCCACTGGACACCCGAACAACGCATTCTCCACATCAACCTTCTGGAGCTCAAGGCAATTCGGCTAGCGTTACAGGCTTTTCTTCCACGAATATGGAATTCAACCGTCCTAGTCCGTACAGACAACACGACGGCTATGCACTATGTGAACAAACAGGATGGAACACAATCTCAGCTGCTCTCCAAAGAGGCCCAAGAGATTTGGGAGTGGGCGATTCATCACCAAATCGCTCTTTCGGCAGAACATCTTCCGGGTACCCTCAACACGACAGCAGATACTTGGAGTCGTCTGAAGTTGGTCTGTCACGAGTGGGAGTTGGATCAAGCCATTCTCGAGAAGGTTTTCAATCATTGGGGTACTCCGTCCATAGACCTGTTCGCCACTCCAGAGAACAGGAAATGCCACTTTTACGCAAGCAGGTAACGCCATCAAGGGTCGTTGGGGAATGCGCTTTCGATGGCCTGGTCAGGCGCATTTGTCTACGCCTTTCCGCCAATTCCCCTAATTCCAAGATTGCTCAGGAAGATCAAAGCAGAGCCATGCACAATGATTCTAGTAGCACCAGCGTGGCCCCGCCAGTTTTGGTTCACGGAGCTCCTCCTGCTCTCTCAGTATCATCCAATTAATCTGCGGCAAATTCCCTCTCTATTGACGATGTCCCAGGGCCAAGTGGTGCATCCAGATCCGAGCTCACTTCAGTTGACTGCGTGGCTCCTGAACACCGAGAATTTCAAAACTTAGATATCCCTCAGGAATGTAAGGAAGTGCTAGCTCAGGCCCGTGCACCGAGTACGAATAAAACTTATCGTTCCAAATGGAAACGTTTCTTCGTGTGGTGCCGCCGAGAGAACATCCATCATTTTTCTTCTGCTCCTCATCAAATCTTACCTTGCATTTTGTCTCTGGCCAAGTCAGGTCTTGCTCATTCTTCTATCAAAGTGCATCTGGCTGCTATCTCTAGATTCAGACGGACGGCTTCTGGTCCTTCTCTCAGGTCGGCAAGAATTGTCAAACAATTTTTAAGAGGACTCTTTAGAGTTTTCCCTCTGGTCAGACCTCCGCCTCCCATGTGGCAAATCAATTTGGTTCTTGCTCAACTCATGAGACCTCCTTTTGAGCCTGTTCATAGAGCGGATCCTAAATTCCTTTCATGGAAAGTGGCCCTCCTTCTCTCTTTAACATCTGCCAGGAGGGTTGGGGAACTTCAAGCTCTCACTATAAAGGATCCGTTTTTACAGTTTAAGAAGGACACTCTTATTCTGAGAACAAATCCGAAATTCATTCCCAAAGTGCCTTCGGATTTTCATTTGAATGAGCCGGTCATTCTAAAATCTTTTTTCCCTCGACCTACGTCTCCAGCGGAAAGGTCTCTTCATTCCTTGGATGTCCAAAGATGTTTAAAATTCTATCTCCAACGTACCAAGGATTGCAGAAAATCTACACAGCTCTTTGTCGCTTTTAGTGCACCGCGCAAAGGTCTTCCCCTTTCAAAGCAAGGAGTTGCACGTTGGATTGCCAGTGCGATCCATAACTGCCATCAAGCGGCTGGTAAGCCCCTAGAAGGGCGGGTCCGGGCGCACTCCACAAGATCAGTTTCATCGTCTGCTGCTCTTTTCACTGGAGTGCCGATTAAGGACATTTGCAGGGCGGCTGCATGGAGCAGTGCCCATACATTCACGATGCATTACTGCTTGGACTCTTCCACGCGGAGCTAGACAGCAGTGGGACAAGCAGTCCTCAGGAACCTCTTCCAGTGAGCGGTGAGCTTTCCCTTCTAACCCTCCTTCCTGTTATTGTTACTGCACATTTTGTATCATATGATGTTTTCTGACTAATGTTTTGCATATCTGGTTATTGCTTATGTGACTATACATACAGGGTTATGCCAGTGTTTATTTCACAAAATGTGCATTGTTGCTAACTACTCTGATACAAGCTAAGGGAATCTATGAAAGGTCCAATACTGGAGTAAGAAAACAAGTTACTTACCTGTAACTTTGGTTCTCCAGTATTGGTAACTTTCATAGATTCCCATGCGCCCACCCTCCTCCCCTGGGAAAGCTCAGCCTTCAGCAAATTTAGTTACTCTGTTACACAACGGCTACGAAAATCTGAGGCTCTCTCAGTAAGGTTCTAAGGGGTGAGGCTAATCTAATTGGTTGTTGCTTTAGTTTGGTCTCTTTTACAAAAAGAGGTGGATATACTACAAAATGAGATGAGACCTAGGTCTTTCTTTCTCTTTTGTATTTACTGCTATGTTATTTTTCTATTTACCGAGACTCCCATTCCGACGACGGGGAATGATACAAGCATGGGAATCTATGAAAGTTTCCAATACTGGAGAACCAAAGTTGCAGGTAAGTAACTTGTTTTCATTTCACTGAAAAAGGTTTATACGAATGTTTCAGGTTTCTCCACATTTGCTCTTCTAGCCTCCCTTTCTCCTGCTTCAACAGATTATTAGATATGGTACCTTATCTATATTCTTTTTTTATTCGCAGTAAGTTTGAAATAATGACACTGCTTACCAGGTTCTCGTCCCTCGTCCCTCTTTATTCCTAAGCATTATCTAATTAACCTGAGGAAATATAGTGACAGTAAGCAAGCACTGGCACAGCAAGTCTTTAATCTTAGGAAGGTAGAGCAAGAGTTTTTTTTTTTCATTGCAAAGCCACAAAAATAAAAATAATGAACAAAGGCCACTTTCTAGACGTGGCTGCCATATGCTGAAAATGTTAAATAAAAAATATATCCTCTTAGGATGAATAAACAGTAGCCACAAGTAGGTGATGATTTTCAGCATATTTTTAATTTCTGAAATAAAACAATGTATATTTCTACATATCAATATAGCTCGTAAGCAATATTTAGGTTATATATTACAAGTTCCACTTCATTCAAAACGGTCTCAGGAGGTTTTGCGTTGCTTACAAACCAAAGTGACAAAACAGTTAATAAATAGACCTAGGTCATGCACAAAATGTTCAGGTTCAACTTTAAAAACATCACATTAACCTTTTAAAAAGAACTATTACTGTGCCAACTACTAATGTTAAGGATATACAGTTCACTAAATCACGTTGATACAAAGGCTTTACAGTTACTCCAGTATTGGAACTTTCATAGCTTCACAAGCTTGAATTGTTCTCCGTAGTCGAGATCAGAGTCCCTGGTTCCTTATAAAAGCAATATCACAATGGACATATAGCATAGAGGGTCAAGGGCCTTTAGTAACATATTACTGTCCTTAATTAAAAAAGGATGAAACTTAAAAGTCAACCAATCAGACCATTTCACCTTTTAGAACGTTCCTGATAGAAGCTGCAGTGCCTCAGATTTTCTACTGCACGTCGTGCTAGTGAGTCTCCTCTGAACTCTGCTCAGTTTCTTCCAGTCACAACTACCTGTTAAAGATTTTCACTGCGTTGTTTCTCTACGTTGGTAGTTTTCCTCTACAGCTACCTGCACTTGTTATTTTGGTGCTTCAAACTGGTTTCCACCATGCAAGAGACACCTAAAAAGGGGCTCTTCAGATCCTGTGGCACCTGCAAGAAGAGGTTACACATCAATGATCCTCATGAAGACTGTGCATACTGGCTCTATCCAGACCACAAACCGAGGGACTGTAAGGTTATGCCGAACATTTTCTAATAAAACCTTAAAGGATAGAAGGACTTCTCCTTCTATGGCTACAGAGACTAAAATCCAGAGACCACCCATTCTCTGATGCAAAAAGCAACACCTTGTCTATGAATTCTTCCAAAATGCCAGTTAAAAGAGCTAGAGAAGATCCATTACTCCATACCTCTCAGGAACCTCTGAAAAAGGCTTCGAAAAAATCTTCGGAGGGTGCTCATAAGCACAGAAGCCTCTCCAAGTCATCTTACTTTCTCCACCAAAAAAGGAGAAAAAAAAGTACAACTTAACTTTCAAACTGCTCAAGAAGTTGACATCAGAGCCCCTAACACCTCCACCTGTGATACAGCATGTCTTTAAAAAAAAAACGTGGTCAGCAGCGCCATAGGATGGCTTGTTGACCGCATCTCCATCGACGAAGATATCCACAACGCCTTCCTTAGCATCTTCAGTGGCATCAACAGTCACCACCATAATGGTGTCCACAGCGTCAGCATTAACCTCGACAACGTTTTAATTGACGGCTGCAGCACCAGTGTCGTCAATGGTGAACTTTTTGCTGTCCCATCGTCGACGACGCAGCAACCAATGACGGCGTCTCTGAACATGAGTGATTTCCTGTCCACAGATTGTAACCCAGGGGTCTCCAGCCTTTTCTGTAGAGAGAAATACTTGTGGTCACTGAAAACAATCATGAGCTCTTGAAGGCTAAACAACTTGTGAATTGTTACCATACACCCCTACGCCCGGCTTCTCGGACTTTGCCTATTGCTTAATGTCATTGGAGCCGGATACTATGGTTTGAACAAAATACTTGTACTAGAGGCACTATGACAGGGCTGCTACGTGTGTCCGTGAAAACGGGGTCTTTGGAGATGTATAAACATGAGTGCGTATCAATGCGATATATTTATATTGGTGACTGAGAGTCTGTGTATGTAGTTGCAGCACAGGACATACCTTTTGCTATATGTGGCCCTCTTACATGTATAGCACAAACATACAATAATTGTGTTTTAAATGGGAAAAATGTAAAGTGCAGAAAAGCTTTCTGATTTTTTTTTATTTTCTGCACTTTACATATCTCATTTTAAAAAATTGCAGTATTTTTCATTTATACTTATTGCACAGTATCTACTGCAAGAGGCCTGCTGTTTGTAAATGTGACACTTTGAAATGGGGGAAAATTTAAGTGAAGAGTTAACATAATCATTAAAGTAACTTTTAATTTTAATTTTCCATATGTAAAGTCATTCAGAAACAATATTTTGTTCACAGCTCCAATATTGACTTGACAAGGAGAGTTAAATACCTCACTACTTCAGTTGTTCACCTCTGTGCCCCAGCATGGGTCATACATCTAGCAAACACAACAAGATGAGGATGGAGTTCTGAAACTTTTCAAACACTCGCCCCTAGTCAACAGATCAGGGTTGAATCCATTGTTTGTTTGCTCATTATGCCACCTCAGTTTGAACCCAGCCATATGCAAATCAGTCTTGACCCTGCTCCTCATGGGAACAGTCCAGCCTATTTTGGGGTATCACCCGTCATCAGCCAGGCTTGCTTTAATCCAGTGGCACAGCCAGCAAGGAAATGAAAAATGAAATATCAGTATTTGTAAAGCGCACAGCTACCTCCGAAGTGGTGTCCCGGCGCTGGGGGCCGTCGGGAAGATTAAGCGAGCTATTGCCCAGAGTCACATGGTGCTGGGCTAACCTGCCGCCGGCACCGGGGATCGAACCCTGAACCCTGTAGTCCGGAGTCAGGCACCCTGGCCGCTGCGCCACACCTCTTCCACCAAGCAAGGGACCCACGTCTGGGCATACCCATGGCCACTTAGGTCGAACATAGCAAACACATCAAGATGATGGATTGAGTGCTGAAACCTTTCAACCACTCACCCCCAGTTAACAGATCTGGGTTGAATCCATTGTTCTTTTACCCCGAAACCGGTCTAAGGGTGCTTGTTTCTGGTCCAGGGAGAACCTGTCTCGGCAGTTCGGGCTGGACTGTTCCTATCGGGAGCAGGGTCAAGACTGATTTGCAAATGGCTGGGTTTAAACTGGCATGGCATAGGGAGAAAACACTGTGGATTTAGTCCCAGTTCTACGTACTGGGGTGAATGCTTGACATTGTTTAGCATTCGGTCCATCAGTTGTTCTTTTTGCATGGGTCTTAAATCTGACTGCACTGCTCATTACCAGGCCCTGCTATATGCAGCCTGATTATAATAATGTAAAATAAACACAGCCTTCCCCTAACTTTAAAAAGAAAATATGAACTTGTGCTTATTTAAAAATGAACTCTAGGCTGTGAGCTACTCTGAAGGAGTCTGATCTAACCAGTCGACGACAATTCCAGAGTTGCCTTTTTCCTCGTTGATGACACCGCCGACGATTATTACTCACAGGACCCTCAACAATACCAACAAGATATGGTATGTGTACCGTCCACTCTCTTGATGGATTTGCAGGCTGTGTTAACCACTTCAAGACACGCTTCCCTCCAGTGACTACTTCTGTACACCATGCACCAGTCCCCATGGCTCCTGTGCCTTCTCATCTGCTCACTCCTCGGCCAGAGACTCTACCTCTTTCTAGACCAGTGCACCACTCTCCGCTAGTAGTGCCTTTGTGGGATCCAAACTCATCTGACGAAGAGAGAGAAGAAGGTGAGTTGCTAGATCACCTTGATGAATGGGACGACTATGTCCTGCCGGCACCAGCTTCTACATAACCTCCTATTGTTGACTCACCTCCAGAGGACATTGAGGTTTTCCACATCCTCTTGGAGAGGGCGGCCACTTGCTTTGACCTTCTTATTCCTGCCACGCAACAAGAGTGTTTCCTGTATGATTTTATGGAGTCCTTTTGCAAAACAGTAAAGGCTGTACCCATCATTGATTATGTGTGAAGTCAAAGCCTACAATCATGCGCAACCTGGCAACAGTACCAGCCATACCAAGCTGGACAAAAAGTAAAAGGCCCCGGATGATGCCCCAGCCTTCCTCGGGGGCCAACCTAAAACGGACTCAGTCATCTTCCAGGCAGTGCAATGAAGATCACGGAATCCTGCCACGCTCTTGCAGCGCCTCCAGGCGTCTGAATAACATCTGCAAATGCTTTTCATCCATGTCGGCCCTCACAGTAAGGGCCGTAAATTCTCAAGCCCTCCTTGACCTCTATGACTGACAAATGTGGTCCGATATAGCCCCATATATTGCCCAGCTTCCTAAGCATGTTAGAGAAGAAACAAAACAAGTGTTGCTGGAAGGTCAGCGTTCCTCCTCAAAGATAATAGACTGTACCATGGACATTGCCTCCACAGGGTTTCAGCAGCTTGCGGGTGCAGCGGTTCTATGCCATCAGGGATGGCTCAAAGTGACCAATTTTGAGCATACTAGATTTGCCATACAATGGTAAGGTCTTTGTTTGGAACGCACGTTGATGAGACTCTACAAGCCATGAAAACCGGCGCTGATACTGCCAAATCATTGGGAGCTTTACAGGATAAGAAGGTTTGTTGTGCCCCAGGAAGAGGCCAGTCTTCCTTTCGTGGAAGGTATCAGCAATATCGTTATCCAACATATTCCTCCAATAATCAACAATTCCTCTCTCAGTATCAGCAGCGACAAGCACCATCAGCTGGATATCACCGCCCTCCTCTCAGAGGATGGTCAGGACGACAGGGCAAAGACCACAATCTTGACGATGGCTTCAGTCAGGCGCTACCATCCTCACTTTTTTCTTCCACCCAAGGTACCAGCAAGAATTACCAAACACCTACAGCGTTGGAGACAGATCACTACAGATCAATGAGTGCTAGACCTAGTGCAATTCGGAGATCTTTTGAAATTTATACAAACCCCTCCCTCAACACCACCTCATGCATACATCCAGAAGAACTTACCCATCCTCACATTCAGGTCAAAACTATTCTGCAAAAGGGGATGATAAAAAGAGTTCCTCGTTCCCAGAGAAGTGAAGGTTTATACTCCTGTTTCTTCTTAATCTGCAAGAAGTCAAGACAGTGGAGACCCATTTTCGATTTGAGGGATCTCAACAAATATCGCAAGAAACCATAATTTTGCATGATTATGCTCTAAGACGTTGCAGCTCCTCAACAAAGGAAATTGCTTATAATTTCTTTACCTCCAAGATGCCTACTTTCATGTACCCATCCATCCTAAACACACAAAGTTCCTCAGATTCACTATAGCCGGCAGCTACTTACAGTTCCTCTGTTACCATTGGATCTCAGATCTGCCCCCTTCATTTTTAGGTCTCGCCTGACCCAGCGCTTGCGCTGTTCTTGCGAGACTTTAAGTAAGGGCTTCAAAAAATGCTTCCGCCGGCCACAGCTTGCAGTGCATGTGCGTGGGCGCGCGCTTCAGCAGAGGCGCCATATGGCGTGATTACTGCTGCGCGCGCACCACTCGCGCACATGCACTGCAAGCTGTGGCCGGTGGTAGCATTTTTCCCCGCGATCACTTTCACTTTCCGTACTCACTTTTGAGACGTATTCTGACTCCACATTATCCACAGTACTCTGTGAGCTAATTTAAAAAAATCTTTATGTCTCACATTGATCCTGGACATCAGCGTTCGTCCCGTAGTTACATCAGCAACATGTGACTTCCACCTCCCCAGCTCAGGGGCAGTGACCTAAGTCTTTCCACTCTAAGGCCTCTTTGATCATGGCGGGTGGAAGTGAAGTCATTGCCATCGGCGCATGCCGCACAAACTCGCGCGGGGTCCGCAAATGCGAAGAGGTGACGTTCATGAGGTCAAACCCACCCACGCTCATGCGCCTCTGACTTCACCCCAACAATTAAAATTAGGGAAATACGGTACTATCTCAGCGCCCTGGCTTTCTGCTATCGACAGCTTATCTAAGAGCATGCAATAATAGAATTGCAGTGTCAAAGTTCACAATATATTTTTTCTGTGGTACCCACATCCTTCAGTTTGCAATAAAAATTGTTTCAAATATTTTTAGAGCCAGCGTTCTCTGTACATTTGACAAGTAACGTCTGTGTCCATTGAATTATAGCATTTCAGTGTCTTTTTTTATAATTTGAAACTGTGGGAACCTAAAGTAATTTTTGTATCCAAGGTTTTCTTACCCAAAATAACTGCTTTCAGTTTTATGTCAATACTTTTTAAATATTTCCATCTATAGTTATAAATTGTTTGTCCATCTTGTCTGTATTTGTCCTATTTTTATTTTCCAAAATTGATTTCCGTGTTGTAAAAGATTGAAACTACTTGTATAATTCCACTTTATTTAACCAGTAAACATACGCGCACACTTACGATGCCTGTTGTTTTGAGCGCTAGGATCATCTATATGTAGCCCAATGCAACACTCACCTGAAAACATTACTGCAAACGTCCATGCAGTCGCAGAAGCAGAAATAAAACAAGCATTGGCATAGCCAATAGGTCTCGCATTTGGGACCTTATAAGTGTTTAGCCATGCAACAGTTGGTGTTGTTGCACCAAGGATATTCTGCTGCATAACGAAATACTTATACGGTCCAAAAAGCGAGACCTATTGGCTATGCCAATGCTTGTTACAAAATGCCTGGCACTCATCGCAGCTTGCCTCAGACAGCAGCAACATCAAGTCTTCCCATATCTTGATGACTTGTTTGTGAAAGCTCATAGAAACCAGTCTGTAAAGGCATCCACCAAGGTTTGCTTTTGCTTCTTCAAAGAGTTAGGACTCACTCTCAACCCGGGCAAGTCAACCCGCCAGCTGTAGCAGCGGATAATCTTCCTAGGAGCCATACTAGACACAGACCTCAACATGGTATATCCCACTATCGGGAGACAACGAAAGTTGATATCTCTGGCTTGCCTAGTTCAAAAATGGTCATTTTCAGTTCACCTGTACAAGTCTCTCCTAGTCATTATGTCCTCTTGCATCCAATGCATACTGTACTGCTGCCGCCACATGCCTCCACTTCAGGAAGCATTGGACGCCTAATGGACTCGGGACAGAGACATTCCAAGACATCATTCACCTCACTGCACTCATGATCAAGCCATTCCACTGGTGGACTTACTCTATAAATCTCTCTGCAGTTCTCCCATTTCTTCCTCCGCCATCCCCGCTGGTAATTATGACAGATGCCTCCCTGGATGGGTGGGGAGCTTACCTCCATGACCTTCAGGTCAGTCGCAAATGACCTCTTTCACATCTCGACATACACATCAATCTTCTCAAATTAAGAGAAGTATATCTCGTGCTACAGGCCTTCCTTCCCAGGATTCAGCAATCGGCAATGCTCGTGCGAACAGACAACACAACAACCATGCACTACATAAACAAACAAGGGGATCCCAGATCTTGCCTACTGTCCCATCTAATCTGGCAATGGTGCATTCCACCACACGGTGTACCTAACGGCAGAGCATTACCAGGAAACTGAACACCGTAGCAGTCACATTAAGCACACTCAAGTTTACCTGCCACGAGTGGGAATTGGACAAGCACACACTAGATCACATCTTTCTCCAGTGGGGCAAACCAAACCTGGATTTATTCGCTAGCTCCCCATCCCCCCCCCCCCCCCCACACCAAATGCCAGTTCTTCGCAAATTGGCAACCTCCTCATCAGGGGTCATTGGGGAATGCCCTTTCGATTGCATGGTGCAGCATATTTGCCTGTGCATTTACACCAATTCCCCTCCTTCCAAAGATCTTCAGGAAGATGAAGGCCGAGTCCTGTCAGATCATCCCGATAGCCCGTGTGCCCTCGTCAGCACTGGAGGCACTAGTAGAGGGCCAGTTCCAAGGACACCTCCCAACATCCTATCCCTCCCTACCACAAGCAGCAGCAGCGCTACCACCAATAGACACACAGAGGGTACATTAAGGGTGCTTACAGGGGCAACAGGGACAGGGGCAAGGGAGGTTCCGGCAAAGGGGGCTCCACCTCTAGACACTGAATCTCTCTGCTCCCCTTCCCGATCACATAATACCTGTCTGGGGAAGTCTGCAGGATTTCTTTTCTCTTTGGCAAGAAATCATATGAGACATGTGAACGATAGTATGCCACTGCTACTGCCTAGAATGTCTCACACCTCCTCCCAACATTCCGCCCTATGCTAATCCAAACAGAAGAGGTTTGAAAAGGTACAAACACTCCTTCAAAAAGAGGCCATAGAACTAGTACCTACTCATCAGCGGGTCAGAAGGATTTATGCCCTCTGCTTCCTTATCCCCAAGATGGACAACTCCCTCATGACGTTCCTAGACTTCCGGCACTTGAACTGGTACATCTTTTTCAATTACTTCTACATGGTAACCCTGCAGGGTGTTAGCCCTCTGTTTCAACAAGGTGATTACATAGCTGTATTAGACAACAAGGATGCCTATTTTCACATTTCTATTTATCCCACCCATTGGCGCTACCTACGCTTCGTGGTTTGTGTCTTTTTTTATCAGTTCAAACTCCTTCCATTTGGTGTCATCATGGCTGTATCGGTCTTCAACACGTGCAATAGAATCATTTTCAGATGACTGCATTATTGTGTGAATAACTAAAACTCACTGGGCATTCAAACATCAGTATGCATATACTGGTTAAATACACGTGGGAATACAGACATTGCTTTTTTCACTAAATACAAAAGAATACAGATAAAATGAGCAAAAAATAAATATGTTTAAATAAATGGAAATGTGGAAAAAAAAAACATAAATCTGGGATCCCTATACATAACATTCATGCACTATCATCCTATACCAAGTAATGACACTTTATATTATAATGAATGCAAGCATGGAAATAGTGAGCTAAGCCTTGCATTTATAATGAATATATGCATACATGAATGTGACGTGGGACTCAATACTAGGAAAACTGCTTTGCACATGACAGTGACAGCCATCTTTGAAGTAGAGAAATGTAGCATTCCAATATAGCAACCACAGCTATTTACCTTGCGAATGCTTTTTATGCTATTTTACAAGTATTGTAAAGTCAGTTACTTAGGCTGGACATCTGGGAAGGTTATCTTTTATGTTTCTAAGATGGGTATCGCGTTACATCATTGTGCAATTGGCGGTCATCTTAGAACTATATACAAGATATGCCAAAATGACCGAATGTGGAAATTTATACCTCCAAAGTGACTGCCACATTGCATCTACACCCAGTGTAATGGCTTTCTTGGAAGTATAAAGAAATGCTTATATTGCATTGGCAAAACCAATACTGGCAATGAACAAGCAATGGCAAATCAAGACTATTTGGCTTTGCCAGTGCTTGTTTTGATTTGGTGTAAATCCGTAAAATAAATCTTACCCTGGATATTAGCTTTTCAAATATGTGTCATGTTGGCATTGAGTTAATAATAGAAGATACCTTGACCTATATAGTTCCAAGCTTGAAAGTTCTGTCATGTGAATGTTAATTTTTCAAGACTGTGATTTACAGATCAGTAGCTTAATTATTTTTCCCACAATCTTGAAATTTCCAAATTAGACAAACGTTTGCTAATTCCCCTAAATGGGGGAAAATAGTTAACGGCGAGAAAAGGGGAAGGGGCATGATGACCGTCTCGAAGAAGAAGAGAGGGGAATAATAATTATGGCTGAATGGTGGATAAATAATCAGAATACACTTATTATGATGTACATTTTTCTGCCATCCAGGACCATGTGGATACAATTTTGTATTTGGAAATAGGCACAATTTTCCTGAACTTGCGAGTTCCAGTGAATGCATAGATTTCAAAATTCAAGTGTTTTATGAAATTCATGAATCCTAACATAAAAAAAGAAATAAGTTCTCAACCCTGTGGTTAAGTATAGGGTTTGTTAGTGGTTGGTTGCAAAGTCTGGTCACAATCAAGGCCCTGGTTCCATCCCCCATTTTGCGGTGCCTTTAGTCATGCAAAGCAGAGACTGCAGTCCTGGTTGGGTGCAGCGCTTAGCCTCCGTAGTCCAGGATGAGAGGCATGGTTGATTGCCCTGCCTCCAACCACTAATGTTCCTTTTTTTTTTTAAAACCATTAATATTCATTGGGGGAGAGATAAGCCAAGCTAAACAAAGTTATGGTTCCGGTAGTGCCAAACTCCATGACCTTAGCTATAAGGAAACCGACAGATGCCATCACAAATGATATTGATTACAACTGCAGAGACATTAAATCTATCCTGTTGCCATTGATATATACTGTATATATTTATTTTTGTTAGCATATGTGTTCTTTATGGATGTGTTGTTGCGTTCATCAATTTATTGGTGTAAGTATTGAGAGTTCTCAAACAGTTGACAGGTTTTACATTTTGATGTTTAACCCAAGTATCAATTTCAATGTGGTCTCCATGAATATTTTGATGTTTTTTTCGATGAGACTAGTTTAGTGTTTGCAATACTTGAACAATTTCTCATTTTACCGTTTTTACTAGCATGTGTGTGTGTGTGTGTGTATATATATATATATATATATATATATTTTTTTTTTTTAAATAAAATTCTGGAAAGATACTGTACTAATTTAATGTAAACAATTACTGTCCATGTACTTTTATTCTACAACAATTTTACCTTGATAGCCAAAAAATATTTATTTCTCATTGTCGAAATGTAAAGAATTGAATAAAATGTTACGCAAACAATCTCAAAACCTTTTTGCTCTTTTGCTAGGTGTGCCAAAGAATCTGCACACAAGGACTTCAAAAAAGCAGTTGGAGCATTTTCAGTGACTTATGATTCTGAAAACTTTCAGCTCATCATTTTGGTGAGTACAGGTTGTGTGGGGTGGCAGTGTGTTTTTCCCTGGGCTCCAGGTGGGAAACAGTTGGGGCTATTGTTAAAGGTTTGTTGTTGATCAGGCGTGGCAATTTCTTCCTTTTGCTAGAGGATCGACTGCTCATTTGCTCATACTTTGCCGTGGATAGCAAGTACAGGATAGTTGGGGTCCAGCCTACTCTGTGTATAGATGCAGCATGGACTCCATCTTCCTTTAATGGAGTGCACTTGCAATGATGGACCAAAATGTACATTTTCTAACTTGAAATGTCCATGGTATGGGAAGTCTGAACAAAAGACCGAATGTATGCGTAACATGCTTACTTACAGGAGACCCACTTGGATGGGAAAGAGATGGGTAGATGCAGAGGTGGAGGGACCACATGTATGGCACGCCCTGGGCCTCCTAAGCTGATTTAGAAAGACCCCCAACCCCCCCTCCCCAGGGGAGGGGGGGGGCCATTTGAAAAGATTTGTGAATGTATACACCCAAATGTGGTGCAGTTGAATTTGTTTTACCTGGTGGCGAGGGCTCTGTTGAATTCTGTACTCTTTGGGGGACTGGGATTGGATTTTACGTGCACCCCTTCAGCGGACATGGATAGATACCTGCCTGCACTCCCAGGTGCGCAGGCCGTCCTGTTAGCAACCAGATTCAGGAAGTGACTTGACAACTTGAAATTACTTGTCTATAGGCATATAGTGCACCTGACTGCGAAAGAGTTCTTCTTGTTCTCCCCCACACACATGCGTCACACCAGAATTAATTTATTCCTGTGTCACCCACATTTGCTTGTGTATCAGATCACAACCCACTGAAGTTGACATTGAGGTGGAGTATGCAGGTTAGCATACCATTGTAGCACCTCCAGGCGGTGGCCCTGCTAGATTCTTTTTAGAGGGACTCGCTTCGAACAAGATTGGCTCAGTAGTTTGAATCTAACAAGGGCTCCACAGGAAATGTGCCTGTTGAGTGGGACACCTTCAAAGTTACTGTTAGGGGGTGCTTACCTGGTTATGACATGATGTGAAGAAGGATTTGGAACAAAATGTACACAAACTTGAAGTTGAGCTTATTACACTGGAGTGGGAGGCAGTTGATGACCCCTCTAGGCGCCCTCTGATAACTCGGGTAAGGAAGAAGTATAGGGAGTAGACTTGGGTCACATCATTATAATTCATTCATCACTAAAGGGCACAGCAAGAGGGAAATGGGCGGGCAGATTGCTTGGATGATTGAGCGGCGAGCATGTATTCCCCAATTGCTGACATCAGAGTGTGGGATAGCACAGTGGTCAACATGTAAATTGCAATCAATCAGGGAAAAAACAGCACTATATTCAAGTTGTCCAGATAAAACTGCTATCACTTGATCAGGTGCAAGCTTTGAACCTTACCATAGTAATTGGAGAAATTGCACTTGCCATGAGGGTCTCACCACGGGGAAGACCCCTGATGGTGAAGGGATGCCGTAGGCGCTCTATACTAACTACATGGATGTGTTGAGCCCCCACTGATGTTAACGTAGCGCCCTCTATGGCTGAAGTCAAAATCATATCGATGTTGACGCCAGGATGGGAACCATTGGACGTTAGACCTCTTTGATGCCGGACATTATTCTTTCTGATCAGTCAGGCTTTATTCCAGGCAGGACTACCTCGCCCATTATTTGAAGGCTTTTTTATTTTGTAAATGTTCTCCTTTTGGGCAAGGAGTGTCACTGTGATAAATATGGAAAATGTGTTTGATCCACTTGAGTGAAACTTCATGCAGTTGGTAATGGAGAAACTGGGTTTTAGCTGTGGTTTCAAAGGATGGGTTGGTTTGTTGTACATAAGCTCTAAGGCAAGGTTCGGTGCAGGTCAGGCTGTGTTGGAATCCTTCAAGGTTGAGCAGGGTACCCCTCTCTTACTTGCACTGGATTTGGTGCCCATGGCATTCACTCTCCAAGTAGGAACTCTCATTGGAGATACCTACACAGAGGGGTACCCATATCCTTTCTCTCTAGGTGGATGACATTCTGATTTATCTACATAATCTGGCCAACGACCTCCTGGTGCTTTTGAGTCACTTGAGGAATTTCAAGAATCAGTCTGGCCCTCCTTGGTAATATGGAAGAGTTGTGCCTTTCCCCTTAAGGCGAGAACACTGGTGGCTGAAGATGATCTGCCTGTTCTTCTTCTAAGCTGGAACCCGAGGTCCACTAGATACTTCGGCATTCAGGTATTTCACAAAGGTAGAAACAGAGTTGAAGGCAATTTGGGGTGCATGTTGGTCTGTCTGTCCTGTTTTGGTTAAAACTGCCCTTGTCTCCGATATGTAGACTGGCTTTGTTAACCGCCTTTGAGACTGGTAGACTGGCTTTGTTGAAGATGGTGCCATTGCCACTGTTCCTTTATTTTTTTAATGTCCCCTACCACTTGTGCTGATTATCCGTGTTTTCAAGGACCTTAGTAGGCTACTTTTAGACTTAATCTGGAGACACGAGTTGGAGGGTAGCCCTGCATAAGACACACACACTCCTTACACAGAGGGGTCTTTCCAGGCAGGTGATGGCCATATTGAGTTGCAGGAGGGCTGAGTCTTGTACACAATCCTTCCTCCACTCCATGCTTACTCATGACTCAGGGGGTAGGAAAATGATGGCACTCTATAGTTGTTTGTTACATCAGTCGATGGTTGACTTAACTCCTTTAGTTGAAGGTTGAGGCATGCGTAGGCAGTTGACACCTAAGGGAATGGGAGGGGGGCACGAATGGAGAATCCATTTAAGGTGTTGAGGAATGCTTGGTTTCGGTTTATCCAATGTTAAAGTGTTACATAAGGCGTTTCTTGCACCTTTACATTGCACATAATTTACCCTGGCACATCGATTGAATGTCCAAAATGTCAATTGCTGTAGGCAGACTTGGCACAAATGTTCTGGCACTGCCCGCACTTCACAGCTTTTTGGCTGTTATTTTTTGACGTAATCAGGGAAATTGACAAAACCTACACTTGCACTTTCAAGACCAGTATTCTAGACCTATTTAACGAAAAAAGTCAGCAAGGTTGGAAGACCGGTTTGCTGACTTGGCGTCGATTCTGGCCATGAGGCAGATCGTCATGTGTTGAAAGCTGCCACAGGCCACATGCGTCCAAGTCTGGTGTAAAGAGTTGCTCACATGGGCAAAGGCATATTAAAACATGCTTAATGTTCTGCAGAGATGAGATGAAGAGGCGATGGGCATAACTATGTTGGATTCCATGGTTATATCCCTACAAGCAAAAGGTGACACATGGACTCTAGACACCCCAGGGGTAGGAATATTACTTTTCTGGAAGCTTTAACTCCCAAACTACCACTATACTACTTTGGTAATTTTCACTGGCTCTATCTTGCTTTCTGGTTAGAAGGGCATAATAAGGCCACTTTAGCACACTGTTGCTCGATGATGTCTATTGAAGAGTAATTATTGCTTAGCTCCTCTGTTCCCTTCACTGTGCGACCTCGTGTCATCACACTACGTTGATTATGTTTACATATGCCTGTTGTTACTGTTAGTACTGTCTGTGATTGACTCACGCGCTCTGACTGTATAATATGATTGCAATAAAAGGCGCTTAGCATGTATACTGATAGATATGCTACATAATTGTTCAAAACAATAAAACCGTTAAAACAAAAGTAATTTTGTTGAGTAACTATGAAATGTATTTCAAATTCAGTTTGATGAGTGGTTTAAAAAAAAAAAAAAGTTTTCAATACTTTTTAGTTATGAATGTAATCAAGATTCTTATTGTTATGCCGTGCTGAAGAGCATTCTTATTATGTGTATTTTTCTCCATAATATGTCTTTATTACTCCTCATAAATGATGAGTATTTCCAGCTATGTACTTGCTCCCTGAAACTTTGAGGGATCTGTCAGATTTACAAAAATGTCCCCTCTTTTAGAAGTAACCTGGCTGTGTGCTCATTGTCTCAAACGGTTTAGGCTGTTTCCATAATACTTTTATGATTGAATTGACAACAGATGACCTTTTTTGGTAGGACCATGGAATCAGAATAAATATTATACTTGCATGCATTGATGTTTGATCTGGTTCTAAGGCAAAAGTTTGATAGAGAGTGCCTTCTATCCGCAGACAGTCAAGTTGAGTACCCTTTGACTCAGCACCGCTATGGCCAGGTCCCATGGTTTATTGATTTATTCCACATCGTTCGAACAGCAGTTTAAAAGTACTGCTGCATGGATATAGGGTGTTGCTATAGTAAACAGAAACACTAAATTTAGTTGACCAAAATCAGGTTCCTTTAGAGGACTCCACTAATCCACTGCTTCTGTTTCACCAGCATCAAAAACACAAAAGCTTTGTACAGGCATGTTTCTCCTGCAAGTCACAGGCTCTCGTTTTTAAGGGGTAAAGATTGATAACTTTTGACCAGTAGTTCTTCATGTCATCCTTATAGATTATTGCTTTTCCTTTTTTTCTTATTGTAAGTATTTATTTACTTATTTAGAAAGTTATATATAGCGCGAACATGACAACTGAGGGTATCAGATCGCTTTACATAGTATGCAGCCAGGAGGGTATAGGTAAACATACAGAGTCAAAAAAGCGAAAAGTACATTCTTTTTAAAAAAGTAGGCAATTCTAGGATCTCTGTCTCCTGCCCACTCTTCAGACGGTATTTGAGTCTGAACTCACATTGAGAGCAATAGCAACAGATTTATTGGAGGTAGATGTAATTTCGTCTGAGTGTACTGTTACACAACGTCCTCTCTTTTTTTTGGCTTACAGGTGTGCAGTTATACCGTCCCCACTACTCTATATGACTTCTATACAGTATCATCTTAGTATTCCATGATTATTGCATGTTCTAATAGCCCGCTTTGTACTCATTAAATTGTTGAAATTGTACTTTAACACTGTAATTTCTTTTAGTCTACCAATGAAGTTACATTAAAAAGAGCAAGCATGCTGAGCGATATGCACTTTCGAAGTCTTCGTACCAAGTTGTCTCTGATGTTGAGGAACGAAGAAGCAAGTAAACAGCTAGAGGTAGGTAACAACTTTATTTTGAAAACTTGTAAATCAAAAAGAATTGGTGACTTCCACGTGTTGGTCCAATAATAGATGATCTCTAAAACTGAACTTAACATGTCTTCATAGACGGTTGTATAAAAGGGATGTGGAATTCCTATAGCCCGACGCCCGGGACACATTGTTTGGGGTCAAGGTCAACAAGTTTTAATGTCTATTTTGTCCTTGGGACAAGTAGGCCCAACCCCCTACAGCACAAACCCTTTAGCTGCCAGTTTACAATACCACATTATGGATCAAGGAAGAGCATTGTCTAAAGTTAAGGTAACATGTGTGTCCAAGTTTTAACACTGTTCAAACTTGTATTTATGGTTCATTAATGCAAAGCCTTTATTATTAGGGTGAGCACTAAAAGTAAATGTTGTCAGCTCTGCTTGCACTACTGACGGTGGTTCCAGTATAAACGTGTACACACGTTTCCAAAGTTTAGTAATATGAGGCTATGTATAATGCTCCCAGAATGCTCTCTGATTATATGCAAATATGTGCAGAAGCTTGAAAGCAACCGTGATGATTCTTTGATTTCAAAATAAAATGTTCACAATAAAATGCAAGATTTTGCTAAACTACTGTAAGATTTTAGGTACCATATCTTTGCAGGATCATTTAGTCACATGTTGATGTATGCTTGTATTTACCAAAAATATTCATAATGGAAAAATCAGTGTAATCAGTTAAAATACGTTTGTGGGAAACAAAAATAAACAAGCATTGGCAAAGCCAGTAGGTCTGAAATTGGTGGTCAGGCTTTTGGTTTTGTCAATGCGTGACTTGTTTAAGCATTGTTTTTTGTAAAACCTTATCTGTGTGGGAGCTGCAGGGCCCTCGCCATTCTAACAAGCATTGGCAAAAGCAAAAATTGTTTTTGGTTTCAAAAAGCACACATTGCCACTGCACTTCCAAGCACTGAACAAAACTACTATGTGTGTCAATATGCTGCTTGTAATAGAGCAGAATACTGTCACTCACAGTGAAGCTAGCTGATAGACCGAGAGAAGGTGAGAGAGAGACATAATTTTACTAAATACAAAAGGTCATGGTTAACCCCAGGCCCAATTATTAAAGAAAGTCTTAAAAGTGCATCCATGGTATATATCCATGCATTAAGTGCATATATACAGTCTCCGTGAATTCACAATAATTTACAGAAGTAGGCCAAGAAATAGTACTGTAATATTTGTGAACTGCATTTTACCATGAGCAAATGTGCTTGTGTAGATTTGCTCATGTGAAAATCTGAATGTTTCAAGTTCACTTTTCCCCCAACCACTTTTTTCCCCAACCCTGAAGAAGTTTTACGTCTGCCACTGCCAGGAGTACATTTCCAACCTTTTTCAGTATGGGAAAATATTTAAAAAGAGTTGGTGAAAACCCTTAAAACATGCAAATTAGTAGGTTTGCACAGACTCAAAAGGGCATTCCAACCCTTGAACTATTGCTTACCACTACCTTCAGCTCCAGTATGTAGACCTGCAGAAACATAGGAACATAAGGGAATTGCTAGTATTCAAACCCTACTATGGTACAAGCCCTGGCATAATTAGAGAGGCTTTATCAGAACTCTTGCTTAATGAGATTGCTGCCGTAATTTGTCGCCACATTACATGGCACAAAAGGGACAAGTGGATTTTGTTACGGGACAAGTAGATTTATGAAGCAACCTGCCCCATGGACAAGTAGATATTTTATTAAATTCCACACCCTTGTAAAAAGTCTAAAACATCAAGTAGCCGGAGGGTGTACAGTAGCAGTGAATTTTCAACGCCAGCAACTAAGCAAACATAAAATATAATGAAACCTGATTTAAGAAGTTTGCTGATAAAAATTTAATAAGTTCTTGTGATTTATCCATTAATAATTATTGGTTAATCTATTTCCAGCATTCTACTAAGCCAGTGTTCTACTGGATACATGAATCATCAGATGCTAAAACAGGATTTGAAGAAACTGTTCTCTGTCTTCATTTAATAGTAGTAATCTCTGATGAATATTTAATCCACTTTTAGGGCATTGTCCTGCCATCACAACAGAGCATGCATAGATTTTAATGGTGTTTAGATTAGCTATCAGATTTATATCCTCATTTCATAACTACAACCACACACTAGGAGACGTCTGACTTTGAGAATAACAATTCAGTAGTAATTTAAAAAGATGCCACACGGAGTTGTTTATTGGATACCACTTTATTTAGAAATTATAACTATTTTAGATTACTGTTTGTATACCTAGCCATAACTGCAGAGTTTTGAAGTTGTTCTACGTTTTAATTGATAACTGTACTTTAACTCCTTTTTCATTGTGTAGTTGAAAGGTTTTTTTCTAAAAGTGCTTTGATATGCTATGAATAAAATAAATCAGAACTGTCACGTCATGAAGATTTTATGGCTGAATTTTGAATTCTTTCTATTGTACTGCATATTTTTGTTGGTGCACCAAATAGCTGCTGTGCATGGTCTTCGGCTTTGTGCAGAAAAAGTTTGCCAGAGGATCTGTCCTTCTGCTAGACACTGCACTCATTTCAGCGCATGCCCAACTCCACTGTAGAAGGCCTTTAGCCATGCACATAGGAGATTGGCCTGAAGGCTCACCCAACACCATTTTTAATGCAAATAGCTCAGATATAGACCAAACCAAGCGAAGTCACGCATCTGAGTGCAGTCCTAGTTTTATGCTGGGTTTTATGCAGTTCCTTTCAGCATTTTTCAGTAGTGGATAGGAAAGTTTCCTTGAATAGTTAACATAGAACTCCTCATTTTTTCCTCTTAGCCCTTTATATTTTGTCCCCCCCAAGACAGATTTACCAAAGCCTACGTACCAAAGCGGTTTGATTGATTGATCAAGTAATTTTTAATTCTCCCACAATTGATGGACTTCATGAAATCAGATATTTAGACAGCAACCAAACAGGATGAATGTTTGCTTAATAGTGTGTGGATTTGTCTGACTGTTTCAAAGTTATTAGCAAATTACTAATGTAGTGAACCCTCCCTCTTAACTGTAACCCCCTTAACGGATATGCATGAAGTAGAAAATACTTTGAATATGTTTAATATTCTAAGCATCTACTTAATTTCACTTATAGTCGCCATACCTCACTATTCCTCAAAAATTAAGTGTTTAAAGCCTACCGACACCTTGTTGTAGTGTAAATATCTTAAAAACAGAACAGATATACACTAGGCTCAGCAAAGAACACCTCCTAGTAAAGTTATACTTTTGTGGCAAGTTTGGTATAATTCAGCTCAGCGTTTTCTGTTTTAGCAAGGGAAAAGCTTCCTATGGGAGTTAACATAGAAACTATTTATTTCTGCACCAGGGCATCATCATTATAAATGATGAGCTCTTACTCGTCTTACCCATGTGCGGGATTTTTTAGAATTTCTTTTTATAAAACATATATGACCTAAAAATACATATTTTATTTTTTTTAAAGTCATTTTTGGGAATATAAAAAACTTAGAACAGCCGATAACAGGCTTTATTGTTTCATTTTCAAGTATTTACTTTAAAGAAAGGTAACAGTTTTTAAAATGTATATACAAAGTCACAAAAAAAAAAAGCTAGTGACCGGAACCTTTTTAAAGGAACAGTGAAACAAATTGGAATAATGCAGCCTTGGAGACTGAAGTCTGAAATGGTTGGTGAGAAAACTTTCTTTCCCCTTTAAGGCACACAGATCACTTCCAGTATCCCATCATGCCCTGTAGATGGCAGTTGAGCCAGTTTTGTATTCCAACTCCTGCTATTTTATAATGATTTGTATAGCGCACTAATCACCCGAGAGGGTATCAATCAATCAATCAATCAAGGAATTTATAGAGCGCGCTACTCACCTGTAAGGGTCTCAAGGCGCTGGGGGGGGGGGGGGTCGCTACTGCTCGAACAGCCAGGTCTTGAGTTGTTTCCTGAAGGCGAAATGGTCCTGGGTCAGCCGGAGGTGGGTGGGGAGGGAGTTCCATGTCTTGGCTGCCAGATAGGAGAAGGATCTTCCTCCGGCGGTGGCTTTGCAAATGCGTGGGATGGTGGCGAGGCTGGCGGAGCGGAGCTGGCGGGTTGGTGTGTAGAATGCGAGTCGATTGTTGAGGTACCTGGGGCCCGCGTTGTGGAGAGCCTTGTGTGCGCGGGTGAGGAGTCGGAATGTGATTCTTTTGCTGACGGGGAGCCAGTGCAGATCTTTCAGATGGGCAGAGATGTGGCTGTGACGGGGTATGTCCAGGATGAGTCTTGCCGAGGCGTTCTGTATGCGCTGTAGTCTTTTCTGGAGCTTGGCTGTGGTTCCGGCGTAGAGGGTGTTTCCGTAGTCCAGGCGGCTGGTGACAAGGGCCTGGGTGACCGTCTTCCTGGTTGCGGTGGGGATCCATCGGAAGATTTTTCGGAGCATGCGCAGGGTGTTGAGGCAGGATGCTGAGACGGCGTTGACTTGCTTGGTCATCGTGAGGGAGGAGTCCAGGATGAAGCCCAGGTTGCGTGCGTGGTCTGTGGGTTTGGGGGCGGTGCCCAGGGCGTGTGGCCACCAGGAGTCGTCCCAGGCAGAGGGGGATGGTCCCAGGATGAGGACTTCCGTTTTGTCTGAGTTCAGTTTCAGACGGCTGAGCTTCATCCATTCCGCGACGTCTCTCATCCCTTCCTGGAGGCTGGTTCTGGCGGTGTTTGGGTCGTTGGTGAGGGAGAGGATCAGCTGTGTGTCGTCGGCGTAGGAGATGATGTTGAGGTTGTGTTTGCGTGCGATGGTTGCGAGGGGGCTCATGTAGACGTTGAAGAGGGTGGGGCTGAGCGAGGATCCTTGTGGGACACCGCAGATGACTTCGGTAGCCGCGAACAGGAACGGGGGGAGGCGGACTCTCTGGGTTCTTCCGGCGAGGAACGAGATGATCCACTCCAGGGCCGTGCCTGGGATTCCGGTGACGTTGAGGCGTTGTATCAGGGTGTGGTGGCATACCGTGTCGAAGGCTGCTGAGAGATCCAGGAGGATGAGGGCGGTGGTTTCCCCGTTGTCGAGCATTGACCTGATGTCGTCGGTAGCTGTGATGAGGGCGGTATCGGTGCTGTGGTTTGCTCGGAAACCGGACTGTGACGGGTCGAGGGATCCATTTGTCTCGAGGAAGGCGGAGAGTTGTTTGTTGACCGTCTTCTCAATGACTTTGGCAGGAAAAGGGAGGAGCGAGATGGGTCGGAAGTTCTTGAGGTCCGTGGGGTCCGCGGTGGGTTTTTTCAGGAGGGCGCTGATCTCGGTGTGTTTCCAGCTCTCCGGGAAGGTGGCGGATGTGAAGGAGCTGTTGATGACGTCCCGGAGTTGGGGTGCGATGATGGAGACCGCTTTGTTGAGGATGTGGTGTGGGCATGGGTCTGTAGGGGAGCCGGAGTAGATGGTGCTCATTGTGCGGGCGGCGTCTTCGGTGCTGACCGGGGTCTAGGCGCAGAGGGTGGCGGTTGGGTGTGCGGGTTCGGTGGTTGTGTGTGTGGTCTGAGTGCCGAAGCTGTCGTGCATGTCGGCGATCTTGTGAAGTCATGGTAAACATGAGGTCAGAAATATATAATGAAGAGGATGTTACTTGAAATGTTTCAAGCACAATTTTTAGAAGTCGTACAGAGATGGCAGAAATGGAGAAGGAGATTTGAGCATTTTTAAAAAGCAACAGGTAAAAAATATACTGATGAACAGGCGAAAGACTTACTACTCAATTACTCAATCTTGTAAGAGATGATGTTGAAGGTCATAAAATTACATTCCCAGAACAAGAAAGAAATACATATGAAGGGCTTATGAAGTGTTTAAATGCCAAGTTTGATCCTCAAAGAAACCTAGATTTTGAAAGGTACCATTTTAATATGCCTGTCAACAAGAAAAGGAGAAAGTGAATGACTTATGTCACCAGACTAAAAAAAGTTGGTCACATTCTGTGAATTAAACACATTTCATAATGAGTAGGCAATAAGAGAGAGAGTAATACAAGGTTATAACTCAAAGTTTAGGAACAAGCTTCTGGACAAAACATATGACCTCCAAGAAATTGTATGCATGGCAAAAACAGAAATGTAGGCTCAGAAACATGCTACGAATATGGAAGAAGGGAGAATCAAAGCGATAAAGCAAATTAGGCAAATGTCAAGGAAAGTGAATGTTGGAGAAAAGGTGGGAACACAGACCAGAGAATGGAGATTGTGCTACAGGTGTGGATTTCAGTTCCTGCATCAGCGAACATGTCCAGCAATGGGACAACAATGCAAAGAATGTGGAAGATACAATCATTTTGCAAGTGTATGTACGTTCAAAAAAGAAAAAAAGAGATTTGAATGATGAGGGAAAACTGGAAGCAAGCCAGTCTGGATACAAAGAAACGATTTGGAGACACAAGATATGTAAGACAAATGGAAGGAGTTGAAGAAGACTTGGAAGGAGAAGTCGAACAGTAGGAAATACTTTACATGATGGAAGAAGAGAGTGAATTTCAACAACTTGATATGATCAAGAGAGAACATTAAAAGAAAAACAAATCTGTGGATTTAATGGATGGTCTTCAAAAGGTTCCATTTATTTGAGATACTGGAGCAATGTGCAAAATAATGTGCATAACTGAATATATGAAAATGATGAAACAACCCATTGAATGTTAGTGTTTTTCAATGGGGGGGGGGTCTAAGCATCCTGTTTTGTGCTTAGGAAAATTTGAAGAAACACTGCAGTATAGAGATGTGATGAACAAAGAAGACATACATTGTTAGACCTGTCAGCCCTTTGGGTGGTCCCTCCTCATCATTATTTATTTTGTCCCACTTTTGCCTCAAACCCTGTTTGAATTTTTCCTTTTTGGGAACCACCAGACTTTTTAGTGTTGCTGCAGATTCAGGGAGCCATTTTACCTACCCCTGAAACTTCTGTCTGAGGGCCTGGAGCACAAAATGGTGGCCACCTGTGACATCACCAGCATCCACTGGAACCTACCAGCACCTTCCAGAACATTCCAGAACTCTGTGACAGTTGGAGGCGGTTTAGAATGTTGGGGAGTTAAGAGAGAGTGTTGGCAGTTGGAGTTGGCAGTTGGCACCTGACTGGTGAAGGGAGAGCAGCACAACAGTGAAGGAGGAAGGAGTGAAGCAGCAGGGGTGGAAACTTGTGCCTGGAGTGGGGTCCATAAACCCACCCTTGATACTTGTCCCTACTGATGGATCCCAGCCTGTAGCCCTGTGTGGGAAGAAGCCAGAAAAACTCATCCTAAGGACCTGGACAGCAGGAACAGGCCTTAGAAGCAGAAAGCAGCAAGATCCTGACCTGGAAACTGGTTTCCCTGGAGTCCGGCGTCGAGTAGCCTAAGACCTGGAGCCCGAGGTGGAGAAGCGGCGCTGACTGAAGTAGCGGACGTCGTACCCGGAGCCGCCTGAGGTCGTGAGAGGGCGCCGACGGAGGTCGTGAGGAATACCAGAGGTCGAGGAGGAAGTGAACCGAGGTCGAGTGAGCGGCGTCATCGGAGGAGTGAAGTCCGCCCTCCGGAGTCGTCGGGGACCGAGGTAGAAGTGTACCGGAGGTCGGGAGTGAGGATCGCACTCCGGAGTCGCCCGGAACCTGAGAGGAGGAGCACCGGAGGTCGGGGGTGAGGATCGCACCCCGGAGTCGCCGGAAGTCGACATCGAGGCCAGGCCGGCCGACGTCATCGGAGCCGAGAGCGCCATCGGACCGGAGCCGCCCGAAGTCGACATCGAGTAGAGACTGCCTGACGCCGTCGAATCGGAGGTCGAGATCGAACCGAGGCCGCCGACATCGGACCGGAACCGCCTACCGGCGTCGTCTAGAACTGACATTGTGCCGAGGCCGCCGAGACCGAACCGGAACCGCCTCACGGCATCGACACGACTCCAGCGGCGTCGGAACATCAGAAAAAGGGCAGTAAGTGGAGTAGAGGGCGCCTAAGGCCCTGTGGAGACCTGAGAGACTGCTCTAAGGGGCTAGGGAGGTGCTGGAACCAACCTGACTGTGCCAGGGGTGAATTGGGACTAACCTAGAGAGGTTGTGTGGAGAGAGAAAGCCAGGGTACTGGTATTCCCCCCTTGATCTACCTCAGTTTAGGCCTCAGCCTTGTCCCAGCCAGGGAGTAGAACCCCTCAAGCCTTCCACAACCCTACAAGCTGTGCCTGGGCCAAATCAGCCCTTAGGAATTGAAAAGTGATCTGATTACATGAGTGCTGCTGTATACTTTTAATTATTTATTGGGGGCACTGTATTTATTGTGTTAACCTATTTATTGCTTCACTATATTTATTGGTCTACAGGACTTGTTGGTGTACAATATTTATTGGTTCAGTATTTATTGCCTCAGAATATTTAATTGCCTGTATTACCTGCACTTATATTTATGTCCCTTGTATTTATGATCATCCCTATTTATTGAATCTCCAGACAGTATTTATTTGACCTGCACTATTTAAAATTTGTATATTGTGATTGACCTATTTATTTTCCCAATCAGCAACTAAGAGAAAAAAGATAAAGAAAGATATTTTCATAATTTTTACGGTGTAGAGTCGTTTTTGGAACGGATGCACGCATGGTTATTGTTTGGGTATGTTGTATGCTTAGCACGGAGCCTGATTCCTGACCACTCGAGCCAAGCTACCACACTGTGTGTTCGGGGAGTCCACCACCACCCTGCGGAGTGGGAGTGGGCTGTTTCCAACATAAATTGGTGTTCAGTGGTGGGATAGAGCTGTGCCTACGCATACTCAACAATAACTGTGGGTAGTCCATAGGCCTACACCGGGAGTTTTCTCAAGAGCGGCCTTCCTAATTGTGGGTTTTTGTTTTTTCCAAATTTACTCTGGTGGTGGGAGGAGGTATTATTAAAGGTACCCCCCTGCATGGTTACTGCACAAAAACCTGTCCTCTAACCTGAGTGGGCAAGATGGAGTTTGTACTAGAAAATCTAGAAACGTACACTGTGGCCCAACTCAGGGAGTTTTGCCAGCGGGAGGGGGTGTACTGTCCCCCAGGAGCAAAGAAGGGTGCACTCCAAACCAGCTTAAGGGCTTGGGGGGAGGCACGCCGAGAAAGCAAGGCTGAGGAGGAAGACAGGGATGGAGAGCCTGACCCCGAGGGGGCTGAGATGTACCAACCTGAGGTGGGGAACCTGTCAGCAGGGCCCAGAACCATTTCTAGGAAGGGCAGCAGTGCCTCTAGCGGTGGCTTGTCTGAAGTGGAGCTAACGGACCGGAGGGAGAAAAGACAGCTCACATGGGACTTAGCAAGGCTGGAAAAGGAGAAGGAGGAGCAGAGGATGGCCCATGAATTGCGACTGAAAGAAATAGATCTTCAGATCTTGAGAATCGGGGCACAACCTGTTCCTAATGGTGGCAGCCAGACCCAAGAGATCACCAGGGAATCTAAACCATACCTGCCAAAGGACATAGTCGCTAGCTATGGGGTGGGTGATGATATTGCCAAGTGGCTAGCAGCCTATGAGGTCTCGCTGAGGGCCCATGGGGTTCCAGAGAAGTACTGGGGAGGGGGATTGTACAAGTACATGCCTCCAGCTGGTAGGGATGCTTTATTGGCCCTCGAGGAGGATGAGCAGACCCACTACCCCACCATGAAACTGGCGCTCATCAGAAAGTTTGGACTAACACCTGAGAAGTACAGACAGAAGTTCAGGGGTAGTCACAAACTGGGCACACAGAATTGGGTGGACTTCCTGGACTATGCAAAGAAGGCAATGGAAGGTTGGATCCAGGGCAGTGAAGTGAGGAACTACGAGGAGTTGTTTGACCTAGTACTGAAGGAACACCTGCTCGAGAAATGTTTCCCTGAACTGCGGCAACACCTGGTGGATAGCAAGCTGACCAGTCCCCGGAAGCTTGCTGAGGAGGCGGACATTTGGGCTAGTACCCGGGTGTCCACAAGGGGGACTGGAGGGGATACTCAAAAGGCCGGACAGGGCGCCCCCCAGAAGAAAGAGGGAGGGGAAAAGAAAAAGGAGTTCTCCAAAGGCCCCCAAAATAACTTCCAAGGGAAGGGAACAGGATTCACCTCTAAGGCTAACCCACCCAGAAACCCTAATCCTGGCCAGAGTCAGCAGCCAAGGGTTCTCCATTGCTACGAGTGCGGTGGCGTTGGACACTATAAAGGAGATCCGAAGTGCCAGAAACGACCACCCCCTCCCACTGGAGGAAAGACCCCCGGAGTAGCTAGTGCAGTGCTCGGGGAGGAGATGCCCTTAACTAAGGGAAGGGAGTGGGCGGGTGTCACTTTAGTGTCCCTGGGAGAACGGGAGATGGTTCCTAATATCCAGGTGCCCGCAAATACCGCAAAGTATGGGCAGTGGGTCACCATCAACGGCCAAAGAGGGGAGGCTCTGAGAGACACAGGAGCCAGTATGACTATGGTGCGTAGCCAACTGGTGTCTCCAGAGCAGGTAATTCCCGATGTACTCCACCCAGCCGCGATGGCTGACGGCAGAACAGGCCACTATCCCGTGGCCGAGGTTCCCTTTGAATGGGGGGGGGTTGCAGGTTCACTTCGAGTTGCCGTAAGCCCTGCCGTGCCAGTCGATTGTCTGCTGGAGAATGACATGGAGCACAACGCTTGGAAGGAGGTGGAATACCGGACTCACACCGAGATGCTGGGTACACCTGACTGGGCCTGTGTTAGCACAAGGTCCGCGACTACCCGAAGAGGGAGTTCATTTCGGCTGGAGCCTGGAACAAAGGCCCAGCCAGCTGCCAGTCAAGGGAAGAACCGAGGACAGGAGGAGCCTGCCTCGGCGTCTCCACCCCGTAGGACGGATAGGCCACCGGAGGTGGTGGACCAGGAGTCTGCGGAGGGGGACGTTACCAACCTGGAGGACCTACCTATCCCGGCCGAGTGGCACGTGGAGGGAGGCCCGTCCAGGGAGGAATTCTGCCAGGGCCAGAGGGAGTGCCCTACCCTTGAGGGGCTGAGGCGACAGGCCGAAGCCCAGGCAGCAGGGAACGTTGAAGGGAACTACAGTGTTTACTGGGAGGATGGCCTCCTCTACAGTGAACCCAAGGCACCCCTACATGGATCGTCACGAGCCTTGGTAGTTCCTCAACGTTATCGAGCCTTCCTTCTGGAGTTGGCTCACGAGATACCATTGGCAGGACACCTGGGGCAAGACAAGACCTTCGCCCGTCTTGTCCCACACTTTTATTGGCCTCAGATGAAAGTGTCGTCCGATACCTACTGCCGGACATGTGTGTCTTGCCAAGCCAGTGGGAAAACAGGGGTGAAGCTGAAAGCTCCCCTGGAACCACTTCCTGTCGTTAGCACCCCCTTTGAAAGGGTGGGCATCGACATTGTGGGTCCGTTAGATCCGCCAACATCAGCTGGTCACAGGTTTATCCTGGTCCTGGTGGATCATGCCACACGGTACCCAGAGGCAATACCTCTGAGGACCATAACAGCACCTGTTGTGGCTAGGGCCCTGATGGGAATCTTTACCCGAGTGGGTTTTCCCAAGGAAGTTGTGTCCGACAGGGGGACCAACTTCATGTCAGCGTATATGCGGGCAATGTGGAAGGAGTGTGGAGTGACCTACCGGTTCACCACTCCTTACCACCCCCAGACCAATGGTCTGGTGGAGAGGTTTAATAAAACCTTGAAGGGCATGATCAGAAGTCTGCCTGAAAGCCTGCGGAGGAAATGGGACGTCCTCCTACCCTGTTTACTTTTTTCCTACAGGGAAGTGCCACAGAAGGGAGTGGGCTTCAGCCCCTTCGAGCTTCTGTATGGGCACCCTGTACGTGGACCTCTCAACCTGGTGAGAGACGGATGGGAAAGAACTCCCAGAAAGCTCCCCCAGGATGTGGTGAGCTACATGCTGGCCTTCCGGAGCCAAATGGCTAAGTTGTGGAAGCAAGCTTCTGACAACTTGGAAGCCAGCCAAGCAGTAATGAAGGCGTGGTATGACCACAATGCTCACCCGGTGGAGTTGGAGCCTGGCCAGAAAGTGTGGGTGATCGAACCGGGAGAGCTTAGCGCCCTCCAGGATCGCTGGTCAGGACCCTTTGAGGTGTTGGAGAAGAAGGGTAAGGCTACCTACTTGGTGGACCTGAAGACCCCTCGTCAGCCCCTGCGGGTGCTGCATGCCAACCGCCTCAAACCCCACCACGAGAGGCCCGAAGTCATCTTGATGATGGTGACTGACGGAGGAGAGGACGTGGAAAGCGAGCCTCTCCCTGATCTGTTTGCGTCTCAAGAGAAGGATGGGTCGGTGGAGGGAGTGATTCTCTCCCCATCTCTAACTCCTGAACAGCAGGAGGACTGTCGCCAGGTCCTGGGGCAGTACTCTTCGTTGTTCTCCCTTGTCCCGGGTAGGACTCACCTGTGCGTCCATGACGTGGACACAGGAGACAGCCCACCTGTGAAGTCCAAGATCTACCGGATGTCAGACAAGGTGAAGGCCAGCATTCATAGTGAAGTCACTAAGATGCTGGAGCTAGGAGTGATTGAACCTTCTAGCAGCCCCTGGTCTAGTCCGGTGGTGTTAGTACCGAAAGCTGCACCACCGGGTGCCCAACCAGAACTGAGGTTCTGTGTGGACTACCGGGGACTGAATTCAGTGACAAAAACTGATGCTCATCCGATCCCTAGGGCGGATGAATTGATTGACCGGCTGGGAGCTGCCCAATATCTAAGTACCTTTGACCTTACTTCAGGGTACTGGCAGATCTCGTTGACTGATGGAGCAAGGGAAAGGTCAGCCTTCTCCACGCCCAATGGCCACTACCAGTTCTGTGTGATGCCCTTTGGGCTCAAGAACGCACCTGCCATGTTTCAGCGCCTGGTAAACCAGATCCTCACCGGAATGGAGAGTTTCTCTGCTGCTTATCTGGATGACATAGCCGTCTTCAGTAACAGCTGGGAGGATCACTTGCGTCACCTGCAAGCTGTTCTCCAGGCCCTGAGACAAGCTGGATTGACGATCAAGGCCAGCAAGTGCCAGATCGGGCAGGGGTCGGTAGTGTACCTTGGACACTTGGTGGGTAGGGGAGCGGTGCAACCCCTCCAGGCGAAGATCGAGGCCATCATGGCCTGGGAACCCCCCAAGACACAGACTGAGGTCCGAGCATTTTTGGGCCTCACGGGATACTACCGCCGCTTCGTGAAGGGGTACGGTACCATCGTAGCCCCCCTCACGGAGCTCACGTCCAAGAAACAACCTCGACGGGTAGTCTGGACGGAGGCTTGTCAGCAAGCCTTTGAGAGATTGAAGAAAGCCATGTGCGAGGCCCCGGTCTTAAGGGCCCCAGACTTTTCCAAGGAGTTCATTGTCCAGACAGATGCATCAGAACATGGCATTGGGGCAGTGTTATCGCAACTCAACGAAGAGGGTCTGGATCAACCCGTGGTCTTCCTATCCCGGAGACTACTTCCCAGGGAACAGAAGTGGAGTGCAATAGAGCGTGAAGCCTTTGCAGTGGTATGGGCTCTGAAGAAGTTGCGGCCATACCTGTTTGGCTCGCACTTCCTGGTTCAGACCGACCACAGACCCCTTCGTTGGCTGATGCAAATGAAGGGGGAGAATCCCAAGTTGTTGAGGTGGTCTATTGCCCTACAGGGAATGGACTTTCAGGTGGAACATCGGCCTGGAGTGGACCACGCCAATGCAGACGGTCTCTCAAGGTATTTCCGCCTTAGTGATGAGAACTCCCAAGGGGTTGGGTAGCTCTCCCCACTTTCAGCTGGGGGGGACGCGTGTTAGACCTGTCAGCCCTTTGGGTGGTCCCTCCTCATCATTATTTATTTTGTCCCACTTTTGCCTCAAACCCTGTTTGAATTTTTCCTTTTTGGGAACCACCAGACTTTTTAGTGTTGCTGCAGATTCAGGGAGCCATTTTACCTACCCCTGAAACTTCTGTCTGAGGGCCTGGAGCACAAAATGGTGGCCACCTGTGACATCACCAGCATCCACTGGAACCTACCAGCACCTTCCAGAACATTCCAGAACTCTGACAGTTGGAGGCGGTTTAGAATGTTGGGGAGTTAAGAGAGAGTGTTGGCAGTTGGAGTTGGCAGTTGGCACCTGACTGGTGAAGGGAGAGCAGCACAACAGTGAAGGAGGAAGGAGTGAAGCAGCAGGGGTGGAAACTTGTGCCTGGAGTGGGGTCCATAAACCCACCCTTGATACTTGTCCCTACTGATGGATCCCAGCCTGTAGCCCTGTGTGGGAAGAAGCCAGAAAAACTCATCCTAAGGACCTGGACAGCAGGAACAGGCCTTAGAAGCAGAAAGCAGCAAGATCCTGACCTGGAAACTGGTTTCCCTGGAGTCCGGCGTCGAGTAGCCTAAGACCTGGAGCCCGAGGTGGAGAAGCGGCGCTGACTGAAGTAGCGGACGTCGTACCCGGAGCCGCCTGAGGTCGTGAGAGGGCGCCGACGGAGGTCGTGAGGAATACCAGAGGTCGAGGAGGAAGTGAACCGAGGTCGAGTGAGCGGCGTCATCGGAGGAGTGAAGTCCGCCCTCCGGAGTCGTCGGGGACCGAGGTAGAAGTGTACCGGAGGTCGGGAGTGAGGATCGCACTCCGGAGTCGCCCGGAACCTGAGAGGAGGAGCACCGGAGGTCGGGGGTGAGGATCGCACCCCGGAGTCGCCGGAAGTCGACATCGAGGCCAGGCCGGCCGACGTCATCGGAGCCGAGAGCGCCATCGGACCGGAGCCGCCCGAAGTCGACATCGAGTAGAGACTGCCTGACGCCGTCGAATCGGAGGTCGAGATCGAACCGAGGCCGCCGACATCGGACCGGAACCGCCTACCGGCGTCGTCTAGAACTGACATTGTGCCGAGGCCGCCGAGACCGAACCGGAACCGCCTCACGGCATCGACACGACTCCAGCGGCGTCGGAACATCAGAAAAAGGGCAGTAAGTGGAGTAGAGGGCGCCTAAGGCCCTGTGGAGACCTGAGAGACTGCTCTAAGGGGCTAGGGAGGTGCTGGAACCAACCTGACTGTGCCAGGGGTGAATTGGGACTAACCTAGAGAGGTTGTGTGGAGAGAGAAAGCCAGGGTACTGGTATTCCCCCCTTGATCTACCTCAGTTTAGGCCTCAGCCTTGTCCCAGCCAGGGAGTAGAACCCCTCAAGCCTTCCACAACCCTACAAGCTGTGCCTGGGCCAAATCAGCCCTTAGGAATTGAAAAGTGATCTGATTACATGAGTGCTGCTGTATACTTTTAATTATTTATTGGGGGCACTGTATTTATTGTGTTAACCTATTTATTGCTTCACTATATTTATTGGTCTACAGGACTTGTTGGTGTACAATATTTATTGGTTCAGTATTTATTGCCTCAGAATATTTAATTGCCTGTATTACCTGCACTTATATTTATGTCCCTTGTATTTATGATCATCCCTATTTATTGAATCTCCAGACAGTATTTATTTGACCTGCACTATTTAAAATTTGTATATTGTGATTGACCTATTTATTTTCCCAATCAGCAACTAAGAGAAAAAAGATAAAGAAAGATATTTTCATAATTTTTACGGTGTAGAGTCGTTTTTGGAACGGATGCACGCATGGTTATTGTTTGGGTATGTTGTATGCTTAGCACGGAGCCTGATTCCTGACCACTCGAGCCAAGCTACCACACTGTGTGTTCGGGGAGTCCACCACCACCCTGCGGAGTGGGAGTGGGCTGTTTCCAACATACATGTATTAAAATGAGAAGTTCCACAACCATGTCAGTTGAGCTATGTTACCGCTCAACTCATGCGTCTGATAGCAATTTGTTGTAATATCTCAACAGATCACAAAGTTCTGAGGAAATATCCAGAATTATTTGATGGACTAGCTAAATTAAAAGACAAAGCGATTACCCTTCACATAAATGAAACAGTAAAACCAGTGGCTCAAATATATAGAAGGGTCCCAGTTCACATGCAAGCATAGGTAGAGAAAGAGATAAAATTATTACTTGAACAAGATATAATTGTAACGGTCCACAGCGACTCCGTAGGATCCGGGCGAAGCACAAAGGGGTCCCCCTCCAGACGTCCCCAACTCTGTTTTATACCAACACAGAGTAATGGGGCAATCAGGCGAGGGAAAGGAATTAGGAAGGGAGCAGCGGGGAGAGGGATACCTGTAACAAAAGAATACACGGTTACCACACATACATATATATATCAAGACTGCTACTCTCATTAGGTCTCACTACACGCGCCTATTTACCTGCCGCCCTCTCTTTGTGTGTTCAGGGTTCTTGCGTGTCAACAAGAGATACTTCTCACCAGTGGTGCCACTGCGCACCTAATACAATAAAAAACAAAACAAAGACATCAAGCCTTCACAGCGTTCCCCAGTTAGACTGGACTCAATCACCCATATCTAGTCATACATACCCTATTCCCCCCTTTTCTCCGCTGAAGAAATGCCCAGCAGTTTAACAGGTCAGTGAACCTCATTTGTCTTGCTCAGCATTGGACTGTTTGACGTGTTAAGCAAATGATGCAAGTAATCCAATGAACTCCTCTCCCCTAACTTAGAATAATAAAGTACCAAACAATAAGTTCCAAGAAGAACTGTCTTTCTCGTGTTTCTGACTCAACCAATCTCCACCATAGTGTTTGTTCAGTAGTCTTCTGCAGTGCATCCGCACCACTACAATCCAAACCTGGTTAGCGCTGGCGTCCTTCTCCGTCAGGATCCTGTAAGCTGACCGCGCTTACATCAGTGCCATCCAGTTCCTTCACGCTTCCTCCTTAGTATGGCCCATTTACTCCGGTGTAACAACCGGCTTCCCCCGCGTCTCTGTTGGGGGCAAGAATGGAGCCGAGCTCAGTACGTCAACGCCCCCGCGCCCCGTAGGTAATCCTGGGTTCTCACGGAATCTCGATCAGACTCTGAGCAAGACTCGGCGGCTGACAATAATTGAAGAAGTAACAGGGTCAACACCTTGTGTATCACCCATTGTAATCGTTACGAAAAAGGACACTGAAGACATCAGAATCTGTGTTGATATGAGAATTCCCAACACAGCTATTAAAAGAGAACCGTATCCAGGTCCTCATTCAATTGATTTGATTAATAATATAAATGGGGCTGTGTTTTTTCCAAAACTTGATTTATGCAAAGGATATTGTCAATTGGAAATTGATAACCAATCAAGGTATATCACAACGTTCTCTACGCATTTGGGACTATTTAGATACAAACGATTACATTTTGGAATATGTTTAGCTGCTGAGATCTTTCAAGAGATCATAGAGAATGTCATAAGGCCAGTGCTAAACAGTATGAACTACAGTGACGATATTTTAGTATCTAGAAATACACAGGAGGAACATGATCAGGCTTTAGATGGAATTTGTCAACAGCTTCAAAAAGCTGGGTTGACAATCTAAAAAAAAGTGAAATAAATAAAAGTGAGTTTACTTTTTTGGGACATATATTTTCGGTTAAATGAATGAGACCAGATACTATAAAAAAAAAAAACAGCTGTGAATGCAATACAAAGGCCGAAATATGTAACGGAATTATGGGCATTTCTAGAAATGGCTAGTTATTGTGCTGGATCTGTTCAATATTTTGCAACTGTAAGCTCACTGCTTAGAGAACTAACAAGGAAAGGGCAAAGATTTCATTGGAGTAATGAATGTGAACAAGGATTTAAAGAAATAAAGTCTGAAATATCAAACGCAGCAAACCTGAAATACTTTGATCCACATTTGTGTACAGAGCTCGCAGTAGATGCCAGGCCTGTAGGGCTGGGTGCAATTTCGGTACAACATAAACCTGGGAGGGAAACTCCTAGGTATGTGGTCTCTCATGCTAGCAAGAGTCTGTCTGAAGTAGAACAAAGATATTCTCAACCTGAAAAGGAAAGTTTGGCTGTTGTTGGGCATGTGAACATTTTCATGACTTTATGTATGGCAAATCGTTCATAATCATCACTGATCATCAAGCTCTGATTTCTATTTTTGGAACCCCAAAAACAAATATGCCACCAAGGATTGAAAGATGGGGGATGAGATTTATGGATTATGACGTGAGATTCATCCATAAACCAGGAAAAACGTACAATGCAGCGGAATATTTGTCTAGACACCCATCTCAAATAGGGATGGAGCAACAATTAGAGGCAGAGGAATACATATGCTTCATAGTCAGATTGGCAGTATCAGGAATTTTCAAAGAGTATGAATTAATTGAAGAAACACAAAAAGATGGCACTCTTCAAGAAGTGAAAAGAAGTATACATGAAAATAATTGGGTATTATTCAATAATGGAAGTTGATTTCAATCAAATATTAAAAAAACATGATATACTAACATTCTGAATTGTCTGTGACTTCTTCTGGAATACTACTCAGGGGAAACAAAATAATTGTTCCAACAAGCCTACAACGACGTGTGATTGACTTGGCACACGAAAGTCATCGAGGCATCTCTGCCACAATAAATGTCTTGAGAGAGAAGTTATGGTTTCCCAGACTAGACAAACAAATGGAAGAAGTTGTTCAGTCTTGTTACATATGTCAATGTACCTCTAAGGAAAGAGGGATGAAGGAATTGCACATGTCTGAATTACCAGACGCCGTATGGTCCAATATAGTAGCCAACATTTATGGACCATTGGACTCAGGCATTACTTGCTAGCAATAATAGATGAATATTCTCAATTTCTTTTGTGAAAATGGTATCGTCAACATCTACGTAAGCAATACTTCAAAACTGGATGAAATATTCTCCACTTGGAGAGTACCTAGCACTAAACAGACAATGGGCCAGTATTCATTGGAAGTGAATTTCAAAAGTTTATGAACTATCGTATAGTACATAGAAGGATAACTCCAATGTGGCCTCAGGCTAAAGGAATGGTGGAAAGGTTGATGGCCACTATTAAAAAGGCCTTGCAAAGGGCAAAACTTTTACGAATATCGATAAACCAAGCACTATGCCAAGTTTTGCGAGATTAAAGGAATACTCCACACATATCAACTGGAAAATACCCTTCAGATCTAATGTTTAGTCAGTCAAGGCAAACTTGTCTACCGCACCTGCTAGCAAATCAGCCAAAAGATCATAAGGACATAATGGAAAAAGATCAGATGCAAAAGAGAAAAATGAAATACTGTGCAGAAAATGGAATAAAATGTCAAAACCAGGAATACCAAATTGGTGATCTGGTGCTAGTTCGGCAACAGCAAGTGGAGAAGTCACAAAGTAGATTCCATCCTGTACCCATGAAAGTAACAAACGTTCAAGGAATAGCAGTAACAGCAGAAAATGACAGCAGAGTTATACCGAGAAATAAATTTTTTTTTAGAAAAATCAAACCAAGCATTGAACAAGAAAATATACAATCAAAGGGTCAACAAAATGAGCAGATGCACAGAAAATCTGAAAGAGTTTTGAAAAGACCTGAGAACTAATTGAACATTGTTGAAATATTTAAAAGAAAATAATAATTATTTCGGGGGGAAATTAAATGATGTGATGATGGATGTGGTGACACTGACTATGATGTCACCTGGAATGGTGAGGACAGAAGTTCTATTTAAGAAGGATGGAAGGTTTTCAAGGACCGGTATGTCATATAATACTAGTTATAGGTAATATGTATCATGGTCACTAGGCTCCAAAAAATACAATATATTCCAAATATTCATGTGAGCCTATTCCTTACACTGAAGACGCCACCTACGTCTAGTCCACCACAAAAATCTTTTCAGTGTCATCTAGATTGCTTTGTTTGAAAATCAGCACCGTCCTCATTAAAGATACCGTAGACCGTGTACCCATGTACCAGAAAGGGATGAGAGTCTACTCATGCTATTTTCGGTTCAGAGAGAGTTGGGGAGAGGAGTTGGCCTAACGGTTAGGGCGCTCGACCCTGGACCTGGGGGAACTGGGTTCGAGTCTCGGTAACAACGCTAAACCTCCTGTGATTCTGGACAAATCACTTAATCTCCCCGTGCCTAACAAACAAAAAAAATGAACGTGTGTCCTCATGTAACGTGACTGGTGCTATGTAAAGCGCTCTGATACCTGATTGGATTCGGGTCAAGTTCGCGCTATATAAAACTCTGCTAAAAAAAAAAAGAAGAAAGGGCTAAAACAGGAATTCTATCACACTTAAGACCTCACGATAACTGACAAGTGCATGAAGATTGCATATTGGTACTTCACCACAGATGTCCTAACTTCATCAGGTGGATTGGATGTTTGTCATAGATCTCCAAGATGCATGCTTTTACATTCCCATCTTTTAAAAGCATCCCAGATTCTTGATATTTCTGGTGGGCAATGTCAATCTGCTCTCAGACTTTTTTGAAGTTCATGGCAGTAGTGGCAGCACACCTCAGGAACATTTTAATCTGCTTCTAACCTTACCTAGACAAGTCGCTTCTATAGGCCTCGACACCTCAAGAAACCCAGTGTAAGTTTGATATGGCTATCTCAGTTCATCTTTATTTCAGTGCTTGAAACCATAAAAGCATGTAAAAACATTATATACAAACAATTAATGACATTTGCCAAATAAGGTTTGGTTTTTTAAAATAGTTAAGGTCATAAAACCATTTTTACAGACAGAAAGATCAACTCAAACAGATAAAAGCGAAGTGTTCCCAAACACAGCCCTTCATTATTAAACAGGTAATTGACCATAAAAAAGAACTTGGTCTTAAAATAAAATATAGCAGCTAGCACGTTTCCATTAAAAAGCATGGTGCTGCAGTAACCACAACACGTCAACCCAGGGACATTGTTCGACATGTGTAATAGACTTAATCAATAATAAAAGAAAGTACATATTAAATTAAAACAACTCCTCCTGCTTTTTCATGTGTAGCCATACTTTATAGAGGTATCGACCAACACCAAATGCTACTGCCTGGCTAGTGTCCCATCTCAAATAACAGTAAGCCACCCACTATGCCCTCACACCCCAGAGAGTACACACCGGTTTGATCCATCTCTGCCTGGGTCTTGCATAGGCAGGACAGGAAGAGAGGACATGTTCAGCATTCTCAGTGGTGTATTTTCAAGTATCACAGTTTAGAAAAGTAGCTAGGGAGGTTACAGCACTCAAGTCTCAGATTGAGTTTTGGAAGACGCTTAACGTTTCAATTATAGGCAGGGTTGAGTTAATTAAAATGGTCATGCTGCCGCGTCTCCTTTATTATTTCCCTAACCTACCGCTTTACTTACCTGTGTCTTTTTTTCGCTCTCTGGAGAGAACTATGAGAGACTTTATCTGGAAAAACTTGTGGTGCAGAGTGGCGTTGGTGAAGTTGTATCTGTCGCGAGCCAGGGACGGGCTGGCTCTCCCCAACCTAAAACATTATTTTTGGGCATCCCAAATTCTGTGGGTGTGAAAATGGGTAGAGGGTTTGCATCTAGCTGACTCGGCGGAGCGTGACCCGCCAAACTCTCAGGATAGGATCCTCTCCATATATCACCCTCGTAAAAAAATCATACAAGCCGCTTCCTTTACTAATTGCGCAGAAATGTTTCCACAGGGGGCTACATCTTACTAAACATGTCACACCATACGCGCCCGTTGTGCCCATATTGAGTATGCCAACAGCACAGGGACCAGCACAGGGCACGGATCTTTCAGACTGGGTGGGAGCTGGTATTACTACATTAGGAGATCTGGACGGAGAGGGTGTATTACGGCCGTTTCTCACTATCGTGAATGAAGACGGGGTTCCCCCTGGCCAATTTCTGACTCATGCCTCCTGGGTGGCTGCGAAGCGGCGTTGGTGGTGGGACATTGAGCAGGAACCACCAACACACCTCCTCCTAGAATATGTACATGTGATGGGCACCGGACGCCACCTGGTGAAGTGATTTGCAGAATCGATCAGGGAGCATACTCAGAGAGGTCCACAAGAACACTCTTTTCAGACTGGTTCTGTTCTACATTGTCCATAGGGCCTATCTCTCTCCTGACAAAATAAATAAATATTTTCATAGTCAAGATGCGTGCTGTCCGCGCTGTAGGCTGATAGATGTCAACTTATTACACATGCCTTGGTCCTGCCCAGATCTGCATACATAATGGGAGGAAATACTTGTGGCACTGACCACTAGCACAGACCAGGAGGTGCCGCGGACCTGGGAAGCTTGCGTCACTGGAGTGTTTCCAAGAAACAAAAAGCATAAAGCATCCACTAGATTTCTGGTTTGGGTTTCATTGTGGCCAAATGCCTAATTACACGCCAGTGGAAGGAGGAGGAGCCCTCGCCGATGAAGGCTTGGTTTTTATCCATGCTGAATTGGGTGAAAGCGGAGGCGGTTTCCTTGGTGCGGGTGTATGCGTTGGGCTTGCGTAAGTTCCCCATTTCTGATGCGTGGAATTCAATGCTATGTAAGCTGCAGGGGCTGCTGACCCTGGACGACACCTTGGATGTTCCTGCTCCGGACTAATAGTGTGTCATGCATTTGTAGACTTTGACCCGAGCTGTGATTTGATTTGCAGGCAGAATCCGTTGCATCCCATACTGTAAAACAATTCTCTTTATAGTCAGGACGAGCACCTCTATGGCAGTTGACAGGGTTCTGTCTCATAACGCTTGGCCACTGTGACTTCTTTCCTACCTTGAAGTGGCTCCTGTTTCCCTTCCTATCCTCCTTTCCCATTAGTGTTCTTATGTTTAGTGTTTTTTCATAAGATGGTTTGATCATATATACAGCCTGATGTAATATGGCGGAGGGAAGCCACAACAGCCGTACATTTGTATTTGAAATATGATTACATAGTCGAGTTCTACTGTACCACGACGAGACTAAAAAGTGTTGTTGATGGAGGGGGAGGCCCTGTGATTGCTGGGTTGTTCCACCTGTTACCTATTACACCTACTATCTGAAAGACACACCTTAGTGATAGATTCCTTACCTTAGAATATCCCCAGTCGTCAGACTGGATTTGGAAAGTTTTTGTAGCAGTACCCCTGCGCGTACAATATTAATAAAAAAAAAAAGAAAACATGCCCTATCTTTTAAATACAGTGCACCTTGGCCTATAAGCTGTTTATGGCCTACAACTGGGGTGACTAACATGCATTGAAAAGGCAGGTCTTAGCCTGGCAAAAGGTTTATTTTGCCAGATGGGATTGACAGTTTCAATCTAAACATAGGCTGCAATGGTAGGCTTGAGATATATTTTAGAAGGCTATTTAAGTGGGTAGCTCAATAAGTGCTGCAGACCCACTGGTATAATTTAATTTACAGGCCCAGGGTACATAATGTACCAATTTGCTAGGAACTTATAAGTTCATTGTATGTGCCAATCAGGTGTATGCGAAAGTTTTAAATAGTGAGCACAAGCACTTTAGCACTGGTGAGCAGAGGTGTACAGAGTCCCAAAGCCAACAAAAACAAATTTCGACAACAGGAGGTAAGTAGGGGGACCACCAACCTAAGGTCTGTCAGGTCTAACACCTTACGTAAGTTCTAGCTGTAATAAAATGTGTCTGTCAAGATATATTTTAACTTGTATTCAGGCTTAGTCTTAACTTTGTGTCCGATCAACTTTGGCAAAATACTGTGTATTAGTTTAGAAGATGCTGCTAATTTGTGAACAAGTGATTTTGTTTTAAACATGCCTCTTTCATTGTGTGTTCTGAGAGAACAAAAAGTCAAATGGTTTACAATGATTTTTTTTGTTATTGACAGAACAAAAATATCTTGGGCTATTTTTTTTCAGAGCTCAAGGCAGCTGGCTTCGCGATTTCATGAACAGTTTGTTGTTCGAGAAGACTTAATGGGTTTGGCTATTGGAACTCACGGTGCTACTATTCAGCAAGCTAGAAAAGTTCCAGGTGTTACTGCAATAGATTTGGATGAAGATTCGTGCACATTTCATATCTATGGAGAGGTACAGTAAAGCATGTATGGCATTGCAAATCCTTTCAAGGTAACACTGAAATATGTTAAAAAGTGCACTGTATTTTTCATTTTTAGGACCACGAGGCTGTGAAAAAGGCCAGAAGTTATCTTGAATTCGCTGAAGATGTGATTCAAGTGCCTCGAAATTTAGTAGGTATGTATCTTACGAGCAGGATTTATCAAACATGGTGTACCAGTAAGTAGAGAGTTAAATTTCCGATGTATACTTCTATATGCACATTCCTCACCTGCAAAATTATCCCAGATGTCAGTCTGGATCTGGAAACTTCAAAGCTCTCACATCGCTGGTAGGGGCGCTTGCTACATATCGACGCTGCAGTGGCAGCAGATGAAATCACCAAGCCATATAACACCCACCCCGCGTACAACAATGTCAGATCTCTTTTTCCTATATCTTCAACACAACACAGACTTGGAGCTCTTTCTCTCCAGGGAGTCGTACATATTCCTGATAGAAGATTATTGCAGTAGTATGATGTCTCCAGAATGTTCAGGCTTTAAGCCTTGTAGGGATTGCGAGGGACAGATGTCCATCCCAAGCCCAAACTCCATATGTTTGTGGTACTTGGGATCAGACCATGATTCCCGTTAATGTGACTTGTGCCTCGGTATGCATCCGAAGGCCTCCGGTATAAGTTTTATTATGCTAGGAGGGCAGGGGTCATTAGCGGAACCAGATTTGGAGGTGGATATGAGGTCAATGATGTATTCTGTAGTAATCTGACTGAATTCTAAGAATGAGGGGGGTATAGTTAGTGGTGTGTGATGCTAAAAGGTCAGTGGAAAATGAATCTACGTTAGTTGTGATAATTTGTTTGTTTATAGAGGAAAGGGCTGAGAAATTGGAGTAAATGTGAGTGACTTTTTCCTGAAAGAATATAGCGAGAGAATCACAGAAGATTTGTGTAGGGGTTATAGAAGAACTGGTCTCTGGTCCTGAGAGCTTAGTAACGACTTTGAATAGTTGTTTCACAGAATCTTGAGATGTTTCAATTTGATTCAAGTAGAATTTATTTTTTTCTGTGATTAAATGATTTTTATAATTAGACAATGCTTCCTTATAGCGTGTCTTCATGGTACTATCATAATTTCGGCGCCAATGTCGTTCTGAATTTCTACATTTCTGCTTTTCTAGTCTTAGTGCCTCCGAGAACCAAGGGCCGGATGGCATCTTTCTGTTTTTAGAGGCCTTTTTTATCGGTACCAAGGTGTCAAAGGCTGTGTGGGGCCATTGTGTGTAGTGCCTGGCTGCCTGTTCAGGGTTATCCGGTAAGTGTTGATGGGTGGATAACAAGTGCGATTATAAATCTTCAGGGGAGATGCTGCCCCAGGCTTTAAACTGCGTGGGGGGAAGGGGATTGACATGGTTGTGGGTATTAAGTTTGGTGTTAATGTTGAAGAGGACCGCGGAGTGGTCGGTCCAAATTAAAGGGAGAACATTTATTAGAGAAATTTGTTTGTTGTTTGTGAATAACCCATCAAGTGTATGTCCGGCCAAATGAGTGGGCTTGGTTACTAGTTGGGAGAGTCCTATGGAGTCGAATTCTGATAGTAGGGCTGAAGTATCATAATCGTTGTAAGCTTCAAGGTGGAAATTGAAATCGCCTAAGATGGTAAAGTTGGCTTCTCCTGCTGATGGTTGTGCTAGGAGATCTAGTGAGGTGCTCTGTAGAGGTACCAACAAGTTCAACATAACCATGTCTGTACCTCAGGTTACTACATCCATTATATTTGAAACTTTACACCATTGGGCTTCGGCAAAGCCTCTGCTATCTTTGGTGTAGGAATAATACCCTTACTGGTCGTTAAGAAGGCTTCCTCATGTTTGGTGATATGGCCCTGAGTTTCAGCCTCGCTAACAAGGTTTTGAATAGTGGAGCGTTGAAGTGCTAACCCATCTATTTCACTGAACACTGCCAACCTAGCCTCGGAAAGTTTATAATTCAAAGCAATCTTGCCCACCACCTTTGGTACCTCAATTTCCCCTTTTCTTAAAACATACAGCAATAGGCTCCCTGTCCTCTTTATCCAGCCTCCAACGGCAATTGGCGAAATCGGCATGTGATTTGATTTCTTTCGAGCCCTTTCGATCTAGTACCAAGATCGCAATATGTTTGAAAGTTTGAATTGTTCATGACCACCATTTACATATGGACGCTAGTTTGTCCATCTAAGCGCGGTATCAGATTCTCTAGAGGGGTACTATAATGATCGTAGAGATTCTCCAGTATTTGGGGTGTCTTTCATAGATTCACATGCTTGAATATTCCCCGTCGTCGAAGTGGGAGTCCCACGGTATATATAAAAAGCAATAAGTATCATGTATATATACATATACACATACCTAACCACATAAGAGTATATACATACCCAAATAAACATATATATATATAGTTCAAATAACATATCAAGTTAAAAATACCATAGGATAGCATTGAGACATAGGAAAGCATTGAGAAAAAGAATCACTTTGCTAACATATCACTGTCACTTTATAGTCCAAACTCCAGCCAATCAGGCGCTAGCACCCTCTAGAACCTTCTCCTCAGAGGCTCAGGCCCTCAGATTTTCTACCGCACGTCGTGTGAAGGGAGTCTCCCTGAGCTCTGCTCAGTTCTTCTTCTGGTTTGAGGTTTTTTATCTCTCATCATGTCTGCAAGTAAGAAATCTCTTTTCCGTCCTTGTTCATCTTGCGGAAAGTCAAGACTTTTCTCTGAGGATCCCCATGAGAAATGTATTTATTGTCTGTATCCTGATCACAAGGTGGCTGATTGTAAGATCTGCAGAACTTTCTCTCACAAAACTTTGAAAGATAGAGAAGGTCGCCTTTTGATATGGCTTCAAAAACTAAAGGACACAGACAACCCACTTTCTGAGGTGGAAAGTGTAGCCTCTGTCAAAACAGGAGTCTCCTCAAAGCGTGGAAGTGTCCAGGACTTGCCATCTCCTTTTCTGAAAAAGAAGAGACTTCACCTTGAGGAAGTGTCTACAGGCAAGGTCTCTGTCTCCACGTCTGCGCCCCCGAGACGTAGCTCTCAGGCGCCTGTGACTCCGTCAGCACATGTTTCCAGTCAGAAACTTTCAAAACCGTCGACGGGCCCGTCGACGGCCCCTCCGTCGACGAGATCGGCTACTTCATCAGCCTCGTCGACGACGGTGACGACGGTATCGAGTAGATATCCTTCGTCGACGACACTGACTTCGTCGACGTCTTCTCCGTCGACGATAGTATGTGTGTCTCTTAGAACTGTCTCGTCGACGATACCACTCACTTCTTCGTCGACGACTGGGAAGCTGGCGCTTCCGTCGACGTCCACAACTCCGTCGACGATGGGTAAAAAGAAGAAGAGGAAATCTTCCTCGTCGACGACAGCCTCGTCGACGACAGCCACCCCGTCGACGACAGCCATTCCGTCGACGACAGCCATTCCGTCGACGGCAGCCACCCCGTCGACGACAGTCCCGTCGACGACAGTCCCGTCGACGACAGTCCCGTCGACGGCAACAACCTCGTCGACGGCAGCTCCGTCGACGATTGCTTCGTCGACGGTCGCCTCGACGACGGTAGGGTCAAATTTTGCGACAATGCCATTGGTGCCAATGTCAACACCAGCACCGGGGTCTGTGGACAGCTCCTTAATGCTTCGTCGTAAGGCCATGCTAGACCCAGTGATGTTACCACCTGGACCACGGCCACCTCGTCAACTATTTCCCTCAGGGGATGAGGACGATTCGGATGAAGGCGATCAGTCTCTTTTTCGGGATGCTCATAGTCCTTCGGAGCTCCATATAAAATGCCAAGAGTCTGAGGAGGATGAATTTTATGAACAGGAAGAAGAGCAAAATACCTCTGCTCCGGTTCCTATGATGCAGCTTCCTGTGCAGCTTGTTTCCAACCTCCAATATATGTTGGAGGACTATAATCGTCGTTTTCCAGCATCCCCTCAAAATACTCCACGTGAAGCGCCATCTGAGGTTCCACCTCCTATATTGCCAACGATACCCACGCCCTCCACACCTGCACTGCCTTTCAATGCAGAGGATGATAATATGGACAATCCGGATACGGAAGAGGGCGAGCTCCCAGAAGACGACACTATGGCGGACTGGGATGATTACCAAATCAATTCGCCCGCATCACCGCCAAGGTCACCAGTCAACTCGCCACCTGTCGACATAACAGGGTTCCATCAGCTGATGGAGAGAGCAGCACAACGCTTTCACCTTCCCATGGTGGTCAGGGAAGAGGACTGTTTCTTATATGACTTCAAGTCCCAACCTCAGAAACAAGTACGAGCTGTGCCAATCATAGACTTCATATGGAATGAAGGCCTAAAATTAATGAAGACACCTAATTCTATTCCGGCGGTGCTCCCACGCCTGGAGAAAAAATATAAAGCTCCGGATTCTTCCCCAGCCTGCTTGGTGTCTCAACCTAAGCCGGACTCAGTGATCACACAAGCGGCACAGCGCCGCTCCAAGAATCCATCATCTCCAATGTCGGCGCCTCCGGACCGCGACGGCCGTCGCCTGGATGCTATAGGCAAGAAGTTTTCAACCATGGCGTCAACAACGGTCCGGGCTGCGAATTCCTTGGCTATCCTCGGCCGTTATGATAGACAGATGTGGTCGGACATGGCTGCATTGGTCAAACTTATACCGGAGGATTCAAGAGCGGAAGCTCAGAAAATCCTGCAAGAGGGAGAAAGGGCGTCATCCGAGATCATTGACTGCTCTGTTGACATCGCATCCACCGGTTTTCGCCAATTGGCGGGAGCAGCCGTCCTAAGAAGACAGGGCTGGCTTCGGTCAACCTCTTTTCGGCAAGAGGTCCAGGCTAAGATTTTGGACATGCCATATGACGGGGAGTCATTATTCGGCCAGCATGTAGAAGATGCCTTGCAAACCATTAAAAAGGATACGGATACGGCTCGTTCCCTCGGCACTCTACAGTTTAAGAAGCAGCCCTTTCGAGGTGCGCGCGGCCGCGGCACCTCCTCATCATCATCCTTTCGTGGCTCCTCGTCCCAATACCGCTCGTACAATCAGGGGCAACAGCGGTACTATTCACAACCGCAGCAGTCCTACAGACAGCAAAATAGCAAGTCATACAGAGGAAAGTCGAATTACAGAGGAAATTCAACCAAGAAGCAGTGACTCTGTACGGAAAGTACTTCCTTTTCCCAGTTGTCCTCTAGTTCTCGTTGGAGGAAAAATCTCCCAGTTCTTTTCAACCTGGTCCTTAATCACTTCGGACCGCTGGGTCCTGGATATAATTTCAAGGGGCCACGCCCTAGAGTTTGTGAAGGTTCCTCCACGCACACCGCCATCCGGGCCACCACCCGCCCATCTCAGAGAACTTTTCAAACAAATCCAAATAATGTTAAACAAGGGTGCCATCGAAGTGGTTCCGAAATATCAAAGAGGGTTGGGATTCTATTCCCGTTTTTTCCTCATACTAAAGAAATCAGGGGAATGGCGTCCGATCCTCGATCTCAGATTGCTCAACAAATTTCTCAAGACTCAGTCCTTTCGGATGCTCACATTGAAGGACATCCTCCAATTCTTTTCTCAGGAGGATTACATGACAACGATCGATCTGCAGGACGCATATTTCCATGTGCCCATTCTACCACGCCACAGGAAATACCTACGGTTTCGAGTGGGCCACAGGGACTACCAATTCAAAGTCCTACCCTTCGGACTCTGCTCAGCCCCGCGGGTCTTTACAAAATTCCTAGCCCCGGTGGTGGCTCACTTACGACAAGAGGGTATTCAGATATACCCCTACCTGGACGATTGCCTCATCAAAGCTCAATCCTCTCACCAGGCGGCCCTCGATACCCAGCGCTGTCTCGATCTGTTTCAGTCCCTGGGGTTGTCGATCAATGTGCAAAAATCTCAACTCACGCCGACTACGTGCAAGACTTTTCTCGGCGCTTGTATCAATACGAGCACAACCATGGCCTTCGCTTCAGCAGAACGTCAGGAACGGATTCAACAGCTTGCGAGCTCCATCGCAGCAAAGCAGTCAGTTTCAGTCCGCATATTAAAATCCTTTCTGGGAATGGCGTCCTCCTGCATCGCTTTGATCCCTCTCTGCAGACTAAAAAGTCGCATCATCCAAGAGGAGTTAGACAAGCAGTGGCGCCAGGTTTCCGGTTCCTTCAACGATCAGGTCGTGGTGTCACCCCGCATGGCTCAAGCGCTGCATTGGTGGACTTGTCCTGCCAACATCGCAGCAGGAACATCCTTTCTGTCGTCAACCCCAGAACTCGTCCTTACCACGGACGCATCCATGGAGGGTTGGGGCGCACATTTTCAAGATCTATCCGTCAAGGGCCTATGGTCAGCGGCTCAGCGTTGCTGGCACATCAACAGACTGGAACTGATGGCCATTTTCTTGGCGTTGAAATCCTTCCGCCTGCAGTTCCAAGGGAAGTCAGTCCTCATTCAGACGGACAACACCACGTGCATGCACTACCTGAACAAACAGGGCGGGACGAGATCTCCACTGCTCTCCCGTCTGGCGCAGAGGATTTGGAGTTGGGCCATACTCCATCAGATGACGATACAAGCAATTCATCTGCCCGGCATTTCCAATACTCTGGCGGATGCACTCAGTCGGTCAGCATCATCAACCCACGAGTGGGAGTTAAATCAACCGACGCTGGAATTCGTCTTCGACCTTTGGGGTCACCCGACAATCGACCTCTTCGCAACCCCGCAGAATGCAAAATGCCAGTCCTACGCAAGCTGGTTTCCCCACGAAGGGTCGTGCGGAAATGCCCTTTCGATCAATTGGTACGGGATATTTGCGTACGCTTTTCCGCCGATTCCGTTGATTCCACGAGTGCTGCGGAAGATGAGACAACAACCGTGCCATGTACTTCTAATAGCTCCACGGTGGCCTCGGCAGGCATGGTTTTCGGAGTTGCTTCTCCTATCCCAACGCGAGCCCATCCTTCTCCACCTGAAGCCGGATCTGCTCACAATGAACGATGGTCGGATATGCCATCCGAATCCCAGATCTCTCAGCTTGTCGGCTTGGAACCTGAGCACCTTGAATTTGCTCATTTGAACATTCCTCCAGCCTGCAGGGAGGTGTTAGCTAAGGCAAGAGCTCCATCCACAGTGAAAACGTATAAGCTCAAATGGAAGCGATTTTGTCATTGGTGTGCTTCCGCCCACATTCATCCTGTGCACGCTCCTCCAGAACACATTCTGCCGTTCTTCCTACAACTAGCGCAGTCTGGATTATCACACTCTACCTTAAAGGTATTTCTAGCGGCAATATCTCGCTACCGACAAGATGGCTCGTCCTCTCTCTATTCATCCAGAGTCATACAACAATTTTTCAAGGGTCTCTTCCGCATGTTCCCGCCCATTCGGCGTCCTCCACCCACGTGGCGCCTGAACATCGTGCTGGCTCAGCTTATGAAGGCGCCCTTCGAACCTATCCACTCAGCGGATGTCAAATTTTTAACTTGGAAAGTGGCCCTCCTCCTTGCTCTGACCTCTTCCCGCAGAGTCAGTGACATTCACGCTTTTACAATAAAGCCTCCGTTCCTTCAATTCAGATCGGATTGTGTCATCCTCCGCACTAATCCGGTTTTTATACCTAAAGTGCCATCCGATTTCCATCTTAACGAACCAGTGCTCTTAAAGACTTTTTTCCCGCATCCACAAACCCCGGCGGAGCAAAGCTTACACTCTCTGGACTTGAAGAGATGTCTAAAATTCTACATTAGCAGGACTCAATCCTTTCGCAAATCTGACCAGTTGTTTGTGGCCTACGGGCGTGCTTGCAAAGGACAGTCTGTCACCAAACCTACTATTGCCCGTTGGGTTTCATCAGCAATCTCTTTTTGCCATCAAAAGGCTGGTAAGCCTCTGTCTTCGGGAGTGAGAGCCCATTCAACGAGGGCTATGTCATCTTCCACTGCCCTGTTCGCTGGTGTGCCCATCCATCAAATATGCCGGGCAGCTACGTGGTCCAGCAGGCACACGTTTACGAAGCACTACTGTCTGGAATCCATTAACGAAGCAGACACGGCTGTGGGACAGGCAGTTCTACGAAATCTGTTTAAATAAGGTGAGCCTCTGCTACTTCCCTCCTCCTGGGGTATTATTATTATTATTATTGCGTTTTAAATACATTGTTTGTATTACATGCAATATCAATACGGCTTGGTCAGCCAAATACTGTTTACTGCTTACTATTCTATTCAAGCATGTGAATCTATGAAAGACACCCCAAATACTGGAGAAGAACAAATGTTACTTACCTGTAAACTGTGGTTCTCCAGTATTGGTGTCTTTCATAGATTCACATGCGACCCACCCTCCTCCCCTCAGAGGCTCTCTTCTCCTCTTTCGGCTCTATGGTCACTCTCGTGCTCGAAAATCTGAGGGCCTGAGCCTCTGAGGAGAAGGTTCTAGAGGGTGCTAGCGCCTGATTGGCTGGAGTTTGGACTATAAAGTGACAGTGATATGTTAGCAAAGTGATTCTTTTTCTCAATGCTTTCCTATGTCTCAATGCTATCCTATGGTATTTTTAACTTGATATGTTATTTGAACTATATATATATATGTTTATTTGGGTATGTATATACTCTTATGTGGTTAGGTATGTGTATATGTATATATACATGATACTTATTGCTTTTTATATATACCGTGGGACTCCCACTTCGACGACGGGGAATATTCAAGCATGTGAATCTATGAAAGACACCAATACTGGAGAACCACAGTTTACAGGTAAGTAACATTTGTTCATCGCTAGCAATACGTAACAAACTTCGCCTTGACATGTTCATATGTCTCCGGTATGGTTTAATAAAGTTCTTTCATAATACACTAACTCACCCAGCAACGTTCTAGTTGTTCACGCACTATTAACAGAGAATATAGACGTCACACGTACACATTTGATGTCACATGACCCAAACAACCGGCTACTTACTTCCGGCTCTACCCGTCACACAGTAACATCTGGGCCGAGTAGGACAACGGCAGGTCCACCGCGGGAGTGTGCAAGCATGGAAGTATGTTTGGGTCCTCTTAGGGGCATACGGTTTCTCGACCAACGGACACTAATTCCGAGTTCCAAGCTTTAACTCATCTATCTGCTTGTTACTTCTTTTAGATACTATAGCTCACTACCCCCCTCTCGGACCCATGACGTATAACGTTCACTGTTTACGAGTAAGCGGACCATTATTTTCCCTATGCTACTGTTTTATTTTATTTTATTCCAGTTGCGCATGCACCTATGCCTCAGTGCTTGACAGATATCGCGGGTGCTCGAGTGGCATGCTAAACACTTTCACGAGTCAGCTATCACTAGCAGTACATCGGCCAACAGCCACTACTCAAGCATATTTTTGCTAGTCATTTCTAATTATAAAATGTTGTTTCTTCACACAGGTAGTGTACCTGTAAACAGTTCCCTCGAACATTGATCGAGAGTGGACGCTAAACTCAATACGCGAATGCCCGCCCCAGGGGCAGCAGTGGCTCAAATGTTAATACACCCACTCCCTCTCCACAGCACGGGATTACCAAATTTATTTTACACTTAATGATTGCTAATACAGCAAGCAACCAACAGATCACATGTATATGTTTGTGTGTTTTGTCTGTGTTTTTTTTTTTTCCTACAGAATTTAGTAGCCCAGGAAATACCAGGAGGCCAATCGGTAGAACCGTAAGTTTTACCACTAGCACTATTCCACAGGTTAGGGTGCGCCTTAGCGTACGCATACCGCCGTGCAATCTCAACTGGTCCTGAGGAATGCTTAGCTAACTTGCAATACAAGCAGAAACATGTCGACCATATCTTTTCACTGATTCTAAAACCGAACAACCTTGGTTATCCTAACCAGCCAGTCTTTGTCCGTCCCACTTGATTTTTAATGGTCGCTGGTTTACCTAGAATAAAAAATTGTTATCGGTCAAAACCATCTACCTTTTAATTCACATTTTCCACCACTATTGTCTCAAGAAACCAGCTCCGCTGTAACTCCGGCGTCGTAGCACACCAGGGAGGCATTCGGCCTCCTTGGTGGGAACCCGATGATGAAGCATGTCACCAACCAGGTTGGTGAGTGAGGGTTCTTTTACAAAAAATCTTTTTGTTTTTCCCACGCTGTTCTATTATATTAGGTCTATCAGTCTAATGTTAATCACTCTTTCGTTGTTTATACAAGTGTATTAGGGGGAACAAGAGTGATCCTCTCCCTCTCTTTGTTGTTTTGATTGCTGCCTTCAGCTTCTCCACAACTTGGGCCTTCAAGAAATCCATACTAAATCCAACTCAAAAGATCCAATACCTAGGCTTCTTCCTGGACTCCGAAAAAGCAATCGTGTGTCCTTCGGAGGAGAGGTTGTCATCAATCCAAGGAAAATGCCTGACCCTTCTTCACACGCATCTCCCGACAGTTCGACAGGTGTCATCACTACTGAGATCAATGGCGTAGTGCATCTTTATAGTACCAAACGCACGATTACAAATGCTTCCACTACAACAATGTTTGGAGGACCAGTGGATGCAAGTATTAGGGCCCTGGGAGGATCATGTAATTCTCCATCAATCAGCCAAGGACTCCATCCGGTGGTGGATGAAGCGATCGCACCTGATGAAGGGAGTCCCTTTCCACCAGGACCCTCCAACCCAGACTTTAGTCACGGACGCTTCTCTCCAGGGTTGGGGTGCTCATATGGGCCCCCTGCAAGTACAAGGTCTATTGTCCGACTCCGAACAGAGCTACCACATCAACCTGCTAGAGTTGAGAGCCGTACATCTAGCTCTCAAGCCCCTGTTTCCGTCGTTCAAGTCTCGCTCCATTCTAATCCAAACGGACAATACAACGACAATGTATTATTTGAACAAACAGGGAGGTACCCGATCAAGAACAGTCTCCATAGAGTCTCAAACCATATGGAACTGGCTTCTAGCAAGAGACCTGTGAATAGTAGCCCTTCATCTACCGGGCTCTCTCAACTCCCAGGTGTTTTTCGTCAGCAGAGACTTCGTCGAAGCCCACAATTGTGTTCTCAACAACAAAGTCGCTCACAGCATCTTTCGAGAATGGGGAACGCCAGACATCGACCTGTTTGCAGGCGCGGTAAACGCAAAATGCCCAGTCTTCGTATCCAGGTTTCCCCAGCAAGGATCTCAAGGGAATGCCCTTTTGATCAAATGGTCTCAGAGCTTACTGTACGCTTTTCCACCGATCCCGTTGATACCAGTTGCAATCAACAAGTTCTACAGGACCAACTCCAGGATGATCCTTATAGCCCCGGAATGGCCTCGCCAGTGGTGGTTTCCGGACCTCCTTCAACTATCGGAAGTGCCACACAAGAGGTTGCCATGCCGCCCGGATCTCCTACCCAACCTGTCCTCCCTCCGGTTGACAGCATGGCTCCTGAAGTCATCCAATATGGACACCTACAATTGAATCCAGATTGTATGGCTATTTTCAAAGAAGCAAAAAGACCTTCCACGAGGAAATCATATGCCTTCAAGTGGAAGTGGTTCTTCCTATGGTGTGTGGACAATGGACATGATCCCATCCGGGGTCAGGAACAGGTGATTTTACCCTACTTGCTGCATTTGGCTAGATCTGGTCTTCAGTTCGCTTCTATCAAAGTCCACCTTGCAGCAATCACAGCCTATAGGAAGTCCCCCAACCAGACTTCTTTGTTTAGAATTCCGGTGGTAAAGGATTTTCTTGAGGGCTTGAAAAAGGTTTACCCACCAGTCAGGTCTCCCTCTCCTTCATGGGAGCTTAACATTGTGTTGACAAAGTTAATGGTTGCTCCTTTCGAGCCTATTCATAAAGCTTCCTTACAGCATTTGACATGGAAAGTCGCGTTCCTGGTGGCCATTACATCTGCTCGCAGGGTGAGTGAGATCCAGGCTCTTTGCTGTAAGGAACCTTATACTGTGTTCCACGCTAACAGAGTAGTTCTCAGAACAAATCCTAGCTTTTTGCCTAAAGTAGTCTCCGACTTTCACATTAATCAGACTATCACTTTACTTGCCTTTTTTCCGAATCCTCCAGAAAGATCTCTCCACTCCCTAGATCTCAAGAGGGTTCTGAAGTTTTATTTGGACAGAACAAAGACACTGAGGAACTCAGAACATTTATTTATTAACTATGGTCCTGTTAACACAGGTTCTGCAGCTTCCAAAAGATCCATTTCTAGGTGGATAGTTTCTTGTATTCTTCTGTCATACCAATTGGCCAACAAATCTCTTCCGGGGAAGCCTAAGGCCCATTCCACTAGGGGAAAAGCTTCTACCACGGCTCTCCTGAGGAATGTCCCCATGGCAGAAATTTGTAAAGCAGCTACATGGCGATCAGTTCATACCTTTACTCGCCACAACTGTTTAGATGCTGACACGTAGGCACATGCTCAGGTTGGGCAAGCCTCACTGCGAAACTTGTTTGCTAATAATGTTTAATATGTGTACGTCCATTTAGTTTGCTGTTTTTGCTCGTCCGCTCGGAAGTGGGTATGGGCTTGCTACTCTATTCAGTGCTTATGACTAGTGATGAGCATCCCCTGGAAGAGAAGGATAAGTTACTTACCTGTAATCCTAGTGCTCTTCCAGGGATATACTCATCAAAGTCATAAGCAACCCTCCCGCCTCCCCAGACGAGCATTAACAGTTTACTCATTATTCTTGCATCTTTGATGCAGGTTTGGTTCCTACAGGTTTCTTATACCGTACAAAAGAACTGACCTAACTGTCACCTGTGGTGCATGATGGGATCAGGGTTCTCCTGGAGGCCTTAAAGGCAATGTGCTCAGGGTCTCTGAGGCCTTAAAGGCGAGGTGCCAGTTTCTTTTTCTGTACAGGGATATAATTTATTTATGCAGCCTTCTTTAGGCTAATTGCCTGCCATTACCTGTTTTCTTTGATGAAAATAAAAGTTTTTTTTTTGCGGAATGCTATTACTGTACATGTTCTTCTCTTACATTATATGTTTATGGGTTATTTTCATACTAGAGAAATACATGCAACTCTGGCTTCTTAGCCTATTGGATATGTTTAGGGCTGCATATTTTTTATGTTATACATGTATATGTGTATATTTATTTCGTACTATGTACTCCTTTTCTACTACATACACATATATATGTATTTTTGTATGTGCTCCGGGTTCCCGCACGTGGGCGGAGATAATTCAGTACTTATGACTTTGATGAGTATACCCCTGGAAGAGAACTAGGATTACAGGTAAGCAACTTATCCTTCTAATGCTGCGATGATTATTACTGCCCTGAAATACAATGCCTCTGTTTATTAATTATTTCCTGGGCCGCAGCAAACTATATACTTAACTGTGTTCCTGTTTATTTCTACATTAACCAAATTGCAAGGTGCACAAAAGATAAGAAAAAGCAGAGTAGGCCCTACCACACAGAGGAAGATGATTTAGGGGTACTACACCACTCGAAAAGGGATTTATTACCCATGAATACACTGAAACTGGAGGCTATACTTGCTAATTAAAAGTCACACAAGTTTGGAAAGCACAACCCCATCATGAAGTCCATAGAGGACGAAACGCGTTGGCTGGGCCGACTAGAAAATTTAATGTATTGAGAAATTAAGAAAAGTTGGATACTGGACACATTCTTAAGACTCCTGACAACTAAATCTCATTGTTATATTTGTTAACATTGGATTGCCTGAATTTGGGCCAGAAACAAAACATTATAGTGGACGTTCCTTTTTTAATTGTTATGGTGCAAATTGCAAGGTGTGGTGTTTTTCAGCGACAGCCGTTGCTAGCGAGAACACAGTGAACCAGTCCAGCAGTCCAACGGCTGTATGTATTGCTCATTGTTTGCTGCTTCCATCATATAGTGTTGCAAAGCATGGTGCTTTAAGCTGTATCGGGCTATCAATTAACAGTGGTGCTGCACTAGCCGTGTTCCTGCTTGCTTCACTCTTCATCGTGTTGCTGAGTGGGGTATTTAACGCTTCTTCTGCCTATTGCCAAGTGGGGTACTCTTCGAGCATTGCACGGCTGCTGGAGTACGGATCATTGTTTGCAGCTAAGATGATATCATAGCTGAGTTGTGCCTTCTGTATATTCGCTCATTGAAATAGCATAAACATTCTGTATATTGCACTGAGAAGTGATTGATGCATGCTGTGTGTAGCCTACGCCACCCAACTGTAGTTGCGTCTTTATGCCGTGGTCGCCAGTTCGTGTCCAGCCTGGGCAAATCTTGCTGTGCGGGGAGTCTAAAACTGTCACGGGGAAGGTAAAGGCTAAATCACAGGGTCCCTGCTCAATTCTACCAGACTCTCAGCAAGAACTCACTGACTCAGAGATGCTGCTTGATCCCTCTCCATTCAGCCTACACACTCGACAAGATATTAGGGACCTTTGAAGAATCAAAGTCTACCCTTCAGCAGGAAATAAGGAAGGTATCAGTAGAGCTGGTCTTGCTTCATGCTGACCACCAGAAATGACCTTCAGGGTGAAAGACAATGAATCCGTCTAAGCAGATGAGAGGGGTTTCGTTTCTAAACATCTGCCAGGCTGCATCATGGGCATCGGTGCACACGTTCACAAAACAATACTGCCTTGACAGTCTAATATGACGGGAATGCCTCTTTGCCTACTCCCCAGATCCTCCACTTTTGGGAGAAACTGCTGTGGTTCTGTTCTAAAGGTGAGGAGTCTGTGGTTAGAAATAAACGGAAAAAAACTAAGTTCTTAACTTCTGCAGCTCTCTTTCCGGTGGATAATCTGTCTAACCACAGATTCTTCACTGCCCTCCCATCACCCTATTTTGTGGAGTGGCCTCCTTCGCATCTAATAAAGTCTTAAGGTAGATGATGAGCACAAAGTGATGTCGATTTGTTGTGTGCTCAGCGTCTGAGAATTGCGGCTCTGCTCCATCGCTTCCGGGCTGGTATGAAGTCGCTCCAGTGTCACATGGTGCCACCTAGCGTCACACTGGAGCATTACCCCAGAATTCTTTGCATACAGTCTGATACCTGGGGATATTCTCAAGGTGGTGAAATTAGGTATCAACAGCAATAGCATTACCATAGGTGTGCAAATTGTTATTATTATTAGGCGATTGAGCGCACAAATGCCCTTAGGTGTCTCGGCGCTGTGGACAGCTGAGTTGAGAAGAGAAAGGGGAAGGAAGATTTATTGATTGAATAGCCAAGTTTTTAATTGTTTACGGAAGGATAACAAGGTGGGAATGGTTTTAATATGTATAGGGAGTGTGTTCCAGAGTTTGGCGGTGGCGACAGTGAGTCTTCTGTCACCCCAGGTTTCTTTTTTGGTTCTGGGGACAGTTAGCAAATGGTCTACTGACGAGCGTAGGGTTCTCGTTGGTCTGTAGAGGCATATATTTTTTGGGAGAAATTCAGGACCTATGTTATGTATTGCTTTGTAGGCAATGCATAGGGCCTTGAATTTTGTTCTGCTTTTGATGGGTAGCCAGTGTAACTGTCGGATTACCTTAGAGATGGGTTTAAACTTAGGGGTGCCTGAGAGATTTCTAGCTGCTGCGTTTTGCACCATCTGCAATTTATGTACGACTCTTTCCTGGGCATTAATAAGTAGGCCGTTACAGTAATCCGTTTTTGACATGAGTGTACTGATGAGAGTTTTGCCTGCATTAGAAGTAAGGTAGGGCAGAAGTTTTTTTATCATCCTATTAGTAAAAAAGGATGATGAGACGACCAAATTGACGTGATGGATAAAAGAAAGTTTGCCATCCAAGTTTCTAACCTTAGTAACGGAGCGGAGGAGGACCCAACTCTTCAAGCCACCAGGAAGGGGACCAGCTGGGGGAGAGGTTTCCGAAAATCATCACTTCCGTTTTTTCAGAGTTCAGCTTTAAACAGTTGTTTGCCATCCAGGTGCTGATGGCAAACATTCCCTCTCTGAAATTATCCGAAATTAACTTGCCGTTATAATGGATCTCCAACACAATCTCAGTATCGTCGGCATAGGACGTGAGCCGCAGATTGTGTGACTTGATAATTCATCAAGGTCCGATATGTATAGGTTGAACAGGGTCGGGCTTAGCGAGGATCCCTGAGGGACCCCACACGGCAGAGAAAAAGAAGGGCAGTTGAAGTTACCGAACTTTACACGTTGAGTGCGGTTGGACAGGAAGGATGTCAATAGGGCCTTTGCTTTGTCTTTGATGCCTATGGCTGAGACACGATCGATAAGATAGAGTGGTCGACTGTGTCAAATGCTGCCGAAAGATCCAGCAGCACCAAGACCGCGGCGCCTCCCTTATCAAGAGTCATCCTGATTTCGTCGGCTGTCTTAATGAGTGCAGCTTCTGTGCCGTGGCCTTTCCTAAAACCAAATTGGGTGTTGTCCAAGAAATTGTTGTTCTTAATATAGCTGGCTAGCTGGATATTCATCACTTTTTCGATGATCTTTGCGGGGAGGGGAAGGCCTGCAATTGGTCTGTAATTCTTGGTATCTGTGGGATTGAGGTTGTGTTTTTTGAGCAGAGGTTTAATAATGGTTTCTTTCCAGATGGCAGGGTATATTCCTGTTGAGAACATTGAATTACAGATGTTGGCCAATTCGGGACCTATGATCTCCGGTATAAGTTTTATTATGCTAGGAGGGCAGGGGTCATTAGCGGAACCAGATTTGGAGGTGGATATGAGGTCAATGATGTATTCTGTAGTAATCTGACTGAATTCTAAGAATGAGGGGGGTATAGTTAGTGGTGTGTGATGCTAAAAGGTCAGTGAAAAATGAATCTACGTTAGTTGTGATAATTTGTTTGTTTATAGAGGAAAGGGCTGAGAAATTGGAGTAAATGTGAGTGACTTTTTCCTGAAAGAATATAGCGAGAGAATCACAGAAGATTTGTGTAGGGGTTATAGAAGAACTGGTCTCTGGTCCTGAGAGCTTAGTAACGACTTTGAATAGTTGTTTCACAGAATCTTGAGATGTTTCAATTTGATTCAAGTAGAATTTATTTTTTTCTGTGATTAAATGATTTTTATAATTAGACAATGCTTCCTTATAGCGTGTCTTCATGGTACTATCATAATTTCGGCGCCAATGTCGTTCTGAATTTCTACATTTCTGCTTTTCTAGTCTTAGTTTCTCCGAGAAACAAGGGCCGGATGGCATCTTTCTGTTTTTAGAGGCCTTTTTTATCGGTACCAAGGTGTCAAAGGCTGTGTGGAGCCATTGTGTGTAGTGCCTGGCTGCCTGTTCAGGGTTATCCGGTAAGTTTTGATGGGTGGATAACAAGTGCGATTATAAATCTTCAGGGGAGATGCTGCCCCAGGCTTTAAACTGCGTGGGGGGAAGGGGATTGACATGGTTGTGGGTATTAAGTTTGGTGTTAATGTTGAAGAGGACCGCGGAGTGGTCGGTCCAAATTAAAGGGAGAACATTTATTAGAGAAATGTGTTTGTTGTTTGTGAATAACCCATCAAGTGTATGTCCGGCCAAATGAGTGGGCTTGGTTACTAGTTGGGAGAGTCCTATGGAGTCGAATTCTGATAGTAGGGCTGAAGTATCATAATCGTTGTAAGCTTCAAGGTGGAAATTGAAATCGCCTAAGATGGTAAAGTTGGCTTCTCCTGCTGATGGTTGTGCTAGGAGATCTACAGCCTCATGCATCAAGCCAAAATCCAGTCGGTAAAATACCGAATCGTTATTAGCTCCCGGTAGCGAGTCAAAAATACCCAATCCCAATGCATCAACCCAAAACGTGAGCAAATAACGAATCGCAAAAAAAATATCCGCTAACATACCGATTCGCTAATACCCAAAATGCTAAATTACCGAATCGCTAAATACCGATTTTGCAGTTACCGAAATCACTATTAGCTCCCGGAAAGTGCCAATAGCAAATAACGAATCGCACCCCAATGCAACAAAACTCGCTAATAACGAAAATCGCAAAAAACGCTATTTTGCAAGAGCTAAATAAGGGGAATCAAAACCTGGAGGTAAAGTTAAAAAAAAAAAAAAAGGTAATGCTAAAAAACCTACATGTGCAAATGATTGAGGCAATCACTAAACCCTTAAATGTGGCCCAGGAGACCCTGTTGGCTTTCACAAAATGGCTGCCCTCTACGTGCTTGCAAGGAGGATACGGATCAATGCAGCAGGACAGTGCAGGAGAAGGGTCCAGGAGCGAGTTTTCAGACTGCGCATAACCTTGCTCGGGCAGAATGAGGACGAGGTGTACGAGAAGTATCGCCTCAATCGTGCTATGATCATGCGCCTGATTGCAGACCTGGAACCATTACTGCAGCACCAGACACACCGGACAAATGCAATCCCTGCGCACGTTCAGGTCCTATGCAGCCTGCACCTACTGGCCTCAGGGAGTTTCCAGGGGGTAATTGCGGTGGCCGGAGGTGTATCGCAAAGCGCACTGTCACGCTTCTTCAAGAAATTCCTAGATGCCATGCTGACAATGCTACACACACACATCAGCATCCCCACAACCCCACAGCAGTTGGACCGCACCTAACAGGCTTTCTACCAGGTGGCACAATTCCCACATGTGATTGGATGCATCGACTGCACGCATATCCCCATATGTCCTCCCGCCGCAAATGAGTACATATTCCGGAACCGCAAGTCATACCACTCGATCAACGTGCAGGTTGTGTGCGATGCCAATAACATCATAACGGACCTAGTGGCACAATTCCCAGGGAGCACACACGACTCCTACATCTTCCGCCACAGTGGAATGCACAGGCGACTAATCAACGGAGAATTTGGAGAGGGACTCCTGCTAGGTACGTAGAAATACGCTTCCCCACACCAACACCACACATGTATGTACATCACCAATGCTAAGTCTATGCTTCTATCTTCTAGGTGACAGTGCTTACGCCCTGCGTGAATACATACTCACCCCATACATCAATCCAGCAACCCCGCAGGAACATCGCTACAACGCTGCACACATCAGCACTAGGAATGTAATAGAGAGGACTTTTGGGATTCTCAAGAGTCGCTTCAGAATCCTCCACAAGACAGGCGGCGCCATGCTATACAAACCTGAAACATGCTGCTGGATAATTGCTGTATGTGCAATGCTGCACAACATTGCCACCAGAAGGGGGATACCCATAGAGGTGGACAGGGATGATGACCACCGGGATGACCAACCACCCGGCCAACAACGACAGGCACACATCCCTAACACAGCAGAGGGCCATAGGAGGCGGACATACATAATGCAAAATCATTTTTGAAACATGTGGAAATGAGACATTACAAGTTAGTTTGGGGTGCAACTGTTTAATGCACAGTAGCACTCAGGTTTGTGCAACAAAACAAGCTATGTAAATCATGCTCCAATTGCATAAATGTAAATAAAAGGTGCCTTAAAGTCACGCCTGTGCATACTCAGTAACTGGGTGTCCATGGTTGCCCCACCATGGTCCTGCATGCATGTCCAACTGTCTAGTGGCGCTTCCCACGTACCCCAAGCCTCCGCTCAGGTGTATCCAATGCCTCACCACGGCCTGGCCCCGTGGAGGCACGCGAACTGCGGCGCCTGGTGCTGGCCTCTGCCAGTGACACGCTGCTGACACTGGAGGCAGCCTCACTGGCGTCATCCCCTCCGAAAGCAGCAGCACTGCATGTGCTGCTCTGAAGGTGTTCCACAGCAGTGGTGATGTGTCCTAGTGACTTCGCTACATCCCCGCAGAAGTGGCCAAGGTCCACCTGCAGGGACACTGAGCGGCGTGCCAACACTGCGGTGCTGTTGCTGTGCCGTGTTATAGCCTTGGTAGCGGCGGCGGAACGCAACAATTGCTGCCGGTGTCTCCTCTCATAGCACTCATGGCCCTCCCTCATGGCCCTCCCTCATGTACCTCCTCCCTGAGCTGAGCATTGCCCTCTGCCACCACAGTGGTCATGTCCCTGACCGCCGTGCTCATGTCCGTAACTGCTGCAGTCATGGCGCGCATCTCCCTAGCAAGGCGCACGATATTGCAGCTAATGTTTGCCACATGTCGTCCCTGCAGGCGCTGTGTACGCAGCATCCTCTCCTCGATTGCAGAAGTTGTTGGGACATCCTGTTCGGCTGAGGAGACGGAACTTCGACGAGCCCTGCGCCGCCGTGCGCGTCTTCCGCCTCCAGGTGGTGCATCAGGTGGTGTGTTGGTGCGCTGCCTGGGTGCCAATTGCGAGGAGGGTGTTTCCATCTCCTGCAAGGGCGCAACTTTGGACCTGCGCCTCTGCGCTATTGTGGCTGTTGTAGCTGCAGCCTGTTTGGCTGGTGCCGTTGCTTGTGGCGCTGGTGCTGGTGGCGTTGCTGGTGGTGCTGCTGGAGGTGGTGCTGTTGGGGTGGCAGGTGTAGGTGATGCATGCGCGTCCTGCGCTGTCTCCTGGTCGGACTCGACGGGTGTTTCGGAGATGATCAGCTGCCCGCTGTCGTCCGAATACCCAGGTGATGCATCTGTGTGTGAAACAGTGCATGGTTAGTGGGATAATTACACCTACATAGTGTTGTACACATAAATGTCCCTCTGTGGTCCACTAAATAAGCAGTCTCCATCCATGTTCAACTGATGTGGTGTATGGTCATTGGATTTACGCCTGTACATGCACACTGGGCTGACTAGACTACAACTCCCATGATGCACTAGTGTCATGTGTAAAGCTGTGTGTGCCAGAGCTACAGACACACTGAGATCGGGCTGGGGGCATGGAAATGGATTTACGCTATGCTGGGTGTGGGCACAGGCATGCATCTTACCTTGGGCACTTGTGGCTGCGCCGGACGTGTCCATCTGGGTCACCCCCACGACGGCTTCCCGCTCTATCGTCCTTTCCACCAGGTCCTCCAGGGCTGTGTTGGATGGTGCTGTAGATGGGCCGCCTCCAGTCCTGCTCGCCTCCCGGAGCCTCTCCGCAATCCTCTCCTTGGCACGCTTCCGCAGGTCGTACCACCTTTTTTTGAGGTCGTCGATGCTTCGGGGCGTGACGCCAACTGCATTCACCCTCTCACGGATGCGCAGCCATATGCGCCGCTTCTCCTGCTCAGGCACCTTGAGGAACAGCTTGCCAAAGAGGCGGTCGTGTTTGCTGGAGACTCCCTCGATAAGGTACTCAAGCTCCCTGTCCGAGAATTTCCGCTTTCGCTTGCATGCTGACTCAGCGCTGGATGGCACTTCCTGCGCCATGATGTGTGTGTCTTGGGATTTGCAGAGTCGGTGTGGCCTCACTCTGCACAGGCAGTCTTCCTTCCCAGCTCCTGTCTGCTCCTCTGTCGAGGCTATGTGGGTGGGGCTGCAGTATTTCCTGGTTGGTGATGTCATCTGCACGTTCCCGGAGCGACGCGGTCATTTGCGATTTCGCTATTACCGATTCGCTAATAGCTAACTCGGTATTACCGAACTCGCTATTAGCTACTTCGGTATTACCGAACTCGCAATTTGCTAATGGGAGTTTGCATGCCCCGCTATTGAGAAATCGGTAAATTTAGCGATTTTTAAGGAATCGCTAAATTTTACCGAATCTGTTGATGCATGCCATGTACCGATTCCTTAATGGCGATTCCTTATTTTTCGCAATTAAGGAATCGGTATTCGTTTGGTTGATGCATATGCCCCTAGTGAGGAAAGAAATTCTGCTTGAGTTCCCGGACGGCGATACAGTAGGATACCTTTAAAAGTGTATGATTTGGTAAGTGAGATAGAAAAAATAAAGACTTTGCTTGTTTAGGTGAATAAGTGCTAGTCCGCCACCTTTTTTGTTGGTTCTATCTAGTCTCCTAACACAAAAATCGTCCGGGGTTACTGTGGCAAAGTCAGGTCTGAAGGAGGGATCACCCCAGGTCTCTCTTAGAAATAGGAGATCAAGTTTATGATTTTCAAGGAAGGAGAGTATTTCATACTTATGTTTGGGAAGGGAACGCGCATTAATGAGGGCTGCGTAGATAGTACTATGTTTAGTGATTGGAAGGTGGGAGTTAGAAGAAGCTGGGTTTTTACTGGGGGTGGGTATACACAGATATTTTGCACATGGAACTAAAACTTGGATAAGTAAGGTATCTGATGTAAAACAGGGGCAGGTTTGTGAGTCCCTAAAGGTGATAGCTATATATTTTGGTTGCTTACTAGTGTAGGTTCGTACGTTAGATTGCAGAGAGGGTTTACAAGAGCTAGGGGGTAAGGCCCTGTGCCCGGCCCAGGCGCGGACGGGCGCAGACGGGTTTGCCTTTAGCGCGGCTTCGCCTTGCGTTCTTTCTTCACAAACAGGAGGACTTCATTGAAGCAGCCAAACAGTAATCGCCCCTATTAAAGCTGAAACTGAAGACCTCAAGGCACTCTTTCGCGGACATAATCTACTCATCCATACTCGTCATTTATTTGACTTGGGCAACTTCTCCCTTCTCTTCCCACTTGGGCGCGTGCACTTCTTAGTGGTGGTGCCACCTGCCCATAGTGCTCCAGCACACCCCATATTGCCTGACTTTTTAACTTTAAAGATTGCAATAAAGCATTCTGCCTTATTGTGAAAAATATTATCCGTCATACGATTGCAACTATGTCTTCTTCTACCCCATGCAGTAGAAGAGGCAAGACACAACTTCCTATCAACTTCCTAATCACGGATTACCGTGTGCACACCACTCTAACTAACCCTCTGGAAATCTCAGGATTTTTTTTTATTTTTAACATTCACAAAATGTATCTTATGTTCTTTGGTTGAAGTCAGACATAGTTATTAATCCACTTGTACTAAATGTCTACATTTTCTGCTTTGCTCTAAAGACCGTTAGCGTAATGTACCTATATTAACTGTTGAGTAGTTGTTATAGTACTGCCATTTCAATACTTAGCAAGGTGAGAACATATCCAGAATGACTACTGTATTGTCTTCCTTTATCTACAAAATGTTGCTATAGTGATTGATCCCCTCCCTGAGTAAGTCATCCTGAACCATGGAGTAAGTGGGTTGACATAAATGTCTTCCCTAGGGGAAAAACCCAGAAAGTCACTTGAAAAGTCTGAGTGTGTTTTGTACCTATAATGTTTTGAAAGTTGAATTTGGGTTTGCAGATTCAGGCAACTGACTTTTTCTGGTAGTCAGTGAGCAGGAAACCGCAAAATCCTGCATCCTGTGTTGTTTCTTCTTCTCGTTCCCAATGGGGTCTTCCAGTTGTACTCTGAGGCAGATGGCTTCCATTTCCATAATGGCGCTAAGTGAATTTTGTCAAACAATTAAAAATTATTTGATGGTATGTGTGGTGGTAATCGGAACACATGCAAATTATGTTTAGGTCTGGCAAAAAATCCAGACGATTACACGAGATGGGAAGTACATGGAAATTATTCAAACCAGTAAATAACAGCAAGGAAAGCTATAAAGATCAAATACCGTGGAGAAAATCGTAACAAAATAGTGCCAAAACTACTCTGCAAGCGTTCAGCGATCCTACTAATATCAGTAAAAAACTGGCTGTGAGGCAGCTGCCAGTACAAGGCATGATGAGAGTTTGAAGCTGCTGGCTCTTTAAAGGAACCTGGTTTTAGCCTGTTACATGCAGCCTATGACTATTGTTTTCTTGATGTTTTACTGCTTATCGCTTATTTCTCCCTGTGCAGCAGGTTTTAGGTTTGCTGCTGCAATGATGTCTTATGTATTTAAGCCTTTAAAAAACATACAATTTGAGGAAATTAGTCTTGTGCAGTATTTGAAAGGTGCATTCTCATTTTAAAATGACAGAAATTGACCTCCCCTGAAAGACACATTATTTGAAATTGAAGTTTTGCGAATCCCCCACGTACGCTCTAATATTCCACTTTTATAGCTACCAACGAGATTACTCCGATGCAAAACCCACACTCCTCCAGCCTGGTTTCATCAGGATGGTAACCCCCTGAAAGATCAATATCGGTTTCTGCCTCTGAATCACATGACGTTTCTTCATCAAGCTGCCTATCTAACTCAATTTCAATGGCTTTCCTTTGTTCTCTTCGGAAAAGGTGAATTCAGCTTCAGTCCACAACAAACTAATACATTATGTAATTTTTGGGAGAATGTTGTGCCAGGGATGCCTGATAGGGTGCCGAGATATTTTGATGCGTGACTGTGGGTAGCATCAATAAGCAAAAATTGTCAAATGCTACACTACAACACATAAGAGTATGCAGCTAGTCACCTAATGTTTGGAGGGGCAAGTGCTCATTGAAATGTGGCTCTTAGCTACTAGAATTGCTAGTGCAATCAACCTTCTATCACCTTACTGCGTTCATCAAAAACAACTTCCCAATAAACCTGTATCGCAGGGCAATTTCATTAAATATAAATAAAGTCAGCTACCTCTTCTTCAATTCTAAGACACCCAGGCTCTTCTTTGAGACCAAATCTGAAAAGACTGGGTATAATGTCTCTCAATATATTTTACCTGTACAGGTCTGTGTCAAGGTCTGTGTCAAGGTCTGTGTCAAGAAAATATTTTTAATTGCCGAGCTGCAAAATAGCCAGTGCTTGAAAGTGAAAATCTATTGCAAATCTTGTTGTCATTCCTAGTGAGGCTTCATAACCACTGACCGCATAGTACCCCTGGCTAGGCCATATAACCTAGAAATAATATGCTTATGGTTGACATTGTGTATCAAGTAAGTCAACAGTGGAGAGGGATCAGGCATGTCCAGAGGGCTACCAATAATATCTCTAAGGGCACATTTGATAATAGAGGAATGTGTGTGAGTTGTGTGTTGCTCTTGGAGCTGGTCCAAGGTCTTTTTTTTATTGTCAGAAAATACATCTCCCATAGTTAATGATTTATAATTTTTCCAGCTGTTCACCAACCTCTCTTCAGGCACAATGGAAGCCAAGCACAACAGCTTACTCCCTTAGCAGGAGCATACAGTAGTTTACCCTGCTTGTGCTTGAGCAGCCATCTCCATGCATGTATAGCGGTGCCAAGTAAATCTTTATACAGCATCTTCCGATGGGTGAACTAAGATCGCACTACCTTGAGAGACAGTGGTGAGGCTACATCCCTCTCCACCAGAGGTGTAGAAAATTGAGTTGACTAAAGAGGGCACATACTTCTCCAGCCATAGGTATGATAAAAAGAAAGGACCATGAATCCAAAAGTGAGCAAATTGACTCAGTGCTATGTTACAATAAAGTATAAAATCTGGAGATGCTAGACCCCTCTCGTAGGGAAGTATCAGCATAGCTGTCTAATACATGGCTGCCTGCCCTTCTGTGCTAGGCTGATCATTATCCGTCGTAATTTATGGATAAAGTGCGAGGCAAGATAATCTGAATATTCAAAAACAGAAAATGAAGTTTATTGATAGTGTCTCACAGTTTGCAAATAGCCACTTTATAATTACATGTAATAAGCTCAAAAGAATCACTGTGATCCCTGACACCCAAATAACAGACAGGTTCTTCATTCCATTTCAAAGGGAACTCCACAGTGAATTATTTTGCTGATTTAGTGAGCGGAAATAGAAGGATTTGTCTCAGTTGATCTTCAAACCAAAGACGACCCCGCCTCCCACAACGTATAATCTTGTGAAGTGGTGGGGTTATTTCTGAAGGGAATATATATATATATATATATATATCTGTTGTTAGGCATCCTTTTTAGATCTCGACTGACGTGAGAGTACTTCTCTATTTTCAATCTTGAGTCAAGCTCTAGCAAATCAGGTAGCTGTTAACATCTTATGGAAACAGGTGAACGTTTGAGGCATGCAATTCTTCATAGCATTGTTTGAAACAAGGCTGTGTTAAATTCTCCGGTATTGGATCTTCCATAGATCCACATGCTTGAATCATGCCCCTTCATTCAAGTGGGAGTACCATAGACAGCAGTAGTCAAAGACCCACATACGAGTTAATGTTAAAAAACATTCACTTCAATAGCTTATGCTCATCATTTAAGACCCAAAGTCCAGCCTATCAGCCAAGAGCACACTTTAGGACCCTCACCACAGAGACTTCAGTTCCTTAGATTTTCTACCACATGTCATGTGTTGGGAGTCTCCTGGAGCTCTGGTCAGTTTTGTACAGTTGGCTCTACATTTAAGAAGAATTCTCTTCAGGTCAAGATTTATATCTGCTTTTTCATTTCTGACTACTCAAAAATGACAGAACCAACTAAGAAAGGATTTTTTAAATCTCTTTGTGTGGTACACTGCATTATTCACAATTCTGGTCCTGTTTACTTAAGGAAAAGGTTTAAGATGTACTCCCCAAATGATACCTTCATTCTTTGGACACCTTTCTCCTCACAGTCCCCAAATTTGTGCAAGCTCATTTAGGAGGACTTTTTCATGAAAAGATCTCCGCCAAAGAGCCCCTTCGCGGGTGCCCGTCGGGCATTGCAGCGCTGGCCCAACGAGGAGCAGGCCCAATGATGAAGCATAACATCCTTCGGGGTGTGTGAGGGCACTTTTTAGAAATACCTGAATTTTCCCTCTCTCTAAGGAACTGCGTACCTTTTGACTTACATTTATCATTAGGAGCCTGTTTGCTGGACCTACCTAAATAGCTCCCAGTTCCCTTTGTATAAAAAAAAAAATTATAATTATCCCATCGGACCATCTAGGACCTAGTAAGAATGCCAAGGTTTCACCCGCCCTTTTGCATACACTCTAGCTACAGCATATTTACCTATATGTTTAACCTCCCTTTCTGCAATCTTGTTATAATCACCAAGCTTTGTATGGATCGCTCCATAGTGTACTGTTCATTTGTACGAACATGAGATCATTCCAGATCATTAATCTCTGTTTCAAGCTGCGAGAGACTATGGTGTATTGATTTTAAGTTTTAAATCTCTAGCATGTTTCACTATACTAAATCCGTGGATGTATATATTGATGTTTTCTTGTACTGTGTTGAAAGTGCTTGACTATATTGTAGTAAAAAAAATACTTTATAGCAGAAGTCTTCTCGGCTCTAAATACCGTATCAAGTAGATATCCTTGAGAAACCAATATGGCATTTGTTCACAATAGTATGATGTACAACCATGGCAGAGTGGTCAGAATACATATGCACTAAATCAAACAAGACAGCACCCATGGTACAATATTTCTGGGCAGCAGTTAATAATCAGTGCAGGAATACATATGATGGTCAGCAGAATAGTACGTGAATGTAGTGCTTTTTAGGTTTCTATGCCTCCACAGATTTAGCATTTGTTCCTGCTACATTATACGGCATAAAACATGCGCTGCCATGGACTGTCTTTTGGACGGCCTGTCGATCTATCAGTTAAGGAGTCTAAGACACAATCAAAATCTATTCAGCATTGAAACCAAGTGACCGTCCATTGTACTTTGTGATAAAAATGTGGATTATCAAAGTTTTGTCTGTAAAAAGAAACAAGCACAATACTTTTCTGTAGGAGGCTGGCTTAGTATATGGTGCACACTTAAAGGATTACCTGCACCAAAGAAGTCTAGAGCATATGGGTGAAGTGACTTCAGAACCAAGCCTATCAGACAGTGGGCGTCTTGGGAAGAAATGCCTCTGGAGAAGTCTATGAAGACATCCGGTGTAATTCAAGGGTGGATTCATGAAGAGATGAACCTGCAAGCAGAGGGGACAGAGTCTTTGCCACTCGGAGGGGACCAGGAAGCCCGGAAGCCCAATGCCTACCTTTGTCGAGATGTTCAGAAGAGTTCACAAGGATCTTGTTGTTGCAGCTGTGGGGACCCGGCGACGCTGTGGAAGACCAGGAGCGGTACACCTGGCTGCTGAGCTGGAGCGGGGAAAGGTAGAATTTTTTTTTCCTGTCAAAGGGAGGTGTGACTATCTCCCAGACCGGCCTTAATGTATTGGGGGCACTTTCCAGCGCTACCGGGCTGAATTGAAGGGTACATTTGGTGCCCTCCTTGCATATACTGGTTTGAGGCAGGTCGGGAACCCTCGATTCCAGCTCTAGCTCCAAACTGGACAAAGGACAAGGGAGTATCCTCCCTTCTGTCCAGCGCCTCCTCTGGGAGGGATCCCTGAGTTGTTCCAACCCTGTCTGTTGGTATTTAAGGACTCCCCGTGGGTGGGTCCTCAGATTCGCCATGGAACAAGACTCATGTCTGAAACCAAGATTCTCTTCGACCGTCTGGACACTGGGACTTCTCTGGACTTCCCATGGAACTGATACTGCATTAAGGACTCTTCCACCTCTGGTCTTGCTGTTATGCACGTATTCTGCCATTTCTGTGTCTGTGCTTCATTCAGGATCTTCAGGGACCTGTGGGCATCGAGGACACCCAAAGTAATCTTCCTTGGAGTGAAGGAGTCACTCCCCTGCGTCTGCAGGCACCTCATCTAAGCTGATCAATCTGCTGCTCTTGTCGTTCTACGGACTTCCTGAGGCTCAGAAACACAGGTGTTGGATCTGTGGCTTCCAGGGGCCTGACCTGTATTTCCTGCAATTTGGAGAGTATACCTTGGAGCCGCTGAGTCCACACCACTGTGCACTGTGTCGACTTGTTGCTGCAAAGGCTTGTTGGCTCTGCGCTCCAGAGATCTTCGGGCTACAAGAAGTTCCAGCCTCCAGCACCTCATCTCTCGAAGAACAGCATCCTCCCTGCATCGTGGGCCTCCATCTTTGGTGAGCAGCGTGAGGTCCTTTTGTGACTCCTGTGCATTCCGCCTGTGGGTCATCTCAAGGGTCTTCTACTTTGGTGGCTTCCCTGCTTGCCCAGGGCATGCTCTGACTCACCTGCACGTGGTGAGTCCCATGGACCTTGCTGGTTCCAACTATTGCATCTTTTCGTCTTCCACACCATTTGAAGCTACCAAGGCTGTTGGTCCTCCAACCAGACACTGGCCACCTGGCCACCAACATCGGACGTGCGTGTCCTGGTGTACCAAAGTACTTACCCAAGCCATTTTGGGAGAGAGAGCACAGATGCTGGGGTACTGATTATTAGGATCCCGTCAAACCACAGTCAAATCATACTGACACCAGGTAAAAAGTTGGGATAGCCATAAAGGAAATATCCTACTAGCCTACATTTTCCCATCCAGCAAACATCTGGCAATTGCTTATCTTTTCTCGGGATCAATAATTGTTTCTAAAATGCGAATTCCACAACGGTTTCTAATCCAGAGTATCACACCTTTGGCATGAGAATTCAAGAACACTACATAGCATTACCACTTCAATTTATGTCAAACATTTAGTGGTATTAGGGTTAGGATGTGCTCTTGGAGGAAGGCAGCATCTACTGAATGTCTCTTCAAATAAGCGGAGCTCTTGGAAACTTTTGGTACCCAATTGTTAAATGTAAAGTAGTCCTAGAGTAAACGTAGTTACAGCCATAGCAATAACAAAAAAAAATTGTCATCTGATCAAATATAGCAGAATCAAGCCATTGTTTACAACGAAAGCACTAGCAAATAAACAGACAATTTTCTTCTGTATAACGAAACCCAACCCTCCCAAACCCACCTCCCACACTGCAAACCCCAAATCACAATAAAGAAATATCCCACCCTCCTCTTACCAAACTATCTCTCATTCTGAAGGAAGAAGACAACATGGTAGAGCACACTTGTGGCAGAGCAAGTGAGACTAACTATCCACTACTGTTAGCATTAGTGGCTACATTCCTGTTTATCTGGGCAAGCAACCTACTGACTAGACTTACTTATCTTTTAAACTGTAGAGGCTGAGGTCATCATTAGTCATAAGACAAAAATTCCTTCAATATTCTTCATACAGGTTACCATCCCATACTATCTTTAAGTCTTTTTAAACGTGAATGAAGTTACTTGTTTTCATCAAGTATGGATGATCTTGTCTTTGCCCCCACAGCGTCATCATGTGAGCTACTGGCAGCAGTGTGAGCTTTTAATGCCTTAAACAGTGTTGCATATTTGTAAAGATTTGTAGCTTGCCATTCACCATTACCCTGAGGAAGGGAGGGTATTGCATGCATCCTGTAATCCATGCATATCGCCTATAGCTTCTTGATGGGTAGAAATGTTCTCCTAGCATCTTGCACCTGTAATGTAAAGTCAGGGAACAGATAGCAAGCCCAGAAAAATGCAATGTCTAAAGTTCATGCGCCTTTTGTGGGGCTACAATCCCAGTCCCTAAAACTCAGCAGCCTTGCAATTACAGGGTGCCGCCTAGCTCCTCGAACGGGTCTGGGGGCGAGATACACTCTTGCTACAATTAGCATTTCTGAAAAAGTATCTTGCCCCAACAGATCTGTGAGCACTTTCTATGCAAACTGTTCCATATTTCCAAAGGTGCAGTTTTTAGGTCTCGCCTACGCAGCGCGCATGCGCTTCATAGGAAAAAGACCTGTAGCAATCGCTTCGGGTTTTGTCCCAAAACCGTGCACACGTTCCATTCCCTTCAATGGCAATGCGTGCACGTTTGGCGATTCCCTTGCGGGAGCGAGCTTGACACCATATGTTTGTAATTAATTTACAAACACATGGTGCCCCCGCTTTGTGTGCTGTCGGCCGCACTCCCCTCAACCCTCCCACTTTCGGCGCGCGCTTGTTTTTTTTTACTTTCAGCGCGAGGCGCGGTTTGTTTTGTTCTCAGAAGTTTAGACGTCACTGCAGACCTGCACATTTTCAAAGGCTTTTATGATTTCCCAGGGCCTTGTTGAAGATGAGACTGTAAGGCCCTTTAAAACTATACCTTTTGTATTGTTGGCTGGGCTTTCAGACGCATCTCGCGCTGCCACAGTGCAACCTAGCAATGCAGCATCATCACCTCTGAGGGCGCCATGCCGCGTTTCAGTGGCTTCCCCGAAGCACCTCATGGATGAAAATCTGTACGCGCTGTTTCCACACACAGCTTTGAGAGGGTGCCATGTTAGACCTTGAGCCAGAGCCACACGATCCAGCAGTCTATGCTCTGCGAGCAAGCACCCTAAAAGCTGCGAGCGTAAGGTCCTTCGGCAGTAAGGCTATTTGCAATCCTCATTTCAGCAGAGCGTCATTTGCATACTTCTCCCTATTGTCAAAATGACATAATGTTCAGTCTGAGATGGACAATTAAAGCACAAAAGTCCAGGCTGCGCGGCAACCCTCCGCTGAATAAAGTACTCTTCAGACATTTCCTTTGAAGTAACCTGGGAAATAATGGCCTCCCTTATTACCCGTCACCGAGCAGAAGTGGGCGGCGCTGCTATGTCTGCGCAAAGCTGGTATCAATCTATGTAAGACCGAACGTTGTGATTGGGATTTCATTTTATGTTCCCACGGTTAGGGACAGCGGCAGTGCCTAGAACGGTAGCGGAAGCTCTAGTGCGCTACACGGCTTGGGGTGACGTCTGGGATTTATGGCCATGTACCCCGTAGTGTGTCACAGATTTTCGTGACATTGTCTAGTCTCAGTCTTATGTTATTGAACACTTGTTTTCGCCTCCCTTTAGCAGCGGACCATGTTGCCTAGCAACGAAGACACGCTGCCCTATGGAGGGAGGCATGCGCCTAAACTTGGCACTCGAGCTGCTATGTTATAACCTTTAACATTTAGCAAATAACTAACAGCACCACTCTTTCAGCTGAGTGAAAAGGCCAGTTTTACTCGGGAACAGCTGCTAACAAGGTGCATGGGAAGAAAGTAAGCGTTACTAGTCAGTGGAAAAGACCGGACTCCGTCACCTGGACATACTGGCAACTTCTTCCCAGGCATAACCCCCTTGAATAGGTACGCAGATTCCAGACTCAAACCCCGCCTTGCCCCCACCACCCCCTCCATCACAAACCTTTCTCGCTTATATTGAAAATCCCTGTTTCTGTGAATGCAGGTCCTTCCTTACCCTCCTGCATGTAAGGGGACTGAGGCCGGTTTCATGAAAGGGCTGCTTTTTTGTTCTTCTGCTCCCTATAATGCTAGAATCATTGTGATTTGGAGCTCCTCCTTAGGTTTTTTGATGCTTGTGGACCTTCAGTCTCCCTGGTCTATTGCGGCACTGCCACGTGCTGCCAGCTCTAAATCCCTACATAGGCTGTTTATGAACCTGAAAGATGGCACTTATCTGTTACGTAGCTTTCAGGTTGATGAAGGGTGGCTGTTTCATGAGTCCCTTCAGAATAGAACCTCTACAGAATTCAGCAGTTGCGATGGTCCGTTTTGTTTTTAACAATTTCTCAATTGCTTTGTGCTTCAGTGCTCTTCTCGGTGCACATTTTGGGTGCAGTTCTGACCTAAATCTTCCTTTTAATGGCCTCTCTTCCTATAGTGATCAATGACTCCATGTCCCCAAATACTATCCCCTACCTAATGCATTACCCAATTTCGTGTACTCAGCTCATCCTAGTTACAGCGTCAAAAAGTTGGTGTTGCCTCTTTCTTGAAATAACGCTGTGAGCATCAGAGGTAGTCTTGATATGACACTGTGTGCGCTGCTGAAGTGCTATTGCTACCAGTTAACACCATAGGTCAGTTATAACTTGACTTAAGTAATCCTGTGCTATTTCACATTTATTTTTTTAAATTCACCAATCGAGCAAACATTTGTTTTGAAGTACCCCTGTATGGTGGCCCTTCCAGCTTCATGAAGGAAACTATCACACAGAAAAATGATTGCAGTTACATTTAGAGACATGCTTTAGAGCAGGAGATCGGAACATGTCTATTACTCTTCCTTGTGATGAGCAGATTAGCACTGAGTCTTGAACGAGCGTCTCTTTCCTTGGCTTCCCCTGATGTGTGCCGTGTTGTGCACCCAGACTCCCTCATTCTGTTTGGACTGATTTGCTCTCCTTGGGCCTATAAGCGGGCTTCTTAACCCATGCCAATTCCACTGCTGTGCACTGCTAAAATCGATTTAAAAAGAGGATTGAGCGGTGATGCAGAACTGTTTTCACTGCGTAGCATTCTGTTTTACACATTTTGTGTAGCAGGTGGGTTCCTCCCACCCGGTCATCCATGTTTTTGCACCCTGCTGTGGTAGCCCCTATTCTGAATGGACGTGTGCCATCACTTTGCAGTACATGACCCATAAACTCCCTCAACCAGCATCTACTGCAAGCGAACCATCTACATCAGAGTGGAGCACTGGGCTTCCCTGAGGGCTTGCTCCTGGGAACATTTTCTGTTAAGTAGAGTGACACCTTAGAGGAGCCTCCCTCAGTACCATTGATGGTGGTACAAGTTACCTTACCTTTAACACTACAACTGACGTGAACCAGACTGCCCTTATCAGAATGTAATTCTATATTTGTTATATGGTCCCTTTACCCAAATAACTTTACAAGTCAAACAGTACAGCAAATAGTGTGCAAGACAGCGACTTAAAACATGTGATCATGCTTGAATTGATGATGATAGTGCAGGGTTGAGGCAGAGATGCACTTTAGACCAAAGCCAGAAGAACTCTTGACGGTAGGTGGATTGGTCAAGGTGTAGTAGTGTCTAGAAAACTGTTCATAATGGGGGCGGCGTACTCTTCCATTAAGGAAGTAATCCGGACAAGGTGAAGTGTGAAGCGCGTGAAAGACAGATTTATATTTTTTACTTGAAGGTCTTTGTCGAATTAGCTTTCGTCCAACTGGTGCCTATTTTCATGGATATCAACGAGTCTTGAGCACGGTGGCCAGCAGGGTGGGCATACATGGAAGCAGAGTATAGCAGTGCTCTGTGCTGTCGGGCTTTCCTTTCCATCTCTAAATAGTAATGGGAAACAGTAGCTGATTGAGCGTCCAGCATTGGCCTATTACTTATCAGGCCCAGTGGTTGGCATAGCCAATAGGTCTGCCTTTGAGACCTTAGGTGTTTAGCCATGCAACAGTTGATGTTGTTGCACCAAGGATATTGTGCTGCATAACTAAATACTGATAAGGTCCCAAAAGTGAGACCTATTGGCTATGCCAATGCTTGTTGACCTTGATTTTGCCTCCGAGCCTTCATTAGGTCTCGCCTGAGCCAGCGCATGCGCTGCTCTGCGAGACATCTATTAAGTGCACGCGCGCAGCTGGCAGCTTTCAGCGTCCATCAGGCGCCATCTGGCTTTCCTCTTGCTTGCTCTCTCAATGCTCCTCCGCCCCTCCCCCACCGAGTTTCGCGTTTATTGGAAACATATGTGCAAACGCGCTGCTTTCACTTTTGCCGTGGCGGGCGCTCACGCGGGCACCACTTTTGAAGCCGGGCTTGTCTTGTTAATAGTTTGGAAATGCCTGTTCCATTGTCACTCCAAATTCTGTTTCATTGCCACGACCTAATTTCTCAGCCCCTATTCTCTTCCCTAGATTTCTCTTTTATTTACAGTCAGCAGTACTTTTTATTTTTTTGGGTACCCCGCTCCAGATCTTCAGTCCTCTTTCCTGGTCCACCCACCCTGGTTTTTTTCTTACAGCATCACACACGACAAGTTGATTTCCCGTCCATGTTGCCCCTCTAGTTTCCTTTCACAATGCGTCACTTGTTTTTATTTTGTCATCGCATCTCGCAAGTATGAGACGTGATGAGCCTGTCAATCCCTGTTCATTTCAGGCGTATACATGCCAAAGACTGAAAAGGCATAACTGGTGGTACCCCTCCTAACCCTGGAGGGTTGGCATGTAAATTATAGATATCGCTTAATTATTGCCACAGTAATCTTTGAAGTAAATGGCGTCAGCATAGTGTGCGTTTGCTCAAAAAATGGCAAACCGCAGCACCAGATTTGATACGTTTCGCATCCAGCAGTGAGTGTCGGGTATCACAGTACTTTTGTGATCGAATGTTCTTTCAAACAAGAAATGACAAAACATCCCCGGAAACAGCTTGTGACATCGCTTCCAGGTTGAGGTATTTTTATTATTATTTATATTAAGCAAAGCTTCAGTGGCGACTCTGTAATATTGAAGGCAGACCTCCAGCAAGCTTCAAATGGACAGGCAATGAGTGCACATAACCTAAATTAGGAATATCCTTACCAATTCTAACTGTCAATTTTCTACCTAATTAATTTAACACAGTCTCTAGATTGCCTCTTGCTTTAACCCTTGCTTACTCTCTCGGTCTGCACGGTTGCCTTTTGCTGCCCTCTCCATTAGAATCAATGTGCTCATTGCCAATTTGTGTTTGAACCAATTCTGCCGGGAGGGGGGACGGGTCGTAGTACGTGTAAATTATCCAAAATAGACACAAACAATGCATCTGATTAATTGCTCCCAATGGGCTTCTTGTTTCTCTCCCTCCTACTAACTCTTCCATTTCGCACTTTCTTAATTCCTGTACCCTCCCTCCCTACACGCGGCCTGCTGTCTACCCCGTCCTTACTTGGGCTGCGCCCTCCTGCTCTCACCCGGCCCTCTTTCTAGCTATTGTTAACGTCTGTGCGACGCTCTGTCTCTGCGAAGCTCTCTCTGCTAGACGCATTCTCTCGCCCCCCCACCATTTCTGCCTCTAGTTTCTGTCCGCTTTGTTAGTCTTGTGCCCCCTTCCTGCCCAGTTGTCCCCGCGGCACCATTCACTCACCCCGTCTCTTAGAAAGTGATTAACTGCCCGGCAGAGTTCAGAGCGGGGGCCTGGGCCAGTGGACGTGGAGGGGGCGGCGACGATTCATGGCGAAGGGTTTTATTTGCGCGGATATTTACACATCTAATCTAAACTGGGCCTACATCTACTGGAATTTTGTTCGTCGGACTGATTACATTGTGCTGAAAAATAAACTATCTCATTGTACTCAAGAGGCTTAATATTGTATAGGATTCCCATCAAAGGGCTTTTAAAAACAAAATTGCTAAATTCAGTTGGACACAGTATAAGCAAAAAAATGTACATTTTGGTAGATCTATCTAATTAGTGCCAAAGGACGACTTTATAAAGGACTTAGGTCGTTTTTGAGGATTTCTCTGAAGTGCTTTATAGTGAGTAAATGATGATGGATTATTTAAGTCCAGGTTCCGAGGGTGGAGTTAACAGCCGAATTGGACTAACGGTGTAGGCGGAATTGAGTCGCAAAAATATGTTGCTTCCGTGTACTTTCTAGCTTCTATGTCTGTAATAAGCGCCACCCAGCACCGCAGAGTCATTCAGCACTAGAGGTTGACACTTGTTTACGTTTTCATGTTCATGTGGTGACAGGAGAGCGTCATTCCTCTGGAGCAGAGCGTGCAGGGTAGGAAACCCGAGGATTGCACGTTGTTCCACACGTGGGGGCAGGGGTGAGGGGTGGGGTCTTTTGCCATTGACGATAGATTAATAAGGAAATTATCTATTCTCATTGGCCGCGGGAGTAAACAAAAATCATAGAGAGTGACAAAGTATTGGATAATGGGTACTTAAAAATTACAATAACATAATGTAATTGTAGCCTGCAGAACGTCAATCGGGTATAAATTATAAAAATGCCTTCCTGATTACGTGAAGTAGTGGTACATGATCACTCTTACATGCCTTTGTGAATTTGCCCCCAAAGGCCAGATGCTCTATTGATAAAAATACAAAGAGTGACTGTCATTTCGTTTTGTACTATGTGTGAAGAAGAGTCACAATTTAGGTGTTTTGGGTCAAGTCACAAAGACATTTACAAGTATGTGAAAGCAGTATTGCAGGAGTCTTGGCCGCTTTCGAAATAAAGTTCTGTTAAAGTGAGTACTCCTGAAATCAGACCGTTGTAGAATTCCTTTGTTATTACTGGTATTTTAGTGCATTCCACAAAAGTCGTAATTTTGCTCCAAATATACTTGTAGCCCTATTGGAGCAAAATGCACATTTTCCAACGTAATCATTTGTGAATGAGGCTTATTGTAACAAGGTAAACTTGTTTTGATTTCTTGCATGCTCACAATCTAGTACAGAGAAGATGGATAATTCCGTTACTTTACATATCGTGAAGCGCTATACCATTAGCAAACTTATCATAGCACTATAATCAGCAGTATCACACAACGGGCCGCTTTAACCAGTGATTCTCCAGTATTGGGGTGTCTTTCATAGATTCACATGCTTGAATATTCCCCGTCGTCGAAGTGGGAGTCCCACGGTACATAACATAGCAATGTAGTAATAACATAAGCCTAATAGGCATAAAAGAAAGTAAAACCATTGAGTTTTTATGGATAGACAACTTGTCACATCTATAACATATTACTGTCATTATGTTTTAGTCCAAAATCCAGCCAATCAGGTATCCGCACCCTCTAGAACCCTCTCCCCAGAGGCTCAGGCCCTCAGATTTTCTACCGCACCTCGTGTGAAGGGAGTCTCCCTGAGCTTGCTCAGTTTTTCTTCTCATATCTCCTCAGAAGATTACCTCTATGATGTCTACATCTAAGAAATCCCTCTTAAGACCTTGTGGAAGTTGTGGTAAACTGAGGCTTCATTCTGAAGACCCTCACAAGAAATGTATTTATTGCTTATATCCTGAACATCAGGTAAAGGATTGTAAAATTTGTAGAACCTTTTCTCAGAAAACTTTAAAGGACAGAGAAGGGCGTCTCCTTCTGTGGCTACAGAAGTTGAAGACTTCAGAAAATCCTCTTTCAGATGTGGAGAGTGTGTCTTCAATCAAAACTGCTCCCTCCTTGAAGAGAACAAGTGACTCTCAGAAGGTTTCTCCAAGACCTAAAGTGGTGAAGAAACATCATGTTGATAAGCCCACTACCCAACCTTCAACTTCAAAAGGGGTGATTCCCCCCCCCCCCCCCCCCCCCCCAGGAGTCTATCTGAATCCTTTACGCCCCCGAGATCTGATTCTCAGGCATCAAAGACTCCATCTGCGCAGTTTTTACCTCAGAAACTGCCTCTCTCGTCGACGAGCTCATCAACGCTTCCTCCGTCGACGAGAGCTGCCGTCGTCGCATCTACGTCTTCGACCTCTATGTCTATGAAGCCGGCTATGATCCTGTCGTCGGCGTCTTCACCGTCGACGTTGGGATCTGTCACAACACAAGGATCCTTGCCCCTCCTAGCATGACAATTGCCATCTCACGGCTGTTAGAGCAGACCACGCAGCATCACCCACCAGTCGCAGTGAATAGGAAAGGTCTGTGGTCACAATCTTGTATGGCCATTGTATGCTTGGTCATAAATCATGCACAATTTCCTTCTGCCATGATCGAGCAGCAACAACGGCCTCCCAGTGCAGCGACATCGAATCCCGTCCGGTCAAAGTAAGACACGGCCGTAGTTAATCTAGCGTGCTTAATGTGGCCGAATGAGCTGCGCGGTTATGTGGCCATCTTAGAGCCAGACAGGCTCTTCTCCCTCCCTCCCTCCCTCTCAAGAAAATGTTCTTTCCCCCCAGATGGTACTGCTGCTTTATAAATTAGATTTCCTAAAGATGTGCTTATTATTTTGGTATTGAAGTACTGACTCAGTCTGTAAAAGCATTACAATTGCTATACTTATCTTACATTATTTAACCAAAATGTACTTTTTAATGGCTGAATATTGATGTTGCAACTTTATGTTTTTTTTCCTAAGGAAAAGTGATTGGAAAAAATGGAAAACTAATTCAAGAAATAGTGGACAAGTCTGGAGTGGTACGAGTACGAATTGAAGCTGAAAATGATAAAAATATCCTGAAAGAGGAGGTACTTTCTGTATGTATACCTACTTTTTCATTTATTCTATTTTATTACTTAAGTACTAGCAGCATTTTTTAATGTGTGTTTATTTTGGATTTAGTGTTTTTTGTGGCAAAATCCATTACGTGCACCATCAGTCTCTTCTCTCGTAGGGCATTTCCATGTATAGTCACAGTCACTGAATAGCCCCACTCACGTGCGGGGACCCAAGGCCGGCAAAGATACTTGAGAAAGAAAGAGAGATCTATATCTATATATATATATATATATATATATATATATACATACACATATATACATATATATATATATATATATATTCAGGCTCATGCTTGGCTTCCAGTTGCTTGAGATGCACTCGAACTCCAATGCGGGGCTCCAAGCTCCAACCCCATTTAAACGGCATGGAAGACGCCAGCCAGCTCCCCTTTCACAGTCACAGTACCACTCTGCCGACGCGTTTCGAAATTAATTCTTCTTCAAGGGCTCATGGTAAAAGAATCAAGCACATTCCCGGGGCTGTCTCCTTAAATATGCGAAATGGCGCACCCTCTAATGGGCTGCTCTGAATGAGCTACGCTGTGCATCCTGGGAGATGTAGTACCAAGGAATTACCATATTCACGTGCATCTTTCCTGTTGGTCTATTGAGAGTTTGTAGATAAACTCCGGCTGTCGGGCGTCCCCCTAAATCCAGCATTGATGCCCCACTGCAGAGGCTGTTGAATACAAGCCCCCGTGGCCCCCAGGGGAATGGGGTGGTGCATCTCGGCGGTACGGACCCCGCCAAATATTCAGGCTCATGCTTGGTTTCCAGTTGCTTGAGATGCACTCGAACTCCAATGCGGGGCTCCAAGCTCCAACCCCATTTAAACGGCATGGAAGACGCCAGTCAGCTCCCCTTTCACAGTCACAGTACCACTCTGCCGACGCGTTTCGAAATTAATTCTTCTTCAAGGGCTCATGGTAAAAGAATCAAGCACATTCCCGGGGCTGTCTCCTTAAATATGCGAAATGGCGCGCCCTCTAATGGGCTGCTCTGAATGAGCTACGCTGTGCATCCTGGGAGATGTAGTACCAAGGAATTACCATATTCACGTGCATCTTTCCTGTTGGTCTATTGAGAGTTTGTAGATAAACTCCGGCTGTCGGGCGTCCCCCTAAATCCAGCATTGATGCCCCACTGCAGAGGCTGTTGAATACAAGCCCCCGTGGCCCCCAGGGGAATGGGGTGGTGCATCTCGGCGGTACGGACCCCGCCAAATATTCAGGCAAATGCTTGGCTTCCAGTTGCTTGAGATGCACTCGAACTCCAATGCGGGGCTCCAAGCTCCAACCCCATTTAAACGGCATGGAAGACGCCAGCCAGCTCCCCTTTGGCGTCTTCCATGTCGTTTAAATGGGGTTGGAGCTTGGAGCCGCGCATTGGAGTTCGAGTGCATCTCAAGCAACTGGAAGCCAAGCATGAGCCTGAATATATATATATATATATATATACACTCACTCACTGGCCGAATTTTTCATCATGAAGTTGTAAAAGGACCAGCACAAAGTATTTGTGTATAATTTCAAGATGTTTTTGAAAACAGAAGAAATCTCCCTCACAAACCCTTTTTTATTATAGAGATGAATGAGGACACATTAGCCGCATAGGCTTTCTTAATATGGCTAAAAAAGAGACCGAGCCTTTAAGGACCCAGATACCAACAGTAAGCCATCATTCTCGACAGGTGGCAGTTCGTTTTTTACAGCTTCTGCTGACAGTACCCTGGAGCATTGAGCTCAGCCAAATTTTGGCTTTTCTCTTCAAAATTCTCAACTGAATTTTGGTGATAACCTTTTTTCTCAACGTCTTTGGTCTCTCCCTTCCCTTTTCTGTCTTTTTCTGACAGAAATGAGATGCTTTTTTACAGAGCTGCAGGAACATTTCAAGAAGCACCCTGAGAGACAGAGAGACAGAAAGAAGATTTGCCTCCATGGTTTCGAGCTAAGAAGACGACATACGCAGTCTGAAGGTGGGATCTCAGGGCAAAGAGAGATTCAGACCTCTACCAGGGTTCTGACATCTGTCTCTGGAGGGGTGTGGAGGGTTCAAATCCCTCACTGGTATCGGGGTTGCCGGCAATGCGGTGCACAACAAATGCACCAACGTCCCTACCAATCATATCAACAAATGCACCCTAGAGCGAGATCTAAACAGCAGCTTGCTCAAGAGGGAAAGCAACCATTCGGGTCAAAACCCTGAATCATTGCTTCCCCCTCTTCTGTTACCCACTCCCGGGGCAGAACATAACTCAAGGCGTCTGGGTGCTGAATATTGTTAGCAGTGGATATTGCCGGAGGTTCACCTGTCCTCCACCATCCATACCTTCGAAACTGTACAGTTTCCAACTCCCACTGTTACAAGCGGAGGTCAACATCCTCTTACAAAAGATGGCAGTGGAACCCATTCTTCACCAATAATGAGGTACAGGATTTATTCCAGGTAATTTCTTGTCAAGAAGAGAGACCAGAATGAATTCAGATCTATTCTCGACCACAAAACAGCAAACCAGTGGATTTGGCTAGAAAAGTTCCAGATGCTGGCACTACACCAAATTCATCCCCAATTACACCAGAGGGATGGGCTTAGTTCCATTGACCTTCAAGACGCATACTTTCATATATCAATCACCAGAAAGCATCAAACGTTCTTGAGGTTCATAGTGGGACAGGACCGTTATTAATGCCAAGTACTTCCATTTGGCCTGAAGTCTGCACCCAGGACATTCTCCGGTTACATAGCAGTAGTGGCTACCCATCTAAGGAGACACAAAATATTTGTCTACCTATACCTAGATGTATTGGTTCTTTCATAGATTCATATGCTTGACCTGTCATCGAAGTGGGAGTCCCAGGGACTCCCATCACGACGACTTGGAAGGATTCATGCATGTGATTCTGTGAAAGCTTCCAATACTGGAGAACTACAGTTACAGGTAAGTAACTAATGTCTTACTCCAGTAGTGGTTGTTTCATAGATTCCCATGCTTGAATCTTTCCCCGTAGTCGTGATGGGAGTCCCCCATTTCATTAGGAGATTCCTCCTCAAACCATAGTCACCGATGCCTCACTACTGGGAGGAGCCCACATGGATCACCTCCAAATCCAGGTCTGGAAATCAGTACATATATTCACCAAGCACTACTGCCTATACTCTGATCCTAGAGCAAATGCTCATCTACGGCAGGCTTCCCTCAGAAACCTATTTGCTTAAACTTTCTTGTTGATCCTCTGCCTCCTCCACTGAGCTATGTGGGGATGGGCTTGCTCCTCTATTCAGTGATTGACTATACATGGAAATCCTGTACGAGAGAATGAATAGTTTGTTACCTGTAACTTCTGTTTTATCGTAGGGGAATTTTCATGATAGTCATAAGCACTGAATAGTTCTTCCCCCTTGTAGGGACCCTGGAGCACTTCTTCAATATATATCTTCTTTTCACCTTTCTTCGGAAGGCATGCAGAGATACTTGAGAAAGAGACAGATGATGCAGCCAAAGAAAGGCGAAATTCTCCACTTAAGAAGATATATATTGAAGAAGTGCTCCGGGGCCCCCTCACAGGGCGGGTTATTCAGTGCTTGTAACTATCATGGAAATTCCCCTACGAGAGAACAGGAGTTACAGGTAAGAAACTATTTCTTCTTGCTATATCGTTGTTCATATAAGTAATTTCTTTTTGCATTTGCTCATGTTAATGAACTGTCTAAGTAGCTTATTGTAGGTGATTGTAGGTACTCTGTGATATTTTTGATGGCGTTTCAATTTACTTGTTTTGGCAAGCACAAACAAGCAAGTCTGTAGGACTGTGTTTATATCTCTTGCAGTGTTCTGAAACCTTTGCGTGTGGGCATTTTATATGGATTATATTAAGTTATGTGTGTAAATTGTAAGCAGAAAACCCAAAATCTAGTATTCAAAAACATCTTTTATTAGTGTATATATTAGGTTGCATAGTGTATTAATAAGGTGTTCCTAAATGTGTCCCTGCCGGCAGTTTAATTTTACTTTTGAAATAAACCATAAAATCTGACTAATGTGCCCACCTGCAGAGAGCAGTTGTTTTACGTGGGAGTTTTGCTGGAGCCCTGCTGCACTCAGAGATCCTCAGACGCTGTTTTCCTTGGCGCTGTGACAGCGCGGTGACTCTCTCTCTGTTGTTCCCCTCCGCCGCCGCTAGTCTCCATCAAGCGGCCACTGAGTGGGGGGACTACAGATCCCAGAATCCCTGGTGACTCGGACACACCTACCCACGCCCACTTCCCCGCCCGGCGGCGCTTAAATCATCGCTGCTTCCTCCACGTCGCGGGATGCGCGCGGGACCGGACGGGCTAAGCCCGGGCAAAGGGCGGGCCGTCTGTGGCCGTCCGAGGCCGGTCAAGGCTGGGCTGGGCCACTCCCCTTGGCTCGACCTACTGAGAACATCTATGAAAGACTATAGACAAACCGTATATCCTATGCCCTCTTACTAAGGTATTTGTCAATTGTGTCTGCATACTCAGCTGTATTCTCCCCGGTATAATGAATACTCGACTAAAAACAGGTAGGGCATCTGGGGTGGCTGGGTCAGTTAGTGGTACTTTAGACCATTTCATGATCAGGGCTGTTTCAGTCTTGGAACGAGAAATCGCGCTCACTGAGCGGCGCCTGTCCTCAGAACTGTTAAACAAACGTTCCTCCCTGGGACCCATACAGCTAGCTACCACTCCGTCTAACCAAGCTACAGATAGAGACTTAATAAGTGACATTGGTATTCCCTCACAATGACAAGATCTCACAGAGTCACAAGATAGGAGTAGGGACCTTGATACTATAGGTTCGAGGCATATGAGCTGCAGATTATACACTGTGCATAGCTCGCCATCTGGTGTTGGGCCCGGATGTTTGCAGTTTGTTTTTCCTCTTGGAAAGTCTTTGGAAGTCACGAGTTGGGTGACTCCTCCCTTGGTTCGTATTGCGCATGGGCTTCGGCTCCATCCTCAGATTGTTTTTTTCCGCCTTCGGGCTCGGATGTAATACTTCGCGCTCCGGTTCCGAACTTTCCAGTTCACCGATCGACGCAAAATCCTCGCTCATCGAGATCCTTCAGATAATAAATCATCTTAATCACCTTCTCTTCGCCACTTCTTCGATTCCGGTCGTCGACGGCGGCCTTCGGGCCTATTCCGGCTCCGGTCTCGGCTGATGGAAGGAACTCCTTTCAAGAAGTGCCCTCGATGTGGGTCCAAGTTTCCCCACACCGATCTCCATGAGGTGTGCAACCTCTGCCTCTCCCCTGAACACGAGGCTCGAGACTGTCCTGCCTGCAAGTCTTTTCGCTCCAAAAAGACCATTCGAGATCGATGGGCTAGACGCAACATGGCGCACTCCTCGACCTCCGCTCCAGTCGACTTTTTCGGGGACGACATCGAAGCTCCGGGACAACAGAACATCGAACAGGAGGACGACGACCTCGTCAGTGCTTCCGAGGCCGAAGACTCAGATGTGGAGGACATCACCCCGGCGCAGAGGGTCGTGAGTACAATACCCCCTCCCACACCAACGCCGACACCCAAAAAGGCTTCGGTCACACCTTCGCCTTCGGGCCTAGGCAAGACCAAGGACACTGCTTCTCACACCCCACCTTCGGGCCCGGTAAAGAAGCCTATTAAGCCTTCCGGCAGCTCGGGCTCGAGCCAGCCTACCATCGGTACCGAAAAACACCCTTCGGCACCGAAGAAAAGATCGGCCTCCATCTCCACACCGAACCCAGTACCAAAGCCTTCGGTGTCGAAACCTACCCTGCCGGTGCTGACCAAACATCACAAGGCCCTCGGCTCCGACACTCCCGTGCCGAAGCCTTCTTCGGCGCCGACCAAAAAATCGGAGGTCCCAAAGAAGCACGGCTTGGACAAGCCTAAAAAGCCGTCGGCCCCGAAAACTTTGGCGCCGACCGAACAACCAGTGTCGCAAGAACTTTTTACACCGGATCCTCTCCAAAAGACACTCACCAAGGATCCAAAAACTGGACATTTGACATTGTCTACAAAAAAGAGACACTTGGATAAACCAGCTCCACCTCCACCTCCAAAGAGGAAAGACACTGCTACCTCCCCTTTCAGAGTGCCTTCCCCTACTCCTCCACCTCCCCACCTCTACCCTCTCCACCCCCGCCTCATCGTTCCCCAACCTTGTCTCCTGTCCCAGACGACTTAGGAGACCCATTTTATGATCCAGCAGATATGCCACAGGATCCCACCCCTATTGGATCTCCAGACCAATGGGACAACTATAATAATCCGGACATCCCAGATGTCCCACAGGATGACCTTTACCCATCTAGGCCATCCCCACCTGAAGATTCCTTGTTCCTTGGGTTTTCACCACCTATTACAATGGGCGGCACACTACCACGGGATGGAGTTACACACTGACCCGGTGGAGGAGGATTTTCTCCTAGACACCTTTGAAGACGCACATAGGTCTACTGCCATCCTACCTATGTTAAAAGGGGTGATTAAACATGCACCGGAAGTCTTTAAAGACCCAGTCAGGGCCAGGGTCCTAAACCCCCGTATAGAGAAGAAATACAAAGCCGCCCCCACAGACCCTTCATATATTAAAGGCCCTGCACCATTGGATTCCCTAGTGGTATCTACAGCTAGGAAACGCTCCAATTCCCAGGCGTCATGCGAAGCACCACCACCTGACAAGGAGTCCAAGCTCCTAGACGCGTCAGGGAAGCGCACTGCGTCGCAAGCCGCCAACATATGGCGTATCGCCAACACGCAAGCGCTATTGGCCAGATACGACAGGGCACATTACGATGAGTTAGAGACCATCATGCACCATCTCCCTGAAAAATATAAGAACAGGGCCAATGAATTGATCCAAGAGGGAAAACTAATAACTAATACCTCTATTCGCTGTGCCCTAGATGCAGCAGATACAGCCTCTAGGGCCATAAACACCAGTGTCCTTCTCCGTCGTCATGCCTGGCTCAGAGTTTCAGGTTTTAAACCTGAGGTACAAGCCTCTATATTAAATCACCCATTCGACCAAGATCATCTATTTGGCCCAAAAGTTGATGAAGCCCTCGAAAAGATGAAAAAGATACTGACATGGCGAAATCCATGGGAGCCCTACAGTCACACACTCCTAGACGCTCCTTTCGCCGCTCTTCCTTTCGAGGCACGGGCAGAGGCTACTCCTCGGATAGTGCATCCACGTCCTACAAATCCCCTCCTCAATCTACCTTCACAAAGTGTTATCAAAGAGGCGGATACAGAGGCAATAATAATAAGGGCAGATGCAAAACAAATACCGCCCGCTCTGCCACACCTACTACCCAATGACTTTCCCCCGCTCCCTCCAGACCATTCCACTCCGGTCGGGGGCAGAATACAACATTTCCTTCACGTCTGGGAGACAATCACCGCAGACAGATGGGTGACACAAATTATAAAGTCAGGGTATTGCTTAGAACTAACATCTGCCCCCCCAAAACATTCCACCCAGGCATCGCCCTATGTCTCAAGAACATACTGCACTGCTAAAACAGGAGGTGACCTCCCTCCTGCAAAAAGGAGCCATAGAGCAGGTCCCCATAAATCAGCAAAATTTAGGGGTCTACTCCCTGTACTTTCTAATTCCAAAGACAGACTAGACTCTACGACCTATCCTAGATCTCAGACCTCTAAACTCTTACATACACTCAGACCATTTTCACATGGTAACCCTTCAACAGGTTCTCCCACTTCTCTCCCAGAACGATTTCTCACCACTCTGGACTTGAAAGACGCATACTTTCATATTCCAGTACACCAGTCTCACAGAAAGTACCTCAGATTTGTGGTGGACGGGCAACACTACCAGTTTAAGGTGCTCCCGTTCGGGGTAACAACAGCACCAAGGGTATTCACCAAGTGCCTAGCAGTAGTGGCTGCACACCTCAGAAGACAGCACATTCACGTCTTCCCGTATCTGGACGATTGGCTGATAAAAGCCACGTCCTACGAACAATGTGTGCAACATACCGCCGCTACAGTCCAACTACTCCACCAGCGAGGGTTCACGGGGAACCATCAAAAATCCCCCCTGGTGCCATCACACACAAAACAGTACCTCGGTGCCACCATAGACACCTCAAAAGCCATAGCCTATCCCAATCCTGCCAGGATTGCAAAGATACAGGCTCTGCGTCAAAAATTCATATCTCAACACTCTCTCCCAGCAAGAGTGTTTATGCAACTGATAGGGATGATGGCCTCTTGCATCTTCATAGTGCCCCATGCAAGACTTCAGATGCGTCCACTCCAAGAGTGCTTAGCGCGCCAGTGGAACCAGGCCCAGGGACATTTGGCAGATCTGGTGTTGGTAGACGGTCGCACCCATCGCTCTCTGCAGTGGTGGAACACCACAAACCTTTCCAGAGGTCGACCGTTCCTGGACCCAGTCCCACAGATAATCCTCACAACAGACGCATCGCTCTCCGGCTGGGGAGCTCATCTGTTACATCTCACAGCACAGGGCACATGGACGCCACAACAAAAGTTACTCCACATCAACCATCTGGAGTTACTAGCAATCTTCCTCGCCCTAAAATCCTTCCAGACGCAGATTTCAGGCAAGGCAGTCCTCATTCGCACAGACAACATGACTGCCATGTACTACATTCAAAAGCAGGGGGGCACACACTCTCCACAGCTCTCTCAGCTAGCACAGAGCATGTGGAGATGGGCAATTCCACAAAAAATCTTTCTCCTGGCCCAACACGTCCCAGGAGTCCAAAACACCGTGGCACATCTGCTCAGCAGACAGACGCAGCAGATCCACGAGTGGGAACTTCACCCACAAGTTCTTCACCCGTTCTTTCAGAAGTGGGGGCATCCACACATAGACCTATTCGCCACCCACGAAAACAAAAAATGCCCAAGCTTCGCCGCCAGATATCCACACCCATTGTCCAAAGGCAATGCGATATGGATGAACTGGTCAAACAAATTTGCATACGCTTTTCCACCTCTCCCACTAATTCCATTAGTGGTGCGAAAGCTACAACAGCATTCCCTAACACTGATCCTAGTAGCTCCAACATGGGCCAGACAACCGTGGTACACCACATTGCTGGAACTCTCAGTAGTACCACACCATAAGCTACACCTCTCACCATGCCTCCTAACCCAGAACCATGGAGAGATCAGGCACCCGGACCCAGCTCAGCTCAACCTTGCGATCTGGCTCCTGAGGTCCTAGAATTTGGGTACCTTAACCTTCCCCCTGATTGCATGAACATTATCAGGGAAGCTAGACGCCCTACTACTAGCGCATGCTATGCTGCAAAGTGGAAAAGATTTGTTGTTTACTGCCACAACAACACAATCAATCCTTTAAATGTGTCCATACAGCACATCATATGTTATTTACTCCACCTACAAAGGTGTAACCTAGCATATACTTCCATTAGGTTACATCTCGCTGCCATTGCTGCTTATTAACAGAACAGGCAGCACCTATCACTCTTCAGAGTGCCTGCCATCAAGGCCTTCATGGAAGGCCTCAAAAGAGTAATTCCACCCAGAGTACCACCCTCACCGGTCTGGAATTTGAATATAGTTCTCACACGGTTAATGGGACCCCCTTTCGAACCATTACATAAATGTGAGCTCCAATTTCTCACATGGAAAACAGCTTTTCTAGTGGCCATCACTTCCCTCAGAAGGGTTAGTGAAATACAAGCACTCACTATACAGGAACCTTTTCTCCAAATGCATCAGAACAAGGTTGTACTCCGCACCAACCCAAAGTTTCTACCCAAAGTCATTTCTCCATTCCATTTCAACCAGTCGGTAGAATTACCAGTCTTTTTCTCACAACCTCAAACTGTTGCGGAAAGAGCGTTACACACTGGATGTAAAAAGGGCTTTACTTTACTACATCCAACGCACACAACCTTTCAGGGAAACCAAACAGCTATTTGTCTCCTTCTCTCCACCACATAAAGGCAACCCTATTTCTAAATCGGGGATAGCTAGGTGGATTGTAAAATGCATACAGATTTGCTACCTGTTGGAAACCGGGCAACCGGGTTAGCAGTCACCAGGTTCCCAGCACAAGGGTAGCTTGGCTCGAGCGGTCGGGGGTCAGGCACCGTGTTAAGCGTACGTCACACCCTCACAATAACCATGCGTTCATCCGTTCCAAAAACGGCACTACACCGTAAAAATTATGAAAGAAAGTAGTTTGTCTTTATCTTATTTTCTCTTAGTTGCAGGGTTCATAAAATAAATACAGTACCATAAGATTCTCCTTTAAAATAGCAGGTCAAATAAATAATACCACAGTGGGGTTTCAATAAATAGGATCAGGTCATAAATAAGCAAGGAATAAATAGGGGTGCAATAAATACAAATGGCTAATAAATACTGTCAGACAATAAATACAATGCAGGAATAAATACAGTCAGACAATAAATACAGTCAATAAATAAAGCACCTTCAATAACTTAAATAACACAATTAATGACAATTACAGTTCACATCACTTTCCTGAGGTAGTTTGGTTTTACTATGCCCAAGTACAGCTTGTGGTCATTTAGATGACATGGGGGGTGTCCCACCTAGATTGGTCAAGGCTGGGCCTGAACTGAGGTAGAATAGGGGTAACCTAAGGATCTGGCTCTCCCAAAATACACAACCCCTCACAGAGGTCACTGCACCAGTCTCAGTTCACCCCTGGCACTCCCAGGCTGGTTCTAACACCCCTCTAGCCCCTAGAATGGTCTTTTAGGGCTCCACAGGGCCTCAGATGCCCTTTCTACCACTTACTGCCCTTTTCACGATGATCGGCTCCGCTCGGCGCCGTGTCGATGTCGTGAGGCGGCTCCAGCTCGATGTCGCTGGGCGGCTCCGGTTCGGTGTCGCTGGGCGGCTTCGGATCGGTGTCGCTGGCGGGTCTGGATCGATGTCGCTGGGCGGCCTCGGCTCGGTGTCGCTGGGCGGCTTCGGCTCGATGTCGCTGGGCTGCTCCGGCTCGATGTCGCCTTCCGGCATCGCAGGGTCACGGTCTCCCCGCTTCTGGGTGTCTCCGGAGTGCGACCTCCACTCCCGACCTCCGGCGTGCTTCACCTCAGATTCCGGCGTCTCCGGAGTGCGATCTCCACTCCCGACCTCCGGCGCGCTTCACCTCGATCTCCGGCGTCTCCGGAGTGCGATCTCCACTCCCGACCTCCGGCGCGCTTCACCTCGATCTCCGGCGACTCCGGAGTGCGATCTCCACTCCCGACCTCCGGCGCGCTTCACCTCGACCTCAGGTGACTCCTTACTCGACCTCCGGTGCCTCTCCACGACCTCCGTCGGCGCCCTCTCTCGACCTCTGACGGCTCCGGGTACGACGTCTGCTTTCTGTCAGCGCCGTTTCTCCACCTCAGGCCTCAGGTCTCCAGGCTTCTCGACGTCAGGACTCCAGGAGGACACCGCTAAACAGGTCAGGAGCTTGCTCGTCTTCTTCTTTAAGGCCTCTTCACAATATTTAGGTCCTTAAGATGGTTTTTCTGGTCTTGGTCCCACACAGGGCTCTAGGCTGGGCTTGGTCAGTAGGGACTAGCATCAAGGGTGGGTTTCTGGACCCCACTCCAAGCACTGGTTTCCACCCCTGCTGCCTTACTCCGACCTCCTTCTGAACTGGTCCTCTCTCCTCTCCAGTCAGATGCCAACTGCCACCCTGAGATGGCCTCCCAACATTCTAAACTGCCTCTCACTGTCACAGGGTTCCAGAATGTTACGGAAGGTTCTAGAAATCTCCAGTGGGTTCTGATGATGTCACAGGTGACAATGGGTGGCCACCATTTTGTGTCTCAGGCCCTCAGACAGAAGTTCCAGGGGTAGGGAAAATGGCTCCCTGACCCTGCATCAACACTAAAAAGTCTGGTGGTTCCCAAAAAGGAAAAATTATAATAGGGTTTGAGGCAAAAGTGGGACAAAATAAATAATGATGAGGAGGGACCACCCAAAGGGCTGACAGGTCTAACACGCGTCCCCCCCCCCCAGCTGAAAGTGGGGAGAGCTACCCAACCCCTTGGGAGTTCTCATCACTAAGGCGGAAATACCTTGAGAGACCGTCTGCATTGGCGTGGTCCACTCCAGGCCGATGTTCCACCTGAAAGTCCATTCCCTGTAGGGAGATAGACCACCTTAGCAACTTGGGATTCTCCCCCTTCATCTGCATCAGCCAACGAAGAGGTCTGTGGTCGGTCTGAACTAGGAAGTGCGAGCCAAACAGGTATGGCCGCAACTTCTTCAGAGCCCATACCACTGCAAAGGCTTCACGCTCTATTGCACTCCACTTCTGTTCCCTGGGAAGTAGTCTCCGGGATAGGAAGACCACGGGTTGATCCAGACCCTCTTCATTGAGTTGCGATAACACTGCCCCAATGCCATGTTCCGATGCATCTGTCTGGACAATGAACTCCTTGGAAAAATCTGGGGCCCTTAAGACCGGGGCCTCGCACATGGCTTGCTTCAGTTTCACAAAGGCCTGCTGGCAAGCCTCCGTCCAGACTACCCGTCGAGGTTGTTTCTTGGACGTAAGCTCCGTGGGGGGGGCCACAATGGTCCCATACCCCTTCACGAAGCGGCGGTAATATCCAGTGAGGCCCAGAAAAGCTCGGACCTCAGTCTGAGTCTTGGGGGGTTCCCAGGCCATGATAGCCTCGATTTTCGCCTGGAGGGGTTGCACCGCTCCCCTACCCACCAAGTGTCCAAGGTACACTACTGACCCCTGCCCGATCTGGCATTTACTGGCCTTGATCGTTAAACCAGCGTGTTTCAGGGCCTGGAGAACAGTTTGCAGGTGACGCAAGTGATCCTCCCAGCTGTTACTGAAGACAGCAATGTCGTCCAGATAAGCAGCAGAGAAACTCTCCATTCCAGTGAGGATCTGGTTCACCAGACGCTGAAACGTGGCAGGTGCGTTCTTGAGCCCAAAGGGCATCACGCAGAACTGGTAGTGGCCCTTGGGTGTGGAGAAGGCTGACCTTTCCTTCGCTCCATCAGTCAGAGAGATCTGCCAGTACCCGGATGTAAGGTCAAAGGTACTCAAATATTGGGCAGCTCCCAGCCGGTCAATCAGTTCATCCGCTCTCGGGATCGGATGAGCATCAGTCTTGGTTACTGAATTCAGTCCCCGGTAGTCCACACAGAACCTCAGTTCCGGTTGGGCACCCGGTGGTACAGCTTTTGGTACTAATACCACCGGACTGGACCAGGGGCTGCTGGAAGGTTCAATCACTCCTAGCTCCAGCATCTTAGTGACTTCACTGTGAATGCTGGCCTTCACCTTGTCTGTCATCCGGTAGATCTTTGACTTCACAGGTGGGCTGTCTCCTGTGTCCACTTCATGGACGCACAGGTGAGTCCTACCCGGAACAAGGGAGAACAAAGAAGAGTACTGCCCCAGGACCTGGCGGCAGTCCTCCTGCTGTTCAGGAGTTAGGGACGGGGAGAGAATCACTCCCTCCACCAACCCATCCTTCTCTTGAGACGCAAATAAGTCGGGGAGAGGCTCGCTTTCCACGTCCTCTGCTCTGTCAGTCACCATTAACAATATGACTTCGGGCCTCTCATGGTGGGGTTTGAGGCGGTTGGCATGCAGCACCCGTAGGGGCTGACGAGGGGTCTTCAGATCCACCAAGTAGGTAGCCTTACCCTTCTTCTCCAACACCTCAAAGGGTCCTGACCAGCGATCCTGGAGGGCGCTAAGCTCTCCCGGTTCGATCACCCACACCTTCTGGCCAGGCTCCAACTCCACCGGGTGAGCATTGTGGTCGTACCACGCCTTCATCACTGCTTGGCTGGCTTCCAAGTTGTCAGAAGCTTGCTTCCACAACTTAGCCATTTGGCTCCGGAAGGCCAGCATGTAGCTCACCACGTCCTGGGGAAGCTTTCTGGGAGTTCTTTCCCATCCGTCTCTCACCAGGCTGAGAGGTCCACGCACAGGGTGCCCATACAAAAGCTCGAAGGGGCTGAAGCCCACTCCCTTCTGTGGCACTTCCCTGTAAGAAAACAATAGACAGGGTAGGAGGACGTCCCATTTCCTCCGCAGGCTTTCAGGCAGACTTCTGATCATGCCTTTCAAGGTCTTATTGAACCTTTCCACCAGACCATTGGTCTGGGGGTGGTAAGGAGTGGTGAACCGGTAGGTCACTCCACACTCCTTCCACATCGCCCGCATGTATGCTGACATGAAGTTGGTCCCCCTGTCGAACACAACTTCCTTGGGAAAACCCACTCGGGTAAAGATTCCCATCAGGGCCCTAGCCACAACAGGTGCAGTAATGGTCCTCAGAGGTATGGCCTCTGGGTACCGTGTGGCATGATCCACCAGAACCAGGATAAACCTGTGACCAGCTGTAGTAGGCGGATCTAATGGACCCACAATGACGATGCCCACCCTTTCAAAGGGGGTGCTAATGACAGGAAGTGGTTCCAGGGGAGCTTTCAGCTTCACCCCTGTTTTCCCACTGGCTTGACAAGACACACACGTCCGGCAGTAGGTGTCGGACGACACTTTCATTTGAGGCCAATAAAAGTGTGGGACAAGCCGGGCAAAGGTTTTGTCTTGCCCCAGGTGTCCTGTCAAGGGGATCTCATGAGCCAATTCCAGGAGGAAGGCTCGGTAACGTTGAGGGACAACCAAGGCCCGTGACGATCCGTGCATGGGTGCCTTGGGTTCACTGTAGAGGAGGCCATCCTCCCAGTAAATATTGTAGTTCCCCTCAACGTTCCATGCTGCCTGGGCTTCGGCCTGTCGCCTCAGTCCCTCAAGGGTAGGACACTCCTTCTGGCCCTTGCAGAATTCCTCCCTGGTCGGCCCTCCCTCCACGTGCCACTCGGCCGGGATGGGTAGGTCCTCCAGTTCAGTAACATCCCCCTCCGCGGACTCCTGGTCCACCAACTCCGGTGGCCTATCCGTCACACGGGGCGCGGATGCCGAGGCAGGCTCCCCCTGCCCTCGGTTCTTCCCTTGGTCGGCAGCCGGCGGTGCCTTTGTTCCAGGCTCCCGCCTAAACGAACTCCTCCTCCGGGTAGTCGCGGACCTTGTGCTAACACAGGCCCAGTCAGGTGTACCCAGCATCTCGGTGTGAGTCCGGTATTCCACCTCCTTCCAAGCATTATGCTCCATGTCATTCCCCAGCAGACAATCGACTGGCACGGCAGGGCTTACGGCAACTCGAAGTAACCCTGCAACCCCTTCCCATTGAAATGGAACCTCGGCCACCGGATAGTGGCCCATTCTGCCGTAGGCCATCGCGGCAGGGTGGAGTACATGGGGAATCACCTGCTCTGGAGACACCAGTTGGCTACGTACCATAGTCATACTGGCTCCTGTGTCTCTCAGAGCCTCCCCTCTTTGGCCTTTGATGGTGACCCACTGCCCATACTTTGTGGTATTTGCGGGCACCTGGATCTTAAGAACCATCTCCCGTTCTCCCAGGGACACTAAAGTGACACCCGCCCACTCCCTTCCCTTATCTAAGGGCATCTCCTCCCCAAGCACTATACTAGCTACTCCGGGGACCTTTCCTCCAATGGGAGGGGGTGGTCTTTTCGGGCACTTCACATCTCCCTTATAGTGTCCGACACCACCGCACTCGTAGCAATGGACAACCCTTGGCTGCTGACTCTGGCCAGGATTAGGGTTTCTGGGTGGGTTAGCCCTAGGGGTGAATCCTGTTCCCTTCCCTTGGAAACTATTTTGGGGGCCTTTAGAGAACTCCGTTTTCTTTTCCCCTCCCTCTTTCTTCTGGGGGGCGCCCTGTCCGATCTTTTGATAGTCCCCTCCAGTCCCCCTTGTGGACACCCGGGTACTAGCCCAAATGTCCGCCTCCTCAGCAAGCTTCCGGGGTTTGGTCAGCTTGCTATCCACCAGGTGTTGACGCAGTTCAGGGAAACATTTTTCGAGCAGGTGTTCTTCAACATCAAATCAAACAACCCCTCGTAGTCCCTCACCTCACTGCCTTGTATCCAACCCTCTAATGCCTTCTTTGCATAGTCCAGGAAATCCACCCAATTCTGTGTGCCCAGTTTGTGGCTACCCCGGAACTTCTGTCTGTACTTCTCGGATGTTAGTCCAAACTTTCTTACGAGCGCCACTTTCATGGTGGGGTAGTGGGTCTGCTCATCCTGCTCCAGGGCCAATAATGTATCCCTGCCAGCTGGAGGCATGTATTTATACAACCCCCCTCCCCAATATTTCTCTGGAACCCCATGGGCTCTTAAAGAGACCTCATAGGCCGCTAGCCATTTGGCGATATCATCCCCTGCACTATAGCTAGCTACTATGTCTTTTGGCAGATAGGGTTTGGGTTCCCTGGTGATTTCTTTGTCTTTGCTGCCACCATTAGGAACAGTTTGTGCCCCGACTCGTAGGATCTGGAGATCTATCTCCTTGAGCCTCAACTCGTGAGCCATCCTCCGTTCCTCCTTCTCTTTCTCCAGCTCCGCCAACTTCCATGTGAGCTGTCTTTTCTCCCTCCGGTCAGTTAATTCTATTTCTGATAAGCCGCCACTAGAGACACTGCTGCCCTTCCTTGAAAGTGTTCTGGGCCCCTCTACTAGGTTCCCCACCTCAGGTTGGTACAAACCAGCCCCCTCGCGGTCAGTCTCTCCATCCCTGTCCTCCTTTTCAGCCTTATTTCTCGTCGTGCCTCCCCCCAAGCCCTCAAACTGGTTTGGAGCTCACCCTTCTTTGCACCTTGGGGACAAAACACCCCCTCTCGCTCACAAAACTCTCTGAGTTGGGCCACAGTGTAAGTTTCCACATCCTCCAATACAAACTCCATTTTGCCCACTCAGGATAGAAGACAGTTGCTTACAGAAGCTATGCAGGGGGTACCTTTTGTAATACCTCCTCCCACCACCAGAAGTAAATTTGGAAAAAACAAAACTCAAAATTATGAAGTCCGCTTGGAGAAAACTCCCGGTGTAGGCCTATGGACTACCCAAAGTTATTGTCGAGTGGACGCAAGCACAGCTCAATCCCACCACTGAACACCAATTTTATGTTGGAAACCGGGCAACCGGGTTAGCAGTCACCAGGTTCCCAGCACAAGGGTAGCTTGGCTCGAGCGGTCGGGGGTCAGGCACCGTGTTAAGCGTACGTCACACCCTCACAATAACCATGCGTTCATCCGTTCCAAAAACGACACTACACCGTAAAAATTATGAAAGAAAGTAGTTTGTCTTTATCTTATTTTCTCTTAGTTGCAGGGTTCATAAAATAAATACAGTACCATAAGATTCTCCTTTAAAATAGCAGGTCAAATAAATAATACCACAGTGGGGTTTCAATAAATAGGATCAGGTCATAAATAAGCAAGGAATAAATAGGGGTGCAATAAATACAAATGGCTAATAAATACTGTCAGACAATAAATACAATGCAGGAATAAATACAGTCAGACAATAAATACAGTCAATAAATAAAGCACCTTCAATAACTTAAATAACACAATTAATGACAATTACAGTTCACATCACTTTCCTGAGGTAGTTTGGTTTTACTATGCCCAAGTACAGCTTGTGGTCATTTAGATGACATGGGGGGTGTCCCACCTAGATTGGTCAAGGCTGGGCCTGAACTGAGGTAGAATAGGGGTAACCTAAGGATCTGGCTCTCCCAAAATACACAACCCCTCACAGAGGTCACTGCACCAGTCTCAGTTCACCCCTGGCACTCCCAGGCTGGTTCTAACACCCCTCTAGCCCCTAGAATGGTCTTTTAGGGCTCCACAGGGCCTCAGATGCCCTTTCTACCACTTACTGCCCTTTTCACGATGATCGGCTCCGCTCGGCGCCGTGTCGATGTCGTGAGGCGGCTCCGGTTCGGTGTCGCTGGGCGGCTTCGGATCGGTGTCGCTGGCGGTTCCGGATCGATGTCGCTGGGCGGCCTCGGCTCGGTGTCGCTGGGCGGCTTCGGCTCGATGTCGCTGGGCTGCTCCGGCTCGATGTCGCCTTCCGGCGTCGCAGGGTCACGGTCTCCCCGCTTCCGGGTGTCTCCGGAGTGCGATCTCCACTCCCGACCTCCGGCGCGCTTCACCTCGATCTCCGGCGTCTCCGGAGTGCGATCTCCACTCCCGACCTCCGGCGCGCTTCACCTCGATCTCCGGCGACTCCGGAGTGCGATCTCCACTCCCGACCTCCGGCGCGCTTCACCTCGACCTCAGGTGACTCCTTACTCGACCTCCGGTGCCTCTCCACGACCTCCGTCGGCGCCCTCTCTCGACCTCTGACGGCTCCGGGTACGACGTCTGCTTTCTGTCAGCGCCGCTTCTCCACCTCAGGCCTCAGGTCTCCAGGCTTCTCGACGTCAGGACTCCAGGAGGACGCCGCTAAACAGGTCAGGAGCTTGCTGGTCTTCTTCTTTAAGGCCTCTTCACAATATTTAGGTCCTTAAGATGGTTTTTCTGGTCTTGGTCCCACACAGGGCTCTAGGCTGGGCTTGGTCAGTAGGGACTAGCATCAAGGGTGGGTTTCTGGACCCCACTCCAAGCACTGGTTTCCACCCCTGCTGCCTTACTCCGACCTCCTTCTGAACTGGTCCTCTCTCCTCTCCAGTCAGATGCCAACTGCCACCCTGAGATGGCCTCCCAACATTCTAAACTGCCTCTCACTGTCACAGGGTTCCAGAATGTTACGGAAGGTTCTAGTAATCTCCAGTGGGTTCTGATGATGTCACAGGTGACAATGGGTGGCCACCATTTTGTGTCTCAGGCCCTCAGACAGAAGTTCCAGGTGTAGGGAAAATGGCTCCCTGACCCTGCATCAACACTAAAAAGTCTGGTGGTTCCCAAAAAGGAAAAATTATAATAGGGTTTGAGGCAAAAGTGGGACAAAATAAATAATGATGAGGAGGGACCACCCAAAGGGCTGACAGGTCTAACACTACCACAAAGCAAAACAAACGCTATTGGTTCCCCCTAAAGCCCACTCTACAAGAAAGATAGGGGCTTCTATGGCTTTTCTAGGAAACATACCACTAGATGACATATGCAAAGCAGCCACATGGTCAACACCGCACACTTTCACAAAACATTACTGTGTAGATGTGCAAACCAAGAAACAAGCTACTGTGGGCCAAGCTGTACTTAAAACACTGTTCCAAACTACTGCAACGGATACTGGTGGTCACCGCTAGGGTTGGGTACTGCTATATAATCTATGCACAGTGTATAATCTGCAGCTCATATGCCTCGAACGGAATATGCTACTTACCAGTATGCATCTGTTCTTGGCATGTAGAGTTGCAGATCTATACACGCCCACCCGCCTCCCCGGCTACCTGTATCCGTTCCAGTCTTATCTTATTTAGATACAACACACATGGGTTTCTTTACTGTTACCACTACGCTCCATCTTTCCCTGCTGCCAAAAACAATCTGAGGATGGAGCCGAAGCCCATGCGCAATACGAACCAAGGGAGGAGTCACCCAACTCGTGACTTCCAAAGACTTTCCAAGAGGAAAAACAAACTGCAAACATCCGGGCCCAACACCAGATGGCGAGCTATGCACAGTGTATAGATCTGCAGCTCTACATGCCAAGAACAGATGCATACTGGTAAGTAGCATATTCCATACTAGCATAGGACCTCAATTGGATACTTCTATGGAGGAGCAAATAGTAGTGACTGCGAGCAATTCTCCAATTAAGAAAGTTACTGGGAAAACTCCATGCTCAGCTCCCCAAATAAAACGAAAACGGGGAGGCAATAAGCAAAAAGGAAATCGAGCTAAAAATTCTAAAATAGTCACTAGCCCCATAAAAACTAAAGGCACATCAGATAGTAAATTCGCCCAAGATCATTCAATTGCACATTCTCATCAAGCTCTAATGGGAAATGTGGAGAAGTTGGTCAAATCGTTAATGTTACCACTCATTGAGAGGGTAAAGAAAATGGCGGGCAACTGGAATTGCCAACACAAACTTGTTGAAGGAAATGTTGGCAAATAGATCTGATCTAATTCCCACTGTCCCGAGGGTAGTGCCGAATTCAACTAGTTCTGCAAATAGCACAGATCCTTTATCTCATACACATGATAACATCTCGGCTAAAAAGGTTACGAATTTGACCCCTGAGCTAACAAATCTCAGGGAAGAGAGATTCAGAGCCCAAGGTAAAAAGCAGGAATACGAACAGGGATACACTGATAAGAGACCCCTTCTAGACAGAAAACTTAAAGGACCTGTTCATTATATAGATCTCCCACCGGAGGCAGAACCCTACGTCATTGTACTTACAGGGGTTCCAGAGCAGACTAAGGGGAAATTTGAAGCCCATCAGAATCTTAAGAACAAGGTAGTATATTGGCTAAGCATGAACAGGCCACTACCCCCCAATATAGATGACAAAATCCTACATTTTAGAAGATTGGAATGGGTAGGTCAAAGACCAAAGGACCTACATGGGGATATTATTATTATTAATTTTAAGGATCGTAGGGCTACAAACTACCTTAGGGATTGGTAGTCAGAGAGTCTTGAGGATGGCATTTCCACCCGAGACCTAAGTTATTTCTACCCAAGGGCCCTAGTAGGAAATATACTGAGATCAAGACATCATAATATCAGGCCTACGGTGGGACCAATGTCACACTTTGCCACTGTTAATCGCTTTTCCCCTCTTTCAGGTCTTGAGGGAGTGGACTGACATACAACCTGGACCGAGGAGAACGTGAGGGAAGATGACACACCTCTATGGTCCCCTGATACTATAACAGCCAGAAATGAATATTTAATAGATAGTGGGCGGAGGGAGGGTCTGGCCGATACCATCCATAAGATTTTCCAAAATGGCCAGTTGATAGTCTCCTGGAATTTAGCGGGTCTAAAGGACAAAGTAGATCGTCTAGACTGGCTTGAGATTACAAATAATCCCAATGGGAAGAGATGATAGCCAGTCTGAGAAAATCACTGAAAGAGATGGAAAAAAAGGGTGATGCAGATTTGGCTCTCTTATGGGTTGGTGACTTTAATTGCTCCCTATGCACTAGTTATGTTACCGGTACTTGCCCCCTTGCAGAGGATAAGAAAGATATACCTACTCATTTTTGTCATTCTAGGTTGGGGGATCTATTAAATTCCTTGATATACGAGTACGATCTCGGCTATGTTAATGAAAGCTGCTCGCCAATGGCAGAATTTAAACCAACATTTAATGGGAGAGGGGCAAACTCAATAATCGACTTTGCCCTTCTATCCTCTAGATACCGATCCCTAGTCTTGTCGTGGGAGACATTAGATGCCTCCCACAGTGATCATTATCCTATTTCTTTTTGTCTAGGACAAAAGGGTCCAGCACCAAACTCTGAGGTCATTCATGACACACCAATAAATTTGGCTAGTACTAATGGCTATTGCATCAATTGGGCAAAAGTTGATCCAAAACTCTTTATGTATAAACTGGTTATTAAAGTTTACGATCAGCTACAAATCTGTCTTTCCTTGTCTGAAAGCAACCAGCAAGTTTTAGACGCCTTTGGTGCAATAGTGTCTGAGATCAAAAAAATGTTGTCAAAAGAATATAAAACCCGTACGGATAAAGCAAAGAGTTGGTTTGATAAAAATTGCTCAAAGGCGCACCAAAATCTGAAAATGGCCTTACATGAAACTCCGAGATCATTGGAACTGGTAAGACAGACTAGAAAATTGTATAGGGTTGCATTAGCCAGAAGAAAAACAGAGTTAAAAGCTGAAATTTGGCAGAACCTCCATGAGGCTTGTCTAAGAAATGATAATGTAGCCTTCTGGAGAGCTGTAAACGCCCCTTTTCTGTCAGATAGAGAGACAGATACTATTGACATAGCCATATCAGGGGCTGTCTGGGTTATGCATTTTAGTAATTTATATAAGAACCCTAACGCGATTGTGCATAATAATGACATGGATAACCAGGAACTTTTAAACCCATTCCCACTGGGGGTTGTTTTTGATCACGCGGAGGTTATTAAGGCCATTAAGGATAGTGCCTCGGGAAAAGCTCCGGGACCGAATGGAGTCCCGATCGATTTATTTAAATCTGAGATACTACTATGGTCACCTCTATTAACAAATGTATTAAATTGTGCTAATGCCTCTGGCTTTATTTCAACTTGGTCAGAGGCAGTGGTTATACCCATCTTTAAAAAAGGGGATAGGAACAACCCCGTATGTTACCGACCTATATCCCTTTTGGATGCCTTAATGAAGGTTGCAGGCAGGATTATTCTTAATAGGCTCCAGGTTTGGGCAGAGGATCAAGACATCGTATCAAATTAACAATATGGTTTTTGCAGTGGCAAAGGCACAATTGAACAGGGCTTAAATCTAGCGTTGCTGACTGCAAAGTATACTCAAGCCAAGAAGGAAAGCCTATTTATTACATTTGTGGATTTAAGTTCCGCGTTTGACTGCGTAGATCATTCTATGTTATGGAAGACGCTTAGTGACATGGGTGTAGATCAACAGATCCTTCTATTTATTAGAGAATTATATAGGGATGCGGGGGCCAGGGTACGTTACGGGAGAGAGGGGGCTTGTTCTGATAAATTTTACATCAAGAGAGGAGTTAGACAAGGGTGCATTTTAGCACCCTTCCTCTTCACCCTATATATTAATAGCGTAGGACAACATTTTAGGGACTTTCAGTTCGATTACCCCGCTGTTGGGAGAACATCCATCCCCATTCTTCTGTATGCGGATGACGCAGTAATAATGTCACGTACCTTTATTGGCCTACAAAGGGCGGTGGTCAAATTCTCAGACTATATGAACACTCGCGGACTAGTAATTAACGTCTCTAAAACATATTCTATGACATGTAGCACCTCTAGAAAACATAGTAAGGCAATCTTGCTGAAAAGAGATAAGATTAAAAATACCGACAGCTTCTGCTATCTAGGAGTTAATTTTGATAGCAGAGGGAATTGGAATGGGGCAGTGTTCGCCAGAAATTTGGCCTTTAGTAGGGCCAACGGTTCTCTGTTAAATTTCTCTAGGACATTAGGTGGCCGACCAGTTAAGGAGCTTGTACAAATTTATAAAGCAAAATGTATTCCTGCTGGTACCTATCGGGCAGGACTTTGGGGGATTGTTAAAGCAGACCAGATACAACAAACTGAAAATGATTTTATTTGCCATTTGTTGGCAGCCCCCAAATCCATGTCTACTTATTTCAGTCATAGTGAACTTGGGATACCTTTTATTGATGATACGATTAAATCTTCCCCACTGCTCTTATGGCATAAAATTTGGGTAACACCAGAAACATCTTTAAACAGAGATGTAGTTTCTGACTGCTTAGCTTTAGACGGAGCTGCAAATATTAAGTGGTTATAGTATATCAAAACCATGGCATCGGATATAGGGCATAAAGAATATTTTGAAAACCCAATTTGCCTAGAAACGGTCCCAAAACGCACACTTAAAAAAATGATCTTGGAATTTTTACAGGATAAAAGGAGGCTTGCTGAAAAGGATAAATGCACAACCCTGGAAAACCATTCATTGATTCTTCATGTAGGCATTCAGCCGTATTTATTGTTAGAACCTAGTCCTTTTTAGGTCTCGGCTGCGAAAGGCTGCGCTTGCGCAGTCTCGCTCCGAGATTTAATGAGTTTGAGTGACTTTGAGAAGAGGGGCTTGCACCCGCCCCTCTTCTCTCCTGTTCTCCATTGGCTGGCCTCTTAAATGCTGGCCAGCCACTGGAGAAGAGGTCCAGTCACTCCGTTGAAGCCCCGTCCTTTTCGGATCGGGGGGCGTGTTTTTTGCGAGAAGTCTCAGGGAGGAGACAACAGCAAAACACGCCCCCGAATCCGAAAAGGACGTGGCGTTTCTCCGAGGCATTTTCTTCTCAGCCTCGGAGAAAGGCAGTGGTGTGATCGTCCGCTCCCCCTGCGTACAGCTGCTGCCCTGGTCTCCTCACCCTGTCCTCTGCGGAGCTTATTGTTTACTTTTTTTCCCTGCAACTAGTTCTAGAGCGTAAGCTAAAGAGTCAGTAGCAGAACTCTGAGAGGAAGTAAACAACTAAATGGTTTCCTGTTTTTATGATGCTTCGCGCGGCGCGTCAAACGTCAGGCTCCGAGTGATTCGTTGACAGGTATTAATAAGCTAATTGGGTTGGATGCGGGTAATCCATTCGCACAGCTGCGACGTGCCAGTCATTCGTGCCGCCATTTTGGAAGAGGGTACTGATTTTGTGGGAGTGGCAAGAAAGCACCCAAAGTAGTGTACATGCCTTCCTAATGCTGCGTCCAACCCTCTGTAGAGCGTGCGTGGATTGTTATCTGTATCAAAAACTTGGTTGAAATGTTTCTACAGATAAGGCTACCGTGTTTCTTGGCACCCTTCATAATAGCAAGGCCGCCAGAGACACGACGAGATATTGTCTTTCGTTTGTTTTGCCCATGCTACCACCAGTGGCATATACTGTCCTTTAAAAGTTGTTTCACGTGATACTTTTAATCGAATAATGTAGTAGCATTTTGGTTTTAATTACTAAGTGAGTGGTCCTTCTTCTCTGCCCACTGCGGCTCACAGTCCCTCGCCTATCGTTACTAAGTTGGTAGTCCTTCCTTGATGGCTCTGAGTCCCGGCATGTAGTGTACCGAAGAGAGCGGAGAATGCACTTTTCAGCCCTGGTCCGGAGAGCTCTCTGGGTTCAGGAGCCGATCTGTAGGTGCATCACCAGCAGGGTGCGTGTGCTTAAATTTTCTATGCTTCTGGCGGTCTGGTTTTCAATTGCCTACACTGTATGACATTTCCACCTTTGCAATTTTTCAGAGTCTGACATTTAAGTACTTTAGAGGTGACACTTGGTGAGTTACATCGCAGTTATGTCGCATGAACAAATTACAGAAAGTAATGTTTTTGTGTAATTAAATGTTCCAGAAATTCAACAGCAGTAACCACTCATCGAGATAGATGTTTTGTATAAGGAAACCTCAACTACATTTTTAGGTCGAGGCTAGGCAGCTATGAACATTGTCCATTTACCGATCTTCTGCGGAGGCCCTGTAGTGCATGGTTGCCCTGTGAATGACATGCCTGCACTGTAGGTATTAACTTCCTGGCAATGGTAAGTGAAGCAGTGTATGATGTCAGGTTGTTCAATGCTTGAAAACATTTAGGCAGGTTTCACATGGGGTGCTACGTAGGAGACTGGCTGAGCTGATGTTGCTGGTGGGTTGTGTATTGATGAGAAATCCACCAATGGGATATTTGTCCCTGTATTTCGTTAATAAATTAAGTCAATGCATTTGACAATGTGTGAACAGTGCTCTTTACAGTCAGATTGCGTTGCCTATGCCGGATGCCTCTATTTTCATCCCATGCATACTGAGTCTTTAGAACACGCTGATCAGCTGTTGAATTTGGCTGTCTTATACTACTTATATAGAAGGGCAATTCACATGACCGCTCCAGAAAAGTATGACTGACTTGATTATCACTAGGGCTACTCACTTTTATCTGTTCATACATTGATGAACTATCCTACTTTATGACCTGGCATTGTTAAAGTTAGAGCTATAGGCATTGCTCATGACATTATTTTTGTTTATGTTTTTGTTTTTAAAACATGTAGAGAAACGGCATTGTTATTTACAATGTCAATAGCTTAATCAGTGTGTGTGTAGGTGGCTCTGTGTGTGGGTGCAAATGCAATAGGTCTCGCATTTGAGAGTGATTAAGCTATTGACATTGTAAATAACAATGCCGTTTCTTTAAATGTTTTAAAAACAAAAACATAAACAAAAATAATGTCATGAGCAATGCCAATAGCTCTAACTTTACCAATGCCGAGACCATTGCATTGTAAATGCTTGTTTGAGGATGTTGTTGACCAGGTTCCGGGTTGGCACTTTTTTTCGACTTAACATTTCCCAATTGCAATGATTGGTCCAAATCACTAGTTAAGTGCCCCTGTGATGACTTAGCCGATCAGTCTAACATTCACAGCATTCTATTTTGTAAATTCTATGCGATTGCGAGGAAAGGTTTTTGAAGCCGATCCTTATAAAATGGTGTATTAGGAGTTGCAGAGCAGCATATTATAAATTGAAGCAATTAGAAACAGCTCTTGTGGTAAAAGCGGTCTCCTCCTATTTGAGACTATCAATAGGAGTGAGGAATACCATGGGGGCAGGGGTAACCTAGGCTGCAGTGTTTGAAATTTTATCTTTTATCTATTAATTTTTATATGTAAATATATGATGATGCTATATCTTATTATATAACATTTTTAATGTTTTTATCTACTGTACTATGAAATATGTGCTTTTATGATTTTACAACAGAATCGAATAAAGCAAATTTTTGACTTTTTGACTTTGACTTTGACTAATGTGCTCAATGTTTAGCTTTCTCTTGTATGTATTAGTAAATCCGTTCCCATCCTACATTATATAGAACAAGTACAATGTTTTGATAATGCTTCCAGAAACCTGATTTTAGTAAGGACTTAAACTTCTGATGGATACATCTGCCAGTGGATTCCTCACCTTGTGAATATCCCCTGCGCCAGCATTCCACAGAACTTTTCTTCCCCAGCATTCCACGTCGACGTGGGCGACGTCACAATACATCGGCTCCGCACGCGACTCCGTACGACGTCATCGGAGTCATAAGAAGCCCACGTCGGCGTGATGACGTCAGTTCCCTTTTTTCCGCGCCGTCGACGCGCAACGGTTTTTTCCCAGTGCTCTCTAGATACTTTGTAATCTAGTGGTGTATTTTTTGTTAAAATCGGTATGTCTTCGACGAGGAAGTCGGGCTTTAAGCCCTGTAGGGAGTGCGGAGGCCTGATGTCCATGACGGATCCGCATCAGAATTGTTTATGGTGTCTCTCCTCTGATCATGACGTGGAAGAGTGCGGGCGCTGAAGGAGAGGAAGACCAAACTCTTCATGAAGAAGATCGGTGAGGAGAAGAGAGGGAGGAAAAAGGAGAAATCCAGGCGGGAGTCTTCGACTTCGAGGTCGTCGAAGTCGAAGAAGCACCATAAGAAGAGGAAGCATTCTTCTCGGCGTCGGTCCTCGAAGTCTAAGAGGTCGAGGTCGGCTTCGCCTCGTCGACGTCAGAGCAAGGTCTTGTCTCCTTCGGCTTCTCCTGATAAGTCTTCGAAGTCTCCCTCTCCGAAGCGGACTCCAGCTCGTTCCCCGACGCCGTCGCCGGCGCCGTCCAAGGCTTCGACTCCGGGTCGGGTGGAATCTGATGTGGAGCAGGAGCAGGAAGAGTCTGTTCCGGTGCCTGATGACTCCGCGGCTCCGGTGGAGGATTCTGAGGAGCCGACGCCGGTGGCTCCACAGGAGGATACAGGGGCAGTTCCTTATCCCCAATTCCCGGCTCCAGGTACGGATCCTTCGGGATTTCTGAATGCCATGTATGGCATTTTTCAGAGAGCATCCTTCCCATCCGGAGCACCAGCAGGTCCCGTGGGTCCGATGGCGTTTTCTCTGGGAGTGCCGCAGCAATACGCTCAGGCTCCTTTTCTGCCTTTTATGCCGATGGCGCCTTCTTGGCAGTTTCCGGCGCAGGTTGGGAATCCGGCTCGACCTCGGATGGATGGTCAATCTTCGGAGCCTTCTTTGACGCCGAGGCCGACTCCATCGACGCCGCATCCGGCGCCGCCGACTCCACCTGTAGCGCCTCCGACGCCGATGCCTTTGGCTCCACCGACGCCGCGTACGACGTCGACGACGCCGGCTCCCCGGAATCGATCGAGGCGGGAGGCCCAAAGGGTTTTGGAGGAGGAAAGATATCGGGCTGAGGTGGAAGAAGGTGAAGTCGACTCTTCTTCGGATGAGTTTGGAGGTATAGAGGTAGCAAGTGGTTTGGATACCACCCCGGAGTGGGAGCATGCTTCTACAAGGTCTTCTCCACCACAGGAATTGGCGCCCTACCATGTTGTGATCAAGAAGGCCGCGGAGTTGTTAGATCTGCAGCTGCCCTCTGTGGAATACAAGTCCAATCTGCTTACAGAGGTGTTGCACTCCCCGACGTCGGCTTCGGAGCCTTTGTTACCTTTCAATGAGGCTCTCTTGGAACCAGTGTTGGAGGTGTGGAAGAAGCCTCTGTCAGCTCCAGCAGTTTGCAGGCAGGTGGCAAGGAGATACAGGGTTGCGCCAGGAGACCCGGATTTTTTATCCACGCATCCTTCTCCGGAGAGCCTAGTGGTGCAGGCTTCATGTTCTAAACATGCTTCGGGTGCTTTCCCCCAATCTCCTGCTGATAGGGAGTCAAAGAAAGTTGATCAGGCGGCCAAAAAGACATTCTCCTCAGGAAGTATGGCGTTGAAGTCATCAAATGCCACATGCTTGCTGGGGCGTTATGTTCATGCCCTGATGGACTCTATAAAAACTTTGGCCCCTAAGTTACCTGAGGGGGATAAGTCGTCCTTCATGGAGGTTGTGGCGGACACTCAGGCAGCTGCCAGGCAGGTGATCCAGTCTGGGCTGGATACGGCGGACTCTGTGGCGAGGATTATGGGGTCGTCCATTGCCGCAAGGAGACAAGCTTGGCTCCGTTCCTCAGGGTTTTCTGCAGATGTCCAGGCCACGCTGGTGGATCTGCCCTTTGATGGACAAAAGTTGTTTGGGGAGAAGGCAGATTCTGCTCTTCAACGTTTTAAGGACAGTAGGTTGACGGCGAAGTCCTTGGGTCTGCAGGTTCCTGCTAGAGGTTCAACTTTCCGTAAGGCTAGGGGATTCGGAAGGTCATCCTTTCGCTCCTTTCGACAGCCACAACAGCAGCAACAACAGCAGCAGAATCCCCTCTATCGCTCCTATAGAGGGAAGCAAAGGGGTCGGAGAGGTTCTGGTCGCAACCCCTCTTCTTCTTCCTCCTCCTCCTCTGCTCCAAATGAGGCTTCAGGGAAGCAGCCCTAGATCCCCCATCCCGGATCATGTAAGACCTGTGGGGGGTCGGGTGTCCTACTTTCTACGGGGTTGGAAATCTGTTACAACCGACCTTTGGGTTTTGAACCTCGTAGAGACTGGGTACGCCCTTCCCTTTCGGGAGTTTCCTCCCTCTTACCCTCCTTGCCAAGGTTATTGCTCGGAGGACCACCTGCTTCTCCTGCAGAAAGAAGTTCAAGCTTTGTTACAGAAGGGCGCAATAGAGGTGGTTCCGGAGCAGGAAAGGGGTCAGGGATGCTACTCCCGGTATTTCCTGATCCCCAAGAAGGACGGCAGATTGCGTCCGATTCTGGACCTCAGAATCTTGAATTTTTACCTGAAACAGGAGAAGTTCAAGATGCTGACCCTTGCGCAGGTTCTTCAAGCGTTGCAGCAAGGAGACTGGATGGTGTCGCTCGATTTGCAGGACGCGTACTTTCATGTCCCAATCCTGAAGTCGCACAGGAAGTATCTCCGTTTTACGGTTGGGTCGCAACATTATCAGTTTGCGGTCCTCCCGTTTGGTCTTACTACTGCACCTCGAGTCTTCACAAAGGTGATGGCAGTGGTGGCTGCTCATCTCAGGAGGTCGGGGATTCCGGTTTTCCCCTACCTGGACGACTGGCTTCTGAAGGCAGAGTCCCCAGAGATGGTGCAGCGTCATCTGCGGGTGACAACTCAGCTGTTATTCGACTTGGGTTTTTCGATCAATGTGCCCAAATCTCACCTGGTGCCCTCTCAACGCAACCTGTTTATAGGGGCAGTACTGGACACTACTGTGTGTCGAGCATTCCCTCCTCCTCAAAGGATTCTCGACATTCAGGAGATGGTCCCTTTATTCCACAGTGGAGCGGTTGTTCCAGTTCTGAAGGTCCTTCGCCTGCTCGGTCTGTTCGCTTCCTGCATTCTGTTGGTCAACCATGCACGCTGGCACATGAGGGCGCTCCAGTGGTGCCTCCGCAAGCAGTGGTATCAGCACAACGGGGATCTCGGGGAGTCGATCAAGATCTCCGGAGAAGCTGCAGCGGATCTGTCTTGGTGGAGCGTGGAGGGCAATCTGTCCCAAGGAAAGCCTTTCCATCTACCTCCATCGGTGGCCACAGTGATAACGGATGCCTCCACCCTAGGGTGGGGAGCTCATCTGGGGGATCTGGAGATCAAGGGTCTTTGGTCTCCAGAGGAGAGGTTGTTTCATATCAACCTTCTGGAGTTGCGGGCGATTCGTTTGGCACTCAAGGCCTTTCTCCCTTCCCTTCACGGTCAGTCAGTTCAAGTCCTGACGGACAACACGACCGCGATGTGGTATATAAACAAACAGGGAGGAGTGGGGTCTCTTTGTCTCTGCAGAGAGGCCCTGCGTCTGTGGTCCTGGGCTCAGGACCATCAGATTTGTCTGATGGCAAATCATCTGGCCGGGGTGCTGAACGTGCGTGCGGACAGTCTCAGTCGGCAGTTCTCCGCCGACCACGAGTGGAGGCTCCATCCGGAGGTGGTTCGTCGCGTCTTTCGGACGTGGGGGACTCCTCGGGTGGACCTGTTTGCCACCCGAGAGAACGCGCACTGCCCGTCATTCTGCAGTCTCCAGTATCCGATGCAGGGGGCGTTGGGGGACGCGTTTCAGTTGAGTTGGGGCTCTCGACTCCTTTACGCGTTTCCACCCGTACCCTTGATTCCTCGGGTTCTGAGGAAGATTCGCCAAGACCGGGCCCAAGTCATTTTGGTCGCCCCGGACTGGCCAAGAAGGGTGTGGTACACAGATCTTCTCCACCTCTCCTCGTGCCCTCCGCTCCGTCTCCCTCTGAGGGCAGACCTCCTCTCGCAGTCGGAGGGGCAGGTTCTACACCCCCACCTCCAGAGCTTACACCTTCATGCCTGGAGATTGAACGGGGCAACCTGAGTTCCTTCTCTCTCCCACCTGATGTGGTGGACGTTATTTTATCGGCCAGGCGACACTCCACCAAGTCCATATACTCCTACAGGTGGTCTAAGTTTGTAAAGTGGTGTGGAGAGAGGTCTATTGACCCTTTAAAGGCTCATCTTTCTGATGTGCTTCAGTTTGCTCTTTCCTTGGCTCAGCAGGGCTGTGCTGTGGCCACGGTCAAGGGCTACCTTTCGGCCTTATCGGCATTTCTGTGCCTTCCAGATCAACCTTCGTTGTTTAAATCTCCGGTTGTTCTGAGGTTCATCAAGGGCCTTACAAACATGTTTCCTCCTACGCCATTTGTAATGCCTCAGTGGGACCTTAATCTTGTCTTAACCTTTTTAATGGGGTCCCCTTTTGAGCCTCTACATAGTTGTCCTTTGAGGCTGTTGTCCTTTAAGGTGGTTTTTCTTGTAGCCATAACCTCGGCAAGGAGGGTGAGTGAGCTTCAAGCTCTTAGTTCCAAACCTCCTTTTCTTACCTTACATGCTGAAAGGATGGTTCTCAGGACCAGGGCTGCTTTCCTGCCAAAAGTTGTTACTCCTTTCCATTTGGGGCAGTCTATTACCCTCCCTGTTTTTTATCCACCCCCTCATCCTTCCAAAGAAGAAGAAAGACTCCATCGCCTTGACCCGAAGAGGGCTATGAGTTTTTATTTGGACAGGACCAAGGACTTTCGTATTGATGACCAGCTTTTTATTGGCTACGTTGGTCGTTCTAAAGGTAAAGCGGTGCACAAGCGCACGCTGTCAAGATGGATTATACTGACCATCAAGATCTGCTACGCCCTGGCTGGTAAGACTCCTCCTGAGGGTATTCGTGCTCACTCTACTAGAACTAAGTCTTCAACATCTGCTCTGGCCCGGGGTGTTCCTGTGGCAGATATTTGTAAGGCCGCGACTTGGGCCTCCCTCCATACTTTCGCAAAGCATTATTGCTTGGACTCTGAGATGAGGAGGGAGGGCCACTTCGCGCGCTCTGTCTTGCAAGACTTTCTGGTATAGAAAGGTGGACACCCTCCTCCGGGAGTGGGGACTGCTGTGGGAATCTATTCACAAGGTGAGGAATCCACTGGCAGATGTATCCATCAGAAGAACAAGTTACTTACCTTCGGTAACGCTTTTTCTGGTGGATACAGTATCTGCCTGTGGATTCCTCACCAACCCACCCGCCTCCCCGTTGTCCACCTTTTGTATACCATGAAATAGGTCTTGTTTGAAATGCTTATATTTTCTCTTGTACATTTGTAGGAAATGCTTGTTTGATTAGCATTCCTTTGTTTTGTATGCTATGTATATGTATTGGTTTTTCTATATACTGTGTATACTTGGGATTGTCGTTGGTTCACCTGTTCGCCTCGAAGGCACGGAAAAAATGGGTGGAACTGACGTCATCACGCCGACGTGGGCTTCTTATGGCTCCGATGACGTCGTACGGAGTCGCGTGCGGAGCCGATGTATTGTGACGTCGCCCACGTCGACGTGGAATGCTGGGGAAGAAAAGTTCCGTGGAATGCTGGCGCAGGGGATATTCACAAGGTGAGGAATCCACAGGCAGATACTGTATCCACCAGAAAAAGCGTTACCGAAGGTAAGTAACTTGTTCGTCTTGACTAACTTGCCTAAGTGAAGTGCTTGCATGCACGCATTTTTTACTGTTATTCTGCTTATCGAAAGTGAAAAGTGAGCTAAGCAAGGAGAAAAGACTGAAATTAGGGAAAGGAGTATTTCCAGGCCTAACCAGTGTTACACTTACTTTTAAGTGTATTTTGTACGTTCAATATCTTTAGGGGCAGATTTCCTATTTCCTGTAAACCCTTAGTTTTAAGCTATGAGCTTTTTTCCTCTGCTTTTTAAACTGCAAGCAAGGTTTTGCGTTTCAGCAAAAATTTTACTAACCCTGAACCAACGTACAATACAATTCTGGTAGCAGGACACAACTTTGTTTGTATGGACTACACTGTAATATGCTCCTCTAAATACCTGCCTATCCTCTGCATTAATGTAAAAAAAAGTTCGGGATTTACTGTAGAAAAAGCCTGCAGTAGAGTAAGGCCGAATAAGGAATCTCTCCACCTGCTGTTCAAAATAATACAACATTTGAGCCTGGCTTTTTTAACTGAACATCCAGTGAACTTCTTAATCAGTTTTCGAAGGATTAAGACTAAGTTCAACCTGTAGCAGTGATTTTGATTCAGTGGATTGAAAGTTGTGCATAAATGTCAAGGTGATGGGGCAAGGACAGAAATTATTGGAAGACCAGTGTTTGTATCCTCCTGGGGTATAGTCTACTTCACTGTTAGCTGCTAACTAGTTTCCTTCCATCCAGGTGTTGACCATGGATTGCAAATGAATCAACAGTTCTATACTAAGAAGCCTGCTTTGGGTTAATACAAATAAAATGATTCCTGGTTATTCTTCTTAGAAATGGTAATTAAAGTAATCAATTATACAGTTGTCCATCCTGTGTGCAGAGCACTGTTTACCGTATATCCAATCATAAGAGTAAAACACATGATTTTTAATTCATCCAAATACAATGAAACCTAGTTATAGGTTTTGGCTTGACTAGATTCGATTATTTTTCTTTTTAAATTAAATATCCAGTTAACATACCAAGGTGCATAAAGCAATCAATCACCATTACCCTAACTTTGTGCCATAAGTTTCCCAGAGGAACTTGTAAGAAATTAAGGGAATTGAAGCCAAGGGGACAGCATCTGATGAAAAATGAAGCAGGGCTATGCCCATTTATGGAAATCGAAACCTCCCTTTCCTATCATCAGGGGGTAACACAGTCATCTGCAGCCCCTACGTTGTAAGGGGGCTCCCAAACCCTTCAGAGCAGCCCCATTCCACCCATGATAAATTCATTTTTGTGCAATATGGGGGCCCGCTTCAATTCTGCAGGGGCACCGTTATTTTACGTAATGTCATTCCTTATCATGTCTTGTTTTGAGAGTTGCTTCTAATTCTCAGTCTTTTTTCCTACTCATGAGAGAAGGATCTTGGAACACTTCTTGGGTTAACCCTATATTTGAGTGTTAAGAGATTACAAGTGAATTTTTCCCACTTTTACACATTTTTCCCAACAGAACCTGGTGGACATTCCTTGTATAATATGTCCCAATTGTGGAAGAAAAAAAAGTCTCTTTGACAAACTCTGAAAGACTTGTTTCTGTTAGAAATTACGTTTTTCTTTAATTTGTATTTGATCATAAAAGTTACATTCTTAGAAGGCAAGATTTTGTTTTTTGAGCATATTTTTTTAGGTTTCGCCTGCACAGCACTTGCGCTATGCTTGTGAAATCTGTTGCATTTAATATCTCTTAAAATGGTGCTCTTATCAGTTCATCCGCTTTTGTGTGGACATTTTTTTATGCATTTAAAAACTTCTACAATCGTATTATTTCATCGCACATTTTGTTTACTTTCCTGGCTGCATGCATTGAAACCGTGCTTTTGCAGATGTATTGGAAGGAAGAATTTTACATTGTAACATGCATGGCCACTTAACGCATGTTGAATTCTTCTTGGTCTTTAAATACTGGGTCGCTTGTCCTTGTATCCACCCCACGTACCAACAGAGTGTTTGCCAACATCAGTGACTCCTGACTTTCTGACCTACTTTGACTTCACAGGTATATCTACACAAGTGACTTCTTCTTTCTGTCTGACTATCTTCCTTCCCATTTTTTTCTGACAGCGCCAGTTAAACTATCTGCTGTCTTCGGCCACTGTTCTCTTCCCCTTTTTTAGGTCTCGCCTAGCGTTGCAGCGCATGCGTTGCTCGCTCTGTAAGATCTATTGTAGTCGAGGCGATTTCGGAAGTGGAGTGGAAGCTCCGCCCATGCTTTCGATTGGCACGCGTCACCCTTTATGGTAAACGCTGGCCTCCAAATGAAAGTGAGGCTTTTTGGCGACGGCCCTGTCTCCTTTAGGCCCCGCCCACCCGGACTGGATCGTGTGCTGGCGGCGTGAAACGGTCTCCTTCTATTAGGTCTGTGAGCACTTTTTTTTTTCATTCAGCTCTTGCAAATACGCGGCTGCATTCGCACATTTGGTGACAGCTTGTTTTTGGTAGGTAGCGCAGCAGCTTGCTCCATATTGCCGTTGCGTGTATTTACTTATTTATTAACAAGACGGTTGTTAGTAAAGTACGTGTCAAAGGCTAAGAAAAGTAGGTTTTTGCAGTGAAATATATCTATAATGGGCGTTTCGCTGGAACAATTGCACAAGAAAACTGTTCCAGCCTGTTATACAGGGTTTTTTTTCATTTAATTGGGTCTGTATGGCACACAGTTACACGCTAAGCTGCTCTTGATGTGTGTGTGTGTGTAGGATTTGTTTTAGGCTCGGTAAAGAACGTCAGCCCGGATTTGTGCGGGATAAACAAATCTTTGTAGTTTCAATGCCCCCTCCCTTCTCAGCCAGGACAAGCCCCCGCCCTCGGAGCACACTGTGTTCAGTTTGTTGTGCGGCATCCAAAGGGGCACTGAACCGCTGGTAAGTGCTCGGGGATCCCCCAACGCCGTGGGCACAAACCCAGCCAGTGCGCTGTTCCACAAAGGGATTATTCCTGGAAAAGCGCCTTGTTGCATTCTGCTAAGCACCTCTAAGAAACAATGGCGTACAAAGGGTGTCATGGGCCCTGTATATTACTGCCTTGTCAGGTGGGGCCCGCTTCCAGTGCACCATTGACAGCTACACTCTCTGGTGAGAAACTGGCAACATCGGAAAGGTCTATAGAGAAACTCGGAAATTTACTATAGATATGGTGGTGGCTCGAAACGCAAACCCTTGTTTTGTGAATCACAACTGTGAATTCACACTCTTAAAAAAAGAGCCTGTTTGCACGTGCACATTATTAATAGGGCGCCCGTTCTATGGCTCATATACGGTTTTATTTATACAACACTTGCAGCACATTTTTGCTCACTTTTTGAACTGACAATAGCATGTGTTAATTATCCATTTCGAAAGTACTCATTTTATAGACCTGGAAGGATGACAGCGTGAGTCGGATCCATTTTGATTCGACTGTGACCCGGGTGCCAACAGGGTTTGTTAAAACTGCTCTTAACAACTGGCTCTTTTCACTTTAAAGACTGCTGCTGAATGACCTACAGACTCTTCAGGGCTCTCTTAACCACAAGCGCGTGCATTTGCAATGCAGTAGGTCTCGCAATTACGCGAGGTTGAGCTATTGGCATTGTAAATGCCAATGCCTTTAATTTATGTGTTTGTTTGTAAAACATAAATAAAAGGCATTGTCATTTACAATGCCAATAGCTCAAACTCGTGTAAATGCGAGATCTATTGCATTGCAAATGCTTGTTCTACACTCCGTGCCTCCCTCAGATAGCTGCAGCCAGCCTCTCACACGCACACTTCCCTTCCTGGTGCTCCTTTCTACCTCCTCGGGAAGAGCTGCCTGCCGCTGGTCTTCCGCTCGACACTGCTGGTAGAAAACACACCGTCATCTTGTAAATGTCCATGGAAAATAAATAGCCCTGGCTGGGATTAGGTATTATTGTGTTCTCTTATGAAAAAGAAAGGTCAGATGTCCGGCATGGCTCCGCACCCTCCCAGTGCTCGGAACGGGTGCTGCATGGAGTTTCATGCCTGCCTTCCCTTGCGGAACTTTGGTACTGCAGCAACACCCCCCACCCCCGCCTGCATGATGCTCCCCCAGCTGGCCCATTCTCCTTTACCATTCTAATAGGAAAGAGGGCGCTTGTGAAACCGCCTACTTTGCTTTTTCACAATATAATCTTTTGTGCTGAGCTCGCATTCGCACAAAGCATGTCAGTTCTTATCACAGTCGCTTTCCTGAAACCAGAAAGTGCCCCCTAGCCCCGCCATGCCTCCTCCTAGGTAGAAGGAAAACTTTACTTTACAGCCACCAAACGGACCTACAGAGGAGCACCCATCTGTACCAAGGCTCGGACATTCATCCTCGCTGCTCGATTTTCAAGCCTTTCTTTCTTTCCACTGCTTTTCTTTCTCCCTCCTCCTTCTCACCCTTAACGCACTCTGTTCTTTTCTCATTAATTTCTCCTTTCTTCTTCTTTATTCATTTCTTTCTCATTCTGTCCTTTCTCCTGCTTTCTTTCTTTCCTTAATTACTCCTCCAGTCATAACTCCCATTTCCTTCCTTCTTTCGCTTTGTTTTCAATCTATTTCACATTTTTCTTCTTTCAGTTGCCATTCCGTCCTTTCCCCCTATATTTCTATATATCTGAAACAAACACGTTAGTTAGATTCCTCACCTTAGAATATCCCCAGGCGTCAGGCTGGATCCGGAAAGATTTTTCGTCAGCAATACCCTTTGCGCGTCGCTAGGTGTCGTCTGCGTCTCCGCGTCCATCGTCGGCGTCGTGCGCCGGAATGACTTTGTCGGAGTACTTAGACGCCGCCCTCGCGCGCTGACGTCAGTTCTTTTTTACGCACTAGACAGCGCCGATCCGGGAAGAGCTTACCCCTTTAGTCACTTTTGACTAAAACTTTTTGAGACTCTTTTGTCTATTCGTCGACTCGAACTGGTGCCGGTAGGATGCCTGGTTTTAAAGCCTGTGACTCCTGTCACCGACTGATGTCGGTAACGGACCACCATCGCCGGTGCCTTTACTGCCTTGGGGCCGACCACGACGCGGAGTCGTGCCCCTTCTGTCGGGCCTTGACCTCGAAGGCTAGGCGGGAGCGGTCCCGCAAGCTTCTCGAGCTCCGACACTCGGTTCCGTGCCATTCACGGTCCCGGTCCAGGAGGAGGTCCAAGGACCGGTCGCGGAGCCGCAGCCACCACCACCGATCGTCGGGATCCAAGTCTTCGGGTAAGTCGAAGCATAGTAAGAAGTCCAAGAGACGACATCGCTCTTCGGACTCCCCTCGCCGGTCGCGCGACTTGGTCGAGGGTCCGGGTGGTACCACCCCCGCGGCTCCGCCGGAGCCGCAGGAGCCGCGTCCGTCTCCATACCCGCCGGTCCCTGGGGCTGACGCGACTCCGGCGGAGATCAGTGCCTTCCTCTCGGCCATGAGGGGCCTGGCTCCGCCGTCGACGCCTGCCGGTGCGCCTTCAGGCCCCGCAGGCTCGACTGGGAGGCCAAGCGAGCCGGCGGCCCCGGCGCCGACTTCGGTCCCGACGCCGCAGGTCCCCGTGGGATCCAGGCCTGGATATCAGTCGATGCCGGCCGACCTCACGACGCCTCCTCCGCCGGCGTCCACACCGGTTCCGCCCCCGGCGCCGTCTCCGGACGCCGCCGTTCCCCAGTTTAGCCACGGTCCTGGCCCGGCGCCGGTGCGGCGCCGCATCCGACGCCGATGGGTGACCATTTCATCTTCCGTCCGGCTCTGGGAGGGGTCTGATGACCCTCTAGCCTGCCAGGGCCAGTTATCACAGAACTGGACAGATGAGCTGGGGGATGCCAGTGGCCTTGACACCTCCCCTGACACTGGCTTCATCTCTCCTCCGACCGTGGCTTCTGAGGAAGGTGCTACCTTTTCTGTGGCGTTGCGTAAGGCCGCCGAAGCCCTCGGGCTGGAGCTACCTACTGTGGCCGTGAGGACTAACCTCCTCACTGAAGTGCTCCAACCGTTAGCAACCTCCTCGGAGCCTCTGCTGCCGTTTAGCGAAGCACTGATGGACGTTCTCAAGGGTACCTGGTCCAATCCCTCCACAGTACCTCCTGTGGATCGGAATGTGGCCCGGCGCCACCGCCCTGCACCGGGCGACCCCAGTTTTCTGTCCCAACACCCCACCCCTGAGAGCCTGGTTATCCAGGCCTCTACTTCCCAGACCTCCTTCCCGTCCGCTCCCCCGGATTGGGAATCCAAGAGACTGGAGCAGTTTGGCAAAAAGCTGTTCTCCTCCCTTGGTTTAGGGCTGCGGTCGATTAACACTGCTTGTCTCTTGGACCGTTACTCCCACTCTCTGTGGCATACGGTGGAGGACGTGCTGCCCCTGTGCCCGGAGGAGGCCCGGACACGGCTCACCCAGGCTCTTGCCGACTGGCGGGACGCAGCGCGGTATGCCATCCGATGTGGTTTGGACATGACGGACTCACTTGGCAGGGCAATGTCGTCCACAGTGGTGCTTCGTCGTCACGCCTGGTTGCGGTCCACGTCTTTTTCCGGGGATGTCCAGAGTACCCTCATGGACATGCCCTTTGATGGCGATCGCCTCTTTGGCGACAAAGCGGACAGTGCGCTGGAGCGCTTTAAGGACTCCAGGGCTACGTCCAAGTACTTGGGTCTCTCGGCCACGCACCCGCAAACTTCCGCATTTCGCCCCTTTCGTGGCCAAGGAAGGGGCGCCCCCTCACGTCCGCCTAGCCACAGGCCGCAGAACAATCCTCCACGCGGACGTGGATTCCGCCGAGGCACTACAGGGGGTCAACTTGCCGGTCCATCCACATCCACCCCAGCAGCATCCACCTCAAAGCCTTCCTAGTCCGTGCTTTCAGGCCCATTCCACGTCAGTGGGCGGCAGAGTTCGCCATCACCTGCTCCACTGGCGTTCCATCACTTCGGACAGGTAAGTGCCGCACATCGTCCAAAGTCGCTACTCCCTCCCCTTCGAGATGACCCCTCCAGCCATGCCACCGCATGTCGGGGGACCACTTGAATCTTCTACGGGAGGAAGTTGCGGCCCTCTTGGCCAAAGGGGCCGTCGAGCACGTTCCTGGTCCAGAAGTAGGCCGTGGTTGTTATTCCCACTACTTTCTGGTTCCCAAGAAGGGCAAAGGGGGGGCCTATGCCCTATCTTGGACCTCAGGAGCGTCGATGCCTTCCTCCGGAAGGAGAGGTTCAAGATGCTCACCTTAGCTCAGGTTCTGGCTGCCCTAGATCCTGGAGACTGGGTGGTAGCGTTGGACTTGCAGGACGCTTATTTTCACATCCCCGTCCTGCCGGCCCACCGGCGTTAACTGCGGTTCACGGTGGGTCAGGAGCATTTTCAGTTTACTGTGCTCCCCTTCGGCCTCATCAGTGCCCCTCGGGTGTTCACGAAAGTGATGGCGGTGGTCGCAGCTCATCTGCGCAGATCAGGGGTTCTGTAGTAGGGGATCTCTGTGTATAGTCATAATCTAGTGAATAGTCCCGCCCATGTGCGTGGACCCCGGAGCAATAAAAAATAATCTCTAAAGGTGACAAATCATGCAGACCTGCATACACCTTTAAGAGAGAATTTAATTTAAAGACAGATAATGCAGCCTATACCCACAGGCTACACTGTCCAGTACTTCAACTAGAATTCCACCAACATCCACAAACAGCACTGCCTGTCCAGCTTTTCTCCACATAAGAAAAAACCCTGCCTCTACCAGCAAAAGCCTCTGGAATGATAGAGAGGAAGGAGTGGACAGACAAGCCCCATAGGCTGCCATTATGTGGCTTAGAACAGGATACTATGCCTTTAAGAAAACTTTCCAGATTTCCAGAACTTTCCCCAGTATCCCAGAATGCCCAGCAGGTCCCATTTACTTTCAGTTCTTTGGCCGTTCTGTCCTCCAGGACTTTCTGGTGTGATCTTGGTTCGCAGAACCACCACCGGGGTTGGTATTGCTTGGGTATCTATTCTAAGGTGAGGAATTTAACTAACATGTCTTTCAGATGAACAAGTTACTTACCTTCGGTATTTTATGGCGACGATTTGAACTAAAGAACCTGCGTCTGCAACCTCTGTAACCTTCAATTTCAAGTCTACTTCAAGTCTGGAGTACCTACTATCAAGCTAAACCAACTCAAGCAACTACAGCTGCGATTATTCAACTAACTGGCACACCATAGCCCCACCAGTGACCTCTACAACGGTCGCCCTCAACGCTACAGTGCCAGCTCCTGTCTTATCAGCAGCTCAAGTCTCTGTCTGCTGTCCCTACAGCGTCTGTTCGGTTGCTGCTCAAGCGCTGTGCCCTCAAGACAGGGTAAGCCTCTGCTGTGCCCTCAAGAGAGGGTAAGCCTCTGCTCTGCTGTGCCCTCAAGACAGGGTAAGCCTCTGCTGTGCCCTCAAGAGAGGGTAAGCCTGTTTTTCAAGTGCTGTGCCTTCTGCTGTGCCCTCAGGAGAGGGTAAGCCCATCGCCTTTGTCAAGTGGTGTGCCCTCTTATGTGTCCTCAAGAGAGGCATCAGTTCCTGTCTGCTTGCTGTTCTCAGTGCATCACAAGTGTTATTTCCAGTTTAAAAGCTCTGTTTCAACTACCAAGGTAATCAGACTGTTTTGATGTTTCCTGTTACACCACGGGACAATTTTCGATCTCATCAGAGCTTCTACCTGCTACCTGCTCGAGAAACCCCTATCCTAGAAGGGTTGGATCTAGTATTGTATTTCAAGTGTTGAGCGTTCCTGTGTTATTGCCTGACATGCAATGGTGCTACCTTCAAGCGCTACGGAGGAGTGATATTACTATGTTTTCCCCGTCTTTTTACCCAGCGCTATCTATGGTGGAAATGCTTTATTTCTGGGAGGTGAGCCATGTTTTTTTGTATCGATTGGTCCCTGGCAAACTTTTGCTTTCTGGCAGTTTAACATTATTTTATTTTAAATAAAGAGCGCGCGTTCGTTCAAGTGCACGCGATCTTACCTGCTTGTCGTAATCTTCGGAACTCTTCCTATGTCATCACTGACAGCTGATGAGAGACGCTCTGCAGTAAGGACGTGCAGTGAGCCACCCTGCACGACGTGGGATAGCTTGCCGCCATCTTAGGTTCATTTCATTTCAAGCTCCAGATTGCGATGTTTTGTTTAATTCGTTGCTCTGACAACCACGTTCTTTTAGGTGCTATAATGTACTTTCATTTTCAACTGGAAGCAACGAGTTTTCGTTTTCAAATTCGTTCTCAGCATGAGGCAACAGGAATTTTGAGCAACCTCCAGCATGTCACCGGTTTACATACAGGTTCTGCCAGGTGGTGAATCGTCTACGAGGGAGTTCCACCTTCGTTCCTTCATAGTTTCATGGATGTCACACGCTTTGAAAGATTATTATTTTAGTGTCTTTGTGGTGAACATTTTCAAACGTACTGCACACCATTGTGAGGATTTTCTATCGACGATGTCTTGACAACGTTTCAGTATTTTATTATTTTTTCTGGCGACTCAAAACATCTTTGCTGCTTTGATGCTCCTTCGAGTGTAATTTAGGAATGTTCATTACTGTTTTCACTCACTTCTTTGACCTATGCTGCCATCTAGTGATAATTTCTAACGTTGCAAGCTTGGAGCTCTTTGGTCAATGTATTACCATTCTGTATCTGTATGCCATTTTTTTTTTATGTGTAATTTATTACGATTTACAGTGATTCTTTCTAGTTACAACTTTACAGCGTTTCAACCTCTTGGTTGTTAACTCTACGTTCTCTAAAAATGCTCAGTGTGACAAGTTATACCAGAACCAGTTAGGTGTTTTTTTTTGTTACATGTGAGCAGTGTTTACTATCTCTTTTCTGCATGACTTTTAATATGGTCATACAGTGCACATTGTTTTTTTATTTACCACACAGTGCACAATCGTGCACAATTTATGTATCTCTCCGCGAGGTGTGTTTTGGGGTTTTGTCCCACTTTTATGTGCACATTAGTTGACCTCTAGTCGAGGTGCGTCGCACGGACGTGTGTCCCGTGTTTCTAGGCTCAGTTTCTTGACCTCTCCGGAGGTGTGTTGTGGGGTTTTTCCCCATTATCCTGTGCATATCAATTTTTACCTCCAGTCGAGGTGCGTCCGTAGGTGGACATCACATTATGTCCGTAGGTGGACATCACATTATGTTGGTTTTGCCTTCACTTAGTGCATATTTTTAAGGTGTTTAGTGTTGGAAATTGTTTTGTTTTCAATAGTGCACATTTACCTCCACTCGAGGTTACTCATGCAGAAGCAAATGTTGTTACCCTTGGTGGGTGTGTGGTTTAAGTCGCCACAGTGCATGGGTTGCGTTACTCTGGGTGTTTCAATTGTCTTAAGTATGGTTTTGCACGCTATAGCCCAGTTGTATTCTTCTTATTGTGATTTCTTTTTCATGCTGTCGTCAGGGAAAAGTGAGTATTCATTTTCCGCTTTTTCTCTGTCGCCTTGTTTCTTCCTGAGGTGAGCTGTTTTCTTGTATTTCTACCTGGCCAGTGGTTATGCAGAGGACAGTCATTAATGGATGTTTTCTTCTTTTATTCTTTGGAAGGGAAGATGGGTGTTTTACGTTTTCCTTTCTCATGTCTTTCATTATATCTTATCCCTATCTCTCTTTGGTGTTTTTGGTTAGGTTGCTATCCTTGGAAGGGAAGATCGGTTTGGTTTGTGTTATTCTCTCTTACTTGCTTTCAGTATATTCCTCCTCTAGTTTCTCGTGCTTTCCGGTCTTCTCGTTTCTGTGTCCAGATTCTGTTCTCTTTCTCTCTTGTCATTCTAGATTTTGGCGTTCCTTTTTGTTTTTGTTGGAACAAAGGAGGATATGTAGTATCCTGGTCTGGTATGGTTTAAGATGTGCCAGTGGAATGCTGACAGTGTGATGCTGGATGGAATGTTGGGAGTGGGAATGGACAGTTGGAGAAGGGCTGAGCACCTGGAAGGTTGCTCCTGGTGGGGCTAAATACCTGTTGAATACCTGCTAAATACTAGCTTATTTACAACTACCTTTCAACATGTAACCAACCTCAATAAAACTACATGAAACTACATCCTGGATCCTGGCTTGATTACTACAACGATGTATCTGTAAGAAACATTAGTTAGTTAGATTCCTCACCGACCCACCCATCCTCCCCGTTCTGCGAACTGACATCTAGGGTTACGGCTATCCCTTTCAGGGCCCTAGACTTTTTTGGCACCAGTGTCGGTCTCTTGCATGGCTCTGCGTTCCTGGCGCGGAAAGCAATGTACAAGAACTGACGTCAGCGCGCGAGGGCGGCGTCTAAGTACTCCGACGACGTCATTCCGGCGCACGACGACGGACGCGGAGCCGCAGACGACGCCTAGCGACGCGCAAGGGGTATTGCTGACGAAAAATCTTCCGGATCCAGTCTGACGCCTGGGGATATTCTAAGGTGAGGGCAGAACACAAAGTATTTGTTTGGCGTGATGCTCATCATGCTATCAAAGTTGCAAATCCCGCTAACCAAATGCATGTGTTCGTCCCTGATCTTCCTTACCTGATTGGCACTGGTGTCCCTTCGATCGATCTTACTAGATGATGTATATCACACATGTATATTGTTGATGGTATATTGCATGTACACCAGCATGCATGCACCATTGCCTAACTCTATTGGCCTGAAACTCTTGATTTTTCGCCAGTGTACAGTGTTCCACTATTTTACGTTATAAATATGGTTAAACTTGTATGTAATTTAATTGGATTTATATAGCACTTACTACCCCATACGAGGCATTGAAGCGCTTTATGGCGAGTACACGCTACTTGCGGAACCCAAGATTAGTGGTTAGTCCAGTGGTTATAGTTGGTTATTGTGATTACTAATGTGCTCTCAAGAAAAATTGCATGCGTTTACTCCTTTTACTTTGTGATCTGTTAATGCCTGGTAGGTGTGCTCATTATTTAGCTGTGTGGTTTCAATTGAATGGTTGGTGAGATAGATAGGCTGGTGAAGGTTAGTTAATGTTAGACGACAGGGATAGGGTTTTAAAGAGGAAAGGTTGTGATCTATGAAATGAGGTATCAGTCAATTGCAGAATTGTAATAAGGATTGAGGCAGACAGGCATGAGACTGAGAGGAGGCTATTCTCATAAATAGAAGGTTATGCAAAGGATTTAAGTTAAGAAGAGGGGTCACTCTGGAAAAAAAATCAAGCTAGAGTAATCAAAGTCAATTTTTCAAGCAGAGTTTAGGAGTGTAGTGGGAGAAGGCTTTCTGAGTTAGCAAGCAGTCGGATAATGTAGGCTGTAGAGAAACACCATTATACATAGTGCACCTATCTGGGGCAGTCAGCTAAACATGTGATATTGAGTGTATACACCATATAACCTAGTCTGCTGTGTGCCAAGCCCAGGACTATCCTTTTAAACATAGGTTAGAGTATACCAACATTGGGACAGGGTCTGTATGCTGCAGAATGGGAGTTGGCACAAAGAAAATAGTTCTTATTTAAGGGTCTTCCTTCACTGTTCTGTAAATAGGTTTTTTCACTCACTCACTCAAAATTAGTTATTTGGCACTGGCTGAGAGCGTCTTGCCACTGCGCAAACAGATTTAGACTCTTTTTGTCACCTAATCTGGCCCAAGTATAGGTTGTGTGTGTGACGTTTGCAATATATGTATAAATAAGTGAAGCAAGCTTGTGGGTTCCATTTGGATATTCCAGACGTTTCTGTGCACAAGTTGGAGGTGAAGTTGTTTTCCCAGATAGTGAAAATGTATCTGGATGCAAGAAAGAGGAAAGCTTGACAGTAAACTGAGGACAAAGGAGACAAGGCTCCTATAGAGACTAGGTGCACTGCCACTTGGCAGATGGTGCAGTTGGAGGACGCTGCAATCTGTTCTTCAGGATGAGAAGGGATCTTAAGGTGAAGCCAGCCTTTTCTCTCTTTCCTGAACACTCTCTTTGTGGCTGTTTGTACCCAGATGCAGATAGTTCACTCCTCTTTGTACCTCTGTTGTGGGTGTCTCAGACTGGAGACTTACCTGCTGTGAATGGGGCATACATCACATAAAGGCTGTCTAAAGGGCTGCAGTGTGAGGTACTTGAAATGGAAGCCACCCCGAACCAACTCTCCTGCCTGCTCCTCTTGTTTTGATCCTTATAAAATTCGTGTCTATATCACGCCTCAGAAAAACAACAAAAAATGTGATTCGCTCCCATCCCCATAACCCCTGAATGTGTAGAGCCAACCCACAGGCGCTACATTCTGCCAGAGGACCCCGCAGACATTAACCCTCATGTCAAATATATAAATAAGCAACAGGTTAATAAAATAGTAAATAGAATTGTATAGAACACTGACCACGTATCCCATTCCAGCTTTTTTCACCTTAACTGAACTGTAAAAGTTGCATATGAAACCTCAGGTATGTTTTAAAATGTTCTAAAATGACTCAGCGCAATAAAAGTTTATAAAAGTGTGTGCCGTTAATAGAGCAAGAAATGTTGTGTCAGGCCTTAGTATTATTAAAAGCTCTGACAGTTCTTGGTCCCTCACTGATTTGTAAAATAAACTTGCACTCCTCACCTGACTGCAAAATAAATGTACAATCAAAGTGTGTGTGAATAAGATAGTGACTGACAATAGCAAACGTTTAGGAAGTAACTGATATCAGAGTGAGAGTCCCGAGGCTTCAAGGCACTGATTTAAAAATAAAAAAAATTATGTTGCCCAAATTATTGTAACTATGCAGCGTGTGTATAGCATGGCCCAACTGTTAAAACTGTGTTGGGCTTTGTGATAGTGAAGCACCCATGGAAATTCCATGTGGTGCCTTGTGGCAACCTGAACCAAACACACTTGATTTTAAGGAACACGAAGCAGGCATTACAATGGTTAGTTAAGAGAGTTTTTAAACATGAACACACAGGAATGTGAAACTGGTGGAGGAAAGGTGTTAGAATAGTAAATTATTTTCTCCTCAAATATTGGGCGTTTTTTTATTTCTTGACTCTGATTGTGGAGATCAGCGTATATAAATGGCTACTTTTACAGAGTAAGTGGGGAGGAGAGACATCAGCATTTTAGATCATTGACACAAACCACTAGCCAAACCAACAGTAGGCCCCACTCTCCTAGCCCCCCTCACCTTCCACCCCCCTCATAACACTGCCTCATTACCGAACTCTCATCACCATGAAAACATCCAAATTAATCTAATTATGCCCGTTGAATCCACCTGAAACAGGGCCTCTCCACCAAAGATCTACCAAGTTCATCTATTCTTCAGTGCATGCGAATGTTCACTTTCATCCTCTCTCCTCCACATGATATGATCCGAGGCAGTTGAAATGTGGTGTACTATGCTTTAAAATACACAAAATACACATAAATGAATAAAAAAAATTATATTCGCTCTACGATTCACGATCAGATCATCGATTTCATTTAATTTTTCTTTCTTTGTTTCTCTGTTTCTATGTTCGTCCTTATGTTTTTTTATGGTTGTCTTATGATTTACATTTATCATCGTTGAATATATTTTTTTCTAATGCTTTAATTGTTGGGTTTAACAAATCTCCTGAATGTCTTTACCATGTTACTTGCAACCAATGTTCTGCCTTCCATATGTATCATATTATTTTTTATCCTAATCTTTGTCTTTTGGGTTCTATTGAAATGTATAACCAACCTTGAGAAAGCCCCAAGCCTGCTCACCACATGGGGCGAAACACGTGTTGGCCGGTCACTACCCATAATATCTTGTCAAGCAGTGTAATTGGAGTTTGGCAATCACCAAGGGACACAAGTTTAAAAAATAATTATACAAGAATTTGATGACTCATGGCCTTCAATATTAATTCTAAATTTAAATTCAACATTGGATTTATACGTTACCTGGGACTAATTCATATTACAAGTTACAGATCCTGATTATACTGTGGATTTAAGGGGTACGGTCCTTCTATAGGTTAGCCCATTTGAACTTAAATTAAAGCCCTGCCTATGGTGGCGCAGATCCTCTAGGTTATTATCCCAACTCTTCTTGAATGTTACATTTATATGTGGCTCTGCACCATTACTTCTGGAGTGGTACGGAGTCATCACGGAGTCACATGGCGCCCCCTATCAATGCAAGGAAAATTCTCTGGATCCAGCCTTGTGCTTGGGAATATTCCTAAGATGAGGAATCTGCAGTTAGATAGAAAATGCAACAGTAAGAGCATTGCTGAAGGCACAACACTTTTCTTCTTTGCACCCTGTTACCATAGTTTCTGTTTTCTGAAAAAGTTCAAATACAAATGCCAGACACCAAAGAAAAAACATGCCTTAATGACTTCAGTACAGCTTAAGTGGCACAGGAAGGTTAAGAAAACCTCAAGAACTGTTCCTGTGTTCCTCCCTATGCTGCGCTGTAGTTTTAATACATGTAAGGGGAATCATGTTGAGTTTACCGGCCTAACCCATGGTCACTTGTACACTGCCGTGCGTGAAGCCTCAAAGGTTTGTGGAGTTCCATAGAGGACTGTCTATAAGAGATCATTCTGTAGCCTAAACACATTCTTTTGCTGCAAATGCACCAATGCAGTTTCTGATGTAATGTGCTCCCTCTCTCTGCCTAACACTATGTACACCCAATGGCTATTGAAATGTGAACGACTGACAACAAAGCATTTGTCTGAAACGGGCCGGCCAGTTGCTCTACTTTGTGGGTGCTGTGTCTGACCTAGAAAATGAATGACACCTCAAAAAAGCAATGGCTTATATGGGCGAAATTCTGTTAGTATTATTATTATTATTGTATATTAGTTTTCATGGTTACAAGAGGCTGGTGTGTAGCTAAAGCTGTCCCATAGTTTTCACTTGTGATTGGCTTTGCTTTAGTTGTGGTTGAATGTTTCCACCAATGTTTTTATGTATTTCTGATGAAATAGTTTAATTGCAGTGGTCATTTTGGGTTGAAGCAATTTTCCCTCCTAAATGTATTTTGTAAAGGTCACTCCCTGAGTCCTAATGTTTTTTATGATAAGTAATCAACTGCTAATTAGGTAGATCAGTTTTTCTTTATTTTTTTTTACTGTTTTGATCGTTTACAATTTGAATATAACTCAATTTGAGATGCATCGCTTTTAAGGAAAGCAGTGTTCTAATCGAAAGAGTATAATCATTTTTGGACTAAAGTACCATCTGCTATAAAGGACATTGCTTATTAATAAAGAGCTCCTCGTCTATAGAGGAACGAGTCGAAATCATAGGTTTTTTATGTGGCCATGGAACTCCGAGGTGACCCATCCTTTAAACTACATACCAATATAACTACCCTTTCCGAAAAAATGCTTATATCCTTGGTCTCTTGCTCCTTGATATAAAAGCGCATGGCTGGAAATATGTACACGAAATGTGGAATTAGTAGCGCTAAATTAAAAATACTTATAAACAACCGTTATTTTTTCGCAGAAACATATATGCAGTTTAATATGTTACTTTTATAAATGGGCTTAGTTATACATTTTTGCTAACATGCAGAGAGATTACTCTTTTCGTTTAATGAACAAAAAATTGTTCATAACATAAACATTGACTTTCTGCTCATATCTGTTCTTGTCAGGGAAACTGATCTGAAGATGTGAAAAGTCAGTTTTCATTTACGTTGTTTAAAATGCAGTTGTAAATTGGAAATCGGTATAGAGGCAGTAGGAAGGGGGGGTGGGGTTATGCCACACACAAGGGAACTTCAAAATAGAGATAAAAATGAATAATGGTAATGAGGAAAATTAACTTATCTGCTTGGAGCCGCATTTAAAAGAGGCAGATTGTTGATGGCTCATGCCTTTCATGTGTTGCTATTGTTCTATTCTGGAACCTTTTAATATTGTGATGTAAGCGGCTGCTTGGACTGCATTAAAGGAATAATGCATAATGTAGCCTCCGTTCTTGTAATTAAATTCTTCTCTTTGACCTGCTGTTAACACTGTGTCGGCTCCGGCAGCACCCATTGTGATGTCACAACTCAACAGTCATAAGTTACTGTAGTTGAGCTGCACGTCGTTTTCTTACTACAGGTGGCTAGTAACACAACTGTGCAATAATAAAGTTAGTCAAGTTTTTATACATAGGGATTCCAAGCTTCAGAGTATTATAAATATAGAACAGTTTTATTTTATAATATTCCATTATAACACCAATTTCAGTTTGCGAGGTATGCTGAGTTAAATCAGTGGTTCTTAACGTGGTCCGAAGACCCCTGAGGGTCAGCAAGGCCTACTCCGGGGATATGCAACTGTTTACCAAAATTAAATAATGTTAACATTAATAAAATGAAATGAATAAAGCTTTTACTAATCAAGAAACAAAATTGAAAATTTGAAGACTCTTTATAGGATTGTAAATTACACAAAATAGTTAGGCATTTGTTTGGGGTATACTTGATTTTCGATTTTTGTTTATTGTTTTGAGGTTCAAATCATAGAAGTTAATGAGGCTTGGGTCCCTGGTTTCCAATAATGACTCAGTGGGAATCCCTGGATTTTAGTTAAGATTCAGTGGGGGTCCACAGAAGTCGAAAGGTAAAGAACCGCTGATTTTAAAGGAATGTTATTGAACTAAAGTACCGGTATAGGTATTTAGTGAATGTTTTTGTTTTCATGTAACTAATTGTTTAAAATGACAAGTTATCTAAGTTCATGCAGTATCTGTGTTTTGTCTACATTCCGCTAACTATGTTTTTATATCTCTGCCTATCTATTTAACTTTAGAAAAAATATGTTTTGACCGTTTAGCACTGATATATGTTTTAAATTGCCTTTGCAGGGGCTAGTACCGTTTGTGTTTGTTGGAACCAAGGACAGTATCACAAATGCAACAGTTCTTTTGGATTACCATCTTAATTATTTAAAGGTGAGCTGTATTCATTTGTTTAATTGTCATACAATTTTGTTTTTAAAGCTCAGGATTTGTCAGTTCACGGATCTGCACACCATGTGTTAGATTCCAGGCAGCACTACTGTTGCAATTAAAAAAGCTTTTGTGACACAGAATGTAAATACTCTTTCTCAAAGCAAATAATTGTGTGTTGAATCCTTTGTCTTCAGTGTAATGGTTATTAGTTGTGAGATGAAATATGCTGATGTGCATTCTGTTTTTAGGTAGTGCTGAATCTTAGAGGTGTCAATATATTTTTCATCTGGTGATGTTTGCTATCTTTTTCCATCAAGACATCAGTCATTTACTAGTCATTGATCAATCTTTTTAAATTATTAGTCTCAAAAGAAAACCTTGTAGGAATGGTGCTAGAAACTAGCCTCAGTACAGTGGCAAGTAAAGTATTTTAATCCCCCCACACACCCCCGCCGTGGAGCAAGTATCCTTGAACACAAGCTGAATCATGTATTATTACTTTTCTTACTGAGAACTTATTTGCTACACCCTATTCCTCTGTTTAAAGTAAATCAAAAGAAGATGGTCAAGACGCCAACTGATTTTTTTCAACAGAAGTTTGATTTGTTAGTCAAAAGTAGTGGGTTATAAGTCAAAATACCGGAGTTATAGCATGATAAAATGCTGTTCAGAACACATATGGTTTTACCATATTTCTGACCGTGTGTGCCCCAAATCAAAATAAAAGGATTTGTTTTCAATTTCTTTATTATTTGTTATGCTGGCTTATCACAGGGGCTGTTTTCATTGGGAGAAGGTTTCCTTTAGCAATGCATTCAACTTTGCGAAGATGGTGAGGAGTAAATTCGTTAGGCAGAGTAACCTGTAGAAAACACCCAAATACCCTCATAACTACAGTGGATCGATTGCTGGAGAGAACTGCACCGATGTGAAAAGGTTTTCATTTCCCTGGTCATGTTCCATGGGTTTACTCAAATATAGGTACTTGGTGGTTTGCGAACGAAAATAATCTTTGTATGGGAGAAACTTAAGAAAACTTAAGAATCTACTCTTGCTTAGCGGATAGAGCAATCATTTTGCGAAATGACCTTCTCTACTGATAGACGAATAGAGTCTAAATTAAGGAATATCTTCCAACCAGCAATATTAATTAGGGAAAGGCCAAAGTGGAATGCCCTAAACTGGTTATTAGTGGTCAAACATCGGCCATCAATACAAGCTCAGTGAATTTGTAGATCAACTCCATTTGTTGCAAGTAAATATTGCAGACTTTTTCCTAATAATGTCTAGCCTTCCAGTTGTCTCAGAAGCTGCTGTATTTTTACAACACTTAATCTTCTTTAGAATGATCTTTCTATGGTTATATTCTGAGTTGGATTTTTTGTTATATTAATGCTAAGTGTTTTACAGCTTTGCTTCCCAAAAAATATTTGTCTAATTATTGTTTGTTCCTTTACTTTTCGACTTTCATCGCTTAGGCATATGTAAGTGTTTTTGTAGAAAAGCAGATATTAGGCATGTGATTCTACATAATAAATTCTTTTAATGGGTTACCTACACTAGTTGGAGATGTTGATGATGGATGAAGAATTTCCGTTGCTTTTATGATTGCTATTTCAAATCGCCTGAAAAGCACCAAATCCCCCCAATGAAGAATATCCCTCTACATCCCATGTCTCTTGAAGGCACTCTATCTCAAATGATTTGCCTGAATCTCATCCCTGCCCATCCTCTAAAAAAGATCTTAACCCAAAATATTCCAATTAAGGATGTGCAGGATTTTTTTACGTGTCTCCGGGAGCCCGCCTTGTCATTTCAACTTCTTTCTAACACTGTGGCCCATTAAGGTTGTCCCTACTCCGGGATCAACCTTAGAGGGCCCAATCTCCTAATTCAGAGTGGGTATAGCACATGGGAAGTGCGAGAAGAACTCTTCTACATACCTCATATTTACGCACCATGTTTCCTGCATGCAGAGGACATCGATATCAGATATAGTACGTGCCCGCTCCTTGATTCCCATCTTATTCTGGCACCCTCCTACATTTCGTGTTATGCAGTCATCAATGACTTGGTTAGTGGTACTAGAGCCAGTCCTTCAGAATATGAACAACAAAGGCTAATATTAGAATTATGTTTGCCATTGGTACTATTAACACTATCAATTCTATCAACAAGTCTACAATTACACTTGCTATTACGAGAATCCTACCCGATCAGATCAAAATCATTCAAGACCGTGCCAGCCTTAAGCACGTTTCCTATATCAGGGTTTTACCTTTGTGTCCTCGTGATACTATGCCTAAGTCAGTCATTATCTTGTAGGGAGCTAAGCACCTGAAACATATTGGTCATAACCAAAGGAGAATACAAACTATGACTACTGCCAGGTACTTCCTGTATGTTGTGGTTCAAATTGCGTGTTGAATCAAAAGGGCGTAGGTGACGGTGTGATTACATTAGTGACATTATCAAACCACTAATCACTGACTGTGATTGGCAAGCAATTGTACCCCTTGTTTATCATGCTGACCCGTCTTTATAGTCAAAGATGCACTGGAAGTGCCCAAATTGTCACATTGACCTGTTGGTCTCCCATTTGCTTTTCATGAACCTGTCCCAGTTTTGGAGATTTTTGGTAAGGAGTTAAGACTTTTAGTAGTGGGGGCAATTCAGATAAGGTTTAGTGTTGTATTCATATGATTATGCCTTTCACCCCTGAAATATTGTCAGTTGCTTTCAGGCACTGTGTTCTGCAGTTTCAGAGTTCCTTATACCTGTGTACAGTCTTTCAAAAATGTTGTTTTCAGAGCGGTGGAGAAGCCTTTATCTTTTTCACTTGCTTCGCAGTCCATCATTGGTCCTATTTGAATGTTCTTATAAAATGTGTTTTTGGATTATTGCACCAATGTTGTTGGATCGTTATGGGCTCTCTCCTGAAACGTTCGTATTTTCCAGGTTCCACTTTTGTAAAATGTTATTCGTATGATGGTGAGTCATTTTCGATTGTGAATTTTACTTAAACTATCATGTGTAACAAAAGACAATGTATGTTTTGTATCTGATTTATGTGCAAAGCCTACTTATCTGGCATGCTTAACTTGCGAAAACAATTAACTACGATTGGACATGTCTACTCCCTTACTAATTGAAACATTATGTTTGGCATTAATTGTAGTTAAAGTGAACGACTGTTGATATTGGTGCATGGCGTGCTCATTTGTAAAAATAGACATTTTTACAGTGTCTGTCTCCCTTGCTGGTTTGCTGTTTCTTAACAGCCTTTGCCTGAAATGTTGCTGCCTCATTACAAAGATCGATATTATTTAAATTATTTTAAAACGAATTTATAGATTAACTTCAGTGTGTTTGTTGTGGTGCTTCAGAGCGCAAGAATGCGTGAGAGCGTTGGTAAGTAGCTGTTTGTATGGATGAGTTCAGTGATGAGATAGCTGGGTTCTTAGTGGAACGTTTGGAATCGGTAAGTGGAGTGGGCAGGAGCTGGGCACCGTTATGATCGCTTTCCATCTGGAATAGCTCGCTCTTCAGTGGCTTCCATCACAGCAGACTTGGTTGCTACTAGTGAGCTGAAGAGCCAAGAATGTTTACTATTCTGCTGGCAGTAAGACCAATTGATTCGTACATTTGCCTGGATTTGGTGTATCTGCTGGAATTTTGTGAGTTGGGTGCCTGAAGTCCTGCGCTTGTCGGGGGACACCATTGCAACTACCTACCTGCAGTGTGGCGAGGGATGTACATATGCACAAGACACTGAAGGAATACACGGAGGGGTGACAGATGACGTGTGTCATGGAAGTACCGGGTTGCATTGCGTGGCAGCCTTCTTTTGGCGGAACTACTCCACATTAATCGGGTCGTGTTGAATCAACAGTCGCCCCCATATTAAGTTTATTTCGGCAAGAGACTTGTAGGAAAGAACAAAGCTAGCGATCTCTGAATATGAGCCACGCCCTTTGCAGATGTAAGTTTACCTGATGAAAATCCGTTTTGGTGAAGTGAACCTACCGCGAAATCTGTTTCATTCTGTTTTTATAAAAGTACTGTTTCCATAAATGGAGATGCATGATATTTCATAAGTGAAACGTAACATTGACTTTATTGTTATTGCTGTGCAGTATTTCACTAACTGTAAACTTAAAGAAGGGTGGTGACTTTACAGTACATGGTAAGACAGTGAGCTTTGTAACCATCTAATGGAGAGGCATGAGCATTGGCAAAAACTGTTTCCTCTTTACAGATTACATTTTCAAAAATAAATATTCGTAAGGTTTCACCTTTCACTACCACGCATATTTACGGCGGCAGGAGAATCCCTGTCAATGAGATCGGTAGGATGGAAGGTGTGCTTTTTTAATGACATTGCTGCGAACTTAACACAGTGTCTGTTGTGCTGTGAGGAATAGGCTTGAATGCGTGATGACAATTGGGGCTGTTGTTTTCAAAGTATATGCTGACTCTGAGTCATCCTTCAGTGGGAGAAATTCATTAAAATAATTGGAGATAACCTACAGGAGATCGACATACATCCGGATGGTTTCACCATGCCGCTGTAAAAGTTACGCGCGGCTGTAAAAGGTTTTTAGTCTTGGGATGGATTGAGCAAAAGTAGATCGCACAACTGGGCAATGGTGAGATCAAGTTGTGTGTGGATCTTCGTCATCTTAATAAGATCATCGTTCTGGATAGGTTTGTATGTTAATGAAATGTTAGCCTAGGGTAAATGTGCCAAATGGTTTGCCACCATCGATTTGTCACTTGCTGAATATAAGATTCTCTTAGATCCTGATAATAGGAAGTACGCAGCTTTTATCACTTGGTAAGGATGTTTTAAGTTAAAGCGGATGCCTTTTGCTGCTACTGTTTTTCAAAGGTTGATGCTCCAGCTATTTGGCAAGTAAAAAGGAATTTATGTGTTTTTAATATGATATGTTAAATTATGTTTATTCATAAGGGCCGGTATAGCTGTCTCAGCCTCTCTCGTGACTATCAAAACATCATCTGCGTATTCTGCCACTTGAAAGCTGTATTACCAAATTCTATCCCTGGAATTTCTGTGTTTTCCCTCAGGTTTTGGAGGAACGGCTCTATAGCTATTAAGAAAAGTGACGGGGAAAGAGGGCAACTTTGTCTGGTGCCTTGTCGTACTGAAAGGAAAGAGGAAACTGCACCCCACCCTTACTTTGGCTCTAGGTTCGTGATATAGTGCCATAATTATTTGTATTAGTGAGTTACCCAAGTTAAACCTTTCTCGTATCATTTGCAGAAAAGCCCAGTCAACTTTGTCGCATGCTTTTTCCGCGTATAGGGAGATAGCGACAGTAGGGAAGTCGATTTGCTTAGCTTTTTTAATTTCATGGCAAAACATCATGGTGTTATCACAAGAGAGCCTATGTCTAAGGAAACCTACTTGCGAGGGGTGGCTGAGTTTACTAATATGTTTTTGAAGGCGGAGAGACAATATCATAGCGTATATTTTGCAGCCAAGGTTTATTGGCCTGTAATTTTCTGTGAGGAGCGGGTCTTTACCCTCTTTTGGGATGACTGTTATGATTGCCTCTGCTGGGGTGCCTGTGATTTTGCCTGTGTTTTCAAACTGGTGGTGTAGGTTCAAGAGAGGTTGTCTTAAGTGGCAGGTCAATGTTGTGAAGAAAGTTGCATTGTATCTGTCCGGACCTGGGGCGTTACCAGATTTACCAGATTTTAGCTTTTTAATGGCGTATTTACTTCTTGGAGGGTAATAGGGCCATTGCTGGAGCTCATTTCATGGTCTGTTAAGGAGTTAAGGGAGATCTTGTCTAGGAATTCTTTAAACCTCATGGGATTCAGTTTTGTGTTTGTCATACAGTTTTTGGTAGAATTCCTGGAACATTTCAGCTATTTTAAGTGGATTAGTGTGGATAATACCTGTGTCTTCCTTAATAGCATTGATGCAGATTTTCTGCATTTTAAATTTAAGGTATGAGGATAGGGATTTCCCAGCCTTGTTGGCCTTGCATATACGCAGGCTTTTTTGTTTATTAACCTAGACCCCTGCTCTGGTACTAATAATTTAATAGTATTCATATTTCTTGTTTAGTATCTTGCTTAGCGTCTGCGAGTCCTTCTTAGATAGATGAATCTTCTCTAGTTCCGAGATTTCCTTCTCTAGGGTGTGTAGTTTCTAATTGACATCTTCCTTCATGTTTGATTTACTTTTAATTACAATTCCCCTAATCGTGGATTTCAGTGCCTCCCACCTGGTGATGTGCGATGTCTCGTTTTCTTTGTTTTCTATCAAATAATGTTTAATCGCTTCTTCAATAACTCTTTGTTTTGTGGTTAAAACGTCATCACTGAATCTCCACAGGGGTTCTTTTAGCGGTGGTGTTGAGTCTGTATTAGTTAGTGTTATGCAGGAGTGGTCTGAGATGACTCTCGGCTCTATGGTTGTTTGGTCAATTCTGCTAGTTGAGTTCCTGAAATCAGGAGATAGTCTATTTTGAAGTATGAACTATGTGGGTAAGAATAGATTGTGTACTCCCTTTCTGCTGGATTCTGTAACCTCCATGTATCTATCATATTAAATTTACTGCAAAGGTTTTTGAGTGCTTTGTGCGACTTATTCGGTCTAAACTGGCAATTCGAGTTCCTACCAAGGGCAGTGTCCATTCGGAGATTAAAATTCCACCCTAGTATGAGTGTGGCTGAGTCGGGGATCCGGCTAATCTGCTCTCCAATTTCATCCCAAAAATCCGGGACGTCATTTGTGGGGGGATAAATGTTAACTATGTAAAGATCTGAGTTATTCTTAGTTTTGTTATGACCTATCTACCTTGCTTGTCGGCAGTGTGCAAGGTTAAGTCTGTCCTGGCTTTCCTAGAGATCAGTGTTAAGACTTTTTTTCTTGCCCATTGAAGAAAAACATGCTACATCTGTAAATTGGTGGCCTTTCAGTGAGTTAGCTAGGTTGGTATTTAGCTTAGTTTCTTGCAGAAGGATTATGTCTGCCTTTTGTTTATGGATACAGTCACAAAAAAAAAATCCTATTGACCGGATGGTTGAGGCCTTTAACATTCAGTGATAATATTTTAATGTTTTGATGAGTTGGGGATGTAATATTGTTGTGAGTGAAATCTATGATCAAGAAGTACAATGATTGCCAATAGTTTTAGGATCTTAGAGACATAGATTGGTATTTCAGTATTCTACGAAAGGAGCCTACTTCAGATATCTCGATAGTTGTTTTTTGCTTAGGTCTGCTTGTCACCTCGGGGGTTTGTGTAGCTGCTGGGACACAGTGAGAAATCTCAGCGTATAAGAGTCTCCCTACTGCAACCATTTTCTGAATGCATAGTTTCTTAGAGCCATTGGTTAAAAGAAAACGGGAACAATTATGTGTAGAATCACAATAAAGATAAAAAAGGCAAACAATAAAAAATACAAACCCCCCCTTCCCCTCCCACTAACCCTCCCATCCTCCCCCCAGTAGAAGCGCTAGATTTGGCGAAAGCAGGAGGACACTTCCCTCTCGGGGACGCTGTTATACATGGGAATTGCTTCCCTTCCCACGGAACTAAACTTAGTTAAACCAACTAAGGGTCTTTGTGAGACAAGAGTGTTAAACTAGCTAAAACAAAGTTATTTATTGCTCTGGATGCCATCTATTGTATTGTCTTGAGGATGTGGAATACTGACTGATGTAGCTTGGCAACTTGGAGTGCAGTTAATATAACTGACATAACTATTTCAATAAACACAAGCATATCTACATATGGACCTTCAAAGAAGTATCATAGGGCCGCAAGATCATAAGACAACTGTGTCAGCTATAACAATAGTATGCTAGAAGTGAACATTCATTTAATTTATAACTCACATTACCCACGTGGTAGGAGCTATCAGCTCTAGGTGTGTGGGCTCCTAGGTACATGCATATAAGTGTATATTGGCACAGATGCGTGGTGCCTGGTACCTGAACTAAGAGACCCTTTTCCCAATTTGTTACGATGTGTGGTGACAAATTGCACCCAATCCATACGTTAACGTTAGGTGAAGCACGCTACATAGTCAACTTAGAACAATCGGCTACAGTCTAAGAAATTATCGGATCAATGAAGAACTACCAGGATCCAGGGAGAGAGTATCCTCAACATGTAGAAAATGTGTGCGCCAAGTAAAGTTAGCCATATGCAGGCAGGAGTTGGGCAGAAGCAGGTTTGACAACTTGGCAGTAGTGAATGTGTCCATTTAGTGTCGTACAGTTCAGTCATTCTGTTTGTTGTGGGTATTTGTGAGAGGCTTCTATAGTCGTTATTTGCTGCAACTGTGATCATTAGAGAATATTGTAGGTTTTGGTGACCTGTGTGCAGCCTATATGATTATAATGCCTTAATATTTGATCCAATTATCCGCTATCACTATTAGAATAGGAGCTCCCCTTCATCAGCGGCTAAAATTCACACCTTCTGTGTTCTATTTCCCTTGTATGGGGTATTGTCGGTTGTCGGTAGTCTTGGCACAGTGGATTTTCAATGGTATGCCCCTCCTTAGTGGAGTGTCTTAGAAGGTGGTCAGTGTCTGCAGGCTCTTATAGTATTGTCTTTGTAGTGCCAGGCAGAACCCGGCTTACTATAGTTCTTACCTGCCTCAATTAGCCACAAGGATCTTGTAGTATTTGACTTTGTATTGCCCAGCGGGACCAGGCACACCAGTATTCCTTTACCTGCCTCAATTAGCCCAAAGACGGCCTCAAATGGTCACGACTATGGATAGACTAAGGCAGCTGGTCCTTCCGTGTAGATCTCCTTCGTTGTAGATTAGACCATTAGGCTCTCTCGTTCGCGCGTCGCACCTCAAGTTGCGCCATCTTAAGGTTAGGCACCCTCCGGTCCCTGGCGATCATCGCGGGAGCGCCTGAAAATCATTGCTGTCTCAATCTATCCACAGCAGAGGGCAGATTAGTGCAGTTTAACCCGGCAGATTCGTGTTCATTGAGCACATTCGCTGGCTGTAACCGTATGTTTCAGGCCATTTAGACACCACCAATAAGATCACGCCATCTTGGAGTTCTTAGTACTCTTGTGATCTATTGGGCCATCTTTTATGAGCCCCTTTGAATAACTTGCAGCTGCTTTTCATCTGACTGCAAATCAGTGTTAGTAAAGTGGTGGAATCCTACCCTCTTCCAAGCTCCCTGAAGATCTGTGGATTCATGAACCTCTGACTCAACTGCGGGTTTCACACTTGCTTCTGTTCTGCCTTTGGTCACAGTGCCACAAACAATGCTATAACCCCCCTTCCCCTGAGGATCGACGCCGATGTCATCAGTGCCGGAGGAGGAGACAAAACCATTTGTGCTCTCTCACCTTGATTCTACTAGGTTTTCGTCTTATGGCACCCCATCAGACTCTGTCACCTTGCCCTGACCTCAAGGAAGGTCTCAAACTCTCCATTATCGTTTTGGGACAGCCGAAGGTAATGATCAGTAGGATTAAGGGGATGTGTTTGTACCTCAGTTTACCAATGACAGTTGGTATGAGAATTGACAACATGCTTGGATTCTAGACAATTCTCCAGGCTTCAAATTGTTCTCGCTCCATGGCTTTGATACTAAGGACAGTGCCTCCGTCTTTGTCGTAATGTGGAGGGCGGCTGATGTACTTGACCTCCAACTTCCAACCATAGAGGTAAAGCAAAATGTACTAACTCTGGTAGTTCTGTTAAATGAAACACACATGTAGCCTCTACTGCTTTTTAATGAGGCCCTAATTGATACCTTTCTAGGGGCATGGATGCAGCCTTGCTCAGGGCCTTAAGTAAACCAACAAATTGTTCGGCTTCATAGCCCTTCTATGTGGACCCATATGAAACACCTGACCCCTGAAAGATTGGTGTTGCAGGCTTCTACCAGTAGGGTTAACCCAAATGCCTTCCCTACTGCTGCGCCAGGCCGAGAGTCAAAGTGCATTGAGACCTTTGGCAAGCGCATGTTTTCCTCCATCGCCTTGCATTATGCTCAGTCAATGCCAGCTGTCTCCTAGACCACTACTCCCATGTGCTTTAGGAGTCAGTGGCCCAGGTATTGCCTGACTTACCCAAGGACATCTTGGCCTCTCTCACACAGGCCATTCAGAATGACTGTGGTATGGCAAACTTTGTGATACTATGTGGACTGGCCACTACTAATTGCCAGGGCTGGTAATAGGGCAGGTTATAAGCACCGGTGTAGCACTCAGACTACACACCTGGATAAGGACCAGCTTCTTCGTGGACATCCAATCCTTACTAATTCACATTTCCTTCGACTGATCTGTCCCACTTTGGCAAGAAAGCAGATTGGGCCCTTGAACAATTTAAAAAGATAGCAGCGCCAATGCATGCTATTTAGGGCTGTCTGCCCCCTGAAACAATTTCACCTTCAGTTTGACATCTTTCTTAATTGTGGAAGGGTTACCAGCCTACCTACCCGCCACCACCAACATCCTCGGCTGTCTCAAGCCCACAAATGAAAAACCTGACCACCTTCTCACCACCTGGGACCAGCTTACCACACAAGACACCATAGCCATCATGAACTCCGTACACTCCGGAGCTCCCACAGGCCTCTGTCCCCACCACATCATCAACCTCGGGACCAAGAGGATCAGCAAAAAGCTCACCCCTGTTTTTCAACGCATCCATCACCACGGCCACCTTCCCTGAAGAATGGTAAAATGCAGACGTCAAACCCCTACTCAAGAAGCCATCAGCCGACCCCAACAAACGCCCCATCTCTCTGCTGCCCTTTCCTGTCAAATCCTTGAGAAGGCCATGAACCGCCAACTCACACGACACCTTGAGAACAGCAATCTTCTGGACACCTCTCAATCTAGATTCTGCACCAACCACAATACCGAAACCACTCTGATTGCTGCCACAGACGACATCATATCCTCCCTTGACCAGACAAAATCAGTGTCCCTGATCCTCTTAGACCTCTCAGCAGAATTTGACTCAGTATCTCACTACCTCCTCATTAAAAGGCCTCTTTACATTGGAATCAAATGAGATGCCCTCAAATGAATTGCCTCTTTGATCACCGGAAGAACCCAGAGAATCTGCCCACTTACCTTCACCTCGGAACCCAAGAAAACCATCTGTGGTGACATCTTTAGGATGTCATTTTGTGTAATGCACAAAATGTGAATATTTATAGGAAAGCAAGAAGGCCCCTTGTACACAACACCATTAGCTATGTGAACAACTAGTTTTATGCCGGTATATACTTTCACAGGGAGCTGGTAGGGGCATGCACACTGAGAACAGAGAGAATGGGTGGTAGATTATGTGAGCTGAACATTGAGGGTAGGACGGCACGGGTAAATGCACGCGCAGCAAGCAGGAGGAGGTAAGGAAACAGATATAGAATGGAGGGCAACGAATAGGAGAGGTAGCAAGGGCAGAGGCACCCAGACGGAGAACAGACGGCAGTTGTGTACACAGGCAGGGACAACAAACGGACTAGAGATGGAAGACTGGCATGGGCAGCATAACATACCACAAAGGGTACGAGGGTGTGAGCAGGGGCACAGAGTAAGCAGGAGATGGGAGAAGAGAGAGGTGTGCAGCAAGCTGAACATGGAGGGGCAGGCCGGTAGCGGCAACACAACAGACCACAGAGGGTAGGAGGAAGGGGACAGAGGCAGCAAGCTCACCAACGATGGAAGGTTGGCATGTGGAGTTGCAGCAAGCTGACCACGGAGAGAAAACTGGAGTGGGTAATAGCACACAGATATAGAAAGCAGGTGGGAGGAAAGGCAGGAGCAGGAGCAGGGGCACAGTGCTGACCAGGGAGGCCACGCAACAGGCAGTTACAGAGGACAGGAGGGAAGCTGCAGTGGCATGCACACAGATTGCAGAGGTGAGGGGGCTTGGATAGTAGTAGGGGTAACAAGCGGACCACAGAAGGAAGGTGGAAAGGGGCGGTGGCATTCAGATTCAGATGGGAGAGAAAGGGACAAGGAAGTCAGAAGCAGCAAGTCTTTTTTAAATATCTTTATAATTTTGGTTTACGTTTCTTGAAATGATTTTTAAAAGAACGTTGCATACAGTTCTTTAACTCGTGGATTTTGTTAATTTAACGTATGGCCTGTGCAATCGTGTTCGGGTTTTTCGGTCTTAGGTTCCACAAGTGCCCATGGAGTAGTTCTGTTCTGTTAAGATTTCTTATAGAGCGCACGTACACCGATTGGTTTCTTGGCGCTATTTCTAGGAGTTGCCGGAGCCCTATTGATTTAGTCGTATGCTTGGGTAAATAACCATGTCTTGAGAAGACTTCTGAATCGCGGAAAGTCAGTGCAGGATCTGATGTCAAGTGGAAGGGTGTTCCAGAATCTAGGTGCCAGCCCTGCGAGCCTGCATCCGCCCTGTTGCTTCAGTTTGTAGGAGGGTGTGACCAGATGGTTCATGTGGGCTGAACGCAGGTTGCGGGTAGGTATATGCGTTTGAGTAAGGCTAGAGATACATTTTGGACTCATGCCATGCAAGGACTTAAAAATAAGGCAACAAACTTTGATGGCACATCGTTGTGGTATGGGAAGCAAATGCACTTTCTAGGCTGCTGGAAAATCAGTCTAGCAGCCTGGTTCTGCACCAGTTACAGTCTTCGATATAGTGGTATGCCGAAGTATAGGGAGCTGGCATAGTCTATGTGCGATATAACCATGGCTAAAATAACCTGTACCAACTCTTCCCTGGTGAGGAGTCTGCTGATCTTCCTTAGCTGAAAGAAGCAAGTAGAGATTACCTATCCAATTTGAGCTTTCATAGTAAGGTCACAGTTGTCACCCCAAGACTCTTGGCTGAGGGAGATGAAGTGGGGAGAGAACCCAGTTCGACTGGACAGAAGTTTGAGCTCCATGGGTTTTGAATACCCCCTGTCAGAATAAGTTCGATGTTGTCCGGGTTAAGTTTTAAATGGTTGCTGTTCATCCAATTGCGCATGTGCAGCATAGTAGCTTGGAATTCAGACAGTCAGGTGTGTTATTAATGGTGAACATTAATTGTAGGTCGTCTGCATAGTTAAATGTGCACACCTTCCTTTCTTTCAAGGACCAGATCAGTGGGAGAAGGTATAGGTTGAACAAGTGCAGGGATAATGAGAAACCCTGAGATACTCCACATGTTGTTCTCATTTTAGGCGCCGTGAACTGGGATAAGCGAACCGACTGGGAGCGGTCTTTCAGGAACGATCTAATCCAGCTAAGAGCCAATCCCTGGAGGCCCGCATCCCTGACACTGTCAACCAAGATACCATGGTCGACCGTGTCAAATGCCGCGGAAAGATCAAACAGCATAAGGACCTGGAGGGAGCCTTTATCGGCTTCCTTTCGAAGTGTGTCTAGCACGGTCAGTATCACTGCCTCTGTTGAATGGGCTCTGCGAAACCCTGCTTGGTGGAGGTCGAGGTATTCAGACTGTTCGATAAAGGCATTTGGCCACATGGGATTTCAGTACCTTAGCCAAGTATGGGAGCAGAGAGATTGGATGGTAGTTGGTCAGACTCCGGGGATCGGCCCCTGTGTATTTTGGAAGGGGAACAATAATCGCTTCTTTGAAAGCTCTAGCGACACAGCCTTGAGACAGTGACTCATTCAGAAGAGAGAGGGCAGGCCTGGGGATTACAGAGAAAACTTCTTTTAATATATGAGGCAGACAGCTATCAGTGGGTAACCCTGATTTTACTTTGGTCAGAAGGTCCAAAAATGCCTGACTGCTTATTGCCGGGAACCAGGGTTTTTTGGCACTGATGGTAGTGCCTTGAGGGTGCAGCAGGTAGATAAAGAAGGTATTCAGGGAGTTACAAAGTGCTTGAGAGGGTATTGGTTTTATTGTGACTGTCAGGGTTGGACAGTTCATTGACAATGAAGAATATTTCCTTTGATCTATTGGTGGAGCTCAAGATTTTTTAATAGAAATCCGTAGCCTGGGTTGTTAAAATTGATTTTTTGTATTCTTCAGTAAAGCTAAATAAGTCTCTCTTTTATCAGGGGAGTACTTACGCCTCCATTTCCTTTCAGATTGGGGTAGGGCTAGTTTTGGGGTTTTTAGAGAACCATCTCAGAGCCTCATGTCGCCTAGCTGATCTTATTGTCCTGAAAGGGCCATGCTCATTGCTAAATGCTGCTAGCCATGCTGTTAGATTTTCCAAACTAAGGCTGATGGATGGATGGATGGTTAATTGGGACTGTGTTTGCCAGTGTGTTACAGAAAATGTTTCTATTGATGCTATTCCAGTTCCTTGCCAAGGGCTCTTTTATAGCTGGGGGTTTAACCATAGTTATGTTGTTGATGGCGAACTTTATTAAGTAGTGGTCAGACCATGTGCAAGGAGAGACTGTCAATGCAGACACTGCAAGATTGGCTGTCCAGACATGATCAACTATGTGTCCCTTAATGTGTGTGGCAGAGGTTACCTCCTGAATAAAATTTAACCCATTAAGTAGGTCAGTCAATTCTGCGAAGTGGGGTCCACCCAGTGCGTCGTTGGCCCACCCAGTGCGTTGTTGGCCCAATAATTGAAGTCACCAATCAGCAAGATTTTTGCGTGGTTGGGTATTAAGTGGTCCATCTGTTCCCCTAAGGATTGGGGGAACAGGGGCATGTTCTGGGGGGGTCTATATAATAGTACATAGATTAGGGGAGCCAAGACCGACTCCAGTTTGATCACAAGATTATCCACCGAAGTTAATTCTAACAAGGTTAGTGAGGTGAATTTTAGTTCCTGGCGTATGATGGCAGCTACTCCTCCAATTTTTCCTGGTGGGCCAGCAGGATGTAGTAGTTGTTGGGAAGCGCAGCCAGAGTATCTAGGCGGACTCCTGTGAGAGCCAAGTTTCCGATACAAAGAGAACATCTGATTGAGTTGAGTCCAATTGGTGGAAAATGTCTAGCTTATGTTTTGCCATGGAGCGAGTGTTTAAATAGAGGATTGTTAGCTCAGAGGGCCTATATTTATCCTGTTTCTGGGTATATCCTGTTTCGTGGGGGTATTGAGCGAATCCTGGGAAGGAAGCCCTTGCTTCCATAATCCTATGTCTAATCCGTCTAGGGCCAATAGAGGGATTGAGTCAGTAGTTTCCAGAATGTAGGAGCTTTAATTCAGACGGGGTATAGGATACAAATTGGACAGAATGCCTGGCCCCGGACGGCTGCGGATGGGCACAGACGGGCTTGCCTTTGGCCTGTCCTCTGCGCTCCCGCGCTGTGGCCAGCATTAAGTGCTCGGTTGCTGCCTTAGCTCCTTCTCCCGCCCTTAGTGATAGGATGCCCCTGGTGGGTGTCACCCAGGAAATGACTGAATCGGCACCGCAACGTCGAGTGACCGATCAGTCAGGTTGTGGAGGTAAGATCTTTTTAGTTAAAAAGCATCAAATTCAACACAATTTTAATAAAACTAATCGTTTTTAAAAACAGTGCTAAAGGCAGTATACAACCGGGCAGCGGCGCAATCCTATAGTAGTCTCCAGGATGGCCCTGATGATGCATGTCACATTTGGGGCATTGATTATTTATTTATGTATTTTTTTGCCCTGGTAGATTCCATCTCTAGCCTAGTCGTAGTCGATGATGGTGCTGAATATGTCGTAGGCACCATAATCTGATAGAGACATCTAGCCGCAGATTCCTTACTTTAGAATCCTCACCCAGGCGCAAGACTGGATCCGGAAATTTTTTCCATAGCACGTCTGCGCGTTGAAAGCGGGTGTCACTGGACTCCATATCGACGTCATCCACCTGATGTAATGTCGGGAGAGTCTATATAAAGCATCGTCACACTGACGCCGGTTCCTCCTTTTCTGTGCTTTCAACACTAGTCTGGAGCCGTTTATGGGGTTGTTTTTCTTGCTTTTGTTTTTTTAAATGTCTTGGGGGTTAAGCCCTGTGGAGCTTTTGGCAGATAATTGACGGCCACAGATCCTCATATCATCTGTATGTGGTACCTCAGAGAGCATCTATATTCTGAGGAGTGTGGTTCCTGTCATCGTCTTTGGCCGAAGGTGTTGACGGAGCGTTGTTCGAAAATCCTGGTGGCGCCGCTAGCAGAGGCACCTCATCACTGTTGGTCCCCCTCCAAGTCTAGAGATTGTTCAAAGAGCCGTTTGCGTGAGGGCCCTTCACGTTCAAAGGAGTCTCCGAAGGAGAAATGGACAAAACTGATGAGTTAGGCGTCTCCAACTCCATTTACCAGCCTCCGGTTGCGGAGTCTTTACAAGAGTCTACCCCGGGCCTCCGTGTTTTCCCTGATGCCGTGGTGACTCTGGCCCAAATGTGGGAATATTCTAATTCAATGCATGAAGTCTTTGGGCCTAAGCCTCCCTCTCTTTCTAGCCCCAATGAGGTGGAAGGTATCTTAACTGGCTCTGTGTGAACGGGTTCGCCCTCGGGCCAGTTAGGCCCTCTGGATCAGTTGTAGAATCTGTATCTGCATCGGTGCACAGCCATTTGGTATTACCAACTTTGGCACCAGAGTCTGGTCAACCAATGACATCAGTGGCGCCGGTCAACACCTAGCCTATTTCTCTTTCCGCTGTCGATACAAAGCCGCAAAGGTGATGTCACTTATGGCAGTGATGGAACTGTCTATTTCAGACAACTCTCCATCTATCCGTAGACAACCTGTCACTGTTTTTTCTGCAGGAGTAGGCAGTTTTCAAGGTGGAGAGGAGAATATAAAGGATTAAAACTCTTTGGACAACACTGTATTGCCTCCTATGAATGTTAAATTGGTTGACAGAACTGAGTGAGGCTAGTGGCATTAAGCCCTCTCTAGTTTGGACTTACTTTCTCCATCTGGTATGGCTACAGAGGTCAGTTCCTCTTTTGCAAAAGTGTTAAGGAGAGCATCTGTAGTCTTGGATTGGCAGCTTCCCGTAGTGGAACTATCCACAGAACCTTTAGTAAATGTACTTCACCAGGGGGAGAGAGGAGTGGAGCTCTTGCTCCCTTATAAAGAGTCTCTGTACAACATTTTATTAGGAGCTTGGACAATCTTGTAAACTTCACAAAGGGTCTGGCTTTGCAAGCAGCGACAGCTTCTGGTGACCCTAGTTTCCGTCCTCTAGTCTCACCAAGCACTTAGTCCAGAAGGCTGGAAAGTTGTGGGAGAAATATTTTGTCTTCGGTTAGTGTAGCATTGCAATCTGTGAATACTGCAAGTGTTCTTGGCAGGTTTTCCCATGCGTTATGGGACTCATTGGACCTTTTGTTTCCTTCTCTTCCAGAGGAAGCCAGAAGTGAACTTTTACAGTGTGTGCAGCATGGCACAGAAGCGACTAAATCTACCATAAAAAGTGATATGGATACCACATATTCAGTGGGGGGAGCTATAGCTCAATCAGTTGTGCTACGAAGATATGCATGGCTGCGTCAGTCTAGATTTTCTGAGGCAGTCCAGGATAGCCTAAAACATATGCCATTTGATGGTGTATGCTTATTTGGTGTACTTGCATATTCCGCTTTGCAGCTATGTAGAGCAGGTCGGCGCGACAACAACATCTAGACATATCTTTAATTGTTTTCATACTTTCTGAATTTTGAAGTGGGATTTTTATGATTGAATACTTGGTATATTCCTTATGATGGCAGTGCAATCCAGGTTTTAATGGTTACACACTTAAGGTTATTTACATGTATCATCATCACCCTTATTTCCAACATCTTACGATGATAAAGGGTATTATGTGAACAGTTATACTAAAGGACTCTTCGAGTGGAATAATTAAAGTTATTGCCTAATATCCTACGATAGATTTTCATTATTTCTATTTACTGTTAGTTGTGGGAGTGGTTGTCTTTCTACTTTGCTTATTTCCTTGCCGATCCTACATGGGGTGTTGTCTGATAGACAGGGCATACAGTTTTTTCTTGACTCTGAAGAAGAGCTTATGCTCAAGAGTTGATCACCATTATGGTTTGTTCCGTGCTCTGAGTAGAGAATCTTTTGTATGATTGTTAAGCATTTCTTTATATGCATTTTGAACTGGGATCACTCAGCTTGTGAAGTTAAGAACCCCATTGAAGTGATTAAGATGTAATAAATTCATGAAATTTAGTTACCCCTATAGGGAGATTTTGGTAATTGAAATGTACTTCTTGTTTGCTCTAGAAATGTCATTTGTAGCCTACTTTACCTGTAGTTGCGTTAGACTTTAACCTCTGATATTTGCTTTACATCTAAGCAGTAGGTAATTTTCCTAATTAATGATAGTAAAAGTTCTTTATTTTTGCTGGATTAAGTAGGTGGGGACCAAGATGTTAATATCTTAACAGTTTAAAGACACTATATGTTCTTGCTTTTGAGGTTCTGTCTTATAGACATTGCAGTTTGGTGGCTGTTCTACACATTTGTGTAGACCTTTAGTTTACAAAGTGTTCTTTGAAGGTAATTGTTTTATTTTCCTGGGATTACGTCAGGCTGTTTTAGGTCTCCAGGAAGATGTGGCCTCTAGGTTGATTCTACATGACACTTTGCTTTATTACCTAAGATCTCTGAAGGAAATTTCCCTTTTCTTCTTTATGATGATGTTTATATACATTTATGCATTAGGAGAATAGGTGTTTGCCTCGGAACTTCTACTTTTTGTAGAAGACTTTTATTACTATTTTAAATGATCGTTGCTCTTCTAGGTAACAACTATTTTTCATCATTTAACTGACTAATTGCTTGTAGTTTGGGTTCACATTTTGCGGAGTGTTGTCTTTAGATGTAATATACAAAATCAGTTGGATTCTTTATTATCGTAAGACCCTTTAAATGTTTCGGTTTAAGTATGGGACACCTTTTCTAGATCATCAGTAGATGGGTCTCTATTGATATAGTAAGGTCACGTACTAACCTTGGTTTTCGCTATGCTATCAAGGTTTATTTTTCATACTTTCTATCTTATTCAGCTTTATACTACTATTGCTTGGTAGGTTTTGTATAGAATAAAGTAGTCAAGTCTTAAAAGCTTGCACAGTAATATATATCACAACAGCCTTTTATAAAGAAATTACTCAGAAATGTATTTCTATAATCAACGTATAACAGAGTTAAACTGATAAATGTCAAAGCTATTATGCATATTGAGGGGTTGTCTATGTTGTGCAAGATTCCAGCACAGTTACAAGATTGTTATGAAAGTTAGAAACTGTAAGGTATGTTTCTCATAGTTTGCATAGGCATGTGTCTAACATTTACCTTTTTAGTTAATTTGTGGGATAATTGGTTTCTTGGTACTCTGATGTTTGAAAGGCATGGTGTGTGAAATGTAATCCCTTTTTTAAAAAACTAAACAGTTAAGTAAATTAAATTATGTTTCATGTAAGTACTCTTATCTAAGGAGTTTTCATACATAGAGAACCGCCATCATGGCTCCCATGATACAATTTGCCTTTCTTAAGGATGCTGTTAATAACTGATGTCTGTCTTCAAGGTCTAGTTTAATGGTGTTGCTTTTGGGCATTTTAAAAAACCTGAAGTTGCTTATTCTTCTGCTTCACTTGTATACCTTACATCTGCCTTCCTTAGTCAGCATCATTGTGTGGGTGTTCCTTTCACATACTTTGGGAGGAGTGAGAGGGGGGCGTCTGACTCCACACTAAAAGGAATTAAACAAATGAGTAACTAGTGCTTGTGAAAGCGTTTATGTACTAAATGTTATAATCCAAAATTCACCCCCTCGTCTTCTCTCTCTCTCTCTCTCTCTCTCTCTCTCTCTCTCTCTCTCTCTCTCTCTCTCTCTCTCTCTCTCTCTCTCTCTCTATCTCTCTCTCTCTCTCTCATATATATATATATATATACACACACACACACACAGTTCAGTTACAATCTTTTGTTGAGTGTGCGTTGAACAAAATGATACTTGAAGGTAGATATCTTTCTTTAACAAGCCTTTCACCACCTTGCATATGTTTCCTATTTAGGAAGTTGACCAGTTGCGTTTGGAAAGGTTGCAAATTGATGAACAGCTACGGCAAATTGGAGCTAGCTCTCGACCACCACCGAATCGCACAGATAAGGAAAAAGGTTATATGACAGAAGAAAGTACAACAATAGGACGAGGAAGTCGACCGTACAACAGCAGAGGGCGTAGCAGACGTGGTCAAGGATATGCTTCAGGTACATATTGTTGAAAACACAAGCAAATGTAACCTAAGTATCTTTAAATTTCCCACTCTGAAAAAAAGATGAAACAAGAAGTAATTTTAGTTTTCATTTCCTATTTCCACTTGGTTCCTTTGTAGAACATCTCGAGCGATTATACTCTTTTAATATATAGCTCATCATTGTGTTTGGATGATATGGGCTCACCAAACTAGTCACAACTAAAAAAGTTAGGGCAAATTGAACTGAATAGAGTCCTCCGGCTCACACCAAATTACTCTAATTCTAGTCACACCTCCCACTTTCATGAGGCAAAGTTAGAACACCAGAAATACCACATCTCTGACATTATTGGTCATGGATGACCTTGGGATGAAATAATATCACTCTGGTGTGGCTTATTCTTAGCCTCAGATACAGATACACTTTCAGTTATGACAGTTGGGTACTCACAAAAAACCAGGCTCACTTAATAATTTAGATCTGTTTTGTGCTTTCTGTTCTTCAAGATTCTTCTTGACCACATGCTTAGTTTTTCTTGCATCCACATCAGTTGTTCTGTTTAATTAATATGTATCTTCTACATCTTGCTGCTTTAATATGTACCTTTGACTGCTCATTTTACAATTGTGATGAAGATGGGCAGTTTGACATCTATTTTAACCTTAGCTCCTTCATTACACCACCCTTAAATACAGTGTCTGATCGCTTCACCTTCTACTTGTACATCATCTGTGCTTCAATGTACACTAACACAATAAAAAAAACAATTACCTGCATAAAACCTAAATCATGATTACTGACCATAGTCAATCTCTCAGTAATCCATCTATGTGGCCTTACGTAATGGGACAGTATCCTAATTCCATTTCCTCCAAATACAAATTCAAGATTAATATCTCCCATGAACATTCTCTGGTCCAAGAGGTCATACTTAATACAAAAGGTGACTTTCTTCACTTTTGGACACTAAAAAAGCTATTTCACGACTTGATCATCCCTTAGGGTCAGGTAGGTGTCAGAAGGTCATAACTTGTGCTTCGCATTTTGATACATAGACACCTCCAAAAAAAACTTTCGTTTTTATATAAACAGACATCCGATGAACAGACATATTTCTGATGGATACATCTGCCTGTGGATTCCTCATCTTATGAATATCCCCTGCACAAGCATTCCGCGGAAACATTTTCCTAGGTCTCCACGCCGACGTGGTCGTCACAATGCCATAGCTCCGCAGGCGGCTCTGCATGATGTCACTGGAGCCATAAGAGGCGGCGTGATGACGTCAGTTCCCTTTTTTCCGCGATGTCGACGCTAACGGTTTTTCTACGGACTCTCCATACTTTCTTCTAGATTCTTTGTATTTGTCTGGTTTCCTTCTGTGGTTTCGACATGTCTGCTCCAAGGAAGTCGGGTTTCAAGCCCTGTAAGGAGTGCGGGGGGCATATGTCGATCACTGACACCCATGAGGACTGCCTGTGGTATCTATCTTCAGATCATGACATCGAGGGCTGTCCTTGTTGTAGGAAGATGAACCCGAAGGCCTTGAAGAAATGAGAAGCCAAGCTGTACATGGTTAAAGTAAGAAAAGAAAAAAGAGGTCGAAAATTTCAAAGTCGAGGCCGACGACTTCACATGATTAGAGGAGGAAGCAGAAGAAGAAGAAGAGGCATGGATCTCAACGCCGTACATCGAAGCCTGTGGCTTCGAGGTCGCCTTCTCTGGCTCCTCGACGTTGTGTTAAGGACTTCGTCTCTCCTTCACCTTCAGTGTCTCCTCAGGTGACTCCGGCCCATTCTCCTTCGTATAATGGAACTCCGGAGCAGTTCGGCTCTGGGAGGTTCGTCGAATCCGGCTGATGCTGAGACACCTTTGGCTCCTGTGGCTGCGCCTGTGGCCCCAGTGGTTCTGACTCCGGAGGTGCCTCAATTGGATCTCGAGCCGGTTCAGTATCTTCTTTTCTTGCGCCGCGTTCGGATCCCTCGCATTTTTTAAATGCGATGTATGGTGTGTTTTCCAGGGCCACATACCCTTCTGGTGCACCTTCGGGTCCCGTGGGTCCTCTGGCATTTAATTTGGGTGTGCCTCATCAATATCCTCAGGCCCCCTTTGTGCCATTCATGCCGATGACGCCATCATGGCAAATTCCGACCCCGAGGATGTCGACGCCGTATGGGCAGTCCCCGGCTCCATCCAGCAAACCATCTTCATGGATTCGTTTGACGCAGGTTGCTGCTGCGGTTCCGCCTTTGACGCTGCTCCTGGAGCCATCGACGCTGCGTGTGGCACCGACGACGACACCGGAACCGAAGATGTGCTCGAGGAGAGAAGCGCAGAGGTTGCTAGAGGAAGAACAGTACCAGGCTGAAGATATGGAGGAAGGTGAAATTTATGAGCCTAAGGATATGTTCGAGGGTCTGTGTGAGGCAAGTGGACTTGACACCTCCCCAGAGTGGGACTTTGCTTCTCAGAAAGCTTCTCCTTCGAAGGAAGTTGCACCCTTCCATACTGTGATAAGGAAGGCAGCAGAGCTCTTGGATCTGCAGCTTCCTATGGCTGAGTACAAGTCTAATTTGCTTACAGAGGTGCTTCATTCTCCGTCCTCTGTGGTTGAACCACTCTTGCCGTTCAATGATGCCCTGACAGAGCCGATCCTTGAGGTTTGGCGCAATCCTCTTTCTGCTCCTGCAGTTTCAAGGTCAGTGTCCAGAAGGTACAGACCTGCCCCAGGAGATCCTGTGTTCCTTTACTCTCATCCTTCGCCTGAGAGTTTGGTGGAGCAGGCTTCATGTTCAAAGCAGTCTATGGGCGCCTTTCCGCAGGCTCCTGCTGACAAGGATTCCAAGAAACTTGAACAATCTGCAAAGAAGGTCTTCTCGTCAGCGAGTATGGCTTTAAAATCCATCAACGCTACCTGTTTGTTGGGTAGATACATTCATGCCCTTATGGACTCTGCCAAGCAGCTTCTACCAAAATTATCTGAGGAAGACCGGGGAAATTTAAATGAGGTACTGGCGGAATCACAGGCTGCGGCTTGCCAAGTCATCCAGTCTGGCTTGGAAACGGCAGATTCGGTGGCCAGGCTGATGGCTCATTCATTGCTACGAGAAGACATGCTTGGCTAATGTCTTCTGGGTTTTCACCTGATGTACATGCTGCCCTTCTAGATCTTCCCTTTGACGGGTCTAGGCTTTTTGGAGTAAAAGCCGCCTCTGCTTTGTAAAGGTTCAAGGACAGTAAGGCCACAGCGCAATCCTTGGGTCTACAGTCTCAGGCAAGGGGTTATGGCTATAGAAGATACCGTGGCTTTGGGAAATCTTCCTTTCGTGGTTCCCGTCATCAACAGCAACAAAACCCCCTGTACAGGTCCTACAGGGGTAAGGGCAGAGGTCGCCTTCGTGGAGCGGGTCGTCAGCCTTCTTCCTCCTCCTGCTCCACCTCCCCAACCCCTCCTGGTAAAGCAGGAAAGCAGCCCTAGATCCGCCATCCTGGATCATGCAGGTCCTGTGGGGGGGCCGGCTTACCCATTTTCTGCAGGATTGGAAATTGGTCACTGCGTACCTTTGGGTTTTAGATCTGGTAGAAAATGGGTACGCCCTTCCCTTCAGGTAATTCCATCCTCCTTACCCTCCTTGCCAAGGGTTTTGCATGGAGGATCATTTAATTCTCCTTCAGAAAGAGGTTCTTGTCCTGTTAGAAAAAGGTGCGATAAGAAGTGGTTCCGGAGCAGGAAAGGGGTTAGGGATGCTACTTCCGGTATTTCCTGATTCCCAAGAAGGATGCCAGGTTACAACCCATCCTGGATCTCAGAATCTTGAATCTATTTCTCAAGCAGGAAAGGTTCAAGATGCTTATCCTAGCACAGGTTCTTCAGGCACTGCAACAAGAGGACCGGATGGTGTCCATCGACTTGCAGGATGCGTATTTTCACATCCCAATCCTGAAGTCACACAGGAAGTATTTCCGGTTTACGGTTGGTTCGCAACATTACCAGTTTGCGGTCCTTCCGTTTGGTCTTACTACTGCACCTCGAGTCTTCACCAAGGTGATGGCGGTGGTGGCTGCCCTTCTCAGGAGGTTGGGGATCCCGGTTTTCCACTACCTGCACGAGTGGCTTCTGAAGGCAGAGTCGCCAGAGGTGGTGCGTCGTCATCTGCAGGTAACAACTCAGCTGTTGTTCAGATTGGGTTTTTCGATAAATGTGCCCAAGTCTCACCTGGTGCCCTCTCAGCGCATCCTGTTCATGGGGGCAGTACTGGATACCACTGTGTGTCGAGCTTTTCCTCCTCTGCAAAGGATTCTCGACATTCAGGAAATGATCCCTTTGTTTCACGATGGAGCAGTTGTTCCAGTTCTGAAGGTCCTACGCCTGCTCGGTCTGTTCGCGTCCTGCATTCTGTTGGTCAACCATGCACGCTGGCACGTGAGGGCGCTCCAGTGGTGCCTCCGCAGGCAGTGGTATCAGCACAACGGAGATCTCAGGGAGTCAGTCAGGATCTCCAGAGAAGCTGCAGCGGATCCGTCTTGGTGGAGCGTAGAGGGCAATCTGTCTCAAGGAAAGTCCTTTCATCTTCCTCCATCGGTGGCCACGGTGATAACGGATGCCTCTACCCTAGGGTGGGGTGCTCATCTGGGGGATCTAGACATCAAGGGTCTTTGGTCTCCAGAGGAATGATTGCTTGAGATCAATCTTCTGGAATTGCAAGCGATACGTTTGGCGCTCAAGGCCTTTCTCCCTTCTCTTCGTGGTCTGTCGGTTCTAGTCCTGATGGACAACACTGCCGCTATGTGATATGTCAACAAGCAGGGAGGAGTAGGGTCGTACCATCTCTGCAGGGAGGCGTTGCGGTTTTGGTCCTGGGCTCAAGACCATCGGATTTGTTTGATGGCAAATCATCTGGCTGGGGTACTAAATGTGCATGCGGACAGTCTCAGTCGGCAGTTCTCTGCCGACAACGAGTGGAGGCTTCATCTGAAGATTGTTCGACACGTCTTCCGGACGTGGGTGACTCCTCGGGTGGACCTGTTTGCCACTCTCGAGAACGCACATTGCCCGTCATTCTGCAGGCTCCAGTTTCCGATGCAGGGGGCATTGGGGGAAGCATTTCAGTTGAGTTGGAGCTCACAACTCCTTTATGCGTTTCCTCCCATACCCTTGATTCCTCGGGTACTGAGGAAGATTCACCAACAGCGGGCCCAAGTCATATTGATCGCCCTAGATTGGCCAAGAAGGGTGTGGTACACAGATCTACACCTTTCATCGCACCCTCCGCTCAGTCTCCCTGTCAGGGCAGACCTCCTCTCGCACTTGTAGGGACAGGTTCCTCACCCCCACCTCCAGAGCCTGCACCTTCATGCCTGGAGATTGAACAGAGCAACCTGAGTTCCTTCTCTCTCCCTCCTGACGTGGTGGATCTTATCTTATCGACCAGGCGACACTCCACCAAGTCCATTTTCTCCTACAGGTGGTCAAGATTTGTTAAATGGTGTGGAGAGAGGTCTATTGATCCCTTAAAGGCTCATCTTTCTGATGTTCTTTGTTTTTTGCTGCATTTGTTGTGCTGTGGCTACTGTTAAGGGTTATTTGTCGGCTTCATCGGCATTTCTTTGTTTACCTGATCAGCCGTCTCTTTTCAAATCTCCGGTTGTTTTAAGGTTTATTAAGGGTCTTACTAAGATGTTTCATCCTGCTCCCTTCATTATGCCCCAGTAGGATTTAAATCTGGGTTTAACTTTCTTAATGGGTTCCCCATTCAAACCTATGCATAGTTGTCCCTTGAGACTGCTGTCATTCAATACGGTCTTCCTTGTGGCTATCACCTCAGCCAGGAGGGTGAGTGAGCTTCAGACTTTGAGTTCTAAGCCTCCGTTTCTGACTATTCATGCTGAAAGGATGGTTCTCAGGACCAGGGCTGCTTTTCTGCCTAAGGTGGTAACTCCCTTCCATCTAGGGCAGTCCGTTACCCTCCCTACTTTCTTTCCTCCCCCTCACCCTTCCAAGGAGGAGGAGAGGCTGCACCGCTTGGATCCTAAGAGGGCGGTTAGTTTCTATCTCGGTAGATTGAAGGACCTGCGATTGGATGATCAGCTCTTTGTGGGCTACGTTGGACGCATGAAGGGCAAGGAGGTGCACAAGCGCATTCTATCCAGGTGGATCATCTTGTGCATCAAGATCTGCTACGCTCTGGCTGGTAAGGAGCCTCCTGAAGGCATTAGAGCTCATTTCACCAGCGCTAAATCATCTACTTCTGCCTTGTCTAGAGGTGTTCCTGTGCTGGACATCTGTAAGGCCGTAACTTGGGCCTCCCTCCACACTTTCGCAAAGCATTACTGCCTAGATTCCGAGGTGAGGATGGATGGCCATTTTGCACACTCTGTTTTGCAGGACTTTTTGGTATAGAAGGGTGAACACCCTACTCCGGGAGTGGCACTGCTGTGGGATTCTATTCATAAGGTGAGGAATCCACCGGCAGATGTATCTATCAGAAGAACATGTTACTTACTTTCGGTAGCGCTTTTTCTGGTGTATGCAGTATCTGCCTGTGGATTCCTCACTGACCTACCCGCCTCCCCGTTGTCCACCCTTTTATACCATTGAAAGAGGTATTGGTTTATATGGTTGTTTCATATTGTTATTCTTTATTGCCCCTATTTGCCTTTTTGTAGGCGTATAGGAAATGCTTGCTTTCCTTTTTCACTTTACACTGTGTGTATTTGTGTGAATATTGTGTACTATGTATGCATTGTCTATATGGTCGATCCTCCCGTTTCACCCGGTGGCACGGAAAAAATGGGTGGACCTGACGTCATCACGCCGACGTGGCCCTCTTATGGCTCCAGTGACGTAATGCGGAGCCGCGTGCGTAGCCATGGCATTGTGACGACCTCGTCTGCGTGGAGAGCTAGGAAAAAGTCTGGCGCAGGGGATATTCATAAGGTGAGGAATCCACAAGCAGATACTGTATCCACCAGAAAAGCGTTACCGAAGGTAAGTAACTTGTTCTTCTCAGTAAGTTCCCTGAACTCTTTTCCTTGACATCCAGTCGGGCTCCCTGGTGTGCCCATGAGGTGGACACGGGTGACAGTCTGCCTCTGAAGATTAAAATGGACAGTCAGCGTGACCATGTTGGGGATTTCATCAGGACAGAGGTCCAGAAGATGATAGAGTTAGGAGTCATTGAGCCTTCAGATAGCCGCAGGGCTAGTCCTGTAGTCCTTGTGCCGAAACTTCACTCCCACGGTGGAAAGAGAGAAATTCAGTTTGTTGTAGACTACAGAGATCTCAATACAGTCGCTAAGATTGAAGTCAATCCTATCCCCAGGGCAGACAAATTGATAGATACTCTGGCTTCCGCCAAATATCTCAGCACCTTTGAACTGACTGCAGGCTATTGGCTGATCAGACTCACAGAGGCTGCAACACCTAAGAAAGCATTTTGGTTTGAGAAATGCACCTGCCACATTTCAGAGGTTAATTAATCAAGTTCTGTCAGGTCTGCGAGATTTTATTGCAGCATATCTAGATGATATAGCTGTCTTTAGCTCCACCTTGTGGAGAGGTGTGGCTCACTGGTTAGAGGCGGCAGACCCGTAAGCAGAGAATCAGCCAGGGACCAGGGTTCAATTCCCGACGCGGCAGGGTCGTGGACCAGGGTCAAAACTGACTCGATAATTCTCGCCTCGGTACCTACTCTAACCAGGAACACACTCGGCAACTCTGGGCATTAAGCTTGCCTCATCTCTACAACGGCCCCCCACAGACGCCGGGGATGCCTGGTTTCATCTTGGAGATACCCAGAAAGGGACCATCTCACAGGGATAGCCAGGACGGGTTCCCCAGCGGTCTACAGCGCCGGGACGCCCCGTTGCTGGGGCAGCTGTGCGCTTTACAAGTCTACAACATTTACATTTACATTTACATCACCCGGTCCACCTCAGGAATCTACTTGAGGCTCTGCAGAAGGCAAGCCTCACTATCAAGGCCAGTAAGTGCCAGATAGGGCAGAGTAAGGTTGTGTACTTGGGCCACCTGGTAGGTGGAGGCCAGGCCAGGTTGAGCCATTGGAGAGTAAAATCCAAACCATTGTGGATTGGGTTGCTCCCACTACCCAGACTCAGGTCAAAGCTTTTCTGGGCCTGACTAGGTACTACAGAAGATTAGATTAGGGGTCTCACCTTAATGACCTCACCTCTAAGAAGATGCCCAAGAAGGTGAATTGATGCCCTGAAGAAGGCCATGTGCTCAGCTCCCATTCTGCAGAGTTGTGACTGCTCCAAACAATGTATTGTCCAGACAGATGCCTCTGAGATAGGAATAGGAGCAGTCACAACTTAATTCAACTTAATTTCAGGGAGGTGATGCTGCAGATCGTTCACTGGTCTTCACCTTCCTCTGCTGTGCACTACAGTCTGCAGCCCCAACTGCCCACCCTTCAACCTCTCCCCCACACACACAGACACACACACTGACTGTCCCAACTTGGAGTTCACTACTTCTGGGCTGGATGTTGTTTCAATTGTGCTCCCACTGGAGTCTGCGTTGTCTAAACTAACTCTGCTGGTGCTTGTCCCTGATTGCGATCATTCATCAGCAAGAGCCCCCTTTAAATCATTCTACTGCTATAGCGCAGTCCTATGTTGAAGGCCAATCCCCAGTGGCCCCACTTACTCAATGGGTACATTTTGCTAGGATAATAAGCCATTTTATCTTCTGATTTTGATGCCATCAGATGCATCACATAGATCTTCGGGATGAGGATGAACAAGTTTATATCTTCCTGCTTAATCATTGCAATTATCTGACCTTTTCCCACACGTAAAGAGTAATTGGCTTTCACACCCTATCTGATTCTGCCCTTCCCTTGCCATATAATCTATTTAATGTGGAGAGTGTTTTTGCAGTACTGATTAAGAGAACAGTGGAAATGTTAAGTTCACTCTTCCATCAAAGGAGACAAAAACAATTTTCTTACAGAGATCCTTCAGTCTAGGCTACCTACTTCTAAGATTCTTTTGGCTTTTACTGAGTATTTTATTGATCCTATGTTAATGCTGGGTGTAAGCCCTTTTCTGTCCCACTGTTAGTGGACCCATTTTCTGACTTCACTCAGCATCACCAGGGGACCTGAAATAGCTCATGCAACACCCTTTTGCCTAAAAGTCCAAAGGTGCAAGCCTAATTTTGTAAGGTTAACCCCAAATGCTTCCCTTCTACTCCTCTGTCAAAACAGGTTGATGAAGTGCACAATAAATTCTTCTCTCCCAGCAGTTTGGCACTGTTTAATTTGAATGCTTCTTGCCTTCTGGCTTGCTTCTTACCCTATGGCCCACAATTTCCACACCATTTGGAAGTTGGTATTTGAGCTTCATCCAGGTTTATCACAGGACTTTTGTGTGTCCTTTGCACAAACATTTTGAGATAGACAGGGTCCACGCAAGTACATTTTGCTTTCTAGCCTGCCCTACCCTACCCTCAGACTCGTTTTTTACCCATGCCATACAAGCCTGTCCCTTATTCCCAGTCATACCTCTATGCATTCTACATGGTTTTAAGAATGATGTCTAGACTTTATTGATGGATATGTCCTTTGATTGGACTTTACTCAGTGGAGACAAAACAGACTCTTCCATGCTGAGATTTAAGACTAGTCATGCAGTGGCATAGTCTCTGGGTTTAACTTCACCAGCGCATCAGTTTCGCCATCAATTTTGATGTCACTCATTTCATTGGTCAACAGTGTCAGCCAATCTATCAGCCTGTGCAGAACTTTTTGCCCTTTAGGGGTCAATGTGGTGCTAGACAAAGGGGCAGCAGCAGTTATTCTCCTATACCACACTCGGTACCACAACAAAACTGTTTCAGTGCACAGAGGTGAACATGCACATCCAGTGGAAAGTTGTAATCAACATTTCCTGTCCTGCTGGGATTAAATACCCTCAGACCATTGGATCTTTCAGTTTGTCCAAATTGGGTGTGACCTATGCTTTCTGGGTGCTTCTCCTCACAGACCCCCAGTTTCACACAGATTTGGCAGTGCAGACCCGAAACCTTTTTGGGGGAGTTGCTGATTTTTCTTGATAGGGGTCAATCAAAATAGCACCCAAAGCGGATAGTGGTCTTGTGTGTTGCTTCTGTTACTTCCTGAATCGAAGAAGTGTGGAAGCCTTCAGCCAATTCTGGACCTCTAAATATTGAACTCAATCTTTGAAAGGAGAAATTGAGGATTTTGGCACTGGATGGTGTCCCAGGACTTGTATGACGCACACGTGCATGCACTGGTCCTTACTTTCACACTGGAAATACTTGTGTTTTGTGGTGGGATCCCCTCACTATCAATTTACTGTACTCCTTTTGGACTTTTGAAGGTTCATCAGGTCTTCTTGAAGGACATGCCGATGGTTGCAGGCGATCTTTGCAGGTTGAGACTGAACATGTTTTCATACCTGAATGACCGGCTGTTGAAAGCTCGTTCAGCTAGTCTTGAACCATCTACAGAAAGCAGTATTGGTGCTGTTTGACCTGAATCAACTGCTGTTAAGCTTAAATCAACAAATCTAATTTGCACCTCCAACCCATTAAAAGGCTAACATGATATTCCCCTTACTGGGCATCTTGGGCAAAGCAAGACTTGGGACAGACTTGTCCAACACTTTCACTGGCCCCACATGTCTGAAGATACCAAGGATTTTTGTTGTTCCTGCGTCAATAGCCAAGCCAGTGGTAAGTCAGGTAGTACTACAGAAGTCTCCTTAATCCCACTACCAGTGGTTGGGGTTCCCTTTCAAAGGGTAGGAATCAACATAGTTGGTCCACTAGGACCCTTCTAAAGCATCTGGTAAAATGTATATCCTGGTGGTGGTGGACAATGCCACCAGATACCCAGAAGCTTTTCCCCTTAGGACCACTGCAGCGCCCCTCTTAGGCATCTTTTCCAGAGTGGGCTTTCCTAAGGAGGTTGTATCAGACAGACGTGCAAACTTTGCCTCTGGCTACCTGACAGCCATTTGTAAAGAGTGGGGTGTCAACTATAAACTCACTACACCCTAGCTTCCACAAGGTAACGGGTTGGTTGACAGATTCAACAAAACCCTTCATAATTTGATTGTGGAACTATCTGACAAGCTCAGGAAGGGATGGGATGTCATATTACCTTCCCTTCTTTTTGCCTACAGAGAGGTTCCACAGAAGGGAGTGGGCTACAGCCCCTTTGAATTTATGTTTAGACATCCAGTTAGGAGTCCACTTGCTCTAGCGAAGGAGGGATGGGAGCAGCCTCTCAAACTTCCTAAGCAAGACATTGTGGACTATGTGCTAGGCCCGCATACACGCATGGCTGAGTACATGAAGAAGGCCAGCATAAGCCTGGAGGCCAGCCACAAACTTCAGTAGTTGTTGCATGACCAAATAACTGTTCTGAGGAAGAGGGTGGCCCTCTACCTGATCTCCTCTCTCACAATCCTATTGATGTATCAGTTGGGGGTGCAGTGTTTGCAGACAGCCTAACTGACCAAGAACAAGCTCACTGCAGACATGTTCTGATGGATACATCTGCTTGTGGATTCCTCACCTTATGAATATCCCCTGCGCCAGCATTCTGCAGAAACCTTTTCCTAGCTCTCCACGCAGACAAGGTCGTCACAATGCCATGGCTCCGCACGCGGCTCCGCATGACGTCACTGGAGCCATAAGAGGGCCACGGCAGCGTGATGACGTCAGTTCCCTTTTTTTCCACGCTGTCGACGCTAACGTTTTTTCTACGGACTCTCCATACTTTCTCATGGATACTTTGTATTTGTCTGGTTTCCTTCTGTGGTTTCGACATGTCTTCTCCAAGGAAGTCTGGTTTCAAGCCCTGTAAGGAGTGCGGGGGCATATGTCGGTCACTGACCCCCAAGAGGACTTCCTGTGGTGTCTATCTTCAGATCATGATGTCGAGGGCTGTCCTTGTTGTAGGAAGATGAACCCGAAGGCCTTGAAGGAACGAGAAGTCAAGCTGTATATGGCTAAACAAGAAAAGAAAGAAGGGGTCGAAAACGTTCAAATTCAAGGTCGTCGACTTCACATGATTCGAGGAGGAAGCAAAAGAAGAAGAAGAGGCATGGATCTCGACGCCGTTCGTCGAAGCCTGTGGCTTCGAGGTCGCCTTCTCTGGCTCCTCAACGTTGTGTTAAGGACTTTGTCTCTCCTTCACCTTCAGTGTCTCCTCAGGTGACTCCGGCCCATTCTCCTTCGTATAAGGGAACTCCGGAGCAGTCTCCGACGCCGAGATTTTCTCCGGCTCCGGAAGGTTCGTCGAATCCGGCTGATGCTGAGACGCCTTCGGCTCCTGTGGCCCTGGTGGTTCTGACTCCGGAGATGCCTCGATTGGATAACGTGGCGGTTCAGTATCCTTCTCTCCCGGCGGCGGGTTCGGATCCATCGCATTTTTTAAATGCGATGTTTGGTGTGTTTTCCAGGGCCACATACCCTTCTGGTGCACCTTCGGGTCCCGTGGGTCCTCTGGCATTTAATTTGGGTGTGCCTCATCAATATCCTCAGGCCCCCTTTATGCCATTCATGCCAATGAGGCCGTCATGGCAAATTCCGACTCCGAGGATGTCGACGCCGTATGGGCAGTCCCCGGCTCCATCCGGCTAACCGTCTTCACGGATTCATTCAACGCAGGTTGCTGCTGCGGATCCGCCTTCGACACCGCTCCCGGAGACATCGATGCCGCGTGTGGTGCCGCCAACGCCGCAACCGAAGATGCGCTCGAGGAGAGAAGCGAAGAGGTTGCTAGAGGAAAAACAGTACCAGGCTGAAGATATGGAGGAAGGTGAAATTTATGAGCCTGAGGATATGTTCGAGGGTCTGTGTGAGGCAAGTGGACTTGACACCTCCCCGGAGAGGGACTTTGCTTCTCAGAAATCTTCTCCTTCAAAGGAAGTTGCACCCTTACATACTGTGATAAGGAAGGCAGCAGAGCTCTTGGATATGCAGCTTCCTATGGCTGAGTACAAGTCTAATTTGCTTACAGAGGTGCTTCATTCTCCGTCCTCTGTGGTTGAACCACTCTTGCTGTTCAATGATGCCCTGACAGAGCCGATCCTTGAGATTTGGCGCAATCCTCTTTCTGCTCCTGCAGTTTCAAGGTCGGTGTCCAGAAGGTACAGGCCTGCCCCAGGAGATCCTGTGTTCCTTTACTCTCATCCTTCGCCTGAGAGTTTGGTGGTGCAGGCTTCATGTTCAAAGCAGTCTACGGGCGCCTTTCCGCAGGCTCCTGCTGACAGGGATTCCAAGAAACTTGAACAATCTGCAAAGAAGGTCTTCTCGTCAGCGAGTATGGCTTAAAAATCCATCAACGCTACCTGTTTGTTGGGTAGATACATTCATGCCCTTATGGACTCTGCCAAGCAGCTTCTACCAAAATTATCTGAGGAAGACCGGGGAAATTTAAATGAGGTACTGGCGGAATCACAGGCTGCGGCTCGCCAAGTCATCCAGTCCGGCTTGGAAACGGCAGATTCGGTGGCCAGGGTGATGGCTCATTCATTGCTACGAGAAGACATGCTTGGCTAATGTCTTCTGGGTTTTCACCTGATATACAAGCTGCCCTTCTAGATCTTCCCTTTGACGGATCTAGTCTCTTTGGACAAAAAGCCGACTCTGCTTTGCAAAGGTTCAAGGACAGTAAGGCCACAGCGCAATCCTTGGGTCTACAGTCTCAGGCAAGGGGTTATGGCTATAGAAGATACCGTGGCTTTGGGAAATCTTCCTTTCGTGGTTCCCGTCAGCCGCAGCAACAGCAACAAAACCCCCTGTACAGGTCCTACAGGGGTAAGGGCAGAGGTCTCCTTCGTGGAGCGGGTCATCAGCCTTCTTCCTCCTCCTGCTCCACCTCCCCAACCCCTCCTGGTAAAGCACGAAAGCAGCCCTAGATCCGCCATCCTGGATCATGCAGGTCCTGTGGGGGGCCGGCTTACCCATTTTCTGCAGGATTGGAAATTGGTCACTTCGTACCTTTGGGTTTTAGATCTGGTAGAAAATGGGTACGCCCTTCCCTTCAGGGAATTCCCTCCTCCTTACCCTCCTTGCCAAGGGTTTTGCAAGGAGTATCATTTAATTCTTCTTCAGAAAGAGGTTCTTGTCCTGTTAGAAAAAGGTGCGATAAGAAGTGGTTCCGGAGCAGGAAAGGGTTTAGGGATGCTACTTCCGGTATTTCCTGATTCCCAAGAAGGATGCCAGGTTACAACCCATCCTGGATCTCAGAATCTTGAATCTGTTTCTCAAGCAGGAAAGGTTCAAGATGCTTACCCTAGCACAGGTTCTTCAGGCGCTGCAACAAGAGGACTGGATGGTGTCCATCGACTTGCAGGATGCGTATTTTCACATCCCAATCCAGAAGTCACACAGGAAGTATTTCCGGTTTACGGTTGGTTCGCAGCATTACCAGTTTGCGGTCCTTCCGTTTGGTCCTACTACTGCACCTCGAGTCTTCACCAAGGTGATGGCGGTGGTGGCTGCCCTTCTCAGGAGGTTGGGGATCCCGGTTTTCCACCACCTGGACGACTGGCTTCTGAAGGCAGAGTCGCCAGAGATGGTGCGTCGTCATCTGCAGGTAACAACTCAGCTGTTGTTCAGATTGGGTTTTTCGATAAATGTGCCCAAGTCTCACCTGGTGCCCTCTCAGCGCAACCTGTTCATGGGAGCAGTACTGGATACCACTGTGTGTCGAGCTTTTCCTCCTCTGCAAAGGATTCTCGACATTCAGGAAATGATCCCTTTGTTGTACAATTGAGCAGTTGTTCCAGTTATGAAGGTCCTACGCCTGCTCGGTCTGTTCGCCTCCTGCATACTGTTGGTCTACCATGCACGCTGGCACGTGAGGGCGCTCCAGTGGTGCCTCCGCAGGCAGTGGTATCAGCACAACGGAGATCTCAGGGAGTCAGTCAGGATCTCCAGAGAAGCTGCAGCGGATCCGTCTTGGTGGAGCGTAGAGGGCAATCTGTCTCAAGGAAAGCCCTTTCACCTTCCTCCATTGGTGGCCACGGTGATAACAGATGCCTCTACCCTAGGGTGGGGTGCTCAACTGGGGGATCTAGACATCAAGCGTCTTTGGTCTCCAGAGGAAAGATTGCTTCATATCAATGTTCTGGAATTGCAGGCGATACGTTTGGCGCTCAAGGCCTTTCTCCCGTCTCTTCGTGGTCTGTCGGTTCAAGTCCTGATGGACAACACTGCCGCTATGTGATATGTCAACAAGCAGGGAGGAGTAGGGTCGTACCGTCTCTGCAGGGAGGCGTTGCGGTTTTGGTCCTGGGCTCAGGACCATCGAATTTGTTTGATGGCAAATCATCTGGCTGGGGTACTAAATGTGCATGCGGACAGTCTCAGTCGGCAGTTCTCTGCCGACAACGAGTGGGGGCTTCATCTGGAGGTTGTTCGACACGTCTTCCGGACGTGGGGGACTCCTCGGGTGGACCTGTTTGCCACTCTCAAGAACGCGCATTGCCCGTCATTCTGCAGGCTCCAGTTTCCGATGCAGGGGGCATTGGGGGAAGCATTTCAGTTGAGTTGGAGCTCACAACTCCTTTATGCGTTTCCTCCCATACCCTTGATTCCTCGGGTTCTGAGGAAGATTCACCAAGAGCGGGCCCAAGTCATATTGATCGCCCTAGATTGGCCAAGAAGGGTGTGGTACACAGATCTACACCTTTCATCGCACCCTCCGCTCAGTCTCCCTGTCAGGGCAGACCTCCTCTCGAACTTGTAGGGACAGGTTCCTCACCCCCACCTCCAGAGCCTGCACCTTCATGCCTGGAGATTGAACAGAGCAACCTGAGTTCCTTCTCTCTCCCTCCTGACGTGGTGGATCTTATCTTATCGACCAGGCGACACTCCACCAAGTCCATTTTCTCCTACAGGTGGTCAAGATTTGTTAAATGGTGTGGAGAGAGGTCTATTGATCCCTTAAAGGCTCATCTTTCTGATGTTCTTTGTTTTTTGCTGCATTTGTTGTGCTGTGGCTACTGTTAAGGGTTATTTGTCGGCTTCATCGGCATTTCTTTGTTTACCTGATCAGCCGTCTCTTTTCAAATCTCCGGTTGTTTTAAGGTTTATTAAGGGTCTTACTAAGATGTTTCATCCTGCTCCCTTCATTATGCACCAGTAGGATTTAAATCTGGGTTTAACTTTCTTAATGGGTTCCCCATTCAAACCTATGCATAGTTGTCCCTTGAGACTGCTGTCATTCAATACGGTCTTCCTTGTGGCTATCACCTCAGCCAGGAGGGTGAGTGAGCTTCAGGCTTTGAGTTCTAAGCCTCCGTTTCTGACTATTCATGCTGAAAGGATAGTTCTCAGGACCAGGGCTGCTTTTCTGCCTAAAGTGGTAACTCCCTTCCATCTAGGGCAGTCCGTTACCCTCCCTACTTTCTTTCCTCCCCCTCACCCTTCCAAGGAGGAGGAGAGGCTGCACCGCTTGGATCCTAAGAGGGCGGTTAGTTTCTATCTCGATAGATTGAAGGACCTGCGATTGGATGATCAGCACTTTGTGGGCTACATTGGACGCATGAAGGGCAAGGCGGTGCACAAGCGCATTCTATCCTGGTGGATCATCTTGTGCATCAAGATCTGCTACGCTCTGGCTGGTAAGGAGCCTCCTGAAGGCATTAGAGCTCATTTCACCAGGGCTAAATCATCTACTTCTGCCTTGTCTAGAGGTGTTCCTGTGCTGGACATCTGTAAGGCCGTAACTTGGGCCTCCCTCCACACTTTCGCGAAGCATTACTGCCTAGATTCCGAGGTGAGGAGGGACGGCCATTTTGCACACTCTGTTTTGCAGGACTTTTTGGTATAGAAGGGTAGACAGCCTACTCCGGGAGTGGCACTGCTGTGGGATTCTATTCATAAGGTGAGGAATCCACCGGCAGATGTATCTATCAGAAGAACATGTTACTTACTTTCGGTATCGCTTTTTCTGGTGTATGCAGTATCAGCCTGGGGATTTCTCACTGACCCACCCGCCTCCCCGTTGTCCACCCTTTTATACCATTGAAAGAGGTATTGGTTCATATGGTTGTTTCATATTGTTATTCTATATTGCCTCTATTTGCCTTTTTGTAGGCGTATAGGAAATGCTTGCTTTCTTTTGCTTTCCTTTTTCACTTTACACTGTGTGTATTTGTGTGAATACTGTGTACTATGAATGCATTGTCTATATGGTCCGTTTCGCCTGGTGGCACGGAAAAAATGGGTGGAACTGACGTCATCACGCCGACGTGGCCCTCTTATGGCTCCAGTAACGTAATGCGGAGCCGCGTGCGTAGCCATGGCATTGTGACGACCTCGTCGGCGTGGAGAGCTAGGAAAAAGTCTGGCGCAGGGGATATTCATAAGGTGAGGAATCCACAGGCAGATACTGTATCCACCAGAAAAGCGTTACCGAAGGTAAGTAACTTGTTCTTCTCAGTAAGTTCCCTGAACTCTTTTCCTTGACATCCAGTCGGGCTACCTGGTGTGCCCATGAGGTGGACACAGGTGACAGTCTGCCTCTGAAGATTAAAGTGGACAGTCAGCGTGACCATGTTGGGGATTTCATCAGGACAGAGGTCCAGAAGATGATAGAGTTAGGAGTCATTGAGCCTTCAGATAGCCGCAGGGCTAGTCCTATAGTCCTTGTGCCGAAACTTCACTCCCACGGTGGAAAGAGAGAAATTCAGTTTGTTGTAGACTACAGAGATCTCAATACAGTCGCTAAGATTGATGTCAATCCTATCCCCAGGGCAGACAAATTGATAGATACTCTGGCTTCCGCCAAATATCTCAGCACCTTTGAACTGACTGCAGGCTGTTGGCTGATCAGACTCACAGAGGCTGCAACACCTAAGAAAGCATTTTGGTTTGAGAAATGCACCTGCCACATTTCAGAGGTTAATTAATCAAGTTCTGTCAGGTCTGTGAGATTTTATTGCAGCATGTCTAGATGATATAGCTGTCTTTAGCTCCACCTGGCAGTATCACCCGGTCCACCTCAGGAATCTACTTGAGGCTCTGCAGAAGGTAAGCCTCACTATCAAGGCCATTAAGTGTCAGATAGGGCAGAGTAAGGTTGTGTACTTGGGCCACCTGGTAGGTGGAGGCCAGGCCAGGTTGAGCCATTGGAGAGTAAAATCCAAACCATCGTGGATTGGGTTGCTCCCACTACCCAGACTCGGGTCAAAGCTTTTCTGGGCCTGACTAGGTACTACAGAAGATTAGTTTAGGGGTCTCACCTTAATGACCTCACCTCTAAGAAGATGCCCAAGAAGGTGAATTGGACAGCAATCTGTCAAGAGTCCTTTGATGCCCTGCTCAGCTCCCATTCTGCAGAGTTGTGACTACTCCAAACAATGTAGTGTCCAGACAGATGCATCTGAGATAGGAATAGGAGCAGTCACAACTTCATTAAGAGGGCCCGGAATCAACTAGTAGCTGTTATCTGCAGAAGGTTGACCCCAAGAGTGAAACATTGGTCCGCAATTGAAAGGGAGGCCTTTGCTGTGGTCAAGGCCTTTAAGAAGTTGAGGCCATACTCGTTTGGCACTCACTTCATTGTCCAGACATACTATAAACCCCTTTTATGGCTAAAACAGATATAGGGTGAAAACACCCAACTTTTGAGGTGGTCCATTTCCCCAAAGGGGATGGACTTTTTAGTGAAACATAGACCTGTGAGTAATCATGCCAACGCAGATGAACTTTCTTGATATTTCATCTTAAAAAATTAAGACTCCACTGGGCAAGGTTAGCCTTATCATTTTAAAGTTTGGGAGGAGGTTATGTAGGAGAGTAGGATCTTTCAAGCATAGATACACCCACTTTTTGCCTGGTGTGATTGTGTTATGACCGTAGTTCACTGGGATCCTGCTAATCAGAACCCCAGTGGCATTGCTCTCTCTTCTGTAAATTCTCTAGCAAGTACCCCCCTCCCCCCCCCAATTGGCATACTGGGGCATAATTATAATTCCCTAGTATATCTTACTGAGGTACATATGGCATTGATACACCAAGGATCTCCTACGTACTACAGCATGTATTATGTCACCCATAGGAGTCGATGCAAAATGTCTCTGGAGAGCTGCCATTGCAGTCTGCGTGAAATGGTGCTTGCATCTTCACTTTGGACATAAGGTTTCCCTTATATCCGGGTACCTGCACTTTAACCTATAAGTAGCCCCTAAGGTCGGCTCTTCAGTCTAAGGGCAGGGAGCATGGTTCTAAGTGTGTGGGTACCCTTGCATAGCAGAGGTATCCCTCCAAGCCTTGGACTCCATTTTCTGGTCTTAGTAAATGCAGGTCTGCCATTATAAGGTATGTTGTGGACACTGGCAAGTCGAGATATTCATCTACATAATGGCTGTCCCGAACCTGGTCATGTTTGATATCAAACCTGTTGGAATCATGCAACTACAGCGATTCCAGTATTAGTTGCATGACGCCATGTACTGGGGGCTTCTTAGAGGACCCTCAAATACCTACCTATGTAGCCTTACAGGGTCTGCCTGCAAGCCAACGCTGCTGCCGTCCATAGACCGTGTTCTGCCCCCCTACTGATGAGCTTAACTCAGGCAGCTGAAGCTGAATAAAGGATTTCCTGCGAAGGAGAGGTGTGACCACCTCTTCTTTAGAATTAGGTATGGTGGGGGTGCTTCAGAGCGCCACCAGACTGCATTGAAGGGCACAAAATATACCAGTTTTGCCCAATTCGGAAGCCCTTGGCTCCCACTCTGGCGCGAAACTACACAAAGGACACCTCCCTAGGGAGGTGCCCAGAGTTCCTCCAGGTGGCCACTTGATTCTTCCATGTTGAATCTTGGCCCCTGGTGGTATTTGACTGGCTAGGACAGCTGAGTAGCGTCCCTGACCCCCTTTGATTTTTGGGTCACCAGCGAAGAGGTCCTTCTCCTTTATAGGGTTATTTAAGGGCTCCCCTGAAGGTGTGTCCTTAGATTCGCCTCAACAACAACATTTAGATCTGACTGTCTGTCGTTTGAAGACTGTCCAAAAACTCTTCTGTTGGTGGACACTGGAGCTCTGATGTGTGGTGAGAAGATTCCTGCTTCATCTTTGTCCCTCTGCATTTCCAAGTTCTGCAACTCTGTGGCCGTCCATCCTCCGAGTCACCAAGGAGTCAGCCAGAAGGAATCTCCCTTAGAGGGAAGGAGTCCCTTCCCTGCATCCGCAGGCAGCACTTATGATGACTAACAGTTTGCTGATCCTGTTGTTTCACGGACATCACCCAGCTCTGCAACACAGGTGGTGGTTAGTTGGTTCTCCAGAGGCCTGACTGGTCTTCCTTGCAATATGAGCGACTGTAATCCCTCTCCAGCCGACATGATTCACCTCCCTGTGCACTACGCCTGTCTGTCGTTACTAAGGCTTGTTGGCTCTCTTCACAAATTATCTTCAAGCTCCAAGAGGCATCAGCCTCCTGCACTGCACAGCTCTAAGAACAACATCCTGCCTGCATCCTCTGCATCATGGACCTCAATCTCCTGTGTGCTGTTGAGGCTTCCTTGTGACTCCCTGTGCCTGCTGCCAGAGGGTCCTCAGTGGGGCTTCATCAATTTATGCTGACTCTCCTGCATGCTGAAGACCTGCCCTGACTTATCCTTGCTGAGTTAGTCCCACAGACCTTGCTGGTCGGCCAAACAGCATCTTCTCCCGTCAACCGTTGTTTGCATTTGCCAAGGCTTGTTGGTGGTCCTGCCGTCCACTGGCCTTCCTGCACTCGTCGACCTGCATGGGACAGCTCGTGGACTGCTCCTGTATCGTCACCTGGACACCATAGCTGCTGCTTCATCCTCACCTTGCTACACCAAGAACCTCCAACCAGGACTGTAATTGTGATCCTTACCTCCGGGTGGTTTGGACTCTGTCCCCTCTGCTTTCAGGTTCCTCTCGCCTGGATTCCATGTCCTGGTTCCACCGGCCTGGTCCACAAGACGCTGTAGCTGCTGATCTTCCACGAACTTCCATTGGCATCTACGGGTGGTTTCTGACTCCACTTCATCCCTATGCACCTGGGCTCCCTGGTGTAGGTATCCTGCTTGCTGAGGTATCCACGGGTGGGGTGGCTCTCCAACCTTCCTTGATCCAAGTGATTCCTTCGGGAAGGGTCCGAGAACTAAACAATTTCAGTGGATGTTTGACCCGGTGTGACCACGCTGCACCCGGGTGCCTTGGGCTTCCTGGCTACTCACTGTCTGTGGTTCAGTGTTTCCCCTAGGGTCCTCCATCCTTTGGTACTAGTCCCGATCTGATAGAGACATTTAGCCGCAGATTCTTTACCTTTGAAATTCCAGGCATCAGGCTGGATCTGGAAAGAAAAGAACACCTGGAAGTTCAAAGGTAAGGAATCTGCGGCTAGATCATGTCTCTACCAGATAAGAGGTTACCGAAGTGAAGTAACTTGTCCTTTTGGTACTTACTTCACTTTCTAATACTTTAGTATCTGGTTTGGCTCCCTTGTTGGGCCATATGTGTTTTCTGTGCTACTCACATCTTCCTAAAGTATTTCTTGTGTGTAATTGATATCTCCAGGCAGGAGACATACCAAGCTAATGTCTAGTGTGTACTAATAAATGCAAAGTATTCTTATACTCACCGGTGTGGTTCTTTCTTGTGTGAAAAGCTTACTAAATGACTTTAGTGGTACATGCACTTGCTATACAACCCTCCTGACTAAGCCTTAGCTGCTCTCCACAGCTACCCCTTGAGAGCTCAGGTTTCTCCAGTATTGAATCTTTTCTAGTTTCACATGCTTGATTCTTCCCCATCGACATGGTTCGAGTCCAATGGTAACATAAGAAATAGCAGTAGTTCAACATCACCAAAGACCTCCATAGAACAGAAAACTTACTTAAGTAACTTTTCAGCTTCATTTTAAAACAAACACACCTCAGCCAATCACAGCTGAGACCTCAGAGTTCCCTTCCCCACAGAGCCACCATACCTCAGATGTCTTACTGCACGTCGTGTGATAGGGAGAACAAGAAACCTCAGTCAGAGGCTTCACAACCCTCTTCAACTCCTGCATCTGCTTTTCTGACTCCTCTCAGAGACCAATCTTCTCGACCATCAACGGCTTCGTCTTCGAACATTCCACTCTCCTCAAGAAAACCAAAGGTTCCTACGCCGCCGGCGTCTTTGTCAGCGACAATTACGATGACGACTGTCAAGATGTCGACGGCAGCAACGGCCGCGGGAGCTTCAACAACGGTAACAACATTGTCGTCAACGAGGCCTTCTCTGTTGATGAGAATTTCACCATCGACCACAGGTTCGGCGACGATTCCAAAGAGGACGTCCCTGAAGACGAAGGCCACACAGATGATTGCATAGTTGGCTGCACCGTCGTCGAGCCCGTCAATGGGACCGTCGACGGAGAGAGAAATATGTCTCCTTCAGCCCAGGGAAATTCAGGACTCCTCCAAAATATCTCCTTTACCTCCTACACGCCTTCTGGACTTTCAAGATTGAGAGGATGAAGGTATGTTTGGCCCTGCATACAGTCCATCGCAGTTAATGGTCAAGTGCCAATATTCTAATGATGAGGACTTTGAGGGCAATGCTCCATCTTCTTATCAGGCAGTGGAATTTTCTGTTGCGGAAGCAGACATACCTGTCATGCAGAGGTAGGATTCCTTCCAGGAACATTATCCATACGATGACATAGAGTAGAAGCGTCATCAGTTCAGGAGACCATCAATGAATGTTCCAGTGTCTCTGGTGTCTGATCTCCATCACATGCTTAATGACTAGTAGAGGCATTTTCTGACGCAAATGCTCCTCAGAGGCCTTTACCTCCCCAAGAGGTACCCACTATTCTTCCGGGCAAAGTACTCCCAAATCCGCAAGGGAGAAGACCCTTCCTCCTCCTATAGTCATCACAGAGGATACTCGGGATGCTCAAACAGAAGAAGGTGAGATACAAACAGACACCTGATGCCCATGATGAATGGGATGACTACATAGCGCCTATTAGCAAAACATACAACTTATTCATTATGGCATTAATCCAATTTATTTGGTTTTAAAGAGGGATGTAATCTCTACTGTGATTAAAAAAACACAAGAGGTTCAGCACTATACACTTTCGTATGTACATAATATAACAACAATCGCTTGATAACAAAGCATGTGACACAAAGTATAAAGATTTTCTTCTTTATTGCTTTTGGATGAAGATTCCTTGTATTTCACATTTCATGTTCACATAGCCATAGCCAACGCGTTTCGTCTCTCGTGAGACTTCTTCAGGGCTATCAAAAAAACATACATGATAAGTTCTCAGATTTTCTTTTATGTTAATTTCTCCAAACATATTTAAAAAGTTATTATTTCTTTAAAAACCAAAGCACCTCTAACAATTCTTCATTTACTATAACGTCTTTAGGACAGAAAGAGGACCTAAACTTTAGAAAGCAAGAGAAAGCTTTTTTGCAATAACATATGTATATCATACATCATATAGTTCTTACATTCTTGGCTTCATAGATGCACTAGTAGGTGCCTACAGACACAGATATGGGATGTCATATTTGGCTTCAAAACATTCATTTGTTCTTATTCTATGGGGCCTAGTAGGGCACATCCGTTAGAGACATACATTATGTTCATATTCTATAGGGTCTAATCTGGCACATCAGAATTCATCACAAGAGTATTTCCAAGTACATTCTATTCACAAGTGAATTCTCAATATCACATATTAAAATAGTATCATATTGCATTAAAAATTATAGAGAAAGCGACAAATGCATATAAAAATCGCTGTTTTATATTTATCGAGACCATACATATTTCGCATACCTCATATGTGTCATATATACGGTTCTTCTTTATTTAGAAGTTCCAATGATATGGATTCAGCGATGAACACTTCTCTAAGTCACCCAATATTCTATAAAAGATATATATACAGAATCATAATATCAATCCCAATATTTCTTATCAGTAAGTATCATACAGCATTATTTTCATTTATAATCTTTAATTTTTTCTTTTATTTTTTCATAATAAAAGCGGAAGTGATTTTACTTATACATAGAAACCTATAGAGATATCCCTAAACTAACAGTATAGATTCCTCGTTCCATGAACCATATTGTAATGTCTCGTTATAATCTCAGTATAATTGTGTGTCTGTAGTGACATTCATAGTGCTTTCCAATTTATCACATATATATTTAAGCACCATGATACGGACAAGATGGCAAAGCAGTATAGCTACATTAGCGGTCATTACTGTTTTATCGTGTTCTAAAGCATACGATACATCACAAATTAGTATTGGTGACACCATTGCCTTCTAATTCGTCTTTTGTACATTCAAGTGTTATAATACAAGCAGTGTGGCAATATGGTGTGGCTACGTGAAAGATCATTATTATTGTGTTTAGACCTTAGACATATAGTGTGATATAAACAAATATTGATAACAATGTTCCTAATGACAATTTGATATATATATCCATATGATCGTATGCAAATAAGCCCTCTAATATCACCGATTGCAACTATGTTTAGAAAAACAAAGGATGGCTCCAGACTGCTATTGCTGAAAGACGCTGGTGCAGCCATTTACTCAACTACAGCGGAGATTCCAGGCCTTATGACACCTCTAGCTCCTCAGACACTTTCTTTGCCTTGGAATGGAAATAATAAGCCACAAAAGGAAGGGGGACAAAATTCAGCCCGTACCATCAAACAGTGGCTTTTACGAAAATCAAGTACGGAAGAGGTAAAAATTGTTTTGCCAGTGCTAGAAAGGGAGGAGTTGATGAACAGCACCAGCACAGGAATTGCACTTAAAGAGGATTTAAGTCTGTGCTCCGACACAGCACAGGCATACAGGTCAAACAATGAGGGCACTATATACAATTTCACTGAATACAACACATAACTAACTAACCCTATGGTCTGCCTGAATCAGTCAGTAGACCTAACAATCTTCGACCAAAGGGTGTTAAGTCTCAGTGAAAAATCCTATTCGCCAACACCAATACTCAAAACACCCCAAGGGGACATGTCATCGTCCACCCCGAAGCCTGTAATAAACAACGCTAGACCAACAAGGCTTCACATAGCCGCGCAGGTGCACCAGTCAGTCCAAGACGATCAAGAAGTTACTGATAACGTCCGTCAAATTGTAAGAATGCCACCATCAAACAAAGACATCATGCAAACAACTGTGTCCGAAATGCCTGCTCAAGTGGGCGTAAAGCATCATGCCAATTCTCAAAACAATACAATGCCACAGGAATCCACCCTGGGAAGAAAAAAAAGTAATCAAAGGTACACCAACAACAGCTTCAGCAGGGTGGTTGATGGCAATACCCATCAGCTTAACCAAGAACAAGCCCCGACGGAGACTAGAAATTCAAAATCACAATTGCAACAAGGAGAAACAGCCAGTAACCATAGTTTCTTTTCGGAGACATTTAAATCTTTATTGAATACACTACAGACAACAATAACAGCATTTAACATGCAAAATGATAAGATGGACATCCAAATAGACCTGATGAACATTATAGCAACACAAATAGCAGGGATTAATACCAAACTGGAGAGTATGAACAATCTGATTACCAAAGCCCAGGCAAAATATTCCGTCCAGTGCGCATGCAGCGCAATAATTGAAAAACTAAGCTTGTTGCCAACACTTCTAGATCAGATAATTCAATTCAACAAATCCTCCTTGGGCCTGAAGGGCATAACAAAAGAAAAGGAAGTGATAAAGATTAAAACAGAAAACGATCAATCTCTTCCAAGCTTAGAGCTTCATAATGACATAAAAGCAGATAAACAGTCAGACAATCAAAGATCAAGTAACAAAGATCGAAAATTATCGCGTAAACAAAAAAAACGTGACAGGAAAGCCCGGAATAAATTGCCTCTGCTTTTAGAGCAGCATACAACAAAGATCTATCCAATGTTTCGCCCACCAGAGATTGGTCATACAACAACAGCCTCGGTTAGTTCAATAGACGATCTCACCGATAGTGATATTTGTTTAGATCTGGCAGCAATTGAAAAACAAACAGAAGGAAAGGGCGCAATTATACGAGGCACAAACAAAGAGGTGACCCGAGCTTGCTTAGATTCGGCAGCAACTGAAAAACAAGCTGAAGGAAAAGGAGTGAATAAACAAGGCCCAAATAAAGAGGCGATCCGAGCTGGAGACTTTACTGGATCCCAACAATTAACAAAAAACAAATGCTCAAAAAACAAAAAAAAAGGGAAAGGAATGGAAACCATTAATGTAGACGCAAGAAGTCCCAGACAACAACGAGCTACGATTAGTAATCTGACAGCTCATAATTGCTCTGAAGAAAAATGCAATGGCCACAAAGTTGCAAACAATCAAGGTCAACACAAATTAGAATTAGACCATGACCCTAATAGAGATCGTGTAGAAGGACAAAGAGTAATATGGAAACTCCCTGACAGTCAAGAAACTTCAAACATGGGGAATCAAAAGTATGATGATAGTACGAATGTTGCCCAGAAAACGGATATCTCAAAGTTTCAAATGCTCAGCCTAGGTGGAACCAACAGATTGGTGGAAAATCAAATGAGACCACAACCAAAACAAGAAGCCGACTCGATTTTAAGGAGTACGACACTGGAAGCTGAAACTATCTTAAGCGCTGGACGCCGGGTGGACGACCTATTGGCCGATCATTCTGCAATGGATCTCAAGTCTCACCGGGCCAACATAAAAGTCGAAATTTTAGGTGACTTAAAGCAAATTACACTCGGAAATAAGGAAGAAAACCCAACGCCCCTGGCAGGCCATTGCAACGTACCAACAGAACGGCAACTATTACTAATCCCAGAATACGATTCAAAAGGGCCCCATGATATTTTGAATAGAGGGAACATTTTGCAGTTAACATCAAATATTCCGGCATTAAAATACTTAACATCAGTGAATCTACTGGCAGTAGAATTCATAGGAATGGAACATCAAAAGAGTAAGGAGCAAACACTGACCACCTGGCTGACTGAAGAAGATGTACAGTACATCATGGATTCTAAGGCGCAATTTGAAGCCTGGGGAATCAAATTGCTAAAACCAGCGACCCCCCCGTTATCCCGGCCCCCTAAACATCACTCTTAATCGTAGTAAAGGAAGAGCTCAAAGGCGAATTGATAACACACCTAACACTCATACATTACTCAAAGGGGCAATTGGCGGCAACCCCTCTATAACACAGAAAGAGGGGCCACAATATGATCGGGTAAATGGAATGGATAGGTCTATGGTCAATTGGGGATGGTTGCCAGGAGCACTAACTTCGAAAACAAGTCTCTGACCAACGGAAAACAATTCATCAACTCAAGACACAAGTAACATACAGGTGCTCTCGTGGAACATCGCGGGGGCAAAAAAATGGTTGGAGAACGGAGATCTCCCCAAAAAATTGGAAAATTACGACATAATAGCTTTACAGGAAACTTGGGCTCTAGAAGCTCTCCCATTAGCAAATTATGTTCACTATACAGTTCCAGCAACCAAAACCAAAACCTTTGGTCGCCCAAAAGGGGGCTTGGCAGTCTATATCTCCTCGGAGCTAAAAATGGAAAGTGAACAAATGGATTCAGAAGGACCAAATATTCAATTGATCAAATTGACATTAGGGCCTGCTAACAGATTAAAAATCGTCCTCTTGATAAATACATACACACATCCCTCGGCCAGGAAAAAACTGGTCCACAATAAACAACTGATCGGAATCATTACCAACATCTGGAGCACCTTTCCCTCGTGGGACTTGATACTCACAGGGGACTTTAATTCAAACCTGATTTATACTCCGGACGAGGACGATTCTACATCAGCAGACAACATATATTGGTCCGTTCCACATCAATTTCAGCCAATGAGGCCAAAAGTGGACCGCATAGGACAAGAGTTGGTAAATGCCTTAGAGTTTCTTGGGCTAAGAGTATTGAATGGTAGAACTCCAGATGACTTCCCCCCTAAGTTTACATTCCATGGGGGGAGGATAAGGTCAAGACTGGATTACACAGCCATCTCAGTATCGTTGATTCCATCCCTATCGCATTTTTCGATAGAGTTTACAACCAGGAGTGACCATTCATATCAGCTGATACATTTTAGGTCAAAAATTACCAAACATCAGGTAAATACAACCATTGATGGTAACATACATACAGTGGACCTGAAACGTTTAAAATGGTCAAACGATACAATTGAAACATTACAGTTAAAAGTAAAAAACATGTTAATTACCAGCAAAATCGGTGCCGAGGACAAAATACAAGCATGGGAAAGCTTCACAGCTGAGCTAAAAACACTAATGCCGTCAGGACAAAAGCAGCCCAACATTCGGGGAAAAAACATCAACGTTAGGTCTGCGAATCCTGAAACGTAAACTCAAAAAATGTATTAGGATGCTAAAAAGAACAACTCCTGACACAGCAGCATGGGACAGTGTAAGACAGCTCAGGAAATGTTATAAAAAAGATCTCTGGAAAGAAAAAAGAAAGAGCAACGACAAATTCTGGGCCGAACTCCTCTGTAGTTCAAAGAAATCCAACTCAAAACAGTTCTGGACCATTATAAATAACCTGAATCGACCGGTTACAGTTTTATCCTCAAACATACAAGAATTGGAGTGGGTTGAATTTCTATCTAGGAGGTTTTGGGAAGCTCCCTTGACAGAACTAATCGTGGGAAACACCTTTGATCAAGGGGCGGTTCATGTAAAGTCCACTGGGTTATTGAAAAGTACCAGCCCAGTAGATGTCACCACTTCAAAGCAGAAGGAGCAATTGAACGTGATCATAAATCCAATGGAGGAAAATGTCCCCTTGTCAGAACCAATCGTGGGAAACACCTATGGTCAAGGGGCAGTTCAAGTAAAGCCCACTGGGTTATTGGAAAGCACCCGCCCAGAAGATGCCGCCACTTTAAAGCAGAAGGAGCAATTGAACGTGGTCATAAATCCAATGGAGGAAAATGTCTCCCAGAGCTCAGCCACAAGTTACTCGTCCTCTTCGATTGAAGGAGTCAGACGTATAATTAAGAAAGGCAGAAATGATGGCGCACCAGGCCCCAACGGAATTCCTCAAGCAATTTATAAATATGATATTCCATTTTGGGGCAATCACCTTTCCAACTTATATCAAGAAATAGAGAAACTAAACATCATACCAGTAAACTGGCAAGGTTCGATTTTGACACCTCTATTTAAAGGAGGAGACAGAGCAAATCCGGCGCACTACAGATTGATAGCATGGCTTGACGTAGAGGCCAAATATTATGCCTCCCTGGTACTAGAAGAGCTTAAGGCATGGTCTGACGACCTAAACCTAATTCCGGAAAACCAGACGGGCTTCAGACAAGGCCTTGGCACGACGACGAATATTTTAGGTCTCTCGCTAATTACAAACAAGTGTAAGCAGAGGAAATTGCAACTTTACCTCTGCTTTATAGACCTAAAAGCCGCCTTTGACAGCGTTGACCGCGATCTTCTGTGGAAAAAGCTGCGAGCCTGGGGTATCCCTGAAAGGGTTTTAAAAGGCATCCTGTTATTCTACTCTAACACCTGGATAAGGATTAAGATAGGTGACGGGTCCAGACTCTCAAGGAAGCTGACAACCACTAGAGGCTTGAAACAAGGGTGTGTTTTGGCCCCCCATCTTTTTAATTTGTTTTTATCTGACCTCTCTCCAAGGCTGGACTGTATCAATTCCCATCCACCAAAACTAGGCGAACTGAGAATTTCGCATCTCTCATACGCGGATGATGTGGTATTAATGAGCCAAACAAAGATCGGCCTGCAAAGATGCCTGAATGAAATGTCCGTTTACATTTCAGAAAACAAACTTGAAATAAATTCATCCAAAACAAAAACTATGGTGATTGGAAAAAAACAGTTAAGAAAACAGACAATCTGGCTTAATGGAATTCAACTCGAGGAGGTAAAAAAATACAAATATTTAGGCCTCTATATCGACAACTCAAGAAATCTTACGGAACACAAAAAATATATGTCCCAGAGATCAAGTGCACTAACATTTGCTCTTAGCCTATTAGCTAAAAAGCTGAAGGGCCCCTCTTACAAACCGTTGCTCGCCGTAATGAAGGCAAAAATCCTGCCAACTCTAACATATGCCAGTGTGGCCTTCCACGGCGAGGATGGAGAGCTCCTAAACCAACTAATAGCTTCCATATACAAAAAAGTATTCCCGATTCCAAGGTCAGCTTCCACAGCCCAGGTTCGGCTGGAATTCGACCTTACAAATGAAGAAGTTGGCAGAATGTATGCGACGGTGAAAAACTGGTACCGCTTTAAGCTAAATGCTGCTACCTCAAAAATTAACGAGGCCATCTGGACTGAACTAAATCAAGACAAATCCTCTCCGTTTAATCAATACCTTTGTAAATCCCTTTCGGCTACATGCACGACAGAAATATGGAATAAAAACTTGCCGTACCAAACGTTTAAACAAGTTGTAAATAAAGAATCAAAAACTCACTCTCTGCTACTGGACAAAAATATTCTAAGATCAAGGTCGCACGCCTGGATGGTGACAAACCACTATAAGTCCCTCGTTCCGGCGGCTTATGTATGTGAAACTTACTCGATTAATATAAAAAAACAACTTATGGCACTGCGTTTTGGATCATTACCATCCCTGGCTGAGCAGCCGACTTCGCAGCATACAGGCCCTAAAACATGCCGGCTGTGCAACCATCATAAAGAAGACTTTATTCATATAATTTGCACATGTAAAAAACTGCGGATCGAACGAGTAATCTTTCTAAAGACAAGTTTCAACGAAAGAGGTATTACATCCTGCCGAGCCGCAATAATGGCGTGCCTAAGCCCCTCAGACCCCTCACTGCATAGCAGACTAATCAAATTTCTTAAAGCCTTTAAAAAGCATTGCTAAAAGGGTCTGAAGCTGGGCAAATGAGGTTTAATTTTCTGCATTGAACTTTTAAGAAACAAAATGATTTTATAATTAAATATCTGTTTTTAACTGCTTACTGTAATTTTGTGCTTTTGCTACTTGTTTTAAATTGTTATGGTTTTAACTAACTAACAATAAACATTACTTTACTTACATATGATCGTATGCTCCTATTTTATTTGAAAAGGCCGACCCAATAATAGTTTCCCATAAATGCTCCCTGCTTCGCGTTATATGTATACGCGTAGGTATTGTGATGACATAGTATAACCTTACCAAAAATACACATCATGCCGTTCACTTTTATCTTTCGAAAATGCGGTGAAGAGCCAATTTGCTATTAATGTCAAGAATACTGGGCTCTATTTAAGGTTGCGAACTTGAATAGAAATAGAGCCCAGTATTCTTGACATTAATAGAAAATTGGCTCTTCACCGCATTTTCGAAAGATAAAAGTGTATATATGTCACTAATACCCTTTTCCTGTCCCCTACCTACACACCATCACGTTACATTCCCCATCTTCTCCTCCTACACACTGAGCACTGTAATATATTGCACTGAAAATGTTATTGAGCAACTTCGTTGCCTCTGTTCGTTACATGCTTTGAATTTAATCACAGTAGGGATCGCATCCCTCTTTAAAACCAAATAAATTGGATTAATGCCATAATGAATAAGTTGTATGTTTTGCTACTATGAATTTTTTAACTAAATAAGTTCACTACCAAGACCAACTCCTTTTGTACTGTATCCATTGACCCAGGTCGGATAGTATTTATGGGTCGCCCCCTTAATACTCAATATACATAGCTCCTATGCCACCATCTCCTAACCCTCCTGCTGCGGATTCCCCTCCAGCAGATATCGGGAGATTTCATGGTCTTCTATAGTGTGCCTCCAAACGTTTTGATTTGCCGATGCCAACTAAACAGACTGAGTGTTTTCTATATGATTTTAAACCAGGCACTCAAAGTTCAGTAAGAGCAATTCCTATAATTGACTTTCTTTGGTAAGAAGGACTAAAGTTAATGAAAACACCAGTTTTTACTCCAAAACTGGACTCGCCTGCATGCCTAATTGGTCTCGCCTGCATGCCTAATTGGTCATCCAAGGCCGGACTCTGTGATCATGCAAGCAGCACAGAGAAGAGTCAAGAATCCAGCATCTCCCTGCACTGCCCCACTGGACAAGGAGGGTTATCGCCTGGACAATATTGGAAAGGTGGTCTCGGATCTGGCGGCTACCTCCATTAGAGTCTCTAATGCCATAAACATTTTCGGGAGAAATGACCGCCAGATGTGGTCGGACATCTCTACTCTGTTGGAGTATCTCCCAGAGGATTAAAAGAAAGAGGCAAAATATATTCTTTTGGAAGGAGAAAGAGCATCTTGGGAGCTCATTGAGATAGCTATGTGTGAGAAAGTGCCATCTTTCTTGCATGGTATGCCCCCACTTTTTGCTGAATTGCTGAATGTACTTTGACTGAGTGTGCCCTGGACTCCTGCCAATCAGGTGCTCAGGGCCTATGTTCCTTCCTTAAAAACCTAAAACCCAAATTGGCAAACCCTGGCCACATGTCAGCCCCTGGTAAATTGTACCCAGGGCCTTGTGACCAGGGAAGACCTCTAAGGGCTGCAGCACTCATTGTGCCACCCTTAGAGGCCCTGTACCCTAACACACACACACACTGCCCTTGCAGGCTGAGTGTCTGGGTACAGGACAAAACAAAGAGTCGATATGGCACACATCCCTGTGTGCCATGCCCTCCACCTACACTGCCCTGGCATACATCAGCCACCCCTCTAGCAGGGTGCCGTATGCCAGTGGTGTGGGCACAGGAGCAGGAGCCCTGTGCTCCTACAGTACCCAGGTCCATTCCTGGGCACTGTAAGTGCAGTGCTGCCATTTAAGAGTACATGGTGCTGAGAGCTCAACACTGAAGACTGAGAAGTTTGGTATCAAACTTCTCAGCACATTAAACCCGCACTGATGCCAGTGTGGGATTTAATGTACCAAGCACCCCAGAGGGCATCTTAGAGATGCCCCCTGAAACCTAACCTACAATCCACGCCTGGTCTGAGAGGCTGCCTAGGCTGCCACACAGCAGACATGTTGCTGGACCCCTGGGTAGGAGAGCCCCTGCTCTCCTGGGCCTGCAACAATGTGCATTGTGGGCGAGGTGCTAGATCTCCTCCCCCAGGATGGGCAGGGGGAAGCTTCAAAGGCATGCTGCCTCTGTGAGCTTCCCCAGGCCATTGCAACCCCCCACTTTGGCGGGAAGCTTGGCCGGAAACCCCAAATAAGGACAGAGGATGTGCTAGCCTGCCAACCCCACCCCTCAGGTGGGGGAGGCGAGGTGAAGCACATCTCCGGGCTCTCGCCATCTTGAAGATGGGGAGCCCTGCCCAATCAGGACTAGGCTACTGCTCCCCTCCCACAGGAGAGAGGCAGGATAGGGGGTGTACTCACCCCAGGACAGGGACCCATTGGTCCCTGCCCTTCACCTACCTGTAACGCCCCCTAAATCTAGTATTTAGGGGCACCCTGAACCTTCCTTCCCCAGATTCCGAAATACAAAGAAGAGCAAGAAGAAAGAAGACCTGCCCTGCAGCTGCTAAGAAGAGGAAGACACCAACTGCTTTGGCCCCAGCCCTACTGGCCTGTCGACCCTCGAACCTGCTCCTGCTCCAACCCGGCATCTCTTGTGGCCAGCAACCTCACAAGCCCCGGAGGACCTGGCTACCTTTTGGCTCTAAGCCCCTGGGACTCCCATGAGTAGAGGCTCTACTCAAAAGCTGCTTCTATTCCCTGGCATCAGCCCGGAACCGCGAACCCTTCACACTCTGCACCCGCCAAGCCTGGCCTGTGCTGGAGTGAACAAAGACCACTAGGATAACCCCACGGCAACTGTGACCCCGAGTCCGGCACCCAAGGAATTCCCTCGACGCTCCTGACGACGCCTGCAGCCTCAGAACCAGGTGCCCCCCCAACCGCGATCAACAGAGGGTAAGATCTCCCGAAACCAAAAGGCTCCTCTGCACCCGGCGCCCCGCAGCCCCCAGTGCCCAACTCCGGAGTACCTATCTATCCTCCAACTACCCAACTTACCTCTCGAAGTGGTGGTTGCACCTGAAGAACCTTCGTCCCCGAGCTTGCAGTCTTTTTCTAAACCGGAGCTTTCCCGTTGAAATCAATTGAGCGCCCGAAGGCTCAAAAGCACCCTGCACCCAGCAGTGTAACCTCTACATCTATCTACTTCCCCATTTGCCCTGAGCAAGTGACCAGGAGCCCAGCTCCCACAGCCGCGTGGCCTGCTAGTCAGCAGCCACCAACCAAGGCCTCCCATAGGATAACATTGGGCCTAACTCTCTCTGCACCCGGCTGCCCCTGTGCCGCTGAGGGTGTAACAACTGTACCTACCTGCCCTGGGAGACCCCTGAGTCTATGCCCAGAACCTTAACTCTGCCAGTCGAGTACTTACCTTAAAGCCGATAACTCAATTTTCTTCATAGGTTAACATCAACTGGTTTTTCCTGAAATTTCTTCTAAGTGTGGACTTTTCAAAACTTAAAATATTCATCAAAAATCAGCCGAGTAACGAAAACGAAAATATTCACCTGCTATTAGCTGAGCTCCCAGTGCTGGATCTTGGTACCCCGCACTGACTCTGAAAAATATTCACAACCGTACTCACCAGTAACCCAATTTTCTTCTATAGGAAACCATTGACTGTTCTGTGAAATTTCTTCTGGCGATTTCTGCAAACTTTAAATATTCTTTAAAAATCGTATAAATTGTGAAAACGTAATTACTTACCTGTTTTGGATAAAGGACCCAGTACTGAGTCTAGGCACCCAGTACTGGATTACAAAAGTAACGAGAACATACTATACCTGCAATTTGAATTTTCTTCCATAGGGAATCATTGACTGTTTTCTATGAAATATTTTCCAAGTGTCAACTTTTAAAATAGCAAAATATTGTCTAAAAATCATAACAGTAACTAAGTCGACTTTTATCACTTGTTTCTAAGTACTGTCCCAGGACTGAATCTAGGATCCAGTCCTGGAATCACAAAAGTAATCCTAAAAGTAATCTATTGCAAATAACTTGAAAGTTCCATTGAACTCAATGCATTATTGTGTTTAAAATTGTGTTGCCTATTGCAACCACTTGTAACTTTCTACAAAAGCCAATTGCATATTGAACAAGCATTTACAATGCAATGGTCTCGGCATTGGTAAAGTTAGAGCTATTGGCATTGCTCATGACATTATTTTTGTTTATGTTTTTATTTTTTTAAACATTTAAAGAAACGGCATTGTCATGAGCAATGCCAATAGCTCTTACTTTACCAATGCCGAGACCATTGCAGTGTAAATGCTTGTTTGGCCTTTGGCAAAATTGGATAAGGTTTGCCAGGACCAGATGCCAAGGTGGGCAGTGTTCCAAAACCAGCATACAAGTACCAAGAACAGTCTGAACTCCGAGCCAGAGCCACAAAGGCTGTACATGTAACTTATTCTTGTAGCATTTTGAATTCATGCCTGCCAACATTTGGCAACAGGAACGAGGGAGGTTTCGAAAAAATAACTGGGGAAAGAAATTCTCCATCAAGTTGCATTGCAATGAGGGAAAAGTGAAGTGCGAGTAAGCTGAAATAATGAGTTATTTACTTTAAAGAGTGAAAATCTCCCACCTGCATCCAAGTAATCCCAAGTAAGTCACATGTATTTTTTGCGACTAGAACCCTAAACATTTACTAAAAACCTACATTACCAGTGGCTTAAGACATGTCCAAAGCAAGGCTGAATATAAAAGGCGTGTAATAACAGAGGAAAAACAGCCAGGGCGAGCTGCAGAAGCTACTGTAAAATGCACTTAGAAAGGTATACAATAACACCCAGAGCACTCCAAAGTCTTTTATAAGGTCTGCAAAATGAAAGCAGGTCCGATTATTGTACATGATTCAAGGGTCCAACTTGTTAGCACATTGAAAGACAGCCGACACGTGTTTCGTCTTAAACGACTTTTTCAAGGCTGAATAGTATCTAAGTAACTGATGTAAACAGGTCCACAAGAGTACGGTAAGTAAAGGACACAACCTGCAAGTAAACAGCATTGGTACGTAAATGTGGACTGCAAGGAGGAACCTTGAAAAGCCCCCATTTGTCCCCCAAACGTAAGGTTTGTGTTCCGAGGCGAGTACAGCACTTAGAAATGTACACACCCTAGGTATTACCGGACGAAACAATAGCAGTGTCAGACCTGCATGAAATTACCGTAAGAAATGGAAATACCCCAAGAGCAACTCACCAAAGGGACGGCACTCTCACCCACCAAAGGGAGCAGAAAGCAGCACTCTCACCCATCAAAGGTAGCAGGAAGCAGCGCTCTCACCCACCAAAAGGACAGCACTCTCACCCACCCCAGGGAGCAGATGACCTGGCACTCTCCCCCACCCCTGAAGTAGGAAGCAGCTGAGCCCGGCACTCTATACCACCCCGGGAGCAGGAAGCAGTACTCTCACCAACGCCAGGAGCAGCACTCTCACCAACGCCAGGAGCAGCACTCTCACCAACCCCAGGAGCAGGACGCAGCTGAGACCGGCACTCTCACCCACCTTAGGGACGCAGGCCCAGTAGTAGCAGAGGTAGGCAGTGCTGACACCCAGTATCAGGGGCAAGGGCCTGCCCCAGTTGGGCAGCAAGGCATCGTGCACGATCTGCGTGTACCCGAGCATCCTTCGCACTCTGCGCCTCCAGCGAGCAGCGCACACTTCAGCCCGCACCGGTATCTGCCCACCGCAGCTGCCACCCGCGAGAGTGGGAGGTTTAACCGGAAGCGCCAATAAATCCCGTCACAACTTCAATGTGCCGCGCCTGTCCTCGGGGCTTCAAGTGCGGGAGATCAAGGCGCCCTCTAGCACACATACAAATCCATCGCCCATATGTAGAGATCTAATCATACAGACCAGCACATCTACTCATACGTTTCGTACGATATGCGAACACTCGCCCTGCACGCATCAATTACATACACACGCTCCAACCTGCTCCCTTCACACACACACCTTTCGCCATTCACACAGACTTTTCAATGCATATTGATTCATACATGCATCGCACACATACATACCATGCACGTACAGAAAAGTCATTAAATCTCCCAACTTCCGGTTCTGCCTTCGGCAGACCGGTAGTCCTCAACCTAAAAACTAAATCCACATCCAATAGAGTAAGTAACGTACTCGTACTTTCGGCTACCTTTTATGGTCACTGTAAATCTTAACTATGTGTTGCATTTGACGAAGCCATACATCGCTGGGTTTGGTAGCAGGCTCGGCTGAGTCCTTCTTTTGTGTCTAACCTCTTGTCCTTAGAGTGAAAGTACAAATGTCTGGATAGCATCGTTCCCCGGTCTACATAATTTGTGAATCTAGAGTGTGAATACTGTATTTCCAGCGAGTAATTTGCGAGATAGTTTTTATAATATTAGTTATGACTGGTTGTAAGTTTTTCGGGCTGGGCTGGTGACTGAGCAGCTGCGACAAACGTTGAGGGAGAGAAACAAGATGGCGACTGGCGGAGCCGGGGAACAGGCAATGGAAGGTAGGAAGGCGTAGGGGACGGGGGTACAGGACTGTGGTTAGTGAACATATTTGTAGTGAACATGTCATTACAAGGTAGTGATAATAATGGCGATTTAAGACCGTCGCCTAGTATATAGGTGCCAATTTGATGTAAGCGAGAAATGGCTCAGTTGCAGGAAGAAAGTAGTGTATGAGTAAGCTGGAAGGGTTTTGCGATGTCTGGAAAGGGGTATCATTGTGATATTTATTGTAACACACTTGCATAAAAACAATTCTGGTCGGTTTGTAGCATTACGCATGATATAGGAGCAGATACAAGAGCAGCGTCGCCGTGTGGTATTTAAATATGCGCGTCCAAAATTTTCACATCCAACTAATTACTTTTTTTGAGCGGATACCCTTGTAGCGGGTCTCACAACACACCAGTCGCCAAGTTTAAAGTAGATTCTAGGGGTCGAGTGGAGGGCACCGGAAGACACAGCCGCCTTTCTCCGAGGCAGAGCAGAAATGCCTCGGAGAAACGCAGAGTCCTTTTCGGATTCGGGGGCGTGTTTTGCTGTTGTCTCCTCCCTGAGACTTCTCGCAAAAAACACGCCCCCCGATCCGAAAAGGACGGGACCTAAATGGAGTGACTGACCTCTTCTCCAGTGGCTGGCCAGCATTCAAGAGGCCAGCCAATGGAGAACAGGGGAGAAGAGGGGCGGGTGCAAGCCCCTCTTCTCAAAGTCATTAATTCTCGCGAGCGAGACTGCGCAAGCGCAGCCTTCGCTAGCCGAGACCTAAAAAGTATTTATATAAAGCATCTCATTCTGAGAAAGTATATTTTAATACCTATTGCTGGTTCTAAAATAAAACAAGCATATCTTTTTTATATATAAACCATTGGCCTAGAGTTCAGTTATTGAGTGTGTGAGACCATTTGCTGACTGATTGTGTGCAACAAATGCCTTACACTGTCCTCTGATACTGCCTTACTCCCCGACCAAGCTACCACTTTAGCGAGTAAGGTTATATCTAACTTTAGCCTCTGCCAGGTGCATCTGCTGTGTTTCTCCTGTTCCCCTGTGTGTTGCCTTGTGAGGGACGAGATTCTGATATTTTGTTCCACGTGGATTGTTTTTTATGTGATGAAGGTGCACGATTTCTGGGAGGGGGCCGTGCCTTGGAAGGGATGGGAACAACTGAGACGCTCTGCCTGGGGGCTCCCATGCCGACTCCGGATGAATACAATGTACATTGTTCCCCTACCTGATGTCTTCATTATCTGTATAAGCCACTGGCCATACGCATTATTGTGTAAAGTGACTCGCTTGCCCCCTGAGGAAGAGGTAGATGTGATGCTCATATGACGGCTGATCCACATTGTCACTTGAACCTGCATATGTTTCTCTGTATGTATGTGAAATTGAACCATAAAATCTCAATAAACAAAGCTTAAAAAAAAAAAAAAAAAAAACTTTAGCCTCTGCCAAACCTCTGGGGACTGTGGACTCTGTACACCCTGTACCTATTTGGGAACAGTATATACAGAGCCACTTTCTCACACTATGGACTTTTCATCCACTGCATTTCGACAGATGGCAGGAGCGATGGTTCTGCGTCGCCAAGAATGGCTAAAAGCAACCACCTTTCATCCAGAGATCCAAGCCAAGGTTTTAGACATGCCTTTTGATGGGGAGTGCTTGTTTGGTAATCCCATAGACGAAGAGTTACAATCTATCAAGAAGGACATGTAATCAGTCAAAGCCTTGGGCAATCTCCAGCAGCGCAGCTTTCAGTCTCTTCGGGCTAGAGAACGGGGGCAATTCTTATCCCGTCCACAATTTCAGCAGCGGTACCAGCCATATCCGAAGAGGCCAGTACCAGCCATACAACCGGTCCTTCCAGTCTAACACCGCTCAGACGTATTCAAGACCGGCAGGACGCAAGAGGCAGCAATCTGATGGAAAGACCCAAGACTCCAATAGGAGACAATGAAGCTCATCAGGCCCCTGCTACCGTAGTCCCACACCACGATCACGTATTCTCCGCATCCTTCCAGAAATGGAACTCCATTTCTTCAGACAGATGGGTTTAGATGTGTTCCAGCATGGCCGCACTCTAGAAATCATTCAACATCCTCCAAATGTTCCACTACGGAAAGTTCTGCTCCGTCACCTTGCAGATCTCAAAAAGGAAATGCATTTGCTTCTTCTCAAGCAGGCCACAGAGGAAGTACCCCTCAACCAGCAAAACCGGGTGTTTTATTCCCATTCTTCCTCATCAAAAAGAAAAATGGGAAATTGAGGCAGGTCATGGACCTCAGAATGCTGAGCAAGTTCATCAAGAGTCAATCTTTCAGGATGCTCTCTCTTCAGGAGATTCTTCTTCTCATGTAAAACGGGGATTTTCTGGCTTCCCCCGATCGCCTCGACGCCTATTTTCATATTCCCATTCACCCTCAACATCGAAAAGTTTTCAGGTTCAAGGTGGCAGGGCGCCATTACCAATTCAGAGTGCTTCCTTTTGGTTTAAAGTCCGCTTCCAGGGTGTTCACAAAGTGTGTGGCACTGATGGCAGCCTTCATAAGATGTTCCCATACTTGGTTCATAAAGGCTCCATCTTTGCAAGCGCCAGAAATTCCAACGAGAACCTGTCGGGTTCTTTTCCAGTCTCTAGGTCTTCGCATCAATTTAGAAAAATGGTTCATTATCCTGGCAAAATCGTTGGTCTTTCTGGGTGAACGTCTCGACACAGAGCTGGGGAAAAGCCTTTCCCACTCGGGTAAGAATATTCCGGATTATGGATATGACAAAGCTTCTTTCAGCAAAAAGGTTAGTTTCTGTGAGGCAGTACAAGTCCATGCTGGGGATGATGTCCTCTTGCATCCCGCTTATTCCAAATTGCCAACTTCGCATGAGACCGCTGCAGGAACAGCTTGATGCACAGTGGGTTCAGTCTCAAGGCTCATTCAACGACAAGGTTCACAGTTCAACATCAATGACGGTGGCTATGGCCTCGTGGATGGTCAAGAACAACCTGTCGCCAGCTCTCTTTCATTCAGTGTACCACAACTGGTGATGACCTCGATGGACGGATGTGGGGGGCTCACCTTCAAGAATTACAGGTTCACGGCAATGGGTCCAAACACGAATCGGAGTGTCATATAAACATTCTGGAGCTCAAAGCAGTGTTTTTAGGTCTGAAGGCCTTCCTGCCTCGGATCATAGGTGCGTCAGTGCTCGTCGGGACCGACAACACTGCGACAATGTTTTACCTCCGAAGGCAAGGCGGAACAAGATCTTGATGCCTTTCCCTTCTTGCTCAGCAGATATGGGAATGGCTCCTTGTCAACCACATCCCCTTGCGAGTGGAGCACGTGCCAGGGATTCACAACAAGAAGGCCAATTCTCTCAGCACAGTGCTATGAATGGGAACTCAACAACCAACACTTTAAAGAGGTTTTTCAGTCCTAGGGTTACCCAACATTAGATCTGTTCGCTACGTTCCTCAATAAAAAGTGTCCTCTTTTTTGCAAGCAGACATCCTCATCTAAATTCATGGGGAGATGCCGTCCAGTTTCTTTGGACAGGTATGTTCGCCGACGCTTTTCCCCCATTTCCACTTGTTCCTCGGGTACTTCAAAAAATCAAGCAAGAGCCTTGTCGGATCATTCTAATTGCTCCAAGGTGGGCAAGACAATTCTGATACACTGAACTGCATCGCCTATCAGAGTGTGCTCCGATTCTTTTCCCTACAAAGGAGAATTTTCTCTACATGAACCAGGGCCAAGTGGTTCATCCACAAATTCACTATCTTCATTTGTCGGCTTGGCTCCTCACCACGCTGAATTTTGGGATTTAAGGCTTTCAAAGGAGTGTACTAAGATACTGCAGAAGTGTCGAGCTCCGTCTACGTTGAAATGTTACACAGCTAAATGGAACAGATTCTGTACTTGGTGTATCTCGCAAGCATTGCATCCATTCTCGTCATCTCTGGAGCAGGTGCTGCCTTATCTCTTGCACCTAGCAAAATCAAGTCTTTCTCACTCTTCCATAAGAGTTAACCTTGCTTCAATTTCTAGGTATAGAAGACGCTCAAATCAAACTTACCTGTGGCCTAACCGGCTCGTCAAGAATTTATGAAGGGACTTTTTAGAGCTTTTCCTCCTGTTCAGCCTCCTACAGTTTTGTGGCAATTAAACACAGTTCTGTCGCAACTGATGTGTCCTCCCTTTGAGCCAATACGCAAATCCAAATTAAAGTTCCTTTCCTGGAAAGTGGCTTTCCTCTTGGCCATTACGTCAGCCAGACGTATCAGTGAAATCCAGTCTCTCACTACAGAGGAAACGTATCTGCAGTTGTTGCTGGACAGAGTTATCCTACGCACAAACCCTTCTTTTATACCTAAGGTGCCTTCAACATACCCCCTCAATGAAGTGATTTTTTTACCAACATTCTCTCCTAATCCATCCGCAGCAGCAGAAAGGGCGTTGCATTCGCTGGACATTAAACAATGTTTCAAGTTTTATCTGCAAAGAACATAGACCTTCCGTAAATCCTCTCAGCTTCTAATCTCTTTCTCGGCACCCAGGAAAGGAAATGCATTGACACGGGCCAGCGTTGCTTATTGGGCCCCTCCACAATTTCCTTCTGTCATGAAAAACCTGGCCATCCGCTTCTTGCGAAAGCACAATCTCATTCTACTAGGAAAGTGGCGATTTCCTTGGCCCTGTTTGCGGGAGTATCACACCTGGACATTTGCAGGGCGGCAACGTGGGTGAACGCTCACACACTCTGTAAAGCATTACTGCCTTGATGGTTGGAAAAAGGCAGCTATCGCTGTTGGACAAGCTACACTCCAACGTCTTTTTGCCTAAGGTAGGCGGCTTTTAGCCTTCTATGTTCTTTACATGCTGTTTGTAAATTTGTATGCTTATTATTCTCTTCTTGGTTTCTGATGCTACAAGTTTACGTCATGGTGGGATGGTTCGCCTGCCCACCACCTTTCTTTTTCTCCTATTGTGTTTTTTACTGCTTACTAGTCTGATTCAAGCATGTGAATCTATAAAACCTTCAGTACTGGAGAAAAAAAACCAAGCTACTTACCTGTACACTGTGGTTCTCCAGTGTTGATATATTTGATAGATTCACATACGACCCTCACTCCTCCCCGATTAGGCTCACCAATGACCGCTATGTGCACATTATTTCTGCTCGACCGTGCCTCCAGTTCTTCAGCTTTCACCGCCGTCTGCATAAGTAGACTCTTGGGTTTGTCCATGCGCTTTCCCGCTGAGGTACTGATGTCTTCTAAGTCCGAGATGCGCTGTTCGGCGGTAGTAATACGGGCTTCATGTTGCTCAGATTTCTTGTGCATACTCTCAAGTCGGGCCATGATAGCGTCCAGGCGGCTGTCGACTGATTTGAAACCTGCGCGCAGCTCTGCCTGTATGGTCGCTGTGCCATTTGGGGCCGGTAGATCGGGATCCGTGACTTGCGAGGATGCACCACACGGTCCCTCATCCTCCCCACGCGGGGGTCTTGAGCACTTCAAACGAGAGGGGACGCTGGCGAGGGTGAGAGGGCCATATTACGCAAAGGAGTAATAGAGGCATTAAGGTTGTGCAGTTAGAGGTGCTAAGGAGGAAAGTTAGTCAGGGGGTGCGTGTTGGCGCTAGAGCAGAAGTTTGGTTACTGATGACAAGTGGAACACTGAAGCAATGGGTGCATCTTCTGCACAGGAGCAATCCCAAGCAGAAACCCAGCAGAGGGCGAAGGCGCGCGTGGATGCAGAGGTGGGTTACAGCGCCCAATTCCAATGGAGGGAGACCGGTGCAGGGCCTATCCGGCCGAGTAGTGCAGAGCTCCCAGCTTGTTAAGTGGCGTGCAGCATGGCATGGACCTGCTCATATCAGTCAGCCTCCCAAGTTTGGTGGGCGTGGCCCCAGCAGGCTCCAGCGATAACGAGAAGGAACAGAGGCCCACCGCCGTGCACGGCATGCAGTCCGGCAGCCCAGGACGGTGACGGTACTTACTGGTTGTGTAGATGGCTCCTCAACTCCACTCAACAGCCCAGGCTCCAAAGCTCAAAGAGGTGGATAGCCATCCTCAAAGGGACTGCATTACGGTACCATTCGGCACCGTCTCCAAACGCCGTATCTGCCCGGTGGCTCCAGCCAGCCTCTGAACCGCACTGCTTGTCTCGATTTTCAGAATGCGACCCCTGTCTCCGAAGAGCCAGCATTTACCCTGCACTCTGCGACAGGCCAGGAGCCGACCACAGCGCCGCAGGCGCCAGGGTGGTGGGCTAGCTGTGACCTCGCATGTCGTTCGGTGGATGTGGAGGCTGTCTGATTCAGTGCAGGCCAGGAAAAATTGAGGCACAGCTCCCGGACAGTCAGGCGCGAGCGGCCTACTTGGTCCACGCCACGCCCCCCAATATTCTGTGCTTAATGTCAGTCAATTGGCTGTGAAAGCCTTTGTAGGTCTTAATAGACAACATGACCACCATGTGGTTCTCCCACAGGCAGGATGGCTTATGGTCTTGAATTTTGTCCCTGGAGGCTAGGTACCGATTAAATTGTCCAGAAAGTCTGAGAATTTCCTTGGAAGCCAATCATCTAGTGCGTTAACTCAATGCTAGGGTAAAATAGCTCAGCAGATGTCAGCTGGAAGACCACACAGGTGTCTTTATCCGAATGTGACTCAAAAATGTTTCGTCTTATGCCCTGGCACATTCTTTTTGCTTCTGCAGAGAATGCACAGTATCACAATTACTGCACACTGGAGCGTCAACCAATAGGATCCGTAGGGGAAACTTTCCAACTTTAGTGGTGCGCAGGACTCCTATATGCCTTTCTACCAATTCACTGAGAGTGGCGAAGATGATCAGGTCAGATCAGGCTCAAATCATCTTGATAGCTCCAGATTGGGCGAGGAGAGTGTGGTACACCAATCTGTTGATACTGAACATTTGTCCTCCAGTCTGTCTGCCTCTTCGAGAGGACCTCCAGTCTCGACAGGCCAGGGCGCTGTACTAGAATTTCCACAATCCATACTGGGAAACGGCCTTTGAAACGCAGGCTGAGCCACGCATGCCGTTTCCCCACAAGCGGAACCACGCTTGCCTTAACTATGCATGATGCCGTAACCATGCAAATGCCTGGTAAGGAAGTGTGCGGTCTAGATGCCCACATGGACTTGCCCAGAATGAGTCAGAATTGGGAGACGTGGAAGTGGTCTGGTAAGTTTTTTGGGGGGGTTTGGCTGGATAGGGGTAGTTTTTAGGGACGTGGTAGTTTTTAGGATTTAGGGGTGTCTGGTTATTTTCAGGGCTCGGGGGGGGAGTTGGGCTTGTTTTTAGAGCTCATGGTGGGGTTTGAGGTTATTTTCAGGGCTCTAGAGTCATGGTTGTTTTTAGAGCTCAGGGGGTTGGTTGCTTTTAGGTCTGGGGGTTGGGGTTGTTTTTTGGTGTGAAGAGGTGGGTGTCGGAGTTGCTTTTAAGGCTTGGGGGGGTCATGGTTGTTTTTTGGGCTCGGGTGGTCGGGTTGTTTTTAGGGCTCAAGGAGGTCAGGGTTCTTTTTAGGGCTCAGGGAGGGGCTCTGAGGTGTTTTTGAGGCTCAGGGTGGGGAATGTTGGGGTATGATTCTTACCACACATATCCCTTTACCAGTTATACATTTACCATGAAATTGTGCAATAAAGGCGTGTGTGGTAAAGGAATGAGTTGTTTATATGCATTTGCTGTTCGGGCAGTGTTGTAGAGGCACACGTGGTTTAGGTATGCGTGCCTCTGTCATACAACCCCTTACATACACCTTCAGCGATGGAGATTGAGTAGCAACATCTGAGCAGTTTTAACTTCCCTCTGAGGTAGGGGATGTGATTCTGGTGGCTAGATGTCCTTGTACCAAACCTTTTTGTGTCACTGGCCAAAATTTGTGACATGGTGTGGGGGAACACCAGCTTTGTCTTTTGCAGGATATGGTATCTTATGTTCTGTTCTGTTGTTCATCCTATCTTTGGCTTCGCAAGGATTTGTTGTGGACAAGGTTAATTGCTATGTATCTGCACATCAGCCTTTTTTGCTTTTACCTGCTAAACCCTATTTATTCAGTCACCAATTGTGATCTTCTTTCTAAAAGGACTCATGTACATGTTCCCATCAATGCCTTTTAGTATGCCTCACTGGGACCTTAACTTGGTCCCTTCGCTCCTGATGTGTGCACCGTTTGAGCCCATGCCTAACCATCCTCTTCAGCTGATCACTAGCAAGGCAGTGTTTCTTGCAGGCATTGTCAGTATAACCCCCATACTTCATGTTCTTTTTCGACAAATTGTTTCTGAGCACTTCTGCTTCCTTTCTGACAAAAGTTATATCTCCCTTCTACCTGGAACAATCCATCACGCTTCCCTCCATACCTCTAAGGAGGAGATGAGGCTTCACAAGCTAGACCTAGAGAGCACTCAGTTTTTGCATCAAGTCAGCAATCATCTTTTCATGGGCACTGGCAGTGCAAAGAAAGAGAAAGTGGTACAGAAATGAAGCCTGCTTAGTGAAGGTCGTCCTTTGTAGAGACACCCTAAGCCCTTGTGTAAGAAAGTGCCCTCTTTTTGCATGGTTGCCCCCACTTTTTGCCAAACTGCTGATGTTCTTTTACTGAGTGTGCCCTGGGTTCCTGCCAAACAGGTACCCAGGGTCTATGTTATTTCCCTAAAACTGCATTAAGACAAAACCCAATTGGCACTCTTTGGCCACAGGTCAGTCCCTTTTGAAATGGTACCATAGGTACCAAGGGCACTGTGGCCAAGGAAGGCCTCCAAGGGCTACAGCACTTATTGTGCCACCTTTAGAGGCCCTGTACCTTTACACACACACACTGCCATTGCAGGCTGCATGTTTTGCTGCGGAACAAAGTGAAGAGTCGACATGGCACACATCCCTGTGCGCAGCAAAAATATGAGGGGCGGTACCCTAATACTTAGAAAAGGGACGGGTAAGTGTAACACAAAGTAAAAGTTCCCTTTTCAATTAGTCAAAAAAACAAACCTAGTCTGAGAATACAGTAATACCAACAAACTAGATATGTAGATTATGTGATATAAATGACCTATCCCAGGTAGACTCAATCATAAGAAAAAAGGAACAAGCATTTGCAATGCAATAGGTCTCGCATTTGTTGGAGTTGGAGCTATTGACATTGTAAATGACAATGTTTTTAGGTGTGTTTTTTAAGTGGAGGGATAATTTAAAGAACAAGAGGTGCGTAAGCACACACTTTGTGTATATATAGTTGTTGCTTAGGAGAAGCAATGCTGCCAGTAACTGCACCTCTTTTACTGCCAGACTTGCTTCTCATAAGCAAGGACTATAAGTTTAAAGTGCGTGTTTACACACTGCTTCCAGGTTTTGAAAACACAGAAATAAGTCATTGTCATTTACAATGCCAATAACTCAAACTCCTGCAAATGCGAGAGAAATAGAGATGGACAGAGACACTGGTAGGCTGCGAGTATCAGTCGCTGGTAGGATGAGGGAGGTAGATTGGGACAGGGATAGATATTGATGTGCAGAGATGAGCGGGGTTAGAGAGGACGTGGGAGGCCGAGGGTACCAGACACTGGTAGGGTGAAAGGGGTAGATTGGAACAGGGATAGATATATAGGGGTGGGGGGGTGGGAGGCCGGGAGTACCTAAGCTGGGTGCGAGAGGCGCATTGAATAAATATACAAGGATAGTGCTTAGAGAGGAATGTAGAGAGTGACATGCACCTGGGATGCCACGAGTGTCATGTACACCCCCTCACACTGTCCTACCTGCTCTCTGCAGCGGCTCTTCCTCCCGGCTCACGCAGCCAGCACGCTGCCCTACGACGCCACGGGCACCCCGGCAGTGCGGAAATATAGCAGGTGTCATAGGCGAGTCCTCTCCCTGCCCATCCCGCGGCAGGCCCTGCCCAACCCGGCACCGACAGGCGTGTCTGCCCCAACGGAGCGTTTTGATTCTCGCCTGAAGCATGCAGCGCCTGGAGAGCTGCACGGCAAGGGCGAGGCGCTGGCCTCGCTGCTGGAACAGCAAGGGGTGCAGGGCAGGGACTAGAGGGCACAGAGAGAGGTGTCTGCGGGCACGAGACGCTGCAGGGCAGGACTGAAGCGCACAGTGAGAGGTTTCTGCGGGCACGAGGCGCTGCAGGGCAGGAATGTAGCGCACAGTGAGGGCTGTCTACAGGCACGAGGCGCTGCAGGGCAGGACTGAAGAGCACAGTGAGAGGTGTCTGCAGGCACGAGGCGCTGCAGGGTAGGACTCAGGGGCACTGGCAGAGCTTTGTTTGCCGGGGGCATTGGATGCTTTTGCACGAGCACCAGTTACACTATATATGTCAAGTTACTTCTGTAGGCTCGGGGAGAAGCAGTGATTTGCCCAGAATCACGGGATGTTGAGCCGACGCAGAGAATCGAAACTGGTCTCCCAGTTCCAAAGTCGGCATCGCTGGCCCTGGCGCCACATCCTCAGCCTGTGCATTTCCCCCATGTCAAGAACATCAAGAGTACTGCGCTTGGGGTGTACTGCAACCATATGTGATTAGGCCTCCTGCAAGGGGAGAGATAGTGTTGCTGGCAGAGCAGTGTGGACCCCAGCGCTAGAGTACCCGAATGTAACAGAGATACCCGCTCTTAGGAACGACTCCATCTTGGATCTAATAAACTGAAGAGCAGCGTAAGAAGAAAATGTAAATAAGTTATTTCATAATCACATTTTCTACTTACTGCCAAAAACAAGCAGACACCCCAAGCCATGGTAGCCAGGTTCGGTAAAGCATGTACGAGTTCTTAGGGGACATGGGAAGCGAAATGACGAGCGTGCCCGTAAGGAAGCCTCTATCCACGAGTATGATGGGCCATGGATAGACCCTGGGTTGAAATAACTCACCAGTTGGAGAACAATAAATAAACAATGTATTTATTCGTTCTGTGTAGCGCCACAGCCAGTGGGGAACACTCAAGATTGCCACCACTTGGAATTAATCCTGGCGATATCCTGTCCTTGTTGAGGGGACTGTGTCGGTGAACCCGAGCTGAGGCGCCACCCGTTTTTTGGGCTCGAATCGGACCCCGAACACCGGTGGGAGCATCGATTGAAGGTTGCGGCCTTCTCCTCGCCGGCCCCCCGGATTGGAGTAGTGGGGCGATCCGGGGACGAAGTGAATAACAGCGGCGAGCGGGGCTGGGCGACTCGCGTACCCCGCACTTTCACTTTCGCTTTTGCGCCCTCCTTGCCTCAGGCGGGGTCGGGCTGCGGAGCGGGGTGCGGTGGTGTTACCTTGTCCAGGTGCCCGGCTGACCCGCCGGCGGTGGGTTGACCCGCGGCCCGGTGGTCGCCCCCGCCCCCCCCCCTGACACCCGTGATTTGGTGTGGCGGCCCGTTTGGAGATCTTGGCACGACGGTGGAAGGGCCAGCATGTCCACCAAACAAGATGGCGACCGGGCGAAGATGAAGACAACCCGCCGTGGCACGGCGCACCAGGCCAATAGTATGGATCGCTATACGCTCCAGAAGGGTTCTCCGGAGACATCGCGGTCATCCCTGGTGGGCCCGACGGAGGCGCCTGCCCAACCGGTGGATCTGACCCTCCGGGACGTCATGGGCGCCATCGCAGAGATGAAGGCCTCAGTGGACCAGCGTTTCGATACCTTGGCGCAAAAAATTGACTCGGTCCTGGTGGATGTGGGCCTTGTGAGGGCAGACTTGTCAAAAACGAACGACCGAGTTGACTCCCTGGCCCACACCACAACGAGCCTCACTACGGACGTGGTGGCCCTCCAGAAGGAGGTGCGCCGGCTTGGCCAGGCGAGCGCCCTGATGGACCGGCGACTGGAGGATTCCGAGGGTCGGGCCCGGAGGAACAATGTTCGCATTATTGGTGTGCCGGAGGGCCGAGAGGCGGAGGCGGCAGATCTCTTCGTGGAAGAACTGATCCTGACCCATCTCCAGCCCCGGGGGCTGAGTAAGCTTTTTGCGGTGGAGCGTGCCCACCGGGTCCCTGGGGGCCGCCCTAAGACCGGTGCACCGCCGCGGCCTATTATTGCCCGGATTTTTAATTTCCGGGACAGAGACGCCATCCTCCAGACCTCCAGGCAACAGGGACCGGTCAGGCTGGACAACATGGATGTACACTTCTACCCAGACTTTACTCCGGCGGTCCAGAAGCAGCGACAGAGCTTTCTTGGTATTAAACGTCGCCTAAGGGACCTAAACCTCAAGTACTCAATGCTCTTTCCGGCTAAGCTGAGGGTGGAGGTGGATGGCCGTACGCACTTCTTCGACCGGCCCGAGGTGGCTGGGAACTGGTTAGATACTTTGCCTGGAGATCGGGGTGGGGGGGGCGCGGCGGGCGGGGAGGGCCCGCCGGATCAGAATTGAGGGGTGACTGTATAGGCCTTGCTCTGGATATTGTTCCTTTACCATATATTGCTTTCGTATGTTCCCCTCCCATGGAGGTCGGGTGGGGTCTGCTGGGGGCTTCCCTCCTCCTCGGGGGGACTAGTTAGTACTTAGCTATGGGGCGACAGGCACACTGCACTTTGGGGGGGCTGTCTGGGCTCATGCAGGGGTGCAGGGAGGGGGGAGTTCTGTTGGGACCGGGGGGTGGGGGGGGTGTGTTGTTCGTTAGCACCGCAAGGCAAACCCGCAACTGTTTTGTTGTCTTTAAGATGCTCGGTGGGGGGCGACCGATTGTTTTGACGTATGATGGGGGGTAGGGATTTGATTGTGTTGTCATGGAATGTTAACGGCCTGGGGGATAGGATTAAGCGTGGTGTGGTCCTGCAGTATTTAAAACGTATTTCTCCAGATGTTGTCTTCCTGCAGGAGACACACCTTATAGGTAACACCTTTCATGCAATGAATCGGCGGGGATATCGTTTGGCGGCCCACTCCGGCTTCACTTCGGGCTCGCGGGGGGTGGGTATTATGGTCAAGAACTCGCTCCCGTTGGAGATTGACGAGGTGCGCCATGATGAGAGGGGACGTTACACTGTTCTGGTGGGACGAATGGAGGGTAGAGTGTTTATCTTTATATCAGTGTACGTCCCGCCTGGGTTACAAGCCACTACATTTGCGGACCTGGGGCGCCTCCTTCTGGACCTTCCGGGTGGCCTGTTGGTGGTTGGAGGGGACTTTAACGCGGTTGCCTCTGGGTCTATGGATCGCCATCCCCCTAGGGACCTCCCCCGGGCACAGGCGTGGCTGCCCGGCCTTTTAGACACGCTGGGCCTGGTGGATTGCTGGCGCTTAAAGCATCCCGTATTGCAACAGTACACCTTCCACTCGGGGGCCCATGGTAGCCTCTCGCGGCTTGATTACATCCTTGTCCCGGCGGCCCAGGCAGGGAGGGTGGGGGAGGTGCGCCATTTGGCACGGGGTATCTCAGACCACTCCCCATTGTTGTTGCATTTCGATGTCTTCCCGAGGGGGGATGGCAGAGTGGCCCCGATCAATGCATGGTATTTGCGCGACCCCACCATTCGTGCCGACTTGATCAAATCCTTACAGCGCTATTTCGATGAGAATGTGGGGTCGGTCCCGTCTGCCATCTCCCTGTGGGAGGCTTTCAAGGTGGTTCTTAGAGGGGAGGCCCTCTCCTTTATTTCCAATGCCCGGCGGCGCGAGCGGGAGGAGGTGACCCGGGTTGAGGCCGAGATTGCAGAACTGGAGGGTGACCTGGGGAGCGGGGTAACAGACGCCAAGTTGCATGTTTTGCACTTAAAGCAGGCGGCCTATCGGGCCCTCGTCACGGAGGCGGCCAGGGGCCTCAGTAGAGAGCAGCAGGGGCGATTGTATGATGTGGGTGACAAGGCTGGCAAATTGATTGCGTGGTTGGACAAGAGGGAAAGAGCGAGCCGCGTGGTGCCTTTGATTGAGAGCGTGGATGGTGTGTGCGTCACTGAGCCGGAAGCCATTGTCTCCTGCTTCGCGGATTATTTCCGCGAAGTCTACTCCCCGGTTTCTCCCTGCTCGGAGGAAGATTCCCATGCCTTGCTTCGGGACATCGCACTGCCCTCCCTTACGGTGGAGGACAGGGATTCGCTGGATGCCCCGCCCACCTCGGACGAAATTGCCTCGGCTATTCGCTCGGTTGCATCCGGCAAGGCCATGGGCCCCAATGGTCTTCCCATTGAGCTATACAAGCTACGCCCGGATGTGTTGGCGCCCCACCTGCGCGCGATGTTCCTTGCGGCCCACTCGCAGGGCTCCCTCCCGCCGGACCAGCGTCTGGCTTCAATTGTGGTGATCCATAAGGAGGGGAAGCCCCGTGAGCGGGTCACATCCTATAGGCCGATTTCGCTTCTGAACGCGGAGCCCAAAATCCTCGCCAAGGTGTTGGCCAACCGGTTGGTTGGCGTGGTGGGCGATTTGGTCCACCAAGACCAATCGGGCTTTATACCACACCGCAACACGGCGCTTAATCTGCGGCGCTTACACGGGGTGCTCGCGCGTGTCCCATTTGTGCGGGAGCCGGCCATCTTGGCGTCCTTGGACGCCACCATGGCGTTTGATACGCTCGAATGGCCATATGTTTGGGCGATGCTGGCGAAGTTTGGGTTCGGCCCGGGTTTCGTCAGCTGGGTCAAATTGCTATATTCGGGCCCGTTGGCGCAGGTGGTGGTGAATGGGCGAGTGTCTGCCCCATTCGCGCTGGGGCGGGGCACGCGACAGGGTTGTCCCCTGTCGCCTCTCCTGTTCGCCCTGGCCATGGAGCCCCTGGCGGAGTGGTTGCGGTGGCACCCTTCTATCCGTGGTCTCCGCTGGACCCCCGAGCATGAGGACCGTGTGTCCCTCTATGCTGACGATATCCTTTTGTATCTCGCCTCCCCGCGCAAGTCACTGATCGTCCTGGTTGATGTTTTGCGCTCCTTCGGTCGCAACTCAGGCCTGGTCATCAACTGGGCGAAATCCTGTGTCTATGTGCTCTCCGGGGAGGCCCCGGTCTTGCCACGGGACTGTCCGATCCAGATTGCCTCCCAGGGTTTCCGGTACCTGGGTATATATATCACTCTTGACCCGGAGGCCCGCTATGAGCGGAACTTGCTGCCCCCCCTCCAGCGTCTGAGGGAGGACGTGGTGCGCTGGCGGCGTCTGCCGCTCTCGCCGCTCGGCCGAGCGGCCTTATTTAAAATGATGTCCCTGCCGCGCTTCCTCTACGCCCTCCAGAATACCATGGATCTGGTCCCTGCACGCTACTTTCGCGAGGTGGAGGGCCTCCAGCGGCGCCTGTTCTGGGACGGGAGGCCGCGTATTGCTCTGGCTAAATTGACGCTCCCGTGGTACGACGGAGGGGTCGCCCTCCCGGACATCAAACGGTATTACTGGGCCTCCCAACTAGCTGCAATTAATCATGGCCTTTACGGGCCCGCCTTGAACCCGGCATTTGAGATGGACAGGACGCTTCTGCCCGGTGGCGATTATAATCGAGCGCTCTACTCTGGCGCGCCCGACTCCCGTTTGACGGGACCGACGCGTGCCATGGTGCGTGTCTGGCACGCGGCTAATGCAGCTATGGGGTGGAAGGACCGTTTGACCCGAGCGTCTCCGCTGTATGCATCTGAGAGGTTGGGCTCCCTGTGGACGTCGAAGGGCTTCGAGAAGTGGGACACGATCGGAATCAGCACGGTGGGAGATCTCTGGACGAGGGGGGGATTCAAAACTTTTGAGACGCTGCAGGCGGAGTTTCAGCTGCAGGGCAGTGAGTACTTTCGGTACCTACAGGTCCGCCACGCGCTGGGCTCCGTCTTCCCGGATGCTGCATCCATTCCGGAGTCTTCCCCCCTGGAGGACAGAGTGCTAGATGGCCATGTCCCGGACAGCACGATCTCCCTCATATACAAAAAATTGATTAACGATAGATCGTGTCTGCTGACTAGTCTCCGCGAGGCTTGGGTTGCCGACGGGCTGGAGCTGGACGACGAGGATTGGATCTCCGCGGTGGCCTCTCCGAAAGAGGTGGCCATCCCGGCTCGCCTTCGTTTCGTCCAGCTCAAGATCCTTCACCGGGTCTACATGACGGGGCCAAGGCTTTTACGTATGGGTTTTGCCGGTGATGGAATGTGTAAGCGTGGCTGTGGTGCGTTGGCGACTTTCATGCATATACTGTGGGAGTGCCCGAAGGTGGAGCGATTCTGGCGTGGTGTGCATGAGGTTCTACGAATGGTTACGCGTGTCGCGCTGCTGCCTGAAGCGAGGAGATGCTTGCTGAATGTCTGGGAACCAAATGACTACTCGGTCCCGCAGGCGCGGTGGGTGACTCTGGGATACATGATAGCCAAGCGTGATATTGCCCAATTGTGGGGATCCCAGAGGCCCCCTGCGGTGTCGGCCTGGAAAGAGCATATGGATTGGTGTATGTTTCGTGAAAAGGTGGTGTATGTGGCGAGGGGTAAGCCTGGGGCGTGGATGAAACTCTGGGGCCCCTGGAACGCCTACCGCGGGGGTATTTGTGAGCCGCCGCTGCTACCGGCGGCCTCGCCGGCTCCGTCTCCCTAGATGGCGCCCCCCCCTTGGCCGCGGGCGCGCGGTCCCCCAGTCCCTGATCTACTCCCGTCCCCCTCTTCAGAATTTTGCTGCTGGTTTGGATCCCCCACTTATGGAGCACGTGTTGTCACTTTGGATCGAGGGTTGCCTTGCGGTTGTGGTTTGTTTATGTTGTTGTGCTTTAAGAAAATGGAACCGTACTGTGGGCATGGAGCTGTGAGGCCTGCACCATTGATCACTCCTGTCTTCCTACTGTGCACCGCTGAGAAAGTTTTTTGCTACATGTATGTAATATGCTTTTGATGCTCTAGCGGCCGGCCGTGTGGTTGTAGGCCCATACCTGTAACTTCTATAAACTGCAATAAACGGTTTCAAAAAAAAAAAAAAAAAAAAAAAAAAGATTGCCACCACTTGAACCCCGAAATCAGCGACCCCGAGTGGTGCGCACGCGCGCGCCACAGCGAAACGTGCTTTCAATTATCGCTCTCGCGTCTAGGCGCGATAATTGAAACCACATGCCCGGGGGTGCGCGTAACAGACACCAATAGGCCATGGGCGGAGCATTGCACCCGCCTTTGGCCTATTGCGTGCTCTGTTTGTAAAAAAAACACGCACGCAAAGGCCAATGGCATGGCCCAAAAGGAAAAGCACATGCGTGTGCAATTCCTAGTGCAATTTAAAAAAACCCCATACAAGAGGTCGCTCGATGCGCGAGCAGTGCTGTTCACTGCAAAGATAGTCGCGAGACCTAAAAAGGAAAAAAGATAAGAGGGTTAACATACAGGTTACTGTATTATGACTCAATGACAATCAAATAAAAAATATATATTCAAATTGATCATGATTTTATTAAAAACGTATATGAAAACCTTTTTATGACAAAATACAAATACACAGATTGATAAAATCGTATCAACATTTGTGACACGGCTGTTCTTTGTTTATGATGTTTACTTTTGTTGGATTCAGTTTTATATATCCAAAACATCTCTTTTTCTTTTTCGACGACTGTATTTGAAAATGTTGACATCTTTACCAATGTCATGTTCTACATACGATGTATTGCCCTGGAAACTCTTGGGCTCTTTTTGCCTGTCAACAAAAAAATATGTTGTGAAAAAAATATATATCATATCCACATAATTACATCAATACAGGTTTTTTTATCCTTTTTATACATATCATTAAAAACAAAATATATTCGAAGAACAACTGTCGACGCAGCGTTTCAGTGAAAATCAGATATTTTGTCACCTTCTTCAGGACGAAAATTGCATGTTTATCTAAACAACAATATAAAAAGAATAATTTCAGTATATTGATACAAAGACTATTTTTGTTTACATTGCAGAACACGTTCATATTACAGCAACCTGATATACCCCTGCCAGCACATTCATAATAAGCTTTTTCAATCACTAAAATTACATCACATAACCCGTATCAGTCTTTGTATGATCAGTTCAAAGACTCAAATAACTATTGGTTAAAGTTGGGTTAAAGACCTAAAAGGGAGAGCAATTGTCAACCTTGATTAATTTGTTGTATATGCATAAGAGGAACATACCTAAATATTGTATCGAAACTCTGCAAAGTGCAGTCTCAAAGTTACAATAATGTAACACTCAGGCGAAATAAGTTTTGTTCTGTTCTTCAAAACTTTGTAGACATAAGGCAAAATTCTACAAAGAAAGTATTTGTCCAATTTAATACTATCTGCTAAACCAGTAATTTAATAACAAGGGCTATATTGGTAAAGACCCACCTACCTATACGGTCTAATGTTTAACATAAAAAAACTCATCAATATTCAAAGGCGTTTGCTGATGTCCAAAAGATCATAGCAAATGTAGGTCTATGAGTGAAAAAATGAGAAAATAAGGAAATATTGCTTTTTTTGACATATCTCCTATATACGATTAAAATTGAAATGATCTCACCTATGGTTAAAAATAGCCAGACAAATATTAACTTAGTTGGCTGCCCTTGCATAGATCGTAAATGACGTTGAAGTAATTGGTACTTTTTTCCGATTACAACACAAGCTATGGGAGATGAAAATACTTTGTCTAAAGTATAAGATGTCTAACAAAATAATATGTTTCAGGTAAGTATTATTCTTAACTAACAATCCATTCTGTATTGTCGTATTGATATACAATTGTCTCTGTATGTGTTTAGACAACAGACATTTGTTGATTAACTTTCTCTAGTAGAAAAATAAGATAGTGGGGACAAGATGTAATGCCAGGAACAGCAGTGTTCTCAATTACTGTAATACTCTAGCTAACAGTGTTCAATATTTATATTTATTTATATAGAAGATTACGGAATGCCTAGATATGCACTTTCATATAATTGAGCAATGAAGTAGAATTACAAAGACTAGAGTCTCACCTAACTCTTAAGTCAAGTATTCAGCTAGAGTTACAAAACTGCCACCGCCAAGCGCAGAGATACTCACCTTTCCAAAACAGAGCAACCGTAGATCTCGCTAACCGGTGTCCGAGTGCGGAAAAGAGGTTTTAGTGTTTAACGTTGTCCTTGTATACGGAAGTGCATCATTGAGCATGCCATATGAGGACTGTACTCCAGTATGGGACGGAGCATGAAGCAAGTAAACTACGGCGGCCGTATTGGAAGTATGTTATACTTATGAATTGTGGCAACCATCTTGAAATATAAATGTCATTATAGAATAACTCTACCATGTACCAAATTGGCGTTAATAAAATTCCTATAGACATCCCTCTGTGCCATGCCTCCAACCCACTGCCCTGGCATAGGTCAGTCACCCCTCTAGCTGGGTGCACTATACCAGTGGTGAGGGTACAGGTGTATGAGCCCTATACCCCTACAGTGTCTAAGCCAATTCTTAGACATTGTAAGTGCAGTAATGCCATTAAGAGTATATGGTGCTGGGTGTTTGTCATTATGAACTCCACTGCACCATAATGGCTTTACTGAAAACTGGGAATTTTAGTATCAAACTTCTCAGCACATTAAACCCACACTGATGGCAGTGTGGGATTTAATGAAAAATGCATTCAGAGGGCATCTTCGAGATGCCCCCTGAAAAACGACCTAACTCTAGTGTCCTGCCTGAGTGGCAGCTCGCCAGCTGCCACCACCAGACATGTTAGTGGACCCCTGAGTCCAGAGTCTGCTGCTCTTGGGGATCTGAAACAATACACATCCTGGGACGAGGTGCCAAGCTTCATCCCCCAGGATGGGCAGGGCCCACGAAGGGGAAGCTTCAAAGGCTTGCTGCCTTTGTGACCTACCCCAGCTGTTTGCCGCTGCCAGCTACTGGCTCCCAACAGGAGGGAGGTGTGCCCACCTTTGCCAACCCCACCACTCAGGTGGAGGAGGCGAGGTGAAACACAACTCTCAGTCCCCGCCATCTTGCAGCTGGGGGGACCCAGCCAACCAGAGAGATGCATATGGCCCCGCCCAACCTTTACTTACCTGTAATGCCCCTAAATCTAGTATTGAGGGGCAAACCCACACCTTGCCCTCTCAGAAAAGAACTGACCAGAAGGAGAGAAGAAGGACAGAAGAAGCCCTGCTGAACTAAGAAGAGGAGGACGCCCACTGACTTGGACCCAGCCCTACCGGCCTGTCCCCACCTCGAACCTGCTCCAGCAAAATCCCGGTGTGCCCTGCAGCCAGCAGCCTCAAGAACCCGAAGGACCTGCCCTGCATTACAAACCCAAGACTTTTGTCTCCTGTGAACACCGGATTTGCTCACTCACAGACTCTGGCCCCAGCCAAAACCGTGAGTCTGTACCACTCAGCACCTGACGCCCACGGCCCGAGTTCAAGTGGCCAATGAGATCTCCCCGGTGATCCTGACCTGAGATCTGGTGATCTGACCTGCCTCAAATCGCCAATCGACGCCTGAAGACCCTTTATGTAGGATCTCCCTGACCGGGACCAGAGCTGGTAAGAAAACCCGACGCCTAATGGGTGGCCCAACTGACGGTGTCCCAGCATCCCCAGACATCCCAACTTACCTCTCCAACCTGTGGTCACCTCTTTGCCCTGAGCCTAACACCAGTAGCTTTGCTCCCACAACCTTGTGGCTTGCTCGTGAGCAGCCACCAACTGGAGGCCTCCTATCACCCTTGGATAAAATTGGGCCTTACTACTCTGCACCCAGCCACACTGGTGCTGCTGAGGGTGCTTTCAGAGTGCATCCTGGACCCTGGGTGAACCCTGGTTCTAACCCCAGAACGCCAACTCCCAAACTCAAGTACTTCTTGAAACGGATAACCACATTATTTCCTATAGGGCTGCATTGTCTGCTTTCTTGGGAAAATTGTTCCATGTGTGGAGTTGGTTTTGTATGAGAACTTGAAAAACTGCAAATATCTAAAACTGCTTTACTTACCTTTCTCTAGGGAATATCTAGGCTTATCACACTAGAATAGGTAATCCATAAAATAATCTGTAAAGTAATCAAAAGTAATTTCAACTGCATTCCAAGTATTTACAAATCTGTAACGAAGTCATTTTCATTCAGCTTGGTTGTATTGTTCAACCTGCCTTGAAAAGTACCATTTACACTTGCCTGTACCAGGCATGTTTTGTTCTAGAAAATTAATGTAACTAAATAATATTTTTGATACAAACAAATTGGTCTGAGTTGAGTCTTTGAGTGTGTGACATCATTTGCTGCTTGAGTGTGTACGACAAATGTTTAACACTACACTCTGATAATGCCTTACGGCTCGGCCACATTTCCACAAATAGAGAGTAAGGTACTATCTACTTTTACCTCTGTCTACCTTTGGGGTTCCACTGGACTCAGTGCACACTATACCTCATTTTGGTATAGCATATACAGAGCCAGCTTCTTTCACCTGGCCAATAAGGAGCACCTTGCAGGCCTACGGATCCATTCCAACAGAGCCAAGTCTGCTTAAGCAGTGTTGATTAACGTTGTTTGGTACTGGGCATCTTCCAGGCTGTTAAAAAAGTGTACATGCATATGCTCAGGAAGCACTCCTGCCATGACAGTGAGGTACGCTTGGTCCCACAGGACAGTGTGGTGTGAGTCCACTCCTCAGACCAGCTACCTTTTTCGGAGTTACTGCTTGGGTACCAAAAAGGCAAGAATTGGAAACGCTTTTACTGCTTAATACTCTATCTAACCACAGATTCCCCACCACCCTCCTTCCTCTCCGTTCAGTGGAGTGGACTGTTGTAACTATTAAAAAAAACTCCCACATTAGATCCAGCATCCGTCTCCTCAAGTCCGACTTGGTTAATCCACTTTTGAGGGTGCAAAAATTGTCAGGATAAACTGATTTCAGTGCGAGAGGATGACACTTGTATAACGATCTGTGCCTCAATTCAAGCGATAGTATGAGGCTCCTGCAGAATGTGATGACTGCACAGGAGCAAGTGCTTGGAAAAAAAACGAAACCAGTCGCTGGCACCTGGGTTTTCTCAAAAGGTGAGGAATATGCGTTTAGTTATAGTATGCCCAGAAAGAGCATTCTGTAAGGTAAGTAAGCTGTTTTTCTTTTAAATACCGTGACTTACTCTGACAAGAAAGCTTTTAAGCATGTCTTGGCCAAAATATTGTCATCTGCACTTCTGAACCCTTTTAAGTATAGGGCATTATGCGTCCTGCCAAGAACGAATTCTTAGCTAGTGAGGCCAAGGAAGGTCAAGGACAGAGGATGACTAAATAATGCACAGTCAGTATGAAGAACTAGTGGATAGAACTGGTAAATAGCCTCTTACTGTATGGTATGGAATGGAATCTTATTCAAGTTTCATAATGATCGCCACTTGCTTCACTGTACAATTTTTGTCTCTCAAACACAGCTGTCTATTGAGATGTCCTTAACTGCCTGAAAGAAGTTTTTGGATAATGAAATTTACAAATTACCATGTTTGTAGGTACCTCTGTCTATTGATCATATGCATATCCATCCGTAAGAATTTTATTGAACTATTAATAGTAGCATTTTTAGTCATGCAGAGTAAGTTATGTAAGTCCATTCTCACCTATCTATTAGGAACCAATTCTGAAGCCTCCAATGCTTCTGAAACGGAGTCTGACCATAGAGATGAGCTAAGTGATTGGTCACTTGCTCCAACAGAAGAAGCAGACCATTTTCTTCGGCGTGGTGATGGAAGAAGAAGAGGTGGTGGAGCACGTGGGCAAGTAGGGAGAGGTCGTGGAGGCTTTAAAGGTTAGTGTTGATTCTTATTTGCATGAAATTGCTTTTTGACCACAAACAAGCTTTTGGATTTTTGACCGGGAACAAGATATTCGAAAAGCATGATTTTACAATTCTCTTGAGTGCTACATACCATCATTCTGCTACACATCCAATTCATCTGTATGTTTCCTTTTCATACTGTTAAATTGGCATACTTGTTGGTCACACATTTTGAAGTTACTCATGCCCCACTGCTAAGTAGCACCTCTTTCTGATGGATACATCTGCCAGTGGATTCCTCACCTTGTGAATATCCCCTACGCCAGCATTCCACTGAACTTTTTTCCCCAGCTCTCTACGACGACGTGGACGTCATAATATCTCGGCTCCGCTCGCGACTCTGTATGACGTCACCGGAGCCATAAGAGAGCCAAGTCGGCGTGATGTCAGTTCCCTTTTTTCCGTGCCGTCGACGCGTAACGGTTTTCCAGCACTCTCCTGCTACTTTGTTGTCTTGTAGTGGGTTACTGTTTCTGGATAAGCTATGTCTTTGACGAGAAAATCAGGTTTTAAACTTTGTAGGGAATGTGGGGGCCACATGTCCTTTACTGACCCCCACGATGATTGTTTGTGGTGCCTTTCTTCAGACCATGATGTGGATGACTGCTCCTGCTGCAGAAAAATGAACTCCAAGGCCCTGAATGAGGAAAAAGGAGAAGTCGAGGCCGGAGTCGTCGACTTCACACTCTTCGAAGTCGAAGAAACATAAGAAGAGGAAGCATAGCTCTCGGCGCCGATCGTCGAGGAGTAAGGCTTCGAGGTTGCCGTCGCCTCGGTGTTGAAGCAAGGAAGTTATTTCTCCATCTCCTTCTCGTATGTCACCAGAGAGGTCTCCTTCGCCGAAGCTGACTCCGGCGCGGTCCCCGGTGCAGTCATCGTCACCAGTGGAGTCTCTAGCTTCCGACGCCGATCCGGGTCAGGAGGAAGAGCCTTCTCCACTGCCAGCTGAACCGGCGGCGCCAGTAGAGGACACTTTGGCTCCGGTTCCTGAAACTCCTCGACCGGATTCAGGTTCGAACCCGTACCCGCATTTCCCGACTCCGGGTGCGGATCCAACGCATTTCCTCAATGCGATGTATGGGGTTTTTCCAAAGGGCTGCCTTCCTATCCGGCGCACCATCTAGTTCCGTGGGTCCAATGGCATACACTTTGGGAGTGCTGCAGCATTATGCTCAGGCTCCCTTTATGCCCTTCTTGCCGATGGCTCCTTCGTGGCAGTTCCCGGCGCCGTCTGAGATCCATCCCGGCTTCGTCTGGGTCGTTTGCCTTCTTCGGAGCCTCCCTTGATGCCGTTGCCGACTCCATCTGCTCCGCGCCCGGCGCCGCCTAGTCCTCGGATCCGTTCTCGAAGAGAGGCCCAGAGGATTTTGGAGGAGGAGCGTAATAGGGAAGAAGTGGAGGAAGGTGAGGTCGGTGGATCTTCTGATGAGTTTAAAGGCATTCAGGATGCTAATGGTCTCGATACTACTCCGGAATGGGAGCATTCTTCTGCTAGGTCTTCACCGCCACAGGAGTTGGCCCCTTATCATACGGTCATCAAAAAGGCTGCAGAGTTGCTGGACTTACAGTTGCCCTCTGCTGAATATAGACCGAACCTGTTGACTGAAGTCCTGCATTCACCTTCGTCAATTGTAGAGCCCTTGTTACCTTTTAATGAGGCTATTTTAGAGCCAGTGATGGACGTTTGTCGCAAGCCTCTTTCTTCGCCTGCAGTATACAGACAAGTGGCAAGAAGATACAGGGTGGCTTCGGGGATCCAAGCTTCCTTTCTTCTCACCTCTCACCAGAGAGCCTTGTGGTGCAAGCTTCATGCTTGAAGCAATCGTCAGGCGCCTTCCCTCAAACACCTGCGGATAGGGATTCTAAGAAGACCGATCAAACAGCCAAGAAGGTCTTTTCGTCTGGAAGCATGGCTCTTAAATCAACCAATGCCACTTGTTTATTGGGGCGCTATGTTCATGCACTGATGGACTCGATGAAGCTATTAGCCCCTAAGCTGCCGGAAGAAGAGAAAGCCTCTTTTATGGAGGTTGTTACGGACACCCAAGCTGCTGTGAGGCAGGTTATTCAGTCGGGTCTAGACACGGCTGATTCTGTGGCTAGAATTATGGAGTCTTCGATAGCCACTAGGAGGCAAGCTTGGCTTCGTACTTCTGGCTTCTCTGCGGATGTTCAGGCCACGTTAGTTGACTTGCCTTTTGATGGAGAAAAACTGTTTGGGGAGAAGGCCGATTCCGCCTTGCAAAGGTTTAAAGATAGCAGGGTTACTGCGAAGTCTTTGGGTTTACAGACTCCTGCTAAGGGACTTGGCTTCAGAGAATATAAAGGATTTGGGAGGTCTTCATTTCGTACCTTCCGTCAACCTCAACAACAGCAACAACAGCAGCAGCAGAATCCTCTCTATAGGTCATATAGAGGAAGGCAAAGGGGCCGGAGAGGTTCTGGCGGCAACCCATCTTCATCTTCTGCCTCCTCTGCTCCCAATGAAGCTTCAGGGATACAGCCCTAGATCCCCCATCCTAGATCATGTGAGACCTGTGGGGAGTCGGGTGTCCCACTTTTTGCGAGGTTGGAAATCCGTCACGACGGACCTTTGGGTTTTAAACCTCGTGGAGATTGGGTACGCCCTTCCCTTTCGGGAGTTTCCTCCCCCTTACCCTCCTTGCCAAGGTTTTTGCTCAGAGGACCATCTGCTTCTTCTGCAGAAGGAGGTTCTTGCATTGCTACAAAAAGGTGCGATAGAGGTGGTTCCAGAGCAGGAAAGGGGTCAGGGGTGCTACTCCCGGTATTTCCTGATTCCGGCAGATTACGTCCAATCCTGGACCTCAGAGTCTTGAATTTTTACCTGAAACAGGAGAAATTCAAGATGCTGACCCTTGCACAGGTTCTTCAAGCGTTGCAGCAAGGAGACTGGATGGTGTCGATCGACTTGCGGGATGCGTATTTCCACATCCCAATCCTGAAGTCGCACAGGAAGTATCTCCGTTTTACGGTTGGGTCGCAACACTACCAGTTTGCGGTTCTCCCGTTTGGTCTTACTACCGCACCTCGGGTCTTCACGAAGGTGATGGCTGTGGTGGCTGCTCATCTCAGGAGGTCGGGGATTCCGGTTTTCCCCTACCTGGACGACTGGCTTCTGAAAGCAGGGTCCCCAGAGATGTTGCAACATCATCTGCAGGTAACATCTCAGCTGTTAATCGACTTGGATTTTTCAATCAATGTGCCCAAATCTCACCTGGTGCCCTCTCAACGCAACCTGTTCATAGGGGCGGTACTGGACACTACTGTGTGTCGAGCATTTCCTCCTCCTCAGAGAATTCCCGACATTCAGGAGATGGTCTCTTTATTCCACAATGGAGCGGTTATTCCAGTTCTGAAGGTCCTTCGCCTGCTCTGTCTGTTCGCCTCCTGCATTCTGTTGGTCAACCATGCACGCTGGCACATGAGGGCACTCCAGTGGTGCCTCCGCAGGCAGTGGTATCAGCACAACGGAGATCTCAGGGAGTCAGTCAGGATCTCCAGAGAAGCTGCAGCGGATCTGTCTTGGTGGGGCGTGGAGGGCAATCCTGTCTCAAGGAAAGCCCTTTCATCTTCCTCCATCGGTGGCCACAGTAATAACGGATGCCCCCACCCTGGGGTGGGGTGCTCATCTGGGGTATCTGGAGATCAAGGGTCTTTGGTCTCCAGAGGAAAGGTTGCTTCACATCAACCTTCTGGAATTACGGGCTGTACGTTTGGCGCTCAAGGCCTTTCTCCCTTCCCTTCGCGGTCAGTTGGTTCAAGTCCTGACGGACAACACTACCGCGATGTGGTATGTCAACAAGCAGGGAGGAGTAGGGTCGTATCTTCTCTGCAGGGAAGCATTACGGCTCTGGTCCTGGGCTCGGGATCATCGGATTTGCTTGATGGCGAATCATCTGGCCGGGGTGCTGAACGTACGTGCGGACAGTCTCAGTCGACAGTTCTCCGTCGACCACGAGTGGAGGCTTCATCCGGAGGTGGTTCGTCACATCTTTCGGACGTGGGGGTCTCCTCGGATAGACCTATTTGCCACCCATGAGAACGCCCATTGCCCATCATTCTGAAGTCTCCAGTTTCCGATGCAGGGGGCGTTGGGGGACGCGTTTCAGTTGAGTTGGAGCTCACAACTCCTTTATGCGTTTCCTCCCATACCCTTGATTCCTCGGGTTCTGAGGAAGATTCGCCAAGATCGGGCCCAAGTTATTTTGGTCGCTCCGGATTGGCCAAGAAGGGTGTGGTACACAGATCTACTTCACCTCTCATCGCACCCTCCGCTCCGTCTCCCTCTCAGGGCAGACGTCCTCTCGCAACCGGAGGGGCAGGTTCTTCACCCCCACCTCCAGAGCCTGCACCTTCATGCCTGGAGATTGAACGGGGCAACCTGAGTTCCTTCTCTCTCCCGCCTGATGTGGTGGATGTTATTTTATCGGCCAGGCGTCACTCCACCAAGTCCATTTACTCATATCGGTGGTCTAAGTTTGTTAAATGGTGTGGAGAGAGATCCATTGACCCTTTAAAAGCCCATCTTTCTAATGTGCTTCAGTTTGCTCTTTCCTTGGCTCAGCAGGGCTGTGCTGTGGCCACGGTCAAGGGCTATCTATCGGCCTTATCGGCTTTTCTATGTCTTCCAGATCAGCCGTCTTTATTTAAATCTCCTATTGTACTAAGATTTATCAAAGGCCTTACTAACAGGTTTCCACCTACTCCTTTTGTAATGCCACAGTGGGACCTTAACCTTGTCTTAACTTTTTTTATGGGGTCCCCTTTTGAGCCCCTTCATAGCTGTCCTTTGAGGCTGTTGTCCTTTAAGACGGTCTTTCTTGTAGCCATAACCTCGGCAAGGAGGGTGAGTGAGCTTCAAGCTCTTAGTTCAAAACCCCCGTTTTTAACCTTACATGCTGAAAGGATGGTTCTTCGGACCAGGGCTGCTTTCCTACCTAAGGTAGTTACTCCCTTTCATCTGGGGCAGTCGATTACTCTCCCTGTGTTTTATCCTCCTCCTCATCCTTCCAAGGAGGAAGAAAGGCTTCACAGACTGGACCCAAAAAGAGCTGTGAGCTTTTACTTGGACAAAACGAAGGACTATCGTTTGGACGATCAGCTCTTCGTGGGCTATGTTGGACAATCGAAAGGCAAAGCTGTGCACAAGCGCACTCTGTCCAGATGGATCATCCTGGCCATCAAGATCTGCTACGCCCTGGCTGGTAAGGTCCCACCTGAGGGTATTAGAGCTCATTCAACTAGAGCTAAATCTTCTACTTTTGCTTTGGCCAGGGGTGTTCCTGTAGCAGACATTTGTAAAGCCGCGACTTGAGCCTCTCTCCATACTTTCGCAAAGCATTATTGCTTAGACTCTGAGATGAGGAGGGAGGGCCACCTCGCGCGCCCTGTCTTGCAAGACTTTTTGGTATAGGAAGGTGGACACCCTCCTCCGGGAGTGGGACTGCTGTGGGAATCTATTCACAAGGTGAGGAATCCACTGGCAGATGTATCCATCAGAAGAACAAGTTACTTACCTTCGGTAACGCTTTTTCTGGTGGATACAGTATCTGCCTGTGGATTCCTCACTGGCCCACCCGCCTCCCCGTTGTCCACCTTTGTATACCTTAAAGGATGCCTTGTTTGACATGTTGTTTTATCTGGTACACTTTTAGGAAATGCTTTTGTTCCTTAGCTTTCCTTTTTATATATTTACTATGTATATTTGTTCGAATGTTGTATACTGTGTATACTGTGAATCTGTTGTCGGTCCACCTGTTCGCCTCGGAGGCACGGAAAAAATGGGTGGAACTAACGTAATCACGCCGACGTGGCTCTCTTATGGCTCCGGTGACGTCATACGGAGTCTCGAGCGGAGCCGAGGTATTATGACGTCCACGTCGGCGTAGAGAGCTGGGGGAAAAAGTTCTGTGGAATGCTGGCACATGGGATATTCACAAAGTGAGGAATCCACAGGCAGATACTGTATCCACCACAAAAAGCGTTACCGAAGGGAAGTAACTTGTTCGTACAGTGAGTCTACATTTCGGCAGCTGGTTGTTAACACGAAGATGCCTCTATTGTGTCAATATTTGTAACCTTTTCAGCCTGTCAGATGAAAGTGTGTCAGCAAACGGGATGTTGCTCCGTAATTATATGGCCCTCCACACCGTGAGGTGTCACTACCGTGGACTGGAGCACCTTTGCTGAAAATAGGTTATCCACTTTAAGAATTATAAATCCTGTGCCCATAATTCCCTTTGCCCCCTCCCAGGTCCCAGCTCCAATATTCGTGGATGCTTCCTGAACTCTACTGCTTTTTGTCTGACTATTGCAGGGGAAGTCTGTAGGAAGCTGGCTCTTTATATGATGTACCAAAATTAGGTATATCGTGCAAAGAATGCAGGGGTTCCCCTATGAGTCGATAAGGGCTTGCTCTAGCAATCCCAAGGTGCTCTTCTCGGGGTTAGTGTGGTCGAACAGCCTTAGGCTTATCAAAGAGGAGTGTTGACATCTGCAAATACACACAATAGCCAATAAATGATGCACACGACTCAATTAGGACATCCACACCAATTTATAAAAATAACACGTCTTTATATATGTTTAGATACCAGAATCATTACAATCTGGTTAGTATGTTTTGGAAGAGAAAAGGTTTGTGTTTTGAAAAATGTCGACCCTTATTGCATTTTTCAGAATCTGCAATTTTATCCTATGGGAGGAAAAACAAGTATGGCATTCAGGTACAGTAGAGCATCTTGCAAGACCAATTTCCGGGATGTATGGTGAGTATCGAGCAAGGTTCAAGGCAGCAACAGTAGGTCAACTCCAGCGGCGCTAGAGCAGCTGGGTGCAGTAGGGGGACTACAGCGTCGGGTGCCCAGTATTAGTCAATGGGGATCGATCTCATGAAAAGAGGCTGCATGTTTTGACTGGGATGCAAGTTGGGTTGAACCAACAGGAGAGTTCAAGTCTTGCAATGCTAGGGGATGTGGGGATACCGGTGGTCCTCTTCTCCTCGGGCTGGGGCAGCCGGATGCAGTGGGTCCTTGTGGTGTTGGGTTACTTCATCCAGGAGCACTCGCTGTTGAGGGGGCCTGCAGGCAACATCATCGGGGAGTTCACAAGGGGTGAACCCAAAGTGGACTTGGTCTCTTGAGGGACCACGATGACACTGTTGGCCCACTTTTTCACAGGGGGGCTTGATGCAGTGGTGCTTGGTGGCATCTGCTTTTGGCGGTTCCGTAGTCCTCACCGTTCTTCTTGGGGTGCCTGCAGGATGCAGGGAAGAAGCTCAGCTACTCCACAGGAGTTCTTGAGTCTTTATTGAAAGCAGGCCATCCTCCCATGCATTTGAGGCATGACAGCTGCAGGATAAGACGTCTTTAGCGCAGGTTTCGATGGGATGCAGCAGACAGGCTGGCAGGGCTGGTACCAAGTCAGTTGCACTTCTTCAGTCTTCTGCTTTTGTGTCTCTTCAGTGTCCTTCTTCGTAGGTCATCAGGATCTGCCTTTCTGGTTCCAGGGACTACCCTAAATACTGAATTTAGGGGTGTTAAGGGAGTACAGGGTAGTAGCCAATGGGCTATCTCACCCTGGGGTCACTGTGCCCCCTATATGTCCACTTCCTGTGGGAAGTGGGCATATCCCTGTCCCAGAGATCTTAAATTTGCCATCATCAAGATAGCTAATTCTGAAAAGTCGCTTCTACTTCAGGTAGTCTACCTTAGGGGTGGTACTGGCCTGAGGTTGAACATCCCTATCTGACCAGCTAATTTTCCCACCTGTCCAGGTGCCAAAGGGCCTTGGACAAAGGAGGTTGGCTTCTTCTCCTGTGAAAGAAGCAGATTTGCATATTAAATGCAGTGGGCTCATTGAAGCTCTCCAGCTTTGGAATGCTAATCTGCATGTCCTCCTGTGGGAGGGGGTGTGTGCATTTTCTGCCCGAATAGGCTTGATTTCTGACCTCCTGAGAGCAAAGGCCTTTCGCTTTGGTTGGCCGAAACTTGTCTCTTGTGGCAAGCTGGTGAAAAAGAGTCAGTCAGCACACCAGTAGCTGGCAGGTTTTCAGGGGCAACTCTAAGGTGCCCTCCCTGTTCATGTATCAATAAAGCCAACACCGGAAACAGTGTGGGTTTATTAATAGATTTTTGATACCAAACCTTCCTATTTTCAGTGAAGCCATTTTGAAATTGGGAACTCGTTTTCAACAGTGTCTAGCTCATGTACTCAAAATTGTTTCCCTGTTAACTTGTACTGGCAGCAATTGAGCTGACAAGTACAGGTGCATGTCTGCTCGTGTAGATATGTCCTCATATGTAGTATAGTGCACCCAGCCTTAGGGCTGTAAGGCCTGCCATAGCGGTGACTTACCTATACTGCATGCATTGTCTAGGCCTGGCACTCAGGGATGTGTGCCATGTTGTGCTTTTACTTTTGTCTGCACCAAGACACACAGGCTACAGTGGCAGTCTGTAGGTGTTTGGTGAGGGGTCCTTTAGGGTGGCGCAATTCATGCGGAAGCCCTTAAGGTCCCTCTTTAGCCTCCTTGCCTTAAGCACCAGGGGCATCACTTACTAGGGACTTACAGGAGTGCTAAAAGTATTGCCAGTTGAGGTACCATTGCACAGTTTTTGGGAAAGAGATCTGGCCCTGGGGGACTGATTAGCAGCAACCCAGTGCACTTCCAGTCGAAATCGCATTAAATACCAGTCAAAAAGTAGGGGTGACTGTCAACGAGCATTAAAAATGCAATAGGTCTCGTCTTTCATCAAGTTAAAGCCATTTGCTTTGCTATACAATACCATTAGCAAAGCAAATGTCTTTAACTAAATCAAAGGCGAGACCTATTGCATTTTCAGTGCTTGTTATGACTGCCCCAGAATGCAGCGCCAAATCAGATTGGAGTTAGGGCTCATGAAGCAAAAGCACGCAAGACTAGGTGACTTTGTCGAACTCTGCCTCAAGCTAAGAGAAGCCAAGGAAGACTCAGATCAAAGAATCTGGATTGAATTATCTACAAACATGGGCCCATACAGTGACTATCTACGGTCTAGCATAGTGTCCCTACAAATAAACAAGCAGTGGGAACTCCCAACGTCATTTCAAGTCTTTAGGAAACATGTAAAAAAAAATTACACGTGAGCTTTCGCTTTTGGAGGATAACACATCTTCTCAAAGCGTGCTCACTCATAGATTACCATCCGATCCTATAAAACCTTAGAGTGGCAGGAAAACCTAAGTTCTAATTATTCACTCCATGAAAATATGAAAATAATGCGCTTTCATTTGGGAGATTTCCCACCTTTGATACTTTCTCCAAAATATCTTGAAAAAGGAAATTATAAATCTTGCAGAGACTGTAATAAAGCTCTCAAAACGTTTACGCACATTATTTGCATGTACCCAGTATTCCTGACAGAGCAACGACAATTTATACAGTATTCTTTCAATTCATTGGAAGTGTGAACTTTCCGTCAAGCAGTTATAGCATTTTTCAACAGAGGCAACTAAAAACAAGTTACGTGAATGTTACTGCTTCGGGCACTGGTGGAAAAGACAATATTTTTTGATGAGTTTCTAAGATGCCCTTCCAAATGAATTTTATGTCCTGAGTGTAAAATTGTTGTTCGCACCGGTATTAAGATAATATCTCTTGATGAGTTCTTAAGATGTGTTTTTAATTGTATTTTTTAAGACTAACTTTTACTGTGCTCTTTTTATATTCAGTGGTTTTCATTAACTAAGCATATTTATTAAAATTTGAATTTGAATTTGAGGTCTTCATTGACAGAGTACTTTCAAAGGGTTTTTTTTCCTGTCAGAAGGTTGGTATACTCAATTGGCCATAAACTGTTAGTTGTAATATTATGAAATATGAAATGTTCCTTTGCTTTTCAAGGCAACTCATTGTGTCCCAGCTAAAATAGGCAGCTAGGGCTTTTCCACTGAGAAATACTAAACTGTCTGTTGATGCCGCCCCGTGTGGCTATTTTTGTAGATCAGCAGTGCAAAAAAATTTCAGGGAAGGTTATTTTTAACTCTACTTGAGTTTGTTTGTGGCTTTGGTAAATGTTGCATATTTTGACACAAACATTATCCTTTGCCGCATAATCTCGTTTTTCAACAGAAAATGGTATTCATCCTAGACTGATCACAGATTACAAAAACACTGAATAAGAAAGGCAACGCCCATCTTCACAGTCTGCAGGCTAACGAGCCATCGCCGCCCAGTCACCTGACTCCCACCCCACCCCGTCAGTGATGTCTTTCAGTTGGTGGTTGCTTGTTTTGTCAGTAAAATTCCCTATTGAACCGCCTGATGTACTGAGAGAGGTGCGCTTTGACTCCAGATCAAAAACACATGGTTCGTTTAACTATATTAAGTACAGGGTGGAGATAGTCATTCATTATTTTAAATACAAACGGCACCCTTCAACCATGCAGGAGGGATTAAAACTGATATTAATAAAATACGAAGAATAACCATGAATGGGTCACTTTATATAGTGCACCTGTACAAGCAAAAAAAGTTTGCTCACTTTTGCATTTCTAATTAATGGAAACGTACGTAAGAGAAATATCTAACTAACTGTTCTACAAGACGGTTGTCAGTCTGTAAGTGGACCTCGCTGCAGCCTCGCAGGGGTAACACAGAATAAGCCAACAATTAACGTCGAGGGGGAGGCCAGTTCAAAGGAGGCAGAATAAAAGGAGTGCGCCTTCAATTGCACGGAGCCTGCGCGTGTAGGTTAAAAATCTGCTTATTGAAACAGCATATTCGTTTTACGAGCTGGAACAAACTTTAAGGAAAGAAAATCAAAAATTGGTACCTTTCACAGAAAATAAAAACATCTCTTTTTGGTGGTTAATGCCATCTTGGACGTGCTGCATTCTGTCTAAGACCCCACACTTTCCCCATTCAGAGGCCCCAATGCAGCCAGGGAAGGAAGTCCGTCATCTATTCAATGCTGAGAAAGTTTGAAAATAATCCATCTGACTTTTTAAAACCTGCAAGTTTCTGTTTGCAGCGTAATACAAATCAACAAGAGAGAAGCATTCGTTGACGGCTCGTGTTTCCTGCAGAGAATCACAAATTCAGCATAGTACTTGTTTAAACCTCTTAACTTTTTATTTTTCAACCCCGTAGTCTTTAAGGCACTACGCCCTGATAGAACTCTACCAGCTGCCCTTCCTTGCCAACGGTGTGTTCAAAACTAGCTGGCGTAGCTATTGCCTATCTGACAAGCTCCCCGTGACTGGTGGCTCTCGGCACCCACGCAACAAGGACACCGCCAGCGAACAAAGGAGTGTCAGAGAAAACACAAGGCAGAAGTCGTCTCTATTTGTGCACACGGGGTCTTGAACGACGTCTGCCAGCGTGACCTGAGAAAGAAGGAGGGGAGGAGTGAAGAGAAGACAAGCTGTCGCCAGTGTAAACAAGATGGCGTGGGCTTGTCCACATGGGCCGGCCTAAACGTGGACAAGGCGGTAACCTGAAAGCCCAGTTTTCAATCACGCGTCAGCGTTTAACATAAACGATGACGCGCGCCAATTGAAAACAAGGACGTGCCTTTAAGTAAGTTTAGAAACTGTATCGATAGCAAAAGGTACTCGCATGGCGAGTGCAACGCATGCACGCTGCTAACGCCAGGCGAGACCTAAAAAGGGCACTTTCCCACAATGTCTCTAAACAGAATTTGTTTTATTTAGAAAATAGTTTTAACTGCTTTTTGTCTTACCTTTGGCTATTTGTTTCTCCCGTCAACCTCATTATTACTGCATTTCCTACTTATGGTGCAGGTCAGAGCTTTTAACCCCTTCAGTGCCCCGCCCTTTCCCCGCCCTGTGCCGGGCGTTTCATTAGCGGGCGGGGTTTATGACGAGCTGGACTCGTCATGGGCACAGCGCAACCGCGGCCCATGACGAGTCCAGCTCGTCATGGGCACTGAAGAGGTTAAGCATTGATCTTGTGGATCCAATTTTTCAGAATCAGTTCTTCACAAGTACTTACTTTATTTATGGAGTGACCAGCACCCCATAGTTATTTGCATTGTGGATATAATTCAGATAAGAGATAAAGAATTGCTTGTGCCTCTACGACAAAATGACATACCTCTGCAGTGTTTAATACATTCCATGTTATATGATCTTACCCTATGAAGAAAGACTGTGAGACAATGAGTACTACACTCTATATTATATAGTCTGCTCCAGTGAGAATAGCTTCGACATGCACTTGAGGCTTTACACAAGGACTCATCCCAAGTTGATCAGGCGCCTCATGAAGGAGACCACCTGTTATACCAGTGAGTGGTAAGTAAGTCTTTTTATGGAGCCCACTCTATGGTGCCCCAGATTTAGCCATGGAGTCTTTAGATCCTAGTCAAAGGCAACATTTTAAAAAGCTCATCCCAAAGCATACACATTGCAAATGAAAGCCGAGGCACAGAAAGAATGGCATGTTGTTACAGTATCAGTCTCCCACACCAGACAAGCTCAGCAATGACTAATTGGCCACTTGAAGACACACTGACTCCACTGTGCCAGTCTGTGGATATGAATCTGCAAATAAAGGTCTCCCTTATCTCGTGATTGGACACTCAACTATATTGTTGAGTCAATGTAATGTAAAAGGCATTTCTAAAGCACTCTGTTACTCCAAGGAGTGTCCTGGCGCTTTGCACCGCCAGTGAGAAGTAGCTGAGAGAAGTAACATTAGTCTTGCTTAAAACTCCTCTGAGAATTTAATAAATAACCCTAAAAAAGGAATTTTGCCCCGCTTGATTGCTATGAGGTGCTATGAGCTGAGACTTCTTTTGGGGAGATGTTCTCATCCTTGCACTGTGGGAGTTGCCAGATGGTTCAGAGGGGCTGCTTCCTGCATTGTGATAGAGTACCTTCACAAGGTTTTTTAAAATATCTTATGTGATGTTTTCCAGTCAGCATTGGCCTCCCTCTCCGCACTGGCACCATTTGCTTGCATCTTAACCTCACTGAAGTGGGTGATCTTATGCTGAAAATATTTAAATAGAGACAAGTGGCAATTCATGTGGGAAGGGTTTTGGTTTCCCCTCGAAGAGTGTAACAGCACTGTTCAATACTAAAAGCTGTGTTATGGAATGAGTTGATTGAGGTTTTCGATCTCTAGGATTTCTCCTACTACTTCTGCCAGCATTGGTTCTAGCAAATACTCCGTTTCTAAGGCTACATTAACACTGACAAATGCTCCTGCTTCTCTTCCAGGGGATCCTCATGAATAGTCATAAGCAGTGAATGGTCCCGCCCACGTGCGGGGACCCTGGGGCACATATTAAATATATATATATGTTTAGAAAAGACTAAACATGCCCAAATTACATGGGTTTTCATTTAAAAACATTCCACAATCATCAAAAATGTCTGTAAAAGAAAAAAAAAAGAGACCACAAAGTGTAATCACAGCCTTGATTTTTTTTTTTTTTTTTTATATAGTATTTTTATTAGGCATTTTATACATATACAGGACATACATATCATTTGTCTGTCGGGGTCGCCCTTAGGTTACATGGTATTTCTGTTAGTATAATGTTACTTTTAGGTCGGTTCCCCCATTGTTAGTTTGTTTCTTATAGTGAAGAGAGAGTTCCTAAGGTGGGAGTGTATAGGATAGATTAGAATAAGTTGAGGGAGATGGATAGGAAAGAAGCGCGATCGCATACTTTTCTCAAACTTAGGTAGCACTTTAATTCAGGCATTTGCCTTGGCATCTGACTGTCTCTGTTTCCTATGGTGGATCATGAGGAACAAGCGCTTTGTCCAGTGCTTCCCATATACCTCTGGAAGACGCCTTCCACGGCGTGTGTTGCAGTGCTAGGCTGTCTGCTCCTCTAAGGTAAGTAATCCAGTTGAGCCAGCTCTTTTAGGATGTTTTTGAGGAGTCTTTCCAGTTGTTTAGCACGAGTTTGACTGCCGCTGTTAGGAGTAGGTCCAGTAGTTCTCTTTCTGCCTCTGTGGGGAGGTCTGTTCGAATGAACGCTGTTATGAGTGAGGCAAAGTTCCTGATGATTTTGCACTTAAAAACGTTGTCTATAAAGTCCATAACCTTATGCCAGAAGATCTTGAGCCTTGGGCAATGGAAGATCAGGTGCTCTAAATCTCCCCTCCCCGTGCCACAATTCCAGCATGTTGGGTTATCTCTTAGGCCAGTGGTTCCCAAACTTTTTGGACCCATGGCTCCCTTGCCCTAATTGGCAGTTGGCCGTGGCTCCCCAACATTTTTTTATGGGTGGGCGGGTGGGGGGGGGGGGGATGTAAGCTCGACCTCGGGAGTACTTCCTGTTGTCTTCCTTAAATTAATTGGGATGCAATGAAGGTAGTATAATCATATTTGTAACAAAATACGAAGATAACAGCTGTTTAATAAAACTTTGTTAAGTGTGAAACGATACAAGATTAATAGCCATATGTTTCCATGCAGCATTTATTAACCACACAACAATAGTTCACAAATTTCTATATAAATATCTTTTCAATGAACAGGTAAAACAGAGTCCGAAATTTACCTTACAAATCCTAGTGAGATGGATGTGCTTGTTTTTCCTTACATAACTCCTGAAATCTTGGAGTTATTTTTGAGATTGCAACACGCATTTCTTTTTCAAGGTGAATTTTTGCCCTATATTTAGACTTTATCACTGCAACTGCTGAAAAGCCTGCTTCACAAAGGTACGAAGTAGCAAAAGGGATCAAAACATGCAGGGCTCTCTTGCTAATCATTGGATATTCATCTCCAGCTTGGCACCAGAACTCAAGCAGTGACTGAGACTGGAACCTTACTTTCAATGTTGAGTCACTTGAAACATCAATAAGCTGTTCTGCTTCCTCATTGTTGAAATGCTGAGGTATCTCAGCGTTGAAGGGGTCTCTCACCCATTTTATTGGCTCCACTTCATCCTCTGGAAAATATTTATCAAGGTAGAAACGCAGTTGAGACAAATACAGAACAAAAACTGTCCTCAGTTCCTCCTTTAACGCCATCTCATTCTCCTGCAGGAATTGGTCCAATGAAGGAAAACATTTATAGTCACCTTTGCTTAGACTGCTTTTCCAAAGGATCACTTTCTTCTTAAAGCCTGAAACTTTGTCTGACAGTTGCAAGATGTTAGTATTATTGCCTTGCAAGGACTTGTTCAGTGCATTCAGTTTTTCAAATAGATCAGAAAGAAAAGCCATTTGTATTAGAAAGTCTGCATCAATAAACTTGTCAGCAAAACAATGTTCATCACCATGTAGATATGAGTATATTTCATTCCTCAGTTCATACACCCTAAGCAGGGAGTTACCTAGAGACAGCCACCGAGAACTACTATAGAACAAGAGACATGAGTGTTCCGCACCCATGTCCTCACACAGTTTAGCAAAAAATCTTGCTTTCAATGGTCTTGTTTTAATATAATTTACCACTTTGATGACAATTTTCAGAATACCATGCAGTTCTTCACTGAGGTTTCCTGCTGCCAGTGCTTCTCTGTGAATGATGCAGTGTGTCCAAACAGCATTAGGAGCTTTAGATCGTATGCGAGCTTGAAGTCCTTGGTAGCATCCTGCCATTGAACGGCCCCCATCTGTACAAACTCCAACACATCTCTCCCAGTCAATTTGATTCTGTTGCATGAAATCATCCACAACCGCATACAAGTCTTGACCTGTGGTTCCACCTTTGATTTCTTTACAAAACAACAAATCCTCAACAATTTGTTTTTCGTATAGAAACCTGACATAGCAAATAAGATGGGTGTCTTTGTGGTTGTCTGTTGCCTCATCCAACTGGAGTGCAAAGTCTTTGCCTCTTAGATTACAGATGAGCTGATCGTTAATATCTTCAGCCATATCATTTATCCTCCGGCTGATAGTATTATTAGAAAGAGGCACTTTCAGCAGCTGTTTACCCGCATCTTCGCCGATCATGATTGTTACCATCTCAACAGCAGCAGGCAAAATCAGCTCTTCTGCAATTGTGTGGGGTTTTTTACTCTGTGCAACTAGATAGGCCACTTTATATGAAGACAGGAGGGCGTTACTATTAGTTTTGGTTTGTTTTGAGAAAGTGGACTTTTGTAGTTTGGCTTCTGCAACTTTTCTTTCAAAAAAATCCCTTGGCTTTCCGACCACATTTGGGTGAAGACTTTCAAGATGCCGCTTAAGTTTACTTGGAAGCATGGATTCCAGAGCCAAAACTTTTAAACAGATTGCACATTGAGGACGGTCCTCGTTATTAACCCGGACACACGTGAAACCATAATCCAAATACCTGTCATCGTACTTTCTATACTTGGCCTTTCGTTTCCCGTCGTCTTTTTTGTCAGAAGAACCTGCAACTTCACTTTGCTCAGACGAACTTGAACTTGGCATTAGAAATCTCTTCATTGTCAATCACAAAGATGGGAATCAGTTCCTCTCGTCTTTCTATCTGTAAAGTCCCTGGTCGTCGTTTCTTTTCCTTTGCTGAAGTATTTCCAGGTTTCTTCCAGGTGTCATCCACAGTCTCCACGGAATAATAAGCCTGAAGTACAAAACATCCAGGTAAGACAAGTATAAATAGAACTAAAGTTATTCTCTGCCTAATGATGGATCTATTATTTCTGTTAGTTTGCAGAACCATTTTGCAGGCTCAGAAATTTATAAATCAGTACGCGGCTTTAGAACTGGTGGTGCCCAGTGCGACAATGTTTGCGCCCCACAGATTCCATCACTACCACCCTTTAGCAGTGCCCCCCTCAAGTCTCCATGACCACTCTCTCTCAAATATATTGAATCAGTTATATAGTGCCACCTATACCAGTGTAAGTTGTCAGGGCACTTATCACACACACATTACACAGAGACAATCAATCATATGTGTGTAAATTAGTGTATAGGAAATGTTTCATAAGCCAGAGGACTACAAGGTAAGTCACATGTCATCCATACTGGTGGCAGACAGTAAGTGTGCTTAGTCTGGAGAGGCACAGACTCAGAATTTAAAGGGTAGTGGGGGTTCCATTTAATAATTAGGAGTGTTTGTTACTGAAATGAACCCTTTTTGAAACAGATTATAATGAAAGATGGAGGAAAACATCATAGTGCTCTAATAATCCATACTGTTTGCATGCAGCTCTTGAATGACAGTTATTAGCACATGTTAGGATTTTAACATTCTACACTACTTTTAAGCAAAAGATCTGACAAAGGCACTGACCTATTTAAACTAGCTTCACTGTGTGATGTGCATGATACACATTCTTTGCAGCAGGCACATTAACACTGTCTAATTTCTTTATTCACTTTTTTGAACCTTGCATTCCATCCTTGATGTTTGCCACGGTTGGGACGTTTGGTATAACTAACTTTGCCTTCATGAAGCTTCAAGTATAATTTCTGTCAAGGTTTGTTTCCATCGGTGTGAGTAGTAGTGAAGTACTCGTGGTCAGTAGAGTCTGAACTAAACACTGATAATGCCCAGTTTCCTAACCTCTTCCAGAAAATAATGTAGTTTGGAAGTAGGCAAAGCTTGGAAAACAGTAACGCAGGAAAAAAGTGTGGCTGAAAAATAACGCGCAAGAGTGAAAGACTAAGTGAGGAGTGCTGGAAGAAAGATGCATGCGTGGGAATCAAGAGTAGGCAACCTTGGTATTCATCAGCCCCCACAATATGCCAGCACTAGGCTCCTAAGAAAAACTTTAGATCTCACACTTTGATTTTTATTTTATTTATTTACTATTAGGCCTTGGATTGCTTTCTTGATAAAAGGAAATCGTATAGCGCTTATTCAGCTGATCTGAACTGCAAAGTAAAAGTAAAAATAAAAAGCCAAAGTGCTCGGCGTGCATCATATATGCTTGCGTATGTCCACACAATGACCATCGTGAAATTGTTAGCGTTCCAAGACGTCAGCCATGCGTTCACTTGCAGATGTGTCGTGTCACGTGCACACACGTGTATTGTACCACGCTGTAGCGACCATGCATAGAAAGTTAACAGGTTGGTATTTGCCTCTAAAGTGAATGTACACCCTTGCTTAGACAGAACGGGTCTTTTCGTTGTAATTAAGTATTCGCTGGAGCGAAAAATATTAAATCAAGTTAGTATTTCTGTTAACAAGAAGAAACCGCCAAGAAGCAGCATATTTCTCCTCTATAAGCACAGTATGCGGTTTTGGCAGTTTCAACACTATAAATCGGTTCATGTTTGGAGCGCGCTTATTAAGCTGTTTCATTCAATATCGCCCGATTTATATATCAGCCGTAAAATACTCTCGTCTCACTAGTAACTGATACTGACTCTCCTAGCCTCCTACTCACATTGGGCGACTCACAAATTCAAGGTACCAGTAGAACGGGAACGACATGGTAGTTTTTCAATACATTTAATGTGCAGTTTATCCTTTGACTGAGAACCAAAATACATTCTGGGAAAAAAAATGTCCTTCGAGCCGATTTGAACCAGCGACCTAAGGATAACAGACACTCCACTACAGTCCTCCGCTCTACCAACTGAGCTTTACGCTTTTTGTTTCTAGTGAGTCTTTCTAAATGTGGCCTTACTGCTTTGTCGAGTACGTTCCATGTAGTCAACGTAAAAAAATAAAATGGCAAAGTATTACACATGTACTACGGTCCATGTCTACACAGCAATAAATGTGAGAGGCAATACAAGTGACTACCACTACTACCTCAAAGAACGTCCGTAAATTCAGCCTAGCGTTCGTTGTCTCTTATTAATTTTTTACAGAATATTTGTCGTAATTCAAGTACTTCTGGGTCGCATGACAGCCAGTCCGACGGCTGAACATTATTGTCTCACTGTGTAATCAACTTTACTTCACTGTCTTACCTTGGCAACGGCAGAAGACGGCCGGCGGTAGAAAGCGGCGGGCGGCAAAAGACGCAGCAGTAACTCCCCACTAACGCCAGAGCTGCGTACGTATGGCATGCGTATGCCAGTAATGGAGACTACCTCCGACGCCTGAGAATGCGCGTACGACGCGTATACGTACGTACGCACGCACGTACGCCTCCAGGAACAGACCATGTCCCCAGTTTTTGCAGGTGGGACAGCTTTTGCCTTCAGCTCGCTTTTCGCTTAATTTTTCAACATTGTGGTCGCGGCGCCCCTGGCTCCTCATTACGGCGCACCGGGGTGCCGCGGCGCACAGTTTGGGAACCGCTGTCTTAGGCCTAGTGAGGGTAGTCGGGCTGGGGTCCAGAAAGTTTTGTGAAGGAGCCATAATTTGGTTTGTGCGAGAACAGGTGTGATTTTATTTTGTGTGGCTGATGCCCATATAGTTTCCCACTCGTGTTCTTCTATTGGGGGTTGTGAGTGTGTCCCCCAGTATCACTTTATTTTGTTATTCAGTTTGTGTTTGAGCTGTCTTAGTGTTTTATATATTTTCGATGCTTGGTGACCTAGTTTGTTTATGTTCTTTACATATTGGAGTATAGAGGGCGTTGTGTCTGTTAGTTTTGATTTTGTTATGGCTGTCTTTATTTTTAGAAACCTGTACAGGTCTAGGTCTTCTAGCTGGTGGGTAGTCTTCAATTCAGCGAATGTGATTGGCGCCTTTTTCTAGTTGGTGCGGGTGCGAGATACCTTTCTCTATCCAAGTGTCGAATCTTAGGGTTTTCCCTCTGTATTTAAGGTTGCTGTTCCCCCAAATCGCTTCTAATTTTGATCCTGACCTCCATTTTAATGTCGAGTTTCTGATGGATACATCTGCCAGTGGATTCCTCACCTTGTGAATATCCCCTGCGCCAGCATTCCACGGAACTTTTCTTCCCCAGCATTCCACGTCGACGTGGGCGACGTCACAATACATCGGCTCCGCACGCGACTCCGTACGACGTCATCGGAGCCATAAGAAGCCCACGTCGGCGTGATGACGTCAGTTCCCTTTTTTCCGCGCCGTCGACGCGCAACGGTTTTTTCCCAGTGCTCTCTAGATACTTTGTAATCTAGTGGTGTATTTTTGTTAAAATCGGTATGTCTTCGACGAGGAAGTCGGGCTTTAAGCCCTGTAGGGAGTGCGGAGGCCTGATGTCCATGACGGATCCGCATCAGAATTGTTTATGGTGTCTCTCCTCTGATCATGACGTGGATGAGTGCGGGTGCTGTAGGAGCATGAATCCTAAAGCGCTGAAGGAGAGGAAGACCAAACTCTTCATGAAGAAGATCGGTGAGGAGAAGAGAGGGAGGAAAAAGGAGAAGTCCAGGCGGGAGTCTTCGACTTCGAGGTCGTCGAAGTCGAAGAAGCACCATAAGAAAAGGAAGCATTCTTCTCGGCGTCGGTCCTCGAAGTCTAAGAGGTCGAGGTCGGCTTCGCCTCGTCGACGTCAGAGCAAGGTCTTGTCTCCTTCGCCTTCTCCTGATAAGTCTTCGAAGTCTCCCTCTCCGAAGCGGACTCCAGCTCGTTCCCCGACGCCGTCGCCGGCGCCGTCCAAGGCTTCGACTCCGGGTCGGGTGGAATCTGATGTGGAGCAGGAGCAGGAAGAGTCTGTTCCGGTGCCTGATGACTCCGCGGCTCCGGTGGAGGATTCAGAGGAGCCGACGCCGGTGGCTCCACAGGAGGATACAGGGGCAGTTCCTTATCCCCAATTCCCGGCTCCAGGTACGGATCCTTCGGGATTTCTGAATGCCATGTATGGCATTTTTCAGAGAGCATCCTTCCCATCCGGAGCACCAGCAGGTCCCGTGGGTCCGATGGCGTTTTCTCTGGGAGTGCCGCAGCAATACGCTCAGGCTCCTTTTCTGCCTTTTATGCCGATGGCGCCTTCTTGGCAGTTTCTGGCGCCGGTTGGGAATCCGGCTCGACCTCGGATGGATGGTCAATCTTCGGAGCCTTCTTTGACGCCGAGGCCGACTCCATCGACGCCGCATCCGGCGCCGCCGACTCCACCTGTAGCGCCTCCGACGCCGGTGCTTCTGGCTCCACCGACGCCGCGTACGACGTCGACGACGCCGGCTCCCCGGAATCGATCGAGGCGGGAGGCCCAAAGGGTTTTGGAGGAGGAAAGATATCGGGCTGAGGTGGAAGAAGGTGAAGTCGACTCTTCTTCGGATGAGTTTGGAGGTATAGAGGTGGCAAGTGGTTTGGATACCACCCCGGAGTGGGAGCATGCTTCTACAAGGTCTTCTCCACCACAGGAGTTGGCGCCCTACCATGTTGTGATCAAGAAGGCCGCGGAGTTGTTAGATCTGCAGCTGCCCTCTGTGGAATACAAGTCCAATCTGCTTACAGAGGTGTTGCACTCCCCGACGTCGGCTTCGGAGCCTTTGTTACCTTTCAATGAGGCTCTCTTGGAACCAGTGTTGGAGGTGTGGAAGAAGCCTCTGTCAGCTCCAGCAGTTTGCAGGCAGGTGGCAAGGAGATACAGGGTTGCGCCAGGAGACCCGGATTTTTTATCCACGCATCCTTCTCCGGAGAGCCTAGTGGTGCAGGCTTCATGTTCTAAACATGCTTCGGGTGCTTTCCCCCAATCTCCTGCTGATAGGGAGTCAAAGAAAGTTGATCAGGCGGCCAAAAAGACATTCTCCTCAGGAAGTATGGCGTTGAAGTCATCAAATGCCACATGCTTGCTGGGGCGTTATGTTCATGCCCTGATGGACTCTATAAAAACTTTGGCCCCTAAGTTACCTGAGGGGGATAAGTCGTCCTTCATGGAGGTTGTGGCGGACACTCAGGCAGCTGCCAGGCAGGTGATCCAGTCTGGGCTGGATACGGCGGACTCTGTGGCGAGGATTATGGGGTCGTCCATTGCCGCAAGGAGACAAGCTTGGCTCCGTTCCTCAGGGTTTTCTGCAGATGTCCAGGCCACGCTGGTGGATCTGCCCTTTGATGGACAAAAGTTGTTTGGGGAGAAGGCAGATTCTGCTCTTCAACGTTTTAAGGACAGTAGGTTGACGGCGAAGTCCTTGGGTCTGCAGGTTCCTGCTAGAGGTTCAACTTTCCGTAAGGCTAGGGGATTCGGAAGGTCATCCTTTCGCTCCTTCCGACAGCCACAACAACAGCAGCAACAACAGCAGCAGAATCCCCTCTATCGCTCCTATAGAGGGAAGCAAAGGGGTCGGAGAGGTTCTGGTCGCAACCCCTCTTCTTCCTCCTCCTCCTCTGCTCCAAATGAGGCTTCAGGGAAGCAGCCCTAGATCCCCCATCCCGGATCATGTAAGACCTGTGGGGGGTCGGGTGTCCTACTTTCTACGGGGTTGGAAATCTGTTACAACCGACCTTTGGGTTTTGAACCTCGTAGAGACTGGGTACGCCCTTCCCTTTCGGGAGTTTCCTCCCCCTTACCCTCCTTGCCAAGGTTATTGCTCGGAGGACCACCTGCTTCTCCTGCAGAAAGAAGTTCAAGCTTTGTTTCAGAAGGGCGCAATAGAGGTGGTTCCGGAGCAGGAAAGGGGTCAGGGATGCTACTCCCGGTATTTCCTGATCCCCAAGAAGGACGGCAGATTGCGTCCGATTCTGGACCTCAGAATCTTGAATTTTTACCTGAAACAGGAGAAGTTCAAGATGCTGACCCTTGCGCAGGTTCTTCAAGCGTTGCAGCAAGGAGACTGGATGGTGTCGCTCGACTTGCAGGACGCGTACTTCCATGTCCCAATCCTGAAGTCGCACAGGAAGTATCTCCGTTTTACGGTTGGGTCGCAACATTATCAGTTTGCGGTCCTCCCGTTTGGTCTTACTACTGCACCTCGAGTCTTCACAAAGGTGATGGCAGTGGTGGCTGCGCATCTCAGGAGGTCGGGGATTCCGGTTTTCCCCTACCTGGACGACTGGCTTCTGAAGGCAGAGTCCCCAGAGATGGTGCAGCGTCATCTGCAGGTGACAACTCAGCTGTTATTCGACTTGGGTTTTTTGATCAATGTGCCCAAATCTCACCTGGTGCCCTCTCAACGCAACCTGTTTATAGGGGCAGTACTGGACACTACTGTGTGTCGAGCATTCCCTCCTCCTCAAAGGATTCTCGACATTCAGGAGATGGTCCCTTTATTCCACAGTGGAGCGGTTGTTCCAGTTCTAAAGGTCCTTCGCCTGCTCGGTCTGTTCGCTTCCTGCATTCTGTTGGTCAACCATGCACGCTGGCACATGAGGGCGCTCCAGTGGTGCCTCCGCAAGCAGTGGTATCAGCACAACGGGGATCTCGGGGAGTCGATCAAGATCTCCGGAGAAGCTGCAGCGGATCTGTCTTGGTGGAGCGTGGAGGGCAATCTGTCCCAAGGAAAGCCTTTCCATCTACCTCCATCGGTGGCCACAGTGATAACGGATGCCTCCACCCTAGGGTGGGGAGCTCATCTGGGGGATCTGGAGATCAAGGGTCTTTGGTCTCCAGAGGAGAGGTTGTTTCATATCAACCTTCTGGAGTTGCGGGCGATTCGTTTGGCACTCAAGGCCTTTCTCCCTTCCCTTCGCGGTCAGTCAGTTCAAGTCCTGACGGACAACACGACCGCGATGTGGTATATAAACAAACAGGGAGGAGTAGGGTCTCTTTGTCTCTGCAGAGAGGCCCTGCGTCTGTGGTCCTGGGCTCAGGACCATCAGATTTGTCTGATGGCAAATCATCTGGCCGGGGTGCTGAACGTGCGTGCGGACAGTCTCAGTCGGCAGTTCTCCGCCGACCACGAGTGGAGGCTCCATCCGGAGGTGGTTCGTCGCGTCTTTCGGACGTGGGGGACTCCTCGGGTGGACCTGTTTGCCACCCGAGAGAACGCGCACTGCCCGTCATTCTGCAGTCTCCAGTATCCGATGCAGGGGGCGTTGGGGGACGCGTTTCAGTTGAGTTGGGGCTCACGACTCCTTTACGCGTTTCCTCCCATACCCTTGATTCCTCGGGTTCTGAGGAAGATTCGCCAAGACCGGGCCCAAGTCATATTGGTCGCCCCGGATTGGCCAAGAAGGGTGTGGTACACAGATCTTCTCCACCTCTCCTCGTGCCCTCCGCTCCGTCTCCCTCTGAGGGCAGACCTCCTCTCGCAGTCGGAGGGGCAGGTTCTACACCCCCACCTCCAGAGCTTACACCTTCATGCCTGGAGATTGAACGGGGCAACCTGAGTTCCTTCTCTCTCCCACCTGATGTGGTGGACGTTATTTTATCGGCCAGGCGACACTCCACCAAGTCCATATACTCCTACAGGTGGTCTAAGTTTGTAAAGTGGTGTGGAGAGAGGTCCATTGACCCTTTAAAGGCTCATCTTTCTGATGTGCTTCAGTTTGCTCTTTCCTTGGCTCAGCAGGGCTGTGCTGTGGCCACGGTCAAGGGCTACCTTTCGGCCTTATCGGCATTTCTGTGCCTTCCAGATCAACCTTCGTTGTTTAAATCTCCGGTTGTTCTGAGGTTCATCAAGGGCCTTACAAACATGTTTCCTCCTACTCCATTTGTAATGCCTCAGTGGGACCTTAATCTTGTCTTAACCTTTTTAATGGGGTCCCCGTTTGAGCCTCTTCATAATTTTCCTTTGAGGCTGTTGTCCTTTAAGGTGGTTTTTCTTGTAGCCATAACCTCGGCAAGGAGGGTGAGTGAGCTTCAAGCTCTTAGTTCCAAACCTCCTTTTCTTACCTTACATGCTGAAAGGATGGTTCTCAGGACCAGGGCTGCTTTCCTGCCAAAGGTTGTTACTCCTTTCCATTTGGGGCAGTCTATTACCCTCCCTGTTTTTTTTCCACCCCCTCATCCTTCCAAAAAGGAAGAAAGACTCCATCGCCTTGACCCGAAGAGGGCTATGAGTTTTTATTTGGACAGGACCAAGGACTTTCGTATTGATGACCAGCTTTTTATTGGCTACGTTGGTCGTTCTAAAGGTAAAGCGGTGCACAAGCGCACGCTGTCAAGATGGATTATACTGACCATCAAGATCTGCTACGCCTTGGCTGGTAAGACTCCTCCTGAGGGTATTCGTGCTCACTCTACTAGAGCTAAGTCTTCAACATCTGCTCTGGCCCGGGGTGTTCCTGTGGCAGATATTTGTAAGGCCGCGACTTGGGCCTCCCTCCATACTTTCGCGAAGCATTATTGCTTGGACTCTGAGATGAGGAGGGAGGGCCACTTCGCGCGCTCTGTCTTGCAAGACTTTTTGGTATAGAAAGGTGGACACCCTCCTCCGGGAGTGGGGACTGCTGTGGGAATCTATTCACAAGGTGAGGAATCCACTGGCAGATGTATCCATCAGAAGAACAAGTTACTTACCTTCGGTAACGCTTTTTCTGGTGGATACAGTATCTGCCTGTGGATTCCTCACCAACCCACCCGCCTCCCCGTTGTCCACCTTTTGTATACCATGAAATAGGTCTTGTTTGAAATGCTTATATTTTCTCTTGTACATTTGTAGGAAATGCTTGTTTGATTAGCATTCCTTTGTTTTGTATGCTATGTATATGTATTGGTTTTTCTATATACTGTGTATACTTGGGATTGTCGTTGGTTCACCTGTTCGCCTCGAAGGCACGGAAAAAATGGGTGGAACTGACGTCATCACGCCGACGTGGGCTTCTTATGGCTCCGATGACGTCGTACGGAGTCGCGTGCGGAGCCGATGTATTGTGATGTCGCCCACGTCGACGTGGAATGCTGGGGAAGAAAAGTTCCGTGGAATGCTGGCGCAGGGGATATTCACAAGGTGAGGAATCCACAGGCAGATACTGTATCCACCAGAAAAAGCGTTACCGAAGGTAAGTAACTTGTTCTTTAGTAGTGCTATTTTGTTGTTCCTCAGTATAGGGTTGTACTCGTGTGGGTATGTGTTTGCTGTTAGTAGGGCTAGTGGGTTCAGGTTGTTCAGAATGGACTTTTCTACTTGTACCCATACGGCTGTGTATTCCGGTGTTTGTTCTACCCACTGTATGCCTTGTTTGGCAATGAAAGCGTGTTGGAAGAGCTTGAAATCCGCCAGGTTCACCCCTCCTTGTGTTTTCGGTAATCTTAGTTTTTTTTATGCTTATCCTCGCTTTCTTATCCCTCCACAGGAATCTGGTGCACAATTTATCTACCCTTTGGTGGAAATCATCCGTTAGGAAGATGGGGCTCATCCCCGATAGGTAGTTTACCAGGGGTGTGATCATCATTTTTAGTGTTTCGATTCGTCCCCACCATGTCATAAATTTTGGTGACCAATCCTCCAGTTGTTTCTTTATCTTTATCAGTACAAGTTTATCATTGTGTCTTATTGTGGTTGGTAGGTCACTACCAAATAGTATACCCAAGTATTTGATATAGTTGGTCTGCCAGGTCAGTCCTGAGTTTCCCAGGACTTCTCTGGCGCAGAAGATATTCAGCGGCTTGCACTCAGATTTGTCAGTGTTAAGCTTGTACCCTGAGTGTTCCGAATATTCTTTTATCGTGGACATTAGTGCTTCTATTGATGTCTGGGGTTGCTCTGTCATTATCAGGATATCGTCAGCGTAGGCTGCCAGTTTTACATTCATTCCTCTAAAGTTTATCCCCGTGATATTTTCATTTACTTTTATGTCCTTAATGAGAGGCTCTAGTGCTAGGAGGAAGAGTGACGGTGAGAGTGGGCACCCTTGTTGTAGTGTGAATGTGTCAGATAGTGAGCCATTTATCGCGATGCGGGCCGTGGGCGACTGGTATAGGGCCATTGCCATTCTGATAAAATCTTTCCCCAAATTGAAACTGTACATGCATTGTTCTAGGAAAGCCTACAATACTTTATCGAAGGCTTTCTCTGCAACTAATGCTATGGCCACTGCCGGTGTCTGGCTCCCTGAGACTTGTTCCAGTACGTGGCAGAATAGCCATGTGTTGTCGCTTGCCATTCGGTTTCGCATGAATCCCACTTGGGTGTTGCTTACTATTTTTGGCAGGAGCAGGTTCAGTCTGGCCGCTAGGATTTTGGCATATATTTTGCAGTCGGCATTGATAAGTGATATGGGCCTATAGTTCCCTGGGAGTTGGTGGTCTTTACCTTCCTTCGGTATGACTATTATTGTCGCCTCTGTCATTGACTTTGGGAGAACCCCGGACGACGCAGTATGGTTGAACACTTTTTTCAAGGTTGGGGTTAGTTGGGGAAGGAAGGCTTTGTAGAAGTCTGCTGTGAAGCCATCTGGGCCCGGGGCCTTATTTTTTTTTAGCGCTTTGACCGCCATTCCTATTTCCGTGGAGTTGATTTACTGTCCTAGTCTTGCATTGTCAGCTTGGTCTAGTTTTGGTAGTTTCAACCTTTCTAGAATTTTTTTGCAGAGCTCCTTGTCGAGCGTTTTTTGGTTCCTATAGAGTTCTTCATAGAAGTCTTTGAATGTCTTGAGTATCTCTTTGTGTCTTGTGTGTGATTTGTTGTGTTGATCCGTAATTGATTGGATTGCTACCTGGTTATGCTTGTGCTTTAGGTATGATGCTAGCAGTTTCCCTCCTCTGTTCGACTCGCAGAGGTTGAGCGCCTTGCATTTGTCGAACCACATGCCCGCTCTTTCGCTTATGATCTTGTTGTATGCGTACTTCTGTTGTGTTAATGCGTAGAGTGTTGTGTTGTCTTGACTGTTTATAAGTTCTAATTATAGCTTTTTAATATCCTTCTCAAGCTGTGTCAGTTGGAGTTTCGCTTTCTTGTTTATTCTTGCATTGATGCTTATTAGTTTCCCTCTGATGGTTGTCTTTAGTGCCTCCCATAGGGTGTTGGTGCTCACCTCACTATTGTCGTTATGGGTTATGTAGTCCACTATGGCTCCCCAATTTCCTTTTTGTTGCCCGGGTCTCTGATGGTGTCGCTCCTAAAGTGCCATCTTTTCGGGGCTGTTTCGTTGTGTGTGCCGCTTAGTTTTAGGCTAATGGCTGAGTGATCAGAGACCAGTCTTGGTTCGATAGTAGACTCTTCGATCATGTGTGTGTGGGTCCCTGAGATTAGGATGTAATCTATCCTCGTGTATGACTTGTGAGGGTTGGAGTAGAAGGTGTAGTCTCTTTCGGTTGGATGTTGCAACCTCCATGCATCTTTAAGGTTGAATTTGGAACATACATTTAGTAGTGCTGTGTGGGACCTGGTAGGTTGAAATGTGCACGCGGATTGCCTTTCTATTAGAGGGTCTAGTGGTAAATTGAAATCCCCTGCCACGATAATGATTTCATCTTGTGGCAGTTTGTCTAGGGAGTCGGATACCTCTTTCCAGAATGAGTGGTCGTCTATGTTTGGGCCATATATGTTCGCTATGGGCAGTTTTCTTCTCTGGCTAGGGTAGTTACTAGCAATCTGCCCTCTTTATCCTGTGTCTTTGATACTATTGCTAGGCTCGTTCCCCTGGATACTAGGGTCAACACCCCTCTTTTCTTGTTAACTGCAGATGAGCTTGCGCTCTGCGCTATCCATTTGGCTCTTATTAGTTTGGCGTCTTCCTCCTCTAGTTTTGTTTCTTGTAACAGGACTACATCGCTCTTAGTTTTTGTTAGGTAGTTTAGTATTTTCTTGCGTTTAATGGGGTGGTTAAGGCCCTTGACGTTGAGTGATGTTATTTTAAGGTCTGTGGTTAGTGTGAGAGTTTTGTTACCGGTCATTTATATCCCTGTGGCGCGGCACTACTATATGGCCTAATCTCCAAGGACCCCGAGTTTGCTCGTGTCTCTGCCCCCACTTTTTTTTCCCTAGAGCTGCACGGGCTAGTACAATGGTCTTCATTTGAGTATGTGACGTTTGGGATGAGGAAAGGATGAAAAAAGAAAAGAAAAGAGTGAGTACCTGAGAAGTATTAGCTTTAAACCCCTCCCCCTCTGTGTCCCTCCCCCCCTCCCTCCCCCCTTCTTCATTAGGATACGGAAGGTGCGACGGCAGGATCGCCATTTCGCCTCCCGGAGCTTATTGTCTCGTTGTTCCTTGATGTTGCACTCCTTATGTTGTGGGATCGGTCATGAGGTAGCAGATAGCTGTTCTTGGGGTAGCTGAGGTTGAGGTAGATGGTTGAGGTAGATGAGCTGCGCATTGTCTTTGGCATCGTCTTTGTCTTTGTTTCATCGTTTCGTCGCTTTTACTCTTAGTTTAACCTGGTGTCTCCATCATTGTTGTGTTCTGGAGATGGGTCTCTTTTTGCTGAGCACTGTAGAGCTGTGTCCATGGGTAGTGACATTGGCCCCTCTATGTATTTGTGCAGTTCACGTGGATCCGTGAAGATGTGGTTTTTCCCTTTGTCTATTATTTTAAATCTTGTAAGGGCAATGAACGAAAATTGGATGTTCCTGTGTTTAAGTTTCTAGCGAAGAGCGAGGAATCCTTTCCTTGTGTCCACTGTGGACTTTGAGTAATCTTGGGTTAAGGATGATTCTGTGGCCCTTCCAGTTGATCTGTTGGTTTTTCCTGGCGAAGTTAAAAAAATTCCTCCTTGTGTTGTGATCTCAGGGGCTTGCATATGATGGGTCTTGCATACTGGGAAGTCTGTGCCTTGGCAGCCGGTACTCTGAATGCCTTATCTAGTTCAAATTGGCGGTTGAACTTTAGGTTGGTGAGCTTTGGTATCAGGTCTTCCAGGAATGTGGAGCAGGAGCCTGCCATGTCCTCTGCTCCTTCTGGGATTCCGAGTATTCGAATGTTCCCCCTTCGGTTTTTATCTTCCATCTCCGCTGCTTGCTTCTGTAGGGCGGTCGTGATTTCCGTTAATGATCCTACTTCTTTAACCATGATATGTCCTGCATCTTCCGTGTCGCTAATTCTCTGTTCCGCCGCTGCTAGTCTGATGTTCACCGAGTTCAGGTCTGCTCTAACCGCCGCAATCTCTAATTGGATTGTTTCCGTGGTGAGCTTGGTTGACTTCGCCAAGTCGTGCACCTCTGCTAGTTTCTTAAGTATCGTTTCTAGCGTGCTATTTATGTCTGGCCTTTGTTTGATTGGTGAGTCCGATGTCTGTGGTTCGCCCTTACTTTTCTTCTGTTGCTGGTGCACTCTGGTTTCCCTGTCAGCCATGTTTGTCTGTTGTCGCCTATGCCTCTCTCTTGTGTCTTTGGTCCCTTTGACTCGTGTGCTTGCCCTGAGTTTTTTCTTTATACCTCTATTCTCCTTGCTAGCTCTTTACTTCTTACTTTTTACTGCCCATGGTGTGGTATGTGTTGGCTCTCTTTGTGCGCTCTTCTTTTTGAGTTGCTGGCTATCCTGTTTTCCAGGCTCTCCTGCTTCTTCCCCTGCCCTCTGTCCTCGCCGCACTATGATGCTTAATTCCTGGGGTACGCCCCAAAGACTCTTGTATTGGGCGTTCTAGCCTGAGCACTGTGGCTCCTTTTGTTCTCTAACTGCGGTAGTGCTTCGTGAGAAATCAAGGGGGTCGGTGTGGTACTGTGTCCGGGGTGGGGTGCAAGAGGCCGGCCTAATTAAGCTCTCCCACATTCTCCTCTCCTCTGCTATGCTTGCTTGTTTGCTAGGATTTTAGCCATCTCTCAGCTTTAGTTCTTCTTTTTAATTTCGCTTCTTTGCGCTCTATTCTGCTATATTGTCAATTTTTTTCCCCCTCTTTTTGTTTCCCCCGCTGCCTCCGATGGCTCCCCTTCCTTTCTTCTCCGTCGCGCTGTTCTGGCTGTGAAGCGGAGACTCTCTATTCTGGTGTTTTGAGTGTGGGGGGGGGACTCTCGCAGCAGTGCTGTCTTTATCGCTGGGGCTTTGGTTTCCTTTTTTGCGCAATTATGTCTGTTCTATCCCCACTAAAGACTCCGATTTGCTCCTCTTCCCCTCCACTCTGTAGCGTGTACGGTTCCAGCAGCCTCCCGGTATAGTTTTGTGTCTTTGAGGTGACTCAGAGGCAGGAGCGGAGGGTATCTTCTCCGTTGCGTGCGTCCCCGGCAGCCTCCCGCTATTCTGGCGGTGGAGCGGTGATGCAGAGGCAGGAGTGGGGGATAGCGCTATACGCGCGATCGTTGTGATCAGTTATTTCCGGTGTTTTGCTGTCGCTGAGTCTTTTGGCTCCCTTTTTCGGCACTTATGCCCATTCTTTCGCCCCTTCCTCTCCACTCCGACGCGTGTGCATCGTCAGCCACACGCTTTTCCTGGCTGCGGATCGCCGACTCAGAGGCAGGAGCGGGGATATCGCTGTGCACTGGGGGGGGGGGGCTCTCCGAGCAGCGCTACTTTTTATTTTGGCGCTTGGCTCGCCCGCTTCCCCCCGCTCACCTCTGGCAGCTGCACGACGGTCTTTGTTCCTCACCCCTCGCTCTTCTCGTAGGTTGTGTATCTGGGTGGCCGCCTTTAGTTTTGATTTCTCCCGTTGTTGTCTTTGGGCGCCATCTTAGATACCTCAGTCCTCTATCCGTGTTCTTAACTTAGTTTTGCATTTCTTGGCATTTTGGGGCGATCATACCTCTCCAGAATGGTAACACTCTGTGGAGCGCGAGTTCCGATCCCACGTCTTGCGTTTCTTTTTCTTGGTGGTTCGCTGTTCAACGGAGTAAACTCCCTTCGCTTGCTCCGTTACGGCGCATCGGCAGGATCAGGCAACCATTAGCTCTGCCATCCAAGCCACGCCCCAGCCTTGATTTGTAAGGAAACTGCAAGGGAATGAGAGACATTGTTAGCCAATAGCTGTATTTAAAGCATAACAGAGAAAACTGACACTGTGGCTTTAATACCTCACAGGACCCCCGGCATCCCATCATGGCCCACAGGTGACAGTTAAGTCAGTTCTTTTTTCCGGCTCCTTCAGTTAGGATCCTGGAGGACTGAACTCTGCAGTTTTTTGTCATTTTGTCAAGAAATTTTATTTAAAAGCGTATGTTTTTGCTATCATTCGACAATTTTAAATACCTATAGTACATAAGCCCATTTTTCTGACTGCCAAATATTTTGTAGGTCTCGCTGAGACAGCAAAAGCTGTCTCTTTGAGACATTTTGTAAGTTGGTTTTTGAAAGTGCTTCCCCTGGCATAGAGCTACAGTGCACAAGGCGTGCACGCGCGCAAAGCATCCATATGGCTTTACGTTGCTCTCCCTCGTAGCCCCTCTCCGCCCCCTTCCCTGCTGCTATTTCACACCAGTTTATCTCACTTCGCCACGACGCCCGCTTCATGGAATATGGCGATTTATTACAACTGTGGCCGCACCACTGTGCCCGCCCCCACCGCCCCTCCCACTCCCTCCTCATCAGCTTCAGCGCGCGCTTGTTCCAATATGCCACGGGAAACAAAGTGACAGCAATCTCCGTTGGACCCAGACTCTTACACTGAAAAAGTACATCAGAGAGTTTGTATGACGAGCCCTTTTCACTCTACGCTGTGCCTTTCTTTTAGCATTGTACAGGAACAGCTGGTAGTCCACTGCAGATAGTATGACGTGCAGTAATAACTGATAGACTTCCCAGCCGTCATTTTATGGATAGCATCTACATAATGCCTACCGGGCAAAGCGAAAAAATGGCTCTGAAAATCTTAGCATTACACCCGTTTTCTTGTTGAATCGCTTACAGAAATTGTCACTTAAAGCGTCACGCGGGAGGCAGGCCAATGTCACCCAACAGCACACTTTAAACCTAGAAATATCACACATATGCACCCTGAAAACGTGTCAGTTATGACCTCATACACTCTCCCGGGCGATGCGGCTTGCCGCCATGTGACGACAAAGCGGTCAGCCAGCCATACTTTAAAGTAAACAAGCCCTCCTATTCACGGCAGACTGTTGTGGAGAAAGAATATTGGGCAGCACGTCTTTACAGTGTTACGGAAGTCGGCCGAACTGCGTACGTTTTATCCCAGCCATCTGGACAAGGGACACTCACTGCATTTATGAGGGTTGTAAACTACCACAGGAGCGAATGCAAATAACGACCCAAGAGAACACGGCTAGTGCGCAGTCTATTTTTTTGTGTGTGCAGATTTATATAGCGTTATCTCGACCCGAAGGTATTGGAGCGCTTTACACGAGCCCCAGTTACGTTACACAAGGACACATTCATTATTTGGTAGACACAGGGAGATTAAGTGATTTGCCCAGAATCACAGGATGTTGAACAGAACTCGGAGATCACGGACCTCGCACCGGAGGGACTCGCTGTGTGCACTCACAGATGCACACAGCTTACACGCTTAACTTTCAACAACAATGCAAACATTTGCTCTAAATGACACTATGAACGGTACTGCTGGCTAACAAGTGAGGCTTGGCTGAAAATATATCCCACGACACACACACCGACACTCAGCAGCGATGCAAAACATGTACTGCACTGCCCCTCCCAACCTGAAACTAAAGAACCTTTGTATTGCAGGCATATTCGGGTCACAGCCAGGGGAATCACAGTGAAGTATTGCAGCTGGTTCACTTTACTTTTATTATCAAGGACACACAAGGGACGTCACACACACAAGCAAAGCACACACACAGATACATCTGGTATGAAGTCTGAACGTGAGGAACTGCGCGGATTAGAAGTGGGGGTGAAACAACAAATACCAGCATTTGAGCCAGAAACACGGGAGAGGCGGGTTGGTGGGGATTCTGCTCCACTCTGCATGGGTAACTGCTCATTACATCCCTCCCGGCTGCAGCCCCCACGCGCAGCCTCTGTATTCTGCACTGTAGGCTGGGCATAACACACGCCATATCTTCATCCGCGCAGACCATCTTTACTCTGTTGTACACTGGGCAATCACCTGCCATTGTTACTCATCATAGTAGCACCACTACCAGCGGCCGGTATGGGAGTAGGGCAGTGCCCGCTGTTGTAAAGTGGATATGGTGCTACTGTGTGCTAGTCCGCATAACCCCTCAACCCCCTAACTATTCTATTGTTGATTTACCAGTTACGATGGGAGTGATGACCCGTGTGGTGGCTTCTCCAGACGGACACCAGCAGCATCGGATTCAGGACAAACTCGGGGCCAATTTTTTTTTTTTTTTTTATATATGGCACGAACTTGAGTGAAAGGTGTGTATTTATGTTGCATTGAGTAGAGTACATAACTACACTCAACATAATACCACTCAGTACCACGTAATTACACATCACATAATTACACTGTATTCAGTACAACATAAATACACTCCACATACCACTCAGTACTACATAATTGCACGCCACTTAATTACTCTCTACTTAATGCAACATAAATACACTCCACACAATTCCAATTTGTGCCACATAATTACATTGTACTCAATGCAACATAATACACACCTTTCACTCAAGTTCATGCTATATAAAAATAAAACAACAACAAAAAAACAATTGCAATGCAATTGGTCTCACATTACTGAATCTTGGAGCTTCTAAGGTTGCATTATTATTAGCAATGCCAACAGCTCAAACTTTTAATAATGCGAGACCTATTGCATTGCAAATGCTTGTTTTCTGTCACATTATGTCTTCACTATTCGTGAAGTGTCCTCCTTGTGGTAAAAAGAAGGCACACACTGATCCACATTCAGTCTGTATTATTTGTCTTCCTGCTTCTCATTGTTCATAGACATGCTACTATTGTCAGACATTTTCCAAAAGAACGCTGAAGAACTGAGAGATGATCAGGCTGCACTGCCTACAAGAGAGAGGAAAGACTGGATCTTAAAGTGTCCTTGGGGAGCAATCCTCCTTCAAAGAGCCCTGCTCTCAGGAAAAGTTAGCACACAGGAAGATCTCATGAGGTGCATTAGAAACATATCTCCCATCGATAAGTAGGGGGTCGATATTGGGGGAAATTCCTGTGTGCTCACCGTCGGTGTTGAGATCGATGTTGAGAGTGGCCTCGGAGACGCATTGACACTCAACGTCAAAGACTTCACTGTCGTCGAAGCAGCCGTGGTCAACAAGGTGGCCATTAGGACATTCACCGGCAGCTCTGCCCATGTCGAAGCACCTGGCAATGTTGTTAACATCAAGGCATTCACCGACAGCTTTGTCGACACCGAAGCCACACCAGCCATCGAAGCACCCACCGACAACTGGAGATACGCCGTCAAAGGATTTCCGGCAGGTGTCGATGCCAAGACACTCTCCGACTGTGAAGGATGCTCCCAAAGAGGTACGGTTGATGTGGAAGCGCCCAGAGAGCTCAGAGAGAATATCGATAACAAGAGGCCCTTCCCACTCATAAGATGTGCAGATTTTACATCCGATTTAGTGGAGTCAGGGTCCCCATCACCTTCTGTTGACCCACCTGTGAATCTCTCCCCATGTTGTCTGAAAGGTGTGCACAGTGGCGTGATCCTCCCCAGAGTCCTGGTTCACATTTTTTATAGACCTACTCTCCATCCAGGGTCACTCTGCATAAGCCAGCACCAAAACGCACTCCCCCTCTTGCATCCACTCTGGATTCCCCATCCACACTTCCAAAGAGACGTGCACTTTCCCGGCAGTCTCGGCGAAGGTCCAAGACCCCACGGAGGTGCAGATTAACGCCTAGGACCCCGCAGAGGCATAGATCAAGATCTAAATCGCCAAGAACCAAGTCTGCTACCAGATCTCAACAATTTCATCGGTCCAGATCGTTTCATAACAGGTGTAGAACACCTTCCTGGTCCACCACTTCTCGTTCTTCTGGAAGGGACTATTTGGCAGCACTGTCAGACACGCCGCCTGCATGGGTTTCTCCGGTGGGCGACTTGATCACATTCAAGAATGTATTAATTAGAGGCGTATCAAAATTGAACATTGACATTAGAGCATTGCGTACTGCATCGTCCTCACTCATCTTTGAGACTCTGTATCACAGAGTGGCATTGAGACCACTCCCATCTCTGGTCCCAGAACTGCTAAAACCTGCACTGTAACTTTCGTCTTCTCTGCGAGCTGCGCCCTCACGGATCCTTAAAATATATTAGGTTCTAGGCCAGAACCTGCTATTCCTAAAGACTGATCTGCCACCAGATTCAGTAATCAAAGCTGTGGCTCTGAAAGCGCATCCAGTCACTACCTCGTCATCAGTGCCCCCAGACTAGTACAGCAAGCAGATTGACACGAAGGGCAAAAAGATGTGCGGCACGTCTGCTTCTTTCATGAAGATGCCCAGTACCTCTGCAATGCTAAGGCAGTAGAAATGGACACTCTGGGACTCTCTTTCCAGATTCACAGAAAAGCTGCCAAAGAAAGACAGGCAGGACTTTCAAGAAATCTTCTATGAGAGCTGCCTAGTCTCCAACCAGGTCATTAGTGCAGCGATGGATCCATCAAACCTGGCTGCACATGAATCCTCCCACTGATCTGTGCCAGAAGGTCCTCTTGTCTTCGTTTCACAGCCCTAAAACCTGAGGCCCAATATAGGATTCCCAAGCTTCCGTTTACCGGGTGCTCACTGTTTAAATCACATACGGACGATGAAATGGCCAAGATGTAAACTGAGCTGGATATGCTCAAAGCTGTGGGCCTCCAAAAATCAAAAGAATTCCGACGAAGATACAGGCCTTATAATAGGCGTCCCTATCAGCAGGGGGTTCAAATTCCTCACTGGGTTCCACAACAGCAACACCAGACCTGATCATATTATTGTCCCCGCAGATCAGCTTGGGGAAGAGCAAGCCATTGTTAACCAGCATCTTCTTCCAAAACACCAGCCAAACAATGAGCCCTCACTTCCCCCTTCTATGTTACCCACTCTGGTGGGGGAGGAGTATCCCCAAACACCTGGACAAGTGGCGCTCCATCACAAGAGACAAGCGGGTCTTGAATATTGTTCAAAATAGTTACTCACTTTGATTCAAGTCTTCTCCTCTTGCTGTCCCACCTACAAAAACATCAAGTCATCAGTGAGGCTTCCTGCAAACGAAGTCGCTGGTCTGATCCGAAAGAGGATCATAGAGGAGGTCCCACTTTCCCAAAGAGGATGGGAATTTACTCTTGCTACTTCCTGGTGAGGAGGAAAATCCAAACAGAGAATTCAGACCATTCTGAACTTGAGATTACTGAACAAGTTAATATGCAAAGAAACATTCAGGATGCTGGCCTGTGAGAGGCTGGCTTACTATATGGTGTTCACTTAAGTAGAACCCTGCACTAATCTAGACAGGCTTTATGGTGATTTTAGTTGTCTTAGACACCTTGGAAAGCTCTCTAAGTGGAAGCTGTGGAGAGCAGCCTTCAGGCTTAGGAGTGTGAAGCAGCTTGTTTTACCAGTACTTAATCTGATGGTATAGGTTACGTGAAAAAGAACCACACAGTGTAATTATGAAAATAGGTTTTTATTATTAACACTCACTAACACAATGTATTATCTCCTACCCAGAGATAAAACGCAATACACACAATACTTTGTCAATAGAATACATAAATAGCACAGAATACACAGTGGTCCCCCAGGGAGACCAAACCATATACTCAAATAGTGGAATTCGAACCACGACCTATGTCAAGAATGGACCCAGAAACCAGATAGCTGAAATGCATGACACTAGACACATGGCATGGGGAATTTCCGACCAATTACCAGTCTGGACTCAGGTGGTCTTGGGCGGGAAGCGAGAGCGAAGAATTGTGCCCATTAACCGATGGTTCCTTCGTAACCCAATAGTCAGGGATTCCCTAGTACAAACTATCTGCAACTACTTTCCCGAAAATGTAGGCACGGTAACCTCTCCCCAGACCATCTGGGAGGCCTTTAAGACAGTTGTGAGAGGACCGGCACTTTCCTCTATAGCCAGTATTCGGAAAGAAAAACGCAAAATTCTCGAACAGGTGGAGAGGCAGATTCTCCGTCTGGAAGGGACAGGTGGGGAAGAAGTCACGGAAGAAAATCTCCATATCCTGAAACTCAAAAGAGATGAATACAAGAGCATTGCTACTGACCTGGCTAAGGAAATGGGGATGGACAAAGCGGGTAGGATTTACGATCTGGGGGTCAAAGCTGGGAAGCTATTAGCCTTGCTGGACAAGAGAGACTTAGCGAGCCGACTGGTCCAGAAACTAGAGGAGGAGGGTGGGCAAGTAGTGACAGACCCTCAAGCTATTGCAAAGGAGTTTGCAAACTACTTTGAAACGGTTTATCGCTCCAATTCCACCCAATCGGAGGAGGATTCCGCGGAGCTGCTTAGGGATCTGGGTATGCCTACCCTGTCAACCGAAGACAGGGACATGCGGGAAAGCGCCCTCACGGATGACGAATTGGCAAAGGCAACCAGAGACCTCTGATCCGGAAAAGCTATGGGCCCTAACGGCCTACCAATAGAACTGTACAAACTAAAACCAGATGTCATTGCCCCACACCTGAGAGCAATGTTTGACGATAGTCGGAAAAAGGGTCTGCTGCCGAGAGACCAGAGAGAGGCCACACTAGTAACTATTCACAAAGAGGGTAAACCTAAGGACAAATGTTTCTCATACAGACCCTTCTCCCCGCTCAACGCTGAACCCAAGATCTCTGTTGAAACGCTAGCGAATCATCTTATCCAGGTCATCAGTAACTTAGTACACCCCGACCAATCTGGCTTTATGCCACACAGAAATATGGCTTTAAATCTTTGCCGTCTTCACGGGGTGCTAGGTAGACTGAACACAATCCAGGAGTCCACAGTGGTGGTATCCCTAGATGCCACCATGGCATTTGACACGATAGAAAGGTCTTATCAATTTGCTGTGTTAGTTAAGCTGGGGTTTGGGTTCGTCTTTATAGGATGGATCAGACTCCTCTACGCAAAGCCCTTGACACAGATCATGGTCAATATTAAAAAATCTGAGAGCAGAGGCTGGCAATGTGCTCCTTTTGCGGATACCTCCCCGCTTAATGCCGATGATGAGACATTGTAATTGTGCGCCGAATGACTATCCATGACGAAGTCCCCTTTAATCGGACTCCATTTGACTGCAACTTTGAGACTTCTTTGAATTATTTGGGTTGACAACTTTTCATTTATTGTACATTGTGCATATCGGATGTTGGTATATTTTGCATTTGGTTGTTTATTGTAATGTCTTTTGGATTTTCTTTTTTTTTTTTTTTTTTTTTACAATAAACAGATTTTAAAAAAATAATAATAAGAAGAAATCTGAGGGGTTTGGGCTGGGCAGGGGAACTAGACAGGGCTATCCACTGTCCCCCTTCCTTTTTGCTCTTTCACTGGAGCCACTGGCAACCTGGATCCGTTGGAGCCCATCTATTAGAGGGCTCAGGTGGGTGGTGGGTTGGGAGGACCACATTTCCCTATATCTGGATGATATCCTCCTATAATTGGCCTCCCCAAAATTTTCCATCAACGCAGCCCTTAACATTTTTATGAACTTTGGGAGATAATCCGGATATAGGATAAACTGCAGCAAATCCCTACTGTATGTTCTAAAAGGAGACCCCCTGTCTCTGCCCCGCGCTTGCCCTATGCAAACAGTGAAAGAGGGCTTTCGCTACCTGGGTATCACGCAGACCCCAAACGTTGATACGAGCTGAACCTACTCCCCCCACTACAGAAGCTCAAAAGAGATGTAGATACCTGGAAAGGGCTCCCACTATCACTAATAGGACGAGCGGCATTATTCAAAATGATGGTGCTGCTGCGTTTCCTCTACGCATTGCAGAACACCCCAGACGTAGTCCCAAATAAATATTTTGCAGAAATAGAGAGCCTGCAGAGGGATTTACTATGGGAAGGGAGACCCAGAATAGCTTTCCATAAACTAGTCCTGGGGTGGTACGACGGGGGTATTGGATTACCAGCCATCAAAAAGTACTATTGGGCAGCACACTTAACAGCGATTAACCACTGCACGTACCGCACAGATGAGGACCCAGCATATTAACTAGACAAATGGCTGTTCCCTGGGGGAACATACCATAGGGCCCTCTAGTCGCGACCACAGAGATACCCCATGACGGGGCCAACTAAACATTTAGTGTTGGTCTGGCATACAGCTAACAGAAGTCTGGGTAGGGATAAGAAGATCACATAGGCCACCCCGCTATGGGAAACGGAGCAGTGGCACCTTGGGCACTCCGAAGAGGTTCAACAAGAGGGATACAATTGGCATAACAAAAGTTGAAGACCTATGGGATAAGGGAGATGTGGTCACGTTCGCCGCCCTACAACAGAGCTACGACTTAGCTGGCACGGAGTACTACAGTTATCTGCAGGTTAAGCATGCGCTTTTGTCCAATATACCCATGGGCACAACCCTACCAGACTCTTCGCTACTAGAGGACAGATTGCTTGACGGATATATGCCCGACAAAGCGATATCCCTGACATACAAAAAACTGATTAATAATACCCCAAACTCCCTCACATCCCTCAGACAACACTGGGAGAGAGATGGGCTAGAAATAGACGACAAGGAATGGCAGGAAGCAGTAGGGTCCCCAAGAGAGGTGGCAATCTTGTCTAGGCTCTGTCTAGTGCAGTTGAAAATCCTCCATAGAGTATATATCACCGGTCAACCCTAGTTAAAATGGGTAAAGTGGAAGACGGCAACTGTTGACAAAGGTGTGGACTGTTGGACTCCTTCATGCAAATAATATGGGAATGTAAATACATCCAATCTTATTGGGCAAAAATCCTTGATTTCATGAACGAGGTACTGGGGGCTACCTTGCGAATAGAGGCTAAGAGATGCCTACTGAACATATGGGAACCCACCGATCTAAGCGCTAAAGACATAATCTGGGCCACACTGGGGCAGATGGTTGCCAAGCGGAATATAGCACAAATGTGGGGGCGGGTCACAACCCAAGGTAGACTCTTGGAAAAAAGATATGGACTGATGCATGTTTCGTGAAAAAACTGTTTGTGTCACGGGGGTGCCCTAAAAAGTGTTCCTCCATTTGGAGTAAATGGAATGAATATAGAGGCAACATCCGTGTTCCCCCCCATTGTTCCAGAGATAGAAGTCCCAAGTGTTCCGTAGTAATTGTTAATTATCAAAATGTATCTAAGTAACCCGTCATCATGACAAGAATTGATTCAATGTTTCTGTCTTCTTTATTGTAATCTGTGAAGTCGACTCGAATTGTTAATAAAAAAGAATTATATATAAAAAAAAAAGAATGGACCCAGAAGACGTAGAAGAGCCAGGGACCCAAGGAACCACCCAAGGTGAGTATCTAGGAACCCCACGGAGGTCGTGTGCAGAGTGGGAACACAACTGCTTGCTCAATGTTAGTCAATAGGTAAGTCGCGGTAACAATTTTACATAAGAAGAACACTTCCCAGTGGACACCGAAGAAACCCTGTGGAAATTGGAAGGTTGGAGGGGCACCCCTCCTGTGGATACCCCAGGAACCAGGATACCTATACGAGGGAAGCTGGGTGCATAGGTGTGAAGTGACGTCTCGGAAACCGCCGTAGACCACAATGGAGGACTTCTGAAAAGAAGGTGAAAGTGTCAGGTGAAACCCAAATGTGGATGCAAGGTGAGAGGTACCCACAAGCAGAGGGGACTGAGTCTATACCACTCAGGAGTGGCCAGGAGGTACAGAAGACGAATGCCCACCGATGTTGGAGATGCAGGGGAGTTGATGGTGCCCTTGAAGTTGCAGCTGTACGGACCAGGTTACACAGAGGAGGATCAGGAGCCGGTCATGAGCTGTCCCATGTAGGATGTCAAGAGCCGAGGGGGTCAGTGTCTGACAGGGTCACCAACAAGCTTTGGCAACGCAAACAACTAGGGTGAAGAAAAAGGTGCAACATTGGAACCAGCAAGGTGCAAGTGACTCACCACCAGCAGCTAAGTCAGAGCAGGCCCCGAGCAAGCAGGGGAGCCCATTGGAGCCAAAGAAGACCTTTCGAGAGGATCCACGGGCCGAAGGAGTCACAAGAGGACCCCAGAGCAGCTCACCAAAGGGTAAAGGGTCATGGTGCAAAGGATGTGATGCAGGCAAAGATCTTGGCTGCAGGAGATGCGATAGGGTGGAGCTTCTTGGAGCTCGAAGATCTCTGGAGGAGTCGGTCAACAAGCCTTGGCAACGGCAAGTGGACGCGGTGCACAGGGGTACTGTTCCAGCAGTTCCGACGAGGGATACTGGCCTCTGACTCTGTGTGAAGACCGTGCAGGCTTTCAGGGAAATGCAGAACCACCACCTGTGTTGCTGAGCCTTTCGGACTCCGTGGGAGCCCAGGATCAGCAGACCGGTCAGCTGCGTTGCGGTGCCTGCAGATTCAGGGGAGGGACTCCTTCACTCCAAGGGAGATTGCTTCGGGTGCCTAGATGTCCACAGGTCTTGTGGAGAACCTGTAAAGCACAGACTTTGCAGCAGACTTGCAGGATGAAACCAGGAGCAGCAGGAGTCTTCCCAGTTGCAGTCTTGGTTCCCAATGCGAAGTACAGCGAGGTCCAGAGTGTCCAGATGATCGAAGTTGAAGTGGCATGTGATCTGAATCTTGTCCAACAACAAATCTATGGACCCACCCATAGGTAAGCCCTTATGCAGGGCTCGAAAAATCTGAAAAATGGTACTAGTCCTGCAGGACTAGTACCTTGAAAAATCTCCTCGCCCTAACAGTGACCTACTTGACCTCCGTCTCTGAAAGCGGAGCAAAAGTGACAAGATAACAAGATTTAAAGGCATTTTTATTGCTCATTTGCTTTGTGAGCAATAAAAAGCCCTTTAAATCTTGTTATCTTGTCACATTTGCTCCGTTTTCAAAGACGGAGGACAAAAGTTAGTATGTTTTCCTACTCGCCAGAAAGGGCGAGTAGGACCTAAAAATAGCTCGACCTCATAAAATTTACCTCGCAAATGCGAGCGGTCGAGTGGATTTGTCGAGCCCTGTTATGTACCCTAAGGAAAGGGGGCTGGACTGTGGGAAGGATACTCCAATGTCCTATGTCCAGTTTCGCACCAGAGTGGGAGCGAACGTCTCTCTGAACTGGTTTGTACTGGAGTATGCAAGGAGGGCACCAAATGTGCCCTTCAAGCAGTCTGAGTGGCACTGGCAAGTGGTCACACCTCCCTGTGACAGGATGCCTATTGTCCTGCCTTCCTCTGCTCGCGCTTGGTTCAGCAGCAGGAAGGCAGAATCGTGCTCTGGTCGGCAATAGCCATAGTTTGCTGTCCGGGTCTAGAAGACTGGTACAGTGCATGGAATCATACCCCCACACCACTAATACCAAACACAAGAGGGTTAGTTACAGCCAGTTTAGAGATGGCCATCGCGTAATGAAGCATGGCCACTCTATGTATCTTAATGGCTGATGCGCTTACAACCCAGGAGAATGGACTCCAGAGGTCATAGGGGTTCCCTGCTCATGCAGGGGCACCTTCACACTTAAAACCAAGCACCCTACCTTCAGGATTGAAAGGCCTGCCATAGGGGTGACTTATAGGTTGTAAGTGCAGTGACCTCCGATATAAGGAAACTTATATCTGTTGTTAGTGGTGCTAGCACCAGCTTACACAGGCTGCAAGGGCAGACATGTAGTCACAATTTGAGTGGTCTCTCATGGGTGGCATAACACATGCTGCAGCCCATGGGGGACCTCTGGTTTACCTATGCCCTGGGTATCTTAGTACCATATACTAGGGAATCATCAGGGAACAACCAGTAGCCAATCTGGAGTGTACCTAAGTACTCACCATGTCCAATTTAGGGAAGTAGCACAGAGACTAGGTCCTGATTAGCAGGATCCCAGTACGACTAGTCAGTAAAACATAATGACACCAGCAAAAAATGCACCCAACCCCCCTCCCCCAAACGTAAGGAGATGAGACTAACCTTGCCCAGTTGAGTTTTCATTCTTAAAGTGGAAATTTCAGGAGCGTTCATCTGTGTTGGCACAGTTACTCCCAGGCCTATGTTCCATTGAATAGTCCATCTCCTTTAGGGAAATGGACCACCTCAAAAGTTTGGGATTTTCACCCTTCATTTGTTTAAGCCATAAGAGGGGCTATTGGTCTGTCTGAACTATGAAGTGAGTACCAGGCAGGCATGGTCTCGACTCTTCAAGGCCTAGACCACAGCAAAGACCTCCCTCTTTAGCTGAGCAACGTTTCTCCCTAGGGGTGAACCTTCTGCTTATAAAAGCTACTGGTTGGTCCTGGCCCTATACATTCAGTTGTGACAAAGCAGATCCTACCCCTATCTCAGATGCATCTGTCTGGACAATGAAGGTTTTGGAATAGTCAGGACTTTACAGAATGAAAGCAGTGCACATGACCTGCTTCAGGTCATCAAATACCTTCTGACAGCTAACTGTCCACTACCCACTGAACTTTTTTCCTCATTCTCTCGGAGGTGAAATCATTATGGGGAGTCACAATGGACCCATAACCATTAACAAACCTCCTGTAGTATCCAGTCAGGCCCAAGAAAGCTTTGACCTGAGTCTGGATAGTGGGAGCTACCCAGTCTAGCAACCCAGTCTAGAATGGTCTGGATTTTGCTCTCCAGTGGCTGAACTTGGTCTCCACCTACCAGGTGACCCAAGTATACAACCTTGCTCTACCCTATCTGGCACTTGGTGGCCTTGATAATGAGGCCTGACTTTTGCAGGGCCTCCTGAACATTCCTGAGGTGGGCCAGATGATCCTCGCAGGTGGAGCTAAAGACACCAATATCATCTAGATATGCTGCACTATAGGCTTCCGTAGACGTGAGAACTTTGTTCACCAACCTCTGAAATGTGGCAGGTTAATTTTGTGGACCAAAGGGCATCACAATACATTGATAATGCCCACTGGGAGTTGAAAATGCTGTTTTTGGTTTATCATCCTCAGCTAGTCTGAGTTGCCAAAGGCCAGCAGTCAGGCTAAATGTACTCAGAAACTTGGCTAGGGCCAAAGTATCTATGAGCTCATCTGCCCTTGGAATAGGATGGGCATCAGTACTAGCGACTGCATTGAGGCCTCTGTAGTCCAAACAAAACCTCATCTATCTTTATCCATCCTTTGTATGAGGTTTTGGTACCAGGACTACTGAACTTGCCCAGGGGCTATCTGAAGGCTCAATGACCCCCAATTCCAGCATCTTTTGGATCTCTGTCGTGATTCAGTCTCTGACATGGTCCGGCTGTCTGTATATTTTGTTCTTCACTGACAGACTGTCACCTGTGTCCACGTCATGGCTACACCAGGTGGTTTGACTGGGTGTCAGAGAAAACATCTGTTTGTACTGATTGAGGACCTTCCTGCAATCAGCTTGCTGCTGGTCAATGAGGATGCCTGCCAAGGATACTCCATTACCTGACCAATCACAGGGTTCTGAGAGAGGAGATCAGGGAGAAGGTCTCTCTCTTCCTCCTGTTCCTCTTCTGTCGCCATGTGCAAGCTCATGTCAGCTCTGTCCACAAAAGGTTTTAGGCGGTTCACATAAATTACTCTGTGGGGACTTCTGGGAGTGCCTACGTCCAAGTAGGTGACCTCACCTTTCTTTTCAAGGATGGTGTGAGGGCCACTCTACTTCTCTTGGAGAGCTGCTGGGGCCATAGGCCCCAACATCCTCACTTTCTGGCCTGGCTGGTAAACAAGCAGGACAGCCTTTTGGTCATGCCAGGCCTTCTGAAGCTCCTGGCTGGCCTCTAGGTTTTTACTCGCCTTCTTCATGTACTCAGCCATACGTGAACGCAGGCCAAGGTCAAAGTCCACTATATCCTGTTTAGAAGGTTTGAGAGATTGCTCCCTGTACGGGACACAATGGGCCCCTAACTGGATGTCCAAATAGAAGTTCAAATGTTCTGTAGCAACCTCCTTGTGAGGAACCTCTCTGTAGGCAAAGAGAAGGCAGGGAAGTAAGACACCCCATTTTCACCTGAGCTTTTCTGGGAGTACCATGATCATACCATGGAGGGTCTTTTTGAACCTTTTGACATGCCCATTGCACTATGGATGGTAGTGTGTGTGGTAAACGTATAGTTTACTCCACACTCTTTCCACATTGCAGTTATGTAGCTAGACATGAATTTAGTACCTCTGTCTGTTAAGACCTCCTTAGGGAACCCCACCCTGGAAAAGATTCCCAGGAGGGTTCTGGCCTCTACAGGAGCTGTAGTGGTCCTAAGGGGAATTGCTTCTGGATTACTAGTGGCATGGTCCATCACCACCAGGGTTTAACTGTGTCCAGATGCAGTTGGTGGGCTCAAGGGACCAACAATGTCGATCCTTGTCCTCTCAAAGGGTACCCCAACCACTGGAAGTGGAATTAAGGGGGCCTGTGTAGTGCCACCCGATTTACCACTGGCTTGGTGAGTGACACAGGAGAGTCAAAACTCCTTGGTGTATTCTGACATGTCGGGCCAGTCAAAATGAGGGACAATTCTGTCCCAAGTCTTTCTTGCCCAAGGTGTCCTGCAAGGGCAATATCATGTGCCAGAGAGAGAAGAAAACCTCTGAACTTCTGGGGTGTTACCAACATCCTGGTAGCACCAGACATGGGGTCTCTACCTTCAGAATACAGAAGCCTATTTTCCCAATAGTTCCTGATGGATCCACTTCCCTGCTTCCCTAGCAGTTACTTGATGTCTGAGCTGTTCAAGATAGAGGCAGGATTGCTGCTCCAAATTCAAGTCTGTGCTGGAAGGGCCCCCTGCCTCCAATAACTTTGCCTGATCAGGCCCAAGTTCCTCTGCGACAGTTCCTTCACAGGAAATGAGATCATCTCCCTCAGGAGACTGATCTTCATTGAGAGTTTGGGAGGAGACAATTCTTTATCCCTCCTGCTCTTTCTCTTATGAGCAGTCTGGTCCTTTTTTCCAGGATCCAGTTCTCCCTCAGTGCTAAGCTGTTTGGCCTGAGCCCTAGTTACAGCAAACACACTGGTAGAGATGGTCACCATCTCTGCATGAGTCCTGAGCTCTACTTGAGACCAGGCTGAAGTCTCTATATCATTGCCCAACAGACAATCTACAGGTAGGTCTGGAGACACCACATCTTTCTTAGGTCCGGTTATCCCTCCCCAGCTGAGATTCTCAACTGCCAAGGAATGATCAGGGGACACATGTTTCTTTGTCACCATATCCTGGGCTGAAAGATCGGAATCATAGCCCGAATACCACCTACACATACCATCAAATAACATTCGGCGCACAGACTCTCAGCTCAAATCTTCCAATGCCGAAATCCACTAATAAAGAGAAAGATACTCTTTTCAAGAAGCTTCCATCTGAAGACACAGTGTTGGATTCAAAACAAAAGAGACTTAGTATTGACCCCCAAACTAGACACCTTCTGGCCACTCTTCATAAAAAACAGAAGCTGGATCTCTCAGAGGATTCTCCTGTACCTCTGAAGAAAAAAGAAATGGTTATTAACTCTTCTCCTCCCTACATACCTCCCTCTCCTCCTCTTAATCCCAATTTACTGATTACACCATCAAATTCACCACCACCTCCACTTTCACCTGACCCACAGGATGAAGATTATGGGGATGGGGATGAGGTTGAAGATCAGGTCATACCACAGGACACTGATCCCTGGGAAGATTATAATAAGGATCCAGATCAAAATAATGACCCTGGCCTGTATCCCTCCAGACCCTCCCCACCTTATGACAACATTGGCTTTGCCCAGCTTATCAGTAGGGCTGCTCAGTATCACAGGGTAGAGCTACATACAGACCCTGTAGAAGAGGATTTTCTGTGGAGACATTTACCCGATACTTTGCCAATGCTCAAGGGGTTGTTGAAACACACAGACGAGGTATTCAAACACCCAGTTAGAGCCAGAATACTCACACCTAGAGTGGATACAAAATACAAGCCCGCTCCTACAGACCCTGCATATATAAAAGGCCCGTTGCCCTTCGACTCTCTTGTTGTGTCTAACACATGCAAGAGAGCTAACTCTCAAACTACAGGCGACGCCCCTCCTCCTGATAAGGAGTCGAAACTCATTGATGCCTCAAACAAACGAGTGGCTTCGCAGGCTGCTAACCATTGGCGTATTGTCAATGCTCAGGCCCTGTTAGCACGCTACGATAGGGCTCACTATGATGAGTTGGAAAAACTCATGCAATACTTGCCTGATGAGTATAAAACCAAAGCTAATGACCTCATTCAGGAAGGTAAGCTTATCACCAACACTTCCATAAAATGTGCACAAGATGCAGCAGACACAGCATCTCGTGCCATCAACACCAGCATACTGCTGCACAGGCACGCTTGGCTTTGAATCTCTGGATTCAAGCAGGAGGTTCAATCCTCCATACTTATTCAGCCCTTTGATAAGGAACATCTTTTCGGGCCAACAGACGATACTTCACTAGAAAAAATGAAGAACGACACCGAAACTGCTAAGTCCATGGGGGCCTTACAATTGCCTTCTAACAGGGGTTCCTTTCGCCGCTCCTTTTACAGAGTTGGCTAAAAAACAGTGTCATCAGAGAATCCCTCCTCCTCTTATAAGAATAACAACCAATCTACCTCCTCCAGAGGTCATTTTCGAGGAGGCTACAGAGGAAATAATAATAAGGGAAGAGGCAGAGGTAACTCCACCCGCACATCCCCTGGCAATAAACAGTGACTTCCCAACGCTACCCCCGATCATCCCACACCTGTCGCGGGATGTCTCTCACAGTTCCTACCTGTCTGGAGCTCAATCACCTCAGACAAGTGGGTAATATGAATTATCCAGTATGGTTATTGCCTGAAACTTACCTGCACTCCCCCAGCTATCCTTCCAAGAGAACGTGCAATGTCATCAGAATATCTCATCCTTTTAAAACAAGAGGTTCTCTCTCTGCGATAGAACCAGTCCCATTGTCACAAGGGACAGGAGTGTACTCCCTATACTTTTTGATTCCAAAAAAGGACGGCTCTCAGGCCCATGCTGGACCTCAGACAGCTAAACCTCTATATTCAGTCAGACCACTTCCTCATGGTCACCCTACAACAGGTGCTCCCATTGCTTCATCAAGGCGACTTTCTTTCCACTCTGGATTTAAAGGATGCCTATTTCCATATTCCCATTCACCCAGCGCACAGAAAATATCTCAGGTTTGTGGTGGATGGACAACCTTACCAATTCAAAGTTCTTACATTCTGGATTACTACAGCATCCAGAGTCTTCAATAAGTGTCTAGCAGTAGTCGCCGCTCATTTGAGAAGACAACACATTCACGTCTTCCCTTACTTAGGCGACTGGCTAATAAAAGCCAAGTCACAACACAGCTGCATACACCACACTCACAAAACAGTTCAGCTACTTCACGACTTGGGATTCACTGTGAACCTCACCTAGTCTCATCTCCAACCCTCCAACGCGCAAGTGTACCTAGGAGCCACAATAGACACTTGCAAAGCTCTAGCATACCCCAATACAGACAGGATACACAACATGCAAACCCTGGTATCACAACTTCATCCTCAACACTCATTACCAGCTTGAGTGTTCATGCAATTAATCAGAATGAGGCTTCTTGCATTCTAATCGTTCCCTAAGCAAGACTCCAAATGCATCCCCTACAGGAATGTTTAGGACGTCAGTGGAACCAGGCTAAAGTTCAGTTAACCGATCTGGTGTTGGTAGACGGCCTCATCTATCGCTCTCTGCAGTGGTGGAATTCACAAAACCTTTCCAAAGGGCGGCCATTTGTCGACCCGGTTCCACAGATAGTGCTAACAGCAGACACATCGCTCACTGGTTGGGGAGCTCATCTTAAAAAACATACGATTCAGGGCCTGTGGACACTACAACAAAAACAACTCCACATAAACCAACTGGAGCTGCTAGCAATTTTTCTGGCATTGAATGCTTTTCAACAACATCTAGTAGGCAACGCTGTCCTAGTCCGTACAGACAGTATGACAGCAATTTACTACATACAATAACAGGGGACGCACACTCTCTACAGCTTTCACACCTAGCTCAAAGCATATGGCGATGGGCCATACCTCAAAAGATATGTCTTCTTGCAGAACATCTCCCAGGAGTAAACAATCAGATTGCAGATCTGCTCAGTTGTCAAAGACAACAGATCCACAAATGGAAACTACATCCTCAAGTACTCCTCCCATTCTTTCACATGTGGGGCTACCCAGAAATAGATCTGTTCGCCACACACCTCAACGCAAAATGCGCAAACTTAGCGTCCTGGTATCCACACCCATTGTCCAAAGGCAATGCGCTATTGATGAATTGGTCAGGGATATTTGCTTATGCTTTTCCACCTCTCCCGCTAATTCCATTAGTAGTTTGGAAGCTCAAGCAACATTCCCTCACAATGATCCTGGTTATTTCCACTTGGGCTCGACAACCATGGTTCACAACCGTGTTGGAACTATCAGTAGTTCCTCTACAAAAGTTACACCTCTCCCCCAAGCTTCTCACTCAGAATCATGGATATATAAGACATCCAGATCCCAGTCAACTCAACCTTGCGATCTGGCACCTGAAATCATAGAGTTTGGCTATCTTAATCTCCCACCAGACTGCCTGAACGTCATTAAAGAGACTAGACTCCCTACCACAATAGCATGCTATGCAGCAAAATGGAAACGATTTGTAATTTATTGTAGTAAAAATCAAATCAATCCACTAGATGCTTCAACTCAAAACATCATTTGCTATTTGTTACACCTACAACATGCTAACCTAGCATATACATCTATACGATTACATCTTGCCGCAATAGCGACTTACCTACAAAACAGACAACACTTATCTTTGTTTCATGTAACCGCTATCAAAGCCTTTATAGAAGGGTTCAAAAGAATCATTCCTCCTAGACTTCCACCTTCTCCCGTGTGGAATCTTAATATAGTCCTTCCAAGATTCATGGGCCCACCATTTGAGCATTTGCTCAGATGCGAACTAGAGTTTCTGGCTTGAAAGGTAGCCTTCCTTATAGCCATCGCATCTCTTAGAAGAGTTGGTGAGCTCCAGGAACTAATCATACAAGAACCGAACCATTTTTACAGATTCACCAAAATAAAGTGGTTCTTAGAACTAACCCAAAGTTTTTACCCTAAGTCGTTTCTGCTTTTCATCTCAACCAGTCTGTTGAGTTACCTGTGTTTTTTCCTCTACCAGCATCAGTAGCAAAACGTGCTCTTCACACATTAGATGTGAAAAGAGCTATACTTTATTACATTGAAATAACCGAATCTTTTGGGAAAACTAAACAACTCTTTGTTGCCTTTTCCCCACCACATAAAGGCAATCCCAATTCAAAAGCAGGTATTGCATGGTGGATAGTTAAGTGCATCCAAATATGCTACCTTAAAGCTAAATGCACCTTAACAATTCCCCCTAGAGCGCACTCTACACACACACCAGGGGCTACTATGGCATTCTAGGGAGCATACCCTTAGATGACATATGCAAAGCTGCAACATGGTCTACACCACACACATTCACAAAGCACTATTGTGTAGATGTGTTAGAAAAACTATAAGCTAGTGTGGGCCAGGCAGTTTTAAGACCACTATTTCAAACCACTGCATCAGATACAGGTTAGCCACCGCTTGGAAGATAACTGCAGTATAGTCTATGCTAAAGCATATGATCTACAGCTCCTATGCCTCGAACGGAAAATGCTACTTACCCAGTGCGCATCTGTTGTTGGCATATCGAGCTGTAGATTCATATGCACCCACCCGCTTCCCCGGGTACCTTTATCTGTTGCAGTATTATCTTACTTAGATACAGTATACATGGACATCTCTTTCTACTCTTACTAACTCTATCATCACCCTTAAGGCAAAGCAATCTAGGGATGGAGTTGATGCCCATGCACACTTTCACCAAAAGGAGGAGTCACCTATCTTGTGACTACAAAGACTTCTTCAAACAAAAACAAAGTGCAAACATCCAGGCCCAACACCAGATGGCAATCTGTGCTAAAGCATATGAATCTACAGCTCTATATGCCAAGAACAGAGGCATACTGGGTAAGTAGCATTTTCCTTTCTGTGTGTCAGAGGAAGGGAGTGAAGTTCCGAGAATATGTACAGGTTGCTCAGCAAAGTTTGTTGTCTAGTTCCAGTCGCCCCCTTTATTGTTCATCATCATTTTCAAACCTAATTTCACTTTTCTATATAGGATTGCTATAACCATAGACTGATAGAAAAACTGAAAAAGGGAGAAAATCTAAAGAAGGGTGACTGAAAAGTATGTAAATATAGCTAGCACAACAAAAGAAGCGTGTATGTGTTGGTGTCAAGTTTCTTAACCATTTCACTCCTGTGATGGCGCTTCCAGTTTTTTCTAGCGATACTTGCACTGTACTGGCCTTTAACATCAGAGGAAGGATGGAGGAATGAAGATCTCAAAGTTGCTACAGTTAATAATGGAAATGTTACAAAAAATACTTTGTGTACAGTGATTTTTGTAAAATGACAACTGTTTCATGACAATTGCACTGATATAAATTTGGACTTACATTGTAGCTCTAGTTGAAAACACCTTGCATTAACGATAATTTTATTTTTTAGTGAATGATGAACAGTCACGAACAGATAACCGTCAACGTAACTCAAGAGATGCTAAAACGAGAACAGCAGATTCATCACTCCAGGTAAACTTGTGTGTGTGTGTGTGTGTGTGTGTGTGATACTTTTAATTAAACTTCAACGTCCTATTTATTCATTAAAAAAGTATAAAAACAGGAGAAGTTAGAACAGTTGTTAAGATGAGTTGTAAGAATATCAACAAATAGATTTTCACCAAGAATATACATCTTGTTGCATAATTAGTCAGATCTATTCTGTAGTAAATAATAGGGACTTCTAAAACAATGGTAAAAGAACAAACATTATATAATTCAATTGAAACAATGTTTTATACTGAGGAATTTATATATAAGGATGTAGATTGATACTTGAGAACATAGGGTGTCAGAAAATACATGGAATCATATTGGTGTTTCTTCCATTATAATGTTAATCATTTAATTTCTTGGCTGTGCAAATTTTATATTGATGTATACATTTGAATAAGCATCACTTTACCTACTGGAAACATTAAGCTGCTTCCAAATGTTTTTTTTATTTTTATTTGAAAAACGTTAAAAAAACTCAGTTGATTAGCATTCAACAAATGTGTTTGCATTTGATTAAATTAGCTGAATTCAAAACTTACTGATTTTGCATTTGGAGCAAAAAGAAACATTGTAGACTCACTAGTATATTAAACAAATTAATGGGAACATTAGAAGAGGCATAAGTAGCAGTATTATCAGTTGTTTATGTGCACTGGAGGTAGCATTCATTACAGATTTTTCATGATGTAGTAAGAGTAAGAGCAATACTTGAATCAGTGGTGTAATTTTAGAACTGATTGCATGACTAATAGTTGGGGCAGTAGTATTTATGTCAGCCAACCCAGTACCAGCCATACACATGAGGTACCATTTTTATGAGAAGTATGGAAACAGTAGGTTGTAGGAACTTTGTAGATCCCTGCAGATTCTGCAACTTTCCTTCCCAGAAACATGAGGAAAATGGGTGATTTTAGCCACATTTTAGGTTTGCAGTGTATTGTGTGTAAGAAATAGTACTGGGGTCCACACAAGTGAAGTCACACTAGACCCTCCTTGATGCCTAGTCTTCAAAAGTGTTAGAGGTTGTTATTCTGATGGATACTTCTAACTGCAGATTCCTCACATTTAGAGTTCCTCGGGTGCCAGAGTGGATCTAGGAGATATAAAAAGCACTGCTCCCTCATGCCAGTAGGTGGCACTGTGTTGCTCAGCATTGACTTTGTTCTGCCCCAGAAGTGACGATATAAGCGCCACCAAAGCTTGGGTGACCAACCGTATGTAAATTTCACGGACCGTCCTTCATTTTGGTGTCATGTCCATTGTCCGTAATCATTCCTTTTACGGACGCCTTTTGTCCGTAATTTTGGAGATTAATTACAGCCAGCTGTGCTGTTACCCTGCCAGAAGCCCCAAGAGATTGAAAGTTCTCAGGGGCCAGCTCACACTTTTCTGTTGAACTCCAGAGGCTGCAGCAGCCACTCACTGAGCGCGCACAGACTGTAGATACGCCCTTTGTCATTCTGACTGAGGCTGACTATCCCCTTTCGAATGACAATGCGCCATCTGCCTTTAGCATATCATGTGCAAGTGAGTGCCTTGGAGGCCAGTGACTCAGTTGGAGCCAGTAGATCGTAGTTAGTGATTACAGAGGAGTTTCCCCCCCCCCCCCACAGAGTACCTTGTGTAATTTGCCAGTGTTGTTCACTGAGAGTGACATGCCAGGAGCAGTGACGGGACAGAACAGGTGATGGGACAGGAGAGGGTGACGGGACAGGAGAGGGTGACGGGACAGAAGAGGGTGATGGGGCAGGAGAGGGTGACGGGGCAGGAGAGGGTGACGGGGCAGGAGAGGGTGACGGGGCAGGAGAGGGTGACGGGGCAGGAGAGGGTGACGGGGCAGGAGAGGGTGACGGGGCAGGAGAGGGTGACGGGGCAGGAGAGGGTGACGGGGCAGGAGAGGGTGACGGGGCAGGAGAGGGAGACTGGGCAGGAGAGGGAGACTGGGCAAGAGAGGGAGACTGGGCAGGAGAGGGAGACTGGGCAGGAGAGGGAGACTGGGCAGGAGAGGGAGACTGGGCAGGAGAGGGTGACGGGGCAGGAGAGGGTGACGGGGCAGGAGAGGGTGACGGGGCAGGAGAGGGTGACGGGGCAGGAGAGGGTGACGGGGCAGGAGAGGGTGACGGGGCAGGAGAGGTGACGGGGCAGGAGAAGTGACGGGTCAGGAGTGCTGACTGGGCAGGAGCCCTGAACGGTGAGGAGGCAGGAGCGTGACAGGGCAGGAGAAGTGACCGGGCAAGAGAAGTGATGTGGCAGGTGCTATGATTAGGCATGAGCAGGAGCAGTGAATGGGTAGAAGCATTGACGAGGCAGGGGAAATGACAGGGAAGAAGCGGTGACAGGGCAGGAGAAAGTGACCGGGCAGGAAAAGTGACTGGTACTTATTTTCTTTGCCTATTTATTGATATAATATTGCATGACATCCACTGATGTGTCTGTAAAGCATACCTATTGTCCCCAATTTTTGACCTCCTGTCCTGAATTTTTGTCCTGTATTTTGACCCTTTGTCCTGAATTTTTATACTCACCGTCCTGACTTTGCACCCATGCCAGTTGGCCACCACAACCAAAGCACTTCAGTTTCTTTCTTTACTTGCCTTTGTACGAGAATCTGGCTCTTGCTCCGACTTTTTCCTCATCAGTTGGATAAAAGACTGGAAACACTGCATTGCACACCTAACTCCGCCATACCTCTGATGAAGAAAGAATATTTCGAAACGCGTAAGGTGACGGATCGGCTGTTTATCTCGACAGGAGGACCCTGCCTGTACCATTAAAAAACTTTTGTGTTTAACTTTGGTCCGAGTGCTTCCGAAGAATAGGACACCTTTGAGCAGATATATATATATATATATATATATATATATATATATCTATCTTGGCTTGCGACGCAGCGCATGCTCTGCACATTCCACAAACACCACTGCACTACCCTAAACACTAAAACAATACCCCAGCATGACCCCCTACACTACCCAAACACTACTGTACTACCCTACACCCTAAAACACTACCCCAGCACGGCCCCTACACTACCCAAAAATCACTGCACTACCCTAAACCCTAAAACACTACCCCCAGCACGACGATCTCCTACATTACCCTAACACCACTGCACTACCCTAAAACACTACCCCCAGCATGACCCCCTACACTACACAAAACACCACTGCACTACCGTAAACTCTAAAACACTACCACCAGCACGACCCTCTACACTACACAAAACACCACTGCACTACTCTAAACCCTAAAACACTACCACCAGCACAACCCCCTACACTACGCAAACACCACTGTGCTACCCTAAACACTAAAACACTACCCCCAGCACGACACCCTACACTAACCATACACCACTTCGCTACCCTAAACCCTAAAACACTACACCAGCACAACCCCCAACACTACCCAAACACCACTGCACCACCCTAAACAATAAATCTACCCCCAGCATGACCCCCTACACTACCCAAACACCACTGAACTATCCTAAACCCTAAAACACGATCACCTATACTACACAAACACCACTGCACTACCCTAAACCCTAAAACACTACCCCCAGCACGACCCCTTCACTACGCAAACACCACTGCACTACCCTAAACCCTAAAACACTACCCCCTACACTACACAGACACCACTGCACTACCCTAAACCCTAAAACACTACCCTCAGCATGACCCCCTACACTACACAAACACCACCGCACTACCCTAAACTGTAAAACACTAACCCCAGCACGAACCCCCAACCACTACCAAAACACCACTGCACTACCCTAAGCACGACCCCCTACCCTACACTACCCAAACACCACTGCACTACCCTAAACCCTAAAACACTACCCCCAGCACGACACCCTATACTACCCAAACACAAGTGGGCTACCCTAAACCCTAAAACACTGCCCCCAGCACAACACCCTACACTACCCAAACATGACTGCAGTACCCTAAAACACTACCCCCACCATGACACCCTACACTACCCAATCATCACTGCTGTGCCCTAAACCCTAAAAAACTACCCCCAGCACGACCTCCTACACTACCCAAACACCACTGTGCTACTCAACCCTAAAACACTATACCCAGCATGACCCCACACACTACAGAAAAACCACTGCGCTACCCTAAACCCTAAAACACAACCCCAGCACGACCCCCTATACTACCCAAACACCACTGCGCTACACTAAACCCTAAAACACTACCCCAGCATGACCCCCTATACTACCCAAACACCACTGCACTACCCTAAAACACTACCCCAGCACGATCCCCTACATTACCCAAACACCACTGCACTTCCCTAAACCCTAAAACACGACCCCCTACACTCCACCAACACCTCTGCCCTTAACCATAAAACACTACCCCCAGCATGACCCCCTACACTACACAAACACCACTGCACTACCCTAAACCCTAAAACACTACCCTCAGCACGACGCCCTACACTACACAAACACCACTGCACTACCCTCAACCCTAAAACACTACCCACAGCACAAACCCCAAAATACTACCCAAATACCACTGCACTACCCTAAACCCTAAATCTACCCCCAGCACGACCCCCTACACTAATCAAACACCATTGCACTACCCTAAATTTACCCCCAGCACGACCCCTTCCACTAACCAAACACCACTGCACTACCCTAAACCCTAAAACACTACCCCCAGCACGACCCCCTACACCACTGCACTACCCTAAACCCTAAAACACTACCCCAGCACGACGCCCTACACTACACAAACACCACTTCACTACCCTCAACCCTAAAACACTACCCCAGCACGAAACCCCAAACACTACCCAAATGCCACTGCACTACCCTAAACCCTAAATGTACCCCCAGCACGACCCCCTACACTACCCAAACACCACTACACTACCCTAAACCCTACATTTACCCCCAATACGGCCCCTTACACCACGGGTACTCATAGTACGGCCCGCTGGCCGCCTGCGGCCCCGCAAGCCTTCCTTGGCGGCCTGCGGACCTTTCAGACATCTTAACTGTGTTTTAAAAACAAAATAATTAATGAGTGTTCCCAAACACTGCCAGTTGCACCAGCGTGACTCTGACTCTGCTCTGTGGGCGCCGGGCGGTTCCAGGGATAGTCAGAGTAGAGCTGCGGGGCCTAAGAAGAGGTGAAATACAACAAGGCCTCATTAACATGCAAATGGTCTTTTAAAGACCTGTGAAGTGCTCGGTGCGGCTGTTTTTGTGCCCGGGAAGCTGTCTCAGCCCCGGCTGACACACACGCAGGGTGAGATGACAGAGGGTGACAGACGGAGGGAGGGAGGGACGGAGAGGGAGACAGAGGGAGACGGAGGGAGAGGGTGACAGAGGGAGAGAGTGACAGAGGGAGGGAGACAGAGGGAGTGGGAGACCGAGGGTGGGAGACCGAGGGTGGGAGACCGAGGGTGGGAGACCGACAGAGGGATGGTGACAGACAGAGGGAGGGAGACAGAGGGAGACCGAGGGAGGGAGACAGACAAAGGGAGACCGAGGGAGGGAGACTGACAGAGGGAGACCGAGGGAGGGAGACAGACAGAGTGAGACCGAGGGAGGGAGACAGACAGAGGGAGACAAACAGAGGGAGACAGACAGAGGGAGACAGACAGAGGGAGACAGACAGAGGGAGACAGACTGAGGGAGACAGACTGAGGGAGACAGACTGAGGGAGACAGACTGAGGGAGACTGAGGGAGTGAGAGAGAGAGGGAGACAGACAGAGGGAGACAGATAGAGGGAGAGAGATAGAGGGAGACAGATAGAGGGAGAGAGACAGAGGGAGACAGATAGAGGGAGAGAGACAGAGGGAGACAGAGACTGAGTGAGAGGGAGACAGAGACTGAGTGAGAGGGAGACAGAGACTGAGTGAGAGGGAGACAGAGACTAAGTGAGAGGGAGACAGACAGTGAGAGGGAGACAGACAGTGAGAGGGAGACAGACAGTGAGAGGGAGACAGACAGTGAGAGGGAGACAGAGTGAGAGGGAGACAGAGTGAGACAGTCAGAGTGAGGCAGACCGAGGGAGGGAGACCGAGACTGAGTGAGAGGGAGACAGAGACTGAGTTTCAGACATGTTATAGTTAGGAATTAGCATTTAAAAAACCTTAGAAGTTCACTGAAAAAACATAGGTTTTAGGGGTGTTACAGTTAGCTGGACATTTCACTTGTACAAAACCATTGAAATTCCTCCGTTATAGTTAGTTCAGCTAACTATAAATCGCGCGCCCGCAATCCACTGCTGATGATGTCACATATTACATCATTCATGACATGGTCAGTGACGTCACTGATGACGTCGCTGATGACATCTCAAATGACATCACTGATGACATCATCTAGTAGATGTAATATGTGACGTCATCAGCAGTGGATTGCGGGCGCGCGAGTTATAGTTAGCTGAGCTAACTATAACGGAGGAATTTCAATGGTTTTGTACAAGTGAAATGTCCAGCTAACTATAACACCCCTAAAACCTATGGGTTTTTTTTTGTGAATTTCAAAGGGTTTTAAAATGCTAATTCCTAACTATAACATGTCTGAAACCTGTTTTTTTCAGTGAATTTCAAAGGTTTTTAAAATGCTAATTCCGAACTATAACATGTCTGAAACCTATGTTTTTTTTACTGAATATATATGTATATATATGTATATGTGTATGTGTGTGTATATGTGTGTATGTGTTTGTGTGTGTGTGTGTGTGTGTATGTATACATATATACACATCAGATGATTAACTTGGATGTGCACTCAGACTCACTCGCACATCACAAAGTCAATACTCAAAGAAAACACCTCAGATGATTATAGCCACTGGAAACTGAAGATGCACACAAACTGCCACACATCACAATGGCACAAATCAAAAATCAAACACTTCACCTGGCGCAATCTTCATCCTGGCCTACTCTATACTGGGGGTTTTTACAGCCGGGGTAAAGAGACTCACCATCCAAGGTTTTGCTATACCGAAGTAGATACGTCCATCCCCATTCGGACTCCAAAACAATCCTGGTCTCTATGTCAACAAACCTCAGCTCAAAACACACTAGAAGGTTACGAGAGGCCTTCTATCTGCACCAAGCAAACTTACTGGAATTGGACACTTTTCATGCAAGCATTCCGAAGGCAAAGGAGTTCCCACCTTCCTTCTGCATTCTCATGTGTCCCAGCCTTTATCTTAACAAAGTCTCCGGCGGTACATTCATCAAGCTCCTCTCCAAAAACAAAGCAACCTTGAACGAGAATAACCTAAACAATTTAGGTAATCTGAGGGCCTGCCTGTGCGCGCAAAAAGCTCAAGCAAGACAGAGTCAGAATTCAAGAGGGCATGTCAAAGCCAATAGTAAGAACTTCATAATACTTCCCAAGTACAACACAGTGCACATTTGTGCACCACTGCATATTGCAACACATACTTCATCTCTTAATGTACAACACAATGCACATTTGAGCACCACTGCTCATAACACTGCACTTTGAGACCAAAAAGTACATTCCACACCTCTCTCATGCTTTCAAATGCACTCCACACATTCTGTTCCTGTCCCTGTGACAGCTCCCACTTTAAAACTGCAAGATTACACTGAAGAAATCTTCAAGGAAAAAGACATATGCAGGATGTACATTCAGGCTAGGGTAAAGTAAAACCCTAAAAGTCAATTAAAATGATGGTAGTCAAAGGTCATCACTTGGTTTCAAAACATGTGAATGCCTCTAGCACTACAGACCTTTACACTACTTGTTGACTGTATCTGAAAGAGACACGTTAGTGATAGATTCCTTACCATAGAATAATCCCCTAGCATCAGTTTGGATCCGGAAAGTTTTCTGCTTAGCAGTACCCCTGCGTGCCCGTCACTGGCGTCGTGCACGCCGGGACGACGTCACGGAGGCTACTTAGGCACCACCCATGCACGCTGACGTCAGTTCTTTCTTTTTCCGCGCCGAAAGCGCAGATCCGGATTGAGCACGTGCCTCGGTCAATTTTTGACCACTTTTTGAGACTTTTTGTCTTCTCCTCTTGTCTGGTGCACGTAGGGATGCCCGGCTTTAATTCTTGCGGGTCGTGCCACCATAATATGTCGGTGGCGGACCCCCATGATGTCTGCCTCTACTGCCTGGAGACCGACCACGACCCCAGGGATTGTCGGGACTGCCATGCCATGGCACCGAAGGCATTTCGGGAGCGGTGCCGGAAGTTGCTGGAGGTTCGGCACTCCTCTCGCCGCCGCTCCGGGTCTAGGGGCCGTTCGCGGGACCGGAGCCGTCGCTCCTCGAACTAAGTCTTAACCTTCAGATTCCGGTAAGCGAGGCCATAAAAAGAAGTCGAAGAAGCGTGTTCGCTCTGCAACGTCCCCCCATCGCTCCCCGGAGGTGGACATGGGGGACAGGGGCCCCGCCCCTGCGGCTCCTCTGGAGCCTGGGAGTCCCGCGGCCTACCCCCTCTACCCGGGTCCATCGGCGACTCCCGAACAGCAGCAAAAGTTTCTTGCTGCCTTGGACCGACTGTTTAGGCCTCAGGCTCTCGCCGGTGCGCCTGCGGGCCCCGCAGCCTTGTGTACAGATCCTGTTGACCTGGCGGCACCGCCTCCGGCGCCAGCCCCGCAGCCACTGGATCCAGCGCCCGCGGCCCCGGCACCCCAAGGTGTAACGCCACTGGCTCCGACCCCGGCGCTGCCCTTGGCTCCGACCCCAGCGCCGCCCCTGTCTCCGCCACAGGCGCCGCACTGGGTGCCGTTTATCCCGCCCCTGCCTTGGTTCTCGGACCATTTCGTTTCGACCTGGGATCCTCATTGGGATGGGGCTCCGGTCCTGCCACCGCGACCGGCTCCTTCTACCCCGGAGCCGGATGAGGACTGGGACGACTCCGAGGACCCCCTTGCGCGGCAGTGTGACTCCGAGCAGGATTGGGTGGAGGACCTTCAAGATGCGGGTGAACTTGATGTGTCTTCCGACCCGGGGTTTGCCTCGCCTCCGCCTACTATGGAGGATGGCGCTTCCTACACTATGGTGCTGCATCGAGCCGTGGAGGCTCTCCACCACGACCTCCCTGCGGTGGCCCTTAAGACAACCTTCTTACGGAGGTGCTCCAGATGGCGTCTACGTCGTCGGAGCTGCTGCTCCCTTTCAATGAGGCCCTTACTGAAGTCCTCTTAGGTACTTAGTTGCGGCCGGCCTCGGGGGCGCTGGTGGATAAGAACGTTGCTAGGCGTCATCACCCGGCGCCTGGTGATCCCACCTTCTTGACCACTCACCCCACGCCTGAGAGCCTGGTCATTCAGGCCTCGACATCGCAGAGTGCCTTTCCCTCGGCTCCGCTGGATAAGGACTCTCAGAGGCTGGACCAATATGGCAAAGAGGTTGTTCTCCTCCGCCAGTTTGGGTTGAGATCGGTTAATGCCGCCTCCTTATTGGGCCGTTACTCCCACGCAGTGTGGGATTCGGTGGCGGAGGTTCTGCCTCAGTGCTCTGAGGAGGTCCAGGCTGTCCTTTCCCAAGCGATTGCGGAGGGGAAGGATGCGGCGAAGTTTGCCATCAGGTGTGGTTCGGACACTGCTGATTCGTTGGGCAGGGCTGGTGAGCGTGAGAAAAATCGCCGCTCCGCTGTCGCCGAGTGCTCGCTAATCCCCAAGATCGTCGCAGCACCTGTCTGCGGGCCTGAAAACGGCCGCTATCCGAAGATCGTCGCAGCACCTGTCTGCGGGCCTGAAAACGCCCGCTATCGGGAAATCATCGCAACAGGATCATCGCAGCGCGGACACCGAGCGTTCGCCATTTTCCCCGCATCGAATCCGGATCGTCGCTTCCTCGCGGAGCGCCATCTTTGTCAACGTGGCAAGATCACACACGCAACAGGCTCGGTGCATCCTCCTCCCTTCGCGGCAAGGATTTCATCGCATCACCGGCTTAGCGTGAGGAAGTTTGTCGCTTTGTCTCCTGCCCGCAACCCAGCGCATCATCCCCCCTTGCGGTAAGGATTCAACGCATCGCTGGTTAGTGTGAGGAAATGTATCGCTACAACGCCTTAGCGACATTTTTGTTGCTTTGCTCCAGGAACCAGATACTTTGTGAGTAAAAGGGTCGCAGAGACCCCTGCCTTGAACTAAACATCATTTTGTGCATCCTGAACTATTTTTCCTTGCAGCATTTCTAAAGTAATTATATTTTTATAGTATTGTGGATTTTTACTGTTATTGGTCTTGTGATTAAGTCTATATAAAAATACCTATTTTTTATAACTACTGGAGTGGTGTCCATTTGTAGTGTTCCTCATTATATTACTGTGGTCATAAATGCTTCACACACTGCCTCTGAGATAAGCCTAGCTGCTCGTGCTACGTTACCATAGGGTTGAGCAGGGGTTGTCAAAGGGTGTAGGCTGCTTACTCTGACTTAGGAAGAAGGGTCCCTACTTGGACAGTGGCCAGCCATTGCCAACTAGAGACCCCCATTTCTAACATTGGTGGTCAGCGGTGAGGATCTGGACTTGCATTTATGATTGCATACAGTAATTATAGTGTACACTACTAGTGAGTGCAGACCATAACATAACCACGTACGTTGTTGAGATTTTTTTTATTCTATTTTTGATCGTTATTGCCAGTTATTGCCACAATGGGCAAGCCCAGATCCAATGCCTCTGAGGATCTCTCCTGGGAAGAAGAGAAATTAGACACCTACAATGCCAAGCAGCTCAAATATTTTTGCAAACGCTTCACAGTCCCTATCACAGGTCTCACTAGAAGGGAAGAGTATTACAAGGCATTGAAGGCCTGGCTAGAAGCCAGGGATGCCCCTAGGAATGAGGAAGGGCCTGTGGAGGGGGGAGAGAATGCAGGAGAGCAGCAGGAAGAAATTGTAGATTTGGTAGGGGATAAAGCAGTTTCCAGCCCGGGCACTAGTGTGTCCTCAAGGGGTCTGTCTCCAGAAGAGATGGAGGACAGGGAGAGAGATAGGCGGCATAATATGGAGATGGCTAAGCTCAAATTGGATGGTCAGAGAGACCTAGAGAATAAGAAGTTAGAAGTTGAGATAATGAAGATGAAATTTGAACATGAGAGAATTTTGAGGGAGTTGGAGATTAAGGCCAAGAGTATTGAGATCTCCCCCTCTGGTGGCAGCATACCAGTCGTGCATACTGAGAGTAGAGTGTATATACCTAAAGAGGTTATTAAGGATTTTCATAAAAGTCAGGATATTGGGCAATGGTTTGCCGCTTATGAATTAGCTATGGTGTCCCACCGGGTCCCTGAGAAGGATTGGGGAGCGGGGTTGTGGGGACGCTTTGTGAGTGAGGGGAGGGATACCTTGTTGGACCTACCCCCAGAAAGTAGGATGATTTATGCCCACATGAAGGAAGCTTTGATTACCCGCTATGGTTTGACCCCTGAAATGTACAGGCAGAGATTTAGAACCTGCAAGAAGATATACAGGGTACCACGTGGGTAGAGTATGTGTCTTTTTTTGGCAGAGCAATGGAGCGCTGGGTAAAAGGCAGCAAAGTAGAAACTTTTGAGCAACTGTATGACTTGATTGCATGGGAGCATTTTTCCAGTAACTGTTTTCCTGAGCTACGCCAGCATCTGATAGATTGCAAGCTGACTAACCCTAGGAAGCTTGCTGAGGAGGCGGACCGCTGGGTGAGCACCCGGGTTCGCAAGGGTCCGGTGGGAGACTTCGCCAAAGGTGGGCAGGGTCCCCAGCAGAGAGGTGGGGGGGACGGGGGTAAACCAAGGGAGTTCCACCGAGGGCCCCAAGATAATTCCCAAGGGAACCAGGCAGTGGTATCCCAGCCTCCCCCAGATAAGAAGCCAGTGCCTCCAACAGGTAATCCTGTTCCAAGGAGGCCCCCTACTTGTTTTAAGTGTGGCCAGGTGGGCCACAGATACTTTGACCCCCAGTGTCCCCAAAAGGATACTCCTACACCACCCCGTGCACCGCCCCGCCAGCTTGCTAGTGTAGCCCTGGGGGAGGAGGAGATGGGTGCCCCAGGTGGGTGGGACCCCGTAGAGTTGACCCTTGTCTCACTAGGAGACTTTGAAATGGTTCCTAAGCCTGCACTGCCTGATAACACTAAAAAATACAGGCAGTGGGTAACCATCAATGGCCATAGAGTGGAGGCTCTGAGGGACACAGGAGCCAGTGTAACTGCTGTCAGCTCCCGGTTGGTGTCCAAAGAGCAGGTTGTGCCCCATGCATTCTACCCAGTAGTGTCTGCAGACAACACAGAGAGCCAATGTGAGGTGGCTCAGGTTCCCTTTGAGTGGGGGGGGTCTCAGGAACTCTTCAGGTGGCTGTGAGGCCCGCCATGCCTGTGGACTGTCTGTTGGGCAATGATTTAGAGAACTCACCATGGGCTACAGTGGAGAGGAGAGCTCACTTGCAAATGTTGGGACTGCCTGAGTGGGCATGTGCTACCACTCGGTCCATGGCAGCCAAAGAGAGTGTTGAGAAAGACCTGGAGCCTGAGAATATGGCCCAGGTCCCTGCCTTAGAGGGAGGGGGCAGGGGGCGCGGGAAACCGGCCCCCTTGGTTCCCACGGCCCAGGAGGGAACAGACCCTGAGGGGGATGCCCTGGAGCCTACCGGGGAGCAGAGTACCGACCTGGGGGACCTGCCTGAGCTTACCCAGTGGCAGCAGGAAGGGGGGCCCACCAGGGAGGAGTTTTGTGAACAGCAGAGAACTTGCCCCTCTCTTGAGGGTATGCGGCAACAGGCTGCAGCCCAGGCAGCAGGTGATATGTCCGGTTCACATCTGATTTATTAGGAGAACAGTCTCCTGTATAGCGAGCCTAAGGTTACTGAGCCGGGGTCAGCCCGTGTGCTGGTGGTACCCGAGTGCTTCAGAACCTTCCTACTAGGGTTGGCTCATGACATTCCATTGGCAGGACATCTGGGGCAGACCAAGACCTTTGAGAGGCTGGTCACCCACTTTTATTGGCCCCAGATGCGCAAGAGTTCAGATACGTATTGTAGGACCTGTGAGACTTGCCAGGCAAGTGGGAAGAGTGGGGGGAAGATCAAAGCCCCACTCCAACCCTTCCCAGTTGTTAGCACCTCATTCGAGTGAGTGGGCATTGACATTGTGGGGCCTCTGGACCCCAAGACAGCCATGGGCAACAGGTACATCCTGGTCTTGGTGGACCATGCCACCCGGTACCCTGAAGCCATCCCGCTCAGGACAGTGACGGCCCCCGTGGTGGGACGTGCACTGATGGGGATCTTCTCCCGTGTGGGGTTCCCCAGAGAGGTGGTGAGCGACAGGGGGACCAACTTCATCTCCCAGTATATGAAGTCTCTGTGGAAGTTCACCACTCCTTACCACCCCCAGGGTAACGGTCTGGTTGAGAGATTCAACCGGCCCTTGAAGGGCATGATCATGGGCCTAGAGGAGCCCCTGAGGCGTAAGTGGGACGTCCTCTTGCCATGCCTGTTGTTTGCATACTGTGAAGTGCCACAGAAGTCCTTAGGGTTCAGCCCCTTTGAACTGCTCTATGGCCATCCGGTAAGAGGGCCTCTGAGTTTGGTCAAGGAAGGCTGGGAGCAATCTCCCAGGAAACCTCCCCAGGATGTGTTTAGCTACATCCTGGCCTTCAGGAACCAAACTCGGCGTTTCAGAAACATTGCTGAGGCAAATCTGGAAGCCAGCCAGGAGGAGATGAAACGTTGGCACGACCAGAATGCCACTCTGGTCGAGTTTCAACCTGGTCAAAAGGTTTGGGTTCTGGCCCCAGTGGAGCCCTGTGCGCTCCAAGATAAGTGGACCGGTCCATTTGAGGTGGTGGAGCGAAAAAGTCAAGTTACCTATTTGGTGGACTTTAAATCTCCCAGGAACCCCCTGCGGGTCCTGCATGTGAATCGCCTAAAGCCCCACTTTGCGAGGTCTGAAGTGGGCATGCTTCTTGCCACAGATGCAGGGATGGAGGAGGAGAGTGAGCCTCTTCCTGACCTCCTGTGTGCAGGAGAGAAGGATGGGTCAGTGGAGGGTGTGGTCCTCTCCACCACACTGACCCCAGAACAGCAAAGAGATTGCCACCAGCTGTTGGGGCAATTCCCAGATTTATTTTCCCTGGTACCTGGTGTCACTGACTGGTGCGTCCATGAGGTAGACACCGGGGATAGTCCTCCTGTCAAGCACAAGGCTTACAGGGTGACCGACAGGGTAAGGGCCTGCATTAAGGAGGAGGTCTCCAAAATGTTTGCCCTGGGGGTGAATGAGTCCTCTAGCAGCCCTTGGTCCAGCCCCGTGGTCTTGGTACCAAAGGCTGCAGCGCCTGGTGACACTCCAGAACTTAGGTTCTGTGTGGACTACCGAGGTCTCAATTCGGTCACGAGGACCGACGCGCACCCCATCCCCAGAGCTGATGAGCTCATAGATCGGTTGGGGGCTGCCCGGTACCTCAGCACGTTTGATCTAACGTCTGGGTACTGGCAGATCGCCTTAACTGATGGGGCAAAGGAGTGGTCCGCATTCTCCACCCCAGATGGGCACTACCAGTTCCGTGTGATGCCCTTTGGGATGAAGAATGCCCCTGCCACCTTTCAGAGGTTGGTCAACCAGGTGTTGGCTGGGCTGGAGGATTTCAGTGCCGCCTACCTGGACGACATTGCCGTATTTAGTTCCTCATGGGAGGACCACTTACGCCACCTCTAGGAAGTGTTGATGGCGCTGCGCAGAGCAGGCCTCACAATCAAGGCCAGTAAGTGCCAGATTGGGCAGGGTTCGGTGGTGTACTTAGGACACCAGGTAGGGAGTGGCTAGGTGGCCCCTCTACAGCCCAAGATTGAGACCATCCTGGCTTGGGAGCCCCCAAGGACCCAGACCCAGGTGAGGGCCTTCTTAGGACTCACGGGTTATTACAGGAGGTTTGTCAAGGGGTATGGCAGCATTGTTGCCTCCTTGACTGAGCTGACTTCCAAGAAGCAGCCCAAGATTGTGAACTGGACTGACACCTGTCAGAAAGCTTTTGATGCTCTCAAGACTGCCATGTGTACAGCACCCGTACTCCAGGCGCCCAACTTTGCTAAGGAATTTATTGTCCAGACAGACGCTTCAGAGCATGGGGTGGGGGTTGTTCTGTCACGGGAACAGAGGTGGAGTGCGATCGAGCGAGAGGCATTTGCTGTGGTCTGGGCGCTGAAGAAGCTGAGACCATACCTGTTTGGGACTCACTTCCGGGTTCAGACCGACCACAGGCCCCTCAGGTGGTTAATGCAGATGAGGGGTGAGAATCCCAAGTTGTTAAGGTGGTCCATTTCCCTACAGGGTATGGACTTTACGGTGGAACACCGCCCTGGTACAGAACACGCCAATGCTGATGGTCTGTCCAGATTTTTCCGCCTTAGTGATGAGAACCTCCCAGGGGATGGGTAGTTCTCCCCACATTTCAGCTGGAGGGGACGTGTGTTAGACCTGGCACCATTGGCGTGAGTCTCCCTTCCATGTTTTCGCTGTGTCTCCTCTGTTTTTGCTGGTTATAGATGCTCTGGGCGCTGTGCCACTGCCATTCAGTGCCACAGCGCGAATGCTCCCTTTGTAAAGATGACATATGAATTGGTACATCCATGATTGGCTTATTTGGTTTACCTGTTAGTCCCTAGTAGCGTGGCCTGTGTGTGCCCAGGGCTGGTAAACCGAATGCTGCTGGTAGGCCTGAAGCACTGGTTTGTGCCACCCACAGAAGCAGCTTGTAAAGTGTGTCTCACACCTGCCACTGCAGTGTCTGCGTGCAGTCCAGAACTGCCATCTTGGCTGTGAAGTGCACCCACTTCCCAGCCCCTAAACCTTCCCTTGGCATCCTGTAAGCCCCCCCTGATGATAGGGCGCATTGTATGTGTAAGGTAGGACATGCCCTGATGTATGTAGCATGTCCTAGTAGTGAATTACACCCCATTTCGTTTTTCACTACTGTAAGGCTACCTGTTCTCCATAGGCCAGAATGGGAGGTCTGGGCTATTACATTCTATAGTCCTAACTGACCCACAGAACATGGTAGAAAAACGAATCTAGTATGCCTGAGCTCAGAATATTAAAATACATCTTTTAGTGAAGGTTATTTTTATATTCTGTGTTTGAAACTACCACTTTTAGAGTATAGGTACTTTCTTGCCTAAGCCTTCCAGTTTGCTCTGCTATGATGTGTATTGGCTGTCTGGTTTTGGAGGGACAGGGCAGGCTGAGTCAGACCTGGGTTGAATAGAGCGACCTGCCTTGGTGTGAGGGGAGGGGTAGCTCCTGCATTTGAATAGGACTGTGCCTGGCAAGGTGAATGCTGGCTCCACCTCCCACTGTGCGTCTGAGGCAGACCTCCTCTTTCTGAAAGGAAGGATGCAGCCTGATCAACAAAGTGCTCCAGGGCTGGGCAGAACTGGTTCTGGCTGGGTTCAGAGACTTGGGACCCCTAAGAACAAAGACTTTGGGGGTATAAATATTTGTTCACAAACCCCTACATTTTGTATTGCTCCTGGATAACAAGAAGAACCTCTGTCCGTGGGACTACAAGAATCTGCAGGAGAAGGACTGTCCTTGTGCTTGTATGCTGTTTCTGGGACTGGCCTGCAGCTGTTACTACTGGACTTCAAGAAGAGGAAAAGAACTTTGATTGGACTTTTATTTTTGTGCTACAGCAATCACCCAAGGGCTAGGAGAGAGCTAGCCTCCTGCTGGAGTCTCAGGCACATCAGACTCCACCATCAGCCTCCTGTTTCCTCCCAGCGAGGATTACTATCTGCAGGTGAGGCTCCTGTGTGTTCCAGGGCCTCTAGTTCTACTGCTGAGAAGAGAGCGTTGAAAATCGTCGCTAACCTCCGTTAGCGAGCCGCTGCAGCTGGTGAGCGTGAGAAAAATCGCCGCTCCGCTGTCGCCGAGTGCTCGCTAACCCCGAAGATCGTCGCAGCACCTGTCTGCGGGCCTGAAAACGGCCGCTATCCGAAGATCGTCGCAGCACCTGTCTGCGGGCCTGAAAACGCCCGCTATCGGGAAATCATCGCAACAGGATCATCGCAGCGCGGACGCCGAGCGTTCGCCATTTTCCCCGCATCGAATCCGGATCGTCGCTTCCTCGCGGAGCGCCATCTTTGTCAACGCAGCAAGATCGCACACGCAACAGGCTCGGTGCATCCTCCTCCCTTCGCGGCAAGGATTTCATCGCATCACCGGCTTAGCGTGAGTAAGTTTGTCGCTTTGTCCTGCCCGCAACCCAGCGCATCATCCCCCCTTGCGGTAAGGATTCAACGCATCGCTGGTTAGCGTGAGGAAATTTATCGCTACAACGCCTTAGCGACATTTTTGTTGCTTTGCTCCAGGAACCAGATACTTTGTGAGTAAAAGGGTCGCAGAGACCCCTGCCTTGAACTAAACATCATTTTGTGCATCCTGAACTATTTTTCCTTGCAGCATTTCTAAAGTAATTATATTTTTATAGTATTGTGGATTTTTACTGTTATTGGTCTTGTGATTAAGTCTATATAAAAATACCTATTTTTCATAACTACTGGAGTGGTGTCCATTTGTAGTGTTCCTCATAATATTACTGTGTATGGTCATAAATGCTTCACACACTGCCTCTGAGATAAGCCTAGCTGCTCGTGCTACGTTACCACAGGGTTGAGCAGGGGTTGTCAAAGGGTGTAGGCTGCTTACTCTGACTTAGGAAGAAGGGTCCCTACTTGGACAGTGGCCAGCCATTGCCAACTAGAGACCCCCATTTCTAACACTGTCCCACCCAGAGCTCATGGTGGTGAAGGATGCGATATTGCTGAGATGGGGAGGTCATCTGGGTGATGTGGAGATCTGAGGGTCCTAGTCTTTGTCTGAGACCGATCTCCTAATCAGCCTGGCTCTGAAAGCCTTCCTATTTTCCATCAAAAGGGTGCTGGTTCAGGTTCTCACGGACAACACCATCTCCAGTGCTACTGCTACAGGCAGGGAAGAGTGGAATCCTGGGTCTTGAGGCAAGAAGCACTTCGTCTGTGGAGCTAGCTGGAATGTCAGGAATTTCCCTAGTCGTGATCCACCTAGAACAATCTTTAAATGCGAGGGAAGACAAATTCAGCCGGCGGTCCCTGGCGCATCAGGAATAACTGTTACATTCTGTGGTGCACAGGACATCTTGCAGCAAGTGGGAGTACTCGATAGATTTTTTTTTAAAAACGTGGCGTGTCAAATCTTTTGCACACTGGAGTTTCCAAGAAGGTGCACACTCAGACTTATTTGAAAGAGTGGAGTACAGAACTCCTGTATGCCTTCTCGCCGCTGCCTCTCCTGCCTCAAGTCCTATTGGCTCCTGACTGGTCAAGGACAGTGTGGTAGCTGGAATGTAAGGCCATGAGCATCTGTCCTTGGATAAGGCTACTGCTTTGGAAGATCTCATGTTTCAGCAGCAGGGCAGGGGTCCTGCACCTGAATCTCTGCCATCTGCATATTGATTGAGCAGCAGAGGTTGACTGTGTTGAATGTTCCTCTTGCTAAGTTGTGGTTGTCATCCTAACTGCCAGCTGTCCCTCTACAAAGTATGCCTATGCTAGGCGCTGGGACAAGTTTGTGGCCTGATGTGGCACCCACAATATAGATCTATTACAGTCAAACTCTCTGATATCTTGTTTGTTTTATCTCTGGTTGAGCAGGGACTTATAAGCAGCACCGTTAAATGTAATTTGCTGTCCCTTGTGGCAATTTTGTGTTTGCTAGACTAATGGTCCTTGTTCATAACACCTGTTGTGATGAGGTTTATAAATTGTATGACACATATGTCTCAACCTAGACCCTTTGTGATGCCAGAGTGGACACTTAATTTAGCCCTGACTTTCCTTACATGCACTCCCTTCGAAACAGTGCAGAGCTGTCCCTCACGTATCCTGGCCCTGAAGACCAGATTACCGGTTGCAGTAACTTCGGGTCATCGCATGAGTGAATTCCAGCTCTCTGAGTGCTGCCTCCTTACACCACTTTTAATTCCAGATAAAGTGGTGTTGAGGACCAAGACAGCCTTTTTGCCAAAGATTGACTCCTTTCACGTCAGGTAAATTATCACTCTCCCAACATTATATCAGTCAGGCTGCGATGTGTGCATTGGTGCACATGTTCATGAAGCACTACTGCCTTGACAGTGGGGTCCGATAGGAAGGGCCCGTTTGGTCCTGCAGGACCGAGCAATTCCACAGGCCCACCATCTTGGTCGATACTACTTTGGCATCCACTCTTAAGGTGAGGAATCTGCGGTTAGAAATATCAGTCAGAATCTTCCTGGTGGATACTCTATCTAACTGCAGAATCTGAGAGAAACACGTTAGTTATAGATTCCTTACCTTAGAATTACCCCCAATCGTCATACAGGATCCGTAAAGTTTTTTCGTCAGCAGTACCTCTGCGTGTCGAAAAGTGCCGCCCGCCGGCCCCGCGTCCGTCGTTGGCATTGTGGGCGCCGGGATGACGTCGCAGCAGCTACTTAGACGCTGCCCTCGCGCGCTGACGTCAGTTCTTTATTTTTCCGCGCTAGCCAGCGCAGATCCGGAGAGAGCAGAACCGCCCGTCAATTTTTGACTGAACTTTTTAGCAACTTTTGTCGACGTCTTTTTTGAGTCTCCGACTCCTAGTGCACGTAGGGATGCCCGGTTTGAAGGCATGCGGTTCCTGTACCCGACTGATGTCGGTTACGGTTCCGCACTGCATGTGCCTCTTTTTCCTGGAGCGCAACCACGACCCCAAGTTGTGCTCCGACTGCCGGACCATGACTCTGAAGGCTTTGCGGGAGCGGTCCTGAAAGCTTCTTGCGTGCCGGCAGTTGGCTCCGCGCCGTTCGAGGTCCTAGTCGCGAGGGAGGTCGCGAGACCGGTCGCGGAGCCATCATCATTCTTGCAAGTCTTCGCACTCGAGTCGGGTAAGTCGAAGCATAAGAAGAAGTCGAAGCAGCATCGTCGCTCTTCAACTTCTCCCCGTCGGTCGGCTGCTGAGACGAGGGATGCGGGCGGTGACCCTCCCACAGCTCCACACGCAGAGCCCGAAGAGTCGAATCTGGGCTTCCCTCCCTTTCCCCGACCCGGGCGACTGCTGCCCAGCTTCGTCAATTTTACGAGGCTATGCACGCCATCTTTGGGCATCCCGAACCCACTGGCGTGCCTTCGGGCCTGCGGACTCGGTTGGGGGGCTTAGGCCTTCTCTGCCTAAAGCTCCGGCGCCGCAGGTCCCCCTTGGATCCAGGCCTGGATCGGCGCCGGTTGACCTTATAACACCTCCACCGTCGCCGCTTCCTCCGGCACTGCTACCGCAGCCAACGCCGGTCGTGTCCCCAGCCAACGTCGACCCCGGCCTCCATCCTGCTGTGGACCCGGAGCCAGACAACACCGGATCCCGCACCAAGCGGGGTTTTTGTGCCCCTGTTCTCTCCTAGGGCCCCTTTTCGGTTGGATTGGTACCCAGAGGATGAGGAGGAGGACTGGGAGGGGTCAGGTGACCCTCTGACTGATCAGTTAGAATCTGAACAGGACTGGAGAGAGGAACTGGGGGATGCCAGTGGTCTAGACACCTCACCTGACCTTGACATGTTGTCTCCTTCTACCGTGTCTACGGAGGCGGGAGCGTCATACGCAGTGGTGTTGCGTAGGGTGTCCGAGGCTCTCAACCTCGAGCTTCCTATGGTGGCGGTCACGTCTAACCTCCTGACAGAGGGGCTTCAGCCGGCTGCGAGCCCTTCGGAGCCCCTGCTGCTGTTTAATGAGGCTCTTACCGACGTCCTTTTGGGCACTTGGTCCAGGCCCAACACATGGGCTCCCATGGACAGGATAATTGCCCAGCGCCATCGCCCTGCCCGACCCCACTTTCCTCTCTCAACACCCCACCCTAAAGAACTTGGTGGTCCAAGCCTCCACTTCCAAGAGCGCATTCCCTACCGCTCCACCGGAAAGGGAATCCAAGAAGCTGGATCATCTTGGAAAGAAGATTTTCTCTTTTGCCAGCTTAGGACTGTGGTCGGTAAACACAGCATGTCTATTGGGCCGTTATTCCCACTCCGTGTGGGATATGGTTGCGCAGGTGCTGCCCCCAGGCTATTGTCACCGGAAGGGATGCGGCGAAGTTTACCATCCGTTGTGGGCTGGATACCGCCGACTCTCTGGAAAGGACAATTTCAACGTCAGTAGCCCTTCGTTGCTATGCCTGGATGAGATCGACTGGCTTTTCGGGGGATGTCCAGAATACTCTCATGGACATGCCCTTTGATGGCTATCGCCTTTTTGGCGACAAAGCGGACAACGCTCTAGAGCTTTTCAAGGACTCACGGGCTACGGCCAAGTCCTAAGGCCTCTCCAGCTGCCCTGCGCAGTCTGCTTTTCGCCCCTTTCGTGGATACGGACGGGGTGCCCCACTACGTCCCGCCCAGAGCCACAGGCTGCAGCAAGTTTCCCAATCTTTGTGCGGCCGGGGACGTGGGAACCACCGCTGTGGTTCAGAAGGCCAGCAGGCGGGCAAGTCCACCAACCCCCCTCTGCAGCAGCCTCCAAACCTTCCTAGTCCGACTTTTCAGGCCCATCAAACGCTAGTGGACGGCAGGATCCGCCATCACCTCCCCCACTGGCACACCATCACGTCGGACAGGTGGATTTTGCAAATAGTCCGAAGAGGCTACACCCTCCCCTTTGAGACTACCCCTCCAGCCATGCCACCTCAATACCACTGCATGTCTGAGGTTCACCTGGGCCTTCTCCAACAGGAAGTTACGGCTCTCTTGGCCAAGGGAGCCATCAAGCGCGTTTCTGTCCCAGAAGTAGGTTGTGATTGTTACTCCCACTACTTTCTGGTACCCAAGAAGGACAAGGGCCTGCGTCCTGTCTTGGATCTCAGGAACGTCGACCGCTTCCTCCGGAAGGAGAAGTTCAAGATGTTGACTCTCTCTCAGGTTTTGTCTGCCCTCGACCCTGGAGACTGGATGGTAGCGTTGGACTTGCAGGATGCTTATTTTCACATCCCCATCCTGCCGGCCCACCGGTGTTACCTGCGGTTCACGGAAGGCCACGAGCATTTTCAGTTTACCGTGCTCCCCTTTGGCCTTACCAGCGCCCCTCGGGTGTTCACGAAAGTGATGGCGAAGGACGCAGCTCATCTCCGCAGATCATGGGTTCCAGTCTTCCCCTATCCCGATGACTTGTTGTTGAAGGCGGTCTCGCCCCAGACAGTCGTCTCCCAACTCCAGACTACGGCCAACCTCCTGCATTCTCCATCAATGTGCCAAAGTCACACCCGATACCCTCTCAGAAGCTCCTCTTCATGAGAGCGGTTCTGGACACGACGCGGTTTCGGGTTTATCCTCCCGAACAGCGAGTCCGGGATATTCGGGCTATGATTCCGATCTTTCAGCCGCTATCCTGGGTTTCGGTCCAGATGACCCTGAGGCTGCTGGGCCTCATGGCCTCCTGCATCCTGCAGGTCGATCATGCCAGGTGGCATATGCGGGCTCTGCAGTGGGACCTGAATCTCCAGTGGGCGCAGCATCAGGGGATTCTGTTTGATTGCGTCCAGATCTCGGAGGGCACTGCACAGCAATTGCAGTGGTGGCTCACGAACCAGGATTGGGTCAATGGCCGATCCCTCTACCTTCCCCAACCAGAACACACAGTGATTACAGACGCCTCCCTTCTGGGATGGGACGGCCACATGGGAGAGGCAGAGATCAGAGGCCTCTGGTCTCTGGCGGAGTCCGGGCTCCATATGAAACTTCTGAAGCTCTGGGCGATCCGCCTTGCACTCAAGGCATTCCTTCCCTCTGTACGGGGAAGAGTAGTGCAGGTGTTCACGGACAACACCACCGCCATGTGGTACTGCAACAAACAGGGCAGGGTGGGGTTGTGCACCCAATGTCAGGAGGCCCTCTGTCTCTGGACATGGCTGGAACATCAGGGCATATCTCTGGTGGTTCAACACCTGGCAGGTTCCCTGAACGCCAGGGCGGACAAACTCAGCCGCAAGTGCATGATGGATCACGGATGGCGTCTTCACTCGGAGGTGGTGCAAGGTCTCTTTCAACAGTGGGGAGAGCCTTGCTTAGAACTATTCGCCACCGAAGAGAACGCGCAATGTTAGCAATTCTGCGCGTTGGAAATTCCAAGGCGGCACTCGCTAGGCGACGCTTTTCCTCGCCAGTGGAGTTGCGGTCTGTTGTACTCCTTTCCGCCTATACCACTTCTGCCCAGAGTGCTGAAGAAGATCAGGCGGGACTGGGCCCAAGTCATGCTTGTGGCTCTGGATTGGGCACGAAGAATCTGGTATCCCGAGCTGCTCAACATGCCCATCAATGCTCCGACCCATCTGCCTCTTCGAGAGGATCTTCTGTCGCAGCAACAGGGGACGGTCCTCCACCTAAACCTGTCCAGCCTCCACCTCCTTGCGAGGAGATTGAGCGGCGGCAGTTGATGTCTTTTGACCTGCCTCCCAAAGTTTGTGATGTAATATTGGCAGCCAGGCATCCCGCCACTAAGACGGAATACGCCTGCCGGTGGAACAAATTTGTGGCAAGGTGCACAGCAAAGGCTGTGGATCCCCTTTCTGCCCCTCTTTCTGTGGTTCTCTTGTTTCTCCTTTCTTTAGCCCAGCAGGGCTCTGCTCTGGGCACTATCAAGGGCTATCTTCCTGCCATCTCTGCCTTCCTTTGGCTTCCAGATCAGCCTGCTCTTTACAGGTCCCCGGTTGTAAATTATTTCTTGAAAGGCATAACTCCTCTCTTTCCTCCTATTCACTTTGTGATGCCTCAGTGGGACTTGAATCGAGTCTTAACCTATTTATTGTGCGCTCCCTTTGAGCCACTTCACAACTGTCCTTTGAGGCTTCTGACGCTTAAGACTGAATTCCTGGTAGCCATCACATCTGCCAGAAGAGTGAGTGAGCTCCATGCCCTTTCTTCCAAGCTTCCTTTCCTGTCTATCCATCCGGACAAGGTGGTTCTCAGGACTTGTCCATCCTTCCTGCCCAAGGTTGTCGCTGCTTTTCACATCCGGCAGACAGTCACTTTGCCCACCTTCTTTCCTCCTCCGCATCCTTCAAAAGAGGAGCAGAGGCTCCACTGTCTGGACCAAAAACGTGCGCTTTCCTTTTATCTGGATCGCACCAAACATTTACCGTTGGATGACCAGCTCTTTGTTGGCTACGTGGGTGTCTAGAAAGGTTGAGCCGTACAAAAGCGGACTATCTCCTGATGGGTCGTTTTGTGTATCAAAGCCTGTTATTCTCTGTCAAAGAAGGAGCCTCCAGTGTGGTTGCGCCCCCATTCCACCAGGGCAACGGCAGCAACCACTGCTTTGGGACGGGGAGTTACTCTAAATGATATCTGTCAGGCAGGTACGTGGGCTTTGTTGCACACATTTACCAAACACTACTGCCTTGACAGTCAAGTCCGGAGAGACGGCTTCTTTGGCCGTTCTGTTCTCCAGGACTTTCTGGTGTGATATTGGTTCGCAGACCCACCTCCGGGGTAGATATTGCTGGGGTATCTATTCTAAGGTAAGGAATCTATAACTAACGTGTTTTCTTTCAGATGAACAAGTTACTTACCTTCGGTAACAATATATCTGTAAGAAACATTAGTTAGTTATAGATTCCTTACCGCCCCACCCATCCTCCCCATTCTGCGAACTGATTTCTAGGGTTAAGGATATCCTTTCAGGGCCTTAGTTTTGTGCACCAGTGGTCAGTGTCTTGCATGGCTCTGAATTTCTAGCACGGAAAGTCGTGTACAGAACTGACGTCCGCGCGCGAGGGCGGCGCCTAAGTAACTGGCCCGACGTCATCCCGATGACCACGATGCCTACGACAGACACGGAGTCGACCAACGCCACCTTTCGACCCGCAGTGGTACTGCTGACGAAAAAACTTTCCGGATCGAGTGTGACGCCTGGGGGTAATTCTAAGGTAAGATAAGGAATGTATAACTAACTAATGTTTCTTACAGATATATCGTTTCCGAAGGTAAGTAACCTGTTCTCGTGCACCACTCTCCCTCCTTCCTGTTCTGTGGAATAGTATCTTTGTCCATCTAAAAAGGTCCCAAATTAGAGTTCTGCACACTGGTATCTCTGATTATTTTTGTGCTTCATGTCCCAGGGCATGAACCGAGTCTTGAAAGAAACTGATGTTCAGATGCAGGAGAGGCTCTAGCATCACTTTTGAGAGGAACAAAATCAACATGGTGCTGCATGGCGCCACCCACCCGCACACAGGAGCAATGCTACTCAAATTCTCCAGGTCCACTTTGGCTCCTGGGAATAATTTAAATGTGGGTAATCTGTAGTTAGAGATTCGACCAGAAAGATCATTAATAAAGGTAAGTAACTTTCTCTCTTTGGAGGTGGGTGACACAAGGCCAGAATACTATAGCCAACATAGAGCAAGACAGTTTCTGAACTTTCCTTACCCTAGAGTCATCTCCAGCCTAGCTGTTGAGAAAAGATCTGCAGCACAATTTAAGTGAGAAAAGCCTTATGTCCTAAAAGATGTGGTACACATTCACACTGGGAGTGACGGTTAGAAAACAAAACTAAGAAATCTGCAGTTTTCCAAAATGTTACTGGATGCCAGATATGCTGCTTCTTGCACCTCAGAAATAAGTGAGACAGCTGAGCCAAATTATATATAGTGTTAAAATCGTATGACATTTGGAATTCACAAGGATAGATGAAATCATCTAACTGAATTATGATTAGTCAGCAACCATGGGGCAGAAATTCCCACTGGACGCATATGGAGCGCACTCACCTGCTCCTTGTGGTATTCTCCAGTAATATCAGTAACGTCAGTTCACTGTATGGCACACTAAGATCATTGGTGGGTGAGAGGGGAGTGGTCGGACTGACGTGGAAGCAATTCTACATAGGTCCTTATAAATGATTCCATTGGTGAAAGCCTCTGGTGCAAGTACTCGATGTTCCCCCGCTTCCACCTAGTGACTGACCTATTGACGTCCACCACATGACAGGGGTGGTGCAGTGGATATCAGTAGGTCATCCACTACATTAATGGGATTAAAACAGAGTATGACTAATAAAATAACTTCCCATAATGAGCCTCCAAATATTACTGTACTTTTTAGATCAGAATTACACATATGACTTTGAAGCAATGGGTTTGTTTGTAGATAAATTCAGACTCCATGAAAACCTGGATCCATACATTGAGCATCCATACATTGAGCATCATTCAAAATAATGTTGTAGCATGAAAACCAGATACATAACTTTCATATTTGAGGCAGGTTTGCTGAAGATACACATGCTTTGCATAAGTCCACCATCTAGTGTTGGGCTCAGATGTTTACAATTTGTTTTTATTCCAAGAAGTTTTCTTTTGAGTCAGGAGACTGTGTGACTCTTCCTCTTGATGATACTGCCGCTGACGGGTCCGGATGTAAGCTCTTGCACTTTGTTTCGAGATTCTTTTGGGCTCCCTTTGGTTCTCTAGTAGATAATCCTTCTGCGTAGCGGGTCTTTGACTGGCTTCTTCAGGCCAAGCCGTGGGCATTTTCTTCACTTCCACGGTCTTTTGTGCATGTCCATAATGTCCATAATACCCCTTACACCTACCACCGAAGACGTCCATGATATTGGGGATTAATCCTCCACAGTATTTTAGGAAGCACCTAATTTTAAATGTTGGTTTTTCAAGCTTGAAATTTTGAAAGGATTTTCGTTTTTCGTGTTAGCACTTTGTTTCCATTGTTATTCTGATCATGGCGCAGCAACAGCCTATTCCTATTACAGACGATTGCAGACCTTCTGTCCATGAGCATGTAATTGTACATGACCTGACAAATGTAGATGGTGACTTTATTTTTGTTTTGGCTATTGCTTTAAAGTCTTTTGTTCGTGGGTCAACTTTCTGGCTTTCCGATGCTAATAGCAAAATATTTCATGAATACACAGTTGTTGCACCACCACAAGCATGAAGAACGTATGTGCTCTTAGAAATACCACTATCACATTGGAAACATCAAACTTGGTTCTGAGGTGGCCATCCGCTTGTACTTCCACCAGTACGCATGGGTCCCCTTAGTAATGAAGGGGCTACCAGGTAATCATTAGCTGGTCATACACCATTCCCTAATTTAACGACTCTCAATGCTCAAGAGTTACAACAATTATATAATGGTCTAGTTAGGCTATATAAACGCTAACGCAATAGGCTTTGAGCACCTTGTTGGCAGCCCCAGCAAAGGTTGACCTGCCTGGGCAGGCCCTGTGGTCTTCAGTGCCCACAATAAGTCCTGTAATTGTTCATTCAATTATCGGCAAACTCCCCGCAAATCGTGAGGAAATCCATTTTGGATCGGCCCGAAAAATCGATCAAATTGAAGCAGTGTCTCCAGTTACGGGACCTCAAGACAAGCACAGAAAATTGACTATGCGCTTACCCCATGGAATGGTTCCCGGAATAGGTGGCTGTAAATCTTGGGGCAAAGTTTTTGCTGCAGTCTATACCATAAGTCATGGTACTCTTATCTATGTCTGTCTTACCGGCGGTGTTAGATACAGAACGAACACGGGGCAGCTGCTGTTTCCTTTCTTGGCCAAATCATTCATTGTACTGCGAAGTATGCTTACATGTTTTAAAATGCAGACACCCCTTATGTTGGTTTTAACGGCCTCACAGAGTGAGCTGCAACAGAGCCAGTGTTAGTAGTAAAATACTCATTAGCATATCAAATTTCAGACCGGAAAACCTCATCTAGAAGTGCTATTTCAGGGAAGCACCAGCAGTGAAAAGAGAAGCTGGAGCATGAAACAAGAATTGACATCTTTACTGGTGCATGATTGCAAAGAGGGCGAGGTGGATGTACGATATCAGTGAGACACATAAGGGCTTATCGAGAAACATACCACTGATCTGTGTGGGCCCGAACATTGTAGGTTGCAGAGTAGAAAGTATAGTCTTTCGCATGGGTGTTGCGGCATCACCGTGCATCAGTTAGCTGTAAACTATCTAGAATGTCAGTTAACACCTATAGTTATCTAGGCTTTGCGACCACAGGAGAGCCAGTTGTTTCAAGAAGGGGGTTGCATATGAGGTTGAAATCAGCTCCCATAGGAGCAGGAGTGTGGCCTATTAACACAGACAGTTTATGGTAGAACTCTGGAGAGTCTGTGTTGGGTACAAAGATATTGACAAAGATTGCTGGCATAACCGCCAGTAAACCAGATACCAGTGAGGATCTACCCTCAGTGTCAGGGACACACCCGCAGGACAATGATGATGATCTCATGACCAAGGATGCAAACTCCACTGGAACATGAGCTGTAGTATGCAAAGGGGTGTGCAGAGCCCCGTGGCGGCATATGTATTGGTATCTCGAGCAGAAAGGTGCATCTCTTGTAAAAATGCTAATTTAAGCCCATGTCTGATGAGATAGTTGAGCACCTGCTTACCCTTTCTAGGGTTATTGAGGGCCCTGATGCTCCAAATACAAGGGAACTCAAGTCCTGAACCCACACCAGGATGATGCATCATTCAATCCAGGGTGAATAGCATGCAGACATGTGAGGTTGTGTCATTTGAAAAGTGGAGAAGCATAGCAGTGGAGTAACAGCAAAAAAGAAATAGAACATTACAATACAACCCCCTCTCCCCACCGACACCAGAAGAAGGGCTCTCAAGTGAATCCCATCATTCCAAGAACAAAGCAAGTAAACAGAGTGGGAAGGTGACAACGCTCTTTAGAGGATCAACCGACATTAGAGTGAAAATATACGAGTATGAGGGCTGTCCAACAAGGCAATTAGCCCAACAATTACGCATAACGGAAAGAAGAAATAGTAGCAAAACCACAAAAGGCAATAAGGGTATAGAAAATAAAGCAAATATAACAAGCAGAACATTGCCTTCAGAGCAGAGGTGATCAGGACAGCACGTCTCACTGGGACCCCAAGGCAACTGAGCGGGGACACCCGTGGCGAGGGTAGGCCGGATTAGTTCATATCTAGCTTGTGTTGTTAGCAGAACTGTAGAGCCTGAGCGAGGACCTGGAATATATGATGACATCCATTCAGTTCAATCCTCAAGTGAGTTGGGTACAGCATATTGTATTTGAGGCCTCGTTTCTGAAGGGTGCGTTTTACATCCTCAAACTGGTGTTGTGACTCTTGAACCGCTTGCATGAAATCTGGAAAAAGGATCGAGACAGTCCCTGATAATGTAGTGGTCCATTCCCGCGAGCCTGCTCAGCCCCATGTCTCAGTCTCGAAAATTCAGTAAGTGTGCAATGATAGGGAGCAGGGAGGCACCCTTTATAGGATGAGGTCCAAGTGTTCTATGAGCTCGTTCCACAACAGACCTCTGGAAAGGCAGGTCTACCAAACAGTTCCACCATAAGTTTTCCACAAATAAGTCAATATGCCCTGTTTCATTGGTTTCCATCATCCCGGCAATGTGGAGGTTATTGCGGCGCAACCGTGCCTCCAAATTCTTGTTCTTGTCCACAGTAGCTTTTAGCATGCACTCCACAATCTCGAGGCGCTTCAAGATGTCCACGCTCCTGTGCTTTATCTCCGCCATTCAGACATGTGGCGTGTTAGTCTAGGCGGTCGTGCACGCAGTCAAGGCGGCTGGTATTGGTGTCAAGTCACGTATCGATATCCTGGAAGCCAGCACGGAGTTCAGGCATGATGGCTGCAACCCCATCGGGGGTGACTTGCAAGCCCCATCTGCAGGGGGCTTGTCGGTGTTCGGTCGTGGAGTGCTGGCACGGCAGGGTCCTGCCAGCCTCAAGGACAGCTGTTTCTGTTTGAGATCACCACGACCCATCACACCAACATAGCAGAGGTACTCCGTAGTGGCAAAAGCGTAGGTCGATCAGTCACTTCCAAACAAAGGAAACATTGAGTCACTGGCTCCCTACGACCACAAGACAGCCAAGAAGCAGACACTACAGAATATTTTACAGTCTAGTTCACTGCAGGGGGTATAGACATGCTGGTGGGCATGCCAAGGCATTGTGCAACATACAAGGTTGGCAGTACGTGTGGAATGAGTTTATCCCAGGTTTAGAAAGGCTCATGGGCCCCAAAAGCAAGGAGCCCTTACATAGATGGTCAGTAGAGGGTACTTACAGCAAGCTTGCAGTCCTGGGGCAGATGGCATGTGCACTAGCAGTCCCAGCGTCCAACTGCGGAAGGGACAGTGCAGCAGATCACAAGGCCCAGTTGCCGACTCACTGTGCAGGGCCGAAATGGCCACCAGGCCCAACCACTGGGCAGGTGCAGAAATGATGTGGGCGCCATCGCTGGTCCGCCTCCTCACAGGCGAGGGGATTGGGTGGGCGGGGGAGGCACAGGCCCACGTATCAGGCCCACAGGTAGCAGGCAAGGTCATCCAGCAGCGTCGGCACGCGGCATTGGCCATTCTTCTGCACACCTAGAGGACTGATCTGCTACAGGCAGGTGTCGAAGGGTCCAGGTGCCAAGAGTTAGGGACCTCCAAGGTCCAGTATTGACTGCGCCTACCGTGGCCCCACCCTCAGGCCTACCTTTGGACCATATAACCGTGGGAAATCCAAGGGCAGCGTCAGGCTGTGGTGACGAGGTGCGCCAAATTAGAGCCTTTCCGGGTCAGCTGGGCAGCAGGATGGTCAGCCACTCTTCGCTTGCCCCAGGCCAGGCCCAAAAGAGCATAGTGATTGACACAGTTGCTTCATAATAGAGCCTGAGTTTCAATAAATATTGTAAACTTCCCTTGACTCTTAATTTTGGTCAGTATGGACTAGAATGAGTGAGAAACAAAAGGTGATGGTCTGTTTCCACGGTTCCCTTGGGTATTAGAGAGTCATGTTCTAGATTGCCAATTCCTTGTTACTCACAGAAGGTTAGGAGAGCACGTGCGTCACTGTGAGCTAGTCAGCTTTGGGCTCATAGGTACTGATGTGGGATGGTGACTAAGTCTACATACAGATGTGCTGTGATTCCAAGACACAGTTCTGTTTCCGAACAGAATCCCTGCAACAATGTTTTTTGCCATCAGAGCTACTAGAATAATAATAGTCAGCTGTTGTATGCGTACATTGCAGCTACATGCCAACTGGCTAAAGGATAACTGGGGGTCCTAAAAGCATTTTTGAGGGGATACTGCAAACAATGGCTCCTTTTAACAGTATAATCAAAGCTAAAATAATTGGGATTTTCTTGAGATAAAAAAACAAACTAGGGGACAGTCTCTGCTTTCAAGCTCCCTCATCACCTCCCCCAAATAGTGCACATGATGTACCCACAGTGGCATAGCAGTGGGGCAGGGCCCTAGGCGGCACAAGTTTTAGGGGTGGCGGCCTCCCCCTCCTCCCGCTCGTCACATTAACCGCCAGCATCCCTCAAGCCCCTCCCTCCTACCCCGCTCTTACATGCGGCCGCCGGGCGGCAAGCGCAGAGACCAAGCGGCAAAATGTCTAGGTGCACCACTGTGTACCCAAACAGACAGGAAGACTTTAAAAACTCGAGCGATTTGTGGCCATATTAAAGTCAGATAGTATGATGCATACATTATCCAGTATTGAGGTATCTTTCATAGATTCACATGCCTGAATCAGATTTTCACCGCACTTCGCTGTGTAAGGGAGTCTCCCTGAGCTCTGCTCAGTTCTTCAGCTTTCTCAGATAAGTTTATGTTTTAAACCGTTCTGAAGAATGTCTGATAAAAAAGATTATTTAGAGCTGGTAAATCCTGTGGGAAGAAGAGAGTGCATGTGGATGATGCACACAAAGAATGCATTTATTGTCTCTATCCCAACCATGAGACAAAACAATGTACAATATGCTGCACTTTCTCAACCAAAACCTTGAGAGATAGAGAATGAAGACTTTTATTGTGGCTAAAAAAGAAGCAGAGTGCTTCCTCTGATGTGGATAGCGACACGTCCTCAATGTCACACAAGAGGCCCAGGTCGCCTGAGGGTCAGCCTGAAGTCTCTCTTTTGACCAAGGACTCTCTTAAGCATGAGAAACATCTTAAGGTCTCCTCAGGGATTGGATCCCCTCAGTCTTCAGGAACATCAAAAAGAAAACCAGAGTCATCAAGCCATTCCAGAGGTAAAGTTAGCCAAAAATCTTCTTCGGCATCAAGTTCACAGTTGACGCCTGTGACTTCTTCAACGACGACTACAGTGCCCTCTCGTCATCGAGACCGTCGACAGTGTTAACTAAGTCAACTGCGAGTATAAAGGGGTCCATAACGTCGACGTTGCCTCTATTGTAGATGACTCCACTGTCGAAGAGAGTGCCACAGACGAAGAGCTCATCGTCGAAGAGACTGTCAACGAAAACATCATCGTCGCCAAAGACCTTGACGCCGACACCATCGTCGACGACAACTGTTCCGTTGACGACAATCCCACTGACTATGACAATACCATCGTCTACGACTGGGATACCGTCGACGACGTTCCCATCATTAACGGCACCAAAAACAAAAAATCCAATTTTGTATGTAGGTCCTTCAACTCAGTTCCTGCAATCTACAAAGATGGAATTTAGGACACCAAAAATTTCACTGATACCTCCAGCCATCTTTTAGATGTGGAGGATACTTGATGAAGATGAAGGTCTATTTGGAACGTCACATAGTCCTTCTGAACTTAACGTCAAGTATCAAGAAGAAGACGATGACTATGATGATGAGGAACAGTATTATTAGCATTATCCAGCCCCTCATGCTCAGTATCAGCAGTACAAATACTTCGAGCAGCCTAGACAACAACCTGCTCAATTTCCTCCAGCATTAATACTGGACCTTCAAAATATGTCCTCTTGCCGACAAATATGTCGGCAAGAGGACACTGTTGCAGTGCCCGCACCTCTGCCGGTAGCTCCTCAAACACCACTACCACCTCCTGCCACTCCTCGGTTAAGACCATGTCCAATAATTCTTTTACCTTCGAGGGAGGATCCTACCACCTCTGAAGAAGAGCAGGAAGAAGGAGAAATCCATGATCCTCCTCCACCCACTGACGAGTGGGATGATTACATAGCACAAACACCATCCCCACCACCTCATCGTCCTTAAGACTCGCCTCCAGAGGATATTGGTGGATTCCACAATATTATGGACAGAGCCACTAACAGATTTCACTTGCCAACAATTGTGCATCAATCGGACTGCTTTCTCTATGATTTTAAAGACCAAACAAGAAAAACAGTCAGATCAATAACTAGAATTGATCATATTTGTCAAGAGGAAGTCAAAGTAATGAGGATGCCAGCTTCGGTGGTTCCTGTGCTACCGAGATTGGACAAAAAATATTGAGCCCCTGAGGACTCTCCTGCATGTCTCACGAGTCACCCCAAGCCTGACTCTGTGATCACACAAGCAGCCCAGAGACGATCAAAGAATCCATCTACTGCCGTCACTTCTCCACCGGACAAAGAGGGTCGACATGTCGATTCCATTGAATAGAGATTTTCATCAATGGCAGCATTCTGTCAGGGCTGCTAACGCTCTGGCCATATTGGGCAGATACGATAGGCAAATATGGTCCGATATGGGGACGATGAAAGACATAATCCCGGAAGACAACAAAGAGGAATTCATTAAAATCCTCACAGAAGGAGAAGGAGCAGTGTCAGAAATAATAGACATTGCAATGGACATTGCCACTACCATCTTCCGGCAGTTAGCGGGTGCTGCCGTTCTAAGGCGACAGGGGTGGTTAAAAGCGACACATTTCCTCCCAGAAGTCCTGACCAAAATATTGGATATGGACTATGATGGCGATAGGCTGTTTGATATATTGATGAGGCGCTTACTGCCAAAAAAAGGATACGGATACTGCCAAGGCGTTGGTTACCCTTCAGTATCACAAGGTGCCCTTTCGGGGAGCTCGAGGTAGGGGTTTCTCAAGATATAGGGGAAATTACCAGCGTTCACAGACTTACCAGACCCACCAGCCGCAATATCGCCAAGGATACCAGCAGCAATTCTACTGACAACGGCTGGCTTTTCTAGACAAGGCTCCAGACAAAAGCCAAGATCTCAAGGCCATAACTCCGGTCGCAAGCAGTGATTGCAACAGGGTACCAGCTGCTTTTCCTTTTCCCCCAAACGGTGCAAAGATCTCCAAACATATCCACCAGTGGCGCAACATCACGTCATACAAGTGGGTCCTAGATCTCATCTCTTATGGCCACACTTTGGAATTTACTCAAATGCCTCACAATACCCCTCCCAGGGCATCGCACCCCCCTCATCTTCACTTGCTCAGAAAGGAAGCAAGGATCATGCTTCAAAAAGAGGCAATAGAAATGTCCCTTTTTCTCAGAGAAGGAAAGGCTTCTACTCCCGCTTCTTTCGCATTAGCAAAAAATCGGGGGAGTGGAGGCCTATCCTAGACCTCAAGAAATTAAACAAATTCCTAAAAAGTCAGACATTCAGGATGGTCATGCTTTCAGACATCCTACGACGCCTCAAGAGTGGCGACATCATGACTTTATTGGATCTCGAAGATGCATATTTTCATGTCCCTATGTATCCAAAGCACAGGAAATTCCTACGGTTCACAGTGGCTGGTACCCACTATCAATTCTGAGTCCTTCCATTTGGCCCCAAATTGGCTCCACCGACTTTCACTAAATTTTTAGCTCCAGTGGCAGCAGCCTTGCGGAGCAAAGGTCATCAGGTATTCCCATACCTGGACGACTGGCTGTTGAAGGCACCATCTGCTCGTCTAGTGGAAGCTGCAAGAGACGATTGTCTAACTTTGTTTCACAAGTTGGATCTCTCAATCAATTACCAAAAATCTTCAATCCTTCCAAACCGGATAATGACATATCTGGGCGCCAGATTGGACAACATTCAGAACAAAGCCTTCCTTTTCCGGGAAAGACAACAATGGTTGCAAGCATTAGCACTCAAACTGTCCAGAAAAGTGTGTTTCTGTAAGAGTGCACAAGTCTCTACTAGAAATGCTCTCTTCGGCAATAGATCTTGTGCTGCTGACTCGCTTACATATGAGGCCTCTTCAAGAGGAACTACAATGCCAATGGATCCAAACCAAAGGTTCTTTCAACGACGTGGTAAATGTCACTCCACGGATGAAAGAGGCTTTCCAGTGGTGGGCTCAGAAATCACATAGGTCCCAGGGCCTATCTTTTCTCTCAGTCATTCCAGACTACATAGTAACAACAGATGCTTCTGTGGCAGGCTGGCAAGGGCACTTACAGGACCTGCAGGTTCAAGGGAAGTGGTCCTTGGCTCAACGGCAAATGCACATAACCAGGTTGAAATTGAAAGCCATTTTTCTCTCTCTTCAGGCTTTCCTCCTTCGAATACAGGGATCATCGGTGTTGATCCGCAAGGACAACACCACGAGCATGTTCTATATCAACAAACAGGGAGGCACAAAGTCCCTAACTCTGTCTCAGGACGCCCAGCAGTTATGGAACTCGCTGATGCTCTACCGAATTTCCTTAAAAGCGGCACATGTCCCTGGCCTCCGGAATACCTTAGCGGATGCTTTGGGCAGAACGAACGACCGCTGTCAGGAGTGGGAGCTAGAACAGGAACAACTGGACAGAATATTTGCAATCTGGGGAAAACCAGCGCTGGACCTGTTTGCGACCCATATCAACTCCAAATGCCGATTCTTCGCAAGCAGATTCCCTCTCCCAAACTCACGGGGGAATGCTCTTTTAATGCGCTGGTTAGGGATCTATGCATACGCTTTTCGCCCCATTCCTCTGATACCCAGGGTCCTCACGAAGATGAAATGGGAACACTGCCGCTGTCTGCTGATAGCCCCCAGGTGGCCCAGACAGCACTGGTACGCGGAACTCCTCCTACTACTGTCAGAAGCTCAACCCATCCGCCTATTGCCAACACCAACGCTGTTGACCAAGAACAAAGGCCAAGTATGTCACCTGGAACCAGCTTCTCTACAGCTGCATGCGTGGCTCCTGAATTCTTCGAATTTAAAAATCTGAACATTGCACAGGACAGCACAGACATTTTTGCTAAGTCTAGGGCTGACAGCACCAATAAAACATGCAGGCTAAAGTGGAAGCGTTTTTGTCTATGGTTCAGGTGCAATGAAGTACATCATTTTCTCTCTACTTCAGAAGATGTCTTGCCTTATTCGCTCTCTTTCGAAAAGTCTGGTCTTGCACACTCGTCTGTTAGAGTTCACCTTGCTGCTATATCTAGATGCAAGTGGTCACCAAAAACTCCGTCTGTATGGTCCTGAAGAATCGTAAAGCATTTTATGGAAGGACTGTTTCGAGTTTTCTCACCCATCAGAGCTCCACACCCAGAATGGCAACTTAATGTGGTATTATCTCAATTGCTAAAACAGCCATTTGAGTCCATTCACAAGGCAGACTTGAAATACCTAACTTGGAAAGTCGCCCTTCTTCTGGCGCTTTCATCAACAAGAAGGGTTAGTGAAATACAGGCTTATACCATATCCCATCCTTTCTTACGCTTCACTGATCAAATGGTCTTTCTGAGGACAAACCCTAAATTCATCCCGAAAGTTCCTTCTCAATTCCATTTGAATGAGCCTGTCATCCTGAGAACTTTATTCCCTAACCCTTCCATGCCTGCGGAAATAGCGCTCCACACTCTAGACTCAAGAGATGTCTTAAATTGTATTTACAAAGGGCTAAGGCCATACAAAAGTCAAATCAGTTATTCGTAGCTTATGGTCAAAACTGTCAGAGTGCTGCAGTTTCTAAGGCTACCATAGCCAGATGGATAGCGAGCACAATACAATTTTGCCACGACAAGGCTGGCAAGCCATTATCAAGGACTGTGAGAGCGCACTCCACTACAACAATTTCAGCATCAGCTGCTCTATTTGCCGGAGTGCCACTTGAAAAGATCTGCAGAGCTGCAACGTGGAAGACGACACTCACGTTTATGCAGCATTACTGCCTGGAGTCTTCACAACGTGCTGACACATCCGTCGAACAGGCAGTACTAAGGAACCTATTTTGCTAAGGTAAGCCTCTTTCAAGAGAGGTTTTATTAGATACATAGCATGATGCATACAATATACAAGCTTAGGAAATATAATTTTTAAAGTAGAAATGTTGCATGGGAGCTCTTAAAGGGGCAGTCGGAGCAACAGACTAGCATAGTTTGTGATTAATGTAAAGCATATCCAATCTGATCAGCAAGCCAACACTAGTGCTGCAGTGCAGGGAAAAGGTTTACCTGGAGTGGTGCCTCGCTGAGACCGTTACAGAACAAGCAATATCAGAAGTCTAGAAACAGAACAATGGATAGCAAATCTAACGACCTGGACCAAGAATGAATGCAGTTTGACCTTTTGAGCAGGCCGTTAGACTCTTCAATGGAGAATACTGTGCAGCAGAGCTTTGTGGTAGACCATGACTCCATATGGGCAGGTGATGTTTGGGCCTGTGGCTGTACTTCTAGGTGGATTGTGAGCCTGCAGGCTCATTAAATCTGAGTTTATCTGGTCACTGAGCATGTACCTCATATACAGTACAGAGGGCTTTGCAAGAAAGACCAAAACAACAGATTCCCTGAAAACATCACTGGCCAGACACCTGCAACCACAGGAGTATCTTGGCACAATCCCTTAAGGAATTTTCTCGAACGAAATTTATCCTCATTTAAGTCAAAACATGTTTTATTTTCAGATGTGGTAGCGAGTGGAAAGAAGAGTGATCTGCCTTCCACATTCATGGACATGCCTGCAGTCACAGTACATGAAGATGGGATGTATGACGTTACATCACATTTCATTGTAACGCATGCCTTTCCAACGCATGGTTTACAACGCTAATGCCATGACATCGCAAACCTTTACCACGCATATTTTTTATAACGAATGTACGTTTGCCACGCATGCCTTTCCAACGAAATTCATTGTAAAAGCATGCTTGATAAAAGCATATGCGTGTTAAAGGTTTCCGCATATGGCTTTACCACGCAATCTTTTACAGCGATAATGTCGCTGTAAAGGCATGGTTAGTAAAGACATGCAAGACATAGACATGGGTACCTCAACCCCCTCCAGATCAGATGCTGCGGGCTCGACACTTGCGCCACCCATTCCACTGTGGACCACAACGACCCTGCGCCCCTAAATTTCGATTCTGGCAGTGACTGTAAGACACTTTAAAACTATACACCTCCCTCGTGCTGCACGGGTCAAACAGCCCGAGTCGGCGCCCTCCTTAAGCATGAGCCAGTCCTCGATGTGGGTCTTCAGCAGCTGCGCAAGGAGGGGACGATTGAACCCAAACTCATATTTCCTTGTCAATGGTCTGCAATTTCCCCCATGCGTAGTGTGGTGCACTCACCGCCACAACTAGACTGGTAGATCGGGTTCCGGGAACCAGCGCCTTGGCGCGTAGTCTTTCTGGTCAGCCACACGTCCTGTCCCTGCCACCTCGCCGATCACCCCCAGGGGCAGCTGAAACTAGATCCGGTTCCAGGAACCAGCGCCTTCGGCATGTAGTCTTCCCGGTCAGCCCCACATCATGTCCCTGCCGCCTCACAGAAGCACCGCCAGCGACCACTGAAACTAGGAATGCAGTCAGTAGAGCTTGCCGTCTACGCCAGACTGCTGCTGGGTATATTGTGCTCGTGCTCCTCCCCCACTCCAGTACCAGAAGAGTGGAACACTGAAAACTCCAGGTATTACCACAAATCCTTTACCACAAACATGCCTTTACGAAGCATGGCGATTTTGCTGTAAAGGCATGCGTAGTAAAGGTAATATTCGTGGTAAAGGATTCGTTCCAATGGACATGCGTAGTAAAGGAACAATTATTGTAAATGATTTCGTGGTAATGGCCATGTGTGGTTTTGACCGCGTTGTTATGGCTGTTTCCCATGAAGATGTACTTCATGAAGCTGACCGTGTAGAAAGAATCCGGAAAAACTCAGGCCACACACTGGAAACTATTAATCATTTTGGGAGATATAACAAATGCTGTACACAGTAAATGAGGTAGTGGAACATTTTGTCCATTCCAAAACAAATGCAACTATTGGAAGCACTTACGATGTTATCATGAAAATTGCTACCAAGATAGGACTGTCCTACTAGATCAACCTTGTTGTTTATAAGTAGTTGGTGCAATTACTATGTACATGTATGCACAGTTCCTATTACCCACAAGACACATAAATAGCTAATATTCAGTGACTTCTTCTGTCTCAAGATGTGGTTCCTTCTTCCTTGCCATAAATTGTCAGCCATTAAAAGGACCAACATTTCAGGTAAAATAGTAGCAATCTAATACTTCTCCTCAACTTTATAATTGTCAAGCTGGCAATCCATCTGGAATGGATTCAGGGACTTTCCATATACCATCCGATTAAGGTGGTCAGCTGGTAACGTATTGGTTACTCTAATGGATGCTAATGTTCCGAGCAATTCTTGTAATGCATATGTTTACACACTGTAAATTGTTTTTGTGATATACCATTAAATTAAAATTATGAATGTATATTCAGCAAAATTGCACATTTTTATATCATTGTACCTATGTTTAGGTCCGAATTGATGGCAACAACGAAAGAAGTTTGCACTCTAAAACATTACAGACTACTACCTTCAGTGAAGGAAATAGACAGCGCCCAAGTAAAGATCGGAATCCGAAGAAAGAGAAATCAGAGAGCCTGGATGGTCAGCAGGTGGTGGTGAATGGTGTTCCTTAAGCTATATACTTTTTTATTCATATGTCCTACCCAGTTTTATTCATTCCTATTCTTCATTAGAGAAACCTGTTAGGCCAAAGACAAATAGTAGGCAAGCTGGTGCAGGGCACGAAAGAAATAAACATCTATTGAGATTGGCATTTTTTGTTTTAAGCAAAAGTTGCAAAATATTTGCAGTAGTGTCGTAAACTTCTGAAAATACTTTCAAGTACATATTGCACTTGATATGAACATTTTTTAAAATTGTTAAAAATACTGAGCTGTGTGTTGGTATGCTTCTGTTTACTTGTACCATTTCGAGGCAGCTGGTCAAAATCATTGATCTTGTGAAGAATGATTAGTGTTTGCATTAATGCTACTGGGTTTCCGTTATCACATTTTACACAGTCCTCCATGAAATGCTTTTTCGTGTCCATGTCATTTCATGTCCGTTGGTCCGTTTTTCAGTATTTTACTGGACCCTGAACTTTGTGTGATGTAATAATTGTCTTTTCCATTAGCAAAAAAAGTTGTATGATCTGTGCCTTTTTTATATCTCGGCAGAAGGACTATTTTATTCGGATGCAGATTTCAGGGATGATGAGTTAGGAACATGGAAATGTGAAATACATGTAGCAGATTTTGACAGGAATTGGAATGCATGTTTCCCCCCCAAAAAGTGTCCTCCAACATCGATTCAACCAGCAAATAATGAATAAAAAAAAAGTTGGTTTTGCACTCAAAATTTGTGAAAGTGTTTAATGAATGGCGATGTTTTCAGAAACCAAGTAAAGAAATGTCAATGACTCAACCATTTATGTAATTTATGGAGATGTACCTATTCACGGAATAGTGATGGATAGCCTGCCATTTGTTCTCAATAGAAATAGCGATTGTACGTGTTCTTTCTTCTGCCCAAAATTTATGAAAAGTTTTCATAGTTGAATTTAGTGACCCACCAAGCTAAGGAAAACCAATTCCAAGCAGTGTGTGATTGAATTAAGTACAGTCTTAAAAAGGCAGAATAACTTTGGAAGCAGAGTAGATTTATTGTATATTTTAAGATACAATATCCAATTTAGGAACAGGTTTCACAGTGGTTGTGGAATTAATACAAAAGAATACATAACCAAGAATGATTTTTGAAAACATGTTTTTTAGTTTTTATTTCTGATCATGAGAAAAAAACTGGGAAATCTATGGAACAACCAAACCACCATTTTGAGCTTTTCCTATGATAAATCCACTATCTGTGCCACTAATCATGTACAAAACTGTACAGACAAGACCCTGACTCTGATGTATGTTGTAAGTTTAATCTTTGCTTTGTTTTCATAATACTGTTTTCCTTGCATTCAAGTGAGTATATAAAATGGCAACAAACTGCACATATAAAATGTCTTACTGATTATTGCCAAACATTCATTATGATTTCTAGGTATTTATTTTGGGAATGTATAGTATTTGAAAACAAAAATTGGTACCTTGCACACATCATCTTTAAGCTGTTTTGATCTAAAATACTGTAGATAATTAACCAAGGTAGAATGACCTTGTAATGTAACTGCTCTTTGGGCAAAATCCTCTGTACATATTAGCTACAAAAGATTGGATTTTATGTTGACATTTGTTTGGTTATAGTGCAATATATTTTGTATGCAAGCAGTTTCAATAAAGTTTGATCTTCCTCTGCTAACTGATTTTGATATAATCCTTGAAATTCTTAATAAAACAAGTTGTACATGTCTTTATTCTAACCAACATGCGTTTGTCAATCTCTGTTACTTTCCAAATATGTTTAGTGGTCATTGTAGTTGTTACAATGAATGAATTTGAATGAGTGTTGGATGAGTGTCTCCTTCCATTTTTGTTCAGTGATTTGGATGTGATCTGGTTGCTTCAGGTCACACAGATTATAGGGCTTTGCGAAATTGCTGTGCGAGTTTCAAGCACATTTAGGCCTGCTTCAAAAGGGAAAAAGGCCAAAGCCAACACAGCTGCTTTTAAGAGCACTGTGAGGGTACATGCAATTTGTCCTGATCCTTGTCAGTGTTCCTGAAAGTAGCTGTCCCTGCTTGGAAGCCTGCATGCAAATCCTGCCTTGCAGTGACCTCGTGACACTTTACCTTCCAAACACCACACACATTCTCCACGGCTGAGGAACTTCTCTTTCGTGCAGTGCTGTGCTGAAGGAACAGGCATTGTAATTAACGTAACACAGTTACTATTAAGGTAGTTATGTTACTTTGACTCATACACTGTTGGCCACTGCACAATTATTACTAGTTCCATGCATTTCTTACTATATCGGACGAGGAATGGTTGTCCATTCTCCCTCTTTTTAGGTTTTACCTAGAAAACAGATGTGCTGTCTCTGCGAGACATTCTGTATACTCTCTGTGGGCTTACAATCCGCCATTTCCTTTTAATTAGTTGCCCATGTCCTATAAAAAACTTGCTTCTATGTTGGTAATATTTTTTTTTTTTGTCCCTCCTGTTGGTGTCTTGCTTCCTCCAACGGAGCAGGGACCTTTTACTTGTATCCTTTCACTTAGCTGTATGTCCGTTTGTTTATGCATACTACTTTTTCCTATCTTTACGATCCCTCCTCAGGAGCACTTGTTTTCAATCGCTCCGAGCGCCGTTTCTCTCCCAGGGCCATTTATGTAAACACACCTGTCATGTTCTTATTTTGTTGTTTAGGAGTGACTCATTTATTTTTATCTGCCTTGTCTAACATCATAATTCCCGAAAAATTAAGGGAATTTTGCTTTTCTGTGCATCAACATACGCCCCGTAAAGCACCCATGGGGTAACCACAAGAGAGTATTCAGCAACCTTGTTACGATGATGGCCATCTTGGAATAGGGTCTTTTACGTTTTGTAAAGGCTGGGTTGCATTGAAACAGAAATGTTTCCCGAAATTCCAGTTTAAAAAGTATATAAATCGCCATTCGGTTGAGTTAACTCATGCACCCAGCATTCTTAAAAGATGTTGGCAGTAAAAGTAAAGTTAGTCTGCAATATGCTCACCGAAGCAGTGGCTTTGATCATGTAGGACCAAAACAAGTCCACTAAGAAACAGTTAATCCGTCTAGCGCTCCGCCTCCAGTACCCAGGCATGTTTTTCATGCCATATTCTCACTGCTCTGGGCTGCCTGTTCTGATATTTGGCACAGCTTACTTCTGTTAAAGATACCGTTATCCATTACAGGACAGGCTGGAAAAGTTACCCATAAAATAGCAGCAAGGAGGGGTTTTTGGAGCAGTTGCCAGGTAAACACAAGCTCTCTGTGAGTAGAAATAGGTAGGATTAGCTCCGGATCGATCCATGAGAATGTCTTGGGTATTGGGAATAGTAGAGCTAAGCTTACGCACAACGTGTCCTTGAAAGCACAGCTTGCAAAGTGTATGCGTATGAAGTGTGTGTGTGTGTGCTGGATGTTTTTCCCTGGACCTTTTGTGAAAATCTGTGATTGTGTGACAACGTGCCATTCACACTGTAGATGTAGGTCAGTTTTGTGTGATTCTATGTTAACCTGCTTCCTCTATTAGCGATTTCTTGTTCTTTGTTCTTACAATGCGTTGATAATACCTGTGTAAGTACAAATCTGAAAGAGTCTATTAGTTATAGATTCCTTACCTTAGAATTGCCCCTAGGCATCAGAATGGATCCGGAGAAATTATTTCTCAGCAGTACCCCTGTGCATCGGTAGGTGGTGCCGGTCGACTCCGCATCCGTCATTGGCGTCATGGTCTTCTTAGATGCTGCCCCTGTGCGCTGACGTCAGTTCTTTATTTTTCTGCCCCAGCCAACGCAGATCCGGAGAGAGCGTGCCCCTTAGTCACTTTTTGACTAAACCCTTTTTTGACTTTTGTCGACCTCTTTTCTGAGTCTTTAACTCCTGGTAGTACGTGGGATGTCCCATCGTCGGACGGGCTTCAAGACCTGTGACTCCTGTCACAAGTTGATGTTGGTCACTGATCCGCACCGTGTGCCTTTGGCGCGTGGAGTGCTGCCACGATCGAAGTCGTGTTCCGACTGCCCGGGCCATGAACCCGAAGTCTTTGCAGGAGCGGTCCCAAAGCTTTTGGAGGCCCGGCAGTCTGCTCCACGCCGCTCGAGGTCCCCGTCAATAGGAAGGTCGCGGGCCCGGTCCCGGAGTCATCACCATTCTTCTTCAAAGTCTTCGCACTCCTCCGGTAAGTCGGAGCACAAAAAGAAGGCAAAGAAGCACCGTCGCTCTTCGCCTTCTCCCCGTCCGTCGTCCGACGTGACGCAGGACCCGAAGCATCGTCGCTCTCCGGCTCCTTCCTCGGAGCCTGCTGGGACGGCTCGGCGCTTCCCTCCCTTTCCCATGGCCGGAGCGTCCCCTGCCCAGCTTCGTCAAATTTGCGACGCTCTACACAGCATTTTTGGGCAGCCCGACTCTGCTGGCGGGGGCCTAGGGGCCCTAGGCCTTCAATGCTGGCAGCTCTGGCTCTGGCGCCACAGGGCCCCAAAGATCCAGGCCTAGATCCGGATCGGTGCCAGTCGACCTCACGGTCCCTCCCCCAGCGCAGATTCCAGTGGCGACGCCCCTAAGCCGGTTGTCACTCCTGGGATGGTGTGGCCATATGGGAGAGGTGGAGATCCGAGACCTCTGGTCAACCTTCTGGAGCTCCGGGTGATTCGTCTTGCACTGAAGGCATTCCTTCCTTCTGTCAAAGGAAGAGTGGTGCAGGTGTTCACAGACAACACCGCCACTATGTGGTACTGCAACAAACAGGGCGAGGTGGGTTTTTGGACCCTATGTCAAGAGGCTGTGCGCCTTTGGACACGGCTGGAAAATCAGGGCATATCTTTGGTGGTTCAACACCTTGTGGTGCAATGTCTCTTTCAGCAGTGGGGAGAGCTTTGGTTAGATCTATTCGCCCCCTAAGAGAACTCACAATGTCAGCAGTTCTGCGTGTTGGAGTTTCCATGGCGCCTCTCGCTCGGCAACGCTTCTTGCAACGAGTGGAATTGCAGCCTCCTATACGCCTTTCCGCCTGTACCACTTCTGCCCAGAGTGCTGAAGAAGATCAAGTGCGACCCGGGCCCAAGTTATTCCTGTGGCTTTGGACTGGGCACGAAGAGTCTGGTCCTCTGAGCTCTTGAGTATGGCCACCGATCCTCCGATCAGGCTGCCTCTTCGGGAGTATGTTCTGTTGCCACAGCAGGGGATGGTCCTCCACCCGCCCGACTCACTGCCAAGCTAGCGTTTACAAAGAAGCAATCGGTTTTTCAACACGCTGCAGATCAGGACACCTGTTCTCAAAACGAAACGCCCGTCATCCACACGGCATCAATTAAAACATCAATCAGCATACTGCTCATTCGTTTAATACAGCAAAAGAATCTTGCTGCATAAAGAAAATATCCTGAACTTATGAATCCAATACCCAGTCCGTTCAAATCAATTGATCTCTATACCTGAAAAGCCATCCAAAAAATAGAACAGGTTCTACGATTATCACTAGCAATACCCTGCAACGTTTTTCGTCCACTGTGATATTACATTGCCAATAGCATTGCACCAACTCTCAGGCTGTTCATGCTTCCTCCTGACAAATCCTTTATTTGCTATCCATACGCTAGACTGCCTTTTGAAGAATTGTGGCTTTTCCTGACGAAGGCGTACTTTTCGCCGAAACGCGCGTAGAAGATAACCATATGGCCACTGATTTGTTTTAATTTTAACTGTTGTTTGATGAATATTATTACATTGAATGTCTACATTATGTATAAATGCACTGTTGAATCGCTTTTTTTACTGATCTGGTCTTTGATTCTGTGAGAATCATATTAACAATAAACATTAATGTGAATTTTTTTTAAAAACTGTTTTGGCTATACTATTTGGACACATTTTTATCAATTTACTAATCACGTCAATTGCCTAGGAAGTTATTATTGCATTGTGTTATACCCTGTCCTAGGAATTATACTCTATTTCCTCATATTCAGGGGGTCCCTGATATTTACACAAAAAAAAAAAAAATGGTCCTCCACCCAAACCTGTCCAGTCTCCACCTCCTTACGTGGAGATTGAGCGGCGACAATTGACAGCTTTCAACCTTCCTCCCGCAGTCTGTAATGTCATCTTGGCAGCCAGGCGTCCCTCCACTAAAATGGTATACGCCTGTAGATGGAACACATTTGTGGCATGGTGCACAGCAAAAGCTTTGGATCCCCTTTAACATGACTTCTTGGGTCAAAGCGTGCATTTTTTTACTGACAGAAAATATGGGTTTTTTTTACATGAGAATGTCATGTATCTTTAGGCAGTATTGGTTAGCTAACCAGACTCTGATGATTAAAACGTTGTGCATGATTTCCTATTTCAAATAGTACTCCTCAATCCCACCTCCTATTAGGTGATGCTTTGGAATTCAATAGGATGAGAAAGCTGCAAACAAAATTATCAATCGGAAAAGGTACTAATCTTTATAACACTTTTTATGGTGCATACCCTAACTTCCTCAAGGTTGCCTTGTGAGGGAATTGGTCTCAACAAGCCTTGTTAGAGCCACTAGGTCTCTGCAATGAAACCTGTTGGCTTTGCCAATGCTTTTTGTGTTTGCGAGCCTTCAGAGATGTACGCACATCTGCAATGGCCATATTTGATAAGGGTTAATAAAATATTCCAATTGCTTTCAAAGATAGCCATGTGCATCCATGGGAGCCCTCTTTGAATGCAGTTGTAATGTTTTATTTGATCGAGGCAACTAGCCGCCGATTCCTTAGCTTTGAATTACCCAAGCGTCAGACTGGATCAGGAAGATTTTTCTTCAAGCAATACCCTTGCGGTCTGGTAGGTGTCATCGGTCTGATCTGTGTTATGTTGTAAAGTCCGTGTCACCTATATAGGCTCCACCTCGGTGCGCTGACTCAGTTCTTTTCTTTCCATGCCAGCCAACGCAGACCTGTAAAAGAAAGCTACACTTTTTGACACACTTTTTTTTTTACATTTTGTCAAGCATTTCTTGGAATATAGCTTTCTTCAACATGACAAAGAAGACTACTGGATTTAAACCGTACAGCACATGCAACCATGCCATGTCGGTGATGGATTCACACCTGATTTGTCTTTGGTGCTTGTAGCATAACCACTACTCGAAGTCGTGCTCCCACTGCCGGGCCATAGCTCCAAAAGCTTTGAGGGAGCACTCCCAAAACCTGCTTGAAGGTCATCGCTTAGCACCACGTCATTCACCCTGTAGGTATCTTTCTCGGTCGAGAGGAAGGTCTGGGCGCCTGGTCTTAGTCCTGATCCCTCCGCTCAAAGTCGTAAAATAAGTCAGGCAAGAGGTACAAGAAACACAAGCAGTTGAAGGGTCCTTCCACTTCTCCTCGTCTGTCGGCCAACGCGACGGAGGGGTCTCGGTGCTGTTACTGGGTCGGGTACACGCTTCCCGGGAGCCATAGCAACCCGTGACCAGTCACAGAATTTAATGATGCCATGGGCCTCAAATTTGGACGGCCTGACCGTCCCGGCGCACCTTCCGGCCCCGAAGGCTCAGAGGGTGCTCTATCGGGTTCCGCAGCTCCAGCCCCTGCACCTATGACTCCTCCCATGGATCCGGACCAGTGCTGGTCATGCCACTGCGACCTCCCCGGCATTGGCCCCATGCCGAGACTCCCGACGGCACAATGCCAGCCCCATTTTTATCCCTCATGACCCGGAACCAGGACTGCACCTACCAACGGCGCCCTTGGTTCCTAGGTCGGATACTCAGCCTTATTTTGAAAGGCTAGGAATGGAGGGTTGGGAGAGGTCGTTGGATCCTTTACAAGACCAGCCTCAATACAAAATGGACTGCAATGAATAATTGGGCGATTCCAGTGGACTGCATACTGCTTTCTCACGCTATCGTGGCTCCAGAGGAGGGAGCTTCATATACTATGGTGGTGAGAACGGCTGCAGAGTCTTGGTAGAAAAAATGTTGCATATTTTACGGTCTGCAGCCTTAGGGTGTGGGTACAGACAGTAAATACAATATTTGTGCTTGTCCTCAATGTATAACCTCTTCTTAGCACAGGTAGCACAGGCTTTAAAGAGGGCCTTCTTCTCATCAGACATCATGAAGAAGTTGTTGAAGAAAGAACTGGTGAAAAAGTTGTAGAATTCAAGTTGACAGGAAAAAACTGAGCAGAGCTCAGTGGAGACTCCCTTGCACAATATGTGGTAGAAAATCTGAGGTTTTGAGCTTCTCTCAGGAGGGTTCAAAGGGGTGAGACTATTCTGATTGGTTGTTCATTTTTTTTGTCTCTTTTACAAAAAGAGGTGGATAGGTTGCAAAACAAGAATGTGCCTAGGCCTAGGTTCTGTTTTTGTAATGGTTTCTATTGCATGTGTACTGGGGACTCCCATTCCGGACGGGGAATAATACAAGCATGGGAATCTATGAAAGTTTCCAATACTGGAGAACCAAAGTTACAGGTAAGTAACTTGTTTTCTTCTCCAGATTCAGCCCTGCTTTCTCACGCTATCGTGGCTACAGAGGAGGGAGCTTCATATACTATGGTGGTGAGAACGGCTGCTAAGGTCCTGGACGTTCAGCTCCCTTCGGTGGAAGTCAAGATGAACATCTTCACTGAGGTCTTGCAGCTGGGTGTCTACTCCTCAGAACCCCTCCTGCCATTCCACAAGGCCTTGACTGAAGTCCTTCTGGGAACCTGGTCCAAATCCAGCATAGGGGCTCCTGTGAATTGGACAGTCGCTCGTCCCTATCGCCCTGCACTGAGCGACTAAAATTTCCTCGCCAACCCCCGAGAGCTTGGTATTTCAAGCCTCTACCTCACAAAGTGCGTTCCTTTCCGCACCCCCGTGATGGGAATCCAAAAGGCTGGATAGTTGGGTTAAGAAAATCTTTTCTTCCACAAGCCATACATTGCGGTAGGTGAACACTGCATGCCTATTGGGCCGTTATTCCCACTCCCTGTGGGAAACGGTTGCACAAGTTCTGCCACAGGTCCTGGAGGAGGTCCAGGCCATCCTCTCTCCCAACGGGTATCAGACGGAGAGATGCAGCAAAAAATAATTATTTATTTTTTTATTTATGTTTAATGAACACATGACGACATACATAGCTGTGCGCCTACAACCCGGAGGCCGGCTGCAATGTAACTAATAGACACTCCTCATCACAGCTTATCCTACATCCCGGAGGCTGGGCATCACTGTGTTCAAAAGTTGCGGTTCGGTATATCTTCAAGGTTTGCAATCCTGTATGCCCATTTCTTGTGTACTTTCCCCCACGAGGGGGCACAGATTTTTCTACTTTAAACAAAACACCCAAAGGAACCTTACCCCTCCCCGCCCCCCTATTCATAACCATTGAGGTGTCCTGTCAGCAACCCACCTAGAATGTATCCTTGCATTCAGCGCCAATCGTCACATCTCCTCCCAGAGGAGACTTACATGCCTACTACTCATCTCGTACCAGGGCATGTCAGTGAGTGGACTTTGTACCCTCCCCACTACCATCAATCCCCTGTTAGTGTAGGGACTCTTCCCCCCCCCCCCACTTCAGTACGTCTCTACGAGCTCCTGGAGGGAACCCAACGGACCACTCAGGCAATGGCTGCACTCGGGGTCTCTCCATCGTCCGTCCCCACCTCAGTCTCCGCAGCCCCACCATCCCTCCCAAGATAGTCGGCGTATAGTGCCCAAAAATTCTTTGGTCTGCTGCGCGGAGGAGCAGCTCGCTGAACCTCTCCGACTGCGTGCAGCAGTAGAGCACGTCTCGCGCCCACTGCGCTACTGTAGGCAAGGGGCCCCGCATCCAACACAGTGCTACCCTACGCTTTGCTATAAGCATACCCATGTCCACCAGCCGGCGTGCTGCCTTGGGAAGCACTCTAGAATGTCCCAGCAAGGCCACTGCAGGATCCGGAGTAAGATCTAATTCTACAACTCTTCCTATCTGCTGATAGATCGCTTCCCAGAAGTTGCGGACACCCGGGCAGTCCCATGCTAAGTGGATAAAGTCAGCCACTGGGTTGCTGCATCTCTCACAGGCCGCCCCCTCCCGCTGGCCATACCGGTGCAGTCTCTCCGGCGTGTAATAGACTCTGTTTATGAACTTAAAATGAATCAGCCTGTGCTTGCCGTGTAAAGATATGCGACGTATACCAGAACAGCAGTACGCCCACATGGCATTGTCTATTGCAGTGTCAAGGTCCCTCTGCCAGGCTAATCTGGCCTTAGTATATTCCTGTGATCTCTGCGACATCGCCATGCCGTATAGTTTAGACATTAGCCTATGGGGGCTTTTGTGTTTGATGAAAAATGATAATTCCAGCACCTCAGGGGGTTCTGCCATGTCGTCCCCTAGGTGTTGCCGCCATGCCCTTCTCACCCTATGGAATTGGAAGCGCTGCAGTTGTGTGGCGTTGTCCACTGTGGCAGCGACCTCGTCCCATGTCTTAGCAACACCGTCCGTAAACAGGTCCCCCATCGAGTGTATACCCAGCTCCCGAAGGGACTGCACCACCCCGCGGTCTCTGCAAGGGGTCAGCCAGACCGCCCACTCAAGTGGCATTGCTGGGGAGAATAATAATGCCCCCGCCGTTTGCTGCAGTATATTATTCCATGCATGCCAGGTTGAGTTTAGTGAGTCTAAGAATCCCGTTCTGCGATCCGGCGTCTCAAAAATAACCGCGGGAAGCGGGAGAGGTGCAGCGAACAGTTTCTCTAACTTTAGATATGGGACCGATTCATCGCCGTGTATCCAACTGTGCTCCTGAGCGCCCTGTGCAATCCTGAAGTACAGCTCCAAATCAGGCGCCCCTAAGCCGCCCAGATTATAAGGCAACGTCAAGACGCGCCAACTAACACGTGCGTGCTTACAAGCCCATGCCAGCCGCAACAGGGATTTAGTAAGCCTAGCAAAAAAGGCGCGCAACAGCACAATAGGGATGTTAGCAAACAGGAATAAGAATCTGGGAAGTACCACCATCTTCATAATGGATATCCGACCCACCAGTGACAGGGGTAGACTGATCCAGGTCTCCACATCGTCTTCTAGTTTATCAATGGCCCTGCCGTAGTTTTCAGAGAGCACCTCAGAATCCATATGTAGTTGAATCCCCAGGTATCTGACCGAGTCGTCCGACCACTGAAGCGGATACTCCATCTCAAATGGGGTAGTGATCGGGGTCAACGGAAAAGCGATGGACTTAGTCCAGTTTACCTTCAGGCCAGAGAGTGCCCCGAAATGTACCACCTCCCGCAGCACCGGTGCTAAGTTATTCTCCGGGTCCTTAACATACAGCAGGGTATCGTCTGCATATGTGGAGACCACGATCTTGTATGTTGGAAAGCTTACTCCTCTAAGGCTGTGGTATTCCCGAAGGGCGCACGCCAAAGGCTCCGCCACCAGGGCATACAATATAGGCGACATTGGGCAACCCTGACGCGTTGGGAATAGCATCCGTAACCAGGTCGCCCAATCGTATCCGCGCAGTAGGTCCCCTATACAGCACCCCAACCATTTGCAAGAAGACCGGACCCAGCCCCATTCTGGTCAGAACCTGTCGCATGAATGGCCATTCTACCGAGTCGAAGGCCTTCTCCATGTCCAGGAAGACTGCAAGAGCCCGCGTGTCCCTACGTACATGCTGCATAGTGCCAAACACCGTCCTCAAATTATACGTTAGTTTTCTGCCGGGCACAAACCCCGCCTGCTTCGGGGCAATCAGCTCCGATGAGAGCAGGGCCAGGCGCGTGGCTTAGACTTTCGCAAAAAGTTTGGTATTGACATTTAGCAGCGACAGCGGCCTATAAGAACTGCATTCCTCAGGCGCCTTACCTGGTTTGGGGATCGCCACCAAAATAGCCTCTCTCATAGACTGTGGCATGTGTCCCGTAACACACATATCATCAAACAGAGCCGATATATGTGGGAGTAGCAGGTCTATAAAGGTTCTGTAAAAGGCAACCGTGAGGCCATCCGCCCCTGGAGCGCTATGCGCCTTCATGCCCGCCAGTGCCTCCAAAATGTCATCTTTCTCTATGGGGAGGGCCAGGAATTCTCTGTGCTCATTAGTGAGGAAAGGCAACTTAATGCAATCCAGGTAGTCTCGTATGCTCTCTTCCATATTGGTCTGTTGGGAAGCGTAGAGAGTAGCGTAATACGACTGGAAGCGGGCAGCAATGTCGGCCTCTTCCGTTAAGAGCACGCCTTCGTCCGATCTAATCTTGGTAATAGCAGCTCTACCCCGCCGGGCTTTTAGTATATTAGCAAGTACCGAGCTGGGTCTGTCGCCCTCCCCATATACCCTGGACATAGCGTACTTTCCCAGATGCTGTCCTTCCACATCTGCAGCCTCATGATATTCCGCTAACAGAGCCTTCAGCTCCTCTGTAGTGTCTGCCAACGCCTCTGACTGTTGCTTAGCCTCCAAGTCCCCCAGCTTGCGCTCCAATGTCGAAAGTCTCTGCCGGATATCGCGCAGCACTCCGGAATGTTTGGCTATTGCCACCCCTCTAATGTAAACCTTAAATGTTTCCCAGATCGTTTGAAAGCTATCCACGAACCTATGTTGGTTTCGAAGAACAACGTGATCGCCTCAGACAGTTCTTCCTTAAAAAGGGGGTCTAGCAGTGAGTATGGGGGGAACCGCCATAGAAATGGGGGGATGGTCTTTCTGGATGTTGCCAAGGTCAACAATATGGAGGAATGATCAGATAGTGTGCGCAGCAACACCTGGCACGACCTAACCTGTGGCATAAGAGACGTTGATGCGAGCCAGTAATCAATACGCGTGTGTAAGTTGTGATAGGAAGAGGAGTGTGTGAAGCCCCCCACAGTGGGATTAAGAGTTCTCCACACATCAGCAAGAGCCATACAGAGCATTTCCCGTCCGATGACTTTAACTGCTGACGTCTGCGTTCTAGTCGGACCACCAGATCTATCAAGGGCAGGATTCAGGACCATGTTAAAGTCTCCTCCCCACAACATGTGCGGCACCCCGCAGTCCCTCACCGTGTCTGCCAACGCCGCATAAAACTCCGGGCAGTCATAGTTTGGGCCATAGATATTGACCAGCAATAAGTCCAATCCTCTACCCTGACAGCGGGAGAGCACAAACCTGCCTCCATCGTCCGCAGCCAGCAAATGCGACCTATAGTCCGACTTAGGGTTGAACCAAGTCATCACCCCCCGGGCATGGGTGGTGAAACCAGCTGCGTGTGCGTGACCCGCCAACCCTCTAGAGCGCAGCATGGGGCTATGGTTAGGGAGATGCGTTTCCTGTAGGAAGGCTATATCTATAGCGTAGGTACCAATGAAGGAGGGATCAGAGGGGCGTTTTCCGCTCACAAGGAGTGAGTGGGAGGTCCAGACTGGTAAAGTGCCCCGGCAATGAGACTTTTAGAAAGAAGACTACCAGTAGTTCCTCAGAGAGAGAAGAGGGGTGGAGGTGAATCGGTGATTGAGCCTAAGAGGACTACATGTACACTATGTGTAAAGTGGGTAATCCTTTAGTTGGATTTTAATGCCCTCACACACCCTTTCAGGTGTCATGCTTCATCATCTGGGCTGCTCCTCGTCGGGCCGGCGGTGCAATGCCTAACGGGCTCCCTAAAAAGGGGCACTTTATCGGAGTTCTTTTAATCCAACAGCCGTCAGGTGAAGTGCGGGTGTGTGGGCCTGGTTATTGTAGATACAAAAAGTGAGTTAAAACAGGGTCGAAAGTACCAGTGTGGAAAATCAATTTATTCTAAAGGTCTCCTTCCCTGATTAAAAAGGTGTATGTAGCACTAAGTAGAGTGTAATGTCTCTAGTTGTCGTGCATGGGATTGGTGGTCAACATGTTTCTCGCAATGAGCACGTGCGCTCGCGATTCGTCAGGACCTATCTACAATAGTAAGAGGGGACTATCTATAATATAATGGTCTCCTAGTCACAGTGAGTCATGTGAACAAAAAACTTGTTTCTAAAATACCTGTAAAGGTCTGGTGCTACCCTATTCAGTAGGACTGTAGACCACAACAGGGCTCGGTGGACTCAGCGTGCGGCGAAGGACCTCTAAAAGTAGGTCTGAAATCTGCCCCGCTCACGCTCAGTCTCTGGACCTACCCGAGCCACCGAGTGACTAGGAGACCATTATATTATAGATAGTCCCCTCTTACTATTGTAGATAGGTCCTGACGAATCGCGAGCGCACGTGCTCATTGCGAGAAACATGTTGACCACCAATCCCATGCACTACAACTAGAGACATTACACTCTACTTAGTGCTACATACACCTTTTTAATCAGGGAAGGAGACCTTTAGAATAAATTGATTTTCCACACTGGTACTTTCGACCCTGTTTTAACTCACTTTTTGTATCTACAATAACCAGGCCCACACACCCGCACTTCACCTGACGGCTGTTGGATTAAAAGAACTCCGATAAAGTGCCCCTTTTTAGGGAGCCCGTTAGGCATTGCACCGCCGGCCCGACGAGGAGCAGCCCAGATGATGAAGCATGACACCTGAAAGGGTGTGTGAGGGCATTAAAATCCAACGAAAGGATTACCCACTTTACACATAGTGTACATGTACATGTAGTCCTCTTAGGCTCAATCACCGATTCACCTCCACCCCTCTTCTCTCTCTGAGGAACTACTGGTAGTCTTCTTTCTAAAAGTGCTATATCTATAGCGTGCCTATTAAGGTAGTGCAGGACTCTACGTAGCTTCCGATGATCATTCAGGCCTCTGACGGTCCAGGTCAGCACTTTAACAGAATCAAGCGCCCCGCATATAGCTGTGTTACTAGGCATTGCTATTCTGTCTGAAACGCATAGCGTCTACCTCTGAGTGCCGCATGCAACATGTATGCTGAAGGATTCACCACATAGTATACTGATAGTTGGACCTCATAAAATGAAAAATGGAACCCACCACCCTCCCCCCACCCACTGCAGACCCCCCGCAACTCTGCCCTGCCGTGTCCCCTGTAGGGACTACCCACACCTCCCGCCACCCTGTCCCCAAAAAATTAACCCCCCCCCCCAAGTTGTGGTATTCACTCGCGGGCGGAGGTCGCTCAGTTCTTAGTCTATAACGGGTTACCACCTAGTACCCAGTTACGACCCCCAAGCGCAGCAAGCGAATGTCTGCCTCCATGCCATGCAAAGACCACAGCACAACGTATCACTCTGCAATCCTCATAATCCCCAACTGCGCGCCCGGCCCATGCACCCCCCCGCAGCACCTAACAGGATATTGCCCGCCGGGATAAGGCCTATGTGCCAGACCTCATTGCACCATGAACAGTCTGTGGCCGCTCACCGCGCCCGCAGTCCAACAGCCTATTAGTAAGCGCTATCCAGTCTTCACCTTTTACATCCCACCCGTCTACTCCCCTCCCCAGCACCTCCACCCACTCCAGGTGGCTGGGTACCAAATAAGTGCAACACATTCTTGCCGGCCATCCAGGGTCAGTCCTGATCCTCCAACGAGCCAAGATGTGAGATTTCCCTTGCCTGTTGACTCGCAACTTGGCCGGATACAACATTGTGTAATCCAGTCCCAGTTCCCGCAGCTGTTTTTTAGCCGGAACAAACTGACGCCTGGCCTCCTGTACTCTGGCAGTGAAATCTGGATAGAGCGAGATGGTCGACCCCTCGTAGACCAAAGTCTTCTTCTCACGCGCCACACGAAGGGCCACGTCCCTGTCCCGGTAGTTCAGCAGTTTCGCTATAATCGGTCGCGGTGGCCCTTCCGGAGGGGGCCTGGGTCTCAGGGATCTATGTGCTCTTTCCACTACAAACATCCCTGAAAACACGTCCTTACCAAGCAGTTCTAACAGAAGCGACTCCACAAAACACTCCATTCTGCCAGTTGACGTCGTCTCCGGCAGGCCTGTAATACGCAAATTGCACCGACGTGTACGCGCCTCAAGGTCCTCTGTTTTATCCTGTAACACCTGCATAAGACGCCCAAGTTTCTTGTGGTCCAAATCCAACGAAGTCTGAGCTTCTTCAACTTCCGCAAGACGTTGGTCCGACTGGTCCAATCTCTCTGCATGCTTGTCAATGCGCTCCCCCATACGATCCATCCTGTATGAGAGAGCGTCAATCTTGGCGCCCAAGGAGGTGATACCATTTTGCAGTCCTCTCTCCATGGAAAGTAGCAGGCCCCGAATATGCTGTTCCTCTTCCGGCGGGACCGAGGTGCCACCGGCAGCCCCTTCCGCAGGGACCTGAGTTTTGGGGCGCCTCTGCTTAAATGATAGTTTAGATTGGGACTTGTCAGACTTGCCCATCGTGGGTACTGTCGCCGATGGCGTCGCGCACCTCGTCCCAAAAGACAGCTAGCAGTGCCAGCCAGGGCGCACCTTCGTGCAAAGTGCCTCACCTAGAGTAGCTCCCACCGGGCTCTTTACCTGGTGCCCGCCTCCAATTGCGAGAGTAGCGTCGCAACCAGCTCTCCCCTCTGCAGGAAGCTCCATTCGGCCTCCCTAATTAGGCCCACCGCTCCACCACACGCGCATCAACTCTAGTCCTTCGCCTCACCTCCAAATGTAAGGACAGATGTATCGGGCGAGGGGGAGGTGGGGGGGAGCCGCCACGTTGACTCCCGCCCACTCCCCGCACCCCGTTATTCAGCAGTGCTGTGGCAGAGACTGCACTCTCTCAGCTTCCCCAGGAAGTCAACTGTGGGCTGCACTCCAAGCCCCCACTCACCGTGCGCCACGCGACTTCCTGCGGCCAGCACCCCCGCGGTGATTGCAGCGGTGGCTTCGGGCCGACCCTCCAACACCCAGGGCGGCCAGCGCTCAGGTGTTCTCACTGGCCAACACGATCATCCAGTCGGCATTCCAGCAATCGCACCCACGCCGCATTCTACGGCAGCTCTCGCCGCGTTTAGCCAGGCAATCTGCAGCTGGGGGCTGCCTGCAGTGAGATCGCCGCTGGTTGTCGCTCAAGGGTGCTCCTGACTTGTCCCCCGTATGCTGCCTCCAGTACTTAGTCTCTGCGGGCATAGCTCCAGCCGTCGCGTCGCGCCTTTCAATGGCGGCCGAGACTCCTCCTATTTAGGCCCTTCGCGGCCCGAGCTTTGGCAAGTGATGGGGTGCCAGCTGTCCAGGTCGCCTCTCCAGCCACCTCCGTGGCTTACGCCGCACCCCAGGCGTCACTTCGGAGTCCCGTTCCCGAGCCTGGGCTTGAAAAACGGGGATCGGCGCAAACAGACCGCGTCCTCGCGGTCCCGTGGGCCGCACGCACAGCAACGAAAGGCCGTCTGCTCGCGCACCCGAGGCCGGGGATCAGCGGCCCAGCGTCATCCCCAGATCCGCCGGTCACCACTCCGCGCGGTCTGCGCCCACCGGTACAGGAGTCTCGCCGCTGGGTCACACAATGTGCCCGGCGCCAAAGTCTCAGCGTTGGCCGCAGTCTCAAGGCATGCGGGCCGGATAATTGAAGGATTGGTATGCCGCTTGCCGGAGCTCAAGGCTCAAGCAGCCATCTTCGCTGCGAGCTAAGCTCCGCCCCCTCAGAGATGCAGCAAAATTCACCATTCGTTGTGGGCTTGACACAACCAACTCGCTGGGCAGAGTGATTTAATTAACTGGTTGTTTGACGCCAGGCCTGGCTGAGAACTTCTGGCTTTTCTTGGGATGTCCAGATTGAAGGATTGGTATGCCGCTTGCCGGAGCTCAAGGCTCAAGCAGCCATCTTCGCTGCGAGCTAAGCTCCGCCCCCTCAGAGATGCAGCAAAATTCACCATTCGTTGTGGGCTTGACACAACCAACTCGCTGGGCAGAGTGATTTAATTAACTGGTTGTTTGACGCCAGGCCTGGCTGAGAACTTCTGGCTTTTCTTGGGATGTCCAGGCTCCCCTCATGGACATACCCTTTGATGGCCTCCATCTCTTCGGAGACAAAGCAGACGTGGCCCTGGAGCTCTTTAAAGACTCATTGGCTAGGCCTAGTTCTTAGGCCTCTCAGTGGCCCCACGCCCCAGTCTACTTGTCGTCCCTTTCGTGGCTACAACAGGGGCTTTCAGCCACACCAGCCCTATCCCAGCCTCAAAGCTGTGCAAGCTCAGCAACCTTTGTTCAGCCATGGGCGCGGCTTTTCTGACCCAGTGGGTCGGGCAGCCAGAGGTCAGGTCAGTCCACCACCCCCACCTCCCAACCTACAAGCCCTCCTAGTCCAGCCCCTCAAGATCATGGGTGGCCAGTTGGTGGCAGGATCAGCCATCACCTCCTCTACTGACAAAACATCGGGTCAGACAGGTGGGTTCCTTAGATAGTCCGAAGGGGCTCCTCCCTCCATGCCTCCAGCCTACGACCGGCTGACGGAGGATCACCTGGCAATGCTTCAGGAGGAAGTCATGACTCTAGGCCAAGGGAGCCATAGAGCGGGTTTTAGCACCAGAAGTAAGCTGTGGTTGCTATTCCTGCTACTTTCTGGTCCCAAAGAAGGAAAAGGGACTGCGCCCTATCCTAGATCTGCGAACCCTCAACTACTTCCTCAAAAAGGAAATTTCAAGATGCTCACTGTAGCTCAGGTCTTGTCTGCCTTGGACCCGGGAGATTAGATGGTAGTGTTGGACTTGCAGGACACCTTTCACATTCCTGTTCTGCCCACCCATCAGTGCTACCTGCGATTTACAGTAGGCCACAAGCACTTTTAGTTCAGAGTGCTCCCCATTGGCCCTACCAGCGCCCCTCAGTGTTCACCCATGTGATGGAGGCGGTTGCAGCTCATCTGTGCAGATCACAGGTGCCAGTCGTCCCTTGTCTCGACAGCTGGTTGTTGAAGGCGGGTTTGCCTCAGGCTGTCGTCTCCCACCTCCAGAATATGGTGAACCTTCTGAACTCACTGGGATTCTCTATCAGCGTGCCAAAGTCACACCTGACTCCTGCTCAGGTGCTCCTTTTCATCTGAGCTGTTCTGGATACATTGCAGTTTTGGGGATGTCCTACCGAACAGCAAATCCAGGAAATTCAGGCTACAATAACAATGTTTCAGCCTCTATCCTGGATTTTGGTGAGAATGACTCCGAGGCTACTGGGCCTCATGGCCTCCTGCACCCTGCTAGTGACACATGATAGTTGGCAAATGCGGGCTCTGCAATGGGACTTGAAGGTTCCAGTGGGCGCAGCATGAGGGGAATCTCTCTGACATGGCCCAGATATCGGAGAGAACTGCACAGGACCTGCAGTGGTGGCTAACAGACCTCAATTGGGTCAAAGGCAGATCCCTCTCCCTTCCCCAACCACACTACACAGTAGTGACGGATGCATCATTCCTGGGATGGGGCTGCCATCTCGAAGAGGTGGAGATCTCTGGTGGAATACGAACTCCACATCAACTTGTTGGAGCTCCGAGCTATTCGCTTGTCATTGAAAGACTTTCTTACTTCTGTGGTAAATAATTTAATTACCGGGACTTAATTTGATACAGAACATAATAAAAATAGCTCAATAAATAAGAGGCAGAATCCGTGGTATTAGAGGTTCGGAATGGGCTTTATTCCAATGGACGATTCGGAATCGTGGCCTCCAGGTTCCATCACCACGGAGGTTCAGGAAGTGAAGTACATACATTATTGATAATTAATCACTTTTATACAATAGGCATTACAGTGAAGCAAATGCGAGAGGCGTAACAATTGATAAGGAAGATAACATTGTACATGCGTAATGAAAAATGGGCATGATTGGGCGTAACAAAGGAACGTCATCAGGCATGATGTCATAATGGGGTGGTTCCATGAAAGATTTTCGCAATGTCAGCAGAAATACTTGGCAGAGATGCGCGCACAGCAGTATGACGTGTGATTGACGTGCAGCTAGGGGGTGAAGGGGACTTGACATTTAGCTCTACATGTGGCGACAGATGTCTAGAGGGTCAAGTCAACCTAATCCCAAATCATATCTAACATCCTATGTTTAAAGAACTATGTTATCCAAAAGAGAGGCCTTCTTGGAGTAGAATCTTATTCTATACTGACTATACTGACTGTTAGTGCGTGTACAAGCGTCTAAGTGTCTACACTAGATGCGAGGGCAGGAATCTTCCATAGTAACAGGGCTATGAATTACTTGCATAAAGACAGAGAAGCCGGGCCTTTGCTCGGTAGCTGGCAGAATGTTTACTTAAACTACTAGACAGGAATGCATTGGGCAGGGAGCGGAGCAGATAATTTCGAAGGTGAAATACAGTTCTTGGCAGGCAGCAAGCTGATGTCAGGCATCGTGAGCCGCGCAGAGGATGAGACAAAGTTCATGGTCACAGATGCAGGCTCGGACTGGAGCTTCAGAGATGGAAAGCAAGAAAAGCTTGATGACAGAATCGGGGCCTACTCGCCTGGACTGTAAAATGGCATAAGTGAACTGTAGAAAGGCGGTGGCCTTTCATACTTAGGAATGGAATATCCAGCCTATTCATGGCGGATCTGAAAGAGGACATGTTAACGGTGGACGCACATGTATTTGCGTCTTCATAACTGGAACTGGAGGAAACATACATGTACTTGTAACATGCACATAGAACCGTTGGGGTCCAAGATAGGGGACATAACTGACCAGAAAAATCCATATTTCCACATTCCCTCCTTGTCCCCTACTTGCCCGTCAAGAGATATCAATCTTCATTAATCCATTGATCTGTTCAGATAGCATCATTTGTTCTTCTTTCTTCTTCCGGGATCTTGAACGAAAATCTTGATGTGGAATACACGATGTGGCACACAGACCACAAATCGCTGGTCCACATTGCAGGCATAAGCAGCAACTGAATAGTATGAGAAAGCCAATACCTAGGAAGGATAGGACTCTCCATCCCCAGGCTGATAACACGCTCCAAAACCAACCGGACCAAGTCCAGGTGCCTGGATTCTGGTGTATCTGGCTCACAATCTTATGAAGGCGGGTTATAGCTTTATATACAGATGGCGAATTTTCTGGTATGAAAATGCAACAGCTTGATCCGATGACCCTACAAGCTCCGCCCCTATCGGCCAGGATGACGTCAAGGACAAGACGATTTTGAAGCACAACAATCCGCATAGCAGACTGCTCTTCTGTTAAATTGCCTAAGGCAGAAATAGTTTCGTTCACTACTGCTTCAAGGGTTCTAGTTAATCTACGTATCAGCTTACTATTAGTAACGGTACCTATATAGGGAAAGAGACCTTTATTGAAATCTGTGTATTTTTCCCATGCTGTTTCAGTGTAATCGACTATTGGGAGATCTCTCCTTTCTCTATTGTGTACTAAATGAGTATTTCTGTGATAATCAGGAGGAGCTAGAAAAACAGGTGGCAAAAGGAATCCAATGTAGCAGGTACCATCCCAATCTAGAGGCAAACGTACATATGCCGTCTGACCACATATAAAATAGGAATGGCGGGAAGCTCTAAATGTCGACTTGCCTTGATCACTGAATTTTATTACAGTGGTGCATCTACTATGGCCCATATTTATGGAACCATTCTTTCTTACACATAATTCACCTTTTACTGGAAATACTGACATGGCGGGCAAAATTGGAGTAGCTTCGGATTCGATATTTAGGATCATAAGATTAAGCGTAAAATTACCTAATCCATATACTTCATTTTCTAGATCAGTTCCTGTTCTTTTGGGAAGTCCCTCCTTGTTGGGGTGGCAGACTTTAAGTAAAACTAAGTTCAGATTTCCCCATACCCAGTTGTCTTGATAAACTGCAGAATTTGAATCTAAGGAGTTAATTAAGCTAAACCATGCTCCACAGGAGCCGTTGTGTGTGAACGGGTATGGAAAAAGAGGTAGAATTCCTTTATAGTTCTGATAGGGAGGAAGTCGGCCACATATCCAACAATTTGTAGCATTGCTAACCTGATGGGAATGATGTAACATACTAATAAAAGTGTTATTGCGCAGCGCAAATCTGTATGACAATTCATGCGGAGGTAATTCACTAAAAGAATGTTCAGCAGTAACATTATAAACATGTCTAGAAATAGGATAATATATGTGCAACAATATACTTGCAATAATCATTAAAAGACTTAAGAAAAACAAGATTAATAACGTCACTGTGCAATGACTACGCAGTGATTTACAGTATGCATGTCGTTTCAACATTTTTCGGGTTTTTTCTCTATTCAGATCTAAGGGATACATGTCAGAGACAAATTCAACCGCTTCACCTTGGAGAGGACTTAAACAATCAAATTGCCCGACTGATTAGATCTGAGTTTTAGTTTATAATGTTCGTGACTACTTGACTCAACCAAAGGAAGTTTTGAGTCAATGGGTGGAGACACGCGAGGTGTAGTTTTTACATCTGATGGTAGTCCATAAAATTTCTTGATATGACTTGAATGTACCCAGCCTTTTCTGCCTTCGATCTTCACGGCTGTCCTTGTGGTGAGCAAGACCAATTGCGGCGACCTCCACCTAGGATCCAGCTGAGTCTTTCGATCAAAGTTCCTCACTAAAACGAGATCCCCCGGAATTACGTCATGGGGTTTCACCTCAGTGTTGTCAGGAAAAGCTGCAGCTACCTGTGAACGACAAGATTGTAGTGCAGACATCAAGGAAGCCAAATAATCTGTCAGCATATTACAGTCAATATCAGTTATTTTACGTGGTATAGGCGTTCCCCACATATTTGGTGGTCTGCCAAAGATCACCTCATACGGGGATAGCCCTGTTCGAGAGTGTGCTACCATTCTCATGTAAAAGAGTGCAACTGGTAATGCTACTACCCAGTCGACACCTTTCTCCCTGCATATTTTGGACAATCTAATTTTCAGGGTCTGATTATGTCTTTCCACGAGACCTGCTGCCTCGGGGTGTCGGACACAGTGGAATTTCCACTGATAGCCTAACAAAAGTGAAACGTGTTTCATTAGTTCGGATGAGAACGGCTGGCCGTTATCTGAGTAGACAGCACGTGGTAAACCGTATCGTGGGAAGAATTCTCGAACTAACTGTTTGGCAGTAGTCGGGGCAGTGTAATCTGAAACCGGGTATGCCTCTGTCCAACGGGAAAGAGCACAGACAACTACGAGAACATATTTGAATCCTCGACATCGTTCCATCTGGATATAATCCATCTGGAGGATTTCAAAAGGGTAATCAGGAGGCTGAAATCCACCCTGCTCTACGGGAATGCTTTTTCCTGGGTTGAACTGACAACAGATCATACAGGTACGAACTTTTTGTTTCGCTGCTGCTCGTAAATGTTTGTTGAACCAAATGTGTTGAATGCTGTCTAGCATAGCTTTCTCTCCTAGATGCGCTGGACTATGGACAGTGTTAATAATGACTTGGACCATTGAATCAGGAAGGAACCACACAGATTTTTCCTTCGTCATCCATCCTTGATCCGTTTGGATCCCTCCTAATTCAGTCCATTTCCTTATTTCGTCTGGAGTAGCATGTGTCTGTATGTCAATTACATCAAGAGCGGGATCCTTAACCATCATGCAATGTGTTGGTGTCTGGACTATTGTCTTTGTCATGTCGGATGTTTGAGTTTGAGCAGTCTGTTTAGCTGTTCTGTCAGCTAGATCATTGCCTTGAGAAATGATATCAGTAATTTTCGTATGAGCTTTGCATTTCATAATCGATATTGCAATGGGTAAATGTATTGCATCTAATAAGGCATGAATGAGGGGTCCGTGCTGAATGTGGGCACCGTGAGAAGTTAAATAACCTCTCTCTCGCCACAGCACGCCAAAGTCATGTACAACTCCGAATGCATAACGTGAATCAGTGTATATGTTGACTTTTTTATTTGTGGCTTGAATACAGGCCTGTGTCAGAGCGACGAGCTCTGCTGCTTGAGCGGACAAGGTATTTATACACTTGGTTTCAATAATTTCAGTTTCTGTTGTGACTGCATAAGCGGCCACTAACTCTCCTGTACCTGTTCTCATACATGAACCATCTACATACAACGTCAGGTCTGGGTCTGACAATGGGACATCTGTCAAGTCTTGTCTGGGTTTCGTCGTTGTAGTAATAACTTCAATACAATCATGAGCTAGTGGGTCTGTTCCATTTACAGGTAAAAGTGTGGCAGGATTCAATGTGTTACAACGTCTGATTTCTATATGTGGCTGAAACAATGTTAATTCGTAACCTGTAAGTCTTGCTATGGTCAAGTGTTGTGTTTGCGTTCGATTCACAAGAACCTCTACTGCATGTGGTACTTGGACTGTCAATGGATGTCCTAACACTATGGCATCGCTTTGTCTGATTGCTAAAGCTGTCGCTGCCACTGATTTCAGGCACGCAGGCAGAGCCTGAGCTACGGGATCTAATGTACTAGAAAAATAAGCACACGGTTTGTGTGATCCTGCTTGTTCCTGTGTGAGTACTGACAAGGCAGTACCTTCTCGTTCTGTAACAAAGAGTGTAAAATGTTTTCTGTAACATGGTGTTGCTAAAACAGGTGCTTGGCATAGAGCTTTCTTTAAGCTTTCAAAAGCTAGTGTGTGTTCCTGAGTCCAAGGGAGGACAGTCGATGTGGCTGCCTCCTGTGTTGTCAATTGAATGAGTGGTTTTGCTAGAAATGCATACTGAGAGATCCACTGCCTACAATATGAAGTGAGGCCTATGAAAGCCCGCACCTCCTTTTGTGTCTTGGGTATTGGCATATTTGCAATTAGCTGGATACGATCTGGTGTAAGCTGCCTTCCCTCCTTGGACAGCGAGTGACCAAGGTAAATAACTCGCTGGACACAGAATTGCAGCTTAGAAGGGGACACCTTGTGCCCCTTTTCGGCTAGAAATTGTAAAACCGTCAGTGATGCTTTTTCACATTCAGGTTCGCTTCGGGCGGTGATCAGCAGATCATCGACATATTGGAGCAGAGCAGTGTTGACTGGCATGTGTATACTGTCAAGTTCTCGTTTCAGTGCTTGGCTATAGATGCTGGGGCTTTCTGTAAATCCTTGAGGTGCGCGTGTGAATTTAAAGCTACGTCCATTTAAACTAAATCCGAACAAGTATTGGCTTTCCGGATCTATTGGGACGCTGAAAAAGGCATTCTTGAGATCAATTACAGTAAAGAATGTTGCTTCGGAATCAATAGCTGTCAGTAATGAAGAGATGTCTGGAACTACGGGGTATTGTGGTACAATACATTTATTTAATTCGCGCAGATCAATAACCAATCGATATACTGGGGGAGCCTTTGGATCAGTTCGTTTAAGAATCGGAATTATCGGTGAATTACATACATTGGAGTCGGTCTCCACAACCACTCCTTGGCCAATAAGCTCGTCAATGATTTGCAGTAAAGCCATTACAGCATCTGGGGGTAACTTGTATTGTCGCATTCGTGGTAGTACCACTCCTGCCTTTAGTGTGACTCGATATGGTGTAATGTTCATGCAACCAACATCTGTAGGGCCTTGTGCCCATAAATGTGTGGGTAAAGTCTGCAGTCGGGAATCCATGTCTCGAGACACATAGTGACCTTTGAAATCACGCAAAAACAATCTTACTCCTTCCGGAGAACAACATATTATAGCTCCTAGAGCTTTCAGTGTTTTTATACCTAACAAGTTTTCTGGACATGATTTAGTAAGCAATAAATCTGTAGTTCTGGTCAAGGGTCCTATCGTAAGTGGAAGAGGCTGTGATACTTCATTAACAATAGGTTTTCCTGAAAAACCAAGGGAAATATTCTGTGAGCCTGAGAGGGGTGCCCCTGGAACTTCACTACGTTTTATAGTGGTTCGACTTGCCCCTGTATCAAGTAAAAATTTTCTATCTTGGCCTAATAATTCACTATGTACATAAGGTCCTTCTTGGTCTACAGGGACCTCGATAAGGGGTAAGTCAACTTCCCTCTCTAGGCTGGTTCATGCATATCGTTGATAATCAGGATAGTCATACTGTGCGGTCTGGTACAGCTGTCGTGTCGTGGTTTGTGTGGCAGCAGCAGGCAACGCTGGTGCGGCTGGCACAAACTGTATAGACTGTTGTGGAGCTGGCATGGCCTGTGCATGCTGCGGTGCTCCTTGTTCATTCTGATCCTGTCTAGGTGGCCGTGGTCTTTCTTTTGTAATACCTGTGGCGATATTACGCTTCAGGACTGGGCAATCGTGTATGTAATGTCCTGGCTGTTTACAATAGTTGCATGTCCCTTTTACAGGTCCTGCTGAATCACCGGACTGTGTCGTACCCTTTTTATGACCTTCAGCTGGAACTGTCTGGGAGACTAGCATTTTCATTTTCGTGTCTTTCATGCGTCTCTGCTCATGTTCTTGTTCCTCTCTAATTCTATTGTAATGGTACTGTAACATTTGTAACATTTGTGATGGGGTATTACCTTGCCAGGTACTCTCGAATTTTAATACTCTATTCTTCACTTGGGGCAAGGAATTTTCAACTAATTTTGTCACAAACAGATGTGGGTATGACTCGCTACTTGCTTTTATACCACTATTTATACCAAAACATTTTTCGAATCGGGCATAGAAATCACTAGTGTCTTCATCTTGCTTTTGTTTACAGGCTGAAATTGCACCCCAGCCTTTTTCGTGGTTAATAAACGTGGCAGTACCTGTACTAGTAAACCTGGTAGTGCTTTAGTTTTGTCCCCAAGCCCCGAACCTGGACCTCGGGCCTTTTCTTCATTTTCTAATGCTGTCCAATCTATCTTTTGGTCTCCTACCTCCCACTCTTTTTCCTTGAGTTTTTCATAAATGCCAGCAGGCATTAATACCTTTAATATTGTCATAATGTCGGGATAGGTATACTCTCCCATGAGTAACATGTCTTTAATTTCTCGGTGGAAACCCGCTGGGTCTTTGTCATGACTGGGTACCACTTTCTTCATTTCTAACAATTCTATTTTTGATATGGGCGTATATACAAATACACGTTTAAACTGATTGTCCTCGCCCTTTATTGGGTGTACTTCTCGTAAGGGATTCTGTCTGTCCATGTAATACATCGGTCTTTCCTTGATGGGCAGTGAATCATGTTCTGGACATACAAAAAGAATGTACTGCTTTCTGGATTCTAGTATTTCCTTAATTAACTTAGTACCTGAACCTTTCCATCTATTCGTGAGTAATTCAGTCAATATATCAGGTAAGGGACCAGGATCTGAATGTTGGCTTTTATATAGTATAAGAAGTTGTTGAATCATATAAATCCCAGCTAAACGCTGTTCATCTGGGGTGAGGTTCAAAAATGTGTGTGCTACTGTATCATCACCATATTTTTCGGGACTGTCAACCCAATGAACGGCTGACCTGGCTAATTCTTGTTCATCCATAGAATCGAGTAAATGATAACCCCTTCGTTCTCGCAGTAATTTATCAGCGGTTTGGAACGAATGCTCGGGGGACCTCATATTTATTATAGGTGTTTGGAAATTCCTGTTATTATCTGGACATATCGGACGTATCGGGTCAGTAAAGCATCTAGTACTATTACAAGATCTTCCTCTACCTACATAGGCTATAGTTTCTGACTGTCCTGTGGACGATCCTGATCCTTCCTCCTCCTCGTTTTGTTCAAGCTGGTCTACCGCTAATCTCTCTTCGTGTAGGCGTTCTATTTCTTTACGGATCTTTCTGCACATGGCTATTATACATTTTTGCCTATCATGTCTCCCTTCTGATATATTCTGGCTCCATCTGGTAAGAGTTTCCATTGTTTCCGGGTCTACCCCCGGTCGGTCTTGATTTCTGATCACACAATTTATGAGGAAACGTAACAGTTCCCCCTGTATCTCCACTTTCTGGTATTCCATAGCTCTGTTAATACTTTCAGAATCTCGCCCTGTTTGGACATAATGATATATATTGTCTAAATGCATAGTCATTCCTGGTAGCTTTCCTAAATACACCGCGGCTCGTCTGATACGTAATGATGCCATGATCATTTCGTCCTCTTTGCCGGGCACAGGGTCATATCTACAATCTATAAGAAGTTCCTTAAGCGTGCGGGAATTTATGAGTTTGGGGGTACGTGGATGTGCTGACTCTTGAAAGGTAAGTTTATTTACTCTGGGTGGCGTAGAAAAAATATTGGTAGCACCCCCAGTAGCCCCGTCTGGAGTATCGGGCGTGAAAGGATTCGTAGAACGCGATACAGCAACTATAGGTGTGGACACAGCTATAGAAGTAGCTGTAGGAACAGATGTGGAAACGGACGTGCTTGCCGGAACTTGTGTCAGGATTTGATGCTGTAAGGATACAGATACAGGATCTTGGCGTTGAACCTCCCCGGCCGATGGTCTATGCGGGGCGGGGTTAGCATACTCGGGAGCAGCGTCATCTAAATATGAGGAAAGAAAAACATCTTCTGCGGTTCTAGGATGCCCTTTAGGATGTACTTTTATTGGGAATAATGGGGGTGGCAAGTCTTTTGGTATCCCCGGAGTAGCCTTAGGTAATCCCTCGGCCAGAAGGGGATACATACCCTTCATGAGGGCATTTCTTTGTCTGTCTACTTGTTCTGATTTCACTCGTGTACCTTCTTCAATTAATAGATTTTCTCGAACTTTATTTGAATTCTCTTTACTCTTCTCTTCCTGTCTACGTGCTTTTTCTGTGCGTCTATACGATTCTTTACGCCATAATTCAATGGCGTCTTTCTGTGACTGTCTGGCTTTCCTTTTCCATAACTCTTCCTCTACTTTAACGATGCAATCTGCATCCCAGGTCCCAGCTGCGGGCCACCTCTGACTTTCTGGTAATTCCTTAGTGTAGTCTACCCATAGATCAAGAAATAATATAGCGTCTAGGCCGTGTTTATGATACATGAAGTACCCTGGAGTGTCCCTAGGAGGAATGGGAACAGCTTCTTCGAGTACCCCTTTTCTAGTTGTGATCTGTCTTAGTTTCGAAAAGAGCGGCATATTGAGAACTGGTCTGATACTTGGTCTTGAACAAACTTAATACAATAAAAACACAATAATGAACAGTCATTCACACCACAATATGCAGGACGTATTAATACATTTAACATTTAAATGAGCAGCGATGATGATGACGATCTAAGAAAACTTAATCATAAAACATAATTCTCGACATTAACGGAAATTATTCTGAATTTATATACTTGATATACTAGATATACTGCTAAACAGTACAGATACACTGCTAAAACAGTGCAGACCGGATTTGTGTACCCAAACCCGTCTGGACCGGCACAACTCATGTGCACGCCAGAACGCCTCCCCAGTAATGGTACTCACCGGGTAGCTCGGAACGGAAGGCCTCGGAACGGAACTGAACTGAGCTGGACCGGACTGGACTCGACTCGACAACTTCGGATACTTCAGGACATCGGAAACCTGGTGGGCCTCTGTATACCTCGGATCTTGCTCTCTCAGCTAGGCTCTGGTCGGGATACTTCGCACTTCTCACCGCCTCGTCTGGGTGTTGATCGCAGCCTCAGTCGCCCCCGCTTGACCGGAGGGAGATACAGGAAATCCTGCTGGTACGCGTTGTTGTCCGTCCAGCTGTGGCAGGAGACCGGGCCTGCAACGCACCGCCGGCGCGTGAGATGAGAAAGTGTCCCTATTCGGGCGCCATTTATGTGGTAAATAATTTAATTACCGGGACTTAATTTGATACAGAACATAATAAAAATAGCTCAATAAATAAGAGGCAGAATCCGTGGTATTAGAGGTTCGGAATGGGCTTTATTCCAATGGACGATTCGGAATCGTGGCCTCCAGGTTCCATCACCACGGAGGTTCAGGAAGTGAAGTACATACATTATTGATAATTAATCACTTTTATACAATAGGCATTACAGTGAAGCAAATGCGAGAGGCGTAACAATTGATAAGGAAGATAACATTGTACATGCGTAATGAAAAATGGGCATGATTGGGCGTAACAAAGGAACGTCATCAGGCATGATGTCATAATGGGGTGGTTCCATGAAAGAATTTCGCAATGTCAGCAGAAATACTTGGCAGAGATGCGCGCACAGCAGTATGACGTGTGATTGACGTGCAGCTAGGGGGTGAAGGGGACTTGACATTTAGCTCTACATGTGGCGACAGATGTCTAGAGGGTCAAGTCAACCTAATCCCAAATCATATCTAACATCCTATGTTTAAAGAACTATGTTATCCAAAAGAGAGGCCTTCTTGGAGTAGAATCTTATTCTATACTGACTATACTGACTGTTAGTGCGTGTACAAGCGTCTAAGTGTCTACACTAGATGCGAGGGCAGGAATCTTCCATAGTAACAGGGCTATGAATTACTTGCATAAAGACAGAGAAGCCGGGCCTTTGCTCGGTAGCTGGCAGAATGTTTACTTAAACTACTAGACAGGAATGCATTGGGCAGGGAGCGGAGCAGATAATTTCGAAGGTGAAATACAGTTCTTGGCAGGCAGCAAGCTGATGTCAGGCATCGTGAGCCGCGCAGAGGATGAGACAAAGTTCATGGTCACAGATGCAGGCTCGGACTGGAGCTTCAGAGATGGAAAGCAAGAAAAGCTTGATGACAGAATCGGGGCCTACTCGCCTGGACTGTAAAATGGCATAAGTGAACTGTAGAAAGGTGGTGGCCTTTCATACTTAGGAATGGAATATCCAGCCTATTCATGGCGGATCTGAAAGAGGACATGTTAACGGTGGACGCACATGTATTTGCGTCTTCATAACTGGAACTGGAGGAAACATACATGTACTTGTAACATGCACATAGAACCGTTGGGGTCCAAGATAGGGGACATAACTGACCAGAAAAATCCATATTTCCACACTTCAATCAAGGAAAAGCTGGTTCAAGTGTTCACGGAAAACACCACCACCATATGGTTCTGCAACAATCGGTATGGTTTGGTCGTGGACCCTTTGTCAAGATGCCCTGTGTCTCTGTACGTGGCTGGAACAGCAGGGAATTTCCTGGGTTGTTCGACACCTGGCAGGCTCTCTGAACACCAGAGCGGACAAACTCAGCTGTTGATGCCTAGGGGATCACAAATGATGTCTCTATTAGGTGGTGGTGCAAGGTCTCTTTCAGCAATGAGGAGAGGCTTGGTAAGATCTGTTCGCCTCTGCCAAGAATGAGCAATGTCAGCAGTTTTGCGTGTCGGAGTTCCAAAACACTTTTTGTCCCGAGTGGAGCTCAGACCTCCTGTACGCCCTTCCGCCTATACCACTCCTGTCCAGAGTGCTCAAGAAGGTTAGGAGCAACCAGGCCCAAGTCATTTTTGTGGCTCAGGACTGGGAAAGTCTGGTATCCCAAGCTTCTCCGACTGAACATTGATCCTCCGATCAGGCTGCCCCTTTGGGAGGATCTTCTGTTGCAACAGCTGGGGAGGGTCTTCCACCCGAACCTGCCAACTGTTTGCCTATTTGCGTGAAAATTGAGCGGCGGCATTTGACAGCATTTGACCTTCCTCCTGAAGTCTGTTATTTTGGCAGCTAGGCGTCCCTCTACCAAGACCGTGTACGCCTGCCAGTAGCACAAATTTGTGAATTAATGTACATAAAGATCTATTGATCCTCTTTCTGCTTCCCACACTCAACTCCTTTGTTTTATTTTGACCTCTGCCCAGCAGGGCTCTGCTCTGAGCACTCTCATATGGTCAATTTTGGCCCTCTCTTCCTTCTTGAGGCTGCCAGACCAACCCTCTATATTTAAATCCCCTATTGTAAATAGATTTCTTAAGGGGTTTGTATATATGTTTCCACCGGCCCCTTTCATCATGCTTCAGTGGTACTGTAATTTTGTTCTCACCTTACTCATGTGTGCTCCATTCGAACCACTGCACAACTGCCCCCTCCGGCTGCTTACCATAAAAACAGCCTTTTTAGTGGCAATAACCTGCCAGGAACGTGAACGAATTGCAGGCTCTATAATCTTAGCCTTCTTACCTAACTAGCTTCCCAGATAAGTTGGTGCTTTGCACTAGGGCCTCTTTCTTACCAAAAGTGCTAATACCCTACCATGTGGGGCAATCAGTGACTGTGAGAGGCTGTCTTAGTATATGGCGCCCACTTATGTAAGTGTAGCACATTGCACTAATCCAGACAACCCTTATGGTGATTTTAGTGGTCTTAGACAACCTTAGAAAGCTCTATGAATGGTAGCTGTAGAGAGCAGCCTTCAGGCTTAGTCCAGAAGGAGTGTAAAGCAGCTTGCATACCAGTACTTAATCTTATGGTATAGGTTAAGTGAAAAAGAATCACAAAGTGTAGTTATAAAAATATGTATTTTATTACAGACACTCGCTAACACAATTGTACTATCTCCTACCCAGAGATAAAGACACAATACACACAATGCTTAGGAAATAGAGCACGTAAGTAGCACAAATACGCAGTGGTCTCCAGGGGGAGACCAAACCATATACTAAAATAGTGTAGGCGAACCACAACTCAAGTCCAGACTGGACCCAGAAGACGAAGTGTTGGGGACCCAAGGAACCACCAGATATAAGTACCCAGGAATCCCACGGAGGCCGTGTGCAGAGTGTGAACATGACTGCGTGATCAACATAAGTCAATGGGTAAGTTGCCTTTGCAGTTTTAAAGGAAAAGGACCCTTCCCAGCGGACCATGAAGAAACCCTGTGGAAGATTCTTCCCCACCCCACCCGTGAATACCCATAGGAACAAGGATATCTACACCAGAGAAACCATGTGCATAGGTGTCAAGTGATGTCGGAAACCGCTGTAGCCCACAATGGAGGACTTCAGGAAAGATGCATCTGGAGAAGAAGATAAAGGAGTCCGTGGAACCCAAAAGTGTATTCGGGATGAGAGGTACCTGCAGGCAGAGGGGACAGAGGCTATGCCACTCCGGAGTGACCAGGAGCCATTCACGAGCTGTCCCACGTTGAGTGTCGAGAGTCAGGGGGTCAATGTCCAGCAGAGGCACCAGCGCACTTTGGCAACGACAACAGGCGTAGAAATCAAAGACGGTGCAGGGTCAGGACCAGCAAGTTCCAAGCGACTCACCATAGCTAGGTAAGTCAGAGGAGGCCTGAGTAAACAGGGAAGCACACTGGAATCAAAGAAGTCCCTTGAAAAGGACCTGAAGATCTCTGGAGACAAGTGTTGCCCAGCCTTAGCAACGGCCAGCCGACGCGGTGCACCGGGACTCGGTTCCAGTGGTGTAGACGAGGAATACTGGCCACAGAACTCAGTCTAAGGACCGTGTAGGCCTCGACGGAGTTGGAGAACTGCCACCTGTGTTACTGAGCCTGTTGAAGTCCGTAGGAGCCCAGGATCGGCAAAGCGGTGCAAATGCAGGGGAGTGACTCCTTCACTCCAAGGGAGATTCCTTCGGTTGTCTTTGGATATCCACAGGCTCTGTGAGGAACATGTATGGAGCATGGACACTGAGAGTGCAGCAGACTTGCAGAACGATGAGACCTGGAGCAGTCGTAGTCTTCCGGGTTGCAGTCTCGGTTCCTCAAAGCAAAGTTCAATGCAGTCAGTCCGACACGGTCAGAATGTCCATACAGTTGAAGATGACGCGGAGTTGATTTTGAATTGAATCCCAGTTAAGCCGTCAAGTACCCTTAGGAATGGGTTGGGATGATTTAGGCTGGACAGTGGGGAGGATACTCGCATGTACTTTGTCCAGTTTCACACCAGAGTGGGAGCCAATGGTTTCCTGAACTATGTGAACTGGAGTATGCAAGGAAGGCACCAAATATGCCCCTCAAGCAGTCTCAGTCTCAGTGGCGCTGGCAAGCGCCCCCACCCTGTCCCAATACACTAAGTCACAACTCCCTGTGACAAGATGCCTATTGTTCTGCCTTCCCCTGCTCGAGCTTGGCTCAGCAGCAGGAGGGCAGAAACATGCCCTAGCTTGCTGTTTGGTTCTGGAAGACTGGTGCCAGGAGCATTGAGGGCCTCCCAGAGGAGCTTTACAGTGCATGGAATCATACCTTCCATGATTCCGACATGTTTGATATCAAACATGACAGGGTTCATTACAGCCAATTTAGAAATGGTCATCACGTAATGACGCATGTTAACTTTATATGTCGCAATGGCTGATACACTTACAACCCAGGAGAATGGACTCCGAAGGTTGTAGGGGTGCCCAGCTCATGCAGGGGCACCCACACACTTAGGACCCAGCACCCTACTTTCAGGATTGGAAGGCCTGCCTTAGGGGTGACTTACAGGTTTTAAGTGTAGTGAGATCAGCTATAGGGGAACCTATATCTGTCATAAGTGTTGCTAACACCAGCTTGCACAGGCTGCAATAACAGGCCTGTAGTCACATTTTGAGTGGCTCTCATGGGTGGCATAATACATGCTTTAGCCCATGGGAAAACCCTGGTCTACCTATGCCCTGGGTCTCTTGGTACCATATACTAGGGGCTTACAAGGGTACACCAGTAGCCAATCTGGAGTGTACCTAGGTACTCACCATGTCCAATTTAGGGAAGAAGCACCGAGACTGGGGTCCTGATTAGCAGGATCCCAGTCAAACTAGTCAGAAAACAATGACACCAGCAAAAAGTGGGGGTGACCATGAAGCAGATCCTACTTTCCTACAGTCACCCTTCCTACTTTCTACACTCCTCTGCACCCCTCTTAAGAAGAGGAGCAACTCCACTGTCCCAAAAAAGAAAGTTGTCGTTCTACCTTGACCACATGAAAGAGTTCCGGTGGATGACCAACTCTTCCTGGGGTACGTGGGAGTGAAGAAGAGTCATGCAGTGCAGAAAAGGATGATCTCTGGTTGGGTCTTTCTTTGCATTAAAATCTGCTGCGCTCTGCCCAAAAAGCAGCCTCCTTAGGGCTTAAGGTCTCATTCTGCTAGAGCTAGGGCTGCTACCATTGCAACGTGGAGTTCCAGTCCTTAACACTTGTCAGACAGCAACGTGGGCATCACTGCACACGTTCACCAACAACTACAGCCTTGACAGTGAAGTCGGCAGAGACAGCCTTTTTGACTGCTCTGTCCTGAAGACCTTCTTGGTCTAAACTGTCCGCAGTTATATATATATCACAAAAGCAAAACTCTCAAGACTTCCACTGCAGCAAAATGAGAGAAACGGACCCAAACAGCTCTGGCAGGTAGATGTTTATTATTCAATCTCTCCCTCAGCAACGTGTTTTGAGCACGCTGTGCCCTTGATCATATATATTAGGCTCGGTGGGGAGCGTCCATAAAGCATACCGCACTCGAACAGCGAGGAGCTTCCCCAAAGCTTTATTTAGGTACAAACAGTCGTCTTCGCCAGAAAATGTTGCATGAGGCCGCAGTCCGACGCGTTTTCAAGTTGCCTCTTCTTCCAAGGAGATGCAGCCTGCAAGCGCTTAATTGGCTGCGCCTACCTTTATATAGGTTGCTATCGCCAGCCTAATTGGCAGCTCTGAATGAGATGGGCGTTGCATTATGGCACGTTCACCCACCACTACAGCGTCGAACTGCGGCCTCATGCAACATTTTCTGGCAAAGACGACTGTTTGTACCTAAATAAAGCTTTGAGGAAGCTCCTCGCTGTTCGAGTGCGGCTTGCTTTATGGAAACTCCCCACCGAGCCGTCCTGCCGCTGAACCAGCACCACCCCTTGTACCGGGGGGCCACAGAGCCTTTGATTCCAGGGCTTTGAGTGGGGCAACGAGAGAGTTAGTTAGTTAGTTATGACCGATTGGCTCTCCTTGAGAACTTTTGTAGGATTAGTTTGCAGACCCTCCTCCAGGGGTGTATGGCCATGGTATGGAATTGAAAAGTTAAGGAATCTGTGGCTAGATGTCTCTATCAGATGTACAAGTTACTTACCTTCTGTAAAGTAATAACTTGTAGAGACACAGTCTAGCCACAGATTCCTGAACGCCCTGCCGTTTCTCCCGCTCTGTGAACAACCTGTGAGACAAAGGTTATACCCCGTTTTGGTACTGGTTTATTCACCTGTGGTCACTATCTCACATATTGGTGGCCCAACAAATATCTTGTTGCTGCCTCATGAGTCTTGTCTCTAGTATTATCATACCTTTTGCTTCCACTGGTGAGTGATCTGTAGAGTGGGGGGTGTTTTCTTTTCCAAGGCTGGTTCTCATCCAGGGGATACTCATTAATAGTCATAATCTATGAATAATCCCCGCCCATGTGCGGGATCCCGGAGCATATAGAAAAAACCATATATATATGCATATGTGAAAACATATACATGCAGCCTAAAATGTTTCAAACATGGTAATGCTGTAAATTACATAGGTTTGCATAGCAGTGCCCCCTAACCCATAAGGAAAAAAGGAAGCACCAAGCCAATTGTAACACAGCACTGCTTTATTGCCATAAAGCAAACTTGTAATTGTAGGCATTCGCCTGTAGGCTGCAGTAGAGTATAAAGAAACAAGAAAAACTGACACCTTGCCTTTAAGGCATTAGAGTAGGGGGACCGTGCCTTTAAGGCCTGCAGGAGACCCCCTGCTCCCATGATGCACTACAGGTGGCAGTTGGGCCAGTTCTTTTTTCCGGCTCCTTCTGTGAGGATCCTGGAGCTTGAGCTCTTCAGTCTTTGACTGAAAGTTTTGAAGATTTGATTTTTTCTCTAAAATTTCGACAGCTTCTGGTTCCTGAAGGCATTTTCTACTGGTGTACTGTAAAATTTCGAAATTTTTCCAGTCAGTAGGCCTCCTTTATTTAGGAAATGCCCTTCTTGTGGAAATAAGATGGCGCTGGCAGACCTACACTCGGTGTGTATTGTGTGTTTGCCATCTAAACACACTCCTGACCGGTGCCCCCACTGCCAGAAGTTCTCCAAGCGCACTCTGAAGGACAGAGAGCGCATCAAGTTACATGCCCAGCTGGAGAAGGAAAGAAGCCGTCGGGAGGACGATCATTCTTCTTCTAGACCACCTTCTTCAGCCACCCAGGCTCAAAAACGGTGAAGGTTGCACGTCATTCGTCGTCGACGTCGAAGGTACCGTCAACACACGAGAGGACGACTTCGGTATCAAGAGGGTCATCTCACCGTCGAGATTCTCCGCCGCGTAGAAGTAAGTCGGCGTCTAGGCGCAGTCCTTCGGGCTCGAAGGCTGCTAGTCCGGTGAGATCTGGACTGTCTCCGTCGACGTCGAGGCTTCCGTCGACGTCGAGACACTCTCCGCCGCCCTCGAGGGGTTCGGCGTCGAGAGAGGCGGCGACGTACGTTTTGCGGCGAGTGGGTCGCTCTACATCCAGACAAACCCCCACTCGGCACCATGGAAGGTCGACGTCGAAGGTCACCAGGTCGACGTCGTAGAAGGTCGCCGTCGAAGTCCCCAGGTCGGCGTCATGGAAGGTCGACGTCGAAGTCCAGTCGACGTCGAGGGAGGTCGCCATCAAAGTCACCAGGTCGACGTCAGGGACGGTCGACGTCGAAGTCCTCCGGTCGACATCAGGTACCGGGGCGAAGGCGATCAGCGTCTATGTCTCCGCAACGCCGTCGGCGTTCAGCGTCGAGACCGCCGTCGAGCTCTGAACACCAGACTCAACACTTGGCACCTATGGTGACGCAAACGTCGTCGACGTCGAGGGGGTCGACGTCGAAGGATAAAGGCGCAGTGCCAGCGGAGAGACGAGTCACTTCAGAAGAGTGGTCATCGTCTCCAGGCCTGCACATCGTGCAGATCTCTCCGGAGAAGTCGCCTAAGGCTCAAGAGAGGTTCGGACTGTCACCTCGCTGGCTGGAGGATGTGGGCGCTGGCACATGTAGGAGTCCGGGATCGGAATACTCCCGCATGTATTCTCCATCCCGCTTCTCTCCGTGTCGGAGTAAGTCTCCTCGAGGGAGTCCGAGGCCTCCTCCCCCACGTCGGTCTCATTCCAGGGACCGTCGATCCACGCACAAACGGCCAAGATCTCCGTCAAAGCAAAGGTCACGGTCCAGGGCGGGACTACTCTCCGACCTTCTCTTCTACACCTCCTTCTAGAGTTTCCCCGGTGGATGACATCACCACTTTCTCCGACGTCCTGGGTAGAGGTGCGCAAAAACTGAACATCACATTGCACACCCCTCTGGCACCCACTTCAGTCATCTTTGATACATTGCACCACCGGTCAGCACCCAGACCTCTGCTACCTCTGGTGCCAGGATTGTTGGAACCTGCCATGGCCACGTTCCTTACTCCGGCTACGGTGGGCGCGGTGCCGTCCCGAATAGCGAAGAAGTACAAGGCCCCTGCGGAGGATCCCTTATTCTTGAGGGCGGACCCGCCAGCGGACTCCATGATCGTGGCGGCGGCCATGAAAGCTCACTCGGCCTCAGTGTCATCTTCTGTCCCCCCTGAGAAAGACAGCAAGCTGATGGACTCTTACGGCAGAAAAATGTGCAGCACCTCTGCCTCGCACATGAAGGTGGCTAGCGCTTCAGCCCTGCTAGGGCGATATGATCGTTCTTTGTGGGATTCCCTTACAAAGTTCGCTGAAAAATTGCCGAGAGAGGACCGGCAGGATTTCACAGAAATTCTCCAGGAAGGCGGGCTGGTAGCCAACCAAATCATCAGCGCGGCTGCCGATGCCTCGGATCTCGCCGCGCATGGCTACTCGCAGGGCGTCTGTTCACGGCGATCGGCCTGGCTGAGGCTAACGGGCCTCAAGCCGGATGCGCAGAAGAGGATTCTCAATCTCCCCTTTAACGGGTCGTCTTTGTTTGGGGCGCACGCAGACGACCAGATGAGCAAGATGAAGGCGGAGTTGAATACGGTTAAGGCTGTGGGGCTGGAAAAGCGGAAGGAGTTCCATAAGCGCTTTCGCCAGGGCGACAAGCGTGCATTCCATCAGCGCGTTCAAACACCCCAATGGTCCTCCCAAAATCATCAGAGGTCCCAGTTCCAGCAAAGGGGCCGCGGCAGAGGAAGGGGACATGCAAAACAGCAGCAGTCCTCCACCAAGCAGCCTTCGAAGCAGTGAGGTCTTACTTCCTCCGTGCTCGTTCGCCACTCCGGTAGAAGGAAGTATCAGTGTTCACCTGGCAGAGTGGGAAGCAATTACAAAAGACAGATGGGTGCTGAATATTGTGCAGCATGGCTACTTGCTGCGGTTCAAGCCTCCCCCTCCGCAGATACCACCACGGAGGCAGGCACTCCCTCATCTCCGAAAACAACTTTTACAGGACGAAGTGGCCACACTCCTTTCCAAGAACGCCATAGAGGAAGTTCCACCCGGGCAGAGAAATCAAGGAGTGTACTCCCGGTATTTTCTAGTTCCAAAACGAGGAGCGGTCACGGAGTACAGACCCATTCTCGATCTCCTGCTCCTGAACGGATTTGTCATAAAAGAGAAATTCCGAATGCTGGCCCTGCACCAGATCTTCCCGCATCTCCACCAGGGGGACTGGATGTGTGCCATCGACCTTCAGGATGCTTACTTTCATATCCCTGTATCAGCGAAGCATCGAAACTTTCTCAGATTTCAGGTCTCTCGTCGGCACTATCAGTACAGAGTCCTGCTATTCGGCCTCAAATCCGCTCCACGAACATTCTCAAAGTGTATGGCGGTGGTGGCTGCCTTCCTCCGCAAGCGGAAGATATTCGTCTACCCTTATCTGGACGACTGGCTCCTGAAAAGTTCAACGCCGGCTCGTCTCCGGAGTCATCTATCATTTTGCCTCCGGCTGCTACGATCACTGGGTCTACAGGTCAACTACAAGAAGTCGGTCCTCAATCCCACTCAGCGGATTCACTACCTGGGCGCCTCTCTGGACTCCGCAAAGGCAAGCGTGTGTCCTTCAGAGGAGAGGTTATCATCCATGCTTCAGAAATGCCGCAAGCTTCTCAACACCGCATTTCCCACAGCCAGGCAAGTGTCTTCTCTTCTGGGGTCGATGGCTTCGTGCATTTACATTGTACCCAATGCACATCTTCACATGCGACCTCTGCAACAAGACCTAGAGGATCAGTGGTCACAGAGGTCTGGCCGATGGGACGATCTTCTTTCCCTTCACCAAGCAGCCAAAGACTCCATCAGGTGGTGGATGAAATGCTCCCATCTACTTCACGGCGTTCCTTTCCATCAAGCGCCACCGACACAGACAGTGGTAACAGATGCCTCCATGCAGGGCTGGGGTGCTCATATGGGCCAGCTTCAAGTACAAGGTCTCTGGTCCGATATCGAGCAGAGTTATCACATCAACTTCTTGGAGCTCCGAGCGGTTCACCTCGCGCTCAAAACCCTGTACCCATCCCTCCACACCAACCATGTGCAGGTTCAGACAGACAACACCACGACTATGTTCTATCTGAACAAGCAAGGAGGCACCAGATCTCGAGTGCTGTCGCTGGAGGCTCAGTCCATCTGGAGATGGCTTCTGGCGAGAGGCCTGTCGATAATCGCCGTCTACCTGCCAGGGACCCTGAACGTGCAGGCAGACGGCCTCAGCAGAGACTTCGTCGAAGCGCACGACTGGGTGCTCAATGCAGACGTCGCTCAAGAGATCTTCCGGCTGTGGGGAGTACCGGACATCGATCTCTTTGCAGACGCGACAAACACAAAATGCCCCGTCTTCGCCTCCAGGTTCCCCCAACGGGGGTCTCAGGGGAACGCTCTTTTGATCAGCTGGTCCAGGACATTGCTATACGCTTTTCCTCCTCTCCCCCTCATCCCAGCTGTGATACAGAAGTTCTACAGGGCCAGGACTCGGATGATCCTAATAGCCCCGGAGTGGCCCCGCCAATGGTGGTACCCGGACCTACTCCAGCTGTCGGAGGTGCCACACCGGAGGTTGCCTTGCCTTCCGGACTTGTTGACCTAGGACAAGGGGAGAGTGTTCCATCCCAACCTCCCCTCCCTCCGGTTGACAGCATGGCTCCTGAATTCGTCCAGTATGGACATTTAGATCTTCCACCGGACTGTATGAACATCCTCCGTGAAGCGAAAAGACCCTCTACCAGGAAGTCTTATGGCTTCAAGTGGAAGAGATTCTGTATTTGGTGCAGGGATAACGCCCTTGATCCGATCCGGGGTCAAGAACAGGTTATCCTCCCCTACTTACTGTACTTGGCGAAGTCTGGGTTAAAATATTCTTCCATCAGAGTCCATTTAGCTGCGATCACAGCTTATAGGAAATCTCCTACCCAGACCTCATTCTTCCAGATGCCAGTGGTTAAGGATTTCTTAGAGGGGCTTGAGAAAGTATTTCCACCAGTGAGGTCTCCTTCCCCCTCCTGGGAACTCAACATTGTACTCTCTAAGCTGATGGGGTCCCCTTTCGAACCTATCCATAAGGCATCCTTGCAACACCTGACCTGGAAGGCTGCCTTCTTGGTGGCCATCACTTCTGCCCGCAGGGTGAGCGAGATTCAGGCCCTCTGCTGCAAGGAACCTTACATGGTTTTCCATACTAATAGAGTGGTGCTCTGTACTCATCCGAGCTTTCTGCCCAAGGTGGTCTCGGACTTCCACATTAACCAGGTGATCACGTTGCCCACTTTTTTCCCGCAGCCAACCACTCCCCCGGAGAGAGCCTTACATTCTCTTGATCTCCGGAGGGTGTTGAAATTTTATCTGGCTAAGACTCTCTCACTTAGAAAGTCCGACAGGCTTTTTGTTAATTACGGGCCCACTAACACAGGGCTGGCTGCTTCCAAGAGGTCCATTTCTCGATGGATTGTCTCCTGTATAGCCTTGGCTTACCAACTGTCCCATAAGGTTTTGCAGGGTAGACCTAGAGCACACTCTACTCGAGGGAAGGCTTCGACTGTAGCTCTCCTTCGCAACGTTCCCATGTCTGAGATTTGCAAAGCGGCGACATGGCGCTCAGTGCATACTTTTACGCGCCATTATTGCCTAGATTCAGACGCACAGGCCGACGCCCAGGTGGGACAGGCTTCTTTGAGGAACTTGTTTGCATGACGGTTATGTTATGTGACTGCAAGTCTTAAATGCTATAATGCTCGTCCGCGAGACTTTGGGTATGGGCTTGCTACTCAATTCATAGATTATGACTATTGATGAGTATCCCCTGGATGAGAAAGATTAGTTACTTACCTGTAATCCTAGTTCTCATCCAGGGGTATACTCATCAAAGTCATAAGCGACCCACCCACCTCCCCGGACGAGCAATGTTCTCCTTAAGGTATTGTTTCTGGAATCCAGATATGTTCAGGTGCGAATGCACCGCCAAAAAGAACTGGCCCAACTTCCACCTGTAGTGCATCATGGGAGCAGGGGGTCTCCTGCAGGTCTTAAAGGCACGGGCCCCTACTCTAATGCCTTAAAGGCAAGGTGTCAGTTTTTCTTGTTTCTTTATACTCTACTACAGCCTACAGGCGAATGCCTACAGTTACAAGTTTGCTTTATGGCAATAAAGCAGTGCTGTTACAATTGGCTTGGTGCTTCCTTTTTTCCTTATGGGTTAGGGGGCACTGCTATGCAAACCTATGTAATTTACAGCATTACCATGTTTGAAACATTTTAGGCTGCATGTATATGTTTTCACATATGCATATATATGTATATATATGGTTTTTTCTATATGCTCCGGGATCCCGCACATGGGCGGGGATTATTTATAGATTATGACTTTGATGAGTATACCCCTGGATGAGAACTAGGATTACAGGTAAGTAACTAATCCTTATGCATTAGGGTGTGGGTTACATGTAGCCTAAGCTTTGTTGGTTAATGCTGGGGTTTTTACCGTAAACTCTTAGCATACCATCTCTTGTTTATTCATAAATAGGGTTTCAAAGATTTTGATCTTTTCTGGGCACACTGTTTCCACAGCCAGTTTCTCTGGTGGCTCCACGTTCTGGCATGGAAGTTTTCACTGAAGGAACTGACGTCCGTGCATCGTAGGGGACTTATATGGCACCGTCACATCCGGAGATGATGTCATTGCGGAGCCGTAAGGTGGTCCCTCCCCCGGCAAGCAGAGCTGATGCTGAAAAGTTTGCGGATCTAGTCTGATGCCTAGGGAGAATTCAAAAGTTAAGGAATCTGCAGCTAGACTATATCTCTACTGTTAGACCCGGCCTTGTGGCATGGCCATCCCTGACCCCTAGCCACACACCCTGACCCGTGCACCTCATTCAGCCCCCGAGTACACGGCCTAGCCGGTCCTTCCCGCCAGAAACCACACAACCCCGACCCGGACTTCCCCGTCCATGCCCTCCATCTTCCCAGCACCACAGAGCCCGCGTGCCCACTTCATGCACCTACAATGGCCGCCCGGCTCCAGCGCAACCCAGACCTAGAGGCGCCGCCACGGCTGGAGGACATCGCGCTCCCACGGAGTGAGAGAGGGAGGAGCAGTTTCCATCGCACCTCTGACCTCCCCTTGGGAGATGGGTTTCGATCGGCCCTCCGGCCTCCCTGAAGGCTGGCTCCACGCCTGCTGTGTGTCTGGGACTCCTCCCGACCCTGAAAGGATCAAAGGACGACATGACAGGGAGCTCCAACGAGCGACCCCCAGGTGCTAAGACCCCTGCCTACACAGACTCCGGACATCAAAGAGGGGTTGACCTATAACACGGGGTGCTCTGGGACTATCCGGCAGATTCGACTCTGGAACGACGAGAGCCCTGCTGACGTGGTTGCGGCTCCCTGGCAACCTTGGAACCCCTGAGCCCTGCTGAGTGACTCGCGGCTCCCTTGAAGATCGTAAGACCTCCGAACTTGTGCTTGAGCCCTGCTGAGTGACTCGCGGCTCCCTTGAAGATCGTAAGACCTCCGAACTTGTGCTTGAGCCCTGCTGAGTGACTCGCGGCTCCCCTGAAGATCGTAAGACCTCCGAACTTGTGCTTGAGCCCTGCTGAGTGACTCGCGGCTCCCCTGAAGATCGTAAGACCTCCGACCTTGTGTTTGAGCCCTGCTGAGTGACTCGCGGCTCCTAGCAACTCCCTCGGTCCGGCTGGACCGCAGCGTATCCCCCAGCTCGAGGATTGTGAGCTGTGCATTGGGTACGCACCTGCATTGATCCGGATCCCCAAAGACTGTCCCGCTACCCCCTTTCCCTATCGAGACTCTCTGAGCCCGTGCGCTATTTGTACATATCCACCTTGGTGATCATAAAGATCCGACGAAGTTGAGTCGATAAAAGATCTGTTCCCAAGAACCTACCGTGTGGTGTCTCTTTGTCGTGTGGTGCCGTGTGTGCGATCCTAGATACGAGACTCTTCCCCTGAGGAGTCTCCCGCCAGTGCCCGGCTACGTTATCCCGAGGGTAGGTCTCAGGGTGTTCAGGTAACCTCCCTGTCTCCCCTGGGGTCGCCTTCTAACATCTACTAGATATTACGTTACCGAAGGTAAGTAACTTCTACTTCAGCGCTCTAGTTCACAACACACCAATGTCAGTGCACTTCATGGCTCTGCACTTCTTGCGTAGGAAGTCGTAAAAGTTACTGACAGCGCTGATGTGGTGCCTATATAGGTGACATGGATGCCACAACGCCTGAGACAATGCTGTCTCGCTTAGCCGACCGAGGCCACCTACCGACACAAAAGGGTATTGCTCGTGGAAAAATCTTCTGGATCCAGTCTAAGGCATGGGAAATCCAAAGGTAAAAAATCTACAGCTAGATAAGGTCTCTATCAGATAAGGTGTTACAGAACTTTTCCAACTAACCCAATCGAAGATAGCCATCACAGATGTGCACACGTACATGATGGCTATCTAAAGCAAAAAACATTAGCAAGGACAATACATTTCACTGCATAGACCTGTTTGCTTTGTCAAATCTTGTTCACATTCCCTACCCAGTGAATTATTCATAGGCATGCTATTGTTGTTGTTGCAGTGTTTCCCACACCAGAATAACAGTCCTCCACATATCACCATCTCATCTGTATTTGTGAATGTAGATAGTCATTTTTAGTGTCCGTAAAGGAACTTTGTGAGGATTGATTTTATGCATCCCTTTTGTGCTTTTAAGTATAACAAAGGTGCAGAAAAACTGCATTGCTGACTGTTGAAATAGTCTCATGTTTTATTTCTCTCCAATCCCTTTTTTTCCACCTGGTTTTTGCCTCAGGTTTCTGTTTTCTCTATCAGGGCCAATTACTAGGGCTGTTATATAGAACTCAGAGCTGAGCAACTGAATATGAGATCTCATTATATGATTCATATCTGAAATGTTACTAAAGGATATCAACTGAAAGTATTTTTACTTCTATCTCTCATCCTTTTTCCAGGCACTATGTCAGATTCTTATTACTTGTCCTAGTGCCTGATAATTGACTTAAAGCTCTGCTCCATTTGACATTTCAACATCTAATTTTTAGTTTGTAGCTCTCCTTGCTGATATTGTGTAGGGGCAAAGTCAACAATCCAACCAGCTAGTGAGCCAACATTGCCAACTTTGTGTAAAAGTAGGTTGTTTGTCATAGATACTCTCACTTTTTGCCTGGTGTCAGTGTGTTTTGACTGCAGTTCACTGGGATCGTGCTAACCAGGACCCCAGTGGCAGTGCTCTATTCTCTAAATTCTATGGTAAGTACTTTGTACACCCCACAATTGGCATACTGGGGTACCGTTGAACGTCCCTAGTATATGGCATTGAGGTACCCTGGGTATTGGTACACCAGGGGTCTCCCACGGACTGCAGCATGTATTATGCCACCCATAGGTGCCCATGCAAACTGTGTCTGCAGAGCTGCCTCTGTGAAATGGTGCTTGCACTATTCACTTTGGATATAAGGTTTCCCTTATATCCAGTGACTGCACTTTTAACCAAACAACCCTAAGGTAGGCCCTTCAGTCCAAGAGCCGGGTACATAGTTCTAAGTGTGTGGTTACCCCTGCACGAGCAGATGTACGCTTACAAATCCTGAGCTACCTTCTCTGGGCTTTGTAAGTGCGGGCAGCCATTTTAAGATACATAGTGGACACTGGCAAGTCAAGATGTCTAGCTACATAATGGTTACTCAGAACCTGGTCATGTTTGGTATCAACATGTTGGACTCATGCAACTATACCGATTCCAGTGTCAGTTGCATGATACCATGTTCTGTGGGGCTCCTTAGAGGAAGCTCCCAATACCTACCTGTTTAGCCTTTCAGAGTCTGCCTGCCAGCCTGTGCTTCTGACTACCCTAGACAGTGTTCTTCCCCCATGCTGTTGAGCTTAAGTCGCACAGGTAAAGCTGAACAAAGGATTTCCTCTGAAAGAGAGGTGTGACCACCTCTGCTTTAGAATTTGGTAGGGTGGGAACACTTCCTAGTTCCATCAGACTGCATAGAAGGGCACTTTGGTTGCCCTCCTTGATTAAACCAGTTTTGCCCAGTTCAGGCACGCTTGACTCCCACTCTTGGCCCCTGTGAGCATCCGACTCTGTACAACAGCTGTGTAGCAGCCCTGAACCCCTCTGATAGGCGGGTCACCTCAGAAGAGGTCCTTCGCCTTTTTAAGATTACTTAAAGGCTCCCCTGAGGGTGGGGTCTTTAGATTCATACTGACAACAACTTCAATATTCGACTACCTGTCAGCTGAAGACTTTTCAAAGACTCTTGGTGGACACTGGAACTCTGCTGTTCTTCAAGCCAGGATCTAAGACAAGACCGCTTTCTGTGGGAGGATTCCTGCTCAGTGGGAGGATTTCTGCTGCATCTTCATTCCTGCACTTCCTTCAAGTTCTGCTACCCCGTTGCCGTGCATCCTCCGAGTCACCAAGGTTCAGCCTTCATCCAAGCCAGAAGGAAGTGAAGGAGTCACCTCTATGATGACGTTCAGTTTCTGATCCTGTTGTACCGTCTCTGCAACACAGGTTGTGGTTTGTTGGCTCTCCAGAGGCCTGACTAGTCTTACCTGTAACTTTGATTGACTGTAGTCCCTCTCCAGCCTATGTGAACCGCCTCCTTGTGCACCACGTCTTTTTGCCATCGCCAACGCTTTTTGGTTTCTTTCACGAAAGATCTTCAAGCTCCAAGAAGCTCCAGCATCTCATAGCTCCAAGAACGACATCCTGCCTTTTGTGCATAATGGGCCTTCATCTCCTGTGTGCTGTTGAGGCTTCCCTGCAACTCCCTATTCCTGCTGCCAGAGGTTCCTCATGGGGGCTCCATCAATTCCTGCTGGCTCTCCTGCGTGCTGAGGGCTGGGCTTGACTTTCCATTGCTGGGCTAGTCCCACGGACCTCTCTGCTCTGCAACACAGCATCTTATTCTGCAAACCGTTGTTTGCATTTTCCAAGGCTTGTTTGTGGTCCTGCCAGCCACTGACCTTCCTGAACTCATCAACCACCGTGGGAGAGGTCATGGGCTGCTACTGTGCTCCTGCATCGTTGCCAGGTCTCCACAGCTGTTGCTTCAACCTCAACATTCTACAGCAAGAACCTCCAACAAGGGCTGGTATTGTGCTCATGTGCCTCCTGGTCACCTCTGGGTAGTTTAGACTCTGTCCCCCATGCTTTCAGGTTCTTCTCTTCCAGTTTCCACGTCCTGGTTCCGCAGGCCTGGTCTATGAGGCTCTGTTGCTGCTGATCTTACATGAACCTCCATTGGCATCTAAGGGCGGTTCCGACACCACTTCATGTCTGTGCTCCCTGGAGTAGGTATCCTGGTTCCTGGGGTCTCCACAGGTGGGGTGGGTCTCCAACCTTCTTTGATCCAAGTGATTCCTTCAGAGTGCTTTGGGAAGGGTCCTAGACTGTAAAAACCCAACCACAACTTACCCTGTTGTATGCTATGGACATTTGACCCGGTGTAACCACACTGCACCGGGGCGCCTTGGGGTCACTGGCTACTCACCTTGGGAGGTTCTGTGTTTCCTCTAGGGTCCTCCATCCTTGGGTATTAGTCCTATTTTGGTACTTACCTCACATTCTACTATTTTACTATATGGTTTGGCGCCCCAGTTGGACCCTTTCTTATGCTACTTACCTATTCCTGAAGTATTTCTTGTGTGTAGTTGATATCTCCGGATAGGAGATATTCCAAGTTAGTGTCTAGTGTATGTTATTAAATATAAAGTATTTTTATATTCACCTGATATGGTCCTTTTCTTGTGTGAAAAGCTTACTGACTGACTATAGTGGTAAATGCACCTGCTTTACACCCTCCTGATTAAGCCTTAGCTGCTCTCCACAGCTACCCCTTGAGAGCTCTGGTTTTCAGGGACCTAAACACTATCACTAAGGGTTGCCTGGACTCAGTGCGCAGTGCCTCACCAGGGGTGGACACTGTATACTGAGCCAGCCACCTACAACCTTTGTCCCAGTATTGCCTTCATTGTTTATCTTTACCATGCTGTGGACCTCCCAATCTCTAAGAACCTTAAAAATTAATCTTAATGGGATTAACCTAATCGACTTTCTCTGTAAATGCTTGAGAACACTAAAAGTCCACTTGCTGCCTGATTGACTGGATCTTTAAAATTAGTAAAATGGAGTGCTTGTAATTGGCAGTGCATCATGATTATCTTTTGAAAACAGATCTGCGTGGAACATTGTTCTGTTGTCCAGAATATTGAACTAAGCCGTACCATGTTCTAAAGGCCCCTGCTTGATCTGTGCTAGCCTCTTTCACTGATGACATTGCCTACATGAAATCTCCAAGCCAGCATCTAAATGTCAGACAAAGTATCTCTTCCCTCACAGAAGACTAGAGGACAACTGCCCAAGAAATTACTGCTACAAATGGAGTTGTTCCAGTGTCTACACACTGAGTTGGCTTGCCAAATAGACAAATCAAGCAATACCTGTGGCCTGGCACATTTGCTGTAGGTAAGACTGTGGTCTGCCCCTCCATCATCATCACGGTTGGTCAAAGGCTCATTTGATCATGTTATGGGTGCCTGCCTCCTCAGTGACTAATTCGTAGTTTCTCAAGATCAACATCATCTCGCTAGACATAATGAAAGCTATCTTGGGGTTAGGCCATAAAAAATGTTATGCACTATGTAATGAGAGAGAACTTGCATATTAAGGTTAAGAAAAATAATAAACATCTCTAGTGGCACTGCTTCTGTGCATTCATCTCAATGTGGTAGAGTTTCAGCCCACCAAATGATTTCCCTGGTGAGTATACCTCTGCCTGTTGAAATAAGCTAAAGTGTAAACCGCTAATCTGTGTGAGACTCAAAACTCAGGCTCAGTCCTTAGCCCAGTGAGCCAAAAATCCTTGTGTCATAATGAGTTTTAAATGCAGTTCTACAGACTGTCACTGTGTTCCATAAAGGGAATCAATCTGCTGCTCTTGCACAATTTATTCACAGTGAGCAGCTAGATTAATGTGGCTTGTTAGTCAAGTGTTGAAGATTTAATTAGAGAAAGGTTGCAACTGCTCTGCTCCCAGCGGTAGTCCATCCTTCCTTTCCTTGAAGGTCAGATAAACATTGACACAGTCCCTTGAGTATGCGTACAGTACGGTTTTCAGAAGTGATAAAGTTGGTTGTGCAGTAAACCAAATAAGCTGTTTGCAAATTGTACAAGTACTGGCTAAGCCTATCGGTCAACGCTTTATTGTGCCAAGGAATGTAAGCACAGGCTTATTCAAATACGGTTTATCATGTTCAATCCTGCCCTATTGGCTTTTCCAATACTAGTCAAAAGTAGCAACTATGGATTGCTTTGTGTATAGAACTCATAAGGGTGAAAAATAATTGATTGTAACAAGTAGTGTGGTGCCTGAGCATCCTTTTCAGATTTAAAACAGTCTTTTTGATTGAGACTTCTAGTCGCAGATTTTTCAACTTTCGAATGTTCCCCAGGCATCAGACTGGATCTGGAAACTTTTCAGCAGTACCCCTGCGTGCTTGTAGGTGGCAAGGTTCAGCTTAGCACTGCAGCCAGAGCCTATTTAGGTGCCAGTTCAAAGTGCTAACATCTGTTACTTCCTTTCCATGCCTCCTGATGCGGATTCTGAGCTTTTTGCTCTCAGAGTCACTTTACCTCAGTATTTTATCCAACTTTCTACTGTGTGCAAGGAATGTCTCCCCTGATGGCAGGTTTTAAACCCTGTAGGGACTGACGCACAGAAATGTCTGTGACAGAGCTCCATCAGGTGTGCCTGTGGTGTCAATTCACGACTCCAAAGCCTGCACTGAGTGCGTGTCAATGAGCCCGAAGGCACCCTTGCCCAGGTCTTGTCTGTCTAAGACCCTGGAAGCTGGATGGTAGCGTTCAAACATCTATTTACATATATGCGTACCACCGGCATTACCTGTAGTTTGTGGTGGGGCAGGTGCATTTTCAGTTTGCTGTGCTCCGTTTTGGTCTCACCAGTGCCCATTGACTGTTCACACAAAAGTGATGGAGTTGGTGGCTGCACATCTTCAGAGGTGCCAATCATCCCTTCTACGACTACTGACTGTTGACAGCAGGCGGGCCATAGGCAGTTGTCAGCCACCTCCAAACTTCGCTGAACCTCCTTTTATCCATGAAGTTCACTATCAACGTGCCAAAGTCACACCTGACTCCTCTTCAGATGCTCCCCTTCATCAGAGCCATTCTGGACATGGTTCAGTTTTGTGCCTTTTCCCCGGCAAACAGCCCACTACATTCAGGCAATGATCCCTTTCTTTCAGCCTCGGTCCTGAATTTCAGTCAGATCAACTCTGAAGTTGCTGGGACTGATTGCATCCTGCTGAAGGAGCAGGATAGGTGACATATGCAGGCTGTGGGATCTGAAGTCACAGTGGTCCCAACATTAAGGGGACTTCTCAGACCATGTTCAGGTTTTAGAGAAGACTGCAAAAGATCAGCAGTTGTGATCACTGGACTGTAATGGGGTCAGTGGAAGACCCTCTCCCTTTCCCACCCAGAGCTGACTGATGCATCGCTTCTGGTTAGGGGTGGCAATCTGAGAGTAATTGAGATCAGAGGCCTCTGATCTCTAGTAGAGTCCCAGCTCTACATCAGCCTTCTGGAACTGAGGGCCATCCGCTTGATGTTGGAAGTCTTCTTTCCATCAAAGAGAGGTTGGTTCAGCTGCTCACAGACAACACCACCACCATGTGGTACTGCAACAAACAGGGCTGGGGCGAATCACAAACCCTGTGCCATGAGGCCTTGCACCACTGGAACAGGCTGGACCACTAAGGAACTTTCATGGTGGTGAACAAGATCATTGAATGCCAGGGCAGGCAAACTCATCCGTTAGCACCTAGCAGGGCACGTGGCAGTTACACCTGGAGGAAGCGCAAGTTCTCATCGCCGCATGAGGAGAACCTTGGCTTGATTTATTCTCCACTGCTGAGAACGCGCAATGTCAGACTTCTGCGTGTTGGGATTTTCTCAAGGCGTCTCTCGCTCGGAGACACTTTCCATCGTGAGTGAAACTAGGGACGCCTGTACACTTTCCCACCAATAGTACTCCTGCGCCGAGTACTGAAGAAGATCAGGTCATCAAAGTAGCCCCAGCTAGAGCACAGAGAGTATGGTATCCAGAACTGCAGTGCTTAAGCAGTGTCCTCCGATCAGGCTACCCCATTGGTAGGATCTGCAGTTGAAGCACTAGGACAGGTTCTCTTCCAGGGGATCCTCATCAATAGTCATAAGCACTAGAATATTCCCGCCCATGCGCGGTACCCCGGAAACATAATCATATATGTGATAAACATATATGCATCTCCACATATATATACATATATATATAAATAATAAAAAAGTAAATGCAGCCTTACATAACCAGAGCTGAATAATGTTGTAAGGACTCCCCTGTATATTACAAATATATGTAATATAAACTATATATCACAAAAACAGGGAAGAAACAACAGCAAAGCATGTTTGAAAACTGTTTTAATGCTTAGCATTTAGCCCAAAACCTCAGATAGGACTGAAAGCATTGACAGCTCACAGGCTGCATTGTAGAAAAGCACAGCCTAGAAAGGCTAGAAAGCTAACTCATAGCAACATAGAAAAACTGGCACCGTGCCTTTAAGGCAGCCATGACCCCTAGCTTCCCATCATGCCACAGGGGTGACAGTTAGGTCAGTTGTTCTTTCCGGCTCCTTCAGTCAGGACCCTGGTTACACAGCTCCACTCTTTTCTTGTTTTATTCAGAAATAATCTACCTTTTTCAGAAATTTTTTATCTTACTTGTAACTGATTTTGGCATTTTTTTTCCACTCAACATGCCATCCCTTTTTGATCCCTGCCCTTCTTCTGGAAAAAAGAAGGCCAGGTCAGACTCTCACTCAGTCTGTATTCTTTGCCTGCCTAACAATCATGTCCCCAAGACTTGTCCTCATTGCCAGTCTCTCTCAAAAATAACTTTAAAGACAGAACGAATTCGTCTTTATGGGCTGGCGGAAAAGGATTCCAGAGGCAGGTATCCGGTAAGAAAAGGCTCCAAGAGGCCCAGATCCTCTTCTAGACCATCAGCGTCGGGCTCGGCGCTGAGAAAACAGCCACCGGAGGGACATACATCTATGAAAAGACCGTTGACGGCGGGCTCGCCGTCGAGAGAACGCAGGCATGAAGGTACATCACTACATTCGACGTCGTCAACCTGCCGACAATCGGCGTCAAGGAGTTCCAGTCCACCGCCCGCTTCTCGGCGACGATTGCCTTCGAAGAGCCAAAACCCTCTGCCGTCGTCAACCCGGCGACGATCGGCGTCGAGAACCAGCAGACCTCCGTCGACGTCGGTTAGACGTTCGACGTCGAGAGCTGATAACCCTCCGTCGCCGTCACACAGACGGCGTTCGACGTCGAGGGGAGAGAATTCTCCGCTGTCGCAGACCAGGCGGCGTACGGTGTCGAGAACGAAAAGTCCTCCGCCGTCACCCGGCGACGTTCGACGTCGAGGACCAGAAGCCCTCCGCCGGCATCAGTCCAACGACGCTCGGCGTCGAGAGCTAGCAGCCCTCCGCCGTCGTCATTCCACCGACGATCGGCGTTGAGGAGAGGAAGTCCTTCAGCGCCTTCGATCCCACATCGCTCGATGTCGAGATGAAGAAGTATTTTGCCGTCGTCGAGGCGCCATTCGCCTGCGACGCTTTCGACGCCAAAGCAAGCGGAGTCAACGCTGAGACTGCTCCCAGAACCTGGTCGAGCTTCGACGGCTAGAAGATCTCTATCAACGTTGAGGAGAGCTCCGTCGCAGCGGGCTATATGCTCGACGTCGAGACCCCCATCGCATAGATCTGAAGAAGGTTCAGTGGTCTTAGTGACTGAATCTGCTTTGAGACACTCATCTTCTCACTCCTCGAGACGTCCATCGACGCATTCTCCATCTGCGTCTCCAGAACATCATGCGAGGAGATCGCGACAGAGATCCCTGTCACATCAGAGGAGGGCCTCTCCGTCTATACACCTATCTCCAAGATGGCTTTTGCAAGTCCATCACTGGAGTAAGACTCCGGCGGGCGCATCGAGAAGGGAGGAGGAATACACGAGCCCTGTCCACAGATCCCCTCTACAGAGATTGGTACAGGAGGTGGATAGATCGTCTTCGCCGGTACGTCAGCACCGTGCAGGAGGATCTAAGGAACGCAGGCCGTCTTCGTCTCATCACCACAGAAGGAGGTCTCCTTCATGGTCATCTTCCTCCACCCACTCCTCTAAGAAGGACTATTCGCCTACTCTATCGGACAGCCCTCAGTCGAGAGTGGCTCCGATAGATGACATTAACACCTATCATGATGTGCTGCAGAGTGGGGCACAGAAACTGAATATTGCAATGTCCACACCTCAGGTCGTGACGACAGTGATCTTCGAGACGCTGCACCAAAGATCTGCTTCGCGACCTTTGCTACCTCTGGTTCCTGGGCTTCTGGAACCAATCATGGACATTTTTCTAACACCCTCAACGATTAAGGCTACACCGGCCAGGATTCAACAGAAATACAAGCCTGCTGATGTAGACCCGGTGTTCTTGAAAACGGATCCACCTGCGGATTCAGTGATCGTCGCAGCGGCACGTAAGACACACGCAGTCTCTACTCATGCGTTGGTCCCTCCCGACAAGGAGAGTAAGTCCCAGGATTCTTGGGGACGAAAAGTTTGTGGCTCTGCAGCTTCTTCACTTAAAGTCTCCAGTGCAGCAGCCTTATTAGGTCGGTACGACAGATCCTTATGGGACTCTTTGGATGGTTTCAAAGAGAAGCTACCAAAGGAGGATCAGAAGAACTTTGAAGAAATCATTACAGAGGGCTCCTTGGTAGCTAATCAAATGATTAGCACTGCAGCGGATGGTGCCACACTATCGGCGCATTCGTATGCGCATGGAATTTGCGCAAGGAGGTCTGCCTGGTTAAGGCTTACAGCTCTTAAACCGGATGCTCAGCAGAGGATCCTTAACCTTCCTTTTTCTGGGTCTTCATTATTTGGTTCCCACACTGATGAAGAGATGGCTCGAATGAAAGCCGAGTTAGACACTTTGAAGGTGGTGGGGTTAGAAAAGAAGAAGGACTTCCGACGAAGATACAGACCTAGCCAGCACAAGGGATACCAACAGAGGGTTCAAACCCTTCAGTGGTCCCAAAGCAAGAACCAAGGAAGATCGCAATTTCAGGGTCGGAAGTCTACCAGAGGTAGAGGAGGTAACCAACAACAATCCTCCTCCACTACTCGAACAACAGGAAAGCAGTGAACCAGAGCTTCCTCTGACACCGTTGCCTACTCCAGTGGGAGGAAGTGTTTCACGCCATCTGAAAGAGTGGTGCAACATAACAAAAGATCGTTGGGTGCTCAGTATACTGCGCAGTGGATATGCACTCTGTTTCCGTGTGTCTCCAAAGGAGATTCCTCCAAAAAGATCTCGTCCTCACCAGCTAAAATTAATACGACAAGAAGTGGTGGCGCTTCTGCAAAAAAAGCGCATAGAGAAGGTTCCCCACTCTCAGTACTCCAGGTACTTCCTTGTGCCAAAAAGAGATCAGGAGCACAAGTTCAGACCTATCCTGGACCTGCGGTCGCTGAACAAGCTTATCTTGAAAGAGAAATTTCGCATGTTGGCGCTTCATCAAATATGTCCACATCTGCAAGCAGGAGACTGGATGTGCTCAGTGGATCTCCAGGATGCGTATTTTTACATTCCTGTAACTCCCCGTCATCGCAAATTTCTGCAATTCTTGGTCGGCAGCAGTCACTACCAGTTCAGGGTGTTGCCCTTCGGACTAAAATCTGTCCCACAAGTCTTTACCAAGTGCATGGCGGTGGTGGTGGCAGCTCTACACAAAAGAGGACTGTTCTTATATCCATACTTGGACGACTGGCTCTTGAAAGGGCCATCTCCTCAGCAGGTAAAAAACGACTTCCAAGTGTGTCTAGCTCTACTCCGCAGGCTAGGCCTGCATGTGAATATGGAGAAGTCAGTTCGCCAGCCTACACAGGTGATCCATTTCCTGGGCTCCGTTCCAGATACAAACCTAGGAAGAGTGTTTCCTTCGTAACAGAGACTTTTATCAATTCAGCAGAAGTGCGAAGATCTTCTCCAGACAAATCGCCCAATGGTCCGGCAAGTAGCGTCCCTATTGGGATCAATGGCTTCTTGCATATTCCTCATTCCCAACGCCAGGCTGAGGATGAGGCCTTTACAGCAGGACCTGGAAGACAAGTGGGACCAGGCAACGGGTTGCTGGGAGGACCGGATTGCACTTTCACCAGCAGCGTCTGTTCTATGGTGGACTCGTCCACGGAACCTCTTAGTGGGAGTCCCCTTCCATCAACCTGTTCCTACCCAGTCCTTGGTAACGGGTGCATCGCTTCAAGGTTGGGGAGCACACATGGATTGCCTACAAATGCAGGGGCGGTAGTCCATCAGGGAACAATCCTACCACATAAACATGTTAGAGCTGCGGGCAGTCCTTCTAGCCCTGAAAGCCTTTCAGCCCTCGATCATGTCCAACTCAGTCCTCATCCAAACAGACAACACGACCACCATATATTACCTCAACAAACATGGTGGTATGCGCTCTCTCCCTGGAAGCTCAAAGGATATGGCATTGGCTTCTAGCCCGAGGCCTCTCCGTCACAGCGGTGCACCTTCCAGGGGAACGAAACGTGCGAGCAGACGCACTCAGCCGGCACTTTGAAGTTCAGCCAGACTGGGTGCTAAACGACGAAGTAGTGGCAGAAATTTTCCATCAGTGGGGACAGCCTGCCATAGATCTGTTTGCAGACGATCTAAACAAAAAATTCCACGCCTACGCCTCCAGGTTCCACCATCCAGGGACGAAGGGGAATGCTGTTTTGATGGATTTGTCCGGAATATTTGCATACGCCTTTCCTCCCCTGCCTCTGATTCCGAAGGTGGTGTCCAAGCTCATCTGGTCCAACATGTCAATGATTCTGATAGCCCCGGGCTGGCCTCGGCAGTGGTGGTACCTGGACCTATTACAGCTGTCGGGACACCCCCACAAGAGGCTTCCTTGCAGATCGGACCTACTGACCAAGATGGACGGGAAGATACTACATCCCAACCTTCCCTCACTGAACTTGGCAGCATGGCACCTGAGGTCCTGCAATATGGACATTTGAACTTACCACAGGTCTGTATGCATATACTAAAGGAGGCAAAGAGACCTTCCACAAGGGCTTCGTATTCCTTTAAGTGGAAACGGTTCTACCTGTGGTGCACTCGTAATCACTTTAATCCAACCACAGGGCAGGAGGAGATAATTCTTCCTTACCTCCTGTACTTGGCTAAATCAGGGTTAAAGTATTCATCGATCAGAGTACATCAAGCAGCGATAACGGCCTACAGAAAGTCTCAAAGCCAGCCTTCCTTTTTTCAACTACAGGTGGTCAAGGATTTTCTACAGGGATTGAAGAAAGTGTATCCCCCTGTTCGGCCTCCTTCTCCTCCTTGGGAGTTGAACCTGGTCCTCTCTAGGTTGACGGGTCCTCCTTTTGAGCCCATCCATAAAGCCACGCTGCAGCATTTGACATGGAAGACCGCTTTCTTAGTCGTGATTACATCAGCGCGAAGAGTAAGCGAAATCCAAGCGCTGTCTTCCAAAGAGCCATATACTATCTTTCACCATAACAGAGTAGTATTAAGGACTCACCCTGCTTTTCTGGCGAAAGTTGTATCTGATTTTCATGTTAATCAGTCAATTTCTTTGCCGTCCTTTTTTCCCAATCCCGCAACTCCTGCGGAAAGGTCACTCCATTCCCTAGACCTTAAGAGAGTGCTTAAATTCTATCTAGAGGGAACGAAGGTCATAAGAAAATCGGACCAATTGTTTTTAAATTATGGTTCCATGAGGGCAGGTTTTCCAGCTACCAAGAGATCCATTTCTAGATGGATAGTGTCTTGTATAAAATTGGCCTACCAGCTGGCAAATAAACTCCTATTGTTGTCACCTAAAGCACACTCCACTAGGGGGAAAGCAGCTACAGTAGCTTTCTTGCATGACGTTTCAATGGCAGAAATTTGCAAGGCAGCAACCTAGAGATCTGTGCATACTTTCACAAGGCATTATTGTCTTGAATCCGACTCCAGGGCGGATACTCAAGTAGGCCAGGCCTCCTTGAGAAATCTGTTCAGATAAAAGAAATGTCTGAATTGTCAAGTTTAGTTGTCTGAGCTTGATTGTTAATTATTATTTTTCCTTTGCCTGCAGTGGATGAGGTGAGGCTCGCTATTCTATTCTTGTGCTTATGACTATTGATGAGGATCCCCTGGAAGAGAAGGATTAGTTACTTACCTGTAATCCTAGTTCTCTTCCAGGGGTATCCTCATCAAAGTCATAAGCAACCCTCCCGCCTCCCCGGTGTAGGAGAGTAGGGTCTGCTTCCTATGGTCACCCCCACTTTTTGCTTTTGCTTCACTGGTTTTCGACTTAGATGTGGCTGTGGGCCTGCTAATCAGACCCACAGCCCAGATGTTCTCTCTCTAAATTCACACTATGTACTCTAGGTACGTAACCCAATTGGTAAGGATCACCCTATAGGGCCCTGTACAGTGTACCTTAGGTACCCAGGGCATGGGTGTACCCTAGGCCTACCAGGGGCTGCAGCATGTATTATGCCACCCCTGGCTGGCCTTCCATTATGACACAACTGGCTGATCACTCAGCTGGGGCAAGGTTGTGTAAACACCCCTTGCTTAGGTATAGTATCCCTATACCTGCCTTATATATAGACACATGGGTACCTTTCAGTCACTCCTATGGCAGGCCTTAACAATCCTGAAGGCAGAGTGCTTGGTAACATGTGAGATGGTGCTCTAGCATGAGCTGAGCCTGTCTGCAGCTTTCGGAACCATGTCCTTATAGCTGTTCTATGATATCGCCTACCATATACTCTTAAAGTGCCTTATAATCCTCGCGGTTATGGTAACTATGGTTTGGCTTTATCAAAACATGTTGTGTAAGGTGTCTAACACTTTGGAATACTACCCCCACATCATTTCTGGCGATGAGGATAGTATTCCTCCCTTCTAGAGGGAGAAGACATGTTGAAGACCTACTACCCGGTTAAAGTTAACCAGAGCCCCAGCGTCACAAAATGGATGCTGCTGCCACAGACACAAGTCTGACCTCCTGCTGCTGGGAGTCCTTCCAGCGAGGGAGGCTTGGACAATAGGTTTCCTGCCTTGGGAGGTGCTAGCACCACCCTAGACAGGACTTAGTGTATTGGGGCAGGGAGGGATGACAGAAACGAGACACTGCCTGGGGCACACAAGGTGTCCCATGCATAGTCCGGTTCAAACCGGTGCTGGGGCACTCCAGCCCCAGTCCTGGCGCGAAACTGGACAATGGGAAGGGGGTGTAACCCCCTTCCCATTCCCATAGGAAGGACCTAGCAGGTAACCCAGCCCCCCAGATTAGTATAAGAGTGGGAGCTGAGTCCCTAGGACTTTGGATTATCCTGAAAAACTGCAACTTGAACAGAAACTCTGGACCTTCGACATTCGACTATGGAAGAAGACTGAAGAATCTCACTTGTGGCCACCCTGTGCAAACAGGCACCAACAAGCGACCTGCCATTTGCTTTGCCCAAGTTCTACGAGGAACCGACTGCAGAGCCCGACCAGCGCCTTGACTTCCAGGCTTCTCCGACCCTGATCCACATCCACAGCAGAGCTGAGATCCGTGGAGGCGACGAGAGACGTAGGACCGGCTACCTGGGAAAATTGGCTACTACCTTCCAGCGCAGCTTCTGAGGCATCCTCGAAGTTGTGCTCTGGGGACTGAGAAGCCCCAACCCCGAGCACCATCTGCACTGAAGATCAGCCCTCCACACTCCACAAGTTCTGCGTGGGGCCCTTCTGCATTTCCCTGCTCGACGCGTCTGTCCAGTTACTGGCCCGTTGGCTAGTAGCCCCTGTGATGACGAACTCTAAACTTTCCACCGCTGGTTTGGCTCCTCCAGACTGGCCCTTGCTTCCCTGTGAAAGAGAAGCACCTCAGGAATTCCTGGTCTGCAACAGAAGCGAATCCTTCATCCTGCGTGGGTTGCGCTTGCCAAGGCTTGTTGGGTCCAAACTCGGCAACGACGCCGCCAACAGCAAGAGCCCTCATGGGACAGCTCACCTCTTGGTTCTGGTCGTCCTCGACGCCTCCTGGTACCCGTGGCTGCTGCGACAAGCTTCACTTCTTCACCTGCATCTTCACGACATCGCCTGGTTCCTTCCCGGCTCCTGGCTGGTGACCTAGACTCTGTCCCCTCTGCTTGCAGGTACCCTCCTTCTTGATTCCAATCTTGGGATCCACCGGACACTCTTCACTGACTGCCTGTCAGCATCTTTCTTCAGGCATCCATAGGAGTCGACGATGAAACCCGACGCAAGTTCACACCTATGCACCCGCAGCCCGTGGGCTAGGTAAACTGAGTACTCCAGTGCTCACAAGGGTATTGACTATCCTAGGGTCTAGTTTCCAAGTCTCTAACTCCTAGCTCTTTCCGAAGTGTCCTAAAACTCTTTATTTCTAAACATCACTATTTCTATCGACTTTAACGCATTACGCGTGAGTGTTTCCACTCTGCACCTGAATCCCGTGGTCCTCCCACTGCCTAGCAACTGGTAGTATAGTGTAGCCCCAGCGATTCCCTAGGCCTAGGCCTAACCTGTGTTCGCGACAGTGGTCCTTATACCACTTACTTAGTATATGGTTTGCGTGGCCCCCAGGGCCTAACTGTATTACTTACCTGTGTGACTTATGTATGCTTAAATAAGACTGTGATGTACTTACCTCAAATCTCATAAAGAGTGCTGAGGGTATTTTGACTAGAATAAATACATTCTATTTTCATATATATCTGTTGCGGTGTCCTTTCATTTGGTATTCAAGGGATTGCAAATGGTATATCAGCTGGCTTCACATGCCATACAGAGTTTAGCCTAAGACTGCTCTTGTCCATGCTACCACTAGGATAGCTGGTCTATAAGTTTGACTTTACACCCAATCACCATAAGGGTTGTTTGGACTGATACAAGGTGTACACTAGAACTAGTGACATCATATATCAGGCCAACTTGTCACATTGGTGAGCAGCGGTTGGGATCTGAGCTTGCTGTTGTAATACCATTGCAATCTTGAGATATCAAATTGAAAGATCACAAAGATATTTGTCAGGTACATATAACATAGCTTATAAATACTTAAGTTCTACTGAACTTAGTTGTTGTAGGTTGAAGGGCCTAGCACACCCTGACTACAACTACTAGAGAGGTTTTAGTAGATACAACTAGTGTAGGTAGGTGCACACACCACACCCTCACTAGATCATGTCTCTGAGAGGAGATCAAGATGATTCTCTCTCAGGAGGGGGATATCCTAGAAAGATACCCTCTAGATATGATACCCTAACTTTTCAGGAGATGAGACAGTTGTGTACCTCCAGAAAGTTAAAACAGGGTTCAAACCCCACCCTCATTTATCTAGTGGAGATCTTAGAAGAGTTTGATGCTCAGAAAGCCTCCCAGGATGGTACCTTAGGTACCAATGAGGGTCTGCCCTCTACAGAAGACTCCCCTCACAACACTGATCTAGATGAGTCAGCAGGGACTTCAGAAGATGAGGTAGACAGCCAGGTCCAAGTTAGGAGACTTAGCCAGGCTAACTTAAGCCTACATGGGAGTCAGAATGGGGTCCCCCCATTCAGACCCTCAAGTGGACTTAACCAGAGAAGCAGGAGAGGAAGATCCCCTTCCAGGGAATCTATCCACTCCCATGTCTCTAATAGCTCCAATGCCTCTTCTCACAGGGGAATTGGTTCTCCACAGAGAAAAGAGCATCAGGCCAGAATGAGGGAAGTCAATCTGAGGATTGAAAGGGAAGAACTTGCCCTTGCCAAAGAGAGACTTTCTCTGGCCAGAGAGCAAAAGTTAAGTGGGTTAGGACCCACTGGTGGCAGCACTATCCCTAAGGATAGAGACAGGTCCTATGACAATAGAAACCTGAGCAAGATTGTCCCTCCCTACTGTGGAAATATGGATTTTTATGATCAGTTATGTCCCCTATCTTGGACCCCAACGGTTTCATGTATAAATCATAAGTACATGTATGTTTCCTCCAGTTCCAGTTATGAAGACGCAAACACATGTGCGTCCACCGTCAACATGTCCTCTTTCAGACCCGCCATGAATGGGCCGGATACTCTATTCCTAAGTATGAAAGGCCACCGGCTTTATATGGTTCACTTCCCACATTTCTTACAGTCCAGGCGAGTAGGCCCTGATTCTGCCATCAAGCCTTTTCTGCCTTCTGCCTCTGAAAGCTCCAGTCTGAGCTCGCATCTGTATTCATGAACTTTGTCCTACTCCCTGTGCGGCTAACGGTGCCTGACTCGACCTGTCTGCTTGCCAAAAACTGTATTTCACCTTCAAGATTATCTGCTCTGCTCCGCTCTTCACCCAATGCATTCCTGTCTAGTAGTTTAAGTAAACATTCTTTCAGCTACCGAGCAAAAGGCCCGGCTTCTCTGTCTTTATGCAAGTAATTCATAGCCCTGTTACCATGGAATATTCCTACCCCCTCGCATCTAGTGTAGACACTTAGACGCTTGTACACGCACTAACAGTCAGTATAGTCAGTATAGTCAGTATAGAATAAGATTCTATCCTAAGAGACCTTTCTTTTTTGGATAACACAGTTCTTTAAACATAGGATGTTAGATATGATTTGGGATTAGGTTGACATAACCCCAGACTTCTGTCTCCACATGTAGAGCTAAATGTCAAGTCCCCTTCACCCCCTAGTTGCACGTCAATCACACGTCATGCTGCTGCGCGCGCATCTCTGCCAAGTATTTCTGCTGACATTGCGAAATTCTTCCGTGGAACCACCCATTTATGACATCATATCCAATGACGTTCTTTAAGTTACGCCCAGTTACACCCATTTTAGTTACGCATGTATGTTCTTATCTTTGTGATCAACTGTTACGCCTCCTGCATCTGTTTCACTGTAATGCCTATTGTATAAAAATGATTACTTGTCAATAAAGTTTGTTCTTCACTTCCTGAACCTTCGTGGTGATGGAATATGGAGTCCATCAATTCGAATTGATTTTGGAATAAAGCCCGTTCCGAACCTCTAATACCACGGATTCTGCCTCTTATTTTACTGAGCTATTATTATAGATTCTCCGCATCAAATTAAGTTCCGGTAATTAAATTATTTACCACATATATGGCGCCCGAACAGGGACACTTTCTCATCTCACGCGCCGGAGGTGCGTTGCAGGCCCGGTCTCCTGCCACAGCTGGACGGACAACCACGCGTACCTACAGGATTTCCTGTATCTCCCTCCTGCCGAGCGGGGGTAACTGAGGCTGCGATCGACACCCAGACGAGGCGGTGAGAAGTGCGAAGTATCCCGACCAGAGCCTAGCTGAGAGAGCAAGATCCGAGGTATACAGAGGCCCACCAGGTTCCGAAGTTCCGAAGTTTCGAGTCGAGTCCAGTCCAGTCCGAGTCCAGCTCAGTTCAGTTCCGAGGTCTTCCGTTCCGAGCTACCCGGTGAGTACCATTGTCGGGGAGGCGTTCTGACGTACACATAGGTTGTGCCGGTCAAGACGGGTTTGGGTACACAAATCCGGTCTGCACTGTTTCAGCAGTGTATCTGTACTGTTTAGCAGTACATCAAGTATGTCTAGTATATAATCCAGAATTACCTAGTTAGTGCCGAGTATCATGTTTAGTGACTAGTTCCCTAAATGGCCATCATTGTTGTTCATTAAATGTTAAATGTTAAAATGTTTTAAATACGTTCTGCATATTGTGGTGTGAATGACTGTTCATTATTGTGTTTTGTTGTATTAAACGTGTTCAGAATTAGGTATCAGATCAGATTAGTTCTCAATATGCCGCTCTTTTCGAAATTAAGACAGATAAAAACTAGAAAAGGGGTACTCGAAGAAGCTGTTCCCATTCCTCCTAGGGACACTCCAGGGTACTTCATGTATCATAAACATGGCCTAGACGCCATATTATTTCTTGATTTATGGGTAGACTACACCAAGGAATTACCAGAAAGTCAGAGGTGGCCCGCAGCTGGGACCTGGGATGCAGATTGCATCGTGAAAGTAGAGGAAGAATTATGGAAAAAGAAAGCTAGACAATCACAGAAAGATGCCATTGAATTATGGCGTAAAGAATCGTATAGACGTACAGAAAAAGCACGTAGACAGGAAGAGAAGAGTAAGGAGAATTCAAATAAAGTTCGAGAAAATCTATTAATTGAAGAAGGTACTCGAGTAAAATCAGAACAAGTAGACAGACAACGAAATGCCCTTATGAATGGTATGTATCCTCTTCTGGCCGAAGGGTTACCTAAGGCTACTCTGGAGATACCCAAAGACTTGCCACCCCCATTGTTTCCGATAAAAGCACATCCCAAAGGGCATCCCAGAACCGCAGAAGATGTTTTTCTTTCCTCTTATTTAGACGACGCAGCTCCCGAGTATGCTAATGCTGCGCCACATAGACCGCCTGCCGAGGGGGTTCAACGCCAAGATCCTCCTCCGTCTGTACCGCCGCAACAACAAACTCCGACACAAGTTCCGGCAAGCACATCTGTTTCTACAGCTGTACCCACATCTATGGTTGCTATATCACGTTCAACGAATCCTTTCACATCCAGCACCCCAGGTGGTGCTACAGGAGGTACAACAAACATTTTTTCCACGCCACCCAGAGTAAATAAACTTTCCTTTCAAGAATTAGCACACCAACGTATGCCCAAACTAGTAACTCCCGACACGCTTAAGGAACTTCTAATAGATTGTAGATATGATCCTGTGCCCGGCAAAAAGGATGAAATGCTGCTGGCATCATTACGTATCCGACGAGCTGCAATATATTTAGGAAGGCTACCAGGAATGACTACACATTTAGAAAATATATATCACTTTGTCCAGTCAGGACGAGATTCTGAAAGTATTAATAGAGCCTTGGAGTACCAGAAAGTGGAGATACAGGGGGAACTGTTACGTTTCCTCATAAATTGTGTGATCAGAAATCAAGACCGACCAGGGGTAAATCCGGAAGAAATGCAAATTCTTACCACATGGAGTCGGAATATATCAGAGGGGAGACATGATAAACGATCATATATAGTAGCTATGTGCCGCAAGATCCGCAAAGAAGTAGAACGAATACACGAAGAAAGATTAGCAGTAGACGAGCCTGAACAAACCGAGGAGGAGGAAGAATTAGAACTACCCACAGGACAGTTAGAAACAATGGCCTATGTAGGTAGAGGGAAATATTGTAATAATACTAGATGCTTTACTGATCCGATACGTCCGATACGTCCAGATAATAACAGAAATTTCCAAACCCCTATAATAAATATACGGTCCCCCGAACATTCGTTCCAAGCCGCTGACAAATTACTCCGAGAACGAAGGGGTTATCATCTACTCGATTCTATGGACGAACAAGAATTAGCCAGGTCAGCCGTTCATTGGGTTGACAGTCCCGGAAAATATAGTGATGATACACTAGCACACACGTTTTTGAACCTCAACCCCGATGAACAGCGTTTAGCTGGTATCTACATGATTCAACAACTCCTTATATTATATAAAAGCCAACACTCCGATCCTGGTCCATTACCTGATATATTGACTGAATTACTCACGAATAAATGGAGAGGTTCAGGTACTGAGTTAATTAGAGAAATACTAGAATCCAGAAAGCAGTACATTCTTTTTGTATGTCCCGAACATGTCTCACTGCCCATAAAAGAAAGAACGACGTATTATATGGATAGACAGAATCCCTTACGCGAAGTGCACCCGATAAAAGGTGATGACAATCAGTTTAAACGTGTGTTTGTATACACACCCATATCTAAAATAGAACTATTAGAAATGAAGAAAGTGGTACCCAGTCATGACAAAGACCCAGCGGGTTTCCACCGTGAAATTAAAGACATGTTGCTCATGGGAGAGTATACCTATCCCGACATTATGACAATATTGAAGGTATTAATGCCTGCGGGCATTTACGAAAAACTCAAGGAAAAGGATTGGGAGGTGGGAGACCAGAAGATAGATTGGACAGCATTAGAAAACGAAGAAAAAGCTCGAGGTCCAGGTTCAGGGCTTGGGGGAAAAGACCAAAACACTACCAGGTTTACTAGTACAGGTACTGCCACGTTTATTAACTACGAAAAAGGAAGACTGGGGTGCAATTTCAGCCTGTAAACAAAAGCAAGATGAAGACACTAGTGATTTCTATGCCCGATTCGAAAAATGTTTTGGTATAAATAGTGGAATAAAAGCAAGTAGCGAATCTTATCCACATCTGTTTGTGACAAAATTAGTTGAAAATGCCCTGCCCCAAGTTAAGAATAGAGTATTGAAATTCGAGAGTACCTGGCAAGGTAACACTCCGTCACAAATGTTACAAATGCTACAGTACCATCACAATAGAATTAGAGAGGAACAAGAACATGAGCAAAGACGCATGAAAGACACGAAAATGAAAATGCTAGTTTCCCAGACAGTTCCAGCTGACGGTCATAAAAAGGGTATGACACAGTCCAGTGTTTCAGCAGGTTCTGTAAAAGGGACATGCAACTATTGTAAACAGCCAGGTCATTATGTACACGATTGTCCAGTTTTAAAACATAATATCGCCATAGGTAATACTAAAGAAAGACCACGGCCACTTAGACAGGATCAGAACCAACAAGGAGCACCGCAGCATGCACAGGCCATGCCAGCTCCGCAACAGTCTATGCCAGCTCCACCACCGCAGCCTATTGCTGCTACACCAACAACGACACGACAGATGTACCAGACTGCACAGTATGACTACCCTGACTATCAACGATACTCATGAAACAGCCTAGAGAGGGAAGTTGGCTTACCCCTTATCGAGGTCCCTGTAGATCAAGAAGGACCTTATGTACACAGTGAACTATTAGGCCAGGATAGAAAATTTTTACTTGATACAGGGGCAAGCCGAACAACCATAAAACGTAGTGAAGTTCCAGGGGCACCCCTCTCTGGCTCACAGAATATTTCCCTTGGGTTTTCAGGAAAACCTATCATTAACGAAGTATCACAGCCTCTTCCCCTTACGATTGGTCCTTTGACACGAACTACAGATTTATTGCTTACTAAATCATGTCCAGAAAACCTGTTAGGTATAAAAACATTGAAAGCTCTAGGAGCTATAATATGTTGTTCTCCGGAAGGAGTAAGATTGTTTTTACGTGATTTCAAAGGGCACTATGTGTCCCGAGACATGGATCACCGACTGCAGACTTTACCCACATACTTATGGGCACAAGGCCCTACAGATGTTGGTTGCATGAACATTACACCATATCGAGTCACACTAAAGACAGGAGTGGTACTACCACGAATGCGACAATACAAGTTACCCCCAGATGCTGTAGTGGCTTTACTGCAAATCATTGACGAGCTTATTACCCAAGGAGTGGTTGTGGAAACCGACTCCAATAGATGTAATTCCCCGATAATTCCGATTCTTAAACGAACTGATCCAAAAGCCCCGCCAGTATATCGATTGGTTATTGATCTGCGCGAATTAAATAAATGTATTGTACCACAATACCCCGTAGTTCCAGACATTTCTTCATTACTGACAGCCATTGATTCCGAAGCAACATTCTTTACTGTAATTGATCTCAAGAATGCCTTTTTCAGCGTCCCAATAGATCCGGAAAGCCAATACTTGTTCGGATTTAGTTTAAATGGACGAAGCTTTAAATTCACACGCGCACCTCAAGGATTCACAGAAAGCCCCAGCATCTATAGCCAAGCACTGAAACGAGAACTTGACAGTATCCACATGCCAGTCAACACTGCCCTGCTTCAATATGTCGATGATCTGCTGATCACCGCTAGAAGCGAACATGAATGTGAAAAAGCCTCACTGACGGTTTTACAATTCTTGGCCGAAAAGGGACACAAGGTGTCCCCTTCTAAGCTGCAATTCTGTGTCCAGCGAGTTGTTTACCTTGGTCACTCGCTGTCCAAGGAGGGAAGGCAGCTTACACCCGACCGCATACAGTTAATTGATAACATGTCAGTACCCAAGACACAAAAGGAGGTGCGGGCTTTTATAGGCCTCACTTCATATTGTAGGCAGTGGATCCCTCAGTATGCATTTCTAGCAAAACCACTCATTCAGTTGACAACACAGGAGGCAGCCACATCGACTGTCCTCCCTTGGACTCAGGAACATACACAAGCTTTTGAAAGCCTAAAGAAAGCTTTATGTCAAGCACCTGTCCTAGCAACACCATGTTACAGTAAACAGTTCACACTCTTTGTCACAGAACGCGAAGGTACTGCTTTGTCAGTACTCACACAGGAACAAGCAGGATCACACAAACCATGTGCTTATTTTTCTAGTACATTAGATCCCGTAGCTCAGGCTCTGCCTGCGTGCCTGAAATCAGTGGCAGCGACAGCTTTAGCAATCCGACAAAGCGATGCCATAGTGTTAGGACATCAATTGACAGTACAAGTACCACACGCAGTAGAAGTTCTCTTGAACCGCACACAGACACAACACTTGACTATAGCGAGACTCACCGGTTACGAACTAACATTGTTTCAGCCACACATAGAAATCAGACGTTGTAGTACATTGAATCCTGCCACACTTTTGCCAGTAAACGGAACAGACCCACTAGCACATGATTGTATTGAAGTTATTACTATCACGACGAAACCCAGACAAGACTTGACAGACGTCCCATTGACAGATCCAGACCTGACGTTGTATGTAGATGGTTCATGTATGAGAACAAGTACAGGAGAGCTAGTGGCCGCGTATGCCGTCACAACAGACACTGAAATTATTGAAACAAATTGTATTGATACCTTGTCAGCTCAAGCAGCAGAGCTCATTGCTCTGACACAAGCCTGTATTCAAGCCACAAATAAGAAAGTCAACATATACACAGATTCACGTTATGCATTCGGAGTCGTCCATGACTTCGGCGTGCTGTGGCGAGAGAGAGGTTATTTAACTTCTCACGGTGCCCACATTCAGCACGGACCCCTCATTCATGCCTTATTAGAAGCAATACATCTACCCGCTGCAATATCAATAATGAAATGTAAAGCTCATACGAAAGTTACTGATATCATTTCCCAAGGCAATGATCTAGCTGACAAAACAGCTAAACAGACTGCTCAAACTCACACATCTGACATGACAAAGACAATAGTTCCGACACCAACACATTGCATGATGGTTAAGGATCCCGCTCTTGACGTAATTGACATACAGACACATGCTGCACCAGAAGAAATAAAGAAATGGACTGAATTAGGAGGGATCCAAACTGATCAGGGATGGATGACGAAGGAAAAATCTATATGGTTTCTTCCCGACTCAATGGTCCAAGTTATCATTAATACAATACATAGTCCAGCGCACCTAGGAGAAAAGGCTATGCTAGACAGCATTCAACACATTTGGTTTAACAAACATTTACGAGCAGCAGCTAAACAAAAAGTTCGTACCTGTATGATCTGTTGTCAGTTTAACCCAGGTAAAAGCATTCCCGTAGAACAGGGTGGATTTCAGCCTCCTGATCACCCTTTTGAAGTCCTCCAGATGGATTATATCCAGATGGAACGATGTCGAGGATTCAAATATGTTCTTGTAGTTGTTTGTGCTCTGTCCCGTTGGACAGAAGCATACCCGGTTTCAGATTACACTGCCCCGACTACTGCCAAACAGTTAGTTCGAGAATTCTTCCCACGGTACGGTTTACCACGTGCTGTCTACTCAGATAACGGCCAGCCGTTCTCATCCGAACTAATGAAACACGTTTCACTTTTGTTAGGTTATCAATGGAGATTTCACTGTGTCCGACACCCCGAGGCAGCAGGTCTCGTGGAACGACATAATCAAACTCTGAAAATTAGATTGTCCAAAATATGTAGAGAGAAAGGTGTCGACTGGTAGTAGCCTTACCAGTTGCACTCTTTTACATGAGAATGGTAGCACATTCTCGAACAGGGCTATCCCCGTATGAGGTGATCTTCGGTAGACCACCAAATATGTGGGGGACGCCTATACCTCGTAAAATAACTGACGTTGACTGTAATATGCTGACAGATTACATGGCTTCCTTGATGTCTGCACTACAATCTTGTCGTTCACAGGTAGCTGCAGCCTTTCCCGACAACACCGAGGTGAAACCCCATGACGTAATTCCCGGGGACCTGGTGTTAGTGCGGAACTTTGACCGGAAGTCTCAGCTGGATCCTAGGTGGAAATCGCCTCAACTCGTACTGTTAACCACGAGGACAGCCGTGAAGATCGAAGGTCGAAAAGGCTGGATACATTCAAGTCATATCAAGAAATTTCATGGACTACCATCCGATATAGAGACTAAACCCTGTATTTCCTCAAAGACAGACTCAAAGCTCCCCTTGGTTGAGCAAACGAGCTCAGAACTATATAGACTAAAATTGAGGTCCAATAAGTCAGACAATTTGATTGTTTAAGTCCTCTCCAAGGTGAATCGGTTGAATTTGTGTCTGACATGTATCCTCTGGACCGGAATAGAGAAAGAAATAATCAAATCCAGTTGAAAAAACATGCGTACTGTAAATCACTGCGTAGTCATTGCACAGTGACGTTATTAATTCTGTTTTTCTTATGTCTTTTAATAATCGCTGCAAGTATATTGTTGCACATATATTATCCTATTTCTAAACATGTTTATAATGTTACTGCTGAACATTCTTTTAGTGAATTTCCCCCGCATGAGTTGTCATATAGATTTGCGCTGCGCAATAACACTTTTATTAGTATGTTACATCATTCCCATCAGGCTAGCAATGCTACAAATTGTTGGATATGTGGCCGACTCCCTCCCTATCAGAACTATAAGGGAATTCTGCCTCTCTTTCCATATCCGTTCACACACAATGGCTCCTGTGGAGCATGGTTTAGTTTAATTAATTCCCTAGATTCGAATTCCGCAGTTTATCAAGACAACTGGGTTTGGGGAAACCTGAACTTAGTTTTGCTTAAAGTCTGCTACCCTAACAAGGAGGGACTTCCCAAAAGAACAGGAACTGATCTAGAAAATGAAGTATATGGATTAGGTAATTTTACACTTAACCTCATGATCCTGAACGTTGAATCTGAAGCTACACCAATCTTGCCTGCCATGTCCGTATTCCCAGTTAAAGGGGAACTATGCATAAGAAAGAATGGCTCCATACACATGGGCCACAGTAAATGCACCACTGTAATAGAATTCAGTGATCAAGGCAAGTCTACATTTAGAGCTTCTCGTCATTCCTACTTTATATGTGGACAGACCGCATATATACGCCTACCTTTAGATTGGGATGGTACCTGTTACATAGCATTCCTTCTACCACCTGTTTTCCTAGCTCATCCTGATTATCATAGAAATACTCATTTAGTACACAATAGACAGCAGAGAGATCTCCCAATAGTCGATTACACTGAAACAGCATGGGAGAAATACACAGATTTCAATAAAGGTTTCTTTCCTTATATAGGTACAGTCACTAATAGTAAGCTGATACGTAGATTAACCAGAACCCTTGAAGCAGTAGTAAACGAAACTATTTCCGCCTTAGGCAATTTAACAGAAGAACAGTCTGCTATGCGGATTGTTGTGCTTCAAAATCGTCTTGTCCTTGACGTCATCCTGGCCGATAGGGGCGGAGCTTGTAGGGTCATCGGATCAAGTTGTTGCATTTTCATACCAGAAAATTCACCGTCAGTATATAAAGCCATAACCCGCCTTCATAAGATTGTAAGCCAGATACACCAGAATCCAGGCACCTGGACTTGGTCCGGTTGGTTTTGGAGTGTATTATCTACCTTTGGATGGAGGGTCCTATCCTTCCTAGGTATTGGCTTTCTCATACTATTCAGTTGCTGCTTATGCCTACAATGTGGGCCAGCGATTTGTGGTCTATGTGCCACCTCGTGTATCCCACATCCAAGTTTTCACTCAAGATTCCGGAAGAAGAAAGAAGAACAAATGATGTTATATGAACAAATCAACGGATTGATGAAGATTGATATCTCTTAAGGGCAAGTAGGGGACAAGGAGGGAATGTGGAAATATGGATTTTTATGATCAGTTATGTCCCCTATCTTGGACCCCAACGGTTTCATGTATAAATCATAAGTACATGTATGTTTCCTCCAGTTCCAGTTATGAAGACGCAAACACATGTGCGTCCACCGTCAACATGTCCTCTTTCAGACCCGCCATGAATGGGCCGGATACTCTATTCCTAAGTATGAAAGGCCACCGGCTTTATATGGTTCACTTCCCACATTTCTTACAGTCCAGGCGAGTAGGCCCTGATTCTGCCATCAAGCCTTTTCTGCCTTCTGCCTCTGAAAGCTCCAGTCTGAGCTCGCATCTGTATTCATGAACTTTGTCCTACTCCCTGTGCGGCTAACGGTGCCTGACTCGACCTGTCTGCTTGCCAAAAACTGTATTTCACCTTCAAGATTATCTGCTCTGCTCCGCTCTTCACCCAATGCATTCCTGTCTAGTAGTTTAAGTAAACATTCTTTCAGCTACCGAGCAAAAGGCCCGGCTTCTCTGTCTTTATGCAAGTAATTCATAGCCCTGTTACCATGGAATATTCCTACCCCCTCGCATCTAGTGTAGACACTTAGACGCTTGTACACGCACTAACAGTCAGTACAGTCAGTATAGTCAGTATAGAATAAGATTCTATCCTAAGAGACCTTTCTTTTTTGGATAACACAGTTCTTTAAACATAGGATGTTAGATATGATTTGGGATTAGGTTGACATAACCCCAGACTTCTGTCTCCACATGTAGAGCTAAATGTCAAGTCCCCTTCACCCCCTAGTTGCACGTCAATCACACGTCATGCTGCTGCGCGCGCATCTCTGCCAAGTATTTCTGCTGACATTGCGAAATTCTTCCGTGGAACCACCCATTTATGACATCATATCCAATGACGTTCTTTAAGTTACGCCCAGTTACACCCATTTTAGTTACGCATGTATGTTCTTATCTTTGTGATCAACTGTTACGCCTCCTGCATCTGTTTCACTGTAATGCCTATTGTATAAAAATGATTACTTGTCAATAAAGTTTGTTCTTCACTTCCTGAACCTTCGTGGTGATGGAATATGGAGTCCATCAATTCGAATTGATTTTGGAATAAAGCCCGTTCCGAACCTCTAATACCACGGATTCTGCCTCTTATTTTACTGAGCTATTATTATAGATTCTCCGCATCAAATTAAGTTCCGGTAATTAAATTATTTACCACACTACAAGTGTGGGGATGACATCCACAAATGGATAACTGCTTTGGAGAGGGCTTGCAAAGTACAGCAGGTACCCCAAAGTCAGTGGGCAGCTATCTTGTGGCTCTCCTTCTCTGTGAAAGGTAGAGACAAGCTCCTCACAGTTAGTGATGAGGATGCTGACAATTACACTGTCCTGAAGAGTGCTCTGATTGATGGGTTTGGCCTAACCACTGAACAATACAGGTTGTTGTTCAGGGATACCCAGAAGACACAGACTCCGGACTGGACTGACTTTGTAGATTGTGCCACTAAGGCTTTGGAAGGCTGGTTATTGGGTAGTAAGATTAAGGACTATACAGGATTGTATAATTTGATCATGAGAGAACAAATCCTTAACAACTGTCAAAACCAGTTACTGCATCAACACTTGATTGACTCTGACCTAACTTCTCCCCAGGAATTGGGAAAGAAGGCAGATAGGTGGGTCAGGACTAGAGTTAAGCAGAAAAAACAGAACCAGGGCGGTGACCAGAAAAAGGCAGACCAGAAGGGTAATGAGCAGAAATCAAAAGACCAGAAGTCTTCACCAGGCCCCCAAAAGGCTCAGGGGAAGGGTGGTCCCCAAAAGGATAAAAAGAAAGATGGCCAAAAGAAACCTTGGTGTAACTATTGTAAGTCCAATTCCCATTGGTTTAGTGAATGCACCAAAAAGGACAAGCCCCCAGCCACCATTGCCCCTAAGGCAACTGTACCCCCTAGTCCAGCTGTAAGTGGTGGTTCCCAGCAAAAGGGTGTAATAGGGTTAACCCTGGGAACTGAAGTGGATTCTGGCCTAGTCAGGATACCCACTCAGGCTGTTCTGATCTGTGATGGGGACATAGCTTTGTCCTCTACTGTGGGTCCCAGTAACCTGGGCAAGTACAGACAGGCTCCTTTAATCAACCAAAGAATGGCTCAGGCCTACAGGGACACAGGTGCTAGTGTCACAATGGTGACACCTGCCTTTGTGGACCCTGGACAGATCATGCTAGGTGAGAATTACCTAGTGACCAATGCTAGCAATGCCACTACCTCCCATAGTGTGGCAATTGTTAACTTGGGGTAACTGGCCTCAAGAAAGTTGTTGTGAGTTCAGACCTTCCTGTAGAGTGTCTGTTGGGAAATGACCTTGAAACTTCAGTGTGGGCTGAAGTGGAGTATAGGACCCATGCAGAAATGCTGGGAATAGATGCACATGTCCTTGCTGTGACTAGGTCACAGGCCATAAAGTGCAACACTGAACAAGTGCTGGATCCTGGGACAATGGACCAGACACAACGCAAGAGAAAGAGCAGTAGGGTTAAGGCTGTGCCTTACCCCCTGCCTCAGGTAGAGAGTCAGCCATCACAGGAGGATGATTCTGATGGCCCTGAAGGAACTGTCCTAGAAGAACTGGAACCTGACCAGGTTGAGTTTCTTGGGACAGGGGGACCTTCAAGGGCAGATCTGAGGCAGGTACAATTAGACTGTCCTTCTCTTGAACCCCTCAGACAGCAGGCTGCTGCTGAGGCTGCAGGGAATGCTCAAGGTACCCATAGAGTGTATTGGGATGAAGGGCTGCTGTACTCAGAGGTTAGAGACCCCAAGCCTGGTGCGTCCAGGAGGTTGGTCATACCATTGAGTTTCAGAGGCTTCCTTCTTACCTTGGCCCATGATATTCCCCTTGCAGGACACTTAGGCCAGAATAAGACTTGGGACAGACTTGTCCCTCACTTTCACTGGCCTCACATGTCAGAAGATACCAAGGAGTTTTGTCGCTCCTGTGTCACCTGCCAAGCCAGTGGCAAATCAGGTGGCACCACAAAGGCCCCCCTCATACCACTACCTGTGGTGGGGATCCCTTTTGAGAGAGTGGGGATAGACATTGTTGGACCAATGGACCCCCAAACAGCATCTGGGCACAGATTCATACTGGTGATAGTGGATTATGCCACCAGGTACCCAGAAGCTATACCCCTGAGGACCACAACAGCTCCTGTTGTGGCACGGGCCCTACTTGGAGTATTCTCCAGAGTGGGTTTTCCAAAGGAGGTTGTCTCTGACAGAGGTGCCAACTTCATGTCAGGATATTTAACTGCAATGTGGAAGGAGTGTGGTGTGAACTACAAATTCACTACACCCTATCACCCACAATGCAATGGGCTTGTGGAAAGGTTCAACAAGACCCTAAAAGGGATGATAAAAGGTTTACCAGACAAGCTTAGGCGAAGAAGGGACATCCTTTTACCCTGCCTTCTGTTTGCTTACAGAGAGGTCCCACAAAAGGGGGTTGGCTACAGCCCTTTTGAGCTTTTGTTTGGGCATCCTGTAAGGGGACCCCTGTGTCTAAGGGAAGGATGGGAGAGACCTCTCAGACAACCCAAACTGGATATAGTGGATTATGTACTTGGCCTCCGCTCCAGGATGGCAGAGTATATGAAGAAGGCTTCTAAAAACCTTGAGGCAAGCCAAGAACTCCAAAAAGCTTGGCATGACCAAAAGGCTGTGCTGACTGTGTCCCAGCCAGGACAGAAAGTGTGGGTGTTGGAGCCAGTGGCCCCAGCAGCACTCCAGGACAAATGGTCTGGACCCCACACTGTTGTTGAACAGAAGGGAGAAGTCACCTACTTGGTGGACCTTGGGACTCCCGGAAGCCCCCACAGGGTGCTTCATGTCAACAGGTTAAAGGCATATGTTGACAGGGCAGACATGGGCTTACTCATGGCTACAGATGAGGGGCAGGAGGAAGAGAGTGACCCTCTCCCAGACCTGCTGACTCAGAACCCTGATGATGGTTCAGTTGATGGTGTGGTCTTTTCTAACAGCCTCACTGATCATCAGCAACAGGACTGCAGACAAGTTCTACAGGCCTATAGACATATGTTCTCTCTGACCCCAAGTCAGACAAACTGGTGCCCCCATGAGGTGGACACTGGTGACAGTCTGCCTGTGAAGAGTAAAATCTACAGGCAACCTGACCATGTCAGGGACTGCATAAAGATTGAGGTACAAAAGATGTTGGAGCTGGGAGTCATTGAACCTTCAGAGAGCCCTTGGGCTAGTCCTGTAGTTCTTGTGCCAAAACCTCACACCCAAGATGGTAAGAGAGAGATGAGGTTTTGCATGGATTACAGAGGTCTCAATGCTGTCACTAGGACAGATGCCCACCCAATACCTAGGGCAGATGAGCTCATTGACAGATTGGCAGCTGCCAAGTTTTTGAGTACATTTGACCTGACAGCAGGCTACTGGCAAATCAGACTAGCTGAGAGTGCAAAGGCCAAAACTGCTTTCTCAACCCCAGGAGGACATTATCAATTTGTGGTAATGCCCTTTGGCTTGAAGAATGCACCTGTCACTTTCCAAAGGTTGGTGAATCAAGTCCTTACATGCCTGGATGACTACTGTGCAGCTTATCTTGATGATATTGCTGTCTTTAGCTCCACCTGGGAGAATCACCTGGTCCACCTGAGGAATGTTTTAGAGGCCCTGCAAAAGGCAGGCCTCACTATCAAGGCCACCAAGTGCCAGATAGGGCAGAGCAATTTTGTGCACCTGGGCCACCTAGTAGGTGGGGGTCAGGTTCAACCACTGGAGAACAAGATCCAGACCATAAAGAACTGGACTCCTCCAATTACCCAGACACAGGTCAGAGCTTTCTTGGGCCTGACTGGATACTACAGAAAGTTTGTTAAGAACTATGGGTCCATTGTGACACCACTTAATGACTTGACCTCTAAGAAGATGCCAAAGAAAGTTCAGTGGACAGTAAGCTGTCAGAAGGCATTTGATGACCTGAAGCAGGCCATGTGCAATGCACTTATTCTGAAAAGTCCAGACTACTTCAAAGAGTTCATTGTCCAGACAGATGCTTCTGAGTTGGGTGTGGGAGCTGTTCTTTCACAACTGAATATAGATGGTCAAGACCAGCCCATTGCTTTTATTAGTAGAAGGCTGACCCCTAGAGAGAAACGTTGGTCAGCTATTGAGAGGGAGGCCTTTGCTGTGGTTTGGGCCCTGAAGAAGCTGAGGCCATACCTGTTTGGCACTCACTTCAAGATTAAGACAGACCATAAGCCCCTCTTGTGGCTAAATCAGATGAAAGGTGAAAATCCCAAACTTCTTAGGTGGTCCATTTCCCTACAGGGGATGGACTTCACAGTGGAACATAGACCTGGGACTGACCATGCCAATGCAGATGGACTCTCCAGATATTTCCACTTAGAACATGAAGACTCAACTGGTCAAGGTTAGTTTAATGTCCCTAAGTTTGGGGGGGGGGGGTTGTTTAGGAGAGTAGTGTCTGCTTCCTATGGTCACCCCCACTTTTTACTTTTGCTTCACTGGTTTTCGACTTAGATGTGGCTGTGGGCCTGCTAATCAGACCCACAGCCCAGATGTTCTCTCTCTAAATTCACACTATGTACTCTAGGTTCATAACCCAATTGGTAAGGATCACCCTATAGGGCCCTGTACAGTGTACCTTAGGTACCCAGGGCATGGGTGTACCCTAGGCCTACCAGGGGCTGCAGCATGTATTATGCCACCCCTGGCTGGCCTTCCATTATGACACAACTGGCTGATCGCTCAGCTGGGGCAAGGTCGTGTAAACACCCCTTGCTTAGGTATAGTATCCCTATACCTGCCTTATATATAGAAACATGGGTACCTTTCAGTCACTCCTATGGCAGGCCTTAACAATCCTGAAGGCAGAGTGCTTGGTAACATGTGAGATGGTGCTCTAGCATGAGCTGAGCCTGTCTGCAGCTTTCGGAACCATGTCCTTATAGCTGTTCTATGATATCGCCTACCATATACTCTTAAAGTGCCTTATAATCCTCGCGGTTATGGTAACTATGGTTTGGCTTTATCAAAACATGTCGTGTAAGGTGTCTAACACTTTGGAATACTACCCCCACACCATTTCTGGCGATGGGGATAGTATTCCTGCCTTCTAGAGGGAGAAGACATTTTGAAGACCTACTACCCGGTTAAAGTTAACCAGAGCCCCAGCGTCACAAAATGGATGCTGCTGCCACAGACACAAGCTGGGAGTCCTTCCAGCGAGGGAGGCTTGGACAATAGGTTTCCTGCCTTGGGAGGTGTTAGCACCACCCTAGACAGGACTTAGTGTATTGGGGCAGGGAGGGATGAAAGAAACGAGACACTGCCTGGGGCACACAAGGTGTCCCATGCATAGTCCGGTTCAAACCAGTGCTGGGGCACTCCAGCCCCAGTCCTGGCGTGAAACTGGACAAAGGGAAGGGGGTGTAACCACCCCCCTCCCTGGTCCCACCCATAGGAGGGACCTAGCAGGTAACCCAGCCCCCCAGATTAGTATAAGAGTGGGAGCTGAACAGAAACTCTGGACCTTCGACATTCGACTACGGAAGAAGACTGAAGAATCTCCCTTGTGGCCAAGGAGTGGCCACCCTGTGCAAACAGGCACCAACAAGCGACCTGCCGTTTGCTTTGCCCAAGTTCTATGAGGAACCGACTGCAGAGCCCGACCAGAGCCTTTTCTTCCAGACTTCTCCGACCCTGATCCACATCCACAGGTCCGTGGAGGCAACTAGAGACGTGGGACCGGCTACCTGGGAACATTGGCTACTAGCTTCCAGCGCAGCTTCTGAGGCATCCTCGAAGTTGTGCTCTGGGGATTGAGAAGCCCCAACCCCGAGCACCATCTGCACCGAAGATCAGCCCTCCACACTCCACGATATCTGCGTGGGGCCCTTCTGCATTTCCCTGCTCGACGCGTCTGTCTGGTTACTGGCCCGTTGGCTAGTAGCCTCTGTGACAACGAACTCTAAACTTTCCACTGCTGGTTTGGCTCCTCTAGACTGGCCCTTTCTTCCCTGTGAAAGAGAAGCACCTCAGGCCTTCCTGGTCTGCAACAGAAGCGAATCCTTCATCCTGCGTGGGTTGCGCTTGCCAAGGCTTGTTGGGCCCGAACTCGGCAACGACGGTGCCAACAGCAAGAGCCCTCGTGGGACAGCTCGCCTCCTGGTTCTGGTCATCCTCGACGCCTCCTGGTACCCGTGGCTGCTGCGACAAGCTTCACCTCTTCACCTGCATCTTCGCGACATCGCCTGGTTCCTTCCTGGCTGGTGACCTAGACTCTGTCCCCTCTGCTTGCAGGTACCCTCCTTCTTGATTCCAATCTTGGGATCCACCAGACACTCTTCACTGACTGCCTGTCAGCATCTTTCTTCAGGCATCCATAGGAGTCGAAGACGAAACCTGACGCAAGTTCACACCTATGCACCCGCAGCCCGTGGGCTAGGTAAACTGAGTACTCCGGTGCTCACAAGGGAATTGACTATCCTAGGGTCTAGTTTCCAAGTCTCTAACTCCTAGCTCTTTCCGAAGTGTCCTAAAACTCTTTATTTCTAAACATCACTATTTCTATCGATTACGCGTGAGTGTTTCCACTCTGCACCTTAATCCCGTGGGCCTCCCACTGCCTAGCAACTGGTAGTATAGTGTAGCCCCAGTGATTCCCTAGGCCTAGGCCTAACCTGTTTTCGTGACAGTGGTCCTTATACCACTTACTTAGTATATGGTTTGCATGGCCCCTTGTGCCTAACTGTATGACTTACCTGTGTGACTTATGTATGCTTAAATAAGACTGTGTTGTACTTGCCTCGAATCTCATAAAGAGTGCTGAGGGTATTTTGACTAGAATAAATACATTCTATTTTCATATACATCTGTTGTGGTGTCCTTTTATTTGGTATTCAAGGGATTGCAAATGGTATATCAGCTGGCTTCACATGCCATACAGAGTTTAGCCTAAGACTGCTCTTGTCCATGCTACCACTAGGATAGCTGGTCTATAAGGTTGACTTTACAACCAATCACCATAAGGGTTGTTTGGACTGATACAAGGTGTACACTAGAACTAGTGACATGATATATCAGGCCGACTTCTCACACCCGGACAAAGCATCCTTATTTTTAAGAAATTGTCAACTCTTTGTGTTATGGCTTTGTGTCACCGCAAAGAACAACTGACCTAACTGTCACCCCTGAGGCATGATGGGAAGCTAGGGGTCATGGCTGCCTTAAAGGCACGGTGCCAGTTTTTCTATGTTGCTATGAGTTCGCTTTCTAGCCTTTCTAGGCTGTGCTTTTCTACAATGCAGCCTGTGAGCTGTCAATGCTTTCAGTCCTATCTGAGGTTTTGGGCTAAATGCTAAGCATTAAATCAGTTTTCAAACATGCTTTGCTGTTGTTTCTTCCCTGTTTTTTGTGAAATATGGTTTATATTACATATATTATTTATAATATACAGGGGAGTCCTTACAGCATTATTCAGCTCTGGTTATGTAAGGCTGCATTTACTCTTTTATTATTTATATATATATGTATCTATATGTGGAGATGCATATGTTTATCACATATATGATTATGTTTCCGGGGTCCCGCGCATGGGCGGGAATATTCTAGTGCTTATGACTTTGATGAGGATACCCCTGGAAGAGAAGTAGGATTACAGGTAAGTAACTAATCCTTACTCTAGTATTGGAACTTTCATAGATTCCCATAGCTTGCATCATTCCCCGCCGTCGGAATGGGAGTCTCGGTAAATAGAAAATAACATAGCAGTATATACAAAAGAGAAAGAAAGGCCTAGGCCTCATCTCATTTTGTAGCATATCCACCTCTTTTTGTAAAAGAGACCAAACTAAAGCAACAACCAATCAGATTAGCCTCACCCCATAGAACCTTACTGAGAGAGCCTCAGAGCCTCTGATTTTCTACCGCACGTTGTGCTAAGGGAGTCTCCACTGAGCTCTGCTCAGATTTCTCTTCAACTTCTGGATTTTTTAATCTTTTCACTGCTATTTCTCTTCAGGATGTCAGACTAGGAGAAAAAGGCTTTATTTAAAGCTTGTGCCACTTGTTGAAAGAAAAGGATTTATGTGGAGGACAAGCATAAAGATTGTATTTATTGCTTGTACCCTGACCACAAGGCCACTGACTGTAAAATCTGCCGGACCATCTCTTCAAAGACCCTTAGAGACCGCGAGGGACGTTTACTAACCTGGCAACAAAAGCTAAAGTCACGAAAGGAGGCTGTATCCAGTGACAGCGATGAGACCTCCTCTGCAACATCTTCGAGGAGATCCCAAAAGAGGGGTAGGTCTTCTCCTTCAACTTCAGCTGACCCCCCTGCTAAGGCCTTGCAAAAGACCTCTGATAGGTCTGACAGGCGCAGTCCCTTAAAATCTCCTCACTGAGGTGCAAAGGAGAGGGAAGGACTGGTTTCTGAGGTGCTTTCTACTCAAAAGGCAATCCATGGGCCTTCTATTTCCCCTCCACCATCTGGGAAACCAAAGCTGTTAAAAAAAACAGCTTCAGTACCTCCAGAGGGGAAAACTGAGAAGAAAATCCATCCGTCAACGACTACAACTTCAGGTACGTCGACGAAGATTCACCTGACGTTAGTTCCAGCTCCGTCGACGGATGCGTCGATGAGAACGGCATCGACAACGACTTCGTCGACAGCAACATCATCGACGCTACAGCGGATGCCAGTTACAACGTCAATGACGGTGATGACTACATCGACGTCGACGAGGATGACGTCGCCGATGGTGTCGACGACGACGATGTCGACGTCGTCATCTACAATGGTACTGACGACGAACTCATCGGCGGTTCTGTCGACGATCATTCCTCCGACGACCTCGTCGACGACGTTGTTGATGCAAAAAGTGGAAATTTCAATAAAAAGAAAGATTACACCAGAGAGAACATCTCCTCGGAGGGTGACACCATTACCTCCGGCACTCCTTTTAGAAGAGGAGGAATTTTCAGATGAGGAGGATGGTCCTTATGGGGATGCATATAGTCCATCCCAATTACGAGTAAAATACCAGGACTCAGATTTGGAAGACTATTTTATGGACCAGCAACAATACCTGCCACAAACAAGACCACAGGAACAGTTGCAGCAGGGCATGATAGCCATGCCGTCTTTGCTTATTACTGATCTTCAGCTCATGTTGTTGGATTATAAGAGGAGATTTCCATCGCATCCCTCTGACCAACAATCAGTGCAGGTGCCACCACTGCCACCGCCAACTATGGTAGTTCCTCAATTTCCTCAACCTTCGGACCAGGAACCATCAGAACGTCACCAGAATGTCTTCACGGGGCATGACGAGTCATCAGACGATGACCAGAGCGTAAGACAAGCCCCAGATAGGGAATGAGACGACTATGTCATTTCGGATCGAGCTTCACCGTCGCCGGATGCTGTGGATTCTCCTCCAGCGGACATTGGAGGTTTCCATAACCTCATGGAAAGGGCTTCCAAAAGGTTTGACCTTCCTATTCCTTCTGTACAATCGGAATGCTTTCTTTATGATTTTAAAGAACCCTTCAAAAAGTCTGTCCATTCTATCCCGATTGTGGAACATTTATGGAGTGAGGGGATTAAGGTGATGCAGTGTCCAGCTACCGTCATCTCTGTTCTTCCTCGGCTGGAGAAGAAATATAAGGCTCCTGCTGATGGTCCCGCTTGTCTGGTTGGCCAACCGAAGCCGGATTCTGTCATATCTCAAGCGGCCCAAAGAAAGTCAAAGAATTCGTCGGCGCCCCTTACCACACCACCGGATAAGGAGGGTAGGCGACTAGACAATGTGGGAAAAAGATTCTCTTCTATGTCCAGCCTTCTTGTCAGAGCAGCAAATGCCTTAGCAATTCTGGGACAATATGATCGCCAAATGTGGTGCAATTTATCTCCATACATTGGCCAACTACCAGATGAATCTAAGGCTGACGCAAAGAAGATTCTGGAGGAAGGAGAGCGTTCTTCTTCAGAGATCATAGATTACACAATGGACATTGCTACCACTGCTTTTCGCGCTTGGGCTGGTGCGGCAGTCCTTAGAAGACAAGGTTGGCTTCGGGCCACCTTGTTTTGCCCGGAGGTTCACAATACAATCATAGACCTACCGTTTGATGGAGAAATGCTTTTTGGTAAGCATGTGGACGATGCACTGCAGGAAATAAAAAAGGACACAGATACGGCAAGGTCCCTTGGGACCTTGCATTACCGCAAAGTACCTTTCCGTGGGGCAAGAGGGAGAGGTTTTTCTTCATACAAAGGTGGTTATCAACAGCAGAGCTATTCCTCCTATTCACAGCAATCTCAATCTTACAGACCCCAGTATTCTCAGCGCCAGTGCCAAACATCGTCTTTCTCTCGCCAGCCTTCAAGAGGATGACAGGGACATCAGGGAAGAGATTCTTCTAAACGTCAATAGCAGTGTTCAGGCTCTATTTACTGTTCCTTCGCCCCCTGTAACACCAGTGGGGGGGGGCAGGATATCACAATGCCTCCACAACTGGGAGATCACCACATCGAATCGGTGGGTCCTCAATATCCGGTTTGGCCACACGCTGGAGTTTCAACACCTTCCACCATCCAGAGCCCCTCGCGCCACCGAATCCAAACATCTACGCCTTCTACGTCTAGAAGCTCATCAACTGCTTCTCAAAGGAGCAATAGAACCGGTGCCTCTGTCCCAACGAGGCGAAGGATTCTATTCCTGGTTCTTTCTCGTTCGCAAGACAGTAGAAAAGTGCCGTCCAATTTTAGACCGGAGGGAGCTCAACACCTATCTATTAAAATTATCGTTTCGGATGGTATCCCGACAGGACATTTTGAAGCTTCTCAACCCAGATGATTACATGGCCACTCTGGATCTCGAGGACGCATACTTCCATGTTCCTATTCACCCAGCCCACAGGAGGTTTCTACGCTTTACAGTAGCCAAGAGCCGCTTTCAATTCAAGGTCCTGCCTTTCGGACTCAGATCTGCGCCGCGGATATTCACGAAGGTGTTGGCACCAGTTGCAGCGTTTCTCAGAAAACAATCGCTACAAGTTTTCCCTTACCTGGACGACTGGTTAGTGAAAGCACCATCGTCTCAGGCAACTATAAAGGCAGTCGAAAGTTGCATTCAACTTTTCAAACATCTGGGACTTCAGCTGAACAAAGACAAATCAGTCCTCTATCCTTCCAGGTCGGCCAAGTTTCTGGGGGGCATTCTGGACACAGTTTCTTGCTAGGCTTTTCCATCAGAGGAAAGACAGGACAGATTAATTTCCTCCGCCCGTTGTTTACAAACAAGTCGGTCTCTGTTCGCCTATACAAATCTCTTCTAGGATCGATCTCATCTTGCATTCCATTAATTAAGCATTGCAGACTTCGTATGCGTCCGCTCCAAGAGCAACTAGACATGCAGTGGCGCCAAGCAGAGGGATCGTTGGACGACAAGATAATCGTCACTCCTCTTATGAAAGAGGCTGTCAGCTGCTGGATGATCAAGGACAATATCTCAAAGGGTCTCACTTTCACAGTTGCTCCAGCTCCTTTGATACTTACAACCGACGCCTCTCTAGAAGGCTGGGGAGTTGTCTTGCAAGACCTTCAAGTGAGCGGCCATTGGACGCCCGAACAACGCATTCTCCACATCAACCTTCTGGAGCTCAAGGCAATTCGGCTGGCGCTACAGGCTTTCCTTCCACGAATACGGAATTCAACCGTCCTGGTCCATACAGACAACATGATGGCTATGCACTATGTGGACAAACTGGGTAGAACACGATCTCAGCTGCTCTCCAAAGAGGCCCAAGAGATTTGGGAGTGGGCGATTCATCACCAAATTGCTCTTTCGGCAGAACATATTCCGGGTACCCTCAATATGACAGCAGATACTTTGAGTCGTCTGAAGTCGGTCTGTCACGAGTGGGAGTTGGATCAAGCCACTCTCGAGAAGGTTTTCAATCGTTGGGGTACTCTGTCCATAGACCTGTTCGCCACTCCAGAGAACAGGAAATGCCACTTTTACGCAAGCAGGGAACGCCATCAAGGGTCGTTGGGGAATGCGCTTTTGATGGCCCGGTCAGGCGCATTTGTCTACGCCTTTCCGCCAATTCCCCTAATTCCAAGATTGCTCAGGAAGATCAAAGCAGAACCATGCACAATGATTCTAGTAGCACCAGCGTGGCCCCGCCAGTTTTGGTTCACGGAGCTCCTCCTGCTCTCTCAGGATCATCCAATTCATCTGCGGCCAATTCCCTCTCTATTGACGATGTCCAAGGGCCAAGTGGTAGGAGAAACACACAGAAGTCCCTATTTTGGAGCTTATCCTAGTAAATCACGAGCGCAATCAGAGGACTGTAATTTCATACCAAACCAGAAAAATCTGCACAGAACACTGTATCCTATATCTGCACTAAATAAAACTTTATAGAGGACTTGTTGCTTAAAACATAATCATTTATTACATATCATAAAAATTCATTAATACAATCTATCTATGCCTCCCAGAATGGGTTACACTCTATAGTTGTCGCAAAGGAAACTAATCCACATAGGTTAAAAACAACACAGTTAAAAGTCGACGCAGCATTTCGGTGATATTCTTAATCGGCCTCCCTGCTTTTGCGGATCCTTCAAGGCGGGTTGTCCTTGAAGGATCCGCAAAAGCAGGGAGGCCGTTTCTATCTGACAAGGTTCCTACAGAATTGATGAAGAAAGAAAAACCGAAGTGTAGAAAACAACTCTAGATCGATTTGTGGGTATCTTCTTAAGATTGAAGACAAGGACAAGGCCCTCAAACTACTAAGCATTGTGAGAATAAGGTTCCCCAATGATTAAAAGTGGTCTCTTTTCTCTTGATGAATGAACACAATTACGGTGGCTTTTGCGGAACAAATATACAACCTTAATTATCAATAAGGCAGAACAACTAACAGGCAGAAAATGTAATCTTGGAAGGTCACCCTCCACTGAATGCCTATTCAATCGAAAGATGAGATTTGATGAAATTTTTTAGTCCTGAAGAAGGTGGAAAGATTAAGAATATCACCGAAACGCTGCGTCGACTTTTAACTGTGTTGTTTTTAACTATGTGGATTAGTTTCCTTTGCGACAACTATAGAGTGTAACCCATTCTGGGAGGCATAGATAGATTGTATTAATGAATTTTTATGATATGTAATAAATGATTATGTTTTAAGCAACAAGTCCTCTATAAAGTTTTATTTAGTGCAGATATAGGATACAGTGTTCTGTGCAGATTTTTCTGGTTTGGTATGAAATTACAGTCCTCTGATTGCGCTCGTGATTTACTAGGATAAGCTCCAAAATAGGGACTTCTGTGTGTTTTTCCTATTACTGATACCCCGTCCCTCTGTGTGGTGCACATTGGGGTAACTCCCCTCTTAATTTTGAAAATACAAGGGCCAAGTGGTGCATCCAGATCCGAGCTCACTTCAGTTGACTGCGTGGCTCCTGAACACTGAGAATTTCAGAACTTAGATATCCCTCAGGAATGTAAGGAAGTGCTAGCTCAGGCCCGTGCGCCAAGTACGAATAAAACTTATCGTTCCAAATGGAAACGTTTCTGCGTGTGGTGCCGCCAAGAGAACATCCATCCTTTTTCTTCAGCTCCTCATCAAATCTTACCTTACATTTTGTCTCTGGCCAAGTCAGGTCTTGCTCATTCTTCTATCAAAGTGCACCTGGCTGCGATCTCTAGATTCAGACGGGCGGCTTCTGGTCCTTCTCTCTGGTCGGCAAGAATTGTCAAACAATTTTTAAAAGGACTCTTTAGAGTTTTCCCTCCGGTCAGACCTCCGCCTCCCATGTGGCAATTCAATGTGGTTCTTGCTCAACTCATGAGACCTCCTTTTGAGCCTGTTCATAGAGCGGATCTTAAATTCCTTTCATGGAAAGTGGCCCTCCTTCTCGCTTTAACATCTGCCAGGAGGGTTGGGGAACTTCAAGCTCTCACTATAAAGGATCCGTTTTTACAGTTTAAGAAGGACACTCTTATTCAGAGAACAAATCCGAAATTCATTCCCAAAGTGCCTTTGAATTTTCATTTGAATGAGCCGGTCATTCTAAAATCTTTTTTCCCTCGACCTACGACTCCAGCGGAAAGGTCTCTTCATTCCTTGGATGTCCAAGGATGTTTGAAATTCTATCTCCAACGCACCAAGGATTTCAGAAAATCTACACAGCTCTTTGTCGCTTTTAGTGCACCTCGCAAAGGTCTTCCCCTTATAAAGCAAAGAGTTGCACGTTGGATTGCCAGTGCGATCCATTACTGCCATCAAGCGTCTGGTAAGCCCCTAGAACGGCGGGTCCGGGCGCACTCCACAAGATCAGTTTCATCGTCTGCTGCTCTTTTCGCTGGAGTGCCGATCAAGGACATTTGCAGGGCGGCTACATGGAGCAGTGCCCATACATTCACGAAGCATTACTGCTTGGACTCTGCCACGCGGAGCGAGACAGCAGTGGGACAAGCAGTCCTCAGGAACCTCTTCCAGTTAGCGGTGAGCTTTCCCTTCTAACCCTCCTTCCTGTTATTGCGATTGCACATTTTGTATCATATGATGTTTTCTGACTAATGTTTTGCATATCTGGTTATTGCTTATGTGACAATACATACACGGTTATGCCAGTGTTTATTTCACAAAATGTGCATTGTTGCTAACTGCTAACTACTCTGATACAAGCTATGGGAATCTATGAAAGTTCCAATACTGGAGTAAGAAAACAAGTTACTTACCTGTAACTTTGGTTCTCCAGTATTGGTAACTTTCATAGATTCCCATGCCCCCACCCTCCTCCCCAGGGAAAGCTCAGCCTTCAGCAAATTTGGTTACTCTGTTACACATCGACTACGAAAATCTGAGGCTCTGAGGCTCTCTCAGTAAGGTTCTATAGGGTGAGGCTAATCTGATTGATTGTTGCTTTAGTTTATTTACAAAAAGAGGTGGATATGCTACAAAATGAAATGAGGCCTAGGCCTTTCTCTCTCTTTTGTATATACTGCTATGTTATTTTTCTATTTACCGAGACTCCCATTCCGACGACGGGGAATGATACAAGCTATGAGAATCTATGAAAGTTACCAATACTGGAGAACCAAAGTTACAGGTAAGTAACTTGTTTTCTTTCTGCGCCTGGGCCTTCGCAATCTCCATTTTTAGCTGAACACCTTTGACCTTTCTCCGGAGGTGGTTGATGTTATCTTGGCAGCCAGTTGTCCCTCATCAAAAACTGTGTACATCTGTCTTGGATCAAATTTGTAGCTTGTCACGGTATTTGGGAGATAAACCCCCTTGAGGCCAAGTTATGTGACATTTTATTGGTTGTTTTGACCCTATCCCGGCAAGGCTTTGCCCTGGACACAGTTAAAGGGGTCACGTCTTCGGTTATGAAACTAATTAAAGGGTTATAACATTTGTTTCCAGCCGCGGTCCGTGGAGGGAGTTCTGTGGGGCGGAAAGGCGGGGGGTACTAAACACCGGAATATGGATAATTGGAGGTAAGTAAACAATTAAATAAATAAAACAAATTTTGTAGCGCGCGCTGCATCACAAAATGCGATGTAGCGCGCGCTGCGAAATTTGTTTTATTTATTTGTTTACTTACCTCCAATTATCCATATTCCGGTGTTTAGTACCCCCCTCCCCCGCCCCGCCTTTCCGCCCCACGGAACTCCCTCCACGGACCGCAGCTGTTCGTTTCCTCCTTCTCCTTCATCATGCCACAGTGAAACCTTACCTTGGTCCTTACCTTTTTGATGTGCACTCAATCTAAGTCACTTGACAGCTGTCTGTCTAAGATCCTGGAGACTGGATGCTGGCATGTGACCTACAGAACAACTATTTCCATATACTACTCCCACCAGCGTTACCTGCAGTTTGTGGTGGGGAAGGAGCATTTTCAGTTTGCTGTGCTCCTGTAGGAAACTGGGTTTTTGTTGCAGTACTCTCCCCACACACCTTGTGTCTGGCTTTTGATGCAACTTTGACTGAAGAGTACTGGATCCCTGCAAACCAGACTCCCAGTAACAGTGTTCTTTCCCTAAAGCTGTACCACAACTGCCACAACTTCAATACCCCTTGTAAAGTCCCTAGTAAATGGTACCCTTTGTTCCTAGGGCATTGTTACTGAAGAGGGACCCCAAGGGTAGTAGCACAAATTGTGGCACCCTATGGTTCCCTCACAGAGGCCATGCACACTGCCAATGCAGACTGTGCGCCTTGTTGCCGACAAAACAGAAGAGTCAAAATGCACACATCCCTGTGTGCCACGCCCACAGACACTGCATGGGATATAGGTAAGACACCCCTCTAGCAGGCCTTATCGCCCTAAGGCAGGGTGCACTATACCTCCTGTGAGGACATATCTCCATGAACAGATATGCCCCTGCAATATCCATATTGATTCTTGAACAGGTAAACCATAAGGAGTATATGGGTTGGGCACTCTTCATTACGAGTTTCCAAGCTCCATGATGGCTTCACAGTATCATGGGATGTTTGGTACCAAACATCTCATCTTAGTAAACCTGCACTGATTCCAGTATGAGATATATATACAATTGCACACAGAGGACCCCTTAGAGGGGTCCGCTGAAACCTACCAACACCTTAGTTTGGTCACTAACTGGTCTAACTCAGCCTGTCACCACCAGACAGAGTTCTGGCCTCATGGGGTGAGTGCCAGCGTGCTCAGAGGTCAAGAACAAAGCCTGTCTTGGGCAGAGCTGTTCACCGCCCCACACTACACACCCTGCCCCAAGTCAGGAAGAGACATCCATGATGGGAAGCTTCAAAGGCTTGCCACCTTTGAAACGGACCCCAGAATAAGCAGGACTCCCCTCATAACCTCACCCCTTTTGGCAGGAAGAGAAGCGGGAAACCTTCTCTGCCAGCTCTACCCCTCAGGTGTTGGAGCCAAGGTGAAGCACATTTTTCAATACCCACAATCTTGAAGATGGTGAGACTTCTCCAATCAGGGCTAAGGCTTTGTCCCCCTACCACAGGAGGTGCACATAGTCAAGGGTGGGGTGGGAACACCCCAGGTAAGAGGTTCAAAGACCACTACCTGGCACTCCCTTGTAAGCGCCCCTAAATTTAGTATTTAGGTAGCATCCCCAGACCCTAAACTTAGAATGCAAGGACACAAGAAGACAAACGAAGAACTGCTGTGGGACTGAGACCTGCAGACCTCATGGTGGACCATTGGGCACAAACTCCCACCTGCCAACACAGAACTTGACAATCACTATCCTCCAGGTCGCCTCATCGTTGTGTTGCTTTCATAAACCCTAGAGGGTCATCAGCACTTCAAAAATCGCCAAAGAACTCCCTCAAGATAGAGGTACTATCTCCCTTCAGTCGCAGGCACCAAAAACAGCAAAGTCCTGTTCAGCTTCGTCCGGCTCCCCAGCCCGTCCAATGTCTGTGAGTGCCATCTGAAGGTATGCCTGCTCTGGAGGGTCAGCTTGGCCTCTACACCAAATCTTGAGGCCCAGGACCCACCGGAGCTGCAAGGCACTACTATCCGGAGTACCAGACCCCGACTACAAAAACCTACAAAACCAAGTCCAGATGAACTCCAAAACCGAGTCCAGGCGGACTCCGACTTGAAAGCGAGCCAGGCCCTGACGAGGGACTTCAGGACTCTGGAGACCCACCTCAGCAGTGGTCCATCAGCTCCAGAATTGTCACTCCAAGGTGTCCACCTCTGACCACGAGGTTCAACTTTGCACACCTTTGCCCAACTGCCCATCTTTACTGCTCCCAGCCCACCCGGCCGGGGAATCTTCAATTCAGCTGTGCTCCTAAGGCCCCATAGTCCTTGCTGTGAGAAGTTGGCCTGATATATGATGTCACTAATTCTAGTGTACACCCTGTATCAGTCCAAACAACCCTTATGGTGATTGGTTGTAAAGTCAACCTTATAGACCAGCTATCCTAGTGGTAGCATGGACAAGAGCAGTCTTAGGCTAAACTCTGAATGGCATGTGAAGCCCGCTGTTATACCATATGTAATCCCTTGAATACCAAATGAAAGGACACCACAACAGATATATATAAAAATAGAATGTATTTATTCTAGTCAAACCCTCAGCACTCTTTATGAGATTCGAGGTAAGTACAACACAGTCTTATTTAAGCATACATTAAGTCACACAGGTAAGTAATACAGTTAGGCCCTAGGGGCCACGCAAACCATATACTAAGTAAGTGGTATAAGGACCACTGTCACGGATACAGGATAGGCCTAGGCCTAGGGAATCGCTGGGGCTACACTATACTACCAAAGGTTAGGAAGTGGGAGGCCCACGGGATTCAGGTGCAGAGTGGAAACACTCACGCGTAATGCGTAAAAGTCGATAGAAATGCAAGTTATTAGAAATTAGCAGTTTTAGGACACTTCTGGTATAGCTAGGAAGTCGAGACTCGGAACCTAGACCCTTGGATAGTCAATACCCTAGTGAGCACCGAAATGCTCAAGTTACCTAACCCACGGGCTGCGGGTGCATAGGTGTGAACTTGCGTCGGGTTTCGTCGTTGACTCCTATGGATGCCTGAAGGAAAGTTGCTGACAGGCAGTCAGTGAAGAGTGTCCGGTGGATCCCAAGGATGGGATCAAGAAGGAAGGAACCTGCAAGCAGAAGGGACAGCGTCTAGGTCACCAGCCAGGAGCCGGGAAGGAACCAGGCGATGTCGTGAAGATGCAGGTGAAGAGGTGAAGCTTGTCGCAGCAGTCACGGGTACCAGGAGGCGTCGAGGACAACCAGGACCAGGAGGTGAGTTGTCCCACGAAGGCTCTTGCTTTCGGCGGCGTCGAAGTGGAGTCAGGACCCAACAAACCTTGGCAAGCAGAACCCACGCAGGATGGAGGACTTGCTTCTGGTGCAGACCAGGAAGGCCTGGGGTGCTTCTCTTTCACAGAGGAGTGGGTGCCAGTCTGGAGGAGCCGGACCAGCAAGTTGGAAACAAATGTTCGTCGTCGCAGAAGTCACTAGCCAACGGGCCAGCAACCGGACAACACGTCGAGCAACTCAGGTGCAGAAGGGCCCCACGCAGAACACGTGAAGTGTGGGGAGCTGATCTTCGTTGCAGTTGGTGCTCGGGATGGGGGCTTCTCAATTCCCCAAGCACAGCCTCGAGGGAGCCTCGGAAGTTGCGCTAGTCAGGTACTAGCCACTTTTCCCAAGTCGCCAGTCCCACATCCCTCGTGGCCTCCACGGGTCTCAGCTTCGCTGGAGATGTGGATCTGGGTCAGAGGTGTCTGGAAGTCTCAGCGCTGGTCAGTCTCTGCAGTCGTCCCTCGTAGGATCTGTCAAAAAGCAAAGCAGTGGTCGCTGGATGGTGCCTGGTTGCCCAGGGTGGTCACTCGTTGGCCACAAGGGAGATTTCTTCAGTCTTCTTCCTGAGGTCGAATGTCGAAGGTCCAGAGTTTCTGTACAAGTTGCAGATTCAGGTTAATCTAATTTAGCAGGGCTCAGCTACCTACTGATATACTGGGCTAGTGGGCTGGGCTACCTGCAAGGTCCCTCCTATGGGTGGGACCAGGAATGGGAGTGGCTACACCCCCTTTCCTTTGTCCAGTTTCGCGCCAGAGCTGGGGCTGGAGTGCCCCAGCGCCGGTTTGAACTGGACTATGCGTGGGACACCTTGTGTGCCCCAGGCATGTCTCATTCCTTTCAGCCCTCCCTGCCCAAATACACTAAAGTCTGTCTGGAGCCCAAGCAGGAAAGCTATTGTCCAGGCCTCCCTGGCTGGGAGGGCTCCCAGCTGCAGGAGGTCAGACTCGTGTCTGTGGCAGCAGCATCCATTCTGTGATGCTGAGGCTTTGGTCAGAGTTAAACAGCAAAGTAGGATTTTAACATATCTCTCCCTCTAGAAGGGGGGAATAATATCCTCATCACCAGAAATGGTATGGGGGTATTATTCCAAAGTGTTAGACACCTTACACAACATGTTTTGATAAAGCCAAACCATAGTTACCATAACCGTTTAAGATTATAAGGTACTTTAAGAGTATATGGTAGGCTATATCATAGAACAGCTATAAGGACATGGTTCCGAAAGCTGCAGACAGGCTCAGCTCATGCTAGAGCACCATCTCACATGTTACCAAGCACTCTGCCTCCAGGATTGTTAAGGCCTGCCATGTGAGTGGCTGATAGGTACACATGTGTCTATTTTAAGGGTAAATATAGGTATACTATATCTAAGCAAGGGGTGATTACACAACCTTGCCCCAGCTGAGTGATCAGCCAGTTGTGTCTGATTGGAAGGCCAGACCAGGGGTGGCATAATACATGCTGCAGCCCCTGAGAGGCCTAGGGTACGCCTATGCCCTGGGTACCTAGGGTACACTGTACAGGGTCCAATAAGGTGATCCTTACCAATTGTGTATGTACCTAGGGTACATGGAGTCCATTTTAAAGAGAGAGCAGACAGCCTGAGACCCTGAATGGCAGGATCTCAGGCCAACTAAGTCGAAAAAACAGCTAGACTCTAGGCAAAAAGTTGGGGGTAACCATAGTCAGATATCCACCTTCCTACACTTGCGACCCCCACTCTCTTTTGGGAGCCCTCGGACTTGTCTGCCAGTCACCCTTTGCTTTGCTTTTACAGGCATTCCCCTGGCTTCTAAGCATGCCAGCTACAAAGTCCCATTTTTCCTTGTTCCACAAGAAACAGAGGAAGGTCCAGAGAACTTGACAGTGGCACTTTGTACCTTGGCCCTGAATCTTCTGATTTCCAAAAGGGTAGGTAACCACACAATAACTGTACTGCATTGCTTCTTCCAATTGCATTTCTCGTTCCATTGGAAATGTATTGTGAGTAATTGCGACCAAATGTGATTAATGCATTTTGCTGTGATTGTTTTGTATTGCGAAAAGTATTTACCTTGTACCCGAAGTTCTTGTTCTAAATATTTATACAAAAAGAGAACTATGTTTCTAATTTGGTCCTTGAGTGTGTGTATCATTTAATGCCTCAGTGAGTACAAATGCATAGCACTACCCTCTGATAGGCCTAACTGCTCACCCCCACTACCACAAAATAGAGCGTTAATAATATCTACTTTTGCAGTGGTAAACCAATAAGGGTCTCTCCAACCTCTCTGCACAGTGTACCCCAGTTTGGTGCGCTATATAGAAAGGTGATTTTCTACATTGGTCGATCGGCAGTGGGGTCTACGACTTTGCGTTTACTGAACCACTCTGAAAATAAAGTAAACACACACAAGTGGAGTCACAATTGCCTTTAGTTAAAGTATATTTAAAATCCAAATCTTGCTGTAGTTAGGAAACTGGTGTTATTTTTTTTCCTCTCTAAAAAGTTTCCGAACTTAGTAAAAAATAATGAGTACTAGAAACATTACTCCGGAGGACCTGGCACAGGTGGGGAAAGTCAACCTCACACCTTACCTGTCCTTGCCAATGAGACAGCTTAAAGGCATGTGTAAAACTTATGGCCTCAAGACTTGGTCAAACCCTAACAAATCACAGCTCCAGGAGCTTTTTTGCAGAGTATGACAAAGAGTATCCAGAGGATGACTCTGATCTTACAGTAGATCTGAACACAGACAATGGGAGTGATGATACAGCACCCCAAGACAGATGAGCATTTACAGATGAAGAGCTTGCTCTGAAAAGCTTACCCAGGAGAGCACCTATAGAAACACAACTCCTAGCTATAGAAACAGAGAGAAAAGAGTTGGGCCTAGGACCCATCTCTGGTGGCAGCATAATAATAAATAGGGAGAAAAGTGCTTCTTTTGATCCTATAATCCCTACAGGAACTGTCCCAAAATTCTTTGAGAGTGATAATATCCCCTAAAGCCTAGGGTTAGGTGTAGGACCCACTAGTATAGTACTTTGTCTACATTAAGTAATAGACGCACTACAATTATTCATCAAATAATGTATATGATGTTTTGAATCATGTTAAATCTGAATACACCTGTGTTTTGTGCATGCGGAGTAAGCTGCTCCGACTATATTAGTGGGGATTCACCTCACTATTTGTTTACGAATATGAGTCAATGTCACCTGTTGCACTCAAGGGGTTGGGGTGACCTGGCTGTTGAGACCGACCAATCTCTTCTCCTTTTTTGTTTATAATATAAAAAAGGGGGGCTTGTTCTGGGTAATTCCTTCCCACCTTGATATCGATTGGATGAGAGGCTCCACTGCTGTGTACCTGTCTGCATCAACACATCCACAGATTGTTTAACTTTTGATTCCCTTCCTTCAATATATTGACTGCTGAATCAGGTATTTAGAAGCCCAGGTAGGACTCACCCGGGTATACGTTTTGTGGGTAGCAGTCGCATCACGACCTAGCGTCCATCTAACCCTTAGGCTAAGACGTTAGGGATCCACTAGCCCTGAAGAATGCCCCATACTTAGTAGGCTAATCATTGAGGGCAGAAACATGTTGGTGAAATTGTACTCTTTGATACCCATCTAAAAGAATTGTTCTTAATATACCTAGAGTGCTCACTAATAAAGGTAATAACGAGGAACTCTGGTATTTTTAGGTTGAGTCTGCCTTGGTAGTACGATCGTACCAGGGTGGGGAGAGGATGCGGATGATGAAGCATGAAACTATTATGTGTGTGAGGCATCCTCTTCCATTAAGGATGGCCTCCCTGTTTTGAACAGTCGTACGCTTCTCAGTGTAGGAGTTGGCTATCTTAAACTAAGGTATTTAGAACCTCCTCTGTACCGCCTCCATTTTTCTTAGCACCCTACCTTTTTATGATTAATTATATCACCAAGAAATTAATTGCTTTTGAGATGACCTGCCTTAGCAGACAGGTCAACGGGAAGCTGAGGAGTGCTGTCCTTTGGGAAATGTTCTCTGGAAAGTGCAAGGATGGACTCCTGGCACTCAATGAGAAATATGTTGAAACTTATGATCTCATAAGGGTACCCTGATTGAGGCCTTTGGATTCACCACTGAGGGGTATAGAATCTGGTTCAGGGAGGCTTGAAAAACCCAGAGCCATACCTAGGTATATTTTGTAGACTACTCGGGAAAATCACTAGGAGGCTGGTTAGAGATGTGCATGATTATGATGGGCTTTACAATTTGATAATAAAAGAACACCTGTTAAGTAATTGTGTACAGGAAAAGTTGTATCAATAACTAAAAGACCTGAGGCCAGTCTCTCCTCAAGAGTTGGGGAAGAAGGCTGATCACTGAGTAAGAATCAGTGTGTACAAAACTAGATATGGTGGGGTGACCAAAATCAATGAGGCCAAAAAGACACCCCAGAACAAACAGTGTAGCACTCTGAAAAATATAAAAAATAAAAGTCTCCTGGAGGCCCCCAAAAATCTGTTCATGAGGGCGGGCCCAGAGACACTTCACACAATAAAAATGGGCACCAGGGTAAGAACTGGGACCCCCAAGAATGCTTCCCAGCCATTGCCCTGAGAGATACCTGTGTCAGTCACACTGTTGTGCATGACATGTTGATAATCTCAGACCAGTATATCCCAGGTAAAACAAATAAGGGCTATTCCATGAGAGGTCACTGTTAGGCCTGTGGCTGTAGTGCCCCTAGAAATAGTTGGGTTTCTTAGTTGGAAAAAGTTGGTAGCCAGCAAAGACCTCCCCCTTGACTGCCTCCTTGGAAATGACTACCCAGAGGTTGGTCTGAGCCACAGTGAAGTGCTGGTCTAGTACCTGTCCTCACTCAAGGATTCTGGGAGTGCTGAACCTGCAGCTAGTGCCGGTAAACCCCAAAAGAAAAAGAAAAGAAAGTGTAAGAAAGGTGGTCAACTGTTAGCCACAGCTCTAGTGATCCAAGGAGATTCTACACCAGTAGAGGAGAACTCCAAACTTGGTATTGGTGAAGCCCTACCTGCCCCATAAGAAGGCCTAATCCCTAAGGCAGCTTTTCAGCTTGAGATGGTGGCTCCTCAGCTGACAGAAGAGAGGGTGTTCTCTGCAAGATGTAGTGACCCACCACTCTACAGCAGCAGACAAGCAACCTGAACTCCAAGAAACCTGGAAGTTAGCTCCCACACCTATCAGTGAAGATATAAAGGTATAGTTCTGGGCACTGCGAGCTGTCAGTGGCCTCTGGTGGGTGTTAACTTTTATGAGGGCACTGTTTTTGGCATAGAAGCCTGACCCCATGTCAAATTTCAAATTGGGCTCATTACCCTTTTGGTCATGATGGGGTTACTCAAACTGTGGGTGGCCTCACTGGGTAAGCTAGGTTTTGCCCTTGCTAAGGAATTGACAGAAGTGGGCACCTCTTACCCAAAACAAAAAATATTGAGTGAGGGCACTAAAGAGATAGGCAAAGGGCATTCCAAGCTGGGTCCTACAACTGTTGAGGAAGGCCAGCTCCCTAGAGGGACTGATCTGGACAGAAGGATGTAAGGCCCTGCAACAGTCCAACCAATGCCTCTACTCTTCCTCGTCTAACAGACGAGGAAGACCTTCCCAGGTTTGGCTGAGTCTCCTGGGCTGGGGTGAGCTCATGTAGGAAACTGGGTTTTGTTGCAGTACCCCACACACACACCTTTTGTCTGGCTTTTGATGCAACTTTGACTGAAGAATACTGGATCCCAGTACCAGTGTTCTTTCCCTAAAGCTGTACCACAATTGGCACAACTTCAGTACCCCTTGTGAGTCCCTAGTAAATGGTACTCCTTGTTACTAGAACATTGTTACTGAAAAGGGGCCCCAAGGGTAGGAGCACGAATTGTGCAATCCTATGGTCCCCTCACCAAGGCCATCCACACTGCCTTGCAGACTGCTTGCCTTGGTGCAGGCAAAATTGAAGAGTCGACATGGCACACATCCCTGCAAGATCCATGATAAGTTGCGTGTGCACACCTTCCCTTCTAATGAATTTCAGTTTAAGTTTTAAGTTGATTTTCGAATACGAGCGTGCAAGCAGCATGCTGTGACCGTCCCTGCACAGCATTAGTATGATTAGCCCAACAAGAGGAAGCGACTATCCCGCCCCCGGCTGCTGCACTGCTAAGTGAGGAATCACTCCTCTAGAGATAAACTCGATTATAAACCAGGTGCTCCAAAGTGATCAACAGTAATCCAAATGTATCTGAATACCAATATTCCGTGTTTCCAGACTCCTGATATCAATCCGGAGGCAGCGATGTGCAAAATGAATGTTTTATTATGCATTTTCAAATGTCTACTGTTGCATTACGCTTAGAACATAGACACGTGCTTTTTACATTCCTTCAAACTGGCTCTGGTATAACAACCCAATGCATTTCGAACCGATTAGGTTCTTCGTCGGTGGTACTGTAACAAATAAAACAGAGAGAACTGCATAAACAACCGGACTGAGCATGTACAACTTAAATAATATTAAGCAAAACAACTGGGTGACCTGATGAAATAACCACCTCCATCCCTCTTCCCTCATGATGAAAAAAATATAATTGCACAGCAATAGCCAAAAAGAATATAAAACGGCGTTTTTCCCACCCTTTAACTCACACATCCATGAAAAAATCCACTTTGTTCATTTACCTTGTTTGCCCTGCAACTAACAGTTACGCGTATGCGTCTCACTTTCCACTTTCAGGGAGTCATCGACTTCCCCCCTGTTGGGGCCGTTGTTTTAAACCCTCTTCGCGCTCAGGTTTTCCCGCTTTCTCCCTAATTAGTACACACCACGTGATCTACCGTGTCTGCTGTCCTCTTGAAAAACGTAGCTAATGCCTCACTTTCCCATAACGCCTTGCACCTGTGAACCAGACCCCATAACCCCAACTAAATCCAAACCCATCCACATAAGTAATAAAAAAAAACACAAAAAAAACAGTCAAACAATAAAACAAACCCAAATAAAACCAATGATGCCGCGAAAACACGTATATGAAGTCACTCATACTATATGAGTCTATAAGTGAAAAGTTTAAGTCCATCAGTGTCAAACACAATCCATTATATTAACATAGTACTGCTTCCTTCTGATTGTAGTTAGGATGAATACAGTCCAACAATGTTGATGTTATCGGCCATTTGTGCAAGGTGGTTTAAATGTGCTGCCTCCGGAGCTGTGCTGTTGAGTGGCTTGATTTTATTCCGTATTGTGGGGTGCAACCTCGCGTTGCCATGCCCACAGACACTGCATGGGATGTAGTTGTCACCCCTCTAACAGGCCTCGTGGCCCTAAGACAGGGTGCACTATATCTCCTGTGAGGACATATCTACATAAGCAGATATGCCCCTACAATATCCCTATCCATTCTTGGATAATGTAAGTAAACAGGGAAACCATAAGGCGTAAATAAGGAGTACATGGGCTGGGCACTCGTCATTATGAGAGTTTCTCATTTATTGCCTCAGTGAGTAGAACAAATGCTTAGCACTACCCTCTGATAAGCCTAACTGCTCGCCCACACTACCACAAAATAGAGCATTAGCATTAGTATTATCTATTTTTGCCTCTGTGTATTTGTTTATTGAATACTTTTTAACTCTGTTTTAACATTGTTTGAATATTGTGAACGAATTGAGAATTTGTACTTTACCTCGGGTTCGCGTTCAGAGAGCCTTTTGCCTGGACGTACGTTCTCGGTTTCCTTGACGGTCCCGCAATCTTGGGCGGGCCGCCTTTTTGCGGGGTTAGCACTCTAGTAGTTGAGTGCTTTCCATCCACGCTATCCCATAAAAGGGCATGCTCTCGTGACCACGCGGCGGACGCGCGCAGCGGGCGTGCCGCTAGCGCGCCAAAGGCAAGCCCGTCTGCGCCCGTCTGCGACCGGACTGCACCATGCGCCATTCCCCCTGGTCAAAACTATGCAATTACTTATGCTAAATCAACCTTGATGAGCCTTCAGCACAAAGGTATGGGTAACAAATGTCACCCTATCTTTTAACGAGAAATGATTCTCAGGACCTGCACTGTCCAACGTGTAACCTTGTCCTGGGAAATGGTCACCCTGTCTTCCATCTTCCAAAATATGCCGACACTGCTCGGTTTGACACACGTTTCGGTAATAAGCGTGCCATAACGGGTGTCTTACTGAACACTAGATCTCTTCCCAAGCATAGGCACGAACTTGCTGATTTTTTTGAACTTCATATGCCTGACATATTATTCCTTACAGAGACATGGACTCACAGTGCCTCTGAACCTGACCTAAACGTGATAGGAATGGTCAAAGGGGGGGAGGGGTGGCCATTGCTTACCATTCACACATCAAAGCAACTTTCACGGATACTCCCCAGTTCAAGGAGGAGGCCATCTTGTTTAGCTTCAAAGTTACCAGTACCGATGTCCTTAATGGACTTCTAGTTTATAGACCACCTGGGCCCAGGAACACATTTATTGAAGCCATTACTACTGTTATGGAATCTTGCATGGTACACTCTAATTTCTCCGTGCTGGGTGACTTCAATTTTCATTTAGAATCCACCAATAATGCTGATACCAAGGAGTTATTAGATCGGTTTCTCAGTTTAGCATTAAAGCAAATTGTTACCTGGCATACACACACGGGCAAACATACTTTGGATGGTATTTTTACCAATCACCCACAGACAAAATTTACTAAAACACTACCCCTGCCTTGGACAGACCATAGTGCTGTCTTTTTTGAAGTTAACACCAACTGATTCCTAAATAAAACCCTTGGTATAAACAGAACAGGGGTATCACGCCCTTGGAAACAAATATGCAGTCCTGATCTTGAAACTGCACTGTAATTACAGAGCCCTTTTATGGACACTAACCCTGATCAAGCAGCGGTACATTTTAACCGCTGGATTGAACAGGCAGTCTCAAGGCTAGCCCCTGAAACTTGTACACGAACAAACAATAGATTGTCCTCAGCCCCATGGTATAACTCTAAGTTAAAAAACCTAAAGAAAATCTGCAGAGCCAAAGAAAGACTCTGGAGGAAGGAATACTCAGAGTCCGGAAAAAAACACTACAGAGGCGTTAGCAATATACAAAGAAACCATAAATGAGGCAAAATCTACGTATTTCAATGAGAAAATCATGGCCTCCAAAAACACTCCCCGAGAACTATTTAAGACAGTCACTAAATTAGCCACCTTCGGTAATACTAAACCGTTTAACATAACAAAACAGTTTTGTGACAAACTTGCTAAATGTTTCCATGACAAGGTGGTCAAAGTATACGATGAATTCTCTACTGCCACTAATGGAACTAGACGTACTTGAGATGGACAAATCTAATACACAAGTTCTCTTACAAGAGTTCTGTCCCCTTACACAGGATAGAGTTGAAGAAACTATCTTGGCGATTAAATCAGGCTCTGCTCTGGATCCCTGTCCAGCCATGGTCTTTCATATGGTCCCTAATACTATCGCCAATAACCTGACACCTCTTCTGAATAACATTCTTAACTTACGACAGTTTCCGGTTGACTGGAAAAATTCCCTGATAAAACCTATCCTAAAAAAGCCGACTCTTGATCCCTCGGAAGTCGCTAACTATCGTCCTATTACTTGCTTACAGTTTCCATCAAAAGTTCTTGAAAAAGTATTAAATCAGGAACTGCCGTCTTTTCTAGAATCAAACGACAAACTGGATGCAGCACAGCATGGCTTCAAGCCACGGCACAGCACCGAATCTGCATTGATTGCAGCTACTGAAAGTCTACGTGCGCAACTAGATCAGGGTGGAAAGGCCATACTAATAATGATTGATTTATCCGCCGCGTTTGATACGGTGTGTGAGAAGTTGGCCTGATGTATGATGTCACTAGTTCTAGTGTACACCTTATATCAGTCCAAACAACCCTTATGGTGATTGGTTGTAAAGTCAACCTTATAGACCAGCTATCCTAGTGGTAGCATGGACAAGAGCAGTCTTAGGCTAAACTCTGAATGGCATGTGAAGCCAGCTGTGATACCATATATAATCCCTTGAATACCAAATGAAAGGACACCACAACAGATATATATATAAAATAAAGTGTATTTATTCTAGTCAAACCCTCAGCACTCTTTATGAGATTAGAGGTAAGTACAACACAGTCTTATTTAAGCATACATTAAGTCACACAGGTAAGTAATACAGTTAGGCCCTAGGGGCCACGCAAACCATATACTAAAGAAGTGGTATAAGGACCACTGTCACGGAAATAGGATAGGCCTAGGCCTAGGGAATCGCTGGGGCTACACTACACTACCAACAGTTAGGAAGTGGGAGGCCCCCGGGATTCAGGTGCAGAGTGGAAACACTCACGCGTAATGCGTATAGTCGATAGAAATAGTACAGTTTTGAAATAAGCAGTTTAAGGACACTTCTGAAGCAGCTAGAGAGTCGAGACTCGGAAACTAGACCCTAGGATAGTCACTACCCTTGTGAGACCCGAAGTACCCAAGTTACCTAGCCCACGGGCTGCGGATGCATAGGTGTGAACTTGCGTCGGGTTTCGTCGTGGACTTCTATGGATGCCTGAAGGAAAGTTGCTGACAGGCAGTCAGTGCAGAGTGTCCGGTGGATCCCAAGGCCGGGATCAAGAAGGAAGGGTACCTGCAAGCAGAAGGGACAGAGTCAAGGTCACTAGCCAGTGACCACGTGGAACCAGGAAGGAACCAGGCGATGTCGTGAAGATTGCAGGTGAAGGGTGAAGCTTGTCGTTGCAGCCACGGGTACCAGGAGACGTCGAGGACAACCAGGACCAGGAGGCGAGCTGTCCCACGAAGGCTCTTGCTGTCGGCGGCGTCGAAGTCGAACTAGGACTCACCAAGCCTTGGCAAGCGGAACCCACGAAGAACGGAGGATTTGCTTCTGGTGCAGGACCAGGAAGGTCTAGGGTGCTTCTCTTTTGCAAAGAAGCGGGAGCCAGTCTGCAGGAGCCAAACCAACGGTGAAGATTTCAAGGTGTGTCGTCACAAAGGCCGCTAGCCAACGGGCAAGCAACCGGACAGACGCGGCAAGCAGGAAAATGCAGAAGGGCCCCACGCAGGACTCGTGGAGTGTGGAGGGCTGATCTTCGGTGCAGATGGTGCTTGGGGTTGGGGCTTCTCAATCCCCGGTGCACAACCTCGAGGGTACCTCAGAAGCTGCGCTGGAAGATACTCGCCACTTTTCCCAGGTAGCCGGTCCCACGTCTCTCGTCGCCTCCACGGATCTCAGCTCGGCTGTGGATGTGGATCAGGGTCGGAAAAGTCTGGAAGTCAAGGCTCTGGTCGGGCTCTGCAGTCGGTCCCTCGTAGAACTTCAGCAAAGCAAAGGGTAGTCTCTTGATGGTGCCTGTTTGTACAGGGTAGCCACTCCTTGGCCACAAGGGAGATTCTTCAGTCTTCTTCTTTCGTCGAATGTCGAAGGTCCAGAGTTTCTGTTCAAGTTGCAGGTTCAGGATAATCTAATCTCCTGGGGCCCAGCTACCACTCTTATACTAATCTGGGGGGCTGGGTTGCCTGCTAGGTCACGCCTTATGGGTGGGACCTGGGAGGGGGGTGGTTACACCCCCTTCCCTTTGTCCAGTTTCGCACCAGGACTGGGGCTGGTGTGCCCCAGCACCGGTTTGAACTGGACTATGCATGGGACACCTTGTGTGCCCCAGGCAGTGTCTCGTTTCATTCATCCCTCCCTGCCCCAATACACTAAGGCCTGTCTGGGGTGGTGCTCGCACCTCCCAAGGCAGGAAACCTATTGTCCAAGCCTCCCTTGCCGGGATCACTCCCAGCAGCAGGAGGTCAGACTTGTGTCGTGGCAGCAGCATCCATTTTGTGATGCTGGGGCTCTGGTTAACTTTAACCGGGTAAGTAGGTTACAACATGTCTTCTCCCTCTAGAAGGGAGGGAAAATATCCTCATCCCCAGAAATGGGATGGGGGTATTATTCCAAAGTGTTAGACACCTTACACAACATGTTTTGATAAAGCCAAACCATAGTTACCATAACCGTTTAAGATTATAAGGCACTTTAAGAGTATATGGTAGGCTATATCATAGAACAGCTATAAGGACATGGTTCCGAAAGCTGCAGACAGGCTCAGCTCATGCTAGAGCACCATCTCACATGTTACCAAGCACTCTGCCTCCAGGATTGTTAAGGCCTGCTATAGGAGTGGCTGATAGGTACACATGTGTCTATATATAAGTTAGGTATAGGAATACTACACCTAAGCAAGGAGTGATTACACGACCTTGCCCCATCTGAGTGATCAGCCAGTTGTGTCATAATGGAAGGCCAGGCCAGGGGTGGCATAATACATGCTGCAGCCCCTGGTAGGCCTAGGGTACACCTATGCCCTGGGTAACTAAGGTACATTGTACAGGGGCCAATAAAGTGATCCTATCCAAATGGGTTATGCACCTAAAGTACATAGTATCAATTTAGAGAGAGAACAGCAGGGCTGTGGGTCTGATTAGCAGGCCCACAGCTACATCTAAGTCGAAAACCAGTAAAGCAAAAGCAAAAAGTGGGGGTGAACATAGAAAGCAGACCCTACTCTCCTACATGGTGGACCACCGCATACTTCTCCAGCGGTTGGCGGAAATAGGGATTATTGATAAGGCCGCAGACATTCTTCGGTCATACTTAACTAACAGACAACAATCTTGTAATGCTAGATGAGCACAAATCTCCCCTTTTTGTTATGCCATGTGTGTACCTCAGGGATCAGCACTTTCACCTACCCTGTTTAACATATATGTCACCCCACTGGCTAAACGTATTCGTTCTTTTTGTTTTAAGGCCATTTGTTATGCTGATGACACGCAAATTATTGTCTCACTAGCCGCCAAACCAGAGATTGTGGCAGAACGTTTTACTCTTTGCATGAGCCAAGTTATTAGCTGGATGCAGAACAACTGCTTAAAATTGAACACCGGGAAGACGGAAGTGGTCTTGTTTGGAAGGGACATTTCACTTTGGAACTCCAACTCGTGGCCCGCGACAGCAGGGCCGTGCCCCCTGCCCGTAAAGAAGGTAAAAAATCTTGGAGCTCTGATCGACCATCATCTCTCTTTATCAGGGGGGGCGCTAGAGGGCACACAGCGGAATGGCTGCCTACTGAGACAGCTCCGCCGGACGGGGGAAACAAATGGTGCGATAGGCGAGATACCCGCGGTGCTGCTGCTCGCAAACGACACCACGGAGACCGGATGACGGCCGCCACCCGTGGCGGGTGTGGAAGTCGGATAAGTGGACCGGTAGCCCCTGAAATGCGACCTTGAATGCTCCGCCGCGGGCGCTCCCAACGGCTGACAAAATGGCGGCGCCCAAGAAGACGGAGACTGTTAGACCTGGCATCTTTGGCGTGGTTACCCCTGACTTTTTGCCTCTACCTCCTGTATTTTTGATGCTATGCTGGATTTCGATTTTGCTGGTTTAGTTGCTTTGGGCACTTTGCCACTGCTGATCAGTGTCAAAGTGCAAGTGCTCCCTTGGTAAATTGTTGTATTGATTGGTTATCCATGATTGGTATATTTGTTTCACCTGTTAGCCCCTAGTAAAGTGCACTGCATGTGCCAGGGCTGGTGATTCAAATGCTACTAGTGGGCTGCAGCACTGATTGTGCCACCCACAGGAGTAGCGCTAAAATGATGTCTTAGGCCTGCTTGCAGTGCCTATGTGCAGTCCAGGACTGCCATGTCGACCTGGCCAGTGCACCCACTGACCAGGCCTTATCCTTCCCTTTCTGTACATGTAAGGCATCCCTATGGTGGCCCTAGGTACCCCCCTGGGCTGGGTGCAGTGTATCTGGAAGGTAGGGCATGTACTGAGGTGTGTAACATGCCCTGGTAGTGAATTACAGCCATTTTCGTTTTTCACTGCTGAGAGGCTATCTTGCCCATAGGATAGAATGGGGAAGGCTGTTTACATGCCTATCTTCCCATAAGGGCAAGATAGAAAATCCAAGTTTGGTATCTCTGTGTTCAGAATTTAATTATACATCTTTTTAGCAAGATGGTTTTTAAATTCACTGTGTGAGAATAGCACTTTTTAGAAAGTAGCTATTCTCCTGTTTAACCTTCCTGGGTGCCTGTGTGCTGGTTGGCTGAAGGGTGTCATGTGATGGGCCAGGTGGCTCCAGGAGCCTGGATGAGTCAGCAGCAGGGTGAATAGGGAGATCTGCTTTAGATGGGTGGGAGGAGTAGTCCCTGGGTTTGAATAGGGCTGTCCCTGCCAAACACAAAGCTGGCTCCACCCCCTGCTGGCCAGGCTGAGGACTCTGCCTCTGCTGGCACAAAGAAGGCTCCACCTCCTGCTGAGCGTCTAACGACCCTGCCCCTCACTCTGAAAGGAACCAGGTGCTCCAGAGCAGAGCACACCCAGGAACCGGTTTGAGCAGGGGAATCCCCCCACTGGAACAAAGAGAGACAAAGACTTGGAGGGGTATAAGAAGAGGACCCCAGACACCTAAACTTTAGATCACTTTGGAACTAAGAAGAAACCTCTGCCAAGGAGAAAGCTGAAAGGACTGAAGAGGAGAAGACTGCCTGCTTGCGGTTTTGCTTTGCTGCCAAGGAGAGGGGAAGGACTTTGCTGTGTCCCCTTCTTTTGATTCTGATCTCCAAGGGCCTGAGAAGAGCTGGCTCCCTGTTAAGAAGTCCCAGGAACAAAAGGACTTCACCACCAGCTCCCCTGGAACTCTGCTGAGAGAGTTCTGACCTGCCTTGGAGTGCTTGCCCAGTCTTGGGGCCTCAGGAGGTCGTTTTGCTGTGTTTGGGAGCTGGGAAGCAGAAGCGTGAAAAAGAGTAACTGGTACCCAACGCATCATCCGATTGCGTGTCGCAAGACGAGAGTGCGAGGAAAATTTCATCGCGGCACCATCGCAACACGCAGGGTCCCCGCATCGCCGAGTGCGTCGAGCATCGTCCCGGTGCGAGAAGATTCCTGACGCTGCGAGGGTCGTCGCAGAAACAGTTTGCGGGCCGCACCACTGCCGGTGCGTGAAAAGTCTCCAGCCGCTGCGTGTGTCGACGCAGAGTCCCGTTCCGTGGCGCATCGAGAGTTGCGGCGCCGGAAGGCCACGCTGCGCCACGCATCGCACCACATCGAAGAGTGTCGCATCGAACCTGTGCGTAAAGCTTCCCCCTAAGAAACCTACGCAACGAAGGCCAAAGTCATCGCATCCTCCCCTTACAGATCGGAGCCGGCGCATCCACCTCTGCTGCGTGAAGCAGGGCTGCTGCAAAGCCTCCCCAGGATCTCAGGAGTATCGCATCGCCTTTGCAAGCTTCCTTGTTATAGCTTTTGGGAACCTTATCGCAACTACAGGTACTGTTGGGCACGAAAGTGTCGCATTTTGTGCATTGAGAGTCGCATTGTGCAAGACACTGACTTTTACATCCTGGAGTACTTTCTGAAAACTCTTGAACTATCTTTAAAGTAACCTTTTTGAATTATCTGTTGGTTTGTCTGTAGTATTTGGTCCTGTGAAGTTTTTTAGTAAAAGATACCTTATTTTTCTAAAACTGGTGTGGAGTAAATCTGTGGTGTTTTCACTGTGTTACTGTGAGTGTTGGTACAAATACTTTACACATTGCCTTTGATAGCCTAGACTGCTCAGGCCAAGCTACCTAGAGGGTGAGCAGGGGTTATCTTAACAGTGTATCCCCCTTTCCCTGACTAGAAGCAAGGGTCCCTACTTGGACAGTGGTACCTACCCTGCCAACTAGAGACCCCCAGATCTAACATTGGTGGTCAGCGGTGAGGATTGAACTTGTATTTGTACTTGACCCACAGTAATTGGTGTACATCACTAGGAGTGCAGACCAATAGACAACCACATACTGTATTATTTTTGATTCTATTTTTGAGTAACTCTTCAAGAGCATCATGTCTCAGGTGGCAACAAGTGAGAGGGCAGAATTGGAGTTTTCCATTGCGGATTTATATTCATACAAAGTTGAAGATCTCAAGCAATTCTGCAAAGACCGTGGTTGCTCTTTTAAAAGCGGAGCTAGAAAGGATGTGCTACAAAGAGTCCTGAAGGCCTGGTGGGAGGCCCAAGAGGAAAGTGATGTAAATGAAGAGGATGGTTTTGTTCCCCAAGATCTGCCTGTGGGCAGACCAGTCTCAAGGGCTGGCAGCTCCCATTCCAGTAGGGGGCTCACTCCAGAGGAGTTGGAGGAGAATCAAAGGGTGAGAAACCATGAATTGGAAATTATGAAAATGAAAATGAAGCAATCAGAAGTAGACAAGGCGGCGGAGGAGAGCAAGAATGCCCGTGCCTTGGAGGAGAAGAAATTGCTTCTGGCTCATGAAGTGAGCATGAGAGAACTGGACATCAACGCCAAGCAGGTGGAGTCCGGTTCAAATGGTGGCAGCGCACAGCCAGTGCAGGGGGGTAAAGTATATATCCCCAAAGATTTAGTACAGAATTACAATAGGAGTGAAGATATCTATGCCTGGTTTACATCGTATGAGATAGCATTAAGAATGAATGGTGTGCCTGAACAGCATTGGGGGGCGGGCCTGTGGAAACATTTTGAGGCTTCTGGGAGGAGTGCTCTAGAGCCCTTAGAATTAGCAGGTGCCATGACCTATCCCAATATGAAGGAGGCCCTATGTCTCAGGTATGGACTTACTCCAGAGCAGTATAGACTGCAGTTTAGAAATTCCAAGAAGAAAGAGTCTGAGACTTGGATGGAGTGTGTGAATCTGTACTCGCGGGCACTGGAAGGTTGGATGAAGGGCAGCAAGGTAACTGATTATAAGGGGTTGTTACATTTAATTAGTTGGGAGCACTTGAGTAGTCTATGTGTTCCAGAGCTGCACCAGCATCTTTTAGATAGCAAGTTGACGGACCCCATTGAGCTTGCTAAGGAGGCGGACCGCTGGACCAGTACCAGGGTCCACAGAGGAATTGTGGGTACCATTGCCAAAGGTGGGCAGGGTCCCCAGCAGAAGAGTGGGGGGGACAAGGGTAACCAAAAGGAGTTCTCACAAGGGCCCCAAAATAGTTCCCAGGGTAACCAGTCCCAGCCCCCCAAGTCAAAACCCAAACCAACCTGGCCCCCTAAGGGCAGGTCGGATAACAAGGGTCCCATTAAGTGTTATCACTGTCAGGAATTGGGTCACAAGTCTCCTGTGTGTCCCAAGAAATCCCAGGCACCCACTGGTGCTCCAACACCGGGTATAGCTAGTGTAGCTTTTGGGGGGGATTTAATTTCTAGTGATTTGGAGGGTTTAGCAGTTATGTCCCTTGTCTCTTTAGGAGACACAGAGATGGTCCAGGAAACCCCTGTCCCTGATAACACTAAGAAGTACAGGCAGTGGGTGACCATCAATGGGAGGAGGGTGGAGGCTCTCAGGGACACTGGAGCCAGTGTGACTACGGTCAGGTGTCAGTGGGTCCCTGAGGAGCTGATCATTCCAGACGTACTTCACCCAGTAGTGTCAGCTGACAACTCTGTGCGCCTTTGCAAGGTAGCACATGTTCCCTTTGAGTGGGGGGGGTCTCAGGTCCTCTCAGAGTTGTTGTGAGTCCATCCATGCCAGTAGACTGTCTGCTAGGTAATGACCTGGAGAGTTCCCCGTGGAAGGAGGTGGAACGCCAGGCTCATTTGGAAATGTTGGGTTTGCCTGAGTGGGTCTGTGTGACCACCCGGTCCATGGCAGCCAGACAGGGTTGTGAAGCAGACCTGGAGCCTGAAACAGTGGCCCAGGTCCCTGCCAGAAAGAGGAAGGGCAAGGGGCGTGGGGCGTCCACCCCCGCTGTTCCCACGGTCCAGGAAGGAGCAGAACCTACGGGGGATGCCCTGGAGCCTACAGGGGAACAGGTCGCTGAGCTGGGAGACATACCTGAGCTGACCCATTGGCAGCAAGAGGGTGGTCCCTCCAGAGAGGAGGTCTGCCGTGCGCAGACGACATGCCCTACTCTTGAAGGTCTGCGGCACCAGGCTGCAGACCAGGCAGCAGGTGCTGATCCGAAGAACTTTTTTCTCTACTGGGAGAATGACTTGTTGTACAGTGAGCCTAGGTTTGCTGAGCCCAGTGGATCACGTACCCTGGTGGTACCCGCAGGGTTCAGAGACTTCCTACTGGGTCTGGCTCACGACGTGCCGCTTGCAGGACATCTCGGGCAGGACAAGACCCGACAAAGGCTTGCCACCCACTTTTACTGGCCCGGGATGAAGACGGACGTCGCTTCCTTTTGTAAATCATGCCAGACTTGCCAGGCAAGTGGCAAGGCTGGAGGAAAATGCAAAGGCCCTCTCCAGCCTTTTCCGGTAGTGAGCACCCCTTTCGAGCGGGTGGGAATAGATATTGTGGGGCCACTGGACCCCAGGACCGCCTTAGGCAACAGGTTCATCCTGGTCCTGGTGGATCATGCCACACGGTACCCGGAGGCTATCCCTCTCAGGACAACCACAGCCCCGGTGGTGGGCCGTGCGTTGATGGGGATCTTTTCCCGTGTGGGTTTCCCCAAAGAGGTGGTATCTGATCGGGGAACCAACTTCATCTCCAGGTATATGAAGTCTCTGTGGGAGGAGTGTGGGGTAACTTATAAGTTCACCACTCCTTACCACCCTCAAGGAAATGGGTTGGTTGAAAGGTTCAACCGGACCCTGAAAGGCATGATCATGGGGCTGACAGAGCCCATGAGACGGAAGTGGGACGTCTTTTTGCCATGCCTATTATTTGCCTACAGGGAGGTACCACAAAAGTCTCTAGGGTTCAGTCCCTTTGAGCTTTTGTACGGGCACCCTGTTAGAGGACCTCTCAGTCTGGTGAAGGAGGGTTGGGAGAAATCCCCGGGGAAAACCCCTCAGGATGTGTTCAGCTATGTGCTGGCCATCCGCAACCAGACCCAGCGCTTCCGGGCCCTCGCTCAGGCGAACCTGGAAGCCAGCCAGGATGAGATGAAGAGGTGGTATGACCAGCATACCACTCTGATGGAATTTCAACCGGGGCAAATGGTGTGGGTGATGGCGCCAGTGGAGCCTTGCGCGCTCCAGGACAAGTGGACTGGGCCATATGAGGTGGTGGAGCGCAAGAGTGAGGTGACCTACCTGGTCAACTTGCGATCTCCCAGGAACCCCATGAGGGTCCTACACGTGAACCGCCTCAAACCACATTTTGAGAGGTCTGAAATAACAATGCTACTTGCTACAGATGCAGGGATGGAGGAGGATAGCGATCCTCTTCCTGACCTCCTGGCAGCTAAGGAGCAAGATGGGTCAGTGGATGGAGTGGTCCTCTCGCCCACCCTGACCCCAGAACAGCAGAGGGACTGTCGCCATGTGTTGGGTCAGTTTGCATCTCTGTTCTCCCTGACCCCCGGTATCACCAACTGGTGTGTCCATGACGTGGACACGGGAGATAGCATGCCTGTGAAACAGAAGTTTTACCGGGTGGCTGACAAGGTCAGGGCCAGCATCAAGAAGGAGGTTTCTAAGATGTTGGAGCTAGGGGTGATTGAGCCCTCCAGCAGCCCCTGGGCTAGCCCAGTGGTACTTGTACCGAAAGCTGCTGCGCCAGGTGCCACTCCAGAACTTAGGTTTTGTGTGGACTACCGTGGGCTCAATGCTGTCACGAAGACTGACGCACACCCCATCCCCAGAGCTGATGAGCTCGTGGATCGGTTGGGAGCTGCCAACTACCTCAGTACGTTTGACTTAACTTCTGGGTACTGGCAGATTGCCTTAACTGATGGGGTCAAGGAGAGGTCTGCGTTTTCAACTCCAGAGGGGCACTTCCAGTTCCGTGTCATGCCCTTTGGGTTGAAGAACGCCCCTGCCACATTCCAGAGACTGGTCAACCAGGTACTGTCCGGGCTGGAGCAATTCAGCGCCACATATCTGGATGACATTGCTGTGTTCAGTTCCACTTGGGAAGAACACTTGCAACACCTCTGCGCAGTGTTGAAGGCTCTGCATAGTGCAGGCCTCACTATCAAGGCCAGTAAGTGCCAGATAGGGCAGGGTTCAGTGGTGTATTTGGGACACCAGGTAGGAAGCGGCCAGGTGGCGCCCCTACAAGCCAAGATAGATACCATCCGGGCTTGGGAACCCCCCAAAACCCAGACAGCGGTGAGAGCCTTCTTAGGACTCACCGGGTACTATCGCCGTTTTGTCAAGGGGTATGGCACCATTGTTGCTCCCTTGACAGAACTAACTTCCAAGAAGTTACCGAAGAAAGTGATTTGGACCAGTGCCTGCCAAGAAGCTTTTGAGGCCCTGAAGGAGGCCATGTGTACAGCACCTGTACTCAAGGCGCCTGACTTCTCCAAGGAGTTCATAGTGCAGACAGACGCTTCTGAGCATGGAGTGGGAGCGGTGCTCTCACAACTAAATGATGAGGACTTGGACCAACCTGTAGCTTTCATTAGTAGGAGGCTACTTCCCAGGGAACAGAAGTGGAGTGCGATTGAAAGGGAAGCTTTTGCTGTGGTCTGGGCGCTGAAGAAGCTGAGGCCTTACTTGTTTGGGACTCACTTCCGGGTTCAGACGGACCACAGGCCCCTCAGATGGTTGATGCAGATGAGGGGTGAGAATCCTAAGCTGTTGAGGTGGTCCATTTCCCTACAGGGGATGGACTTTACGGTGGAACACCGCCCCGGTACAGAACACGCCAACGCTGATGGTCTGTCCAGGTTTTTCCGCCTTAGCGATGAGAACTCCCAAGAGGGTGGGTAGTTCTCCCCACTTTCAGCTGGAGGGGACACGTGTTAGACCTGGCATCTTTGGCGTGGTTACCCCTGACTTTTTGCCTCTACCTCCTGTATTTTTGATGCTATGCTGGATTTCGATTTTGCTGGTTTAGATGCTTTGGGCACTTTGCCACTGCAGATCAGTGTCAAAGTGCAAGTGCTCCCTTGGTAAATTGTTGTATTGATTGGTTATCCATGATTGGTATATTTGTTTCACCTGTTAGCCCCTAGTAAAGTGCACTGCGTGTGCCAGGGCTGGTGATTCAAATGCTACTAGTGGGCTGCAGCACTGATTGTGCCACCCACAGGAGTAGCGCTAAAATGATGTCTTAGGCCTGCTTGCAGTGCCTATGTGCAGTCCAGGACTGCCATGTCGACCTGGCCAGTGCACCCACTGACCAGGCCTTATCCTTCCCTTTCTGTACATGTAAGGCATCCCTATGGTGGCCCTAGGTACCCCCCTGGGCTGGGCGCAGTGTATCTGGAAGGTAGGGCATGTACTGAGGTGTGTAACATGCCCTGGTAGTGAATTACAGCCATTTTCGTTTTTCACTGCTGAGAGGCTATCTTGCCCATAGGATAGAATGGGGAAGGCTGTTTACATGCCTATCTTCCCATAAGGGCAAGATAGAAAATCCAAGTTTGGTATCTCTGTGTTCAGAATTTAATTATACATCTTTTTAGCAAGATGGTTTTTAAATTCACTGTGTGAGAATAGCACTTTTTAGAAAGTAGCTATTCTCCTGTTTAACCTTCCTGGGTGCCTGTGTGCTGGTTGGCTGAAGGGTGTCATGTGATGGGCCAGGTGGCTCCAGGAGCCTGGATGAGTCAGCAGCAGGGTGAATAGGGAGATCTGCTTTAGATGGGTGGGAGGAGTAGTCCCTGGGTTTGAATAGGGCTGTCCCTGCCAAACACAAAGCTGGCTCCACCCCCTGCTGGCCAGGCTGAGGACTCTGCCTCTGCTGGCACAAAGAAGGCTCCACCTCCTGCTGAGCGTCTAACGACCCTGCCCCTCACTCTGAAAGGAACCAGGTGCTCCAGAGCAGAGCACACCCAGGAGCCGGTTTGAGCAGGGGAATCCCCCCACTGGAACAAAGAGAGACAAAGACTTGGAGGGGTATAAGAAGAGGACCCCAGACACCTAAACTTTAGATCACTTTGGAACTAAGAAGAAACCTCTGCCAAGGAGAAAGCTGAAAGGACTGAAGAGGAGAAGACTGCCTGCTTGCTGTTTTGCTTTGCTGCCAAGGAGAGGGGAAGGACTTTGCTGTGTCCCCTTCTTTTGATTCTGATCTCCAAGGGCCTGAGAAGAGCTGGCTCCCTGTTAAGAAGTCCCAGGAACAAAAGGACTTCACCACCAGCTCCCCTGGAACTCTGCTGAGAGAGTTCTGACCTGCCTTGGAGTGCTTGCCCAGTCTTGGGGCCTCAGGAGGTCGTTTTGCTGTGTTTGGGAGCTGGGAAGCAGAAGCGTGAAAAAGAGTAACTGGTACCCAACGCATCATCCGATTGCGTGTCGCAAGACGAGAGTGCGAGGAAAATTTAATCGCGGCACCATCGCAACACGCAGGGTCCCCGCATCGCCGAGTGCGTCGAGCATCGTCCCGGTGCGAGAAGATTCCTGTCGCTGCGAGGGTCGTCGCAGAACCAGTTTGCGGGCCGCACCACTGCCAGTGCGTGAAAAGTCTCCAGCCGCTGCGTGCGTCGACGCAGAGTCCCGTTCCGTGGCGCATCGAGAGTTGCGGCGCCGGAAGGCCACGCTGCGCCACGCATCGCACCACATCGAAGAGTGTCGCATCGAACCTGTGCGTAAAGCTTCCCCCTAAGAAACCTACGCAACGAAGGCCAAAGTCATCGCATCCTCCCCTTACAGATCGGAGCCGGAGCATCCACCTCTGCTGCGTGAAGCAGGGCTGCTGCAAAGCCTCCCCAGGATCTCAGGAGTATCGCATCGCCTTTGCAAGCTTCCTTGTTATAGCTTTTGGGAACCTTATCGCAACTACAGGTACTGTTGGGCACGAAAGTGTCGCATTTTGTGCATTGAGAGTCGCATTGTGCAAGACACTGACTTTTACATCCTGGAGTACTTTCTGCAAACTCTTGAACTATCTTTAAAGTAACCTTTTTGAATTATCTGTTGGTTTGTCTGTAGTATTTGGTCCTGTGAAGTTTTTTAGTAAAAGATACCTTATTTTTCTAAAACTGGTGTGGAGTAAATCTGTGGTGTTTTCACTGTGTTACTGTGAGTGTTGGTACAAATACTTTACACATTGCCTTTGATAGCCTAGACTGCTCAGGCCAAGCTACCTAGAGGGTGAGCAGGGGTTATCTTAACAGTGTATCCCCCTTTCCCTGACTAGAAGCAAGGGTCCCTACTTGGACAGTGGTACCTACCCTGCCAACTAGAGACCCCCAGATCTAACAGAGACGCACTGACCTCGGGAGCTGCAGAGACAACAACAGCGGGCTGTATCCGCGAGGTCAGCGGCACCGGATGATGCCCCCGCGGGACGGACTGGAGCTGGAGACCGAGGGGCTCCGGCGCGGTGCGCGCCCTGAAGAGAGACGTTGCGAGAGGCGGAGGCTGAAGCCGGAGGGGTGCGCCCTGCGGCGGGGACTGTGATGGCGGCGTGGCATTGACTCGAGACGCCAAGGCGTGCTCCCCGCAGGCATGAGAGGCAGGTGGAACCTCGCGATCAACTGGCTGGCTGGGCGACCGAAATAGAGAGATTGCCGGGGAGCTGCTCTACGTCTGTCGGATGATCTGCTCAACGTGGCACGGAGGAATTGGTGAGCTCCACGCTGCCGAGGCGCGAGTGTGAGGGGGGCTGCCCGTGCCTGCGCATCGTGGCCTGCTACGGATCAGCTGCCTGACCCGGAGGCGAGCCCAACGAGAGGATTGCGCACCTGGGGCATACGAACTGCGTTGATCGCTGAAAACCGGCTGCCGGTGCTCGGAGACCGGGCTGAAGGGACGATACGTGGCTGGCCTGTCATTGTGGCGGAACGGGAGCGAAGCGGCGCATGTAGTGTGTGGCGTGAGGTGCAGCCTGGGGAGAGAAACGGGACCTTGGAGCTACTGCCCCGCTGCCCTGAACCTCATCGTAGCTGCGTGAGCTCCACTGCTGGAAGGCGGACCTGTGGGCTGAGTCACCGGGTGTCCGTAGGAGGAAGGCCGCGCGATGGGGAAGCCAGAAAAGACACAAGCCAAGCTCCAATTCGAAATCAAAAGGCAAGCCAAGGGCGCCGCGATGTTGACGGACACTGCCACAGACGCTGGGGGGACGGCACCCCTGGGCATGGAAGGAGCCCTAAAGGCCATTCAGCAAAGCCTGCACGATATTCATGGCAAATTGGACACCATCACGCTGCGTGTGGACAACATGGCGGCTAAGCTGGATGGGCACGGTGAGCGGCTGACAGAGGCGGAAACCCGCATCGGGGTGGTGGAGGATGTCTCGCAAAACACGGCGAAACAGTGTGCAGAGGCCGAGAGACTGCTGGAGGCGCTAAGAAACAAGACGGAGGATTTGGAGGCGCGATCGCGGCACAATAACGTGAGAATAACGGGGGTTCCGGAGTCCACCAACACAGGCAAGATGGAAACGTATGTTGAGGAGATGATTCACAGCGTTATTGGCGTGGAGCAACTATCCCCGATGTTCCTGATTGAAAGAGCGCACCGATCGCTGGCCCCGAGGCCGAAACCCGGAGCGCCCCCGCGACCTATAGTTGCCAGGGTTTTAAACTACAGGGACCGTGATGCCATCCTCAGAATTGCGAGGGAGAAGAAACAGGTCACACACCAGGGTAATACTTTAGAATTCTATCCGGACTTCACGGTCGCAGTCCAACTGGCGCGTAAGGAGTTCAATCCGGTTAAGAAGAAGCTGCGCGACCTTGGTGTGGACTATGCTATGCTTTACCCAGCCAGGCTTCGTGTCACACATGGGGGTCATACAACGCTATGTCACACACCCCAGGCAGCACATGAACTTGTCAAGAAAATTGGAGCCAGGCGCAAAGAGAGGCAGAGGCAGGATCAGGCGGCGGACACCGACTAGACGCTGGTCAGCGAGAAACGACCGGAGGGTGGCGACGAAGCTGCCCATTATGGGATGCTCCTGTGGCGCTGAGGTGGGGTATAAATGCGTGGTGGCACAGATGGTGATGGACACCCTGGACTGTCGGAGACTGCACGGGCGAGCGCCACGAACAGGACGGCCCGGGCTCGGGCCCTGCAGGTAACCGAGAGCCCTACTGATGCGCCTGCCCTGGTGGGCCCACGGTAGCTGTTGGGTCTGGACTGCTGAGGAGGTACTGTTCTAACAAACCGGAGCTTACTTGGTGCCCCACAAGGCCGACTAGTGCCGCAATTGCATGCAACCCCTGGGACAGGGACAGCATAGACTCACTGAAGGCCTGAAGTAAGGAAGTTTGGGGGATGCGGCTGGGACCTGGGTCGGTGTGCCGGTCATGAGAGGGTCAGATGCTGCTGGTGTGAAATTGGGCAGGGTCCATTAAATAGCGGGCAATTGCTGAATTGGTTGTCGTGGGGCGGGGGGTGGGCCGTGGAAACGCCTGTTTAGACAAGAGGCTGCTGGGCCTCACATAATAACCAGTCCCCGTCCACATCCATTGAGTTGAATGGAGAGGTGTGCTCTAGGTGGTCCCCCGAAGTGGGTGTTCCCCGAACTCAGTTCAGTTAATGTTTGATGTCAATTGTGGGGTATGTCTTTGGCATGATTGGGGGAGGCGGGTTGGGGCTGGGAAGTTAATAAGTTGGTCACTGTATATGAGATGCATCGCTGAAAACCAAGTGCTATTCGATGGGAACATCAGGGTCCTTCTGTGTCAAGATGGTCACTGGGGCGCACCCTCTAACTGCAGGCTTACATGTCACGATACTATCACTATTGGTCTATGGCTGAGAAGCGACTAGGAGCTGGATGCATCCGAATGCTTACATGGAATGTGAGAGGGCTTGGTAACCCCAAAAAAAATTAGGCAAACACTGGCATACCTAGACAGGCTGCGCGTAGACATTGCACTCATACAGGAGACTCACTGCGCGCTGACGCGCCAAGTCAATGTGGGGCGGAGGTGGGCTGAATCGGCGCACCACTCCTCGTACTCATCATATGCACGGGGGGTACTGGTACTGGTTAGAAAGGGACTCAAATATACGATCGACAAGGTAGATGCGGACGACATGGGGCGCTTTGTAATTCTAACGGGTCTCCTGCGAGGACAAAAATTGGCTATTGTAAATGTATACGGTCCTAATGTGGACGACCCGCAGTTCTATCACTCATTGTGGGGTAAACTGCGCGATCTTCAAGCCCCCCACGTAATCTGGGGAGGGGACTTTAATCTAGCGCTCTGTGACGACGTGGATAGGTCCAGCGCGTCAACGGAACCACACAAACGCGCATTGCTCGTCCTACGGGACATAATGGTGGACACGGGACTCACTGACATTTGGAGAAGTAGAAACCCAGAGGGCCGCGAAGCCAGGCTGGTGACTGGGGATATTGCCTTGTGGACACGTGAGGTACGACATCTGCCCCGTACGCTATCGGATCACAGCCCAGTGCTCCTTGCCCTGGAACTCCCGAACTATGCCCCGCCTCCCTTCAGCTGGAGATTTAACGCAAAGGCATTATTAGATCCCATATATGCTGACACTATCGGGCAGGCGATACAGGACTACTTCGCTAACAATGCGCCTACTACTGACAACCCGGGCATACTATGGGAGGCCTTCAAGGCCACCATACGCGGCGTCTGCATAAGTACTAATGCGGGTATTCTTAAGGATATACGGCAGCAACTCCAGGCAAAGGAGGAACGGCTACGGCGGCTAGAACAGGACTACGTTGATACGCAGCGCGCTCAAATATTAGGGGGTATTAGAAAAACACTTTCTGAATTCCAAAGCCTGGTGGAAGACGAAATAAAGTACACAGCGAAGAGGCAGGTGGCAAGGGCGTATGGGGAGGGGGGCAGACCGGGCAGGCACCTGGCGGCCAATATATGTGAAGGACGCACCCCACAAAACATACAGACGATCCGAAATCAGCAGGGAGAGAGGAAGTGTGGGGAACGGGAAACGGGAAATACTGGGTGAATTCGTGGCCACGTATGGAGCGATGTACGCCTCCCGGCCAACGGCCAACACGGCCGAAATCGTAGAGTACCTCGATGATGTGGCGATAGCATGGCTATCGGACACGCATCGGGAATACCTGTCGCTGCCTATCACGGTGGAAGAGGTCTCGGAAATAATTCGGTCCCTGCCGAATGGTAAGGCCCCAGGCCCCGATGGGTTCTCATGTGAATTTTATAAGGCCTTTGTGGACCAGCTGGCCCCTCGCCTGGTGGCGATGTATGGCAACGCACATGAACAACAGCACTTACCGCCGACCCTCCGGGAAGCGCTACTATTGGCGCTACTCAAACCGCAAAAGGATCCAGAGCTCTGCGACTCGTATCGACCTTTATCCCTAATAAATGTGGACAATAAGATCCTGGCAAAGCTGCTTGCTGCCCGGCTTAACCCCCTGATGCCCAACCTGATTCTGCCCGACCAATCTGAGTTCATACCATCGCGCTCCACCGCGCATAATACTCGAACGCTGTTCGCACTTTCGCACTATCTAAAACCTGAGACGAAGGCGGCGGCGGTCTTCCTGGACGCGGCCAAGGCCTTTGATTCATTGGAGTGGACATATCTGAACGCGGTGCTGCGACGGATGGGGTTTCCGCTCAGGTTCCTCCAGTGGATACAATTATTGTACGACGCTCCAGTGGCGCGGGTTCGGGTGAACAAATACATTTCAGACCCAATTGATATTCGGAGGGGAACGAGGCAGGGGTGCCCCCTGTCCCCCCTCCTGTTCGCACTGGCGCTAGAGCCCCTGGCGTGCAAGGTCCGGCAGGGACACCACTACTCGGCTCTGCAGTTTCCACAGAGGCCACTGCACATATCATTATACGCCGACAATATGCTGCTATATGTGAGGGATCCCGGGGACAACTTGAACCCGTTGCTGAGGGAATATATCAAATTTGCGCGCCACTCCGGTATCAATATAAACTGGGCCAAGTCCCTGATTATTCCTCTGACGGATAGCACGCGGCCGCACCCAACGGACTACCCGTTGGAGTGGAGGACTGATCCGATAAAATATTTGGGCGTGTGGTATCACAGAGACCCAGATATTGTGATCCGAACTAACTATGGGAGGACGATAGATGCACTGGAGGAAAAGGTGGGGAGATGGATCCAATTGCCACGGTCTCTGGCGGATCGCATTGCCATCGTCAAAATGGTAGTGCTGCCTAAGCTGCTCTACCTATTCAATAACGTTCCCATTCACCCCCCTGCAGAGGTATTCAGGCGCATTACATCGATGGTCCTCCGGCTCATGTGGGCGGGAAAAACGGCAAGGATTGAGCTGCGGACGCTTATGTTGCCATACGGCCGGGGAGGGTTCGGAGTACCCGATTTTCTCCTTTACTACCTTTGCGCGCAAGCGCAGTATGCGCATTTTTGGTACCACAAAATTCCATTTCTCACCCACACTGCAGTCGAGGAAGGGGACGCTCTGCCGATACCACTGGAAGCGGTCATAACTCATCGCCGGCCTCCTCTGCATAAGAACGACATTAACACAATAGACACCACAAATAAAGCATGGCACACTATGGGAAGGAAGGCTAATAAACTACCGCTGTATGCCCCGGCGCTCCGGCTCCAGTGGCATCCGGAAATTTCAGTCACGCAAGAGTAGAAGGGGTTGGAATTGCTGCGTCAAGTGGGCATCGACACACTGGGAGATCTGTATGAAGGTGGGATTTTCAAAACAATAGACCAATTGACATTCATTAGTAATATGTCTGCGCTGTTCCGATTTAACTATTACAGGCTGCAAAAAGCTGTGAAACAGCTATACCCGACATATCCGGCGGAACCTCCGGAACGGACTGCCTTGCAATGGTTGATCACCACACCTGCGGCCAGGCACCTGGTGTCCACACTGTACACGAAAATCCAAACAGATATAGCGGCAAACACGAGCGCCTCCATGGACAAGTGGAATAGCTGCTTGGACACTCCACTCACAGAGGAGGAATGGGCTACTGCCTGTGCACTAACTGGCATGTTAACACCTAATGGCAATCTTCGCATCCTACACTTCAAGTACCTACACCAGACGTACTACACGCCTGCTAGATTACACAGGTATGGGTTGCGGGAGGACTCCAGATGTGGGCGCTGTGGTAAAGAAGGGGCGGACTTTATTCATTTGGCGTGGTCGTGCGGGGCAATTGGGGACTACTGGATGCAGGTGACGCAGCTACTGGGAACTATGGTGGGCGGTGAAGTGAGCTGTGAGGCCAAAACCTGCTTGCTGGGACTGCTGCCTAACTTTAGGGCCCTGAAGCGTAGATTTTGTGTTATAGCGTTGCTAATGGCCAAAAGGAGGGTCTCACTCTGTTGGAATGGCAGGCAGATCCCGAAAACTAAAGACTGGCTTGTGGATTTAACGCACTGTAGAGATACCCTGAGGACTTATGAAGAAGAACTTCCCACCAGATCGAAGCCAAAAGACTACTGGGTGTACCTAACTCAATATTTGCAATTGCAGTAAGAGAGCGAACCGCTGCTGTCCCATGTGACGGGTGGCGGGGAACGTGGGGGGACCCCTGATTCAGATTGGGATACTAAGACTTGGCCGATGGATGCTGTTGTACTGTGACCGAAATGTTATGGTTGTATTTGATTGTATGCAATTGAAATGCTAATAAAAAAAATAATAAAAAAAAAAAATCTCTCTTTATCAGACCAGATCAACAGCATTACCTCATCCTGCTTTTTTACATCTGAAAGAAACACATTGGTTAGATTCCTTACCTTAGAATATCCCCAGGCGTCAGGCTGGATCCGGAAAGATTTTTCGTCAGCAATACCCTTGCGCGTCCGTCGTCTGCATCGTGATTGCCGGGATGACGTCGTCGGAGTACTTAGACGCCGCCCTCGCGTTCTGATGTCAGTTTTTCTTTTTTACGCGCCAGTAAGCGCAGATCCGGGAAGAGCATACCCTTTTAGTCACTTTTTGACTAAACTTTTTGAACTTTTTTTGGTTCCTATTTTGAGTCAACCTCGACTCCTGGTGCCGGTAGGGATGCCCGGGTTCAAGCCGTGCGACGCCTATCACCGCCTGATGTCGATCACGGATCACCACCGCAGGTGTCTCTACTGCCTTGGTGCCGACCACGATGTTGAGTCGTGCCTCGACTGCCGGGCCTTGACCTCGAAGGCTAGGCTGGAGCGGTCCCGCAAGCTGCTCGAGATCCGGCAGTCAGCTCTGCGCCGCTCAAGGTCCGGGTCGAGGAGGAGGTGGAGGAACCGGTCGCGGAGCCGCAGCCATCACCGCTCGTCGGGGTCCAAGTCCTCGCATTCCGGTAAGTCGAGGCACGGCAAAAAATCGAAGAGACAACCTCGCTCTTCTGACTCCCCTCACCGGTCGCGCGACTCGGCTGAGGGTTCAGGTGGCACCACCCGCGCGGCTCCGTCGGAGCCGCAAGAGTCGCGTCCGGCCCCATACCCTCCGGTCCCTGGGCCCGATGCGACTCCGACGGAGATCTGAGACTTCCTCGTGGCCATGAGGAGTCTCACTCCGCCGTCGAGGCCTGCCGGTGCACCTTTGGGCCCCGCAGGTCCAACTGGGGGGCCAGCGAACCAGCGGCTCCGGCCCCGGCACCGTCGTCGACTTCGGTCCCGACGCCGCAGGCCCCCGGGGGATCCAGGCCTGGCTCCCGGTTGACACCGGTCGACCTTACGACCCCTCCGCTGGCACCGACGCCTTCGGTGCCGCCCCCGTCTTCGGACGACGTCGTCCCCAGGTTTAGTCCCGGTCCGGGCCCGGCGTCGAAGCGGCGCCGTATCCGGTGCCCATGGATGACAGATTAATCTACCGCCCGGCTCCGACCTTTCCACCTGTCTACCAGGAGTCGGATGACGGGGACGACTGGGAGGGGTCTGTGGACCCTCTGGCACAGCAGTGCCAGTTATTTCAGGACTGGGCAGAAGAGCTGGGGGATGCCAGTGGTCTTGACACCTCCCTTGACACTGGCTTCATCTCTCCTCCTTCCGTGGCTACAGAGGAGGGTGCTACCTATTCTGTGGTGCTGCGCAGGGCTGCAGATGCTCTTCAGCTAGAGCTCCCTGCAGTGGCCGTGAGGACTAACCTCCTCACTGAAGTGCTTCAACCGCCGGTGAGCTCCTCGGAGCCTCTGCTGCAGTTCAATGAAGCACTGATGGATGTTCTGATGGGCACCTGGTCCAAGCCCTCCACCGTCACTCCTGTGGACCAGAACATAGCCCGGCGCCACCCCCCCGCACTGGGCGACTGCAGCTTTCTGTTGGTGCACCCCACGCCTGAGAGCCTGGTTATCCAGACCTCTATCTCCCAGACTGCCTTCCCGTCCGCTCCCCCGGATCGGGAATCCAAAAGGTTGGAACAGTTTGGAAAGAAACTGTTCTCCTCCCTTAGTTTGGGGTTGCGGTCTATCAACACTGTTTGCCTTTTGGACCGTTACACCCACTCTCTGTGGGCTACGGTGGCGGACGTGCTGCCCCAGTGTCCGGAGGAGGCCCAGACACGGCTCGCCCAGGCTCTTGCCGAGGGGCGGGATGCGGCACGTTACTCGATACGATGTGGGCTTGACACAACGGACTCGCTAGGTAGGGCAATTGTGACCACGGTGGCGATTCGTTGTCACGCCTGGCTGAGGTCCACGAATTTCTATGGGGATGTCCAGAGCACCCTCATGGACATGCCCTTCGATGGCTGTCGTCTCTTTTTCGACAAAGCGGATAGTGCGCTGGAGCGCTTTAAGGACTCCAGGGCTAAGGCCAAGTCCTTGGGCTTCTCGGCCTCGCGCCCGCAAACTTCCGCTTTTCGCCCCTTTCGTGGCCAAGGAAGGGGCGCCCCCTCACGTCCGTCTAGCCACAGGCTGCAGAATCAGCCTCAACGCGGTCACGGACGTGGATTCCGCCGAGGCGGAGCGGGGGGACAGAGAGCCGGTCAGCCCACATCTACCCCAGCAGCATCTGCCTCAAAGCCTTCCTAGTCCGAGCTTTCAGGCCCATTCAACGCCAGTGGGAGGCAGAGTTCGCCATCACCTGCTCCACTGGCGTACCATCACATCGGACAGGTGGGTGCTGCAAATCATCCGAAGGGGCTACTCCCTCCCCTTCGAGGCGACCCCTCCAGCCATGCCTCCGCAGTACCACCGCATGTCAGGGGATCACTTGCAACTTCTGCAGGAGGAAGTTACGGCCCTCTTGGCCAAGGGGGCCATCGAGCGCGTTCCTGGCCCAGATGTAGGTCGGGGTTGTTATTCCCTCTACTTTCTGATTCCCAAGAAGGGCAAAGGGGGTCTACGCCCTATCTTGGACCTCAGGAGCGTCAACGCCTTCCTCCGGAAGGAGAAGTTCAAGAGGCTCACCTTGGCTCAGGTTCTGGCTGCTCTAGACCCTGGAGACTGGATGGTAGCGTTGGACTTGCAGGACGCTTTTTTGCACATTCCCGTCCTGCCGGCCCACCGGCGTTACCTGCGGTTCGTAGTAGGCCACAAGCACTTTCAGTTTACCGTGCTCCCCTTCGGCCTCACCAGTGCCCCTCGGGTGTTCACAAAAGTGATGGCGGTGGTCGCAGCTCATCTGCGCAGATTAGGGTTTCCAGTCTTCCCCTATCTCGACGACTGGTTGTTGAAGGCGGGCTTGCCCCAGGCAGTCGTCTCCCACCTCCAGACTACGGCCGACCTCCTGCATTCGCTGGGGTTTTCCATCAACGTGCCAAAGTCGCATCTGAGTCCCTCCCAGAAGCTCCTTTTCATCGGAGCGGTTCTGAACTCAGCGCAGTTCCGGGTCTATCCTTCGGAACAGCGGGTTCGGGATATTTAGGCTCTGATTCTGATCTTTCAGCCTTTATCCCGGGTTTCGGTCAGGTCGGTGCTGCGGCTACTGGGTCTGATGGCCTCCTGCATCCTGCTGGTACATCACGCCAGCTGGCGGATGCGGGCTCTGCAGTGGGACCTGAAGTTTCAGTGGAACCAGCATCGGAGCAACCTGTCCGACCATGTCTTCATCTCAGAGGGCACTGGAAGACAGTTGCAGTGGTGGCTCACGGACCGCGATTGGGTCAGTGGCAGATCCCTCTCCCTACCCCAACCGGAGCACGTAGTGGTGATGGATGCGTCCCTCTTGGGATGGGGGGGCCACATAGGAGAGGCAGAGATCAGATGCCTCTGGTCTCCGGCGGAGTCCCGGATCCATATCAACCTATTGGAGCTGCGGGCGATCCGACTTGCACTGAAGGTATTCCTTCCCTCTGTTTGTGGAAGTGTAGCGCAGCTGTTCACGGACAACACCACTGCCATGTGGTATTGCAACAAACAGGACGGGGTGGGTCGTGGACCCTTTGTCAGGAGGCTCTGCGCCTCTGGACATGGCTGTAACATCAGGGCATCACCCTGGTGGTTCAACACCTGGCGGGCTCTCTGAACGCCAGGGCGGAAGAACTCAGCCGCCGGTGCATGATGGATCACGAATGGCATCTGAACTCGGACGTGGCGCAAGGACTCTTTCGGCAGTGGGGAGAGCCTTGGTTAGATCTATTCACCACCGAAGAGAACGAGCAATGTCATCAGTTCTGCGTGTTGGAATTTCCAAGGCGGCACTCGCTCTGAGACGCTTTTCGTCGCGAGTGGAGTTGCAGTCTGTTGTACGCCTGTCTGCCTTTACCACTTCTGCCCAGAGTGCTGAAGAAGATCAGGCGCGACCGGGCCCAAGTCATCCTTGTGGCTCCGGATTGGGCACGAAGATACTGGTATCCCGAGCTACTCAGTCTATCACTCGATCCCCCGATTCGACTGCCTCTTCAGGAGGACATTCTGTCGCAGCAGTAGGGGACGGTCCTCCACCCGAACCTTTCCAGCCTCCACCTCCATGCGTAGAGATTGAGCGGCGACAGTTGATGCTATTTGACTTGCCTCCTGAAGTCTGTGATGTCATTCTGGCAGCCAGGTGTCCCTCCACTAAAACGGTAAACGCCTGCAGATGGAACAAATTTGTGGCATGGTGCACAGCAAAGGCTGTGGATCCCCTTTCCGCCCCTCTTTCTGAGGTTCTCCTCTTTCTTCTTTCCCTGGCCCAGCAGGGCTCTGCTCTGGGCAACCTCAAGGGATATTTTTCAGCTATTTCTGCTTTCTTACGGCTTCCTGATCAGCCTTCTCTTTTCAAATCCCCTGTTGTTGCTCGATTCTTTAAAGGCATTACTCATATGATTCCTCCTGTCCCTTTTGTAATGCCTCAGTGGGATTTGAACCTGGTGTTAACCTATCTGATGTGAGCTCCCTTTGAGCCACTTCATAATTGTCTTCTTCGTCTTCTGACTATTAAGACTGCTTTCCTGGTTGCCATCACCTCTGCTAGACGGGTGAGTGATCTCCAGGCTCTATCTTCTAAGCCTCCTTTCCTTTCTGTCCATTCGGACAAGGTTTTTTTTTTTTTAACAAACTTTATTGATGACTTTAGCAAATTTGAAATGTATCAGTCATTCTACAGAGACAGTCTTTCACTTTTGTATGGAGAACATTACACATATGGCTTATAATGGCTATGTGCGGCATTTCGTAAACGATAAAAGCGAAGACAATGATCTCCAATAACATCGTTGACATCGAAGTAAGCGATCTGACAATATAAATCGACAATAGGAGACAATTATATTCCAAGCAGCAAGCGAACTTCATTAAACCATCCCCTCCCTCCCTAGCCCGCCCCAGGCAGCAGTAAGGAGTGCAGCTCCCCCCGGTCTCATCTATGGGGTGTAAATCCTATCTCATGTAGGTTTTTCCCCGCAGTCCAGTACGATAACCACTGAAGTTGACTGGCGTAATAGTAGGCCCTGAAGTCAGGGACTCCCAGACCCCCACCGTGCGTGCTCAGCTGTAGCTTCCGCAAGCTCATTCGCCTGCGGCCTGCGCCCCAGATGAGATTAAGCAGCATAGTATTAAGTGTGTTAAAAGTGGACAGTGGGAGGACGACAGGCAAATTTACAAAATAATATAGTATGCGGGGTAAGATAACCATCTTCGAGATGGCGACTCTCCCCATCACCGATAAAGGTAGCGATGACCAGAAGTTCACACTGGCACGCAATGCCGTCACCGCTCGCCCAATATTACCGTCGATTTGGTCCGCCTGTGTTCTGTACACATGTATGCCCAGATATTTAAAGGTGCCGGGGCCACCGACAGCGTGTAGTCGCCAAACTGCAGAGTACTGTGGTATGGTGTTTCCCGGAAGAAATAAGCAGTAGATTTCTCCGGGTTTATGGCCAGACCCGAAAGGCGTTCAAAGGTGGCAAACAGCTCCGGGAGGGGACCGTTGATTGCCTTTAGGTCTCGTAAATACAATAATATGTCATCTGCGTAGATGGAGAGCAAGTGGTCTGTACCGTGGACGGGAATACCGAGTTGGGCCGCTGAACCCCTGAGTGTGATAGCCAGGGGCTCGAGCGCGAGCACAAACAGCAGCGGAGATAGTGGACATCCCTGTCTGGTGCCCTTGTGAATAGAATATTGCTCGGATATGTAACGGCCAGTGCGTGCTCTGGCTGTCGGGGATGTATATAATAGGCGGACCCATCTAATATATGTGTCTGGTATCCCGAATCGCTGCAGAGTCGCAAACATAAAGTCCCAAGAAAGGGAATCGAAGGCCTGTCGCAGGTCCAATGCTATGCAGCCCGCAAACTGGTACGCAGGCGGGGTAGCCGTCATTACTTGGTGTAGTCGTCTATTATTAAGGGATGTGCTGCGGTTCTGTAGAAACCTGCATTGATCTTCATGTACGAGTTTGTGAAGGTGTGGTTGTATACGATTAGCGAGGGCTTTACTTAGAATTTTATATTCCGTGGATAATAAGGAGAGGGGTCTGTAATTAGACATGTCTAATCCATCCCTACCTGGTTTGGGTATCGACGTGACCAGTGCCTGCATGGTAGAATGAGGGAGGTGACCAGTGTCGAAGGCAAGTTTGTATACTGATTCTAGAATGGGTACCAAGGTCTCTCGGAATGTATGATAAAATTCCACTGGTAGTCCATCCATCCCTGGCGCTTTATTGCGACGCAGGCCCTTAATCGCATCTCGGATTTCTTGTTGGGTTATGGGGCCATCTATGGCTTTTTGTACATTTTCAGGAAGTTTCGGGAAGGGGAGATCTTGTAGGAACTCCGTTATCGAGGAGTCCTCCACAGAGATGGGTGGGGCGTAGAGCATGCTAAGATGTGCATAAAAGGCAGTGTTTATTTCTTTTTGTGTATTGACTATATGTCCTGTGGGTGTACGTATTCTGGTTATAATTGGTGTATCCGGGTTATCCCGAACTATGCGGGCGAGCAGAGCACCCGACCTATCCGCCTCCGCGTGTTTCCTCTGTAGGAAAGCTTTGTGATCTATTGTCCGTAGTGTCTCCAGAACGTCCGCGTGGTCAATATGGGCAGATTGTAGTGCTAATTTTTTCCCAGGGTCTGTCGCCGCCTCCTGCTCGAGTGTGTTCAATCGTCGTTCGATGTTCAAGAGTCGTTGGTGTATCTCCTGCCTGGCACCGACTAGCCTTCCTATCGACGACCCCCGCACCACCACCTTCAAGGCATCCCATTCTATCAGATTAGAGGAGGCTGTGTTCCAGTTTTCAGCTAGGTACGTCGTTATGACGTCCGAGAGAGATGAACGGAACGGGGCATCGTCTAATAGCTGTGGGTGTAATTTCCAGGTAGGAACCGGGGTAGGTACATTACCCCAGTTGAGTGTGAGCTCCAGTGGGTTATGGTCTGAGAAGGTTTTTGCTAGATATGTAGATTGACTGGCTTGTGTAAGAATGGATCTAGAGCAGAGAAACCTATCAATTCTGGTGTGGAGGCTATGTACTGGTGAATAAAAGGAGTATTCTTTGTGGGTGGGGTGGAGGCATCGCCATGTGTCTAAGAGCGCCCACCCACTGACCCAAGTTGTGAACTGTTCAGTCAACTTACTGACGTTGGTACCGTGCAGGGGTGGGTGTGACCTATCTAAAGTAGTGTCCAGCACAGCATTCCAGTCTCCTCCCAACACCCAGGGTATACCCTCCCAGTCTACAAATGCCCGTCCCAGCCTATGTAGGAAACTGTCTTGGTCGAAGTTAGGGGCATAAACGTCCTTCCCAGGACTACCGGGGCGCCATCCAGCGTGCCTCTCAGCAGGATATATCTCCCTTGATCACCCACCCGGCGTTCTATCTCTAGAAAGGGGACCCCAATGTCGTACCCATACAGTCGCACCCCTGGCAAAAGCAGAGTAGTTAGTAGAATAAATCTAACCTCTCCATTTTTTACGCATTTTTTGTGTTTCGGAGTCAGTGAGATGGAATTCCTGGAGAAACGCCACATGAGTCTTACATCTAAGGAGGTAGGCGTGCACTCGATGGCGTTTTTGAATCGCCCCCAGTCCACGCACATTCCAGGTAATGAGGTTATAGGACCCTAAGGTGGGAATTGACCCGGGCATGTTATTCGATACAACATAGGGCTCCCACACTCGTGGAGCCTGTACTTCGAGCTTGACCAGGAGTCCCTTTTCCCCAAAACAAAAACAAAACTTGGCTCAGCGTCAGAACTATGCTGGGCCCAACTATAAAACATAAACATTATAGAACAAATAACGGTGCATACGCTGGTAGGGAGGTGGCCATACCTAGTCATGGCCCTTGTCCTAATAAGGTCAGAAATCTGGCGGCTCTACGAAACCCTGTCGTGGGGGGGCATCATAAGTAAATATGTCCGTGACAACGACAAGAAACCCCACCCGGCCCATCAGCAAGAGGAGAGAGACCCAGGGCCCCCACAAGGTCGCAGTCCATTCCCCATGTACATAGTTCAGACAACATCGTTTTTGCCAACAATTCAGTCTCTACTATGGGGAATAAAAAGATCGTCAGGAACAGAAAGACAATACTCAAATATGCTTTCATGGAGACATTCTTAAAATGATAGAGTCTGGCTCAGCAAATAAGGAATATTGCAAAGGATACGTCTGACTTCATAGTGCAATCAGTTGCAGTTAGTTATCAATTATGACATCCGCAGTCTGGGGTGTCATCGTGGGGAAAAGACTTATGCTATGTTCGGAGTCTGAATGCAGAGTACTATCGTCCGAGTCCGTGGGGGTCCTGTGTGGGTCCGTGTGGAGTGCCCCTGCAGCGGCCAGAGCCCCCTCCTGATCGCGGCGCTGCTGATCCCGTGATGGGCCAGTGCCACTCCTGCCTGAGCCCCGAGGGCAACCGGAGTCCCGCTTCGCAGGCGTGTCCGGGCTCCGTGAGGAGCGGGCAGAGTGGCCAAGCTGGCTAGAGCCAATACCCACAACTTCCAGCCATTCCTCAGCGTCTGTCGGGCTCTCGAAAAAATGAGTCTTTTTATTGTGGATAACTTTCAGCCGGGCAGGATACAGGAGTGTGAGTTGTGTTTTCTGCAGTTTTTTCTTCACCAGTTGAAAGGACGATCTCTGCCTCTGTACTAAGATGGTGTAGTCCGGGTACAGAGATATACGGTGATTCTCGAATCGAATTGTGGCTTTGTCTCTCGCCTTCTGCAGTAGGACATCGCGGTCTCTATAGTTTAGGATTTTTACTATCAGAGGGCGGGTTGGTGCGCCAGGTCTAGGCGGGCCAGTTGGGATTCTGTGGGCCCGTTCAACGCAGAAGTATGGAGAGAGTCCCTCGGGCGCCACGTGCTCCCTAAACCAGGTTTCCATAAATTCTGCCGCCTTGACCCCCTCGCTGCGTTCTGGCAGGCCAATAACGCGTATATTATTGCGTCTGTTCCTTCCCTCCGCGTCTTCCACCCGATCCAGAAGGCTTGTCACCTGTTTTTGCATTTGTTGCAAGGCGGACGTGTTTGCTGCCACTCGAGGATCTAGGTCCGATAGGGATCGTCCATGTTCCTTTACCGTGTCTGCCAGTTTGCCATGGTCCGCCCTGAGCAACGTCAAGCTCGTGGTGAGTGTGCCCATCTGTAGCTCGAGTGCCGCCCTGGTATCTCGGATCTCCGTGAGTATGAGGTCCAGTTTGTCCGGGGGTCCAGCAGCAGGCCCAGGAAGCGCATCTCGGGGCAGGGAAGAGCGGCCATCGCGCTCAGGCATAGCGGGAGGTCGGCTAGGCCCCCGCTGGTCCCCCAGCGTCCTCCCTCGAACTCTGCCCATGTTATGGGCCTTCCGCCAGTCCAGGCGTGGATATGGCGCCGTAGGCGAACCAGCGAGTGCGAAGTTCCAGTCCCCTCCACGCGCCAGACGCGGCGCAGCCCCAGCGGGCGACGAAGGAGTCTGCTCACTGCCCAGAGGGGCGCCCAGTGTCTGGGCGGAGCGGGGGGAAGGAGAGTCACCGCCCCAGGCGGTCGGGGCAGTAGGGAATCCCTGTGGCACCCAGCAGGGTAATCAGCCCCCCAATGCAGGCATTCCAGTGTAAAAACAGGAAGGCCCCGCCGGTCCAGCTTCGATAGCTGCGGCAAGCGGATTCCGCCGGCAGTCAGGCCCCCTCGGTCCTCTTCGCGCTACGTCGCACAGCAGACCCCTCCTAGTGGTCCCTGTGTAGGGATCTGAGCACTGTAACCATGTCTATCAGTAGGCGATGCTCACCCCCATGCCATCACACAGTGGCCATCTCAGTAGGATCCACCAGGGGGGGGGAGGTCTGCCAGGCCCATCCGCCTAGCACTGCGGCGAGCAAGTTGTTACCGGGGGGGGGGAGGGGGCCAAGGCGCGCACCCCCGGTGTCCCCGCTCCAAGTATCCTGCAGTTCGATGGGGGGGGGGGGTTCACGGGTGCTCGTCCGTCGGCACTCACCGCACCAGCACACGATGGGCCCCTCCAGTCCTCCGCCAACCTGCACCCCTCAAGTGTCCATCCACGTAGTTGCGCCCCGGCGGCCCGTCGGGATCACCCCTCCGCTTCGCCGATACTCCCGGACCGTCCAGAAGGGGCATTCGGACAAGGTTGTTCTCAGGACTCGTTCTTCCTTTCTCCCTAAGGTGGTAACTGCTTTTCACATCGGCCAGTCTGTTACACTGCCCACCTTCTTTCCGCCTCTGCATCCCTCGAAAGAGGAAGAGAGGCTCCACAGTCTAGACCCAAAACGAGTGCTGTCCTTCTATCTGGATCGCACAAAACAGTTCAGGGTGGACGACCAACTCTTTGTTGGCTACGTTGGCGCTAAGAAGGGGTGGGCAGTGCACAAGCGAACCATCTCTCGGTGGGTCATTTTTGTCTGCCTTTACCACTTCTGCCCAGAGTGCTGAAGAAGATCAGGCCCGACCGGGCCCAAGTCATCCTTGTGGCTTCGGATTGGGCACGAAGATACTGGTATCCCGAGCTACTCAGTCTATCACTCGATCCCCCGATTCGACTGCCTCTTCAGGAGGACATTCTGTCGCAGCAGCAGGGGACGTTCCTCCACCCGAACCTTTCCAGCCTCCACCTCCATGCGTGGAGATTGAGCGGCGACAGTTGATGCTATTTGACTTGCCTCCTGAAGTCTGTGATGTCATTCTGGCAGCCAGGTGTCCCTCCACTAAAACGGTATACGCCTGCAGATGGAACAAATTTGTGGCATAGTGCACAGCAAAGGCTGTGGATCCCCTTTCCGCCCCTCTTTCTGAGGTTCTCCTCTTTCTTCTTTCCCTGGCCCAGCAGGGCTCTGCTCTGGGCACCCTCAAGGGATATCTTTCAGCTATTTCTGCTTTCTTACGGCTTCCTGATCAGCCTTCTCTTTTCAAATCCCCTGTTGTTGCTCGATTCTTTAAAGGCATTACTCATATGGTTCCTCCTGTCCCTTTTGTAATGCCTCAGTGGGATTTGAACCTGGTGTTAACCTATCTGATGTGCGCTCCCTTTGAGCCACTTCATAATTGTCCTCTTCGTCTTCTGACTATTAAGACTGCTTTCCTGGTTGCCATCACCTCTGCTAGACGGGTGAGTGATCTCCAGGCTCTATCTTCTAAGCCTCCTTTCCTTTCTGTCCATTCCGACAAGGTTGTTCTCAGGACTCGTTCTTCCTTTCTCCCTAAGGTGGTAACTGCTTTTCACATCGGCCAGTCTGTTACACTGCCCACCTTCTTTCCGCCTCTGCATCCCTCGAAAGAGGAAGAGAGGCTCCACAGTCTAGACCCAAAACGAGCGCTGTCCTTCTATCTGGACTGCACAAAACAGTTCCGGGTGGACGACCAACTCTTTGTTGGCTACGTTGGCGCTAAGAAGGGGCGGGCAGTGCACAAGCGAACCATCTCTCGGTGGGTCATTTTGTGCATTAAGGCCTGTTATTCCTTGGCTAAGAAGGATCCTCCTGTGGGGCTGAGAGCCCATTCCACCCGGGCCACGGCGACTACTACTGCCCTGGGATGGGGAGTCCCTCTGCAGGACATTAGTCAGGCAGCAACGTGGGCCTCGCTGCACACATTTGCCAAGCATTACTTCCTGGACAGCCGAGTCCGGAGAGACGGCTTCTTTGGCTGTTCCATTCTCCAGGACTTCCTGGTGTGATCTTGGTTCGCAGACCCACCACCGGGGTTGGTATTGCTGGGGTATCTATTCTAAGGTAAGGAATCTAACTAACGTGTTTCTTTCAGATGAACAAGTTACTTACCTTCGGTAACGATATAGCTGTAAGAAACATTAGTTAGTTAGATTCCTTACCGCCCCACCCATCCTCCCCGCTCTGCGAACTGATATCTAGGGTTAAGGTCATCCCTTTCAGGGCCCTAGATTCATGGCACCAGTGTCAGTCTCTTGCATGGCTCTGCGTTCCTGGCGCGGAAAGCTGTGTACAAGAACTGACGTCAGCGCGCGAGGGCGGCGTCTAAGTACTCCGACGACGTCCAGTGATCCCGACGCCGACGACGGACGCGGAGCCGCAGACGACGCCTAGCGACGCGCAAGGGTATTGCTGATGAAAAATCTTTCCGTATCCAGCCTGACGCCTGGGGATATTCTAAGGTAAGGAATCTAACTAACTAATGTTTCTTACAGATATATCGTTACCGAAGGTAAGTAACTTGTTCATTGAAAATTCTTAGGAAAATCCTCCCTTTCATCCCTATGCCCCTTAGGAAAATGGTCGTGACGGCTCTGATCTTGTCAAAAATTGACTACTGTAACTCACTCTATCTTGGAGCCAAAAAGAGTGAAACTGCAGACTTTGCAAGAAGCGGCCGCCTGGCTACTAATAAAATTACCCAATAGTCCCATCAGTCTAATCATTCGAGAACAACTACACTGGTTGCCCATTTCGGCCAGGATCAAGTTTAAATCTATGTGTATTCTACACAAGACTCTGCACGGGGTGGGACCAGCGCAGATCAGTCAATACATTAAGCGCTACACCCCACAGAGATGCCTCCGTTCAGCATCGGCGTCTCTGCTTGTGGTCCCAAGGGTAAAAATGCTGAAATGGGGTGGCAGAAGTTTCCGATACTTAGCCCCAAGGATATGGAATTCTATGCCCCTGCACCTCAGAATTCAAAACAACCTATTACAGTTCAGGAAGGAACTTAAAACTTGGTTGTTTGCGTGCACCTAATCGGTGGGTTGATTTTCTGGTTACACTCTATAGCAGCAAGCGCTAAGACGCCACGGCAAACACGCGCGCTACAAAAACCCATTTTTCATTTCATACAGTGGGTGGCCACCCGTCATTGCGCAATGGCTAAATGTGTAGTTGCTGTGCCGAACCTGGGCATGTTTGGTATAAAATATGTTGGAATCATACCCCAACACTGTTACCGGTGTTGAAGGTATGATTCCATGCACTGAAGGGCTCTTCGGGGAGCCCCCAGTATGGCCGGTAACAACCTTTCAGGGTCTGCCAGCAAGCTAGTGCTGCTGCCGACCCAGACACGATTCTGCCCTCCTGCTGCTGAGATGAGCTTGAGCAGTGGAAGGTAGAACAATAGGTTTTCCTGTTCCTGGGAGGTGTGACTACCTTACAGACATACTTAGTGGATTGGGCTGGGGTGCAGGCGCTTGCCAGCACCACAAGACTGTTTTGAAGGGCACATTTGGTACTCTCCTTGCATACTCCGGTTTGAGCTCTGGTGTGAAACTGGAAAAAGGACATGGGAGTATCCTCCTCTCTGTCCAGACCCTCCTCTGGGAGAGACCCCTGAGTCTTCCTAAACTCTTTCCTAGGGTATTTAAGGGCCTACCTATAGGCTGGGTTCTCAGATTCACCAAGGGTCAAGACTAAAGCCTGAAACACGTCACTCTTTTACCGTCTGGGCATTTTAACTTCTCTGGACTTCTGCTGGAGCCAAGACAGCATCACAGAAGTCTCCTGCTGCTCCTGATCTCGCTGTTCGCAAGTCTTCTTCGTCGTCTATGTCTGTGCTTCTTCCAGATCTTCACCAGAGCTGTGGGCATCAAGGACACCCTGAGTAATCTCCCTCGAAGTGAAGGAGTCACTCCCATGCATCTGCGGGCACAGCAACAAAGCTAACCTGTCTACTGTGCTTGACGTCCCATGGACTTCGAAAGGCTCAGCAACACGCTCGAGGCCTGACCTGTCCTCTCTACAATGTTGAGGCCTGTTTTGACTTGCCGTTGTCAAGGCCTGTTGACTCTGAACTCTAGAGTTCTTCGGGGCAACAAGAAACTCCAGCCTCCAGCATCTCTTCCTGCCAAGTACAGCATCCTCACTGCACCCTCTGAACCATGGGCCTTCATCTTGGTGAGCTGCTCGAGGTCCTTCTGCGACTCCTTTGCCTTCCGCCTGTGGGTCCCTCAATGGTCTTATTCTGCTCCTGTGGGCTCCCCTGCTTGATCGGAGCGTGCTCTGACTCTCCTTCTTTGCTTTCCATGCTTGTTGCAGATGCCGAGGCTTGTTGATGCTCCTGCTGGACACCAAAACCCTGGTTCTCGACTTCCGACGTGGGACAGCTCGTGTACGTCTCCTGGTCTTCCTCAGCATCGCCTGGTCCTTAGAGCTGGGGCGAAAAGGTCACATCATCACTCCTGAACCTACCATCGGTGGGCATTGATCTTCTGTGTCTTCTGGTCACCTCTGAGTGGCATAGACTCTGTCCCCTCTGCTTGCAGATTCTGCTCTTCAAAAATCTACCCTTGGATTCCACCAGACTCTTGCACAGTCTTCGCCATCTGTATCTCTTCTGAAGTCCTCCATTGTGGTCTTCGGTGGTTTCCAATGTCACTTCCCACCTATGCACTCGGCTTCCCTGATTTAGGTATCCAGTTTCCTGTGGTATCCACTGGTGAGGTGACTCACCAACCCTCTGCTTTCCATGGGGTTTCTTCATGGTCCACTGGGAAGGGTCTACTTCTCCAAAACTGCAACTTTCCAGTTGACTTCTATTGGACACACTGCTGTGTTTCCACTCTGCACACAGCCTCTGTGATGTTCCTGGGTACTTACCTTGGGTAATTCTTGGTATCCCCAGCTCCTCTGAGTCTCCTGATCCAAGTCCCTACTTTGGTCGCAGTTCGCACTCCCTTCTTTAGTATATGGTTTGGTCTTCCCCTAGGGGCCATTGTATTTTGTGCTTACATACCTATTGTAATTGAAATATTATTGTGTATTTGTGTTTATATCGCTGGGTAGGAGATATACCAATGTGTTGACGAGTATTGTGTAATAAATAGACATATATTTATATATACACTGAGTGGTTCTTTTTCATTTAACCTGATTCGATCTGGTAAAAACAAGCTGCTTAACACTTCTTCTGGGTACGCTTTAAGGCTGCTTTCCACAGCTACCTCTTAGAGAGCTTTTTATGGTTGTCTAAGATCCCTAAAATGACCATAAGGGTTGCCTGGATTAGTGGAAGTTGCTTCACTTAAGTGAGTGTGCATCATATACTAAGCCACCTCAGTTTAGACCCATCCATATGCTAAACATTATTCAAACAGCTCTATTAGGAACAGTACAACACAAACTGCCAGGCTAGGTGCTCCAATCTGCAGGCGTAAGAGGGGAGAATTTTAGGATAGGATGTAGAACCTGACCCTCCAACTGCCATAGGAAGTCCACTCTGAGTGGGAGCTGAAGGGGAGGGATAGAGATAATTGCGGAAGGACTGCATACCACACCAGTGGCGTAGCTCGACCATGTGCCTTCTGTGGCAGTCCGTGCGTTTGCCATCTGTGGCATCTTAGAGCAGTGGAGTGCTGGTGATTCCTGCCACGGGTAATAGTGGAGGAGGGGGGTGCTGCTGATTCCCACGTTGGCTGCAGATTAGAGCGGGGAGGCTGCACGGGGCGGACCGCTCCCCACTCCCCCCTCCTTGCTACACCACTGTACAACACTCTTCTCAGCCAATCTTGTGCAACCAGACAGACTTGCAATCAGTCTTAGCACAGCTTCATTAGCACTTGAGATATTAAAGGGCATGGGGAGAAGTGCAAAGTGAAGTGGTAAACTGCGTATCAGCTGAAATGCATCACCCAAGGCTCTGTGGGGGGCACAGAACTACACCAAATGCACAACTTCATACATGCCAAACACATTCACCAGTAAAATAGCTCAGTTGACAAAGATGGTCTGTACCTTCTCTAGATAGAATCATCTTTGTTCCCTATTTCTCAAAGATCTTAAAGAAAATAACCTTCTTGCACTTACAGGATTTTGTGACCAAATATGGCCTGCTTGGCCAATTTCAAACGGTAATTAGACCTGAAAGGAATAGAAAGCTATTCATTCTGTCAGTCATAAACAATCTTAGGCTCCATTTTGATGGTGGTGGTGGTGTAAAGATTCCTTTAACACCCTCAACCATTCTGCACTCATCCCAATGCTGAAGGAAACAGGCTACTCAGGTTAGACTGTCAGGTAGCTTCTGTTATTCTGCTTGACAGAACCAAATCAGTGACCATCTTCACTTTGATTCACATCAAGTGATCAGATGTGGTGTCCCACTGGATCCAATAATGTCACCTTGCTTTTTTAATGGCAGTATATGACCCTAACCCACTTGTAATATGTAGAAGGAGTCTGTTTTAAAATGTAGCCTCTTTTATGATTCTAAAGACCCAATTATCAGAGAAAGATTTTATTAATTATCTAAGACTGGATTTAATTAGGTATTGGATGGCTAATAATTTCCTGAAGTACTGCCCTTCTTAAAACAGAGAGATTACTTTTGTCAAGAACTATTACTAAGAAAACATCTGGCCAGTAGGCAAGGGCCAGTACCTTGTTCCAAACATGTTTGTCCGTACCATAATGTTGGCATCACCATAGATCACAGTCTTACCGTTGAAGTTCAAAGTGGCGAGTACATTCCTATCCTAAAACATTCCACAACCCTAAAGAATACCTTGCCATTCATTGAGCACAATCTACATATCCCAGTACTTAACACGCTCATTCCATTCCGACTAGACTAAACATACTTCACAGCATCAAAAAATTGTCTATATAGTGTACAGCTATCATAGAATGCTTTACCATGAGTCATTGTCAAGATTTTAAGTAGGGACTACATCTAATCCATCCCCCAGCCCCTACCATGGCTCCTGTATTCAGAACGGCCATGTTTAAAGAATTGTCCAGAAAGCTATATACCAGAACTTGTCTTATTTAATTGCCTCTAGATTCAAATTGCACCACCCTGTATGCTCACATCTGATAAAGACATCTTGCAACAGATTTTTTTATTTTTTTTATTTTCCAGGTGTCAGGTCGAATCCAGAAGATTTTTGCATGAGCTGTATCCATCCGAGCCGGTAGGTGGCATTGATTTCTCCGTGCGGCGACATTGTTTGCGCCGGAAGTGACGTCTGCGTCACCTCATTGCACTAACATCAGTTATTTTCTTACCTCACCAGTTAGCTCTGATCTGGAGAAAAAGCCTTTTGACGCAATTTTTTTGATGTTTTGTCAAATTTATTTTGAAGAATTTTTCCTCCTGATTGTGTCGAGGTGATGTCTTCGAGGAAGACAGGCTTTAAACCACGTAGCGCCATGTAGGTTACAGACCCACTGTAGTGTCTTGAGCGCAACCACAACTCTAAGTTGTGCTTGGACTGCTGGGCCATGGCACCAAAGGCTTTGAGGGAGCGATCCCTGAAAATACTAGCGGCCCCCAGGCAATGCAATGTCGATCTCGGTCCTGATCAAGAGGGAGGTCGTGGGGCTGCTAAGGAGTTCCAAGTCCTTTTCCTCCCTCTCCAAGTCTTCGGGACATCCGGTAAAGAGACACAAGAAGCATAGGAAGTCGAAACGTGCTTCGACTTCTCGTCAGTTAGCTGATGCGACAAAGGATCATCAGCATTCGAGACACAGTTTGTCAGATTTGTTGCCAGGGCGGACTCCAAGCCTCCCAGCTATTCTGGGAGCCGGAGCTGCCCCTGCTCAGGTAAAATAATTTTATGAGGCCATGTGCTGCATATTTGGGCGGACTGAACTCGATGGAGCGCCTTCGGGCCCCACGGGGTCGGATGGGGCCCCATTTGGTTCTGCGCCAGCGGCTTTGGCCTCCACTCCAATGGGTCCCGTAGATCCAATCACAGATCCAGACTGGCATCGATCATGCCACAGTCACCTCCCAGAATGCTGGCCCTGACGCTGATGCTCCCGGTGGCGCCGGCAGCACCAGCCCTATTTATATCTACGAATCCGACACGGAGCCCGAACTGAGTCGACCAATGCCAATTCTGGTGTTGACGGGACCCACATACCCTAGGTCGGTGTCTGAGCCCTATTCTGACGGGCTATGCCTCAGGGAGGAACGGGAGGGGTTAATGGACCCTTTAGAATACACTGGAAGGTATAGAATGGTGAGAGGAACTGGATGATGCCAGTGGTCTGGACACATCCCAGATACAGGTATACTTTCTTCCCCTACCATGGCTATAGAGGAGAGAACAACATATTCCATGGGGTGAAGAGGGCAGCTGAGGTCCTGGATTGTGAGTTGCCCTCGGTGGCAATCAAGACTAATATCTTTGATGAAGTGCTACAACAATTAGCTTCCTCTTCTGAAACCTTGCTCCCTTTTAATGAAGCACTAACAGATGTCCTGCGGGGACCCTGGTGCAAGCCCAGCACATGGGCTCCTGTGAATAAGACAATTGTCCTCCATCACTGCCTCGTACGTGGGGACCCAAACGTCCTCGCCCAACACCTTAACCCTGAGAGCTTGGTGGTCCAAACCTCTATATCCCATTGCACATTCCCTTCCACACCCCTGGACAGGGAATTAAAGAGGCTGGATAGCTCGAGAAAGAAGATGTTTTCTTCTATCAGCCTTGCATTGTGGTCAGTGAATACCACATGCTCATTGGGCAGCTACTCCCACACTCTGTGGAGCTCGATTGCGCAGGTGCTTCCACAGATCCTGAAGAAGGCCTCCTTTATAGCCTCTGCATAATTGTCCCCTCTGGCTGCTCACCATCAAAACAGGCTGTCTCGTGACAACAACATCTGCCCAGAGGGTGAGTGATCTGCAGGCTTTCTCATCCAAGCCTCCATTCCAATCACTTTTTCCAGGCAAACTGGTGCTTTGCACAAGGACCTCTTTCTTTCCGAAAGTGGTAGCACCATTCCATGTGGGCTAATCCCACACTTTCTACGCTCCTCCACATCCCTAAAAAGAAGAAGAGTGACTCCACTGTCTGGACCCAAAAAGAGCATTGTTGTTCTACCTTGAGCGCACATGAGAGTTCTGGGTGGACGACCAACGCTTTGTGTGGTATGTTGGAGAGAAGCAGGATCAGGCGGTGCAGAAATTAACCGCTTTCTTTGTATTAAAATCTGCTAAGCACTGGCCAAGAAGCAGCCCCCTGAGGTCTTAAAGGCTCATTCCACCAGAGATAAAGTTGCTGCCACTGCATTGGGATGTAGAGTGCCAGGCAGGTCCATAGATGTCCCTGCACATGTTCTCCAAATATTACAGCCTGGGCAGCCAGGTCCGCAGGGACTGGCATTTCACCTATTTGTTCCTGCAGGACTTTCTAGTTTAGAATTTGTCCGCCTCCCACCACCCAAGACTGTCTTGCTTGGGTATCTATTCAAAAGGAAAGAATCTGCAGCTAGATGTCTCTATCAGATGAACAAGTTACTTACCTTCAGTAATGCATTATCTGGTAGAGAAAATATCTAGCCACAGATTCCTTACCGACCAACCATCCTCCCGCTCTTTGGACAGATTTCTAGGGTTAAGGATAATCCCTTTCAGGTCCCTAGTTGAACACGCCAGTGTCAGTGTACTTCATGGCTCCGCACTCTTGACGTGGAAAGCCGTGAAAAGTACAGAAGCTAGCTCACAGAGGTGGCGCCTATATAGGTGATGCGGATGCCACTTCCGACTTCCAGTGCGGATGACATAGACGTTACCAAGTGGAGCTGATAGATGCCACCTAGCAGCACGCAGGGGAACTGTATACGTAAAAATCTGGATTCAGTATGATGACTGGGAATTTCAAAGGTAAGTAATCTGCTGCTAGATATTGACTTTACCAGATAATGCAGCAACAAAAGTAAGTAACTTGTTCTACAGTTCTCTGGTCTCTGCCTCCTAAAAAGTCTGCCATAGCAGGCTCGAAAACGTGGAACTCTAATCTCTCCCACTTAACACAAAGATCTGTCTCTCTAAGATCAGAAAGCTTTCAAGACCCCACTGTGAATGCCCTCGTCCTATCACGTAACTGGGCAGATATCCGCCTGACTTTGGAATTTATTTGTATCCTTTTCCCGCGAATCCCGCCGAGATACCGCTGCCGGTGGAATCCCTTACTTCGGGTGTACCCATAATATCTACAATGGACCACCTAGACAAAGAAATTATTATGCAGACTTAGATATACTCAGGTGAGCTCTGCGTTGTTTCATCTGTCTGAGTACTGATTGGGTCTTTTTATTGGGCATCCCATTAGCCTTAATCTTGACGGAAGCGGGCATCTTGTGTCTACCGGTGTTTATACTTTGTTGGTGCCCATTGGAAGACATTGTCGCACCTTGTTGGAAATATCCATGTCTTGTGACTCTATACCATTCTTGGTATTCGCTGGCTAGATATCCTAAGCGCCCATAGTTTGTCCCATTCTTTGTTCCCCTCCTTGCAACGGAAATCACTTAGAATAACTATTTTGCCCCAGGCTTTGTGCATTGGATCTATCCTTTGAGCGCTACTTAGTTACTATATGATTCGTTTTTTTTCAGGGTCCATTATTCTATTTTCGCTGATGCCGTAGAAGATCCAGAAGCACTGGATTTGGACTTAAAGGCCTAGCTCTATGCTCTGTTTTGAACTTTAATTATAGTGGAGGTAACCTGCATCTCTAATTGTTAAAAAATGTGGGGAATCTCCATCTTTGTACAATATTTTTTGACGCTGTTCTTTCATTGTATTGTTTTTTTTGCATTATTTTTAGGACCTTGCTGGGTCTTCTGGTCTCTCAGATTTATCAATATTTTGCTTTCGGCTCCTTTCTGCTAACATTCAATTATTTGAGGAGATTTGTGAGTAAAACTTGCTGGTTGATTTGTTTCTATCCTGGGAATCTAGAAGACTGGTTCCATCTATTCATTGATGTATTTATTTTCTTCATTTTCCTATTCTCATTTTTTTCACTATCCGCATGGTATCACTGTGAATCTACTTCTGTTCCCTTTAAAATCTATCATGGGTGGTGCTAGTATTTGTACATGCTCCTCTTGGGTTTGATACACTCTTTTTCACTTTGTTCTGGATGGTCTTTTTGAGCATGTTTCTTTAACTTAGTCTATGTTTAAGAGTTTAGCTTGACTGGCAGTGGATCGAGTAATTCTTATTGTGTATATTTCTGTGTTTTTTAGGATTACCCAAGGAAACCTGTTTAGTGTGCAGCCATATTGGAGAGGTAGAGATCAGAGGTTTTTAGTCTCTGTTTTGAGTCTCCACTACACATCAGTCTCCTGGAGCTGAAGACCATTTGGCTGGCATGGAAAGCCCTCTTCCTATCCATCAAAGGAAAGCAGGTGCAGGTGTTCACGGACAACACCATTACCATGTGATATTGCAACAAACGATGCAGTGTGGGGTCGTGGACCCTGTGCAGGAGGCTCTTCCCCTCTGGACTTGGTTGGAGCACTAGGATATCTTCCTGGTTGAGCAGCACCTGGCGGGATCTCTGACGACCAGGGCAAAAAAACTCAGCCATTGATACCTTGCCGTTCACAAATCTCATTTACACCCGGTGGTGGCGCAGGGCCTCTTCTGAGAATTGAGAGAACATTAGCTCTATCTAATTGCCACTGCCAAGAACGTGCATTGTTAGCGTTTCTACTTGTTGGAGGGTTTCCAAACCGGCTCTCGCTCAGACTCTCATTCCATTTAAACTTGAACCCGGTACTCACATATGCATTTCTGCCAATACAGCTCCTGACTCAGGTGCTCTAGAAGACCAACCAGGCCCATCTCATCCTAGTGGCTACAGTTTGGGCACAGAGTATGGTATCCCAAACTCCTGAAAATGAGCATTCATCATCCGATCAGGCTGCCTCTTTACGAGGATCTGCTCTCACTGAGGAAAGGGAGGATCCTGAACCCGAACCTGCGCACACCCCAGCTTCATGCCTGGAGATTGAGTGGCAACAGTTTAGAGTTTTTCATCTTCCTCCTGAGGTTTGTGATATTATCCTGGCAGCCAGGCATCCCTCAACTAAGGCACTATATGCCTGCAATTGGGACAAGTTTGTTTCTTGGTGTTCCTCTTATCAAGTGGACCTCCTTTCTGCATCTCTGTTGGTGGTTAAGCCCAGGGCACTGTTAAGGGTTACCTTTTGGCTATTTTGGCTTTTACTACAGTTGCCGGATCTACCCTACCTGTCTAAGTCACCTGTTGTGCCGTGTTTTCTCAAAGGTTTGCAAAATTTGTTCCTTCCTACCCCTTTTGTTATGCTCCAGGTGGATCTCAATTTAGTTTTGACATACCTCGTGTGTTCTCCCTTTGAGCCATTATACAGCTACCCCCTGAGGCTGTTAACAGTCAAGCCATTCTTACTAGTGGTTATTACATCAGCCTGGAGGGTCAGCTTCAAGCTGTCAGTTCACCCACCGCGCACCAGCTTTTACCCGGACAAACTGGTTCTTCAGATATGCACCCCTTTTCTGCCGAAGGTGGTCACTGCCTTTCATGTCGGCCAGAAGATCGCGCTGTCAACATTTTTTGCCCCACCTAATCCTTCTAAGGAGGAGGAAGGACTCCACCACCTTGACCCAAAGAGAGCACTCTCTTTCTACAATGTTTGAACTTAAGACTGCAGAAACCACCTTGCAATAGATTGAGAGTACAATCCATTGAAATACCATCTCACAACGAATTATACTTTGTATCAACATATGCTACACATTAGCTAAAAAGCAGCCTCCTGAGGGCTTGTGGGCCCATTCAACCGGAGCCAAGGACGCTACTAATGTGTTAGCACACAGACTACCTGTCATGGACATCTGCCACATGGGCATCACCCAACACATTCATGAAGAAATACAGCTTGGACAGTCTAGTCCGTCGAGATGGACATTGCACTCATTCGGTCCTCCTAGGAGGAACCATATAAGCTGTCTCATATTACTCCAATGTTGGGCCATGTTAGAGCTGGCGTCCTTGGGGTGGTTTCCCCTGGCTTTTTGGCTTCAGATCTCCTGTTTCTACTGACTTCTTTTTGCTGGCTTTAGGTCTCTGGGCTCTTTACCAATGCTAACCAGGGTTAAAGTGCATGTGCTCTCTTCTTTAAACATAGTAATATTGGCTTATCCACAATTGGCATATTTAATTTAGTTACAAGTTTCTAGTAAAGTGAACTACATGTGCTTAAGGCCTGTAAATTAAATGCTACTAGTGGGCCTGCAGCACAGATTGTGCCACCCACTTCAGTAGCCCTTTAAACATGTCTCAGACCTGCCATTGCTGAGCCTGTGTGTGCTATTCTAAGCTGGCATGTCGACCTGGCAAGTTAACCCTGTTGCCAGAGCCAAACCTTTTTAGTACATATAAGTAACCTGTAATGTAGGCCCTGAACAGTCCAAGGGCAGAGTGCAGTGTATTTAAAAACTAGGACATGTATGTTTAAGTCTTTCCTGTCCTAGTAGTGAAAAACTCTTAAATTAGTTTTTCACTACTGCAAGCCCTATCTCTCCCATTGGTTACAATGGGAATTACCTTATTACATTGTATATGTGTAATTTCAATTGGGAAGAGATGGGACCCCCATGTTTGGTGTCTCTGGAGTTACAATTTAAAATCCCACCTGATGGTGAGGTTAGATTTTAAATTGCAATTCTGAAAATTCCACTTTTAGAAAGTTAACAGGAGATGATGGCCGGAGCGCTGAAACTTTTCAGACACTCACCCCCAGTCACCGATCTGGGTTGAATCCATCATCATTCTTTGGCTCACTTTGCCACCCCAGTTAAAACACAGCTACATGCAAATCAGTCTTGACCCTGTGCCTCATGGGAACAGTCCAGCCCGAACTGCCAAGCCATGCCTTCCCTGGACCGGAAACAAGCATCCTGGGACCGATTTTGGGCTAACAGCCCTCATTAGCCAGGCTAGCTTCAATCCAGTGGCAAAGTGAGCAAGGGACCCACGTCTGGGCGGATGTATGTCGTTACAATGCATTCCGTTGCAACGCATGCCTTTACCACGCATGCGTTACAACGGAATGCCATTTCCACGCACAACCTTTTCCACGAATATTCCTTTACCACGCATACTTGCATGGTAATGGAATACTCTTGGTAAAGGTTATACCCCTCCCCTGTACCCTTACGTGACCGCCCAATCATTATTATTACCCCTGCCCGATACCCTTAAACAGTATACATATTTTTAATACTTTTATTCTCCTTACCTCTTCACGTCTTCTCCTCGATCTTCTTTGATTACGTCCTACGTCGTAAAGAGGAAGCATCATTCCGTTTCCTCTAAAACAACGCCGATTGTCACCACTTTCCTTCGTTTTTACAGGTTCGTTTTTTTGGGCGGGGGAGACCCCCAAGCCCCCTTTTTTTCTGCGTGCATTTTGTTTTTTGGGGGGGAGACCCCCAAAACCCCCTAAACCCCCTTTTCTTTTATTACCTTTGAACACACATCTTCGCCGCCGACATCAAAAACGGACTGAACCTGAGGAAGATGAACTGGTTCCAGTGAAGCTTGCGTGGTAAAGACGGTCGTGGAGGGCATATACGTGGTAAAGACGTTTACGTGGTAAGTGTACCGTTGTAAACGTAACGCGTAGAAAAGCCTTAGTGGTTAAGGATGTTTCCCCGTCTGGGTATACCCTGTGTCAAGGGTGATGTTCCTCAGGGCTTGCACAATGCTAGAAGGGTCCACCTCCAGGCAGCTCCTCTGATTTTCGTTATGATGCAGAATATTAGCGTGGCCAGGCGGGGGAAAGGGTGTTGGGGAAGGAACAGCAGGGAAGGAGATCTGTAAACAGAAATTGCAGAACATGTTAAACAAACTGACTTTCTACTGAAAACGAATAAAATCTTACTACTGATTTATTATTGAAGCGCACAAGACATATGGTATAATCATTGTTGAAACACATGGCATGCATAAAATCTCAGTACTTGCGCCCATAACTGTACGAACTTCAAAGTCTCAAGATTCTGTGACAGGATCGATTACAAGACCACCAATATCGTGCCAAAGAAGAGGTACAGTGCATTTTGTCACAAAGGTTGCGTGAGAGAGAGCGTTTGTGAAAACTGTCATTGACATTGCGAAGTGTAGTGGTGCACCTAGAGCCGCAGGCCAAAGCCATGACTCCCTGCCAACTTAGGGAGAACAAAGCAAACACAAGGAGATGACAGACGGAGCGCTGAAACTTTTCAGGCACTCACCACCAGTCACAGATCTGCTTCCGGTCCAGGGAGGACCTGGCTTGGCAGTTCAGGCTGGGCTGTGCCACTGGCTCACTATGCCACTGGAATCAAGCTATCCTGGCTGAAGAGGGGTGAAACCCCGAAACCGGTCCTAGGATGCTTGTTTCCAGTCCAGGGAGGACCTGGCTTGGCAGTTCAGGCTGGACTGTTCTCAAGAGGCACTGGGTCAAGACTGATTTGCATATGGCCAGGTCGAAAACTAGGGTGGCATGGAGAGCAAAAGAATGATGGATTTAACCCAGATCTCTTGACTGGGGGAGAATGTTTTGATTTGTTCTGCATTCCGTCCATCAATTGTGTGTCTTTTGCTTTCTCGCCCTAAGTGCGCCGGGTATGCCTAGACGCAGGTGTCGGGCTCACTGTGCCACTGGAATCAAGCTATCCTGGCTGAAGAGAGGTGAAACCCCGAAACCGTTCCTAGGATGCTTGTTTTCGGTCCAGGGAGGACCTGGCTTGGCAGTTCGGGCTGGACTGTTCCCATGAGGCACAGGGTCAAGACTGATTTGCATATGGCCAGGTCGAAAACTAGGGTGACATGGAGAGCAAAAGAATGATGGATTTAACCCAGATCTCTTGACTGGGGAGAATGTTTTGATTTGTTCTGCATTCCGGCCATCAATTGTGTGTCTTTTGCTTTCTAAGTGCGCTGGGTATGCCTAGACGTAGGTCCTGGGCTTACTGTGCCACTGGAATTAAGCTATCCTGGCTGAAGAGAGGTGAAACCCCGAAACCGTTCCTAGGATGCTTGTTTTCGGTCCAGGGAGGACCTGGCTTGGCAGTTCGGGCTGAACTGTTCCTATGAGGCACAGGATCAAGACTGATTTGCATATGGCCAGGTCTAAACTGGGGTGGCATGGTGAGCAAAAGAATGATGGATTTAACCCAGATCCCTTGACTGGGGGAGAATGTTTTGATCTGTTCTGCATTCCGTCCATCAATTGTGTGTCTTTTACAGATCTGAAAGTTGCCATTTTCTTACTTTAGCCATTTGGTGCCTTCTGCCTGTCTCTGAATACATGTCTGGAGTGGTTTACAGCTAGGCTTTGTGCATACCCTCTAGACAGCCAAACACAAAGGGAGCTCAGGTGTGGCTTTTAGAACCACCAGAGACCTAGGCCCTGGTTATCTCAGGCAGAGGCTGCAGCTATATCATCAGGAATGGGGCCTGAGATCCAACCCCCTCCGACTCCTTCAGGTTCCGCGCTTCTCCAAAGCCCGGCAAGGAGGCAGATCCTTTTCCACAAAAACAGCAAAACTGTGGAACTCTTTGCCGGTCCACCTTCGCCAGATTGAAACAGAACCTGAATTCAGGAAAGCGTTAAAAACCTAGCTCTTTAATCAGGTATAATGGTCGGCTTGAACCTCTTGCTAGTCTGCTATCAGCCCTGGCACACCTCTTTTGAGGTAGCCACGTGCTCTAGAAATGACTATTACTATTACTATTACTGATGGGCTATCCACATTCTGATAGGCCATCCTGGGCAGCAAAAAGTAAGGGGCTGACACTTTCACCTGAATAGGCTCTGTCCTGTCCCCACACAAAGGGCTGCATAGCCCACTTTAGTGAGTTTGGAGCCAGGGAAGGGACTCTGTGCATTTCAAATGCCTCTCTTTGAAGTCTCTCCCATTTCAAAGACACAATTGGCTATAAGAACTGGACCACAGACACTACCAAAGCAGTATACCTCTGGATCTGTGGATACTCTGCCAGGAAGGACTACTGTGCTGCTACAGGGACTGCCACTATACTGGACTGCTCCTCTGCTGGATTCCTACTTTGCTGTGCTAACCTGCTGCCCTCCTTGCATGGGAGTGAGAAGGACTTAAACTGCATCTTTCCAACACAGAACCAAAGTGACTCCAAGGGCTTGCCTCCTGTTTGAATTCTCAGGGACATTAAGGACTTCCAGCCATTCACCTACAGCACTTTGACTTAGCTATCTGAGAGTCTTACTCTGCCAAGTAATGCAAAACCAGACCTGGGCCTTTGGAAATGGGTATTTCCGCTACTGCCAAAATCTATGCATCACTGTTGTTGCGCCGCTCAGGACCTGCACATCTTCTAACACAAAGGCATCGTGGCTGCTGCTTCTACTACAAACACATTGCGGCAACTGCTACAGCTTGTATGCATCTATCTATCTATCTTTTTGTTGATGTTTTGACTGTTTTACTGTTTGAAGTGTTGCACAAATACTTTATTCATTGCCTCTTAAATTATGCCTGACTGCTTTGTGCCAAGCTACCAGTGGGTGAGCTCAGGCTAATTTATCATGTGTATCTGACATACCCTGATAAGGATTGTGGTTCCTGCTTGGACAGGGTGCATACCTTTACCAACCAGAAATCCAATTTCTAACAGACTACATTAAGGAATATCTATGATGGCCAAATAAACTAAAGGAAACTCATCTACTTTGTATGATTCCTTATGTAAAGCACCAAGCTCTAAAATCTAGACCCGAAGCCTTACAATGCAGACATGAGGCCCTTAAAAGAGCTATGAACCTGAATGCATTCACCTGAACTTTGACATAAACTCACATAAAAAACATATACTGCTTTACAATGTGAATGGTATGAAATAATGTATTGTTATGAACACGGGGCCCTGCAACCATGTTACCGAAATGTAAGTAGCTCAGTTATCTCCATTTAGGGCACATTGCAACCTCCGTTCAGTTCGATCATCTCTCTAAGAGAAAATGTGCATGTTTTTGAGATATTCACTGTTCAGGTTGCAAAAATAAGTGTGGATAAACATAAAACATCCATGAAAGTAGGATCAAGCACTGGTAAAGGCAACAGCCGTAGTACCGGCATCAGTCTAAACATAAAACAAATATACAGCATGTTGTAATGTTACTTATATATTTTATATCTTTCAAGATCCTTTGGTGACATGTATGTATTCTAGAATACAAAGCTGCCCTGGCTCAGAGTTAGAATGTTTGTGGTAGATTAAGATTAGCCTGCTGTCAGTTGGGTGGCTGAGCTGTTTTTCTCCTGCAACTCGAAAATTAAATCTACTTCAGAAGACATTCAGTTTCCTGCATCTTCATTTGTAGTAAGGACTCCCTTAATACGTACATACATTGTTAAGTTAGCATAACCACGTCAGAAGTTAGAAAGCCATCTTGCTGCTTTTGCACACGACACTGCGTTCACATGTTATTGCTTAAACGAACTGCTGACTCGAGTTTTGCCTCACACGAGAGCAATCTGTTGTTACCATCCCGAGCTCTGCGAAGCGACCTTGGTCTGCACACGATGTGACAAACAGTCTGAGTTGTTAGACAAATGCATGTTTTCCACTCTAGGTTGATCGACCCACTATTTAGTCATAACACACGAGCAGCTGCACATACCTGAAAGTTGGTGCTTTTAATATCACGGACATCATGTTTATTATTCAGACCGAAGACGAGCCTTCCTGCGAGAAGACTCCTGATGCTCCTGTGATGTGATTTCACTAAGCTGATCTTTGAGGTATGGGGTCCCCTATTCAAGCCTAAGAGACCTTCTGTTAGTCTAATAATAATATTAGCTTCTTAGTAAAGGGAAAGTGGTAGTATCCACTGTCATTATAACATGATCACCCCTTTTATATTCTATGGAATTGTAACTATGTTGATGGTTTTGATTTTAATCATTTGTCTGCTTGTATTAGCCAAAGTACTGCATATTAGGACACGTGGTCTATAAAAATAAACTCCTTTTATTTTCACCGTGTCTCTGTTGATTCTTGTTGTGGACTGATGTGAGAATAATATACGAACAGGTATTTCTGATTCCCACCATTCCTGAGTATGTACTGAGTCGCGTGTTCTGGGTTGTCTTTTCATTGGGACCGCCGAGCTAAATCTCGGATAACGAATGGGACACTTATGCTAGCCGGATACTGGGTTCTGGGTTCTGAGGTGAGTTTCTGGTACACCACAACTCACTGAGGTCCTGGGGTTCTACGCATAGTTCTGTGTATAAGCAGAATCCCTGCAACATGGCGCCCTTCCCCATGTGGTTATACCGCCGAGAATGGCCCTTTATCAATTGCAGGGGCCACTTGGCCGGTACTAGCCGGATTTACGCCTCATCCCCGTTACCTCACGGTGACGGTGGCTGAGTTGCGTGTACTACACACTGCTCTTATTACGGTATATAGGGCGTTAGTGCAGTATGTGTCGCGCAATATGCAGGCGGGGGCACCTGCTGTTGCGGGACAGCCTACTGATCATCACGCGGTGGTCATTAGTCCTGTTATGGTCAATTCTGTTATGGGCAAGCACCCCCAAACTAGGGATGATTTCCCCTTTTGGCTTGCTGAAAAATTTGACCAAATAGAAGCGGTTTACCCGAATACTACTCCTGTGGAGAAACACAGGATCCTCACCATTAGTTTGCCTGAGGACTTGGTCCCCCACATTGATGATTGTGCAAATTGGGGCAAGGTCTTTGCAGCGACGTACGCGCAGTGCTATGGCACTCCGTCTATGTTGCAGCTGCCCTCCGTTATCAAAAGAGTTCAAGAGAACCATGGTGCGGAGTCTGCGATAGAGTTAGGGATGCGGCTCCTCGGGCAATTTGACCTGGTGGCTACCATGATAATTGGTAACCTGAAGGGTGATGCTTTGCATTTCCAGGTTCGTAATGAACTGAAACGGATTCCTGAGGAGGATAAACCGCAGGAATTTGCGAGAATAATCGCAGAGGCATATCGGGATTTGGGTCGTAGCTCTTTAGGGGTTAAACCTGTAATAAAGACTCCCGATCTAAAACAGCAGGGTAAGGCAGAAACGTCTGGTAAGGACGATAGGCCCTTTTTTCCTAAACAAAAATGGCAGGTTAAACAACAGGGAAAGCAGCAGCAACAGAAACAGGGCTCTCGGCCTGCCTCTCCCGTACAGTCTAGTAGTGAACGCACTTATGATCTGCGCGATTGTGCTGCTATATAGTCTCCTGATAGATTTCAGGTTTCTGAACAGCGCTCTCCTCGTTCTTCACAGGAAACATCGGCTACACAGTCCGGTGGTCGGGGTGCTCCACAACAGCGTGACCAGCCCCGACAGACTGAGGGTAAAGGCAAGCAGGACGAATTTGCACGACAAAGACCCCCGTTTCAGAAGAAGAAAGTGGCGGCTCTGACGGCGAGGTATGCCTCAGATAGTGCGGACACAGCTTCGGAACCGGACATGGGCGCTGACGCTCCTGGACAGCGCAGCGGAAATTACCATAGTCCGTCAAGCTCTGCGTCCATTTCTGGCGGTGACAGCAACTGATATATCGGTTACTGTTGAAACAGCTGACACCAGAGTGGCTCCCCCTGACAGACTTTATGAGATAGTCTTATTAATAGAGGGTGACATACAACGTACAATAAAAGGGATTTTTTGGGATAATCTGACCTCCTCCTATGATATCCTCCTAGCGGAGGCAGATTGGCCCCCAGCTTTCATTTTAGAGGCTCCTAGAGGGGAGGAAGTAATCCTCCCGTCCTTTGCGCACACAGTGCCTAAGGACCAAGCTGAAGTGTATGCTGAGGAGTGGGCGCTTGCGCTTGCGCCGGCGGTGTATCGTACTCAGGTGGGATGGGACAGATTGTCCCCCTGCCATGAGATTCCATTGCGGTCTATGCCCCAGCCCCAACCTCAATATCCTATGCGTCGTGAAGCTAGACCCCACGTCGCGGCAATCCTTGAACAATTGGAATATCAGGGTGTTATTGAAACATGTGTGTCCCCTATGAATAACCCTTTATTCACTGTAACGAAGCCTGACGGCTCGTACCGTTTAGTTTTGGATTACCGGCACCTAAACTCCCACTGCCGGACCTGCGCGGTACAAAATACACATAGCTCGGCTTTGGTCGACAGTCTCGTGCGTAAGAGATTTAAAACGACACTTGACATTTCCAATGGCTTTTTTAGCCATAACCTGTCCACACTGAGTAGCCAGTGGACAGCGTTTACTTCTGGCGGAAAACAAAAACAGTTTACAAGATTAGCCATGGGTTACAAAAATAGCCCTGGCGTCTTTTCTGCTCGCGTGGTTTCTCTTTTAGAAAGAATAGACCCCGAGGCATACTCATATGTTGACGATATCTATCTTGCGGATGATGAGCTGATGCCGCATCTGTCTCGAGTTGACAATATTATCGTGAGTTTTGCAGACTATGGCTACAAATTCAATTTTGCGAAGTCACACATCGCAGAATATACGGTGTTGTTTTTGGGCTACGAGCTCAACAATGAAGGTAAGGGGTTAGCCCCCCACTTTCTGGAAAAGTGTGCACGCTTAAGTGCTCCTACGACACTGAAGAAATTACAATCTCTGCTGGGTTTTCTGAATTTCGGCCGTACGTACATTCCTGATTATGCCCAGCGTATCAAGCCGCTTTACGCCTTGGTACAGCCTTCATTCTCGAAATCTAGCTGGCAGCTAGAACACTCTGCTATTTTACAGTCTTTACAGGCTGACCTTCTTGCTTCACAATACTTGCTGACACGTGATAACCGCACTAACCTGGTAATAAGAATAGTACCAGGCGCCGTGGGGTTCACGTATTTGACGTTTAATGAGGGCGACACAGTCCCCATTGCGTACAAATCCCACTTGTACACCTCTGCTGAATTACGTTTCTCCACGGTCGAAAAAGTTCTGACTGCTGTGCAGATGGCGATCCTCAAGGAACGCGCACTGTCGCATGGGAAACAGATTCTGGTTGTAACTCCATATCCTGCTTTAGAGGCAGTGACTAAAGCAAGTGTACCCAATTCTAAAGCTTTGCATCCACGGTGGATACAATGGGCTACAACACTGACGTCGCCAGACGTCACTTACATCTTTGATGCCTCATTACAGACTCAAGAGTACTTGCAGTATGAATTCGTTCATCCGGCACCTCTGTCTTTGCGCCCGCTCGAAGAATACCATTGTGTCATATACACTGACGGGTCTGCGCAACCCGCAATTGGATCGAAGCACGCTTATTCAGCGGCTTGCGCAATTGTCGTAGGTACATTCGTAACTGGTGAATTCCAATCTGATGCAGTGCATACGCAGTCATTGGGTGATTGTACCGCGCAATTGGCGGAGCTCCGGGCTCTGGTGCTTGCACTGGAGTTTGCTGATCCCCGAGTCACTACTCTTATAGTGAGTGACTCCTTCTACTGTGTCCAGTCCTACAATGACAATTTACACTTCTGGTCTCAGAATGATTACCGCGACACTAAAGGTAGCACAATTAAGCATAAAACGCTTTGGGTTCGAGTGGCGGACTTTAAAGAACGTCTCCCTCTCGTTAGTGTTATACACACTCTTGGTCACCAGCGGCTTGGTGTCCATGCTGTCGGCAACAGCTTAGCTGACGAGGCAGCGAAAACAGCAGTGGCTAAATACTTAGTGGCAGCAGTTACAAGATCCAAAAGTAAAATTGATGATGACATCTTGGCAGCTATTGCTGCTACAGAGAAGGGAGGAGATTACCCGAAGGGTTTTCCCTCTCGGTATATTTATCATTTAAGTCCTGATAACGTCCCCATTAGTGAGGATTAACGACGTTGGTGATAGAATAATTCCCAACGCGGACTGCAGACCAGCACTGATCTTGGCTGCGCACGAGGGGTTGGCGTCAGCCCACGCCGGTGTGTCAGCTACAATATCTCTGCTACAACAACGTTACTGGTGGTTTGGTTTATATAAACAAGCGCGCGCTTATGTTCTTGATTGTGACATTTGCCAACAGATTAAACCTTCTACTGTTGCGCGCCCACCACAGACACAGCTGTACATCTCTAATAAGCCATTTGGTTGTGTTTATTTAGATCACTGCGGTCCTTTTTCTTCTGATACTGCGTACAAGTACATCTTGGTTGCAGTGGATTCGTGCACACGTTTTCTATGGGTATGGCCACAAAGGAGTGCTGACTCGCGGACTGTCATCAGGGATTTGCGTGTCTTTGTGGGAACTTTTGCGTGTGGTACCTTCCATTCTGATCGGGCCCTGCGTTCGCCTCTAAGGCTTACAAGGAGGCTATGGAAAATTTGGGGGTCCTTGTCAAATTTTCGTCTCCCTACCGACCTGAGGGTAATAGTGTGGTGGAGCGAATGAACCGTGACTTAAAGCAATCATTGACAGCACGTGTTTTAGGCACAGGCCGGAACTGGCTAGCCCATTTGTATAATGTCCAACGTGCACTAAATAATCTCCCTAGAAGGTCTCTGGGTGGGCGGACCCCGTACATGATGCTCTTCGGAATCAGAATGTTTGTTCCAGACCTTGATGGTCGAGACATTGCGGCGTCGACCGCACCCTTTGACGTAGATGATCACTGTGCTGTTTTGCAGACTCTACAAGAAGCCAGAGACTCTCTTTCGAAAGAACATTTGCCCTCCACGTCTGAAGCTGAGGTTCAGATTCCGGTAGTCGGCTGGCTACCCCGAGTTGGTGATCTGGTCCGTGAGAAGGTGGAGAACAAGAAGGAGTTCGGCCCCTCTTATCGTGCACCAGTTCCAGTGCTTGGAGTGCAGGGTACAAGAACAGTCATTTTACCTCCACTTCCTGGTCGCAAAGAAAACAGGTACATCTCTATTGACAATGTCAAACTTCAGCGAGTGGCCGATACTTCTTAGTATGACTCCGGCAGTTTCATGCCAGACAATGCAAAGAAATTCAATGATGGTTCCTGCTTCTACCACCTTGTCTGATGTTGCAATCGAGATGCATTCAGTTACTGATCCCCTGCTGATACCACCGGCTGGTGGTTTGTCCGATGAGACTGAGTATGCTTATCCTACACGTGGACCTTCGCCTGTTTTACAATCTACAGCACTTGGCCAGTCCCGTTTTTCCTTTGACACTAACTCTTTGCCCTCAACTCCCCCATCGAACATTGCTGTTTTTGTGAGCTGGTTTAAGAAACATTTTTTGATAGCTCCTTGGACATACATCTGGTTGATGCTTTTTGGTATTTTTTTGTTTATGTCCATTGGATTTGTTGTAGTTTTCTTCCGTTTGGTGGATGGCCATTATCTCAAAGAGAGATCGACAATTAGACTTATCAATGGAACTTTGGCCCCCCACTCCTCATCCCACATCATGAAAAGGGACCAGACTTTTGTGAATATTACTGCCTGGCCCGTCATGGATGGAATCGCATGGGATGCTGTTAAATTTCAAATTCATGGGCCTACAGAGGTCATTAATGTGCCTAATGTATTTCGTGTTTCTATGGGTGATGTAGTTAAACAGAACATACGTTCTGATGATTGGGATGTACACGCCATTGAAGCACTGTTTTCAGATTTGAAATATTATGCCGCCTTTGATGCTGAGGATTTGTATGACAATGCGGCTAATTATGCGGAACAGTATTGTTTTCAACATTATGGCAATCACTTCCTACATAAATCAAATTCGTTTAGAAATTTTGTAAATTTTACCCAGTGGGAACATTGTCCCACCCCCTCTTTTGGCAGTTCACATACATTAGTTGATAAGTTTACTTATTTTTCTGATTTCGGTGTTTCAGCCCCGGCATCCTTTTATTTTAAAGTTAAGCCTGAGTCTGCCTCCAAGGTTAGACTGACACACACCAAATTGCTTTATTCTAAGTCCTTTATGGTTGAGTTGTCAATCAAAGGTTATGATCTATGGAAGGCTACTATTGATCTTAAGTCGGTTTGGGGTTCCAAACTGTGGCAGGTTCAGGGAACTGAAGCTTTACACCGTGCCTGTCTAGTACCAAATCATATGTTGTTTTTAAATGCAACCATCTTCCAAACCACCTGTTTCGGATTGGCCACTTCTAAAAAACTCAATTCGCCATCTGTGCCGGATCTGGGTGCTTACCCAAATTGGAATAATCACACAGATCTGTCCCTTCCTGCTTTGCAGTTATTGGTTTCCAATTCGTCTTTCAATATTTCGAAATTTAATAGTGAGGGATGGTTAATTTGGCAAAGCAGTTCTGATACCTGTCAACGTCGTTTTCTAGGACTGAAACCGGGGTATACTCAAGATCGCGTGGACCCCCGGTTTGAGTCGTCACATACAGTAACTACATACTCTGTGGGGAAATTATGTCAGTCCTGGCTGCGACATTCCACCTTGGCATCTGTCAAAGTTCATTTATCAAAGTTACATGACAAAATAGATTTGAATGATTTTGTTAAAGGTCCTGTGGGTGGCAGATCCAAGAGATGGGCGTATGCTATTTACAACGAAGTATGGAAACTGTCGCAAATTGAGGCAGCTTCAAGATTGAGAGCTATTGATCAGGCTAATATGGAAAAAGTATTAGCAGTTATTGATAACAGCATTAACACTCTTTCTTCTCGAATTTATACATTAGATAATATTGTATCTTCAATTGTTTATATTGTGCAGGATGATATGTCTGTGTTGTATCATGGTCAAAACCAGTTGCGTTCTGTTATGCAGTTTGCATGGACATTACAAACATTGAAGGCAGGGAAGGTCCCTTGGGACTATCTGAATACAACATCGTTATTTCTTCCCTTTAACCTTACTGACAAACAGCAGTTCATGTCCATGAAGGATGCTACATATTCCTTGCTCCATATTGAGAAATTGGAGCCGTTACCTTTTTCTGTTGCGGAAGTCGATTCCGCTGTGTGGCTCTTACACGGATTGATAAGTCTACCGTTTGCGCTTTTTAAGTTTACCTCTTGTATGAAACACTATGCTTTGGGTAGATATGAACAGCTGGGCACCGCTTTCATACATGAAGTCTGGTCCCTACCCTTTACGTATAGATGTACAAGGGACGGTACTGAGGTTTATCTGAAGGGTGAAGAATGTACAACGTCACCTGATCATTCTGTTGTATGTAGGCACATTCAATTGCACGGTGCTTGTAATGTACACGCTCCGAATTTGGCCTGCGTCCTCAAAGGTATCCCGGTACCAGTGATTACGCCATCTTTCACGCTGCTTGCAAACGGTAGTTATTTAATTTTAAACAATGAAGCTTGCTGCGGGATGTTAGTAGGGATCCCGTATATAGTAACTGTAACACAGAGGGTTGTCTGCTGCAATAACGTCCTGTTTCCACCCCCGCATGGGAGGCTGGATGCTTCTATCTGGCCTTCAATTCCAACCTTGAAAGCAGAGTTCGACAAAATGAGCAGAATAAGAGCGCTATTGTCCCAAAAGGAGGTGCCATTGACTTCCTCCCGGGAAACATTTGTCCTTCACGTAGCAAATACGCGCACCGAGGTACAGGCGCTTTTGAATACTGACCTCCCCCTGCATTTTGGTGCTTTGATCCAAACAATTTTCAATGCCTCGTCCACGACTGGCCTGGCTCATTTTTTTAAACTTGTGGGCTCAGGCCTCGTGACCTCTTTCCAAACTATTTTTGGTGTGATTCCGGCATTTTTTCATTCTATTTTCTCCAGCGTCTTTGGAGGTGTCCCGTTAATTCTGGCTCTAGTGGCAGGTGTGCTGCTTTTACTTTTCATCTTGCGGAATGGCTGCTCTTTCTGTGCCACACGACAGCCTGTCCCGTCTGCAGCTTCTTCGTGACAGGATGCTTGATTACTATGGTGTCCTGCCGTTGGCGACTTTGAGCCTGGCATATGGATTATCCTTCCGGTATTCCTACTTCACCTGCGTGCAACCTGTCTTCCACTGCCTAGATTGTCCCTTTGAATGGCCTATGGATTTGTGTTTAACCAACATGGTGTCTCCGGACCCGGATTATGATCGACTGATGAGGCCCTTAGTGTCTCACGAGTCTGCCTGTTCTGGTGTTCGGATTATGGCCTGCGGTGCGGCGCATGGTATCCTGGGTAATTGGGACATCGTGAGAGCGGCATATGACTTCTTGAATATGAGTTACTTGGAAGTACACGCTGGTTGCCCTCCGATGGTGCTAGAGGCTCCGCTGATAGAAGAACACGTATGTTCCTTTTCTTTACTTAACTGGATGGCTGAAACCTTCAGTGGCCGTGCCAATGATTTTCTGCTGGAAGCTGTGGCCACATATGCTGCATATACTTTCATGGATTGAGTGAACTTTCGTCCACTGTGTTTTCCTCACGTGTCTTGAACTGTCCCTGTGCGTCTGCACTTCTGCCCGGTGAGGCGTTTTTTCATTTTTCACCTCCCACGGCACGTTTGAGGTTTTTTTGTTTTTTCTATGGCTTTTTGGTTTTTTTCCTGTTCGAACTTTGCCTGAACTGACCAGTTCCCTTTTAAAATTGGATACGCCTTGTTCTGCTCTGTCGCGCTTGAACTCTGCGTTCTCTTTTTTCTTGCATACTAAGTAGTGCTTCGATCAAGGGGGCATGTAGTAAGGACTCCCTTAATACGTACATACATTGTTAAGTTAGCATAACCACGTCAGAAGTTAGAAAGCCATCTTGCTGCTTTTGCACACGACACTGCGTTCACATGTTATTGCTTAAACGAACTGCTGACTCGAGTTTTGCCTCACACGAGAGCAATCTGTTGTTACCATCCCGAGCTCTGCGAAGCGACCTTGGTCTGCACACGATGTGACAAACAGTCTGAGTTGTTAGACAAATGCATGTTTTCCACTCTAGGTTGATCGACCCACTATTTAGTCATAACACACGAGCAGCTGCACATACCTGAAAGTTGGTGCTTTTAATATCACGGACATCATGTTTATTATTCAGACCGAAGACGAGCCTTCCTGCGAGAAGACTCCTGATGCTCCTGTGATGTGATTTCACTAAGCTGATCTTTGAGGTATGGGGTCCCCTATTCAAGCCTAAGAGACCTTCTGTTAGTCTAATAATATTATTAGCTTCTTAGTAAAGGGAAAGTGGTAGTATCCACTGTCATTATAACATGATCACCCCTTTTATATTCTATGGAATTGTAACTATGTTGATGGTTTTGATTTTAATCATTTGTCTGCTTGTATTAGCCAAAGTACTGCATATTAGGACACCTGGTCTATAAAAATAAACTCCTTTTATTTTCACCGTGTCTCTGTTGATTCTTGTTGTGGACTGATGTGAGAATAATATACGAACAGGTATTTCTGATTCCCACCATTCCTGAGTATGTACTGAGTCGCGTGTTTTGGGTTGTCTTTTCATTGGGACCGCCGAGCTAAATCTCGGATAACGAATGGGACACTTAAGCTAGCCGGATACTGGGTTCTGGGTTCTGAGGTGAGTTTCTGGTACACCACAACTCACTGAGGTCCTGGGGTTCTACGCATAGTTCTGTGTATAAGCAGAATCCCTGCAACACATTCATCAAAGAATCCACTTTTTAACACTGGCGACGATTGGGTAAATTTACAGCTCAACTCCAGCTACACAATTTAACAGAAATTACAGAAGGCCGAGTTCTGCAAGTTACTCTTATGAAACAAGACCCCCAAGTAAGACTATTTTACTTTAATTATTCACAAAGATTTTAACTTTGTGAGAAAAATCTGAATACGGCGAAAGGAAAGACAAAGTCATCAGCACAGCTGTCCTAAACAGCGCGTCAAGTTATCTGAACATAGCTTAACAGCGCATCAATTTTCATCTTGACTTTTTCTTGCCTTTTATGGGTTTAAAGAAATTGATGACTTTTGATGTTTACCGCTGTTAAAATCGCTCATATACTGTGCAGTGTACTTTGCTGTTACGTTGTTTTTATTCAAGTACCTTGCGCTGCTTTCATGAGCAAGCATGCTCCCCTACCTTCATTTCACTCGACATTCTAGTGCAACGCCGTCTTTGTCAAGGGAGATCCCTACGCTTCTTCAGACTCAGCGTACTACGTCCTATGCAGCGTCTGACCATTCGTCATAAGCTCTGACGTTCCATTGTTCTGGAGAGACGCAGCTTTTCATGCTATCAGCCCTCGTCACAAGAGATTTGACGTGCTGACAGTGGAACGTAGCGTCCTACGCTCTCTATCCTGAGTCAAAGAATCAGTGACTCCTAGCAACGTTATTCTTTGCTGACAGCGCTGACACGCACAGCCTTTTCAATTCAAAGCGTGTCCTTCTTCGTACATTTCACCTCCACGTTGACGTGCAGAGTGTTTGATGACAGCGCTGACACGTACAATCTCTACAATCTAAAGCGTGTCTTTCTTCATGCATTTTGCCATCTGACGCTGACGTAAACAGCATTTGGCGTGCACAGCATTTTCTTTTAATACCATATACTTTTGCTCACAGCGCTGACAAGCACAGCCTTTCCAAATTAAAGCATGTCTTACTTCATGCAATTCCTACCTTCTACGCTGATGTGCACAGCTTTATTTTTATTTTATTGTGTGCACACATGCATTTCCTTGCAGCGCTGACACGCACAGCCTTTTCAATTACAGTGTGTTTTTGTTTTAATTTCCCTTCATTATAATTTGAATACTGCTTTGACAACTTAGTACTTTTATATATAACATGTTTTATACATTTTCAGCGCTGACACGCACAGCCTTTTCAATTCAAAGCGTGTCCTTCTTCGTACATTTCACCTCCACGTTGACGTGCAGAGTGTTTGATGACAGCGCTGACACGCACAACCTCTATAATCTAAAGCGTGTCTTTCTTCATGCATTTTGCCATCTGACGCTGACGTGCACAGCATTTGACGTGCACAGCATTTTCTTTTAATACCATATACTTTTGCTCACAGCGCTGACACGCACAGCCTTTCCAAATTAAAGCGTGTCTTTCTTCATGCAATTCCTACCTTCAACGCTGATGTGCACAGCTTTATTTTTATTTTATTGTGTGCACAAATGCATTTCCTTGCAGCGCTGACACGCACAGCCTTTTCAATTACAGTGTGTTTTTGTTTTAATTTCCCTTCATTATAATTTGAATACTGCTTTGACAACTTAGTACTTTTATATATAACGTGTTTTATACATTTTCAGTGCTGACACGTACAGCTTATCTACAAATTTTCTTCTCTTCATCCCATATTTATGCTAAAAAAAAACATAATAATAATTTTTGTGTGATTTAATAAACTCCAACGTTGATATACACTCACCTGGACTTTGTCTACAGTACTGACACACAATCAAATCCAGTGTGTGTTTTCTGCTGATTTTTTATTGACAATACCACAGTGCTGATGCGCACAGCTTCTTCTACATCCTGTGTGTTTTCACACCTTTGCTGACATTTGGATTAAATGTGTTTTCATTACACTTTATTTTAGCTCCATCTTCGGCACTGATAAGTATAACATCAACTATACTCATAAGGAATTTACTTTAAACTCATTCTCTGTTTGTCCAAAATATATTCAAGCCACGCAAAACATGACTGCAGCTCCATTTTTCTTACAATCTCCAGGAGATCCTCCTATCAAATGGTGCAAATGGAAAAAAGTGTTCGAGCGCTATGCTCGTGTTTGCGGCACCTCTCTCAGCGTTGAGAGAAAAACTGCTTTGCTCATGCATTGTCTTGGTTCAGAGGGGCAAGATGTTTTTGATCATCTCCCGGATGTTCCAGACAGTGCTGCAGCAAATAATAATGAATTTGAGCTGTGTATTTATAAACTAGATACACATTACTTACCTAAGGTCAGTACTATTTTAGAACGTTACCATTTTGGTAGACGTATGCAAAAAGAAGGAGAAAGTATTGAAAATTATGTCACTGATCTGAGACGTTTAGCTTGTAAGTTTGATACACTCATTGATGAAAGAATACGTGGCCAATTTATGCTTGGGTGTGGGTCTGAGAAAGTACGTGATGAATTATGGCTCAAGGATGAACCCTCTCTACATGAAGTCCTAGTTATAGCCAAAAGAATAGAGCATTCCTTCGAGTGTGTCAAGGAAATTAAAAAAGATCTGAATAAAGATGTTTCTGTGGTTAACACAAATTTAGCTTCCAAGTCAAAAGAGTCTCAGGTAAAACCTCAATCTAAAGACAAACCTACTAACAAATCTAATATTAGATTTGGTAAAGAAAACAAATGTTATAGATGTAACAGTACTGGACACTGGGCGAATGACAAGTCTTGCCCGGCTTTGAATGCCACAAGGGTCATTTTGTTATCGCCTGCAGAATCACAGCTTCTAAACAAAGTGTCAATGAGGTTTCACACAATGATACTAATGTTCAGCATGATTTTGAATGTGGACAGATTGTAGTTCAGGTCGGAGGTGATGGACCTTTGGATTTTATACTTGTGGAAGATCATAAGACAAAAGTGTTGTTTGACTCTGGTGCTAAAATTACTATCATTTCTAGCAAATTTTTCAGTGATAACTTGAGTTCTAAAGTCAATCCTTTAAAAGCTGATATCCGACCTACTGCCTATGGTGGAGATCCCATTGAATTGAGAGGTTATTTTGTGGGTCTAATTGAGTATGAAGGTCATTTTACTTCTGGTAAAATCTATGTCTCCAAGAAGGGCGACAGTATAATTGGTTGGTGGCATCAAAAAGATCTGGGTGTCATGTTAGACCCCAATAGCATTCCTCCCATCATTATTAAAGACAGAGGTGATATCAAGTCTGTAGATCACTCTTCCTTATCTGTGGATTAGCCTTCCTTAAAAACCCAGCTGATGGAACAGTATCCGCAAGTATTTGGGAACAAGCTAGGGTGTTTAAAGGGGTATTGTCGTAAGGTAAAATTATCTCCAGGATCTACTCCAGTTTCTAGTAAAGTACGAAATGTTCCCTTCACTGTTAAAGATGAAATGCTAAGAGAATTAGAAAAGCTTAAAGCTCAAGGTATCATTGAGGAGGTGGTAGGAACGTCATGGTTGGCTCCGGTGGTGGCTAATCTTTGCCTCTAAATGACTTTGTAACTTGGCAAATCTAGATTTAGTGGTTGCAGCTGCAAAAACCAGATCAGCTAACCCTGTCTCTGTAACATTTCTCCCACAAAGAAAGCTGGAAGTTGAAAGAGGCATATTCTTTAAGATTTCTGCTACACCTTTCCTGGCTAACTGGATGGGCAATGCCAACATCCTCCTGGTAAGATACACCAGAAAACAGTGGGAGGAAGCATCAAATTAATCATCCTTCTTCTGAAGACAATCAAGGAGAGGTGCAAAGGTCATTTTGTTTCCCTTCTGTCATAGGGCAAATTATTATTATTATTATTATTGAGATCCACATTGAAAACATCCTTGGATGTAGAAGATACAGGACTTAAGAGATATGAGCCATGGACAAGTTCCGCACCGCCAAGTTAGCTCAAGTACAGAGGATTCAGAATGAGTAGTAGACATGTCTGTTATTTCTGAGGACCCATTTGGAAACAATGTAGAGTATGCCTTGCAAGCTACCAGCGCTGATGTGACTGCATTGAATGCAAGGAAACCTTTTTTTTTTTTTTTTAAATTTTTTTTTTCCTTCCCTCATTCACCTCCGACCCCAGCTAACCTGGAATCAGAAGGTCACCGCTTTTACTCTATTAAGAGGAGTGGGTCTTGGGGTAATCCTTCACGCCCTTTTTGTCCCTCACCTACCAGTGGCGTACCGACTTCCTTCCAGTTGCTGACCTCCCGTTGTTATTGAGAGGATGGTCATGCTCCACAGGTTCCTTAAAACCGACGACTGATGCTGGTGGCCTACCATTGATCGACAGCTGGGGCCCCTAGGGTAAAAGCACAAACCAGCACAGTCTAAGAGCTTCCCTGAGGCTTAATCATAGGACAAAAAGCAAATGTTGGTGAATTGTGCCAAAAAACAACAAAAAGGATTAGACTGAAGTTCAGCTTAACAGGCAGTCCCAGATAATTCTCTTCTTAGAGTTCTTCAATCTGGCCAGGTCTGTCTTTGATGTTTTATACAGGGCAGATAGCCAGTCCGAATGTGTGGGGGGTGTGGTCTCGACCCACCTCTTACATATTTCCCGTCTGGCCAACAATATAGCAAAAAATAAGAAACCTCTATTTCAGCCTGTGATGTCACTTGATATACCAAAGATAATAAGAGAAATCTGTATTGGGTGGCCCAAAATAGACGTTAACGAGACTCCAACACCCTTCCAAAATACAGAAAGAGATGGGCACTCCCAAAACATATGTACATCAGGAACACTCTCCAGATTACATTTTTTGCATCTAGCAGGTGGGGCTTTAGACATTTTAGAGAGCCTCGCCGGAGAAAGATAGGCTCTATGTTTGGTGAAATAGTGGTTCCTCCTCAGCCGAGCTGGTTTAACAGCTGAGAAAAGAGTGTTATAAGAGCTTTGCCACAAGTCCACCAAGTCTTTTCCTGGGAAGAATTCCCCCCACAACTCTCCGGCTAACTTAAAATCTCCATCAATAGCTTCCTCAATTGCCCAATAAAAGAACGAGATCTCTTTCTTCCCTGCCAGTCTATTAGCCAGATGTTCTTCCAAAGGGTTCCCCAACCCTATCGGATTTTTTAGATCCTGGGACCAGCTTTTTAGCTGCAAGTATTTAAATCTAGACATACCGTCCTCCAGTTTATCATTTAATTCAGTCTAAAGTAAAAGTGTTCCATCTACCACTAAATCCCCCCATGTTAATAACCCAGCTGTTTTTAGGGGACAGCCAACAAGTCTTGAAGACAGTTAGGAGTTCCTGGACTATCACACAGAGGAGCTAGCCTTGAGTAATATTCTGGCCCAAATCTGCGCCGCGCCACCTAGGACTTTCAGTTTAACCTTCTTAAAGAATTTTTTGTCCCCATATTTGAATAGATAACCTTCATATGGAAGCCCCGATTGTTGTAGCATAGCTAAAAACATGTTGCCTCTCTCTGAAGAGTCTGGAGATTTTAACAGCATTCTAGAGTGCACTAGCTGAAAGGCCCAAGCATAATACTGAATATCGGGAAGAGTGAGACCTCCTTTCTCCCTTCTCCGTCTTAGTTTTTTCCACAATATTCTAGTGGATTTATAAGCCCACACAAACCCGTTGATAGCTTGCTGGAACTTATCTATCAACGGCTTCTCAAAATTTAGTGGAATCGTGTTAAATAAGAAGGTTACTTTTGGTAAGATTATAATTTTTATCAAATTCACTCTTCCCAAGATAGACAATGGAAGATGGACCCAACCTTTCATGAGTTTTTGACTCTCTTTTAGGATATTCCCCTCTCTTTTAGGATATTCCCAAAGTTTACTTTAGCTATCTTATCTATCTCTGGGACTATTTTAACTCCTAAGTAACGCAACTCACTTTTGATTTGGGATCGGCACTCCGGCAAATTCCAGGTCATTAACTCCATTTTATCCTTGTTGGTATGATGGCCAACTCCATTTCAGGGCCTGAGAGGCAGATTTACCGAAAGTCTTAAATTCCCATGTTTCTAAACACAGCCTTCCATTTGCCACTATATAGTTACTATCAAATGTACCTCTTTAGAGCTCAACAAACGTTTAGGTCCGCCCAGCAACCTAGGAAAGATGGGTCTTAATGTATGGATTTTCATAGAAATGTAGGTGCTTGTTGGAAATGTGCCTTTTCTGCACGATCACCGCAGATTTTTTCCTACCTATACTGTAGCCGTTTTTGTTAGCCAAAGGACTCTGCTCACTTTGCTCCTGCTAACCACTGGTAAAGTGCTTCTGCTCTCCCTTTACAATTGACATATTTTTTATTTAGCACATTTAATTATTTACTTATAAGTCTCTAGCAAATTGTACTACATGTACCCAGGGACTGTAAATTAAATGCTACTAGTGGTCTTCAGCACTTGTGCCACCCACTAAAGTAGCTCTGTAAAACATCTCTTGGCCTGCCCCGGCAGCCTCTGTGTGCAGTTTTAAAACTATCATTTCAACCTGGCAAAATAAACCTTTTGCAAGGCCTAGTCATTCATTTTAGTATTCCCTAAGGTAGGCTCTAAATGCCCCAAGGGCAGTGTGCATGGTATTTAATAAGTAGGACATGTATCTATGAGGTTTTACATGTCCTAGTAGGGAAATGCCCTCAAAGTCATTTTTCATTGTAGCAAGGCTGGTTCTCACGTAGGGAAACACTAGGTTACATTATAACAACGTACAATTCTTCATTTCAGTTTGGGAGCAGCTAGAAAAATAATTCAATGACTCGTTTTATTAGTAATTTAAAATCCAACTTAATGGTAAAGTCACATTTTATATTGCTCTTTTGAAAATGATACTTTTAGAAAGTTGTAATTTTACTGCCTAAGTCAAATGTGCCTTACTGCTGTGACATGGCCCTTTGGGACATTGTTGTCTTCTCTAAGTTAGCATGAGCACTCTGTAGATTGTCCACTGCTTTTCACATGTTACTACACAGGTTTATTTAGCAAATTACTCTTTTGTCGTTTTTACATGAGAACCTATCACTGTGTTCACACTCTGCAGGTTCCTGGGATTTAGTCTGATTATTGTGAGCAAGGTCACTAAACAATGTCCCTTGTTATTCTGTTCTGGTCAAGCCCTAGCACCTAGACAAAACATACCAATGCAGCTGTTGTTTAGGAATACGTACTGTGGTCTTATTGGAATACACAAATCCAATCCAATCCAAATTTCTTTATTTCGGCCAATTAGGCCATAAAAGATACAATCACACAATACATTAAAAAAAATCACAGAGAATAAAAGTAGTTAATAAAATCAGTAAAATCAATACACAAAGGATTGCGGGCATCTCAAACCAAGAAATTCATTGGACAGACCGGTTGTTAATTAGTTTGGACCTTATCTGCCACATAGCCATTAAAAATTTTGCAACTGCAAAGACTATATGCGGACTAGTATTTGTTTTCAGTATTCTATACACCTGGAGATGACTCCTAATGCCCAGGTTTCTGCATAGCGGAATTAACCAGTACCTTCTTGGTCTATTGTAAGCTGGGCAAAAAAAAACAATGTGGGTTTCTTCCTCATCATGAATACAACAGCCAGGGCAAGTTTTGTCATTATTTTTTGACCAATTGTGGGTGAAAATTTTAATAGGGAGAGTCCCTAGCCTCCATTGTATAAACAGTTTTCTGGATAATATGGGGAAAATAATATCCATAAATCCCTCAAACTGATAAGAGTCCTTAAAAGTCAGAAATCGATCGGTCAAGGACCCTTTATTAGATGCAGAGACCAGGGAGGCATAGCGTTGCTCCCTATATATACCCACAAAACGTTTGCGGGAAACCCCCAGACAGCCTTGCTCAGGCGACTCCCATAGTTCAGGAAGTCCCAGCCGATGGAGTTCTTTCTTTATGAATGCTAACCAAGGGATTTTATCGCAAAAATTCAGATTCATGACGTGTACAAGCTCTTGCCTATAATGTGAAAGCTCAGCAATAGACCAGAGCCTATGCCAGAACCTTAATGGCATAAGTTCCAGGTCCTCTTTTATAGAGGGTAGGCCCATATCAAGTCTTAGGGGAAGAAGAGGTGTACCGCGGGGGAGGGCCAGGAGACGCCTTAGGAAATTATTTTCTACATTAATAATTCCTGTGCCCGCCTTGTGTCCCCAAAGTTCTCCACCATAGGATGCAGCAGCTTTAACTTGGGACTTATACATTACCACTGCCGGGCTAATTGGTTTGTAGGTGGAAGAATTTGCCACCTTCAAAATTCCCCCCGACATTTGTGCAAGTTTCAGGCGGCTAATTGCTACGTGAGGTTCCCATGATAGGTTTTCATGCAGCGTTACCCCTAAATACTGAAAGGTTTTAACTCTCTCCAGTGTTACTGAACTCAGGGAAGGGTTTGGTCTAGTTTTGGCTGTGGGATTAAATATCATAAACTTGGTCTTCCCTGTATTTATTTCCAAGCCATATTGGCTACAGAAAAGACCAAAGCCATCTAAAATCCGTTGGATCCCCATCGGAGATTTGGACAGCAGCAGGGTATCGTCCGCAAACATAATGGCCGGTACCCTCCTGCCGGCCAGGGACGGGGCATCATTGTCATGCACGTTGTCAAGATGTGCGATTACGTTGTTAACATAGAGGCAGAAGAGGGTCGGGGCAAGGACACAACCCTGTCTCACCCCTCTATGAACTGGGAATTTAGATGTCAGCTCACCCGTCCTTCCATACCTGACCTGTGCAAAGTTGTTTTGGTGGAGCCTAATGATGGCGTTTAATAGGTGGCGTGGGACTCCCAGCCCCGTTAGTGTCTCCCAAAGTTTCTTCCTGGGGACCAAGTCGAAAGCTGACCTCAGGTCCACGAACACCATGTACAGCCTTCCCCTCTCAATGATTACAGTTTTCCAATATAGGAGTACGAGGCGGAAGATCTGATCCATGGTGGACGTGTTTTTTCTGAAGCCAGCTTGTAAGGGGCTGAGAATTTTATTTTCCTCCATCCACTCCATAAGATGGTTTAGGAGTAGACGGGAGTAAATTTTCTGGGGGACATCTATAAGACTTATTGGCCTGTAGTTGGCTGGGACTAGAGGAGAGCCCTTTTTAAAAATGGGCACTATCTCAGCCCCCAGCCAAGTACAAGGAATCTCCATCCCACCCAGAATGGCGTTAAAGAGTGTGAGAAGATAAGGACCCCATATATCTGGATAGGAGCGAAAAAGATCGCCGGGCAACCTGTCAAGTCCTGGGGCCTTCTCCCTCGACAAGGCTAGAATAACACTGACCACCTCGGAAAGAGTAAATTCCAAGGCCGGTGCAGTGGCAGGAGCGACAGTAAAGGCCCTGTCCCTTACGCCATCGCTCTGAGGTGGTTCCTGATATAGTTGGCCAAAATGGGCCTCCCAAGCGGAAGCTGCAATGTTTGGCTCTATTGCAGCTTTGTGTTCTGGCATGCCAGTATTCACCAGGGACCAGAATTTCCTCAGATCTTTCGCTTCCAGTGCTGATGTTAAATCCTGCCATTTATTCCAGTCCCAGTCAGCTCGCGCCACTGCCATAGTTTTCTTGTACATCCGTCTAAGCTCAGCAAGTTTGCACTTGTCCGATCCCATTTTAACACACTTCAGGAGTTCGGACTTGGCCTTTTTACAGGATGCATTGTACCAGTTTGGGGTACGGGTTATTTTTTTCCTTTGTGGTAACACTGGGTAAAAGACCTCGCCTAAAAGGGCCACCAGTTCTTCATGGATATGAGCTAATTTCTTATTAAATTCTGGGATTCTTGGCTGCGAGATTAGATTATCCGTTTCCATAAGCTTCGGAAGTGCTAGCCGAAAAATTTTGCTTATGGACTCGTCTGAGCTCGCCAGTTTCCCCCATTTGATCCTACGTCTATTGGAACTAATTAACAGGTTCCCAGGATCGTGTCTGGGCTCATCGGCGAGTGATCGAGCTGTACCTTTAGGGTGCACCATATACATTACAAGTGCATTATGATCACTATCCGATCTTACAATTATTCTAAAATCCTGAATCTTGGGCCAGAGACTAATGTCTACCAAAATGTAATCTAACCTGGATTCATTATTCCTCCTGTTAAAAGTGCATACGGAGGGGGTATCTGAAATACTGCGGCCATTGCATGCCCTTAGGGAAAAGTTTAGCGTTAAGGAGAGTATTTGTACTACTAGGGGAGACCAGGTTTTAACATATGGGGATTGGCATCGCGGAACACCCCAGAGGTCATCTTCCACTGCAAGTGCTCCTTCCTTGAGACCTTCTAAAGGCTCAAAGTGACAATTTAGGTCGCCTCCCAAGACTATCTTAAGGTCATTCGGGAGGCTAGCCAGAAAGCCAGTAAGATCGTCAAGTGTGGGAGATTCCATAGCCAGCTTGGTGGGTCGGGAGTATACGTTAATTATTGCTAGACTTAAAGCGTTGGGCCACCTGAGTATAACACACTGAATATCCTGGGAGTGAGTCGGTAGACTCTCCGCATTACACCCAATGTGACTAGCGACCCAGATCGCCAGTCCTCCAGAGGGCCTCCCTCTACCTGACCAGGTCGCATTAATTTCAAACACAGCATACCCCACTCTAGATAATGGTTCCCTAGCCCATGTCTCTTGGAAGAGACAGATATCGCTATTTGCTATCAAGGAGTCCCAGTCACTCGTGTCAAGTTTGTTGACAATACCAGCAACATTCCAGGAAAGAACCTTTAGGGAGTCGTCAAACGGATCTGATTCGCTTCCACCACTTTTAAGCGGAGCGACATCCGTTGATGGAGTCGTATGACTGGGCAATGGTATTTCCAAAGTTTGTGGTTCCATCTGGTCTGCTACATGATGTGTTGAGGATTGCAATTTGAACTTATTACTAGTACAGCCCGGTGGAGTAATAATTTTAGATAAATCAGTTACTTGACCAAGGGGGTTAATAGATGTCAAGTTCTCCCTTCGAGGGGCACCGTGTTCTTGAGTGGCGCTATCTAATTCACATCCGGCCTGTCCCTGACCCTTGAAAAGTCAATCTATCTGTTCAAGGCAACTGTACCTATTAGGGTGCCAAAAGTTACCAAAGTTGTTACTGGGTGCATTACGGTTGGGCCAGACTCTGCGGCCATCAGCAGCAGGTCCGACCAGGGTCCAACCATAGTCATTGTTCAGAAATGGCTTATAAGTATTGGGATAGAAAAATGAGAGGTGGACCACTTCAATAGATGTAGACCCTGTGTTCCCAGTCCAATTGCAAATATATGGCACAATTTTAGGATTCCTAAAGTTCACAATTATGCAGTCACCAACACATTTCTTGTCTGTATAGCCGATCCATGGGACTCTTCTTACCATAAGAATTTCTCCCTTAGTATTAGGTGGTAATGGCCTATGGGTATTTAACCAACTAGTGACCTTATTATGTAAAGAATCATAAGGTTCCACCACAGTTCCCTCAAACGTGGGTACTCCCTTCAGGACAACAGAATAGGCAGCAGCCTCGGGGGGCAGATTTATCGCTTTGCGCCTGTTTTGTTGGCTATCTTGCCTATCTATATGGTTCCTAGCGTCGTGTGTTAATTTTTCCTGATCGGAACCAGCGGCCGAGCCAGATAAATTCGGCCTACAGGTAACTCCTGTGACAGGTTGGTGGTTACAGGGTAGTACGGGAACAGATTGTAACAAAGAAGCTGGCTGCGCATTGTCCGTTAAAATGACTGTTGGAGGTGCATTGGACAAGATGTTAGAATTAGATGGTAAATTGGGTAAGTTAGAAATCCCTGTGGGGTGTCCAACTACTGCGTGTGTACCTGCTCTTTGGTCTGAGGCTAAGCCTAACAATCCCTTACGCAGGTCTATTTGACAAATCTCTATGTTGGCCAAGCGGTCTTCTAAAGGAGTGAGGAATTCCCTCAGTAGGGTACGTAGGCCAGTATACATACTATCATCCATTCCGGCAACATTTTGTTGACTAGGTGGGTTTTTTGCTGTGGTGTGTTGTTGTGGGGATTCATGTTTACGGGATAGGACCGACCCTTTGCCAACTATGTCCAGTTTAGTTCCCCTAACCCTAGAGATGGCTTTTGGGGCTTTGGATTTTCCCCCCTTAGTTTTATAAGCCCTTTTATCCGTTTTCGGGATTGCTCCCTCCTTCACCCCCTGTAAGAGCATGGTCTGGTCCTTAGTTTTACTTGTAGACAAATCAATAACCGCTACCTCAGCAGTGGGGCAAGCTGCGGGGCCCTTACAGTTTGGAAGAGATAGTATACTCAGCTCTGCATGCTCGGAATTATCACAATCAATAGAGGAGGTAATGGTGCAGTTAGTATCAGACGGATCTGGGAGAACAGTTACCCCGGCAACCCCCCCTATCGGAAGTGTTATAGGGTTTAATGACTTGGCGGGAGTAGTAACATTTGCAATAGGTCCCAGGGAGGATCTCCTCACCCAATCTATTTCTTGGGAGATACGTCTTTCGAGAATGGAGATCTCATCCACAAGTAGAGACCCAGCTTTAGCAAAGTACGTGTCCAATGTACCTGTTGGTCTTCCCGTCGCCATGGCACTCTTGCTCCTGGTCTCTCTCGTAGTCATAATGTCTCCAACAGCACCTGGAGTATAATGGATTACGGGCAGCCTGAGGTGTCTCACGCCCTCCCTCGACCGTACTCGAACGGCCTCAAACGGCCCGCTCTTTGCCCGGTCTTCGCCCCGGCTCTCGTCCCGCACGCGTCCCGCTAGCGCGCGAGAGCAATAGTGTGGTGATAAAGGAGAATGGGGCGGAGATAGAGGAGGAGTCGGGAAGAGGGCCAGGTGCAGCCAATGTGCAACGCGCACAGCTCCCTGGTCCTCGCAGTCCCGAGTGCGTGGATGGCAAATTGCAAAGTCTCCCCTGTGGCAGGTGGCAGGTGGCTTCAGGCAGCACAATGTCCTTCAGGGTACAGCGTCCGGTGGAAAAGATGTGCCCCAGAGATCAACAGCCAGATAGCAATCCTCGAGCGGCACCCGCGAAGCTGGGGCCGCGAGTCGTATTAAGCTCTGCGGGGGAGGAGTCGGGAAGAGGGCCAGGTGCAGCCAATGTGCAACGCGCACAGCTCCCTGGTCCTCGCAGTCCCGAGTGCGTGGATGGCAAATTGCAAAGTCTCCCCTGTGGCAGGTGGCAGGTGGCTTCAGGCAGCGCAATGTCCTTCAGGGTACAGCGTCCGGTGGAAAAGATGTGCCCCAGAGATCAACAGCCAGATAGCAATCCTCGAGCGGCACCCGCGAAGCGGGGGCCGCGAGTCGTATTAAGCTCTGCGGGGGAGGAGTCGGGAAGAGGGCCAGGTGCAGCCAATGTGCAACGCGCACAGCTCCCTGGTCCTCGCAGTCCCGAGTGCGTGGATGGCAAATTGCAAAGTCTCCCCTGTGGCAGGTGGCAGGTGGCTTCAGGCAGCGCAATGTCCTTCAGGGTACAGCGTCCGGTGGAAAAGATGTGCCCCAGAGATCAACAGCCAGATAGCAATCCTCAAGCGGCTCCCGCGAAGCGGGGGCCGCGAGTCGTATTAAGCTCTGCGGGGGAGGAGTCGGGAAGAGGGCCAGGTGCAGCCAATGTGCAACGCGCACAGCTCCCTGGTCCTCGCAGTCCCGAGTGCGTTGATGGCAAATTGCAAAGTCTCCCCTGTGGCAGGTGGCAGGTGGCTTCAGGCAGCGCAATGTCCTTCAGGGTACAGCGGACACTTGGAGAGGGATGTCTCCAGGGAGAAGAGCAGAACAGCACCTATGATGTAGAACTACCATCTATAGACTGAGGTATGGGGTCTGCAGATAACACCCAGAGATATTTTAATATATAATCATTCTTCTTCTACACAAGGGGAGAGAAATTAGGCTACACTGTCTTTTTATAAAGACAGCTCCTTTCATGATTTACTGACTAATTGATATGCTTACCATATTTGTGTTATGCATTTTCCTGCTTATTGTGGCATATATACTACATAATAGAGCTTGTCAGTTAAAATAAATATTTTAAACTGATTTGTGTCTCTGTCAGATCTTATTGTGGACAAGTACAAGAGGGCAAGCGAAAGGGTGTGTCTTGCGACCGCGATGCCTGAGAAACTCAGGAGTGTTGTGTTCTGGGGTGTCTAATCCTTTGTGTCTCTGTGAGTGAGTAGGAGAGCAAGTGAGACACTATAGCCAGTTGGTCCCAGGCTCATGGGTATTAAGATGGTAGGATGACCCAGTCCCTAGGCACTGAGATCCCATAATCCTACGCATAGTTCTGTGTTTGTGCAGAATCCCTGCAACACTGCCAGTGGCACGTGTCAGTTAACTGTTGAATGGCTCCCCTGTGGCAAGATGTGTATTGCTCCCAGACAGTGGACAGTTTTCCCCTCTTGAGCAGGATGGCATGGGGGCTATGCTCATCCCCTTTCTGAGCTTCAAAGGATGTCTACCATGTCCCTGGCAAACGTAGCTCACACCTAGGCCTGCCTCCCATTACCTTCCTAGTCAGCTTGGCACCAAACACAATGGGAGGGGGGAGCTGCCCAAGAACTGGTTTGTTGTGACCACAAGTGAGGGTATGCCAATTTCCCTAGCCAAACCTGTAGGTGGCCACAGGGAACTCTGACTAGGGAAAGAAGGGTTCTGTCATGTTGGTTTTAGGAAGAGAGGGGCACTGGGGGATAGCTTAGAGTAAAACACACAGGAAGTGCTGCAATAGTGGGTAGGGTCACCCCTGAGAACCTTTACCTCATTGGTTAGAGTGGCCAAGAGTTTCAGCCACCTGGCACTGGACCTAAAGGTGGTAACTCCAGTACCCTCCTTAAAATTCTCCTGGACCTGTGAAGAATCAGAAGGACTGCCCTGCTGTCTGAAGAACCTGAAGAAGTCTAGGCTTGCTAGCCTTGAGCACAGGACCCCAGAAGTGACTTCAAGGGTGAGTTGGCTGACCTGCTGTTTAAGCTGCGGGGCCACAACAAGCTCCCAGGGCCCTTCCATGCAACTGCACAGCTGACCAGTTCCAGCTGGACCTGACTGGAACCCTGCTGCTTGCCTCTTGTGGAGTAAGTCTTGACTCCAATTGCTATCCCCAAGGTCCTAGAACCTTAGTTGGTGTCAAAATGTACCCCTTCAAAAGTTTCCTGAAACCCAGGATTTGGAAACCCTTTTCTCTGAGAACTGATTGGGGACCGGGGACTAACCTGCCAAGCTAATCTGATGAAGGTGCATTGCCGGAGGGCCAAAGATTTTGGTTGTTCCTGCTACATTTTTCTCCGGTACAGCAAATCTGATTAAGCAAGCCTTTGAGGAGAAGGTGGCTGGCCTCGTGGAGCCCTCTCCGGCTACAGACTGCAGCCTTGCCCTGCTGGAAGAATCCACGCTCCAATAATGTGACTAGGGCCTGATTATAGTTTTGTTGCAATGGCAAGACTCTACCAAACTGAAGGTCTGCCTGTATCATTTAGAGTTGGGCGACTGAGTTAACTTTCACTATGTCAGCAGTGAAGACTTCGCTGTCTCCGCTGTGATGGCTGCCGATTTCTGCTTTTAGCCTGCGTTGCACTATCGCACTTTCATTTACTTCTAAACTGAGCATCACACTGTGAGTTTCAACTAAAACTGTTTTTAAATCGAACTGCATTGAATTTTAATTTAAAAGCCTGCCAAACCTGACAAACTTACTTGTAATTGACTCAATTGGGAGGGCGCTATACCGCAACTGAGGTACTGCGCAAACAGGAAGTCACCATAAGCAGCGCTGTAGGAGGGGTAGTATTCTAGCTTTTTAATTAAGGGTGACTATAAAAACTGGGCTACGGCTCAGCCACACCGCTGGTGCGCTAAAGACGTATTTATTTCAACTCTAGGTCTATGCCGAAACACTGCCTTGAGATCTGGGATATTTTAGCTGACATAAAACCTGACCTAGCCTTTATCACAGAAATCTAGCTGGATGATAACAACTCCCCCGACATTGCCACCGCCCTACCAGCAGGATACAAACTTATAAAACGGGACTGAAGAAGAGGGAAGGGAGGGGGAATAGCCATTCTATTCAAAGACTGCTTCACTTGTCTTCCTGAGTCAGTGGCTTCAATAGGCGGACATGTTATTTTAGCATTTCAATTGTCCAATAGAGACTATAGACTACTAGGGGAGCAGTAATTTACAATCCGCCAAGATATAAGCCAGATTTTAGTACTAAACTACTATCTCAATTATTCCCCTCTTGCCTAAAACATAGCACTTTTTTAGTTATAGGCATTTTTAACGGCAATTTTGAGAAATCTGATGACTCTGTGGCTAAACATTTGGAAAATGACATGTAGATACTGCAGCTAAAAGAATGGATTAAAGGGCCAACTCAGACTGCTGGGCACACGCTTGACCTATTCTTCTCTAACATAGAATCCACTAATGTTTCCAAGGTTACACCCCTGTCCTGAACTGACCACTCTCTGATTTCATTTTCTTTTAACCTGCCATCCAAGCCAACTTGATTGATTACTCCAAGATCAGCGACAAAAAGGACATGGAACAGCATTGCCCATGACTAGTTCGCCTCCCTTTTTTACCTAAACACTACTAGGACACTCTCTGTTCAGACAGGCTGAATTTCTACACTCCGAATCACTCATGCATTGAACCAGTGTGCCCCCAGGTTAGGAAGTAAACCAAATAGAAAAACTCCAGAGAAAGGGTATTCATAAGAATTGAGACAATTGAAAAGGAAATGTAAAGCACTAGAACATAAATGGTGACTGATTAAAGAAGGTAACGACAGACTGCTCTTCAAAGGGGAGTTGAAGACTTTTCACAATGCTCTCAAAAGTGCTAAGAACCAATACTACGCAAAACGAAAAGACGATAACCATAACTCACCTAAAGAGCTATATAAAACTGTGAAGGAACTCTGCAAACCTATTTGCATGTCCCATACTATGACCCCTTCAAGCAACAATTGCGAGATAATCAACAACTTCTTCTCTGATAAAATCTCTAAAATCTAATCCTCTTTTAAAAGCCAATTAATTTCCGATGAGCTAGACTGGGAAACGCTAGCTCCACACCCTGAAGCACACACTTATTTAGGCAACCTGTCCCCTCTCACTGAAGAGCAGGTTGTAAAAGCCATGACCGAGGTCAAATCAGGATCTCCCCTTGATCTTTTGGATACATCCCATACTGGCTTAGAGCTTCTAACAGCACAAAAGCCACCTTACTTGCAGTATCGGATAACATCCGATCGTTGGTGGATCAGGGCATAGCTGGTGCCCTGATCCTCTTGGATCTGTCGGCAGCTTTCAATACTGTATCCCACGATCTTCTGCTGAGCATCCTGCATGAAAAAGGATTACACTTGAAAGCCCTTCATGGGTTTAACTCATTTCTACGCATTAGAACACAAAACATTCAAATGGGCCCCTTCTCTTCCGGTTCAAAAAACATTAATCATGGTGGCCTGCAAGGAGCTCCTTAAATCTGACCCTTTTTATGCCTATGTCTCTTCATTTGCTAAGATAGGCAGGAAATGGGGCTTTAGTATCTGCTCCTATGCAGATGATACACAGTTATTAGTTGCCTTCGAAGAAAAGCTTGAGTACGCCAGAAATTACTCAGTCAACTGCCTCTCAGAAACAGCAACCTGGAAGACGGAACACTGCCTGAAGCTAAACGCTGAGAAGTCTGAAATCCTGCTCTTTGGAGGGGCTCACCTACTTTGGAATGCCACCCCAGAACCCAAACGTGTTGCAAAAAACCTGGGCATACTTATTGACAATGCATTAACCATGCAAGACCAAGTGCGAGCGCTGTGCTCAAAAGGTTTCGCTACACTAAAACTATTAAGAAGACTCTTCTCATGGATCCCCTTAAGCTGCAGAAAGACTATTACCCAGGCACTACTTTGTAGTAAACTAGACTACGGGAATGCGCTCTATGTGGGCATGCCTGAGTATCATTTCTCTCGACTGCAAGTGATCCAAAATGCCGCTGCCAAGCTGGTTTGTAATAAAAGCAAATACAGCTCAGCATCAGAATGTTTGAGGGAGCTCTATTGGCCACCCGTGCGCCAAAGGGCCAAGTTTAAGCTACTGTGTTATACAAACTGAGCGCTACATAAGTGTGGTCCCAGAATTCTGCAGTACAAAATCGAATTCTATATTCCCACACGAAAATTGAGGTCCTGCCATCATGCCCTGACCAAAATCAAACACATCAAGAAAGCTAGGGAAGGGGGTTGCTCTTTTTTCAGCATTACAGCTGTCCACTGGAATGAACTTACCTTCGATCTTCACCTTACGAACGAGTACATGCCGCTCATGAAGCTGCAAATATGGCTGTTCCCAGGATATAGGTATTAGCACCTGTAGCCTCATAACATAGTTCCCTTTGTTTCCAGACGCTCTGACTTCCACTACCTCTTTCTCAGGAAAACGCTTCCTAAGCGCCGTGATATTCCTTAGGATGAATGTCACGCTCAATAAATACAAATAAATAAATAAATTGCCCAACAGACTATGGATCATCAGGGGTTGGGCCATTTGTCCGCCCACCCAATTTAGAGAGGAAAGACAAATTGCTAGTTTGCACTATCTGTCACCGCAAGGTAAAACCTGATGGTAAGGAACAGTGAAAACCATAAAATGACCCCTCCCCCACGCCTTGAGTAACAATTTTTATTGGCGGGGGTTCATTATTTTTATATTTTACTATAAATAACCTGCTTTGGGTTTTATTTTTGAAAATAAAAAAAAATGAATGTTTTCAGGACGGCTCCACTATGTTGACTAAGCCGTACATCAAAATGTCAATGCATTTAGAGAGACCAGAGTGACTGTGAATCCTGTAACTGCAAGAGATGTCTGCTGGGTGGCTGACATCTCAAAATTTGGCAGACGAGTACTTACTCAGGGCAGCGGAGTGCTTTATTCCTTTCTAACTAAGTAAATATCTGTCCGCCAAACACTAAATCAGGACCTAAGTCGGAAGGTATACGCCTTCGCCAGGCGATGGCACAAAAAGTAAAGGGCTTCACTGGAACCTCATCCAGTGGCTATCTGACCATTTGGAGCTCTCTTTGGCCACAGCCTGCCTTTCCCAGCTGAAGATTTTTGACTTTTATCCCAGAGATAAGTTTGACGGTAAAAATATTCACTGGAACGAACCTGGTATCTGTATCTGACTTGTGCTCCATCGCGGTCAGCCTTACCTTTTAACTTTGTCCTGGTCAAGCACAACCAGATATTCGCAGTTGGTCCTTAATACTTTTTGGCGCTGATTTAACTGTAAACTTTAAGAATTCCTACCTCTGGCTCTACTTATTGAGTTTTTGCTGTTTTGGGGTCATTTTATTTATTAAATAAAATTTACTCTATTGTTCTAACCTGATTTGGGATTTTTCTTGTGTTGCGTTTTACATTTATTGCTGCTCGAGTATTGCATAAATACTTACTCACAGATTCTACATGAAGCCTGACTGCTTTTGTGCCATGCTACCAGAGCATCAAGTACAGGTTTATTTAATGGCTCTTGTAGATCACCCTGACAAGGATTATGATTAATAATTTAGATGGGCTACCACCACCTCAGCTAATACTCTAATTTCTTACAGTGCTAAAGTAGGAACTTGTCATGCCATTAAAGGAATAAAAGCCAGTGAAGGACCTGGATTAGATTTGACTGCACAGCCCAAATAACACTAGTCAGCAGGCCAGCGAGGGAACTGGTACATTATTAGACAGGAACCCAGATCAGTCAGAATAAAAATGGCTCAACCACTAATGTGTAGTCTGGAATGTTGTCATAGATGTGTGGATTGGGATTTTTCCTCTCATTACCAACACCATCTTGAAGAGTACGAGTTGATAGTACTGGCAATGAGGAGGATGTAAATGGGCAGAGGACATCTTGAAGAGCTTAATTATGAGTTTGTACATCTGATAGAGACTTCTAGCTGCAGAATCCTTACCTTTGAATTTCCCAGCCGTCGGACTGGATTCGGAAACTTTTACTGAGTAATACCCCTTACGCGCGATGTCGGGTGGCTCCAATCGGCTCCGACGTTGGCATCGGTAGCGTCGGTTATGATTTTTGCGTGCCTACATAGGAGCCACCCAGGTGCGCGGACGTCAGTTCGTTTCTTTCCGCGCCAGTTAAGCGCCAATCCGGGAAGAGCTACCCCTCTGCCACTTTTTGGCAGGCTTTTTTCTTGACTTTTGTTGATATTTTTGGTACGACTTCATGTGCGAGGAATGTCTGGTAGGATGTCAGTTACCGATTCCCACCGCGTATGTCTGTGATGTCTTGAGCGCGACCATGATTCGTAGTTGTGTTCAGACTTTCGGGCATATTGTAGAAAACCGTGTGCACCAGGCACAGGGCTTTAAATTAAGGGTGGGCGGAATTTGCGAAATTGACTTTTGCAAAATTTTGCGAAACGGCAAAAAATCTACGTGAACACGCGAAATTTTGCGTGCTAGTGGAGACTTTGGGCTGATTAATGCGTTACTGAATTTGACCTTCAACTCGGGCACCTGCTTTATTTATATCTGTAAGTGCTTCCTGTTGAGGTTTAATTTTTGTGACAGGAGCATCGTGCCAGAAGGAATCCTGCCCTGCATATTTATCCAAGAAGATGCCACCGTTTTGTGCAATACCTCTACTCAACTGGAGTACTTTCTACTGGCTAATCAGTAAGTGCTACCTCGGTGGGTAAATGTGTAGTGCTTTTCCTACACTACAGCTGCGTAAAGGGCCAGAAGAGTTGTCTCCAGCGACCCGGCAGTCGACACCATCTAGCAAGACTCCGAGGAGGTCACGATCCCTTTCGAAGAAGAGGAGGTTGCCGGATCGCTCATGGAGCCCTAAGTCCTCTTCCTCCCATTCAAGGTCATCTGGACACTCGGGGAAGAGGCACAAGAAGGAGAAGAAGTCCAAGCGGACTTCGACTGCACCTCAACCAGCATCCGTCATCGAGAGAGGTAAGGAACACCGAAGCTCTAAGCACGATTCTGCGGAGCCGGAGACAGAGTCGACTTTGCGCATCCCTTCCTTCCAGGAGCCGGAGCGACTCGCACTCAAATTAAACTTTTACGAGGCCATGCGCCTCATATTTGAGCAGAACGACCCCGTTGGTGAGCCCTTGGGCCCCGCAGGGTCAGATGGGGCCCCATCGGGTTCAACGTCGTTGGCTTCGGCCACTGCGCCGGTTGGGCTTCAGGGATCTGATCCAGGTTCCAGTTCGACGCCAGGGAAGGTTGCGTTGGCATGACCAAAGTAGGTGCGCCGGTGCCCTTTGGTTGAGCAAGCCCCATCCTCATTCCTGACAACACAGAGCCGGAACGGCGTCAAGCAACGCCGATTCCGATGTCAACAGAACCCAGGGGTTCTATGTTGTCGCCTGAGCACTTTGTGGACGTGCTAGGCTCAGGAGAGGAATGGGAGGTGTCTGGAGACCCGTTAGAGAACCAGGATGTCTCTGAGGAGACAATGGACTCATATGGGGAACTTGGGGAAGCCAGTGGTCTGGATACTTCACCAGACACTGGCATGCTCTCTCAGCCTACAGTGGCTACGGAGGAGGGGGTGTCTATGCCATGGTGGTTAAGAGGGCAGCTGAGGTCCTTGGACTGGAGCTGCCCTTAGTGCAGTTCAGGACTAATCTCCTGACCGAAGTGCTTCAACCTAGGGCTTCCACTTCTGAACCCCTTTTGCCCTTTAATGAGGCACTTACAGACGTCCTTCTGGGAACATGGTCAAAGCCTAGCTGAGAGGCGCCTGTGAATAGGACGATTGCATGCCGCCATCGCTTACCCGGGTGACCCAAAGTTCCTCAGCCAACACCCCACCCCAGAAAGTTTGGTGGTGCAGGCCTCTACTTCCCAGGGTGCATTCTCTTCTGCCCCTCCAGATAGGGAATCCAAGAGACTGGACTAATTTGGGAAGAAGATGTTTTCTTCCTCCAGTCTGGCATTGCGGTCGGTGAATACCGCATGCTTATTGGGCCATTTCTCCCACTCTCTTTGGGAAACGGTTGCGCAGGTGCTGCCACAAGCCCCGGAGGAGGTTCGGGCTGTGCTCTCCCAAGCTGTCAAGGACGAGAGAGATGCAGCAAAATTCACCATACGGTTTGCTTTGGATATGACCAATTCGCTGGGCAGATCTATTTCAACAACGGTGGCCTTTAGGCTCCACGCCTGGCTTCATACAACTGGCTTCTCAGGGGATGTCCAGGCCAATTTGATGGACATGCCTTTTGATGGAACCCGCCTTTTTGGGGGAAATTCAGACTCGACCCTGGTCAGGTTCAAGGACTCTCGAGCTACGGCCAGATCCTTGGGCCTCTCCTCCACTCCTCATGGACAGTTTTCTTTTCGCCCCTTTCATGGCACTGGAAGTAGTTTCCAGCCACGTCAGCCCTATCCTAGCGACCGTTCCGCTCAGTGGACGTGGTTCATTCCGTCCTCGGAATGGAGGCCAGAAGTCATCCGCCACACTGCTCCCGGCAGCCGCATCCTCCAAGCACTCCTAGACTGATTCTGCAGGACCACACTACTCCAGTGGGTGGGAGAATTCGTCATCATCTCCCCCGCTGGAGATCTATAACAACAGACTAGTGAGTCTTGCAAATCGTCCAGGAGGGCTATTCTCTTCCTTTCCTTTCTTTTCCTCCTCCTATTCTGTCAACTCAGGAACGACTGGCGGAGGATCATTTGAAGTTGCTCCAAGAGGAAGTTACAGCTCTTTTGGCCAAGGGAGCTTTAGAAAGGGTCCCAGTTACAGAAGTAGGCGGTGGCTGTTATTCCTGCTACTTTCTGATTCCGAAGAAGGATAAGGGGCTTCGGCCCATTTTAGATCTTCGGACCGTCAATCTCTTCCTCAAAAAGGAGAAATTCAAGATGCTCACATTGGCTCAGGTCATGTCTGCCCTAGACCAAGGAGTCTAGATGGTAGCGTTGGACCTGCAGGATGCATTTTTTCACATTCCCATCCTGCCGGGCCACAGGCATTACCTGCAGTTCAAAGTAGGCTACGAGCACTTTCAGTTTACCCTGCTCCCTTTCGGCCTTACCAATGCCACTTGGTTGTTCACCAAGGTGATGGCGGTGCTTGCAACTCATGTGCACAGGTTAGGGGTTTCAGTTTTCCCATACCTCGACAACTGGCTGTTGAAGGCGTCCTCGCCCCAGGCAGTCATCTACCACCTTCAGACTACGGCGGACCTCCTGCATTTGCTGGGTTTCTCTATAAACGTGCCGAAGTCACACCTGGCTCCTTCTCAGATGCCCCCTTTCATCGGAGCTGTTCTGGACACAGTGCAGTTTCGGACTTATCCTCCCGAGTAGCAAGTCCAGGATATTCAGGTTTTGATTCCGATATTTCAGCCTCTATCCTGGATTTCGGTGAGGTTGACTCTGAGGCTGTTGGGTCTCATGGCCGCCTGCATCCTGTTGGTAAAACATGCCAGGTGGCGTATGTGGGCTCTGCAGTGGGACTTGAAGTTCCAATGGGCACAGCATCGGGGAAATCTCACCGACATGGTTCAGATCTCGGAAGGAACTGCAAAGGATCTGCAGTGGTGGTTAATGAACCAAGATTAGTTCATTTGCAGACCTCTCTCCCTTCCCCAACCAGATGTCGCAGTTGTGACGGATGCGTCTCTTCTAGGATGGGGCGGCCATATGGGAGAGGAGGAGATCAGGGGTAATTGGTCTCCTGGGGAAGACGGGGCTCCACATAAACTTGTTGGAGCTCCGAGCGATTTGGTTGGCATTAAAAGCATTTCTTCCCTCTGTCAAAGAGAAGTTAATGCAGGTGTTCACGGACAACACCACCTCCATGTGGTACTGCAACAAACAAGGCGGAGTGGGTTGTGGACCCTTTGTCGAGAGGCCCTGCGTCTCTGGGCATGGCTGGAACATCAGGGCATAACCCTGGTGGTTCAACACCTGGGAGGTTCTCTGAACACCAGGTCAGACGATCTCAGACGTCGATGCCTTCACAATCACAAATGGCATCTCCAGTCAGAGCTGGCCCAAGGTCTCTTTCAAAAGTGGGGAGAATCTTGGTTAGATTTGTTTGCCTCAAAGAGAACGCGCAATGTCCACAGTACTGCGCGCTGGAGTTTCCAAGGCGGCTATTGCTCGGCAACGTGTTTTGTCGCGAGTGGAGCTCAGGCCTGTTGTACGCCTTTCCGCCCATACCACTCCTGCACAGGGTTCTGAAGAAGATCAGGAGTGACCGGGCCCAAGTCATCCTTTTGGCACCGGACTGGGCAAGGAGAGTCTGGTATCCAGAGCATCTGAGCATGAGTGCCGATCCTCCGATCAGGCTGCCTCTTCGGGAGGATCTTCTGTCGCAGCAGCAGGGGAGGGTTCTCCACCCGAACCTGTCAACCCTGCGCCTCCATGCCTGGAGATTGAGCGGCGGCAGTTGATGGCTTTTGACCTTCTTCCCGAAGTGTGTAATGTTATTCTGGCTGCCAGAGGTCCCTCCACTAAGTCGGTATACGCCTGCCGTTGGCAGAAATTTGTATTAACCTGTACAGAAAGGTCTATTGATCCTCTTTCTGCTTCTCTTTCTGTTGCCCTTTTATTCATTCTAACCCTTGCCCAGAAGGGCTCTGCTTTGGGAACTCTCAAGGGTTATCTTTCAGCTCTGTCTCCTTTTTTGCAGCTGCCAGACCAGTCTTCCCTCTTTAAATCTCCCATTGTAAATAGATTTTTGAAAGAGTTGGTTCATTTATTTCCACATACACCCTTTGTTATGCCACAATAGGACCTTAATTTGGTCGTCACTTATCTGATGTGCACTCCTTTCAAGCCTTTGCACAATTGTCCCCTCCGGCTGTTGACCATCAAAACAGCTTTCTTAGTGGTGATTACATCAGACCGAAGGGTGAGTGAATTGCAGGCGTTATCCAGCTCGCCTCCTTATCTTATGTCCTTTCCGGACAAGGTGGTGCTTCGCACCAGGGCATCATTCTTACCAAAGGTTGTGACCCTATTTTATCTGGGTCAGTCCATTACTATGCCTACCTTCTTTGCTCCCCCACATTCCTCTAAGGAAGAGGAGCCTCTACCCTGTCTGGACCCAAAAACCTTGTTGTCGTTCTACCTTGACCGCACAAAAATGTTCCGGGTGGATGACCAACTCTTTGTGAGGTATGTGGGAACAAAGAAGGGAGAGGCAGTGCAGAAAAGAACCATCTGTCGCTGGGTTGTCCTCGGCATTAAAATCTGTTATGCCTTGGAAAAGAAGCAGCCCCCTGAGGGATTAAGGGCCCAATCCACCAGGGGAAAGGCTGCGACTACAGCCTTGGCACTGGGTGTCCCAGTCCAATACATCTGTCAGGCAGCGACGTGGGCTTCATTGCACACGTTTGCAAAACATTATTGCCTTGATGGTCAGGTGCGCAGGGAAGGGCACTTTGGCCGCTCAGTCCTGCAAGACTTTTTAGTCTAGCTTATGAGTCCACAACCCACCGCCGGAAAGGAATCTGCAGCTAGAAGTCCCTTTCAGATGAACAAGGTACTTACCTTCGGTAACGCATTATCTGGTAGACACCAATCTAGCTGCATTTTCCTTACAGCCCCACCCATTCCTCCCCGCTTTGTGGACTGATGTTGTAGGTCTAGGGTTACTCCCCTTTAAGGGCCCTAGTTTTGCACTTGTTTACCTCAGTCACTTCATGACTCTGCACTTCTGGCGTGGAAAAAAATGAAAAGTACTGACGTCCGCGTGCCTGGGAGGTACCTATGCACGCACCATGACATCATAACCGACTCTACGGACACCAACGACATCACGAGGAGCTGATTGGAGCCACCCAACAATGCTCGCAAGGGGTATTGTTCAGAAAAAGTTTCCAGATCCAGCCTGACGCCTGGGAAGTTCAAAGGTAAGGAATCTGCAGCGAGATAGAGTCTCTACCAGATAATGCGTTACTGAAGCTGAGTAACTAGTTCATCTCTGTTATCATTCTCTGCAGATGCACTCACAAATTGTACTCTGAAGGAACCGAGAACAGGGAGTCAAGACACAGTTGTAATCCAACATGCAAGGCTATAACTGCAGCCAAATGACATGTACCGATCAGTTGCATGGAACATCTGTTGTCTCAAAAAGGGTTACGTGGAGCTCCACAAAGCTGTAGCAATGTTGAGCCATTTCCTCACTGGCTAATTTGTCTCTATGTAGTAGCACCCGAGCAGCCTCACTGACCGCAGACAAGTATTACTACCTAGGCTAACCGGGGGGAGTGGATAATGAGAAAGGGGAAGGCACAGCGTGATGACTTCCGCAGTGTCCTCTAATCTACAAGGTCTTCCCTATCTGCCTGTCAGGAAACTGCAAGCTTGTGGATTTTGGGTAAATTGTCTGATTTGTGCTTCCGACATTAACACTCTTTGCAATCATGTATGCCTTCCTTATATGTCAGAAACTGTGTAAGGTAATTGTTTGGCATATTCATTATAGTCATTATGAGCAATGTTTGTTTGTTTTCTTTTTCCCAGAAAGGACTGAGGTTTCCTTTCACTTTTTATTTATTTTTCTACAACACATGTTTATTTGTTCACTTTGCACGTTTAGAAAACGTTCCTTTCCACGTGTTTGCCAAGCACGCGCTGAAACGCTCCCTGATTGCTTGGAAACACGTGCGTTGCAGGGAACACCTGGTAACGTCTATAAATAGCCAGCGCGCTATTAATCTTGGCTTGACTTCGTCTTGAGATACCGAGTAGTCAGGAAGACGTCCGTGAGCTGAACGAGATTCCCAAGTGATTGAAGCCTGAAACCGAGATCGCGAAGAAGAGAGAGCTTCAGTTAAGTCCCGGGTTTTGATTATTTCATTTGGCATTGCTCCCGTGCCTCGCGCTAAAACTATTTCCCAACCAGCAGTGAATTGAGTGACATGAAAAGGGCGCGCTCGTTATTTAAGAGCCTGGAAAGACTTGTGAATGCATTATTTCATTTGGCATTGCTCCCGTGCCTCGCGCTAAAACTATTTCCCAACCAGCAGTGAAATCGAGTGACATGAAAAGGGCGCGCTCGTTATTTAAGAGCCTGGAAAGACTTGTGAATACACTCTTGTGTTCTTTGGCCTTTGAACTAGACAGCAAGAGACAATAGCAAAACGGACACATTTGAAAGTGTGACATTTGAATAAGAGCGCATTTGGAGTGAAAAGCTAGATGTTATTTAAAAAGACCAATTCCTATTATGTTGTATTTGAGGAATATTCCATGCACTATTTTGTTGAGTTACAAGTATATTACTCTGTGGTCAAAAGACAGTAGTGTAACCACTAGCCAAAATATAATAGGTAGTACTTAGATTGTTTTCCAAAGGGGTTATCTTTTTCAGGAAAGAAGTAAGCAAGATTCAAAAGGATACTGAAAGGGACTAAGTGAGAAGTGTTTGTCAACGGTCCTAACTTGCAGAAAGAGGTGCATCTTTGAAGGCAATTGTACAATTAATACGAGGTGAATTTACATTTACATACAAAGTGCGTGTTTATTAGATCTTGTCGCTTGAAAGAAGTTATGAATGTGTTATTGTATTTTCTTTAGTCTCGAAAGAATGCAAGCAAGCTTTAACAAGAACCCGGCTGGTCCAGAAGAGAAGTAGCAGTGTCTCTTTCTTTGTGTGTTGTTCGTTGTCCCAATCCCCTTTCCTTTTGGAGTATCTGCCAACATCATTGTTAGTATCAGTGAGGTTGAGAGATAGTCCAGGAGGGTTTGGGAATATCTGTCTCATCGCCCCTGTCAACTACCTGGATTTCAGGTGAGTGGTTGGACAATTACGACAGAAAGTCAAGCCATAACATTTAGAGTTGACCTGGGCGATGGATTCCCCGGTAGATAAAGACATCCCATCCATGCAGGAGTTGTCGCAAGTGCTACAAACTCTAAGACAGGAAGTAGCTGATTTAAGACAGGAAAATTCCCAGTTACGTAATGATTTACAGCGTTATAAACCTCGAGATAACCCTTGGGATTCTACTGTGCGACCCAAAGTTGTGCTACAGCCATCCCGTTTCACTTTCCAGGCTACTAATTCGGATGCTCCTTCAGTGCCACCTATAAATGTTTCAGTTACCACTCCAACTGCTGTTCCTTTAGCTCCCCCGGAGCGGTTCCTTGGGGATCATGCAAAGTTTTATATGTTTCTTAATCAGTGTCAGTTGCATTTTTTATGTCGCCCAGCGGCTTTCCCTAACGATGAGGCTAAGGTGGCTTTTGTATTATCATATTTGGGTGGTGTCGCAGCAAATTGGTCTATTCCTTTTGTGGATAGGGATGACCCTATTTTACATGATTTTTCTTGTTTTAGATCTGAATTGCGTAAACTGTTTGCTAGACACCAGTTCATACAGGCCAGTGATAATGAACTCCTAAGTTTACGACAAGGTTCTAAGGATTTACTGACTTATATGACGTCCTTCAATCGTTTAATTGCTGAAACTGAATGGCCACAAGAGAAAAGAACATCGTTGTTCTATCGTGGGCTGCGGGATGAGCTCAAAGATGTTCTGGCTCAAATAGTTGATCTCCCTACAGATTGTTCAGATTTTATGGACCTAGTGGTCCGATTAGACCATCGGTTAGGGGAACGTAAAGGGGAGAAATCGCGACCTGATGCAGCAAGGGTTTTAGTGTTTAAACAGGAAAGAAAGGAATCAACTCATACCAATTCAGATAGCATAGAGCCCATGCAAATAGGTGGAGTTCGGGGGCCACTGTCAAAAGAGGAAAAGGATCGTAGGCGTAGATTGAAACTCTGTTTGTACTGTGGGAAATCGGGGCATTTTGCCCGAGAATGCTCTTCTAAACCACCCATGCCCAGGAAAGTAGTTGGTAGCAGTGATTCTCCCTTGGTTACTGATGACCCTTCGGGAAACGTACTGGCCCGATAAGGAAGGAGACCCCCCTATCGAGCATCTTGGATTCCCGGGTCTCTCATCAACATTTAGCTAATACTATGACGACTGTCTCTCGACATTTAACACTCATTGTCACCTTACTTTTGTCTAAACAAGTTAGGAAGGTTATCCCTATTCTGTTAGATTCAGGAGCTACCGGAAATTTTTTAGACATCGGTTTAGCTAGAACCTTGGATATAGCAACATTCAAAAAATTGATTCCAGAACCCGTTCGAGCAGTTGATGGATCTGAACTAACCTCAGGTTTGATCCAATTTCAGACTCAACCATTAACCATGGTTTGTGCTGATGGGCATTCTGAAGAGATTCAATTTGATTTGATTGACACACCTGTTTTTGGGGCTATCTTAGGAATACCTTGGCTTCAGACACACAATCCCAAGATTGATTGTGTAAAAAGGACAGTAACCTTGGATTCTTCTTTTTGTGCTCACTCTTGTTATGCAGACAAGAGGATGCCCATCGCTCCCTTACATTGTGCCTCTGTTAGCATTCCGTGTGAAGAACAAGAGACTCCGGTACCTCATCATTACAAAGATTTTTCTGATGTCTTTTCTGAGGTACAAGCCACGCAACTTCCACCTCATCGGTCTTTTGATTGCCGAATAGATCTCATTCCAGGTGCTAACTTACCTTGTAGCAGAGTCTATGCTCTGTCAGACCCAGAAACACGATACTTACGGGAATATCTAGATGATCTACTCTTGAAGGGGTTTATACGTCACTCTACCTCTCCAGTAAGTTCTCCTTTATTCTTCGTACCGAAGAAGAACAAAGAACTCCGCGCTTGCATAGACTATCGCGCATTAAACAAGGTCACAGTAAAAAAACGATATCCTCTACCACTCATTCCTGTCCTCTTGGATCAAATTAGGAATTCCACTATCTTTACCAAGCTTGATCTTAGGGGTGCTTATCATCTTATTCGTGTAAAGGAAGGTGACGAGTGGAAGACGGCTTTCCGAACTAAGTTCGGATTGTTCGAATATACTGTGATGCCCTTTGGGCTATGTAATGCGCCTGCGGCGTTTCAATATTTCATTAATGAAGTATTACAGGATTTCTTGGATGTCTGTGTCATTTGTTATATAGATGACATTCTGATTTATTCCACGTCTACTGAGGAACATGTACTCCACGTCAGGGCAGTGTTGCAACGTTTACGAGAACATCAGTTGTTCATTAAACTAGAGAAATGTATGTTTTATGTTTCCACTGTTGAGTTCCTTGGCTATGTACTCTCTCCTCAGGGTATTGGCATGGACCATTCTAAAGTTCAGGCTATTTTGCGTTGGGAATCCCCTAAGTCAGTGAAAGATATTCAACGGTTTTTGGGATTTGCTAACTTTTACCGACGCTTCATTCCACGTTTTTCTTCCTTGGTGACCCCAATCACACAGTTGTTAAAAAAAGGGGTCCGCTTCAGTTGGTCTGATGTGGCTGAGAAAGCCTTTCAAAGTCTAAAGAAGGCCTTTACCGAAGCACCCGTTTTGCAGCACCCTGATCCCACGCAACCTTATTTTGTGGAAGCAGATGCTTCACAAGTAGCGGTGGGGGCCATTTTGTCACAACGAAACCCTGCTACTGGTCATCTCCATCCTGTTGCCTATTTTTCCAAAAAGCTGTTACCAGCCGAACAAAACTATACGGTGGCAAAACGAGAGTTACTGGCCATTAAGTTGGCCTTTGAAGAATGGCGTCATCATTTGTTGGGAGCACGTCATACTATCACTATTTACTCAGATCACCGTAACTTACAATTCTATCAGAATGTCAAAGCTTTAACAACTAGACAGCTGCGCTGGCTTCTGTTTTTCAATGAGTATGATTTTGTCATCACCTATAAGCCCGGAAAAGAGCAACAGAAATCTGATACTTTGTCACGCCTTAGTTTCCAAGGTACTGAGGTAGATCAGGAAGAGAGTAAATCGATTATTCCTGACGATAAAATTGTTGCTCTTTGTGGCCCACAGGAGTTTTGGTTACAGATTGACAAAGCGCAAAAGGAAAACAAGATCTTACCCGATCTAAAAAAAAAGGGGGGTTTGTGGTATCATGACGATCAGGTTTATGTTCCAACAAAAGAACTCCAACAAACGATTTTATCTTGGACTCATGATTCTGTGTTTTCTGGTCATCCTGGGTGTAAGAAAAATGTTGAGCTTATTGAGCGACAATTTTGGTGGCCAACTCTCTTAGATGATGTTAAGCAATATGTTCAAACATGTCCAGTTTGTATCCAATCAAAAAGTCCCCATATGGCTCCAGCAGGATATCTTCACCCTATACCTATCCCCTCAGCCCCGTGGCACATGATAAGTATGGATTTTGTCACAGATCTTCCTGCTTCTAATGGTTGTCATGTAATTTGGGTAGTGATAGACTATTTGACCAAAATGGCTCATTTGGTTCCTCTTAAAAAGTTGCCTACTGCCAAGGAACTCACCGATTTATTCATCCAACATATTGTAAAATTGCATGGTTTGCCATCTGCCATTATTTCGGACCGGGGTCCTCAATTTGTTTCTAGGTTCTGGCGAACCTTTTGTTCAGTCATGAAAATTGATGTCCGTCTGTCTTCTGCTTACCACCCTCAGACAGACGGACAAACTGAAAGATTAAATCAAACTATGGAGCAATTATTGCGTTGTTTTTCCTCCAGTTGGTCCTCAGATTGGGATAAAGCTTTACCCTTGGTAGAATTTGTGTATAACAATTCTGTTCACTCAGCAACAGGGGTTTCCCCATTATATTGTTTATTAGGATATCACCCACGCATGTTACCCGTTCCACAACTGGATCTTGACATTCCTGTTCCTGCTGTTCCTGTTCATCATGCGAATTTACATGATATACAGAAAAAGGTCATTGATCATATATCTCACTATCAACAGCAGGTAAAGACGCAAGCAGATAAACATAGAAGGGAAACTCCACAATATTCCGAGGGAGATTTAGTTTGGTTGTCATCTAAGAATCTTAGGTTAAGTGGTTCTCGAAAACTTCAACCACGGTTCTTTGGACCATTCCCAATAAAGAAAATCATTAATCCAGTCACTATGGAATTATGTTTACCTACTGACTATCAAATCCATCCAGTATTCCATGTTTCCCTTTTGCAACCTTATGTAACTCAAACTAGATCTGGTCCACCTCCTCCTCCTGTTAAGGTAAATGGGCAATGGGAGTACGAGATCTAAAAAGTCTTGGATGCAAAAAGAACCAATGGTATTTTGTATTATCTGTTAAGTTGGAAGGGTTATGGCTCTGACGAAAATTCATGGGAGCCGGCTTCTTCCATACATGCTCCCCGTTTGCTTAAGTTATTTCATCTGCAACATCCCACGAAGCCTCGTCCTATATCGAGGGTTTTGAGGGGGAGGACTGTCAGGAAACTGCAAGCTTGTGGATTTTGGGGAAATTGTCTGATTTGTGCTTCCGACATTAACACTCTTTGCAATCATGTATGCCTTCCTTATATGTCAGAAACTGTGTAAGGTAATTGTTTGGCATATTCATTATAGTCATTATGAGCAATGTTTGTTTGTTTTCTTTTTCCCAGAAAGGACTGAGGTTTCCTTTCACTTTTTATTTATTTTTCTACAACACATGTTTATTTGTTCACTTTGCACGTTTAGAAAACGTTCCTTTCCACGTGTTTGCCAAGCACGCGCTGAAACGCTCCCTGATTGCTTGGAAACACGTGCGTTGCAGGGAACACCTGGTAACGTCTATAAATAGCCAGCGCGCTATTAATCTTGGCTTGACTTCGTCTTGAGATACCGAGTAGTCAGGAAGACGTCCGTGAGCTGAACGAGATTCCCAAGTGATTGAAGCCTGAAACCGAGATCGCGAAGAAGAGAGAGCTTCAGTTAAGTCCCGGGTTTTGATTATTTCATTTGGCATTGCTCCCGTGCCTCGCGCTAAAACTATTTCCCAACCAGCAGTGAATTGAGTGACATGAAAAGGGCGCGCTCGTTATTTAAGAGCCTGGAAAGACTTGTGAATGCATTATTTCATTTGGCATTGCTCCCGTGCCTCGCGCTAAAACTATTTCCCAACCAGCAGTGAAATCGAGTGACATGAAAAGGGCGTGCTCGTTATTTAAGAGCCTGGAAAGACTTGTGAATACACTCTTGTGTTCTTTGGCCTTTGAACTAGACAGCAAGAGACAATAGCAAAACGGACACATTTGAAAGTGTGACATTTGAATAAGAGCGCATTTGGAGTGAAAAGCTAGATGTTATTTAAAAAGACCAATTCCTATTATGTTGTATTTGAGGAATATTCCATGCACTATTTTGTTGAGTTACAAGTATATTACTCTGTGGTCAAAAGACAGTAGTGTAGCCACTAGCCAAAATATATTAGGTAGTACTTAGATTGTTTTCCAAAGGGGTTATCTTTTTCAGGAAAGAAGTAAGCAAGATTCAAAAGGATACTGAAAGGGACTAAGTGAGAAGTGTTTGTCAACGGTCCTAACTTGCAGAAAGAGGTGCATCTTTGAAGGCAATTGTACAATTAATACGAGGTGAATTTACATTTACATACAAAGAGCGTGTTTATTAGATCTTGTCGCTTGAAAGAAGTTATGAATGTGTTATTGTATTTTCTTTAGTCTCGAAAGAATGCAAGCAAGCTTCTCTAACAAGAACCCGGCTGGTCCAGAAGAGAAGTAGCAGTGTCTCTTTCTTTGTGTGTTGTACGTTGTCCCAATCCCCTTTCCTTTTGGAGTATCTGCCAACATCATTGTTAGTATCAGTGAGGTTGAGAGATAGTCCAGAAGGGTTTGGGAATATCCGTCTCATCGCCCCTGTCAACTACCTGGATTTCAGGTGAGTGGTTGGACAATTACGACACTGCCTTTGCGATGGTGTATCACTCTGGGATCTTGTCAGGTACGTGTAACATCACTAACTAACCTCAAACAAGTGTAATAATTTGTCAAAGTTTCTTATCACCTTATGTTTTAGATTGGTTCAAAGTTGACAGTGTTTTTATCTCAACATAATGCTGCACTGTATCATAAGTCTTTCCGTAACACTTGTTTTGCCCATGGTTGCGATGGGAATTCTAAATTTGGAATCAAACACAAGTTCTAGGTAACACTAGTCTTTCTCTTTTGTTTTACAGGGTAAATAGTTATCATTTTAAATTTAATTAACAAGTCAGTATCTTTACTGTAAGTGCATTACCTTCATATCCTTGTTCCTGTCTTATTTCTCACCCCCTGTTTCTTTTTTTCTCCACAGGTTGCTGCTGTTCCGAGGTCACTGGCTGTCAACCAACATAAAACAAGTAAGTGTGGAATCTTGCTGGAGATGTTGCTTGGTGCGTGCTCACAGTGCTCCTGCTCTACTAAAGGGTCCTGTAGAATGGGCACGGTCGGCTGTGCAGGCATGGCTTAAATAACTTTGCCACACTTAAGATAGCTGCCGCCTCTCGCAAGACATCATTGTCTTGAGGCAGCCCTTTACTAAGTGATCTCTGGGGCACGAGCCACCGCGTCCTGCGAGACTTCAGTGTTTCAAGTTAACCTGTCAGCATGTGACCTCTGGAGTGTGTGAGCCTCAAGAGCACAAGCACAGCGGCTGTACCCCCGAGCTTGGGGTCACAACACTGGTGCCTAAATTCTAGCTCTTAAACAGTGGCGGCTCCTCTGCTAAGGTGAAGGAGTGTTGCCCCACTGCTTTTTTCAGTGTCGCCTGTTCCTCACAGCTGCAGTTTCAAGGTCACCGTCATCTCTCCTGCAGCACTCGACATCGGCGGGCATTCGTATTCCGTGACTCCTGGTCACTTCTGAGTGGCTTAGACTCTGTCCCCTCTGCTTGCAGGTACTTCTCAACTTGCACCCACCTTTGGGTTCCAACAGAAACATTCACCTTCTTCAGCAGCAGCATCTTCCTGAAGTCTTCCATTGGGTTCGACAGTGGTTTCTGACGCCACTTCACACCTCTGCAGCCGGCTTCCCTGGTGTAGGTATCCTGGTTCCTAGTGTATCCACCGGAGGGGTGGCTCTCCAACCTTCTGCCTTCCATGAGGTTTCTTCAGGGTCCACTGGGAAGGGTCCTTCTTTAAAATTGTAACCGCAACGTACCCATTGACTTGTATTGAGCCTGCCCACTCTGCAGGTGGCCTCCTTGGGGTACCTGGTTACTTACCTCGGGTGGTTCCTTGTGTTCCCAGTACTTCTATGTCTTCTGGGTATAGTCTTAACCAGAGTTGTGGTTCATATACCACTATTTTATTATATGGTTTGGTCTCCCCCTGGTGACCACTGTGTATTTCGTGCTACTTACCTGTTTCTATTGAAAAGTATTGTGTGCATTGTGTATATCTCCGGCTAGGAGATATCTGTATGTGTTAGTGAGTGTCTTATAATAAATACATATTTTTATAAATACATTGTGTGGTTCTTTTACACTTAATCTATACCTATGATATTATGTTCTCATAAAACAAGCTGCATAACACTCCTTCTGGACTAAGCCTGAAGGCTGCTCTCCACAGCTACCACTGTCTGGATTGGTTCAAGGTGCCCACTTACATAAGTGTACACCATATAACAAGCCAACTTCTTACACAAGGGCAGTAGAGACAGCTTCAGAGGAGGAGCAATGCCACAGAAGTGTTTTTATGTAAGATTTATCCTTTGTTTCCAAGTAGAAATGGGGAAAGGTTGAGATGGTTTTCAAACAAATGGAAGGAGATCACCTCCAATCTGTGGGTATTAGAAATGACCAAAGGTTTCCATATAGAATTTTACAATGCCCTATTTTAGGCAATACATTTCAGACCATCGGCATTTTTAGTGTCAGGAAATGGAATGCATAGACAACAACGTGAAGGATCTGAAGCACAAAGGTGCCATTTAAAGGTTGGAAATTCATCCCAGTGTATTTCTGAACAATCTCTTTCTCGTAGAAAGGAAAGACAAGGGATTCAGACCTGTTAAAAAACCTGAAAGAGTTCAATTAACATCTCTTCTATCATTGTTAGTAAATGCCCGAAATGTACTTCCTGAGAGATAGCCTCTGCCCTGAGGACTAGATGGCAGGCTCAATCTGAAGGTAGCCTACCTAACCGTTCTCATCTTTGCTCCGAGCAGATGGTTTCTAAAGTTCCTATGGAGAGAACAGATCTACAAATGTATGGCACTACCATTCAGATTTTCATCAGTGCCAAGGTTCTTTAGAAACCTTCGACATCGGTGGTGGAACATCTAAAGAGGAGAAGAGTGAGACTTAGGATATATCTGGTTGACATTCTGCTGATGGACCACTGCCCCCCCCACACTGGTGATCCAATCTGATCACAACTATTGACTTACTACAGGACCTAGGTTGTTAATAATTTAATGGAAGTCATACTTGACTCTGACTCAGACCATGTCCTTCCTGGGTTTTGTTATAAATTCAGCCACTGCCAAGCTGAATCTTCTGGCCAGGAAGAATACAAAAATGAAGAAGAAATTAAAGAGAGTCATTAGGAGAGACAGAGTCCTCTGGCCAGGAAAAGAGCACCTTCTGTCATCATTAATACAAGCTAAGACGGAGATCCAGTGGTGGTTGGAGAATATGGGAGCGTGGAATAGGAGAGCGATCTTGAGTCCTTCCCAGATCTAATCATTGAATCTGAACCAGCTGGTGGTGCTAAGAAGCTAGGTGTGGAGAGATCTTGATTGGTGGAAGATGGTTAGAGACGGAGCTATAGCTTGACATAAATTGCTTGGAACTCTTCGTGGGTACCTTTGCTATCAAATCCATGATGAATGACAGGATATAGTACTGCATGCTTCTGAAAATGGACAATGTGTCACTGGTGAGATACTCCATTCGCCTGGGGAACATGAGATCTCGGAAACTCATGAAAATGGCAGAAGACTTCTTGCACCTCTGCCTGAAAAGACAGATCTCTGTAACAGTGAAATATCTTCTAGGCCACCAGAACAAAGTGGCAGTCTAGAAATCCAAGTACAACTAAGATTCCAGCAATTGGAAGCTGAATTTGGGGATCTTCGAGGTTTTCATGATCAGGTGTGAGTAGTTCAAGACAGACCTTTTTGCTTTCAGGTTAAACAATCAACTCCCCATGTACTTCAGATGAAAACAGGACAAGGGAGCAGCAGCAGTGGTACCAGGAATGGTAATTCAATCAGAACTTTGTTTTTTCCCCTTTCACTATGATGGCCATAGTGGCAACTCAAGACAGACTTCAGAAAGCAACTTTGAAACGTGTGACTCCCATTTGGAAGTTGCAACCATGCTTACTGATTTTTATGGAATTGTCATGGGATCTTCCGAAAGCCCTACCTGTCATCCCAGAAAAATTAAAAGATTGTTTGGTCCAACCCCATCCCATGGTCCTACACCTAAATTGATGACCTGGAGGATTTCAAGGGAAGATGGAAGAACATCAATCTTTCAGAAGTTGCTGCGGCTTTTGTTATCAACATGTTGGGTCTGGCGAAACACTTTGATCCAATTGGGCAGGAATTGTCCACATTCTGAATTTCTCCTCAGGTTGAGCCCAATCACTCATGGCTTATAGTACAGTCAATAACTTCTCGGAAGGACAGTTCCTAATGAATGATACTGCTGTAGGCGAATATCCTTAGGTGTGTAAATTGATGAAAAGAAAACATCTCTCTAACCTACCAGAACCCAGGTATTATAGGATGTGGAACATGAATGCATGAATATGTTTCTCCTCTGGCTTCCAGGAAAGAACTGTCAGCAAAGCTGACTATGCTGCCATTTACGATCTCTTGTAAGAGGATCTCTGTTGTCAGGGCACTGGACATTTCAAGTAGGCTGTTCACACCAACGGAGTGACCTTTACAATAGCCAGGAGGACAAAAACTTACAACAGATTAATGCTGTACCCCATGTTCCAAGACAAACCTCAACTAAGTGGGGTCGGATGTCTAAAGACATATGAGAATATGAAGGCACAGGTAAGAACACTGGGCGAAAGACAATTTTTTATCTAATTGAATAAACCATTCAAGGCTGTGAGGTTTCCATCTATTGCCAATTGGGTAAAGAGGACCATGGTTAGAGGATATTATGAATGCTTCAGATTGATCATTAAACTGGGCTTTTAAGAAATTCTACCTCATGCCCATTTCTGAATCAGCAACACTGGTGGTAATTAGGCTTTAAACATGCATAATCCCCACCTACAGGTCTGACATAGAATGTAAAATGTCCTAGCCATTGAGAAAGAAAGTTTAAAATCTATTAAAGAAAAAGAGTCAAGGATTATCCCAGTTATTATACTGTACATCCTTAGGGTGGTCTTTCCCTGGACTTTTGCCTCCACATTTTGCTGATTCTTTTTGTTGGCCTTTGGACTCTGAGCACTCTACCACTGCTAACCAGTGCTAAAGTGCATCTGCTTTTTCCTAAACATGATGAAATTGGTGTATTTGTTGGACTGGTAAGCCTCGTGTAAAGTGGTATACCAAAATACCCAGGGCCTGTACTTCAAATACTATTAGTGGGTTGCGGCACTGATTGTGCCGCCCACAGAAGTAACCTTTCAAACTTATCTCAGGCCTGCCAATGTAGTGCCTGTGTGCGCAGTTTACTGACATTTCGACTTGGCATTTAAACTACTTGCCAAGCCTTAAATTCCCCTTTTATTATATAACAGTCAACTGTAAGGTACGCCCTAAGTAACCCAAGGGCAGGGTGCTATGTAAGTAAAAGGGAGGACATGTACTTGTATGTTCGGCATGTCCTGGTAGTGCCTATTTTAGCATGTCCTGGTAGTAGCCTATTGTTGTAATTTCTCCCACTTGGTACAGGCCATGCACCCCCACCCCTATGACGCCATTGGTACAGCCGTGGAATGTTGGTAGGAAGGCCACCTTAGAATGTTGATGAGGTTGCCTTCACTTACTCTGACTAGCCTGCATGACCTACAAGCTGAGGATGCTGTTGTGTTAATACTTAATAAAGAGATTTACAACTTCACCTGCGTGACTCTTCACTACAGATTTGGCGACGAGTGACAAGGGAGACCATGGCAGGGACGGTGCAGCATCCTCCCCTGTGGATTTTGAGCTTGTATCGGTGATTCTTCAAGTTAATTTTGGCAGGGAATGACCTACAGCGCAGGCGAGACGAGTTGGTGAAGCCTTTTCGCCGTCCTGGTGATTTTTCTCCTACCTGTCAACTGGAGGGCGCCCCTGCGGAGGTTACTTTTCATTCGAGGTTGTACAATAACCTGAGCCCTGAGGGTCTTACTTATGGAACTGTCTACGCTACTCTCCTTCTCGAAGAAATTTGGAGTTGGTCGACTTTAGAGCTACATAGCGGACTGCAGCGGACCTTTGTAAACCCGTTGCGCACGCCGGGTAGACTGAGGAGGCTTTAACGTACGGCTGGTTCAGCGGGGAACTGTCGACGGAAGGTACGGAGGATCAGCTGATGTGAGTTGAGAGTTGGTACTCAAGGGGAGGCAGTGGACAGTTTGACGTTGCGGCTGGTTTGCGCATTGACATTCCCAATTATACGCGAAGCCTGTGAGGGAAGTATAGTGGATCGATAGAAGTACCACCTGCCACGGCGAGGAATGAACTGTGTGCACGACGGAGAGATTGATCAAAAGGCGGCGTTTACTTACATTTCGTCGAGCAGAGCTGGGGTTTCTGGTGGCAGCGGGAGTTCAGCGCGACGTGAGGAAAATCCTGTCAGCTTGCTGTGAGACGCCTTCCTCGCTCCTGTAGGCGGGGCCTGAATAACATTCACCGGCATAGAAAGGGGACTGGAACCAAAGAATTTACCGGCCATTGTGCAATTAAGTCCAGGTTTTGGGCGCAGTATCTACTCTTTAAAGGGAGTGTGGGTTTCACTGTTTAAGGTTTTATTCAGCAGCTCTTTTCTTACTCCTGCGGTGTTGTGCACTGGAAGTAGCTGTTATAAACCTACTTATAGCGCTTAGTTTCCGGTTTCTTTCTGGTTATAGTTTTTTTTTTTTCCTCATCATTTCCAGGGGCATTGCTCAGGGCACCTTGATAGTTATATAAGTGGGAAGGTATTATTTAATTAATTCAAACCTAGGGTACTACACGGCAGTTGCAGTTCACGCACATTGGACCATGGCAGGAGCAGGAATGAGTCAACCACCCCCATTTCTGAATGAGTTAGGGGAACCTGATATACCATGGAGGAGATGGGTTGGGATTTTCAAATCCTATTTAATCGCCATTGGCGGAGGGAACTTTTCCAATATAAGGAAGCAGCATATTTTATTACACAACTTAGGAGTGCAAGGAAGGAAAGTGTACGAGGATGTCACAGGGAGACTGGTTGAGGATGAACCTTTGGAGGAGGATGAAGGTGTGGATGTGTATGAGTACACTTTAAGGAAGTTGGGGGAGCACTTCAAGGTAAAAATTAATGTGGTCTTAGAGAGACACAAATTTTTCAAACGTAGTCAAAAGAAAGATGAAAAAGTCTCATCGTACATAGCTGTGTTAAGAGGCATGTCAGCCACTTGTGAGTTTGGGGCCCTTACAGATTCGCTTATAAGGGACCAATTGGTGAGGTGTACAAATGATGGGAAAGTGCAAGAGGAGCTGCTCACTAGAAACCCCGATCTGGAGGAGGCCATTAGTGTAGCCAAGGGGTTAGAACACACGGCACAGTGCATGAAAGAGATGAAAATTGGAGAGGCAGGGAAGGAAAGTGCAGAACACAAGGAGGCGTCTGTCACCGAAGCTGTGTGTGTGGTGGAGCAAAAACATAAAGAGGTGGTAAATAAGAAGACTAATAGCTTACAATGCTTTAGATGTGGTAGCCATAATCATTTAGCGAACAACTGGAAGTGTCCTGCAAGAAATATTGTATGTAGGAAATGCAACAAGAGAGGGCATTTCTCAAAAGTTTGCAATGTGTTTACACCCAAAGTGCATATGGTCGAAAGCAATGAGATGGGCGAAGTCACAGAAAAGAGTTATATTTTTCAAATTGGGGGGGAGAGCAGGGAAGACAACACTGTATATCCCACATGTGAGATTAAACTGGATGATGTGGGGATTAAGGTTTATGCGGATTCTTGCTCGCCATTTACACTAGTAGAAAAAAGAGTGTTTGATGAAAAAATTGGAAATCATGGCATGAAGTTAGAAAGTCCAGACATTTCCCCTTCAGGTTACAATAAGAGCCCTATACCACTAGAGGGCATGGTGAGGATGAGGATCTCATTCAAAGACAGGCACACAGTGGGGAAGGTATACATTGCGAAGGAGGGGTACAGCCTGCTGAGATGGAAACACCAGAATGAGCTGGGTATTAAGCTAGATCCCAACAATAGAGAACAGGTATTTCTCATGGAAACACATGGGGATAGTGCAGGACTCATCAAGAACTACCCTGAAGTTTTCAGTGAGGAGCTGGGGTTGCTCAAGAACTATATGCACAAAATAGTACTGAAAGGAGGGGCAAAGCCTGTAATTCACAGAACGAGATCAGTACCTTTGTTAATGAGAGAACCGTTGAGGATGGAGTTGGAGAAATTGGCGAGACAAGGTGTCATCAAGGAGATTGAGAGCTCAGCATGGTTGGCGCCCATTGTCATCACGACAAAGGACAGTGGTAAGAGCATTAGGCTCTGCGTGGACTTGAGAGCTCTTAATAGTAGCATAGTGGTGGACAGACACCCCTTGCCCAGAATACATGAAATGTTAAGCACTTTGCAGGGAGCGAAAGTGTTTAGTGTCTTGGACCTATCATCCGCTTACCATCAAATAAGATTGCACCCAGAATCACAGCCGTTGACGGCTTTCACGACTCCTTTTGGTAACTTCAAGTTCCTAAGAATGCCGTTTGGTCTGGCATCGGCAGCATCGGCGTTCCAAAGAGCCATGCAGCATGTACTAAAGGATTGCCAGAAGTGCATGTGCTTCCAGGACGATATACTGATTTATGGCACAAGTGAGGAGGAGCATAAAATGAATGCCGAAAGGGTCCTAGGAAGATTGAAGGAGGTAGGATTCACAACAAAGGAGAGCAAATGCAAGGTGGGGGTCACATCAGTAGAATATTTGGGTCACATAATATCGGAGGAAGGAATCAAACCCAAGTACAGCTTGGTGGAAGCAGTGAGGAGCGCGCCTACACCGAAGAACAAAGAAGAAGTGATTTCATTCCTCGGTCTGGCGGAATATATGGCAAAGTTCATCAAGAATTTTGCCATGATGGCCCAACCGTTGAGAGAAATGCTTAAACGAAATCGTGAGTTCACCTGGGAGAAGGAACAGGAAGAGGCTATAAGAAACATAAAGGAAGCCATTGCCACGGCCCCGTACATTGGAAATTTTGATGTAAAGAAAGACACTATGATTACCACGGATGCTAGCAGCAAAGGAATAGGGGCAATGCTGTCACAAAGAACAGAGGAGGGTGTGAAGGTGGTGGCGTTTGCTTCAAGGTCCTTGACAGCTGCAGAGTCTAATTATTCAACCATTGAGAAGGAAGCATTGGCGGTTTATTGGTCAATCAAGCACTTCAATTTTTATGTGTGGGGCATGCCATTTGAAGTATACACGGACCACAAACCACTTGTGGGGTTGTTTGCAAAGAAAGACTTGGAGAACGTAACGCCAAGGATTGCAAAATGGATCCTAGGACTGCAAGGATTTAACTACAAAGTCGGATTTGTCCCAGGACAACAAAATAAAGTGGCAGACTTTCTCTCAAGGTCACCTATGGAAAAACCGTTGGAAAAGGAAATGGTGATGGAGGTGAAGATCCCCGCGGTGGCAAGAGAGGAATGGTATCAGCATATGGACCAGGACAGGATCCTAGGTGAGGTGAAAGGGCTGGTGACGAAAGGATGGCCCAACAGGTTTCAGGGACCTGCCAGAAAACATTCAACCGTTCTGGAATGTAAAGAATGATTTGTCCATTGAGGGAAGACTACTGCTCAAGTCAGGAAAAATTGTACCTCCGGAGGGTTTAAGGACTAAAATAATCGATCTCACTCATGAGGGTCATATGGGCAGGAGCATGTGCAAGGCACGTCTGAGAGCGGATTACTGGTTCCCAGGAATGGATCAGTTAATGGAGGACAAGGTGAAAGACTGTTTCGCGTGTAGCATGAGTGACAAGTCAAGAAGCATAAGGCACGCTCCACTCATCCCTGTAGAAATCCCAATGGTACCATGGGACAAACTGGGACTTGACATTACGGGGCCCATTCGGGCCAAAGGACCACAGGAGTGGTACCTTTTGGTAATCATTGACTACTATTCGAACTGGATAACCTGTAAATTCCTGAATTCCATCAACACCAGGTCACTGATAGAATTCATGAGCGAAATATTCTCTAAAGAAGGGATTCCCTCTTCCCTCGTCACAGACAATGGGGTACAGTTTGTGTCGGAGCAGATGAGAGAGTTCCTGGAGGACATGTCCATAACACATGTGCGCACTCCCCTTTATTGCCCTAAAGCCAATGGGAAGGTGGAGAGAGCGAACAGGATGCTAAAAGAATGCATACAACTGGCGAACAATTCAGGGTTGGCCATTGAACCTGCCATTAGAGACATGCTCTGGGCTTACCACACTACACCCAGTCTCTCAACGGGTCATACCCCCTTTGAACTGTTGAGGGGAAGGAAGGCAGGATCGAAATTGTCCCCTAATTGGTTGTGTCCAAAAGAGTTGGGGGAAGTCGACAAGGAGGAATTAAGGGACAGAACGGTGGCCCGACAGGGGAAATACCAGGAGTGGTATGACAGAAAGTGGGGGGTCAAGGAGAGATCCTTTCTTCCAGGGCAAATGGTGCACATCAGGAAACCTGAGGTCATGAGAAGAAAGGGGGGAAAGTATTACCCCCAGGGAAGAATTAAGGAGGTCAAGAGAAATGTGGTTGTCATGGAGGATGGGAAGAAATGGAGCATGGACAGGGTGGCTGGGGACGTGAGGGAAAGGCCCCGCGGCGAGTGCACCAGGGGACAAGGTAACGAAGAGAGGGTGGATGTGGCACAACAGAGGAGAGGGGGCCGGCAAAAGAACGCTCCAAGCTGGCACCAGCACTATAGCATGGGGAGGTAGACCTTACTCTTTTTTCTTTCCCTAGGAGTCCTCCTAGGGGCTCAGGTACATCCAGTTAGTTTGTGTTGTTTTTTATTCCTTCCCTAGGTCCAAGCAGACCTCGTTGCTATCGTTGATATGGGGGGAAGATGTGTTGTAATTTCTCCCACTTGGTACAGGCCATGCACCCCCACCCCTATGACGCCATTGGTACAGCCGTGGAATGTTGGTAGGAAGGCCACCTTAGAATGTTGATGAGGTTGCCTTCACTTACTCTGACTAGCCTGCATGACCTACAAGCTGAGGATGCTGTTGTGTTAATACTTAATAAAGAGATTTACAACTTCACCTGCGTGACTCTTCACTACACCTATGTTTGGCATGTCCTGGTAGGAGCCTATTTAGCTGTTCACTACTGTGAAGCCGACCCCTCTCATAGGCCAGCATTGGGAATTCCTTAATATACTTTTGAGCTGTAATTCCTGAACAGAGAGGAGTAGCTTTTTCGGGTTTCAAATCTTTGGAATGGTAATAATAAATCTTCCTTACTGGTAAAGTGTGATTTTACATTACTGGTTTAGAAATGCCACTTTTAGAAAGTGGACATTTCTCTGTATTTACTGCTCTTTTTGCCTTACAGCCTGTATCAAATACACGCTTGGGTTGGGTGACAGCTACACTTCGTGCATTCCCTCTAGACAGCGACAAACACAGGAAGGTGAGGCTTGTCTGTATTCTGAGCACTGTTCTGCATTCATCTGCATTCTGATGGGTCCTCCTGGGCAAGAAGTAATAGGAGGAGCTGACACTTACACTTCAATATGTAGTGACCTGTCCACACACAGAACACTGTTTACCCCCCACAGATAGCTTGCCAGACAGTACTGGGTTGAAAGGGATCCATGTGCACTTCAGAGAGCTACTTTAAAGTCACTTCCTACATCAAAGGCACTTTGGGTTATAAGTACTGGGTCTCTGAGCCCCTAATATTCTGGACTTCTGGATCTTGAACTGAACCTCTGTCAGATGGGCTTCTGTGCTGCTTAAAGGACTAAACAGGACTGCTTTTTGGAAGGACTGCTTTACTGCTTGTTGTCCTGCTGCTCCCTGATGCTGCTGTAGGAGATCTGGACTTTGCTTTCCCTCCAAGTGATCTCCAAGGACTCGCTTCCTTGCCCCCTGTTTATTGAAGTCTCAGGGATACAAAAGGCTTCCTGCAATTCTGCTGCTGGTGCTGGACTCTGCAGACCGTAAGTCCTACCCATTCCTATGGTGCCCTCTCCAAGTTCTGGGCCTCATAAGTGGGTTCTGCAGCTGTTTTCTACAAAGTCGACACATCGTCACCACTACACCAGTTGGAGCCAAAGCATCGCTTTTCAACACTGACACAGAGGCTGTTTGACGACAGCAGTTCCACAGCCTGTGCGGCCCGACGACGACACTCTGTGCAGCTCAAAAACGACGCATTGCCTTCACTTTAGCAAAGATCGATGATGGCACAGTGACCCCACTGTGTGCCCTCAGCATCAACGCTTTGCTCCATCTAAGGTACTTTCTCAGCTGGCCCTGTGTGGGTCCTGTAGCTGGCCTGCCCTCCATCGCAGTGGGCCTGAACTTTGGATTTGCACCGGTCCCTCACAACCTCAAGTTACCTTTTGTCCACTAGTGACTTCTGTGCACTACTTTTGCATTTAATCTTTAAAAATGTATTTCTCTACTTCTACCTCAACCAACCAAGAGCCCCATTTCTAACATTTCAGAATATTTCCTTGGAAAATTCAACTCTCCCTAGAGAAAATTATGGGTAAGAGTAAGCAAGGAACTTTTCTTACAGCTTACTTGAAACATCCTTTTGCAAAAGCTGTTTTTTGTCATTCGTTTTTTTGTTAAGTTGGTGATGTTTGATAGTGTTGTGATGAATATCGGAGAAATCTGCATCTGCCCTTTTGATCAACACCTCAATTTCATTTGAGATATTAAAGACATGGATAACTAGATTGTATGTTGGTTTCCTAGGAACAGACTAGACATGCATTGGTAATGCTAATACGGATGGTTTTAAAGGAATTGTGTATGGTATATGTGAAGCATTACAATTAAATAGCATGGGAATGGAAATTTATTTGTGGGTAAGCAAAGAACTGTAGAATAATATTGGTTAAGCTTAAAAGGTCAGATGATAATTGAACTTTCATGCAAGACCTCAACATCCATGTAGGTTAATGACTGCCCCACTCCCTTCTGTGCTGCTGCCAGAGAAAAGCACCAACAATTTTCTAGTTCTCTCATACAGTTTAAAAGATTTACAGTTGCATATGTGTCCCCCTAAACATTCAAGCTCAGGTAACTGGATAAATCAACAAAATAATTCCAGCTGTGAGGAGGGCGCAGCAGTCACTAGATAGTTATGAGAGAATCACTAGAAAGGGGCCTTGGGAGCCCGGAGTACATGATTTGATTAGACAGAAGTTGTGTGCTTCCACAAAAAAGTGCTTGCCCTCCATGCAGCTGTGATCATTCTGTTTATTTATCAACACTCCTAAGCTTGAACTTTAATGGGCACACACATGACACTGACATGCCATTAAAGTGTCTTAGATACCTATATAAATGATGTAGTTTTGCTCTGGTAGCAGCAAAAATGGTAAGGAGGGCAGTCATTAACGAACTCGGATTATCTATGTTGCAGATTCCTTAAATTTGAATTATCCCTAGGCATCAGAATGGACCTGGATGTGAGCAATATCCCTGTGTGGCGGTAGATGGCTTAGTCCGACTCCGCATGACATTGCCTGGGCCTTCTCAGCACCTACCCAAGTTTACTAGAGTTGGAGTGACCCTCGCTCAACTCCATGAGTTTTTTGAGGCCATGCTCCTAATATAAGGGTCGCCAGTCCCCGGTGGTGCACCATCAGCCCACCTGGGTCAGGAGAGGCCCCTATGGGTTTTTCGCCTGCAGTTTCACCCTTAGTGCCAGTCAGGCTCCTTGGATCCATAGATGGATCCAGACAATGCTGGTCGAGCCACCTTGACCTCCCCACTGCCAAATTCCCTGGCACCCACCGGTGATGCCGGCTCATTCTGATCCCTGACTCTAACATGGAGACGAATGAGCGTTGTCCAACGCTGACTGGAAGCTCTTCATCTAGGGGGAGCCTCATCTGTTATCCTATGGGCAAAGACTTGGGGAATATTGGGTGCGGCCACCGGATACTTCTGAATACCACCCCTTAGACTCCAATGAAGACAACTAGTGTGAGAATTTGGCAGATGCCAGTGTATTGGACACCTCTCCTGATACTGGCTTAGTCTAACCCCCTACCGTGGCAATGGAGGAGGAAGCCTCATATGCAGTGGTGCTGAGGAGTTCAGCTAAAGTTCTGGGACCTCAGCTTCTCTCCATGGCTATCAAGACAAACGTGTCAATGGGGGTGTTTCAGCTGGGAGTCACCCCTTCCAACCTGCTTCTCCCTTTTAATAAAGCCCTCACATACGTCCTACTCGGGGCCTAGTCCAAGCCCTTCACAGAGGCTCCTGTGAATAGGACAATTGCCATCACCCCACCCCGGAGGACCGCAAATTCCTAACCCAGCACCCCACCAAAGCCTCTACTCCCAAACCAAATCCTGGCGCATTCCCTACCACTTCACCAGACAGGGAATCCAAGAGGCTGAATACTCTAGACAAGAAGATGTTTTGTTCTGCTAGCCTGGCACTGCAGTCAGTGACCACTGCATGTCTTTTGAGCCAATACTCCCACTCACTCAGGCACCTAGTTACCAGGTGCTGCCTATGGTCTCAGAGGAGTCTCGAGCCATATTCTCCCAAGCTATTGCTGACAGGAGGGACGCAGCTAAGTTCACCCTATGATGTGAGCTGAATACAACCGACTCACTGGGAAAAGAGGTTTCTTCTTAAATGGCCCTTACGCGCCTGGTTGAGAACCACTGGCTTTTCAGGTGAATGTACAGAAATCACTCATTGTCAAACCCTTTAATGGCTCCCGTCTCTTCGGAGACAAGGAGGACCCAGCGCTGGAGCGCTTCGCGAACAGCAGATCTATTGCCAGGTCCTTGGGCCTTTGCATTGCCCCTCGCCAACCCCAGTCTGCCTTTTGCTCCTTTCGTGGACAAAAAAGGGGCATTCAGCCGTGTATATAACCACCCAGCCACAATAGCGCGCACATTTCCCAGCCCCTACTTGGTCGAGGATGTGGTACTCACAGCTTCCAAGCCTCTTTTGTTTGCCCTATGACCATCATGTGCATCCAATGGGAGGCAGGATATGCCATCACCTACACAACTGGAGGTCAATAACATCAGACCGCTGGGTTCTCCAGATTGTTTTAAGGGGCAACTCCCTCCCCTTCATGACTACCCCTCCTCCAATGCCACCCACTTGTGACAGGCTGATGGAGGACTGTATCTCCTTAGTGTGCCAGGAAGTGGTAGCTTTCAAAGAGAAAATTAGAGAGGGTGCCAGCATCAGAAGTAGGTCATAGTTGCAATTCCTGCTACTTTCTTGTGCCCAAGAAAGACGGAGGACTTTGTCTTATCCTAGACCAACACCCTCTCAATTTCTTCCTGAAAAGGAGAAATTCAAAATCCTCGCTCAATACCTGTATGCCCTGGACCTGAGAGACTGGATGGTAATGTTGGCCTTGTGGGACCCTCACTTCCACAGCCCCGACTTGCCTGCCCACATGTTACCTGTAGTTCACGCAAGGCCACAAGCACTTTCAGTCCATCCTGCTCCCATATGACCTTACCAGCACCCCTCAGGAGTTCACCAAGGTGAAGGCAGTGGTTGCAGCTCATTTGCAGATATCAGGGGTGCTAGTCTTCCCCTACCTCGATCACTGGCCATTTAAGGTGATCTCTCCCACCTCCATATTAAGACAGACCTTCTGCACTCGCTGGGGTTCACTATCAGCATGCCGAAGTCACACCTGACCGCTTCTCAGATGCTCTCTTTCCTCTGAGCTGTTCTGGACACTGCACATTCGGACTTATCCTCCCGAATGGCGAGTTTGGGATATTCAGGCTATGATACCAATGTTTCAGCTTCTGTCCTGGATTTCGGTGTGTTAGACTCTGAGGCTGCTGGGACTCATGGCCTCCTGCATCCTGATTGTGACACATGCCCACTAGAATATGCAGGCTCTGCAATAGGAAGTTCCAGTTGACACAGCATATGGGGAATTTCTCCAACATGGTGCAGTTCTCGGAGAGCGCTGCAAAAGATCTGCAGTGGTGGTTAATGAACTGCGATTGGGTCAGCGGCAGACCTCTGTCCCTTCCCCAACCAGATCTGACATTAGTGACAGATGCCTCACTCCTTGGCTGGGGCAGTCATCTGGGAGAAGTGGAGATTGGAGCCCTGTGGCGGAATATGGACTCCTCATCACCATGAACTCCGAGCAATCCAACTGGCATTGAAAGGCTTTCTACCCTCCCTCAAGGGAAGGCAAGTGCACATGTTCACAGACAACACCACCGCCATGTGGTATAACAACAAACAGGGTGGGTGGAGTGCGGTCATGTACCCTTTGCCAAGAGGAGTCTCTGGACATGACTGGAACATCAGGGCATTTCCCTGGTGGTTTAACACCGGGTCGGATCTCTCAAAGCCTGAGCGGACAAACTCAGCCGAAGATGCCTAGCTGATCACGAATTGCGTCTCCCTCCAAAGGTGATGCAAGGTCTCTCCCTGCAGTGAAGAGAACCTTGGTTAGATCTGTTCGCCACTTCCTATAATGTGGAATGCCAGCAGTTCTGCGTTCTGGAGATTACAAGATGGACATCGCTCGGAGACACTTTTTGTCTCAAGTGGAGCTCAGATCTCCTGTACACATCTCCACCCATACCACTCCTGCCCAGAGTTCTCAAGAAGATCAGGATCAACCGAGCCAAAGTCATTCTTTTTGCTTTGGACTAGGCTCAGAGTATCTGGTATGCCAATTTGTTGAGCATGTACATTGACCCTATGATCAGGCTGCCCATTTAGGAGGATCTTCTGTCACAGCAGCAGGAGAGGGTTCTTCACCTGAACCTGTCAACACTCTGCCTTCATTCGTGGCGATTGAGAAGTGACAGTTGACAGCTTTTGACCTTCCGCCCGAAGTCTGTAATGCCATTTTGGCAGCCATCCACCAAGATGGTATACACTTTCTGTTGAGGCAAGTTTGTGGTTTGGTATGTAGAAAAGCAAGTTGAACCCCTTTCTGCCCCCCTCTCTGTGGTCCTTTTGTTTATTCTTTCTCTTGCCCAAGAGGACTCTCCTTCAGGAATTTCTGCAGTTTCCAGATCAGCCATCTCTTTTCTAGTCCCCTATTGTACATAGGTCACTGAAAGATCTCCAACACTTGTTCCTACCTTCACCCACCATCGTGCCTCAATGTGACCTATATTTAGTTTTGACTTTCCTGCTGTGCGCTCCTTTGGAGCTGCTACACAACTGTCCTATCAGGCTCCTTACCATCAAGGCGGTGTTTGTAGTGGCAGTAACATCTGCCTGGATGGTCAGTGAGCTCCAGGCTTTGTTGTCTACGCTTCTGTACCTCAACATATTCCCAGACTATCTGGTCCTTCTCATTAGAGCTTCCTTCCTACTAAAAGTGATCATTCCCTTTCATTGAGGCCAGTCCATCATCCTGCTTACCTTTTATGCTTTCCCTCATCCTTCTGAGGAAGAGGAGCGACTCCACCTACTGGACACAAATAGAGTGTTGTCATTCTACCTTGACTGCACAAAAGAGTTCTAGGTGGAGGAACAACTCTTAGTGGGGTTTGTCAGAGCCCAGAAAGGGAGGGTGTTACAGAAATGGACCATCTCCTGATTGATCATGCTCTGTATCAAAATCTGGGACGTATTTTCCAGGACGCAACCCCTCGAGTGTTTTTGTGCTTGTTCCACCAGAGCCAAGGCTATAACCACTGTGTTAGCATGTTGAGTTCTGGTCCTGGACATCTGCCAGGCAGCAACATGGACATCTCTGCACATGTTTGCCAAGCACTACTGCCTGGACAGTCAGATCTGTAGGAATAGGTGCTTTGCCAGATCGACCCTGCAGGACTTTCTAGTGTGTAATCTTTCCGCAGACCCTTAGAGGAGTAGGTATTGGTTGGGTATCTATTCTAAGGTAAGGAATCTGTAGCTAGAAATTTCTATCAGATGATCAAGTTACTTACATTTGGTAATATCTTATCTGGAAGAGACTCTATCTACCCACAGATTCCTTACTGACCACTGGGCCATCCATCATCCCAGCTCTGAGAACAAATTGATAGAATTAGGGCTTTTTCCTCCTTTTGGGGCCCTAGTTTACACACACCACTGGTCAGTACTCTTCGTGGCTTTCTGCTTCTGGCATGGAAAGTCGGGAAAAGAAACTGATAGTAGCACGCTGGGGTGGCGCCTAAATTGGCAACGTATATGTCACTTCCGGCACAGATGATGCCACAGACAGTGCAACGATATCACCTACAAACATACTGTCCATGAAAAAATCTCTGGATCCACTCTGTCACCAGGGGAATATTCTAAGGCCAGGAATCTTCAGCTAGATAGAATCTCTACCAGGTAAAGCTTTACTGAATGTTAAAACCTCGTTCTCTACGTCTGGCTTGGCAGTGCAACTGTCACCTGACCTTTAAACCTACACCAATATTCTTTATAGTACTTTGCTTCCACTCAAATAAATATCTATTTACTTGTAGTACAGCACATTGTCATACAACATTCCTTCAAATCAAGAACTAATTATTACAATGTACTATTTTACATTCTATTTTGCTAAGAACTTTTTTTTTGGCCAACCCTAGAAAAATTATTGATAGCTCCTATCCAGTTTTTCACCCCTTAAGGCTGCACAACTAATACAGTAAACAATGCTCACTGTCCCACTAATGCGGCCAACAATTCTATGTTTGAGCTCCAGGTTACATTGGGCAGCTTGTGGGGTCCCTACATGAAGGTTTAGTTCAAGGCTCCCCGAAAACTTCGCACAGGCATGAAACGCATTGGTGATAGAGCCGAATTCTCATCTACCTTACCATCACCAAGAATCCTCTCTGGTCGCCAGGATCTTACTAAATACTGAGCAACAAACTACAAGAAATTCCATACGTCAGTGGAAGATGGTGATATCTAATTCCCTCGTCCACTGAGGCAGGTAACTGCATGCACACGTAACAGTCTTTCGCATCCATCGCATCCGCGTACTCATATAGCAGCTTCGCATACGCATTAAGCTTAAAATCACCTCTAGACAAATCTATGTGAAATCTACGACTCTCTTTGATTAGTAAAGCTCTTTCAGCTCCTATGGTGACCTCCTTTTGGCTAGGAGTGGTAGGTGTAGGTGTCCCCTGTACCTCTGCTTCTTGCTCATGCGAAACGATATATGAAGCTACAACTATAATGATTATAGAGACTATCACTCCACCTACAAGTGTACCTACTACTAATTTGAATCCACGATGAGTATTTCCAGCATCCATGATCTCGCAAAGTTCTCAAAGTTCTTGGTTTCAGCAGCAAGCAATTAAGAGTCTCTTTTCTCATCCAGATGTCGCTTGCTAACCAGTTCGAACAACACTTCGAGAAGCTGGAAATCCCCTTGCTATTTCAGTTCCTTATTTACACAGTCCACAAAAAGACTTCCCTAGATCTCTTTCGTCGTTTTTGCGGAAAGTCCCTAAGTTTATTCTTCTTCCACTCGGGCCTAGGTGATCTTCTTTATAGACTTTTATTTACAACAAAGTTCACTTTCAGTCCAAAATAGGATCAGCCCCCAGATTCTCTAAAACATGCTGCAAAAGTTCAAGACGAAGCCACACTAATTCCTGATGTGGTGGCACATAACCAAATGTTGGAAAAACCAGTCTCGCCAGGATTAGATCACAAATTCTGCTTAGACATGGAGGATTCGGAATAATGAGAGTCAGTATTCCTTCAATCTCCATTCCCGGAACCAACCAGCAACACATCAACTTTCAAGTTTGGAAACTTGCTGACCCACGTCAAGGACCTCGGCCTCCCCGAACTCACCACTACTGGAATCAGTCACACCATATGTCCACTCCGGTGAGGCGTATCTTTGACACAGCACTCTTGTTCTCCTGGATCTTCTCAGACCACCTCGGGCTTGCTCTTCGTCACTCTGTTCAGATTCAGACGTTTCAGAAACTGGAGCAAGATCTCTTTCAGGTGCCAACCTCAGGTTCAGCCGCCTCTGGCTCGCAGGCCAAACCTCTTCTGCTCTCGTGGCACTTCTGCTCTCCCTCTGGGTACCCTGTGCACTACTTCCTTCTTCGGCTAAATTTGACTCTACTCCTCCCACACCAATACTTTCTTCGTCTGAGTCAAATTCGGGGCTTTGATTGACACAACCCCTTTCAGCTCGATCCAGTGCACAACCAACTGCGTCAGCAACCCTCACAGCTTGACTTGCCCTCTCAGATGGCCCCACCACCTCATCTGGATTTTCATTCACGAGAGGGGCTGATTCTTCCAAGGGTGCTGGGACTCTGCGGGTATGGGAGGCATGCACCCAGTTCGGCAATGCTCCACACTTTACTGCCGTGTTCGTGACCAGTATTACTTGGTACGGGCCACGCCACCGAACATCCAGGCAACTCTTCCTCATGTGTTTGCGAACAAGCACCCAATCTCCCGGACACAGGTCATGGCACAGGTCACTTGAGGCTGGAACAGTTGCTGCTTGTACCTGCTGAGAATAGAACGGACTACGTGAGCCAGTCCCCTGCAGTAATCGAGAATTAAGTCATCAGTGATGCTAATTAGAGCAGTAGCAGGTATTTCTGGCAGTCGCATTGCCCTCCCCATCAGGATATCGTGAGGTGATAACCCAGTCCTCCTATCTGGAACACTGCGCAAACTCATAAGGACCAAGGGCAGTGCATTAGGCCATTTCAAAGATGTCGAAGTGCACACTTTTGCCATCCGTGCTTTCAAAGTCCCATTAACCTGCTCCACAATCCCAGAAGCCTCTGGTCAGTAGCTGCAATGTAATCTCTGATCCACATTCAAGGCAGCACAGAGCAATTTCATGACCTCACTGTGGAAATGTGTCCCTCTATCTGATTCCAAAGAGGCCAGGAAACCGAACCTCGGGATAAGCTCCCTCAACAATAGCTTAGCTACAGTGAGTGTGTCACATCTACGTGTTGGGTAAGCCTCCACCCACCTTGAGAAAACACATACCACAACTAAGATGTACCTCAGTCCATTACACTTTGGCATCTCAATGAAATCCAACTGCATTCTATTGAACGGCCCTCCTGACCATCCAATGTGACTCAAAGTTACAGCAGTCTTCTTTCCTGCATTCATCTGTTGACACGTGACACACCTCTGGCATACAGCTTCAGCAACCGCACAAAACTTTGGATTGTACCATGTCTGTCTAAACACTCGCACCATTGCATCCCTGCCAAGATGTACGGCACCATGTATCAATCTTGCTATTGGGCTCCACAAACTTTCCGGCAACACAGCTCGACCATCACTCGAGATCCACACATTTACATCTCCTTTCTCAAATCCTGATCTTATGCAGCCATCTCGTTCTTGGTCGGTAACCCCATCCTGCAATCGTTTTAGTTCCTCCCAAGTGTCTGCCATGGCTAACATCATGCTGAGCTCGGTTCTTTCGTGGCTTTCTCCAGTGTAATCTCCTGTAAATATGCATCCTTGTTCTGAGCAAAAACAGGCAACCTCATCTGCATAGTTATTACCCAATGAAACAAAATCAGTCCCTCTCCCATGAGCAGAACATTTGACAACCACAATTTCCTTGGGACACTGTAATGCTTCCAGCAATTATCTCACATATTCCCCATTTCTGATGGGCGAACCTGAAGATGTCATGAAACCTCTCTGTGACCATAGCTGCCCGAAGTCATGAACCACACCAACCCTGTACTGACTGTCAGTGTAGATTGTTATCCGAATCTGATCAGCAGCCAAACAGGCACGGGTCAAAGCAATGATTTCAGCTACCTCTACGGAGCGGAGTGTACTCCCTCTAGACAAGCTGCTTCAACAACTCCAGTGATGGTACATACTGCAAACGCTGCTCTTAATCGACCAACATTGTCCCTTAAGCATGAACCATCTACAAAGAAAATTTCATCAGAATCAGGGAGCGGTTCATCAACAATGTCTGGTCTCGGTTTGGTGCACAGTTCAGTCACATCGAGACAGTCATGGTCCTCACAATCTTCATCATCTGCATTTGGAATGGGCATCAATGTTGCAGGATTCAAAACAGAACACCTCTTCAACGTCTCATTTTCTGCCCCAAGTATAACTTGCTCATAGCGTGTTAATCGATTGTTTGTGAGGTGCTGTGTTTTGGTCCTTGTCATCAACACTTCAACAGAGTATGGCACATAAACTGTAAGTGGATGTCCCATGACAATACTCTCACACCTTTCAATACTGACACCTGTTGCAGCAACGGATTTCAGACATCCGGGCAAAGCAGAAGCTGCGGGATCTAAAGTAGCTGAAAAGTAGGCAACTGGTCTACGGACACCTCCATGATTCTGAGTCAAAACTGACAATGCGCGGGGGCGTGGCTTGCGCGCCGCTGCGAGATGGCGTGTTGCGCTTGAGCTCTGTGCCGAGCGAGGGCCATCGGAGGTTTATCTACTGCTTCGAATTGCCCCATACCTGTTAAAAGTTGGCCTCATGTTTCTGACGATGCCGAGAGCTGCATGAGCGAGTTTCCTGTTCTCTGAAGCTGCCGGTGACTGCATTTCTGCCGTTTAAGGTGGCGCTCGGTGTTTTTACGAGCGGCCGCCATTTTGTTTCCTCACTGACGGAGATGTTTTTTCTCCACAACACGACGGCGTTATTTCTACGAACTTGCCAGAAATGATGACAAACAGGTGCTGGTGACTATTTCCATTCTTATAAAAGTCTATATTGGATTTCTTTCATCCCTCATGTTACATTGCTGCCTATTATGAGAGTATTTTGGATTTTATTCTACTATACCTCTCTTCAGAGCGCCTCCAATGCCTTTGTATGGTGCTTCTATGCTCTATGATACCCTGATTCTTGTTTTGTTTTTTTTTTTGGTTTCGAAAGGCGTCCTTTGATTCCTGCAGGGCGTGGTATTTTTGTGATGAGATTCCTCTCCTTTGTCATGTAAGCCCGCCATTATTATTATCCTGTATTGGTTGCTGAGAGTGCGCTCTTCACTTTTTGCTCATTTCTTTTTTGTATATTGAGTATACTAGTATCCTCTGGCTTTTTCCTTCCCTTCATTTATCTGAAGTGGTGTATTTTGCTTCCGCTGTGGCTGTGTGCTCTACGGCTGCGAATATGGGCTTGTCACCAAATGCTAAAGACGCAAAGGACTCTAAAGCTTCTCTTAAGAGGTCCAAACAAGTGTCTCCTACACCTGAGACTGCTCAAAAAGACACCAACTCCACTCTTGAGACCATTCTGACGTGCCTTAATGATGTTCATGACATTGCGCAGTCTACCAAGACTAACACAGATTTGCTGCAATTGGAGGTGTCAGCCATCAGGAATGATCTCAAGGCTCTTTCCCTTCGTGTTTCAGCCACAGAAACACGTATTAGTGGTGCAGAAGATTCTATGCAAAAACAATCTAGGTCTCTTTGCCAGTTAGAGCGCTCAATGGCGGCATTGCGGAGAGATCTCACTGATCAAGAAGATCGTAACCGCAGATCCAATCTGCGCATTTTTGGTCTTCCGGAGGAAGTTGAGAAAGATGCACCTTCTATGATTGATTTCTTATATCAATGGATTCCTTCTACGCTGCAAATTTCTTTCCAAAGAGACTTTGAGTTGGAACGGGCACACCGTGTTCCCACCTTTCGCTCTAAATCGGCCACGCAACCAAGAGCGATAATTTTTAAGCCACTGCGCCATCAACATACGGAACAAATTCTGGCTCATATGCGGAAGGTTAAAGCTGTCTCATGGAATGGCCATCGCATTTCAATTTCTCAGGACTTTGCCAGAGACACGGTAATAAGGAGGAAAGATTTTCTTAAACTCCGAAAGCGTCTCTCTGAGATTAATATCCCCTTCTCTTTTTCTGGCCCTTCAAAATTCCGCATTACCTTCAAAGGTCGTTCCAGAATCTTCGATGAACCTGCTGATTTGGCCTCGTTTTTGGACAATCAGATGGAGCTGCAGATGGAACTTCAAATGGAAGCTTCGCTTGATCCTGGTCCCTCTGGCACCTGATGTGGTTACATATAACTGCAATGAGTTTTCTCTTTTCCAGATCTATTAAGTTTGTCTTTTTTAGATATGCATGGTGATGTTATTGTCCACTGTTGTTGGTGTGCTTTTGATGTTTTTTTTTGCGTGGCTTTGTAAGCTATGTGGTGGTCGTGTTTTTTCTCCTTTTCCTTATATGTTCTCCCTTCATATCTTTATGATGTAGTGGACCACTATCTCCGGTATATCTACTTTATGTATCTTCTATTCTTTCGTGGTATTGTTTCTTTATAGGTTGGCCTCACTCCTGCTCGCTTTTTTCGTGCTTATCAATCTTTTTCCTCCTTGCATGCTTTTTGTCCATGTCAGGTTCCGGTTCTTTTCTTATCTCACTTTATGGCTTCTTTTATTTCCTTAGAATTTTTGTGTGAGACTTGGTCTTATCTCTCTTTTTTTTTTTTTGTTCTTCTTTTCTCCCTGACCCCAATTAATGTTACTTCCATTGTCGTATTTTTATTTGGTCCTTTCGCGTGATGTTTTTCTCTTGTTGTTTTGTCTCTATGAAGTACGCCCTTGATTATTAACTGTATTGTTGTATAGATTGGTTACATAAATTGCTTCATAGATGCTTATTAATTGCTATGTATAGAGTTAATTTTAATTTCTGTATAGTGAATTTTTATATCTATTTCATTGTTATATCATTGATTGGTTTGTTTACTTATTATTATTAACTGCCTCTCTCTACTAGGCCTAAATTACTATATTTATATTGCACTTTATAGTCTCATGTTTTTTACTTCTATGGTTATATATTTAAGATATTCTTGCCTCTTTAAATTAAATTAAGTATAACAAGTTTTATATATTTGTGGACAATTAACTAGATGCCTATCTTTAGATTTTACATATTTAAATATATACTTGTTTCTTCTATTTATCTTCCATAGGGCTTCATTGATTGTTATACTGGTCAGCTATTTCATGCCTTTCTCTATTATGACTCATTTATTTTCTTCATACTGTACCTTATAGTCTTCTTTGCAAATATATTTCTTTCTCTTTATTCTTTCCTGCTTTTCATGATGTCTGCTTCGGTTTCGTTCTACCTAAATTAGAGATAGTTATTAGCTTATTTTTCATCATTTCCTCATTTGTAGCATTAGATATCTTTCTCTCTTCTGCTTTCTCCATTCTTTTATGATATACTTTATATGTTACCTATTTATCAATTTGGTATATACATGTCGCCTTTATAGACTTACATGATGAATTGTTTTTGGAATACTCTAACTAATTCTAGTTCATATTTCAGATATTTCTTCTTCTTAATTAAGTATAATCAGTTATGTACTGTATTGGGGCTGTTTATGCTGATTGTATTTATTCCTCGTGATGGTCCCCTTGCTCATCTTCCCATGTTCCCCCCAGTATGAATTTGGTCTTTTTAAGACCTTCCTTGTTGGTTCTTCTCTCTCTTCTTCTTTTTACTTTCCTTCTTTCTTTTTCCTCTTCTTTCTCTTTTTCTCTTCGGATTTCCTCCTTGGATTCTCCCTGTTTCGTGTTGTTGTCTAGTGTCTGGAGGCGAATTTCTATGGTTGTTGTATATCCTCTGTCATATATGGAGTATCATTTTTCCCTATTATTGGCTCTATGTCTGGATTGAATATACTTTCCCTTAATGTTAAAGGGTTAAATCACCCAGTAAAAAGGTCAAAGATATTAGACTACTGCAAATCTCTTTCTTCGGATCTAGTCCTTTTTCAAGAGACAAAGGTCTCTGCCAGAGAGGCGCTATTTTTGAGGAAAGAATGGGTTTCTGATGTTGCTTGTTCAGATGCTTGTGGCAAAAGAAATGGGGTAATTACTTTAGTTTCTAAACATTCTGGTTTGTCTATTGTTTCCTCTGAACAGGATACAGAGGGACGTTGGTTATTATCTAAGTTGTCTGATGGTAATGCTGATCTCTTTGTCATGAATATTTATGCCCCTAACAAGGATGATCCGTCTTTTTAGAAAGTAATCACCAAAAAGCTAAATGACACACCTCATTCTGGTAATCTTATTGTAGGTGGAGACTTTAATTTACCAATGGATCCCATCCTAGATAGGAATTCTGCCTTTAATTTTCGTCCCCCTAAATCACATAAACAAATGATTAATATGTGCTCTCTTATCCATCTTCAGGATGTCTGGCGTCTTCATAATCCCACTGGCAGTGATTTCTCCTTCTTTTCTTCCCCCCATTCGTCTTTTTCACGCATTGATTATCTTTTGGTTCACTCCTCTCTTGTTCAATCTTCCTCATCTCCGCTTATTCATCCTATTTTGATTTCAGACCATGCCGCGGTGACTTTCACACTTTTGTCTTTTGCCCCTAGAGCGAGATCTCGATCTTGGAGACTAAACACAGAAATCTTACATGATGATTCCCAGGTTCGAGAGTTTTCCAATGATATTGAGACGTTTTTCCTTGAGAATGTTGGTTCAGTCGATTCCCCTGTTGTTCTCTGGGACTCTTTTAAATGCACTTTCCGTGGTCAGGTCATCAAATGTATGTCAAGGAGAAATGCTGCCATTAAAAAGGAACTCACGGACTTAGCAGCTGAGATTAAAAGTCGGGAATCTCTTTTTCGACAATCTAAAGATAAATCTTGCCTACAATCTATTAAGAATTTAAAATATATATACAATACTATAGTCACTAAGAGATCTCATATAGGTCTTCAGGCTCAGAAATCTAAGAAGTTGTTGTTAAAAAACCGTGCTGGCAAGATTCTTGCGGCTACATTAAAGTTCCAGGAATCTTCTTATAAATCTTCCCAAATCTCTTCTATTAATGACCATCTTGGTAAGAAAAAATTTCAGACTGAAGAAATTCTTGAGGTCTTTCGAGATTTCTATAATAATTTATATACCCCCTCTATCCAATCTTCTTTTGAACAATGCCAAGAGTTCTTAAAGACAGTTCCTGTGGAAACTGTATCGGAGTAAGATAATAACTCTTTGAATGGCCCGATTACCTCTGACGAAATTATTTCTGCAATTAAAGCTACTCGCTCCGGTAAAGCCCCAGGTCCTGATGGATATCCTATTTTGTTTTATAAAACCTTTATATCTGTGATTGTGCCGAAACTTCAATCCGTCTTTGATGCTTTTATTAAAGATGGTTCTGTGTCTGGTTCTGCTGCTGATGCTACTATTGTAGTAATCCCCAAAGAAGGAAAAGATCATTCGGACCCCAAAAATTTTCGTCCTATTTCTCTTCTTAACATGGAAGCTAAGATTTTTGCTAAAATCTTAGCTAAACGCTTAGAATCCTTTATTCCTCAATTGGTTCATCCTTCCCAAACAGGTTTTGTAAAGGGTCGTCTTGCACGTGATAATATCCGTACTTTTTGTCACATTCTCGGTTCAGCCAAGCGATCCAATCTTCCGGCGGCGGCCTTGGCCCTTGATGCTGAAAAGGCCTTTGATAAGGTCTCTTGGCCTTTTCTACGAGCTGTTTTATGTGCACACAATCTTGGTGATTCCTTTATCCGTATGGTTATGTCTCTTTATTCCCGACCTAGAGCTAACATAAGAGTAAATGGAGCTACGTCGTCCTTTTTTAACCTTCGCCAGGGTACTAGGCAAGGATGTCCCTTGTCTCCTCTTTTATTTTTGTTATCCATTGATCCTCTTCTCAGAATGATTGACTTACATCCAGACATTAAGGGGTTCTCTTTTGGGTCTCATCAGATAAAAACAGCTGCTTATGCGGATGATGTTCTTATTTTCTCTGATGATATTGCACTGGCCATCCCTGCTATCTCTGATACGATTTCTCTTTTCTCAAAGGTTTCAGGATATACCCTGAACAAAGATAAGACAGAGATGTTCCCCTTAAATGCTTACTGTTTCTCTTCTCATATGGGTTCGGTGGGTTTTAAGTGGCAATCTAAACAACTAAAATATCTGGGTATTTATTTTTGTTCCACGCTTTATGCTACGGTTACTTATAATGAATCTCAAACTATTCTTAAGGTGCGACGTCTTTTAGAAACTTGGTCTCCGAAGCATATTTCCTGGTGGGGTCGACTGCAGACTCTTAAAATGATGATAACACCTATTATTAATTTTGTTTCTTCTATGCTTCCGGTAAAGCTTTCTGATTCCTTCTTTCACGAACTTGATTTACTTACTTCCAAATTTTTATGGAATGACAAAAGGGCTAGAATTGCTTATAAATTCTTACGGAAATCTTACGATATGGGAGGCTGTAATCTTCCTGATTGGGGCATATATCAAACTGCTTTTCTGGCGTCTCAGGGTGCGCTCTGGTTTTCTTCTCCCTCTATTCATGTTCCATCTTGGTTGCTAATAGAACAAGAATTGGCCTCCCCTCTGCCGACTGCCTCTTTTTTAACCACGAATACCCTTTCTATTCCATTCTCTCGATCTATTATTTTAGACACTATTGCTGCGGTTCGCAAGGTTGATAAGAAAGTGGCAATTCCACTGCATAAAACTAGATGGTCGTCTATTTGGCGGAATTCTAAAATCAAAATTAATATTGATCCAGAGTTGATGTCTTATTGGGCTGGGAAAGGTATCTCACTTGTTAAACATCTCTATGACTCCAATAATGATCCTTTCCCTTTCTCCTCCCTAGCTCAACAATTTTCTTTATCTAACTTAGACTTTTATACCTTTCTTAAGATAAAGGTAGCACTTGCTAAAGTGCACCTTCATCCTTCTTCCCCTACGATTACGCTTTTTCAATTATGGATCAGGACTGGTCATGTAGCGTCTAGGATTTACAAATTCTTGTCGTCCTCTACTCTTCCTTCCCAAACTGTCGCACAGCAAAAATGACTACATCATTTTGATCATAGTGTTACCGATCATATCTCTTCAGACACATGGCAAGATATTGGTAAGCTTTCTCTTCGTAACAAAATGCAGTCTAAGTTTTTCTCTGTTAATCTTCTTCACTGGACTCCCATTCGTTTGTATTCGCTAAATCTCAAAGAAGACAATCTGTGTTGGAGTTGTGGTCTTTTACCAGGCGATTTTCAACATATGTTCTTTGATTGTTCCCTTCTCCAACCCTTTTGGGATTTAATTCACAAACACCTCATGATTATCTTTAATATTAAGTTTCAACTCTCTTTTCCATTAATTCTTTTAGGTCCGTTGGCGGCCCCGGTCCCTTTGCCTTTAGATTCCATGGAATTACAATTGTTGGATCTTTTATTGACTATTGCAGTCAAAGTAATTCTCATGGAGTGGAAATCTTTCTCTTCAGTTTCTTACCATACTTGGTGGGCTTGGGTTTCCTTTTTACGAAGTGCTCATACGTCAGTTGATCACGCTCATCTCTCTCCTTCTATATCTACTGGTGTTTGGAAAGCCTTAGATACGTACATGGAATTGGCCTCAGAGGGGTTGGTGGATCAATATCCTTTTGATTTGTCTGGTTAATGTTGTGTTGTGTGTCGGGTGAATCCTTTGGAAATCTTTTCCTCTTCCTTCACTCCTCCCTGTCTTTCTTCATCTCTTTCCTACTTTTTCCGTCTTTTCTTCCTTCCTTTCTTTTTTTTTTCCTCTCATCCCTAATTTGCTATCTGATGGTGATACTTTTGATAATTTCTTCTGCCGGTTATCAATTTTTTCTTCCCTAATTAATTTATTTATCTGATATCTGCAGATTAATGAATGTTAATGATGTGTTTCTTATTATTTAATTTCAATCTAACATATTGTTTGTCTTTATCTGATATCAATTGTATCACTTTTGCTTGTATCCTATGTCCTTTTTTGCTCCTTTAAAATAATAAAATTCTTTTGAAATGGAAAACTGACAATGCGCAACCTTCTCTCTCGCAACAGAACAACGAGAAAGCCTTGTTGTAATCAGGCATTCCCAAAGCTGGAGTGCGACACATGGCGTCTCTCAGCCTTAAAAACAACATTAGGCAGTCGTTGTCCCATGGTACCAGATCACTCACATCCTTGTGCGTCAGATGCTGTAAAGGCTTCGCCTCAAACGAGAAGTTGGGAATCCATTGGTGACAATAGCCAACCATCCTCAAGAACATTCTGACTTCTCTCTGTGTGGTAGGCACAGGCGTGTTCATAATTGCCTCAATGCGATCTGGTGACACCTTCCTTTTGCCCTTCTCAATTCTGTGACCCATATACTGCACTTCACTCAGGCAGTACTGCAACTTATTTGAGGACACCTTGTGTCCGTTCTCTGCCAAATGATTCAGTAAAGAAATGGTATCAATCCTGCAAGCGTCTTCTGTTTCTGAGGCAATGAGCAAGTCATCAATGTATTGCACCAGAACGGAGTTCTGTGGCAACACAAGACTCTCAAACTACTTCTTCAAGATCTGATTAAAGATCGATGGACTCTCTGTGTACCCCTGAGGGATACGACACCATGTTAACACATGATTTTCCAGCCGGAAAGTACAAAAGAAATTGGCTCTCCTCATGGAGTGGAATTGAGAAGAATGCTTGACACAGATCAATCACTGTAAACCACTCAGCTTCACATGGAATTTGAAACAGAATCACAGATGGTTTTGGTACCACTGGACAGCGTGGAACAACAATCGTGTTGACCTTTCGCAGGTCCTGCACGATCCTGAATTTCCCACTCGGTTTCTGTAATCCCATGTTTAGGTGAATTGCATGGGCTACCCATGATCTCCTTCAGAATTCCCTGCTTGATCATAGACTCAATTACAGGTTTGATCCCTGCAATAGTCTCTGGTGACAAATTGTACTGGGGCGTCCTAGGAAATTCCACATTCTGCTTGACCTGAATCTTCACTGGCTCTACATCTTTGATCAACCCAAGCTCTTCTCCAGTGAAGTCCCACACCTCATGTGACACTGAATCTCTCAAGTCAAGTGGAAGTTCTTCCACTGTCAGTGCTGGTTACATAAGGTCGCATCATCATCCTTCGTCTGTACTTCAACTCCCTTCGGTGTGCAGTAGATGGTACAATTTAATTTGCACAACAGATTTCTTCCTAACAGGCAAACTGGACTCGAGTCACACACCACAAACTGGTGTCGATCTCGGAAAGTTCCTATTCTCACAGGAATTGGCTCTGTCAGAGGACTGGTCATTTTCTTGTTTGCTACTCCAACAACTTGCATCGATTGTCCCGAGAGGGGTAGGTTAGGGACTACTGCTGATCTTACAGTAGAACAGGTAGCACCAGTGTCAACCAAAAAGGTGGTGGGGTGACCATCAACATCTGCATCTACAAATGGTCCCCTCTGGTCTACCTCCAAAACTACTCCAAGTGTGCAGTCTTCCTTCCCTCTCAGGCACCGTCATGCCAACGGATCTGGGCTGAACTCATCATACCTTTCGAACAAGGGCATCTGTTGATAAGTCTGAGTTCCCTGCTGAACATATTGAACTCTGGGTGGCTGGGGAACTTGTACCTGCAGACTGAACGTCCCCCCTTTCATCGACTTTGGTCTAGTCACTGTAGGGACTGCTACGGCTACAGGTACCTGAACTATCTCTACCTCCTGTTGCACTTGGTTGATCGGATTCAAGGGGCACTCGCGTTTCCAATGTCCAACCAGTGAGACAAAGATGACACGCAGTGGTCTTTTTCAACGTCGCCACTTCCACTCCTGTCTTGGGATCAACTGACTTTGGTCTTCCCTGACCTTGGACATTCTGGTTTCCTCCTTGGTTATTTCCCTGTCTCCTTCCCAACGTTCCTCCACTAGGCTGACCCTGAGCTGCTTGCATCTGAGCAAGGATCAATTTGTCTTTCAACTTCCTGTGCTTCGAATCTACCTCATCACTGCAGTATCTGGCACACCGCAAGATCTCATCCACCGGCTTGTTCTGCCAACAGATCAGATGTTGCTGTATCATGAGACTAACTTCTGGTCTCAAACCCAACACAAACTTCGAAACAAACTGTTCCATGTCTTTTGAATCTAAGGCATCTAATCCACTGTACTGTTTGAAGGCCTGCAAAAGGCGTTCATAGTACTCGTGCTCCATCTCTTTTGGTTCTTGGACTGTCCAATCTATCTTAACCCAATCAATATCCCACGTGATCACTTGCTCAAACTTTTTCATAACTATGGGTGACGGGCCATTTGTGATAGGATCCCTTTCTGGCTCTGAAGTCGGCCAATCAACAGTAACCTTACATGCAGGCCATAAGTCCCCTGGAACCACGATGTCAAACAACATGTTTAAATCAATCCACAACACTTTTGACATCTTGACAAAGCGATCAACCAACTTGTACCATTCTACAGGCTTCCCCCTCAGCCGAGGGAAATCATTCGTAAATGCAACCAAATCACCCCTACTCCAAGGCACATGCACGTACCCTCCATTCTGTACCTCTCGTAAAGGGAAATTCCCTATGCCTACCATCCCTCCACCTGGAGGTGGCGTCTCTCCTACTATCTTTTTGGAACTCTTCTTCTTGGACCATCTTTCCTCCCATTTATCAAGCATGATCCATGCACGCATCGCTATAATCAAATCTCTGATGTGTGTTCTCAGCCCTATGACCCTTTTCTCTTCCAGTTCTTGGTCACCATATTGCAACCTATGGTTTCCCTGCAATGACTTCACTTTGGACAAATCTACCTCATACTTCTTGGCCAACTCTGTCAGTTTCTCATGTGTGGTTCTTGCCTTGCGAGTCACATCCTTCGCTACAAAAAGTAACTTATCTTGTTCATAAATGTCAACCCTTTCAAGAGGCAAATTTCCATTTATGATTTCGTCTACCTCTGCCTTCAAGCTCACTACATCTAACATCCTTGCTTTCATGGTGCCCTTCAATATTTCTCGACAAGCTGCACCATTCCGTTCATCGTACTCGCAGCTCTGATCTCGAGATCTACTCTCTTCGGTTATGTTCCTAGGGACTGGTCGGTTTCCTGAATTATCCTGCCCATCATTCCCTGCGGTTCTCTTACTCTGATTTCTCGCAGGCGGTACCCACATTCTCAAATCTGATCTTGACTCGGCCAGAGACCTTGGTCTTATCGGTCTCACATCCACCTGTTCCCTAGAGGAGTCTGCGGTGGCTGGCAATGGCGTACTCCATTCTATAGGTCTCGGAGCCTGTTCCATCTCGCTCGCTGTCCCGTTTCCCTCAACAACACTCCTTGATCCAGCAGCGGACTGTGCTAGACTACCAACTCTCTCTTGGTCTGGGTTGTAGACTGAAACAATGGGTCCAATGGTAACCGGTACTTTTAACGCATCCGGTAACCTCACACCTCTCGCATCCTCGGTGCTCGCTACAGACTGAATTCTCGTGTCCTCCGCTCCTGCCGAGATTTTCCCTATTACTCTCACATCTGACTGAGTCTGTAGCCCACTAGTCCCTTCTACTGGAGCCGACTTTCCTTCGTAGGAATCTGGATTGAACGGAGGCGGTCTTTCCGACAACAACCTCTCTACCAAGCTGTCATCCGTAACACTATCATCCTCATCTACGCTCTTTGCCTTCGCACGGTCTGTTTTCTCTGGTAGTGGGTACAACCTATCCCCCTCAATCATTTCCACTCTCCACCTCTTTTCTAGTGCATCTCACCTCGCATCCTGGAATGCCCTGATTGACTTCTTCGCTCTTTCTTGACTTCTGTCTCTTTTCTTGTCATCCGCTGCTCTGATCCATGCATGTAATGCCTCAAACTAGGTTGGTCTAGGCAGAGGTCGCAAAGAAGACATGACAGATTTCAACTGATACAACACATCCAACCTGAAAGTACCATATCGTGGGAAGATCAGTTCTCCCTCACCATGAGTCATTTTATGCCAATTTTCAAGCCAAATTATAGTACGCAATCCCACATTCTTTGACATATAATGCGCTGGAGTGTCCTCGGGAGGGGCTTCTTCTCTCCCTCGAGTAACCACATGTTTCTCACCTCTACACAATTCTCGGAAAACCTTAACCCCTTGTGTGCGGGTTTATTTCTCCCGCTGTGCGGGAGAAATAAACGCGTGCGCGATTACGACGGCTCCCGGCCGTCATGCGCACACGCCCACCGTAATGCACGACGGCCGGGAGCCGTCGTGCGCACACAAGGGGTTAAAACATTTCATGATGAACACATTTTTGATTGCGCACAATGTATTCGTTCACTGATGTCAATCCACCAATAGCAGCGCGACTCACACCATCAGACCTATCGCAGCGCAACACCTTCTGACGTCACACTTCCTCCGCTCGCAGCAGTTCCCCTCCTTCACAATTTGCGTCTCACTCTTGCATTCATCCCATTCACTCTCTGAAGTAATTATCTGTCCACGAAACAACTGGACAATCACTTCTCTGACTGCTTCCGACAGTCTCTCGAAATTGTTGACCTCAAACCTGGCAACTGTCTGTCCGCGAAACGACCGGACAATCGCCTCAACTGATAGGCTTCAAACGCTCAATGTTCCACTTACAACAACCTACGACCAGCATCGGTTACTCACGCACTCACGCATTCGCTCCCCCTATCTCAGTCTGGGTAATCAATGACGTCTCACGATTCCCTTTCACTGGTCAACAAAATCTACCTTGGGTGTCTTCTACATCACAACTTCTCAGACTACTCGTTGAGTCTAAGAATCCCCGGGCTGCGTGCTCTGACAGCCTGATCTCACAATTACTCAACTCTCATTCCAACTCCGCAAGCCATCACACAATCAAATCAACACCGCAATCTACTAAACACATCACCCTATTCATACTCACTCTATCACGAACTGCTGCTTTCCGCCGCACCGCTACTCTCCGTCAGTCTCCATCAACTGCCATTGTCTGCCGCACACCATCCGATGGGTCACCATCACTTGAATTCTATGGGCCTCTAGAATCTCTTATCTTGATCTAGATCTCCCCTCACTATCAGAGATAACCATCCTACTCTGCTACCAACTGATGGAACCAGATTCTTATCTACCTTACCATCACCAAGAATCCTCTCTGGTCGCCAGGATCTTTTTATCTGCTAAATAGTGTAGAGGGGAGGAAATTCAATTTTTAGTACATAATCAACAAAATCAAATCTTAACTCCAAAGGACAACTAACTCTGAATCTCAATTTATTACAAAGCCAAAATTAAATGCACATACAAACACCTCAGCACGAGGTTAAGAAAATAAATGGGCACTAGTACAAAAAATATCCTACACAGGAGTCTTATCCGCCTCAGAATAAGAAGAATAGTCAGCTCCAATAACATCAGGCAAGCGATGATCACTTCAATCTCTACATTAGAAGTCATTTACCTAAAAAGAAGGAAGTCAGTTAGTCTATCCCTACTCTATCTCTTAGATGACATCCCTACTTAGCATTATCCCAGGCAAGAGTAGAAGGTGTCAGCAGTGAAGACTTCCTTAGAAGTGCACTCACTTAGTCAGAGCTCGCTCTAAGATGCTCCTTTTAGCTCCCCATCTAAACCTCAACTGCCCAACCCACGGGGCACTGTCCTTAATTCAAAATCCCAAAACGTAGACCACGCCCTCCCTCCGGCACATCTCTTCAGCCAGATCTTCTTCCAGTAGTTTTCCAGTGAAACTTGTCTCCCTTCCAACGACGGTTTACTCGTCCCTGGGTCCCAGGCACCTTCTCTGCCGAAAGTATCATCCCTACATTCCAGTATACTCCCATATTGGCTTCTCGTACCATCCTAACTCCTAGAACAAAGGGTTAGTCTCTCTAACGAGCTAAGTGTCCTTACACCTGCAACAGAAACATGAGAACGAGAAACTTTCCACTTCTCTGAGATTTTCTAACGTCCTGAAACCCAAAGCCTTACCAAGGGAAATCATTTTCGGCCTACAATATTTAGCTAACATAGGAAATGAACAGGCCTTTCTCTTTAAATGTATATGCGATCAGGCCTTGACACAATTAAATACACACACTTCTAAAATCACACTATAACCATTAACGTCATTACACATTATATATGAATAAGCAAACTACATGTGCAGACTTTAATATGTGCACGTTTAAACCTAATGCATCACATTACATGAAAACCAATCATTATGCGTTGACTAAAATACATTTGCAGTGAACTACGACATTGCTCTTTATGAAAGGCATGCTTACATTTCAAATCACACTATTATGAGCAGATTTGAATAATACATTTCTAAGTCACACATTACTATGAGTCATTTTACATATGTGGGTGCGGACTAACAGTGATTATGGTGCACCCCTACAATTTCCAGAATAACGTGGCGCTCTATCATTGGCCTTGATGAGCTATTGTATTACATGATCAGTGTATTGATTTTTGTAAACACTCTGGCACCACACTTAATTCTATACTCGTGAGTCTGATTTTGGTGACGTTTATACCACAATTTCTGTGCACCTGCACCTTGTTTGCCGTTATCATATTTATACGTATTTTGCGTGTACGCAAAAGACACACAAGAACACGAATGAGCCAGAATTGTTTATCCTGTTTCCGATATGTCACTATTGCAGGTTTGTGTGTTTTAAGTGGCTTCATCTCTGCGATACATTGAAAGCATACATGGGCAGCACACTACTGTCCTGGAACCATGTGAGAAATATGTGCACTGACTCAAAGCATAGGTGTGCTACGGTTTTTAAGACATTGCACTATCTAATGCTCATAGACTTAACTTGGAAATTTAGAGTTAGTGCACACAGCAGAGCTCTGAGACAGGTAGCAGTGACTCCAGAAGGAAGTTGAGGTGCACAACTGCAGACACCACCTCACCCGCAGTCCTTCTTGATGTGATGAGGGTTACTGCACACAGGCCGGAGTGGGAACCAAAAGTAGCCTTTCAAAAAATGATCAAACCAAGCCTTCTCCCTTCTTTCTGTCAGTATTTACTTCCCCTCCCTCTCTTTTTCCATCCATCCATTCACTCACTCTCTCTTTTCACTCTCTCTTGGATCTGCGTCCATCATCTCTCTCTCCTTCATGCCTCTTTCTTTAACTCATCTCCATGTCACTTTCCCTCCTTTCTTTTGTCATCTCTTTGTTTATGGCCTCTACAAAAGTGACAGAGGTGCTCCTTGGCCTTGAAAGACCAGCCCTGAGGTAATACCCAGATGGGGTAAATGGCCAGTCTGGCCCTTACTAGATACTCATTGTCCTTGTGGCCTGGAAACAGAAGAAAAGAAGAAATGTTTTTAACAATTTCAGCAGTGGCGGCTGGTGAGCCCCGAAAGTTATAGGGTGCAGTACTTGTCACAGGTTCACCTCTTTGTCCCGCACAACTACTAATGTGCAGAAACACTGAGTTGAACTCCTTGGGTACAGGTATTCTTCTTTAATAGTGCAACAGATGCAGTTGCACCAGAGACACGGTGCCCTGGTGCAAATGCACCTGTTACATCATTTATAGTGACATCCCTGACTCACTTCCACTCCCTCTTATAATATTTCCCACACATTCAACTCACTCACACCGTTTTACTCATTCTCACTGTGCCCTGGTGCAAATGCACCTGTTGCATCATTTATAGTGACACCCCTGACTCACTTCCAGTCCCTCTCATAATATTTCCCTCACTCACTCATTCTTACTCACTCACACTGTTTTACTCATTCCCTCGTTTTTCCTTATTCATATTCACTCACTCATTAATTCACACTATTTCATTATCATTGACACTCAAACACATTAAAGTAACACACACACACACTCACTCAATCTCATTCTCTCTCAGTCACTCACTCACACACGTACATTCACACATAACCAGAAAAAAACAGTGACTTTGTTTACTTACCTTTCTTCCTTTGGCGGCAACCATGGTAGAAACACAGCAAGAACCCTGTGCTGGACATTGGAACCAGCAAGCCGTGATTCCTCACGAGGAGACAGGCAGTGCAGCCTGGCCAGGTTTCAGAGGAGGACCCACCTCAAGCCCTGTCCCAGCTTTTTGATAGGACTGGAAGCACAGTTCTATCAAAAGCTGGGACACGATCGGGGGTCCTGTCCCTGCTGCTATCTATATGTGGCTCCTCAGTGGCCTCAGGGAAGGTGCGCCCTGACAGCCCCATTTCAGTAGGAATATTGTTGTGTTGCCTGAGGCAGGTGTAGCATGTTTGCTAAATAAAAAGGATTGTGCTTGACTCAGGGGATTGTATTTGAACTACACCCCTCACATGCACAATCCAGACATCCACCTACAGAGTGCTACGTTTTAATTAACACTCTGTCGCTGGGTCGTCGCTCGGCCCCTTCCTCCTCCTCCTGGTGGAGAGGCCGAGTGGACTGACGTGTACATTGCATGCAGGGTTAATGTAAACACGAAAGAGCTGTTTGCATCAGCACCGCTAAGTTAAATTATTACAAGTGTAATACTTTAACTTAGCATGGCTCATTGGGTTTACAGGTGGCTGAGCTGTGCCACGAAGCCCCTGAATTCAGCTAAGAAATAGACAAATATTTTCTTACAGTTTGTATAATGCAAAAATAAGAGGCCAGCGTCTCTTAAACGTATTGTTGAATTCTGCTAAGTGGTCATAACTAGATCACACACACATTGGTGTAAAAATTCCGTTTTTTTTTTAACAATTACTCTCATTAAAAAGCTACTGTCAAAGCTCCATATTTGTATTTATGACCGCAACAACTATACTGTGCACCTATACGATGATGACACCTAAATAAGACACATTCGTAAATCTACACACAGTTGTAACTATGCGGCACTTTAAACTTTCGTAATGTTACTCAACAAAACGTCAATGATTAACTTACATATAGTTTGCAAGCTGTTAGCTATCATATGTGATAAACATCTGAATTGTAATGTTTATGCCTTGCATCTATGTAGCTTCCCGTCTGCATACAGTGTAATAGGAAAGGCGTCTGATGACTGAGCAGTTCAACATAAGGTGTGTGGAGCCTGAAATGGAAAGCTACTGATAACGTTTGGGCATCTGTTATTAGACCCACAAGAATAAGGAGTAGGTTTCACTTCTGGACTGGATTACTTTTTTCATGTATCCCAGTGCATTTTGCTAGAGTCCAAGTAGGAAGTGTTCACCAAGAGGTAGTTTAGGTCTTCAGCCTTTCACAGTCCTACAATAGGAACAACTGCTCACAGTGTAAACAACGTCCAAGAGGTCGCCTAACCTTTTGCAGCTAGTGGGCATTACAGGAACCCCTACACAGCCTCCTCTCCATAAGCTGCCTACAAGTTTCAAACAAACTGGAGGACAGCAAGACATAGGAGTATATTTACAAGAAATGGCACTCTGCTGTTTTTCCACAGTTGAGAGTCAAAAATTTTACCGCTCCAGTACGACACTTCTTAATGCCATTTTAGCATTGTATTTACAATGCGGTGCTACATGGCATTAGGAAGATTTAGCAGCTGAAAAAACTGACACTAAAGTGAGTGTCAAGTCAATAAAAAACCACCCAGAACCCTAGACTCCGAGGACCCAGACATACCTTCCAACGTGCTGTGCTATGAGTCCAGCAGGAGTTGGCAGATCAGGTTCGGGTGGTAATGGAGACTGTGGCAGTCACCCTAGAGGGAGCCCATGGATGCCTCAATTTCAAAGCCCTTTCCAGTCACACGAATTGGGAGCAGTCCGTAGTCACACACAAGAGACGAACTGGTATTGATTGCCCTCTACACGGTCGACTGCATATGGAGACCGGTTGCCTTCCAACGCCTGTAACAATACACTAGCAAGGCAATTAAATTGACGGGCAATTACTGAGAAATTGTCGCTGGGACTTATATATTCTATATCCTGCATGTTTATGGCGGGTTTATGACTAAGCCCAATATCTAAGTTGGTTGCCCTAGCCTCTCCTGAGGAAGATCCGCAAGGCCGAGGCTGGAATTACCCTCAAGGCCATAAGACGGGTCGAAACGTCGACACCCCCATAATTTAGACTGGACCATACATGTTTCCCCAAACGTGCCACGCAAGAATGTACTTCTGTGTAATTTAAAAAATTTAAATTATTGGTTTTCCATTATATATGTGGCCAGTCCGGATAATACGGTGAATCATAACCTGTCCAGCTGTTCAGAATTACTAATATCTGTCTCCCTTATGTCACTACTTTGAAGCCTTTTCACATTTCCTCACACCTGAGCACCTTCCTTTACGCATGTTCCACCTGGAGCAACCTTCTATCATTTATGACAAACAAGTATTTTTTTTTTTAAATGTACCTGAAATTGTATACCAAAAATTAAATGCAAGGATAAAAAATGTCTTGGGTATTGCACTTTTATTGCTCATGTCTTTGGATCTGAATAAATGTATTTAATACTATGAGCAGGCGCATTGCATCATAGAATGCACCTTAGAATGCTCATGAAAACTGTTATTTAAAAAACCTAATTAGGGTATTGACTTATGTCTCCATAAAGAAGGTCTAGGACCATTGTTTTTTGTATTATATTCAATTTCAATAGGGGCAACCCTGCCACCATCAGAGGTGCCTACTCTTCACTCCGTGCCCTCCAGCAGTCCCGGCTGACATTGCTGGTGTCATGAGCCGGGTGCATCAACAACTGCCCAGCCAAAGTGCCAACAGTGACGTGGCCAAAGAGCTGCGGGCAATCAGAACCATCTTGGCGTCCATGGAGCGGAAGCAGGACTCCCACATGGCTGCCTACCACAGCGACATTGATTCTGTGTTGCAAAACCAGCAGATCCTCCTTGATGCATTGATGGCACAGATGAATGCTGCTGCTAGCATGGGTTCCACTTCTTCCACCCTTGATGTATGTGTGCCTCTCTTGGCTGCCGCATCTAAAACATCACCCTCGTGGGAGACACCACACACATCAGAGGAGGAAGATATGGATGGTATTTCCTTCCAATGTAGAAGTTTCCGGTAGCTTTCATCTGAAAGAAACACGTTAGTTATAGATTCCTTCCCTTAGAATTACCCCAGGTGTCAGACTGGATCTGAAAAGTTTTTTCATCAGCAGTACCTCTGCATGTCGGCTCAGCGTCCGTCGTCGGCGTCGTGGTCGCCGGGATGACGTTGCGGCAGCTACTTAGATGCCGCTCTCGTGCGCTGACGTCAGTTCTTTCTTTTTCCGCGTCAGCCAGCGCAGATCCGGGAGGAGCGGTACCTCAGTCGTTTTTTCTCGACTTGTGTTGACTTCTTGTTTCGAGTCTTCCACTCTGAACAGGTGCACGAGGGATGTCCGGTTTCAAGGCCTGCGGTTCCTGTAGACGACTGATGTTGGTGACGGATCCGCACTGCGTGTGCCTCTTTTGCCTGGAGCGCGACCATGACCCCAAGTCGTGCTCCGACTGTCGGTCGATAACGCTGAAGGCTTTGTGGGAGCAGTCCTGAAAACTGCTTGAACGCCGACAGTCGGCTCCGTGCCGTTCGAGGTCCCAGGCGAGAGGGAGGTCGAGGGACCAGTTGCAGAGCCACCACCATTCCAGTTACAAATCATCGAAGTCTTCGCACTCGGGGTCGGGTAAGTCGAAGCGCAAGAAGAAGTCAAAGAAGCATTGCGCTCTTTGACTTCCCCTCGTCGGTTGGCCAATCCGACGAGGCATGCGGGTGGTGCCACTCCCGCGGCTCCGTGCGCGGAGCCCGAAGGGTCCACAACGAGCTTCCTTCCCTTTCCGGGACACAGAGCAACCCCCGTCCAGCTTTGTACGTTCTATGAAGCGATGCATGCCATCTTTGGGTGGACCAACCCCGCCGGCGCGCCTTCGGGCCCTGCGGACTCGGTTGGGGGGGCCTAGGTCTTTGCTGCCCTCGGCTCCGGCCCCGCGCCGCAGGCCCCCCTTGGATCCAGATCTGGCTCCGGATCGGCGCAGGTTGACCTGGTTACACCTCCACCAGCGCTGCTTCCTTCAGCACCACTACTCCGTTCGGCACAGGTCGGCTCCCCGGCCGGCGTTGACCCCGGCCTCCATCCCGACGTGGTGACGGAGCCGGACCGGCATCGGCCGATGCCGGATCCGGCACCGATGGGTACTTTTGTCCCTGTGTTCCACCATGGCCATATTCAGCCACATTGGCAGCCAGAGGAGGGTGAGGAAGACTGGGAGGGGTCAGATGACCCTTTAACCGACCAGTTAGATACTGAGCAGGACTGGAGAGAGGAACTGGGGGATGCCAGCGGTCTTGACACTTCTCCCTGCCTTTGCATGTTGTCTCCTCCTACCGTGGCTACGGAGGAGGGAGCGTCATACGCAGTGGTGTTGCGTAGTTCGGCCGAGGCTTTCTGCCTCAAGCTTCCTACGGTGGCGGTCAGGGCTAACCTCCTGACTGAGGTGCTTCAACCGGCAGCGAGCTCTTTGGAGCCGCTGTTGCTGTTTAATGAGGCCCTCAAGAACGTCCTTTAGGGCTCGTGGTCCAGGCCCAACACGGGGGCTCCCGTGGACAGGATGATCGCCCGAATCCACTGCCCGGCTCTGGGCGACCCCAGTTTCCTCTCCCAACACCCCACCCCGGAGAGCTTGGTGGTCCAAGCCTCCACCTCCAAAAGCACCTTTCCTACCGCTCCTCCGGCAAGGGAATCCAAGAAGCTGGACCAACTTGGCAAGAAAATGTTCTCTTCCGCCAGCTTAGGACTGCGGTCCATAAACATCGCATGTCTCTTGTTGCCGTTTTTCACACTAAGTGTGGGATATGGTGATGCAGGTGTTGCCTCAGTGTCCGGAGGAGGCCCGGGCAGTGCTCTCACAGGCTGTTGCTGCTGGGAGGGATGCAGCAAAGTTTACAATCCGTTGTGGTCTGGACACCGCCGACTCTCTGGGCAGGACCATTTCAACGTTGGTAGTGCTTTGGCGCTACTCCTGGATGAGGTCCACTGGCTTTTCAAGGGATGTCCAGAACACCTTGATGGACATGCCCTTTGATGGCCGTCGCCTTTTTGGTGAAAAAGCAGACAACGCCCTAGAGCGCTTCAAGGACTCACGGGCTACGGCCAAGTCCTTGGGCCTCTCCTCCCGTCCGGCACAGTCTGCTTTTTGCGTCTTTCATGGCTAGGGAAGGGGTACTGGCTGTTGAAGGTGGGCTCGCCCCAGGCAAATGTCTCCCACCTCCAGACTATGGCCGACCTCTTGCATTTGCTGGGGTTCTCCATCAATATGCCGAAGTCGCACCTGATTCCCTCTCAGAAGCTCCTCTTTATCGGAGCGGTTCTGCACACGACGCGGTTTCGGGTCTATCCTCCCGAACAGCGATTCCGATCTTTCAGCCTCTATCCCGGGTTTCAGTCAGAATGACCCTGAGGCTGCTGGGCCTCAGGGCCTCCTGCATCCTGCTGGTCGATCATGCCAGGTGGCATATGCGGGCTCTGCAGTGGGACCAGAAGTTCCAGTAGGCGCATCATCAGGGGAATCTGTCCGATTGCATCGGGATCTCGGAGGACACTGCTCAACAATTGCAGTGGTGGCTCACAAACCAGGATTGGGTCAATGGCAGATCCCTCTCCCTTCCCCAACCAGACCACACTGTGGTGACTGATGGAGCCCTTCTGGGATGGGCGGGCCATATGGGAGAGGCGGAGATCTGAGGACTCTGGTCTCCAGCGGAGTCCGGGCTTCACATCAACCTTCTGGAGCTCTGGGCGATTCTTCTTGCACTGAAGGCATTGCTTCCCTATGTCCTGGGAAGAGTAGTGCAGGTGTTCAAGGACAACACCACCGCCATGTGGTATTGCAACAAACAGGTGGGATGGGGCCGTGGACCCTATGTCAGGAGGCCCTTCGCCTCTGGACATGGCTGGAACATCAGGGCATTACCTTGGTGGTTCAACACGTGGCAGGTTCTCTGAACGCCAGGGTGGACAAACTCAGCCGCAGGTGCATGATGGATTACAAATGGTGTCTTCACTCGGAGGTGGTGCAAGGTCTCTTTCAACAGTGGGTAGAGCCTTGGTTAGATCTATTCGCCACCGAAGAGAACGCGCAATTTCAGCAATTCTGCACGTTGGAATTTCCAAGACGGCACTCACTCGGTGACACTTTTCGTTGCGAGTGGAGTTGCGGTCTGTTGTATGCCTTTCCGCCTATACTACTTCTGCCCAGAGTGATGAAGGAAATCAGGCGCGACCGGGCCCAAGTCACTCTTGTGGCTCCAGATTGGGCACAAAGTTTCTGGTATCCCGAGCTGCTCAACATTGCCACCGATCCTCTGATCAGACTTCCCCTTCGGGAGGATCTTCTGTCGCAGCAGCAGGGGACGGTCCTCCACCCGAACCTGTCCAGTCTCCACCTCCTTGCGTGGAGATTGAACGGCGGCAGTTGACATTTTTTGACCTGCCTCCTGAAGTCAGTGACGTAATCTTGGCAGCCAGCCGTCCCTCCACTAAGACGGTATACACCTGTAGGTGGAACAAATTTGTGGCATGGTGCACAGCAAAGGCTGTGGATCCCCTTTCTGCCCCTCTTTCTGAAGTACTCTTGTTTCTTCTCTCTTTAGCCCAGCAGGGCCCTGCTCTGGGCACTATCAAGGGCTATCGTTCAGCCATCTCTGCTTTCCTTTGATTGCCAGATCAGCCTTCTCTTTTCAAGTTCCCGGTAGTTAACCATTTCCTAAAAGGCTTAACGCATTTTTTTCCTCCAATCCCCTTCGTTATGCCTCAGTGGGACTTGAACCTTGTGCTCACCTATCTCATGTGTGCTTCCTTTGAGCCACTGTATAATTGTCCTTTACACCTTCGGATTCTTAAAACTGCTTTCCTGGTAGCCATCACTTCTGCTAGAAGAGTGAGCGAGCTCCAGGCTCTTACTTCAAAACCTCCTTTGTTGTCTGTTCATCCGGACAAGGTGATTCTCAGGACCCTTCCATCCTTTCTTCCTAAGGTGGTCACTGCCTTCCACATCGGGCAGACCATTACTTTGCCCACCTTCTTTCCGCCTCCGCATCCCACAAATGAAGAAGAGAGGCTCCACCGTCTGGACCCAAAGTGTGCGCTCTCCTTATATCTGGATCACACAAAACAGTTCCGGGTGGATGATCAACTTTTTGTTGGTGCAAAGAAGGGTCAGGCCGTACACAAATGCACCATTTCTCGATGGGTCGTGCTGGGTATTAAGGCTTGTTACTTTCGTGCTTAAAAGCAGCCTCCAGTCGGGCTACACGCTCACTCCACCAGGGTGATGGCAGCCACTACTGCCTTGGGAAGAGGAGTGCCTCTGAATGACATCTGTCAGGCAGCCACGGGGGCATTGCTGCACACGTTCACCAAACACTACTGTCTGGACAGCCAAGTCCAGAGAGACGGCTTCTTTGGCTGTTCTGTTCTCCAGGACTTTCTGGTGTGATCTTGGTTTGCAGACCCACCACCAGGGTTGGTATTGCTGGGGTATCTATTCTAAGGTAAGAAATCTATAACTAACGTTTTTCTTTCAGATGCACAAGTTACTTACCTTCGGTAATGATATATCTGTGAGAAACATTAGTTAGTGATAGATTTGTTACCGCCCCACCCATCCTCCCCGTTCTGCGAACTGATTTCTAGGGTTTCGGACATCCTTTCAGGGCCCTAGTTTTGTGCACCATTGGTCAGTGTCTTGCATGGCTCTGCGTTTCCGGCGCAGAAAGTCGTGTACAGAACAAACGTCAGCACATGAGGGCGGCGTCTAAGTAGCTGCCGCGACATCATCCCGGCGACCACGATGCCGACGACGGACGTGGAGCCGACTGACGCCACCTTCCGACGTGCACTTATAAAAAAACTTTCCGGATCCAGTGTGACGCCTGGGGTAATTCTAAGGTAGGGATTCTATAACTAACTAATGTATCTTACAGATAAATCGGTACGCAAGGTAAGTAACTTGTGCATCTGTGTCATATATCAGTTTCTCCTTAGACCTGTGCTGATCAACATGCCAGGGAACATCTGCAGTCACTGTCCTCATTTTGACTTCACCTTGACCATTTCTGGATTGTCAATGTGGCCTATCCTCCCCAATAAAGTAAACACAGGGAGATGATGGATGGAGCACTGAAACGTTTCAGACACTCAACCCCAGTCACAGTTACATGGGAACAGTCCAGCCCACACTGTCACACAGATAATGTATGTATGTAGCTATCTGTGACAAACTGTATTGAGCAACATTGAGGTTCTGAAATTTGTCGTTTCTCGATCGCACCCAGACTCCATCTTGTGTTTTCCACCATCTTAGGTTGCCCTCACTCAGGCAGCTGGTAAACGAGATGTTTTTGTCATTTCTGCCCTTGCGTGTCTGGTAGCCTTTCGTCCCGTGTTTATTAACTAGTGTCAGGGTCTAGCCGAATACACTAATTCATGTCTGAGCTGGATAACCCCCGCCCGAACTATCTGTTAGCTCACACCATTCTTTCCTCTCGCTTATCTTATCTACTGCCCTTCGCTACACATCTCATGCATTCTCTGGCTTCACGACTGTCCTTCTAGAACATACAACCATGTTTTCTCTCCTTGTAAACTGTATCATGTGGATTCTCTTTGCAATTTGCTTAAAGGGGCCAGCAACAAACATCACCTGGAACCCGAGTCAGTTTTTAGCTTAAACCATTGTTGGTGACATTTGTAGATGTCTCAAATTCTATATGTATTTGGTTATCCATTGTATCCATTGTATTTCATTGTATAAAAGCTTGTGCGCCACGGAGGTCAAGGAGCAGTCTCTTGTGAACCCATCCCTGTGTGACTTCACGGACAACTGTCCTAGCTGCAGCTAATAAAACTCGATCTTTTACCCCAGACGGAGTGTCCAGTGTCTCTGTATTGCAAGGCAGGAGAACTAGAGGATTTCAGGCGTACTCTGCGCCGCCTGGCCCTTAATGGTCAGGTTCCTCAAATGGCGACCACGAAGGGACGGCTTCAGTGGTAGCGGTGCAGCCAGAGGATCGTGAGGGGCCCCGCAAGGAAAATCTGGAGGAGGCGCCCCACGTGATTGACCCCTATATGTCGGAAGTGGACCGAAGGATTTTGTGGTGTGGCTTCCCCTTTCAGACGGCTGCTGCGACTGCTGCCCTGACTGCCGTCCTGCCTTGGCCCCGGTTTTTGTGACGATTTGGTAGAGCGAGACGATAGACGGACCTCCGGTTGGCGTAAGAAGATACTTAGTTAAGTATTTGATTGGTGGGTCGCTCCCACAAATTTTATTTTTTGGGTCTTTGAGTTTCCTTTTTGTATTTCAATTGTTGCAATAATTGAAGCCAAGGGGTGAGTACGTTTGTGCTGTTTTTGTTAAGAATTGACACACCCCCTCTTTTTGAAGTTTGTAGAATAGTCCAGAGAAATAACGATGCCTGGTCTAAGTAAGTTTCGTCGATTTTGTTGCTTAGGTTGTACTAGGGACTCCCAGCTCGAGGACTCTTGTCCGATTCCTCCGGTTGGAACTCCCACTTATGAACTCTATTCAAAACATGGTATTGGCCCCATTACTTTTAACAAAACATGGGTCCGATATACCAGAAAAGACGGTGTTTTACTGTGGCCACAAAATGGCAGTTTTTAGCCCAATATATTAGACAATTTAGAAACCACTTTGTTTAGAAGAAAAGCCCAGCCGGCAATGTTTGACTCGTTCCGCCTTTGGCGAAAGGAAGCCAAAGAGAAAGAAATTAAACAAACAAGAAGAGATCAAAAGGATAAAATATGTCGATTTTACAGGCTGCCCAGCAGTTCAGAAATAACGAAGTAGACTCTGCTAGTGAGGTATCAGAAAGACAACATCGCATGGCAGTAGATAGATGCTATCCGGTGTTGCCTACTTCCCCTTCAGAGAAGAGTAAAGATATAGAGGAAGACCCTTTAATGTCTTGTTTGTTGAATTCTCCTCCACCCTATGTGCAAACTCCTAATGCACCTCCTATGGCTCAGCCAGCAGCTGCTCAGCGACCTGCTCAGCCAAATAATACTTCACTTCTTCCTCAGCCTTTGTTTTCTCCTCCTCCTGTTATTCCATCTCCTTTAAATTCCTCTCTATCCCCTGCTCTGGTGAGAAACTCTCCAGGTGCACCGAGGAGACTCACAAATGCTGTCACAAGTTTCTTTTCTCCCTTAATTGGAGCCCTGAATCTGTCTCCGTCTTTTTCTAGACGACAATCTCGTTGTCAGCTTCCTATTACGGACGAAAAAGCAGTATTAGGTTCCCTCGCTACTAAATGGATTGAGAAAGGTTCAATATATAGTGCACGGGATATTTTGAGCACCTTCTGTCAATGGACAGAGCCCATTCAAAGATATGTTTTTGACGTAATGTGCGACACTCTCATTAAGGGTTGGGACGATATGGAATTAGACACGGCTCCTATGGAACTGATGAAGCTCCAAGCCGATTTTGATAAAGGTTTTATAGTAGGAGCAGACGTTGAGAAAGCGGTGATTATGCTGATTGAATTTAGGACTTTATTTCTCTCTCTAAAACTCCCCGAAACTGAGCCTTTGTTTTCTCCTCCTCCTGTTATTCCATCTCCTTTAAATTCCTCTCTATCCCCTGCTCTGGTGAGAAACTCTCCAGGTGCACCGAGGAGACTCACAAATGCTGTCACAAGTTTCTTTTCTCCCTTAATTGGAGCCCTGAATCTGTCTCCGTCTTTTTCTAGACGACAATCTCGTTGTCAGCTTCCTATTACGGACGAAAAAGCAGTATTAGGTTCCCTCGCTACTAAATGGATTGAGAAAGGTTCAATATATAGTGCATGGGATATTTTGAGCACCTTCTGTCAATGGACAGAGCCCATTCAAAGATATGTTTTTGACGTAATGTGCGACACTCTCATTAAGGGTTGGGACGATATGGAATTAGACACGGCTCCTATGGAACTGATGAAGCTCCAAGCTGATTTTGATAAAGGTTTTATAGTAGGAGCAGACGTTGAGAAAGCGGTGATTATGCTGATTGAATTTAGGACTTTATTTCTCTCTCTAAAACTCCCCAAAACTGATCTTATTGACAAAACTAAACACTATCCAATGCGTGAAGTCCCCCCAGTATGGAGAGAGGCGGTAGGTGGTGCTCAGCCGGTGGCTGCTCATTTCCAGCGTATATGGGTATATGAACCTTGGAAAAGAGATGAAGTTTTAGCCCTTAAACAAACACTTCCAGACCCACGTAAAACTCCTGCTGGCTATTATAAGGAGCTATCCCAGACAGTTGAGGCTTGCGTTATGAACTTAGCTGACATTGATATGTTATGTGGGAATGTTGTTCCACAAGCAATATGGGCGAAAATTCGTAGGGAAGATCATGCTGCCGAACTAGGTGGTGTTTGGGCAGCTATTAGAGCTGCTGACACAGCACAAGTTGGCGGCGCAAAGCCTGACGATCTGATTACAGCACTTCCTGGTAGAATCATTGATTTAATGAAGACTCTTATGCCTGCAGTACGAGTAAATTGGGATAGGTTAACCGCCTGTAAGCAAAAGAAAGACGAGAGCGTCTCCGATTTCTTCACTCGTTTTGAGGAGACCTTTCTGGATCATAGTGGCCAGGATATGAGCACGGAAGGTGGACAACGCTTATTTGTGGACAAGTTCGTATTTAACTTGCTTCCCGAATTATCAAATAAATTAAAAAGTTCCGAGAGTGCATGGGCTGTTTCTTCTACTGCTAAAATATTGGCTACAGCACAATATTATGAAAACAGGGACAAGGAAGAGAAAGATAAGCAGGAGAAGAAAAATAAAGATTTAAAAACAAAGGTTCTTTTACAGCATGCTTATCCTCCACGTCCTGCTCAGCACCAGTCTTCTCAGCCCCCACAGTTTCAGAAAGTGTTTCAGAAGCCCGAACATTATGTACCCCAATCTATGCTAGGTCCAAACCAATGCGCTTACTGTAAGGAAGAGGGACACTTTAAGAGTAATTGTCCAGTTTTGCTCCAAAGTAATAATGGAGTGTTTGTCCCACGAGTCCGTGGTAATTTCCAGTCAGTCTCCAGGGGTAGAGGTAGAGGTACATCCCTCCAAGAGAAGCGTTCCTTTCCCTCCCCTAATGCTGTGAATTCTTTTGACCAACAGAGAGTCCAGTCTACACAATATTATAGTGACTATTATGTTGAAGGTGGCGACGAAAGTTTCCAAAATGAATAGGCCAGCAATGGACAAAGTAAGGGAGTAGTATCAATTCCAGTAGATCAGAATGGTCCTTATGTCACTGTCAATGCAATGGGTATTTCAGAGCCATTTCTTTTAGATACTGGTGCAATGAGAAGTTCTATTATTCATTCTAAACTCCCTGGGGCACCTTTGTCTGGCTTAATAAACACGTCTGTAGGATTATCGGCGCCCCAGTTCGTAACCCAGTCTCTTGCCCTTTACCTGTTTCGATTGGTCCATATGACCTGGAAGCATCACTTAACCTTACAACTGGTTGTGGTGAGAATCTATTGGGTTTGGATCTGTTAAAAAAGTTACATGCCACGTTACACTGCTCCCCTTCTGGTGTGAATCTTACACTAGGTAAGAAACTAACATCGTCAATGCATCTGTCTAGAGATAAGTTTCCACCTGAATTACTATCTCTTCCTGAAAGTCTTTGGGCTACGGGTCCGAATGATGTGGGTCGTCTTGCGATTCCACCATATGTTGTCACTCTCAAGCCTAATGTTAAACTGCCACGTATAACTCAGTATAAGATTTCCAATGAAGGTGAAAAAGCATTATTGGCTATTGTTCAAGATTTGGTCCAGAAGGGTGTGGTGGAAGAAACGAGGGGAAATGTGTGTAACAGCCCTATTCTTCCGATTCTTAAGCAAACTGATCCTTCTCAACCACCAGTCTATAGATTTGTGATTGATCTTCGAGAGGTGATCAAAATTGTTTCACCACAGTTCCCTGTTGTCCCAGACATTACAGCCTTACTGACAATGATACCAGTTTCAGCAGCTTGGTTCACCGTGATTGACTTAAAGAACGCTTTCTTCAGCATTCCTATTTCTAAAGAGAGCAGAGATATTTTTGGATTTTGTTTAGGAGGCCGAAGCTTCCGATTCAAGAGAGCACCACAAGGCTATTGTGAAAGTCCATCCATTTATAGTCAAGCTCTTAAATCACAGCTTGATACATTCCCTTTGCCTCCAGGAGCCACTCTTATTCAGTATGTGGATGATTTGTTGATCGCGACTGATTCAAAGGATGTGTGTAAAGATGTGACTGTGGCATTGTTGCGGCATTTGTCTGATCTCAATCATAAGGTATCACCTTCTAAATTACAGTACGTGTGCCAAGAAGTTACATACTTAGGTCATCTCTTATCAAAGGAGGGAAGGCGACTAACCCCCGAACGCATTGAAGCAATTACGCACATGTCGGTACCATCGACGCAGAGAGAAGTACGTGCTTTCTTGGGCATTACTTGCTACTGCAGACAATGGTTACCTAATTTCTCTTTATTGGCCAAACCTTTATTAGCACTTACACAGAAAGACACGCCCCATCCACTCCCATGGACTGATGAATGTCAGAAGAGTTTTTCTGACTTACGATCAGCCCTGTGTTCTGCTCCTGTGTTAGGTACCCCTGATTACAGTAAATGTTTCACGCTCTATGTCCATGAGAGAGAAGGTTGTGCATTATCAGTTTTGACACAACAATTTGGAGACAAACAGAGGCCATGTGCCTACTTTTCTGCTACGTTAGACCCGGTAGCTAAAGCGTTACCTAGCTGTCTCAGAGCTACGGCGGCGACAGTAATCTCTATTCGTCAATCAGCTGGAGTAGTATTGGACCACACTCTCACTGTCATGGTACCACATGCTGTGGACACTTTATTGAATAGAACTAAAACACAACATCTCACGAGTGCTCGGTTGTCTGGTTACGACTTGACTCTCTTAGCAAGCCACATACGTATAAAGCGATGTAACACCTTGAATCCAGCTACTTTGTTACCACTCCCAGATGAAAGAGATCCTCAGGATCATCATGACTGTTTTCTTCGCACAGAAGAAGAAACAAAAGGAAGAATAGATTTAAAGGATACTGCGCTTGAGGATCCGGATGGAACCTTGTGGGTTGACGGTTCCTGTTTCAAATTACCCAATGGCGAGACTACCTCAGCTTATGCAGTCACCACATTACCTACAGTAGTGGAGACAGCATGTATCCGATACAATTCAGCCCAGGCTGCAGAATTGATAGCCTCGACTAGAGCATGTGTGCTGTCGAAAGGGAAAAGAGTGAATGTTTACACAGACAGCCAATATGCTTTTGGCGTGGCACACAGTTTTGGTCGTTTATGGAAGGAAAGAGGATTCTTTACTTCCCATGGAACGAAGATTCAGCATGGCCAGTTGGTCACCGATCTTCTTGACTCTCTCACATTACCTACCCAAATTGCCATCATCAAGTGTATTGCACATAAAAGAGTCACAGATGACATTGGTCGCGGGAATGCTTTCACAGACGAGGTAGCGAAAAACACAGCTAGGGACATCACAAGTCACATGTATGTTGCAGGCCCTGCAAATCAGATCCCAGAAAGAGGAATCTGTGAGGACACAATTGAGAGCGTAAGAACGATTCAGGAAGAGGCTACAGAGAAAGAATTGAGTAAGTGGAAAGAAAGTACGGGAATGTTGGATTCGAATGGATGTTGGACAGAAGTGTCAGAGCATCAGCGATGGATGTTGCCAGATGCATATGTATTACCTGTAGTGACTATGGCTCATAGACCAGCTCACATTAGTGCTAAAGGCATATGCAAATTCCTGGCTCCAGTTTGGCAAAATGAAGGAATTCCGAAATGTGCAGACAATGTGGTAAAACATTGCATCATATGCTTAATGCATAACCCAGGGAAGGGTACTCCAACTCCTGCAGGCCATTTCTCTCCCCCTACGTACCCCTTTGAAGTATTACAGATTGATTATATACACATGGATCGATGCAACAATCTCAAGTATGTTCTCGTGGTAGTATGTGCATTCTCTAGGTGGATAGAGGCTTACCCCTTAAAAGATAACACAGCTGTATCAACTGCTAAAGTATTACTGAAAGAGTTTTTTCCTAGATTCGGTTTGCCGCGAATTGTCTGGAGTGACAATGGAAGTGAATTTGTAGGCAAAATCATGCAGAAAGTATGCACGGGTCTTGGTATTAGGCAGAAATTCCACGCGGCAAACCATCCACAGTCAGCAGGTTTGGTAGAGTGCTACAATGGCACTCTCAAACTGAAATTGGCAAAGATTCAGGCTAGCACAGGTCTTGCCTGGCCTGACGCTTTACCATTGGCCTTACTATCCACCAGAACTACTGTACACTCTCGTATGGGACTTAGTCCATATGAAGTGATATTCAGACGCCCCGCCAATATTTGGGGAGTTCCTCGCCCTAGGAAGTACTCAGACATACAGTACCCTATGCTTATTGATTACCTTCATGACTTGACTGCTAAATTAAGTGTTCTTCGCCAACAGGTTCAACGTGCTCTGCCAGAGGCCTCAACAGACCCAGGTCACTCTATAAAACCGGGAGATTGGGTCTGCACCAAGAACTTTCAAAGAAAGAAAAATCTTGATCCTCGCTGGTCGCCTCCTCGCCAGGTTCTACTGGCTACGCGGACAGCAGTAAGGATAGAAGGCAAGAAAAACTGGGTCCACGCCGTGCATTGCAAAAAGGTACCCTTGCCCTTGCCTTTTGACCAGTGGGTCCGCGGGGGCATAGGTGAATCTGAAGGAGAAAAGACTCCCCGGTTCGTACCATTTAGTAACGCACGGATGGAAGACACCCAGACTGAGGAAGAAAGTGATGACACTCTTCGAAGAACCATCCCATTACATCTACAAGTGAACACTACTAATCCGGAAATAATCTTTCAGGACCAAACGACTCCAACAAAGAAACGATACAACCTGTAATTCAGGTAATTGACACTCCTGAGGCGGAAGCCGGGAGAGAATGCTCTTGTTTTAAATTTGTTTGTTCTCGATCTCACTGATCTTACCTGATTGCTCTCTTTTGCTTGGCACTTCCCCACCAACAACAGCACCTTGAATACTCCCGCGCAGCGGACGTAAGCGCTACCGCGGGTTGGGAAATCCTTTGCTGCCATCAACCCTCAGGCCACGCCCACTGACGTGAGGCCACGCCCCTTTTTAAAAAAACCCATCTTATAAAAGCCGGGCTGATTACAAGCTCGCGCTCAGAGGTAATTGACACTCCTGAGGCGGAAGCCGGGAGAGAATGCTTGTGTTTTAAATTTGTTTGTTCTCGATCTCACTGATCTTACCTGATTGCTCTCTTTTGCTTGGCTCTTCCCCACCAACAACAGCACCTTGAATACTCCCGCGCAGCAGACGTAAGCGCTGCCGCGGGTTGGGAAATCCTTCGCCGCCATCAACGCTTAGGCCACGCTCACTGACGTGAGGCCACGCCCCTTTTTAAAAAAAAACATCTTATAAAAGCCGGGCTGATTACAAGCTCGCGCTCAGAGGTAATTGACACTCCTGATGCGGAAGCCGGGAGAGAATGCTCGTGTTTTAAATTTGTTTGTTCTCGATCTCACTGATCTTACCTGATTGCTCTCTTTTGCTTGGCTCTTCCTCACCAACAACAGCACCTTGAATACTCCCGCGCAGCGGACGTAAGCGCTGCCGCGGGTTGGGAAATCCTTCGCCGCCATCAACCCTCAGGCCACGCCCACTGATGTGAGGCCACGCCCCCCCCCTAGCCTATAACTACGTGTATTTTTCGGACGCGCAGCGGACGAGCGCAGCGGGCGCACCGGTAGCGCGCCTAAGGCACGCCTATGGCAAGCCCGTCTGTGACCGTCCGCGACCGGATGGGGCTAGGGGCACAGCTCCATGCCCATTTTATTTCCTATCCCCCTGATACACTGTGCGCCCACCAAGGCCCTTGGGACTTGAATCAAGCAGTGAAGGACCATATCATAGAAGCGGGGATCCTAAGCGCCCATCCCTTACCCTCTTTACCACCCAACCTGCCTTCAACTACTCGACTTCCGATCTGCACTAGTTCCACCTCTGCTCAAGTAAGTGACTTACCGATTATTTCTGCCCTCCTACTTAACACTCGGTCGGCAGTAAAACACCACCTTGACCTGTTTATTCTCCTAGACACTCAGAAACCTAACTTACTGTTCCTCACAGAAACCTGGTTTCACCAGGACTCCCTGCCCAACTTGCTTGCGGCTCTGCCCGTCTCCTACTATGCCCTTCGGGCAGATCGACCCCCTGGCAAAACGGGGGGGGGAGTGGCTCTGATCATTCACTCAGATCTACACTTCCAACTACTACCTCACACCCCTATCCCAGAAGTGGACTACTTAGTTGCACGCTCAAACTCCTTCCAGATCCCTATCACATGTGTCCTGATGTATCGGCCCCCCAAAAATATGCCGCATTTCCTTCCAGCCTTCCAGGACCTGCTAGCCACATTAGCCGTGAACAACTCGGCAGTCCTGGTACGGGGGGACTTCAACTTTTGGCCATCGAACCCAGCAGAAGATGCCCCCTCCAGAGATTTCACAGAATCACTTCAAAATCTGAATTTTATATCCAATATTCACACTCCCACCCATGTTCAGGGTCACATATTAGATCAAGTTTGGTCCCTTAACATCCCTATCCTTGAGCCTACTGTTTCCCCTTGCTTGTGGTCAGACCACCACTTGATCTCCTTCTCCCTGGACTCAAGTTCAACCACAAAACCCCCCCTGCCCAAAAACACCTGGGCTCGCAACTGGGGCAAAGTTGACATCCCATTGCTGTGTTCTTCTTTACTATCCTCCAGTCCAGCTATAGAGGAACAGGCCCCACCCCTTCAGGCAGCAATACTAAATAATTGGCTGTCCAACGCCTGCGATGAGGTGGCACCCCTAAGACGCATTAGGGTAAGACGCGCCCATGACGTCAACAAATGGTTCACCCCAGAACTTAAGGAGAAAAAACTGGCCGCCCGCCGCGCAGAACGTGCGTGGAGACGCACTTACTGCACAGCCTCCAAATCACTGTACTCCTCCACCCAGGCAGAGTACAAGAAAGCCATCCTTGATGCCAAAACCAGCTACTTCTCAAACAAGATCCTCCGGGCAGAGAACCAACCCAGAGAAATCTTTGCCACAGTTTTCGAATTAGCCTCTTCGGACAGGACTTCATCCAAGCCGGTACCTTCCCAGCACTTGTGCGACTCACTGAACAACTTCTTCATCAATAAAATTGCAGATATTAAGGCCAATATACCTCCACCCTCCCAAGCTTTCTTAAACCCCGACCCACAACCCAACGCCTGCCACCTCGACTTCATAGCCCCACTGTCTAAAGAAACCTTCCTCTCCTTGCTCCCATGCGTCAAGTCGGGATCCCCCGCTGACATCTGCCCGGCTTACATCTTGCACGATATCTTCCTCACTTGCCCATTTCCCCCCCTCACCTTTCTCAATGAGACCCTCAAATCAGGCACTGTCCCTTCATGTCATAAATCAGCCACCATCATTCCAATCTTGAACAAACCAGGCACAGACCCCACAGCGCTAGTAAACTATCGGCCCATTTCCCTCCTCCCCTACCTGGCTAAAGTTCTCGAACGCCACGTAACCAAAGTCCTTAGCTCTTTTATAGAGGACAGCGGCTATCTATCACCATGCCAAGAAGGGTTCCGCCCTCTCCATTCCACCGAAAAAGTGGTGCTCTCTGTCATTGACACACTCAGAGCGGGGCAAGATGCTAATCTCTCTCAGGCATTGGTTCTCCTCGATTTGTCGGCCGCCTTCGACACGGTCGATCACACCATCTTTCTTTCCCGTGTCGAGGCGGCAGGCATTGGAGGTTCTACCCTGGCCTGGATCAGCTCATTCCTGAGCGACCGCTCACAGGCAGTCCACCTGGCAAATTTTTCCTCCGAGCCCCGCAAAGTGCTATGCGGCGTCCCTCAGGGCTCCTCTCTCTCCCCCCTTCTTTTTAATTTATACGTCTGCCCGCTCATTTGTGCTCTGTAGAGGATGGAGGTCACTGTGTTTAACTACGCCGATGACCTCCAACTCATTTTTAACCTCTCTAACTCCCCCGAACCTATTTCTAATTTCCAGTCGGTGATGGTCTTTATCAGGGATTGGATGTGCTTTAACCACCTCAAGCTCAACCCTGATAAGACCGAGCTTCTTCTCACTGGCCGCAAACTCAACCCGTGGTCCCCCTTCTTCTGGCCCCCCTCCTTTGGTCCCCCCCCCTTCTCCCTCTCCCACCGTTAAGACATTGGAAATCACCCTCAACCAACAACTGACCCTACACTCTCAGATCAGCACAGTGGTCTCTTCCTGTTTTTTTTACTTTGCGCACCATTCGCAAGATCTCACGGTTCTTTTATTTTTCAGCCCTTAAATTGATCTTGATGGCTATGGTCCTTTCCCTGTTGGATTATGGGAATGCCCTACACAACGGCGCCCCCGCTTACGCCATCCGGAGGCTCCAACTGGTACAAAACCAAGCTGCCCGCCTGGCCTATGGTTTACCCAAGTCACACCATACCACTCCCCTTCTTAGATCCCTCCATTGGCTCCCAATTAGAGAAAGGGCCCTCTTTAAGATGAGATGTATCACGTTCCAGGCTCTTGCGGGAACAGCCCCATCTTTTATCACGTCAAAAATCTTCCCCTACATCCCCAGCAGACAACTCCGATCCTCCTCTCTGTCCCTACTGGTGGTGCCCAGATTCAAGAAGAGCAGAATGGGAGGCTCACTGTTCTCCGTTCTTGCTCCACAATTTTGAAATTCTCTACCTTTCCAAATGAGATCAACACCCTCGTACCTGGAGTTCCGGAGCACCCTGAAAACCAATTTGTTTGCACAGGTTTTTAAAGTCTAAGCCGCATCACCCTCTCACTCAGGTATCATTTCCTCTACAGCGCCATGAAACCGCTTGGTGTCCGAGGGCTCAATAAATATTTTATAATTCAAATTTAAATTCAAATTCAACCTGAGGACCAGACCTGAAGCAAAGACTTGAACATTTGTTACTTTTGCCACCAATGAACTATTTTTCCTTTTTTTAGATAGTATTTGTGCCATCTGTCCCCGTCGCAGGGTCTCGGTAGGAGTCTTGGACTGGACCTGGTTTATGGTCAAGATCCGCTAAGTTTAGGATTGTCAAATAGCCAGGTGATTGAGGAAGATTGCTGCGAGCGACAAATTTTTCCAGCCAGGATGGATGGTACATCACGTCAGGTAGATAGGAGACAGAACATGCAAACCAAATATCGTAAATCATTACGTAGTCGTTTTGGCGTAACCTTGTGTGTGTTGCTGATTCTATGTGTTTTGCTAGCATGTATAGGTTGGATTGTCCATGTGTTACAACTAAAAACTGTTCCTTTATCTACTTCTGTACCTTCTCGTCCCACTAAAATTCGACACAAGATAAGTGCCCTTTCCTCACATGAACAAATAAGAAGGGTGGAGTATAAAAATAATTTGTTTATCCAGCTGTTACACCAACACCAGTTAGCTGTCAACATATCTGACTGTTGGGTATGTGGACTCATGCCTCACACTGCCCATAAAGGGATGCCCTATTTAGTATTGCCTTTCTCATATGAAGGTTCAGCATGGGCTTACCTGGCCATGTTTTCGGCTGCCTACCACAACAGACTTCGATATCCGATAGGTACATTTGAGAGAGGAATGGATTTTAGCCACGGTACTTTGATAAAGGGTATAGTGGCCATGGCTAAAATTCTAGGGAAGAGTAAGATTCCTTTGGATGAAAAGAAAGCCTACGAAGGTTGGAATGTAACTCATTACATTTCCAGTCTTAATAACAAGACCAAACAAGAGAAGTCTTCCCCAGCATGGACTGTACCCCACCAAGGCAACTTTTGCCTCCGAATCAATAGCAAGGAGAATGACACTCAACAAAACTGTTCCCAGATATATGTATTCACGTCTCAAAATAACCCTCCATTGATCCCATCACAAGGAACCTATTTTGTCTGCTATGACAAAGCATATAAATGGCTCCCCTCTGACTTTTCGGGAACATGTTACATAGCATTCTTGCTTCCCCCAACGTATACTGCATCCTCAGACCATCACAGACACAGATATGGTAGAGGCGTATTTGATGCCAAAGACACAGCTGGCCAGGAGGGAGGAGATTTCTTCAACGGATTCATTCCCTTCTGGGGACCAATGATTAACAGCGGAAACATTAGGCGATTAGTTCGCGTGGTTGAGACAAGCATCGATGTTACTGCAGGTGCCTTAAGTAACATCACTGCAGAACTCCGAGCGGACCGTCTCATGACGTTACAAAACAGAATTGCGCTAGATGTGATCCTAGCAGACCGAGGAGGAGTCTGTAAATTAATTGGATCAAGCTGCTGTATATACATTCCTGATGACGCCCCGACTGTATATCAGGCCATCTCAAAATTACATACCATCTCCGCATCGATCCATCAGGACGAAAGAGATTGGTCCCTCATGGGAAGGTTATGGGGATTGTTATCTACCTGGGGATGGAAGATACTAACATTCCTTGGAGCAATTCTGGCCATCATATTCTCTTGTTGCTTGTGCATACACTGTGGTCCTGCTATCTGTGGTCTGTTCGCTACCTTATGTGTATCAAAGACTGTAACCCAACAAACAGAGAATAGTAAGATGATGGTCCAGCAATAGTTAAACGACCTTATGGCAATTGATATCGACTCCGACTCAGACTAACATGAGCCCAGTCATTGTGTTATTGCCTGAGTAATGGCAAAAGGAGGGTCTGAGGTTGTGAAATTTGTCGTTTCTCGATCGCACCCAGACTCCATCTTGTGTTTTCCGCCATCTTAGGTTGCCCTCACTCAGGCAGCTGGTAAACGAGATGTTTTTGTCATTTCTGCCCTTGCGTGTCAGGTAGCCTTTCGTCCCGTGTTTATTAACTAGTGTCAGGGTCTGGCCGAATACACTAATTCATGTCTGAGCTGGATAACCCCCGCCCGAACTATCTGTTAGCTCACACCATTCTTTCCTCTTGCTTATCTTATCTACTGCCCTTCGCTACACATCTCATGCATTCTCTGGCTTCACGACTGTCCTAGAACATACAACCATGTTTTCTCTCCTTGTAAACTGTATCATGTGGATTCTCTTTGCAATTTGCTTAAAGGGGCCAGCAACAAACATCACCTGGAACCCGAGTCAGTTTTTAGCTTAAACCATTGTTGGTGACATTTGTCGATGTCTCAAATTCTATATGTTTTTGGTTATCCATTGTATCCATTGTATTTCACTGTATAAAAGCTTGTGCGCCACGGAGGTCAAGGAGCAGTATCTTGTGAACTCATCCCTGTGTGACTTCACGGACAACTGTCCTAGCTGCAGCTAATAAAACTCGATCTTTTACCCCAGACGGAGTGTCCAGTGTCTCTGTATTGCAAGGCAGGAGAACTAGAGTATTTCAGGCGTACTCTGCGCCGCTTGGCCCTTAATGGTCAGGTTCCTCAAAATCAAGAAGTTACAGGTAAAAGGTGAGTATTTAGGTGTTTACTTTGACTATCGAATAAAAATGTATACACAGACTGATGAACATTATTTGATATTTCATCATTGTTGGCTATTGTTAGATTTGGGGATCTCTAGTTGGCAGAGGTAGGTACCTTTGACAAATAGGGATCCTTGCGTCTAGTCAGGATAAGGGGTACACTCCTAAAATAACCCCTGCTCACCCCCTTGGTAGCTTGGCACGAGCAGACAGGCTTATCTCAGAGGCAGTGTGTAAAGCATTTGTGAACACATACAGTAATCAAGTGACAACACTACAGATGGACACCACACAGAATGTATTATAAAAAGAAGTATTCTTTATATAGATTTAAGACAAGACCACAATACTGTACTTTATAATGGTAGACTTAGCTTAGTTCTCTTAAGATGTTAAATGCGACACTCAGAGTTCAATGTACCTTAAGATGCGTAACGCAAGACAACAAAAGTGTTGCAAAGACGGTGATGCGTTAAAGATCTGGTGCAAAGAAACAAAGATGGCGCTTCCTTCTTGATGCGACACGCTTCCCGGTGATGCGGCGGAGTCTGCTGTGAAGTCGATCCTCTTCTCCGGCAATGCGAGATGTTTCCTCACGATGCGAGCCGCGACAGGTCCTGTGACATGCTTCCCAGTGATGCGGCGGCATCTGATGCGACGTCGATCCTCTCCCCAGGCGATGCGAGTTGCTTCTACAACGGTGCGAGGCGCGACAGGCCCTGCGACACTCTTCTTGGTGATGCGGCGTCGTCTGATGCGACGTCGATCCTCTTCTCCGGCGATGAGCCGTGTCAGGCCCTGCGACACGCTTCCCGGAGATGCGGCGGCACCTGATGCGCCGTCGATCCTCTTCTCCAGCGATGAGCCGCGCTTCGGTGGACCTGCGATGACTCAAGGATTCTTCTGCGACACGCTCCCGGTGGTGCGGCAGCGTCTGATGCAACGTCGATCCTCTTCTTCGGCGATGTGAGGCGCTTCGTGTTGTGAAGCGGCAGCGGCAGTTCGGCTTCTTGTTCGTGAGTCGCGCTTCCAGCTCCTTGCGACACGCAGTCCCTCAGAACGCCTCACAAAACAGCAGGCCCTTCCAAAGAACTCTTGGGGAGCTGGTGGGTGAAGTCTGTTGGCCCTGAGACTTCAGCAGGAGGCAAGCTCTTTTCCAAGCCCTTGGAGATCCTTCACAAGTTGAATAAAGTGCACACAAAGTCCTTTCTCCTTTCTTTGGCAGTCAGGCAACCACTGCAGGCCAATCCCCCAAGCAGCTCTTCAGCTTAAGGATAGTCTCTCCTCAGTTTCTTCTGGTTCCACTCCTCAGCAAAGGTTTCTTCTTGTTTCCCAAAGTGATCTAAAGTTCTGGGGTCTAGGTCTCCCTTTTTATACTCATTTTCTCTTTGTTCTCTGAAGGCAGAGAGGCCTTGGCCTAGTCCAAACCAGTTCTGGTCAGTCCTGGAGCACTTTTTTTTACATGACTCCTTCTTTCCTTTCACAGTGCAGGGCAGAGACATCAGACACACCACAGGAGGTGGAGCCAGCATTGTGGAGAGAAAGCACAGCCCTATTCAGGTCCCAGGTGCAACCCCTCCCACCCATCTACATGGAGATTTCTCTATTCACCCCTGTGCTGAATCATCCTGTCCCCAGCCCCCTGGAATTCCCCAGCCCCTGTCACTCAAACTCCAGACAAGGAATACACAACCTAGCAGAGGCAGGCCTGGATGGTTAGACAAGAAAATACCTACTTTCTAAAAGTGGTATTTTCAAACACAGAATGTTAAAACCAACTTCACTGAAATATGTATTTTATCATTCTGAGTTCAGTTATACTAAACTCAAATTTCTACCATGTTCCCTGAGTCAGTTAGGATTATAGGATGTAAGAATCAAACTGCCCATTCTGGCCTATGGGGAACAGGTAGTCTTGCAATAGTGAAAAACGGAAATGGCTGTAATTCACTATTAGGACATGCCACACACACACCAGGGCATGTCCTACCTTATACTTACAATACACCCTGCCCTTGGGCCTACCATAGGGGTGTATGATATGAAGAAAAAGGGAAGGTTTAGGGACTGTCAAGTGGGTGCACTTGCCCAGTCAGCATGGCAGTGCCAGACTGCACACAGGCTCTGCAATGGCAAGCCTTAGACACACTTTAACAGGCTGCTTCTGTGGGTGGCACAACCAGTGCTGCAAGCCCACTAGCAGCATTTGATTCACAAGCCCTGGGCACACTCAGTGCACTGTACTAGGGTCTGACAAGTAAACCAAACCAGCCAATCATGGAATCACTAATCCATACATCAATTTACAATAGGGAGAGGATATGCACGTTAGCACTGATCAGCAGTGGAAAAATGCCTAGAGTCATAAAACAGCCAACAACAGGTCAGAAAAAATATAGGAGGAAGGCAAAAAGTTCAGGGATGACCCTGCAAAAAGGGCCAAGTCCAACAGCTATGATTTTGAACATTCAACGTTCAGTAAAAAATAACTATTTATGATGATTTCCCTCTACCGGTTTGAGGCAACTGTTGGTCCAGGTTGCTGAGGGTACTCCTCTCCCTCATCATCTGGCATTTCCTGCTCCCCATTTTCATCTGCCCATGACACATTTGTCCGGACACAGATGTTGGGCAAAATGCAGAAGCCCAAAATAATTATACACACCATGGGTGGCGTGTAGAGCAATCTGCCCCCAGACATATCCAGGCTCCGGAGGTGGGATTTTAATACTCAGAATCTCAGCTCAATGATGGGTATGGTGCTGCATAGGGCATGGTTGTATGTCCGGTGGGCTTCTGTATGTGGATTTATTTTTTGTGTTGCAATTCTTTATTAACATTTTGCAAGGGATTACATCTTGAAAGCAATAGCATCGGCTGCACAGTTACAATGGCTGGATAAACAGTTTAACAAGAAACTTGCATGACATGTGCCTCCTAGGGGGTGAGAGAAGCATCCTGTGTCCTGATAGGCGTGCCAGTGTTGGCCGGAGCGTGGAGCCCTATGGGCGGTGGTTTTGCTCATCGAGTTGGATTCCGTGTATGTACCTGGTGGCTTCTATATATCAGGCGTATCGGCTTGTGACTCTGGGGGGACACTCTTCCTGCTCCTGGGTGCTGCTACTGTACCTGGTGGGGGGCAGGGCTCAGAGGGGGGGGTACTATTCATATCCTACTGCGGGGTCTCTTCTCGGAGTCTGTACGGAGCGTGGCTGTAGTGTGTCTGTGTTGCTGCTGTGCCAGGGGGAGTGGTATGGGGGAGTGAGGGAAGGGGGGTTATAGATGAGCAGGAGGGACGAGACAGAAGCATACGCTGTTTGTGGATTCTTGACTGGATTCATGACCCGCAGCATCACCTTGGTCTTTTGCCAAAAAGGAGGTGTCATATCAGTTAGGAGTCATGACAAGAGATAGCACGACATTCATTTCCAATCTCTCCTGTGTCCTACTTGACTCATACACCTTCCTTACAGTGAAAGATGTGCTATGACATAGTGTGACATATGCAAAAGTAAGCATTGGAAGTGGCTGACACCGAGCTGCACATACAGCTGTGCTGTCATTTTTGAGTCACTTACTATTTGTCTTTCTGGTGAGTATCAATGCCATGCAGGTGATATATTCTCACCAGTAAGGAGAGTCTGTTTGCAATTTAGTAGACACCTGTCTGACATTCATTCTATTGTGTCTTCTAATGGCTACTAAGCCATTTCTGAACTGATACCTGTCTGATTAGACAACATATAACAGGAGTAGGTGATTTGTGCAACTTCAGTCACACATATTTTGCATTGAGATTTGGAGTCAATATTGTTCAATGTGCTCTGCCATGGGAAGGATAGTGAGTGGATATAAATGTGGGACTTTGTAGTATACACATGGCAGTGCACAGTGTCCACTATGGTAACAGTTAACAAGGGGTTATATATATGAGTCAATCTTTCACTGTACAGTGCTACCGGGGGACTAACTACACAACAGGGCCTCACGTCTTGTGGACAGTGTATTTGGAAGCATCATTTTACTTGTTATTGCATTTGTGAGGATGTTTGACACTATTTAATGCACACACAGGGCCTCATGTAGCATTTGTTGCCACCTGTCAGCAATGGATGTGAACTGGCTAAGCTGACCAGCATCCAAAGTTAATTTGTGGATGGTGGCTTTCAGTTGACATAAAGCACATCCAAGGTTTGTTCACATTTGCCTCGGTACATCATAGTGACTAAAATTACCACCAGCCCCCCCTTGCACCATAGTGCACATGTGACAGCTTAGTGTTCTCACATTGCACAATGCTTCAAGAGACACATTCCAGCACCAATAATGCATTATCTATGCAATTCACTCCTTCTATTTGTAGTGCGGAATGCTGGACACATAGTAATTAGACATGCCTAATGGACATGTGATTCTGTATCATCATTTCAACTCCCCTTGGAAGGCCCACTATTTGCACACTGTCCCAGGGTCCCAGAACCAAGGTTATGTGTAAAAGTGTGAGTTAATCATTGGTGTTGGATGGGACACGCCACCGCAAGGCACATGGTAGACTTCCTTAATGTAGGGTGAATGAATGCTGCAGTTTGGTGTGGCATGCTTTACTACAAACCAATAAGGCCATAGAATATCATGCAGACAGACTTTGCATTGCCACATTGATGTGATTTGGGAAACTGCACCACCAGAGCATCATGAATAGTGATAGTCCATCAACACGGTTCTCTTATAATTGTGTCCCACGGTGACATAGGCGGTACCGACATGCGTGACTTGTAGAATTGTGTTGCGCGGAGGCAATGTAGTAAGGTGCAAGTATGTAGGCCCACATCAACTACGTATGCACTGTTCAATTTAACCCAAGACTGATATGCCAACGTTTTCCTACATAATTGACTGTCATGTGCTTGAAAAGTAATTACCAACCAGTAGGCCATTCCCATAGGTCCCATTCTGGAAACGCTCATTGATGGGGAATTCCGGCAGATGAATGGGTACTTTGCAACGACGTTAATGAAAAGGCCCAGATGTTCCACAGTTGCCTGCATGTTCATTTAATAGAGGTGCTTCCTGTTGCGGTAGATCTGGGATGATGCTGTTGGAGGCACAAGTTGTACATGTGTGCAGTCGGTTAGTTAAAACCATAAAAGCATTCTATACACATAATTTAAATTGATATTCCATTTGTTAGCAGCAAAAATATTACACTAATTTGAAACATAGAATAATCAAAGACAAACAGTTTAAAATACGACATTAAAAAACCCCGATTTGTTAAAATTAATTAATGTAAACTAGGTCATAGAAATCACTCTCACTTTTTTCCTCCTTATTCTAACTGCTGCAGTAAGGAAACTCGCTATGCTAAAAATCTCCCAGACATTAGACAGCATCTGTAAACACATAAGTGCTGGTTTTACTTGTAGAAATCCTTTGTCCTTTAGAATTGGGAGGATAAAACGCTTCGGAATGTGCAAAAAATGCTCACAAAAGAAAACAAAATGCAATGTGTCCTGGGTGGAGAAGTTATCACATGAACATACTCCCAAATCCTCCACCCTTCTCCATCCCGGAGGATCGGCAAGGAGAAAATGTAGCTGGTTCAACCTGAATCTTACCAGAAGAAAGCAGTGGTTAGAATTGATTACCACATTCAAATAAGGTTCAATTGCACAAGATGTTTTTAGCAATTGGTGGGCACGTACCATTGGTTTTGCCAACTCCCTTTCTTCTCTTTCCATAGAAGCCATATATAAATAAGATTTCTTCACCCAATGCATATCACCCTTTACTAATTTGTCTGGGGAATTAAATAATTCTGGCTGTCCCAGTTTCACTGCCAGCCTTTTGACAAGACACAGCCAGGGGATACTACTCGCTCGATCTAGAAGCAAACAGTCTCTCATGACTTAACGATTCAATTCTAGTTCGGGGTTTAACCAGGTTGAAATCCATTTTAAGAGAGGTGCTATTACAAATAAATCCTCCACAAAGCCTGTCCCAGTCTCTTGATGAATTATATATGTTGGCGTGGATTGTGGCACCGATAGCAAGTCTCTTAAAAATGTGTTCTCTACTACTTGAATTTCCCTTGCTTCTCTAAAACCCCATATATCCACGCCATAAATTGCGATGGAGGTAAATTTTGCTCGATATATTTTTAACAAAGCTTGCATTGGTTTAGCCCCTAACCTTCGTGCGAAGCCTAGAATTGCAGATGTGGATCTAGCCAATACGTTTCTCTTTGCATTTAATTGCGGGATCCACATCCCTCGATCATCAAATAAAACACCTAGGTAAGGGAAAGTAGTAATCCTGGTAATCACATTACCCTCGCAGTGGAGGTTTTTAACAATTTTAGGCTTGGAACCAATTATCATTGTATGAGATTTTGAGAATTTGACACTTAGATCCAAGGATTTCATAAAAGCAGCATAGGAGGTTAAAAGAAATTTTGGGCCAACCGCGGTTCTCGCTAAAAGGGCAACATCATACGCGTATAGGAGTGCCGGAATCAACCGCTCCCCCACACGCAGAATATCTTTGCTGGCTCCCCCTAAAACTTGATTATTGCTATAAAGGGTAAAGAGTAGGGGAGCCAAAATACACCCCTGCCTAACACCATTAGCTATGCATATTTCCTGGGTACAGTTCCCCCTTTGATCGTACCTCACTGTGACGGTTAGATCCCTATGCAAGTCGGCAAGGAAATGAACAATATTTCAATCCACACCTAACTTGAGGAGTGTAGCCCATAATTTGGATCTATTCACTTGGTCAAAGGCCGAGGAAAGATTCATGAACGCCAAGTACAATGTTCCCTTCTTGGCAATGGTGTACTTCCCAATTAATAGATGCAGGTTAAGGCACTGATCAGTAGTGCCTCTTCCTTTCCTAAATCCGTATTGCAGATCTGATAGGGTATTAGATTCAGTTAACCAAGCCGTAAGTTTACTGAGTACTACCCTTCCAAGCACCTTTACGGAAGAGTTAATGAGTGATATTGGTCTGTAGCAGCTTGGGTCCCCTCTATTACCCTTTTTAAAAATCGGGATAATAACTGACAGACCAAGATCCAGGTAGACCTATTTTGCAAGCCATATTAAAAACATCGGCCAATAATTTAGACCAAAGCATTACGTTAGATTTAAAAAGATCGGCTGGGACGCCATCTGGTCCAGGGGCTTTGTTACTAGTCATTTGGGTTATGGCCTCCACTACTTCTGACTCATAGTGTATGCCTCAACTTCAAATGTGGTACCTGAGGATCCTTGGTTCTCCTGATCGCCATATATGGATTTAAAATGGTTGTACCAGTCCTGCTCCTGTATGTTACAGTCAAGGGGAGTGCCCATAGATTCTTGAAAGAAGGGTTTGTTAACAATTTCCCAAAAAATAGGAATTATTTTTAATAACTTCAGTGGACAATAGATCGTTCCATGCCTCATGTTTAATCTCGTCTTTACGTTTATTTATTGCCAATGTATACGTTTTCCTTATAGCTGCTATGGCACATTTATCTTGTGGTTTATGTTTTAGGGCCACTCGCAACTTTCGATGGGCAACTGAGCAATTACGATCAAACCACCTCTCCCCTTTATTTTGAGGATCCCTAAAAGGGCGTTTAAGGTCAGAGGCCACCTGAGTGCAAATTTTGGTGTATGCTGTAAGGACCTCTTTATCCCTCGAGTTGTCATCCAAACAGAGGTTCAAATCCCTTCCAACAGTGTGCAACAGGTTCGCCTGAAAATCCCCCAGCACTACCATGCACCATTTAAGTCAGCGGGCCTGATCTTTAGGTCTTATATTAGAGGTACGAGCACATCTATTAGATTTTCGAGTTTTCTTAAGACCACCCACCAGTGTCAAACTTATAGGATTGTGGTCACTAAACTGAGACCACATGGTAGTGTAACCTATCACCCGAGGGGTCAAAGCTACACTGTGTGCAGTCAATTGCTCCAACACATGTGGGGATCCTGCAATGTAACTAAGTATGTAAGTAAGGTTTATTGTTTAGTTAATTTAAACCATAAAAATGTTGCTACATATGTCAACTATAATTTTAAAAAAAACAGAAATTTAAATTCAGTTCATCAAGCCAATAATTCAACAATGCAATATCTCACAATTAATAAAATCTTCAATTACCAAAAAACGCTCTCTAAAATCCTGTAAAGTGGTATCTAAAACCTGTAAAACCACTGCCTAACTCGAGTATAGGCTGGAGACAAACCTTCAGTTATCAGGTAGCAAACTTATTTGCTTCATTTCCGGAAATAGTTGTTTAAAATTAGATTTAGGAGTCTCTAAGGCTCTTTTGTTGCTGGTTTTCAGCAGTCCTCAACCCTGGGCAGCACAAGTTTATTTGCTGCCCAGCATTTCTGAATGAAGACTACGTCGGGTACAGTCCTTAAAATGATTAATCATATGGGTCAGTTGCTGCTGGCATTGTTCCTTCTGTGAGTGAACCCACTCGTTAGGGTTTGGACTTCACAGTCTGCTTGTGTATGTGGAGGAACTTGACCAGTTTGCAGTTCATATGAGGATCCGATGGATCAAGCCCTTTGATAATAGTGGACCGGCAGGATCGTATTCCTCTCTCCAAAAAGGCTTTCTTTAATAAAGTGACACGTGCTGGATGAAGTCATATCAGGGGGATAAGATCTTCTTTGTGATTGCCGCAAAGGTGACACATTTTTGACTCAGTGGTTTTCTACCTCAGCACATATGAAAGAGAGGGATATTTTCCAAAGCGCAATGCCATTAGCTGTTTTTTTAATTTGACAGAAAAGGTTGGATCTAAGTAAGCTGCCAGTTTAACAAGGTACCCCCGGGTGCTGGATGCGCTGACAGTTACCTGTGCGCGTTGCCGTAGCATAGCTTTTGCTGTGGTGTATTTTAAAATCATTTCCTCGTTTTCCTATTTCTGTTGGATCTCATTAGTATTTTGCCCTGCTTTTAACCTGTGGCATCGTGTGCTTAGAGTTGTTTCCCCAATTGCGCATTCTTGCACTATAATTGTTGTACTCACCGCTTTTAGAGCGGATCCTTGGCCGGTAGAGTGTGACATTGCCGCCATCTTGGGGGGAAGGAAGTGCCGTTTTTGAGCGCCATTTTAGTCAGCGCTCTAGCACTCCGGCGTACAGGACTGCAGCCCATTTAAATCCCAAGCACAGGTGGGTTAGCCTGAACAAGGTACCCCCGGGTGCTGGATGCGCTGTCAGTTACCTGTGCGCGTTGCCGTAGCATAGCTTTTGCTGTGGTGTATTTTAAAATCATTTCCTCGTTTTCCTATTTCTGTTGGATCTCAATAGTATTTTGCCCTGCTTTTAACCTGTGGCATCGTGTGCTTAGAGTTGTTTCCCCAATTGCGCATTCTTGCACTATAATTGTTGTACTCACCGCTTTTAGAGTGGGTCCTTGGCCGGTAGAGTGTGACATTGCCGCCATCTTGGGGGGAAGGAAGTGCCGTTTTTGAGCGCCATTTTAGTCAGCGCTCTAGCGCTCCGGCGTACAGGACTGCAGCCCATTTAAATCCCAAGCACAGGTGGGTTAGCCTGAACAAGGTACCCCCGGGTGCTGGATGCGCTGTCACTTACCTGTGCGCGTTGCCGTAGCATAGCTTTTGCTGTGGTGTATTTTAAAATCATTTCCTCGTTTTCCTATTTCTGTTAGATCTCGTTAGTATTTTTCCCTGCTTTTAACCTGTGGCATCGTGTGCTCAGAGTTGTTTCCCCAATTGCGCATTCTTGCACTATAATTGTTGTACTCACCGCTTTTAGAGCGGGTCCTTGGCCGGTAGAGTGTGACATTGCCGCCATCTTGGGGGGAAGGAAGTGCCGTTTTTGAGCGCCATTTTAGTCAGCGCTCTAGCGCTCCGGCGTACAGGACTGCAGTCCATTTAAATCCCAAGCACAGGTGGGTTAGCCTGAACAAGGTACCCCCGGGTGTTGGATGCGCAGTCAGTTACCTGTGCGCGTTGCCGTAGCATAGCTTTTGCTGTGGTGTATTTTAAAATCATTTCCTCGTTTTCCTATTTCTGTTGGATCTCATTAGTATTTTGCCCTGCTTTTAACCTGTGGCATCGTGTGCTTAGAGTTGTTTCCCCAATTGCGCATTCTTGCACTATAATTGTTGTACTCACCGCTTTTAGAGCGGGTCCTTGGCCGGTAGAGTGTTACATTGCCGCCATCTTGGGGGGAAGGAAGTGCCGTTTTTGAGCGCCATTTTAGTCAGCGCTCTAGCGCTCCGGCATACAGGACTGCAGCCCATTTAAATCCCAAGCACAGGTGGATTAGCCTGAACAAGGTACCCCCGGGTGCTGGATGCGCTGTCAGTTACCTGTGCGCGTTGCTGTAGCATAGCTTTTGCTGTGGTGCATTTTCAAATCATTTCCTCGTTTTCCTATTTCTGTTGGATCTCATTAGTATTTTGCCCTGCTTTTAACCTGTGGCATCGTGTGCTTAGAGTTGTTTCCCCAATTGCGCATTCTTGCACTATAATTGTTGTACTCACCGCTTTTAGAGCGGGTCCTTGGCCGGTAGAGTGTGACATTGCCGCCATCCTGGGGGGAAGGAAGTGCCGTTTTTGAGCGCCATTTTAGTCAGCGCTCTAGCGCTCTGGCGTACAGGACTGCAGCCTATTTCAACAGCACATGGATACGCGCAGCGGTCGAGCGCAGCGGGAGCGCCGTATGAGCGCCGGAGGTGCGCCAGAGGTAAGCCCGTTTGCGCCCGTTCGCGCACGGTCGGGCACAGGGCCTAGACCCTCCGCCCCAGTATGCGAGTTGCCTCTTATCTATTCTCGCCAGTGTCTTTTATCATTAAAGGGTGTCTTATCCTCTGTCTGTTGCCACTCTTTAGACGTAGCCCGTGGTCAATTTATGTGTAATTACTGCTCTTTTGGCGTGACAGAGAGTGATGAGAACAGAAGCCCATTTGAAGCTGACCTAAAAATGGCATTAGTGAACTGTCGCTCACTGCCGAAGCATGCTGTTGAAATTTCTCTCTTACTTCATGATAAGGCTCTGGATATATTGTTTCTTACGGAAACTTGGTTAGGACCCAATTCGGATCCTGATATCGTCCAGTCATTGCCCTCTGGATATTTGATTCAGCATAAGGACAGAGCCGTAAAGGTGGTGGGGGGGGGGTCGCTATCATTTATAAGGATCATATAGCGTGTCGCCTATTCGACCTTTCAATTTCGGATAGTGAAAGTGTACATTTTGCCATCTCAACCTCTCCAGCTACCTCCTTCTCAGGATTTTTGATCTATCGCCCTCTGGGTTCCTTGGGGCAATTCCAGGAAAAATTAGTGGAAACAGCTATGGATGTAGCCAGTACTGTTTCTAATTTCATGGTGCTGGGGGATTTTAACTCCATTTTAATAAATCGTCGGATTTTGACGCCTCAGAAGTAATAAAAGATCCGGGGAGTTATGACCTAAACCAAAGGGTACAACATCCCACTCATTCGAAGGGTAACCTCCTGGACCCTATTTTTTCTAATATTCCCGGCCTCACCACTGATGTCCCTGTCCCGGTTCCCTGGTCAGATCATGTGGTGGTTCCTTTTAGTTGGAAGGTGCCTCGGCCTAGCCCAACCCCAATCTTTCATAGAGGGCTGGCTAGGCATTGGTCCAAGCTTGAGCTCTCTAATTGGGCAAACATTTTGAAGAAGACTGAACCCTCAGCCCATTCGGACACGGATAGAGCCAATAAGGATTTTAACCAGTGGATAGAACGGTCTTTGGACAGCCTGCTGCCAAAAAAAACGACAACACTAAAGAAAGGCCACACCAAACATCCCTGGTTTAATTCGGAGCTAAGAGCTCTTAAACAAGAGTGTAAAAGGGAAGAGAGGCAATGGCGAAAGGAGTTTAGTGGTGAAAAGAAAAGGAGATACAGAGCGGCTCTAAAGAAATATAGGACCGCTCTGATCACCACTAAATCTGTTTTTTTCGCTAGTAAAATTGAGTCCTCTGCTAATGCCCCCAGGGAGATATTTAGAATAGTAAAGTCTCTGATGAAAGTACCTGATCCGCCGCCTGTTCCAGATGAATCAGGTAGTCGGTGTGAAGAACTGGCAACCTTCTTCAGCACTAAAATCCAAAAGATCATCGATACGCTTCCTCAATATCTCTAATTGACCTTCAATCTTCATTTTCCACCCAGCATCAATTGGATCATCCTAGGCTCTCCTCTTTCTCTCCTCTTAGGGAGGATCTCTTACCCCCTTTATTGAATGCCATAAAGAGTGGTTCCCCGCTCGATCCTGCCCCGATGAATATCTTAAACGCAGTTTTGACTACCATTAGTAAATCTATGGTGAACGTGGTCAATGCCTCAATGGAGTCAGCTGTGGTGCCTAGAGAGTGGAAGGTAGCGATGGTCAGGGCCCTGTTGAAGAAGCCCAGCTTGGACCCAGGGGACTTTTCCAACTATCGCCCCATTTCCCTGTTACCAGGGATCAGTAAATTGACTGAGAAGTTTGTCAATATACAATTAGCCTCTTTTCTGGAATCACATAATTTGCTCCATCCATCTCAAACTGGGTTTAGGAAAGGACAGGGAACGGAAACAGCCCTGTTGAGGGTGGTGAAGGAGGCCAAGAGGATTCTGGACGCAGGTGGCAGCGCGGCCATTATCCTCCTGGACCTCAGCGCCGCCTTCGATACGGTTAACGATCATATCCTTATTTCCTGTCTCAGTAACATGGGAATCACGGGTAAGGCTCTCAAGTGGCTGGAATCCTTCCTTGGGACAGATTCTTTAGAGTCTTTGAGGATAATCATTGCTCCTGCCCGGTTCCGTTGCAGTGTGGGGTGCCGCAGGGTCTTCCCTTAGCCCCACACTGTTCAATGTGTATATGGCTCCCTTGGCGGAGATAGTGGCTCCTTTTGGGGTTCATTTGGTGAGTTACGCCGACGACACCCAGTTGGTGTTCTCCCTGAATCAGATTGCACATTCTCCGTCGACGCTATGTAACTGTCTAGAAGCCGTTGCAAGCTGGATAGATCAGTACCATCTCAGACTGAACGGTGGAAAGACAGTTGCTGTTGTTGGGACGACAGGCTAGATTTGATAACGCGATTTTCTGGCCTTCTTGTATGGGTTCTGGCCCCGTCCCTAAATCGGAAATCAAAAGCCTTGGGTTTTGGCTTGATGCAGAACTAGCGTTTAGAACTCAGGCTAGAAAAACAGCTGCTATCTGCTTTGGGCTTTTGAAATCCATGCGCAAAATCCTCCCTCAATTGCCGGAAAAAGCTAGAAAAATCCTAATCCAATCAGATTTGATCTAGGATCGATTATGGGAATGCCATCTATTTAGGAGCCACGGCCTCCCCGACTAAACAACTTCAGGTCGTCCAGAACTCGGCGGCAAGGCTTCTAACAGGTATCAGCCATCGCACATCAGCTAGACCCGCATTAAAAACTCTTCACTGGCTTCCGGTGAAAGAGCGGGTCCACTTCAAGTCACTGTGTATGGCACATAAAATTTTCCATGGGAAAGGCCCTCCCATTTTAGAAAACATGGTAAGGCCCTACAAGTCCTCTCTAAATCTTCGCTCCAACGATCAGAACCTTGCAGTGATCCCTCGGATCAACCGATCCCGTTCTGGTGGTCGTCTCTTTTCATTAAATGTATCCAAACTGTGGAACTCTCTGCCTCTGTCTTTCGCCAAGATTCCAGACTACTTGTGTTCCGGAAGAAGCTAAAAACATGGCTCTTTCCGAGAAAGTAGAGTCTTTTTTAGATTAGCTGATGGTATTTCCATTATCCCTGGGTTACCTTTCCCGAGCGCTGGGATGCTTCCGAGTAGCCATGCGCTATATAAGAGCCTTTTCAATTCAATTCAATTCAATTTAAGGACTTTATAGATATTAAATGTCGTCCATGAGTTGGATCTCTGACTAAAAATGCCTTTGTCTAGCAATAGAGAGTGGAATTTTGCAGCTTTGTTAAGTGTTAACTTAAATGTTGGAATGTGCAGAATTTTGTTCCATAGATCCAAAGTGGATTTAAGTGCATTGTGCAAAAAGTGCGTATATGGTGATTTATTCCCATTCTTCAGTGCATACCACAGTGCCTTGTTCAGGCCAGAGTTCTCTGTGTTCTGTTTTATGCAATACCAAACCTTTATCGGTGAGTAGCATCTGCCCAAAGTCTCATTAATTAGGCCAAATTCCAGACACATTTGTGCCAGCGAAGCAGTTTGTGAGAGCTGTAAAACCTGCAATGACATAAAATGCTTGCTTGTTCTCCTGTAGTTGCTGCTGGCATCCATGATGGTGGGGAGAAACCTGGAGAAGGATGCCTGGGATACTCCTGCCACTCTGGCGGGTTGAAAAGTTCCAGATGCCAGCATGTGGAGTGCAGCCAGAAGCTTGATCTGCGGAGGTATGTTGGTGCAGTGCTGTGATGTTGGCTGCAGCCTTGGCACAATCTGGTGCAGGAGGTGGATAATGGACTCTCTTCTGAGCCTGTAATGGACAATGACCTCCTCCTCCCTGAGGTCAATCAGGGTTATCCTCTGGCAGTATGTCCACTCCCTTCTCCTGCTTGCATCTGTGGTGGTCTCCTTTGTGCTTCTAGATGCAATAGCAGTAGATCCATGGCGTAGTTGAGCTTGCCAAATTTCTTTGGGTCTGTTCTGCTTTTCTGCCAGTGTGCTAGCGTCATTTTTAAAGACCAGCTTTTCCTTAGAAGTAAAAAAATGCTGCTAGGAACTCGAAGCAGCCTTTGAAAAATAACAGCATTTCTGAAAATCTTTGTACATATGGCAGCACCAGCTTTGCGAGTGGTTTTATGAGGGAACACCTACTTTGCATATCTTTTTCGGAAAATGCTGCGAACAGAACTGGCTTTGAAATAATAGGTGATAGTGTAAAAGTGACATTCAGGGGCTCAAGTGTCACTTTGTAAATATGGCGCTAAAAAAAAGCAGCAGCGTAAAAAAAGTGACACTGCGTGGTGTTAACTCCTTATAAATATGTCCCAGAGTGAAAACAAGGAGGTGGACTTCAAGAAAAGGGAGAAGTCAGAAAGCGAATCAACAGTAGGTTATTGTGAAGCAGGGAGGCGTAAGTGGCTGATGATAAGGATGGAGACTCAGGATAGGCTAATTAGTGTGCAGAAACAGAGAAACAGGGTCTGTGTCAGTACCAGGGGTCTGTATCAGTACCAGGGGCCTGTAGAAGCACTTGGTTCTGTAGCAGTAACAGGAGCCTGCTAGGGTAATAATTTTCAGCTAATTTGACTGGGAAAGGTAGCTATACCAAACAAAGACCTGTGATCTGGTCTAAGAAGTTCGAGGCAGGGTAAGGGAATCTAGTCTTTGGGTGAGGACTGCTAGCTGCTACCTGTGCACCTTACATCCAGTTGGGGTAAAAGGACATTATTGAACATTTTAGGTCAGTGGTTCTTAAACCTTTGACATCTATAGACCCCCACTGAATCATTACTGGAATCAGGGACTCGAGCTGAGTCAGTATTGGACACCTGCAACCCTCGGCCTAAACATATTCTATCATTTAAACCTAAGAACAGTACAAAAAAATACAGAAACAACTATATATCAAAGAAATCCAAAAATCTTAAAATATTTAATTAATTCACAAATATGGAAAAATGAAAATTATAATAGGAAGGTTAGAGTGTTTCTAATTTCAGTTTTCAATCTTAAAGTCCAAGAGCTATGCTAAACTCTATATGTCACTTTGGTTTTTGCTCTTAAAGCATGCTCTCTTTTTTCAGCACTTTAATTGAGGGAACCCATCATCTATACTATATTCTATTTGCTGTACCTGCACTACCCCAGCAAATCAAGCTAGGATACCTACTTCATTTTTAGCCTCCAGTTTCAAAATCCTTCACTTGTACAGAATGTTTGAACATTTACACTTTTTCAGTTTTGCTACATTAGAATTAATAGTATTTAATATTTTAAACTGTCGTGGACACCCAGAGTATGTTTTTGCAGATCATAGGTTAAGAGACACCAACTTAAGTATTATTGCCTGAAATATTGACTGCCAAATACATTTTTTAGAGAGGGCAGAGGGTGCTTTTTAGATTTACTTTAATCTACAGTCCTCTCCCATTCCTTGTCGATATTGTAATTGCAAGATTCGGTTTGCCTTTTTTTAGGTCGAGCATTCGAGACCACTTGTATATACTTTAGTATATGCTTAAATGTGGATGTACTTTGTGGGCTCTGGAGATCAACCCTCGGACTTGTCTGCTTCCGCTTAGGGATATTTTTTTCTGTTCAACTGCCTCTATTTAATTTTCTTGATAGAAAAGGACCAGCAGAGGTCAGTAAAATACCAGGATCACTTTAGCATTCTCTAGATTTCAGTCCATAGAAATTGTCTTCCACAAGCACCCGTATACAATAATATTGTTTTTAAATCTTGTATTTTCAGTGATATGACCACTGAAGGCCCTGATTTAATATTAAAAACAGAGCTTTTGGACTATACCATATTCCGCTGAAAGGCAAGATTTCTCTCCATGTGTTCCCACACCTGGCGTGTCACGCAGTTTGGTGTTTACTTTCCCTCCATGTTAAAGAACAGTAGATGTTTCAGCACCCAGGCCAATGTGCTGCATAGGTAAATACATATAAGGTCCCAAAGGCGAGACCGATCGCGTTGCAAATGCTTGTTAAATGCTTTATTGACTTTTCCGTATAAACACTTTACAACTTCAAACATTATGTAGTCCTTTGCACACTGTGCAATCGACTCAAAAGAAAGGGATCTTACAACGGTCAAATCTGCATGTAAAGAAAGCAGACAGTAAAAGCAGAAAATGCATTGCCACAAGCATCATGGTAGTAACAGTCAAACTTGCTAGGATTGGCCACGTCAGCGCGGTAAGAGAAATGACAATATGTGCGACTCTGCGTAGTACTATCGAGAAGACTGGTTTGCATTCTAAAGAGATCGAAAGAGATATTACGGCTTTAAACAATGTACAGTTGTGTATTCGAACTGATGCAAGAAATGGAGAAACCTGAAATAAAGTATTGTATCAACATGGCTTGTGTGGTGCCTGCAAGACTACGGGTCAGCCGTCATTGTGAGGTGGCCTCAGCCAGAGACAGGAGGATTATGATGCAAATGCCCCATATTAAGGAGGGAGAGGGCGCGCGGGAGACTTGATCAGTACAAGTGTGAGTCAGAGTGAACTGGGGCTGAACAAAGGTCGACGAGAACCGTGAGTATTTATCGAAAAAACATTTGAGGCGACTGTAGAAAAAGGAAACTTCTAAACAAGCCATAGCACATTTTTATTACTGATCTTTCCCTGTGACCACACAAGAACGAAAAAGAAAGCTGTGCCTCGTTTTCACTACATGTTTAAAACATCTGAGACACCAGATGTGCGGCCTAAAGCTGGGCGCATTGAAGGCCTGCTGAACTGCTGAGTCCCTCCCAGAGACCTGTGTCCGGGCTTCTCTCCTGGCGCATGTATGTAGTAGGTAGTTATTATAGGACTGAGGAGAGCAAGAGAAGTCTAAAGATGCTTTTTTTTTTTTTTGCATATTTATATAGTGCGAACTCGACCCGAAGGTATTGGAGCGCTTTACATAGCACCGTATTTACATTACACATTCAGGCACGGGGAGATTAAGTGATTTGCCCAGAATCACAGGATGTGGACGCGACCTCGAGGCTCGAACCCTGGTTTCCTGCACCAGAGGCGGCAGCGCAGTCGACGGACCACATCCTCTCCCCAATTATTATTATTTTGAGATCAAGCATATTTCGTTATCAAATATTAGCTCTTAACAACTTGTCTCGCCATGGCGATGCATTATTATAAAAGTGGTTCAACATGAGGTAAAGAAGTCATTAAAGTGCAAGAACGCCCATTCCAACGATCCACATAAAAAACGAAGTCACGTGCTGTTAGAATAAGTTCCCTGTTATTGTGTTGACCTATGACATTTTGGAATGCTGAGACTCAGTTCTGTGGCTTGGTTACAATATTGTGGATGTCGTTATGATTTTGTAAACTAAAAGTATTTATTTTATCAATATACTACGGACAATGGACGGTTTTAATTCTTAGAATGACGCAGAGTATTCCATTGGCATGTAGCCCTTCAATACACCTATTAGGCTTCAAAACCAGGGCCGGTCCTAGAACTTCTGGGGCCCCGGGCGAGAGGGAAGATGTGAGGTCCCTTTAATTCGCATGTAACATAACAAGAAGTGACACCGCAGGACTTTTGATCTTATTTGGCATCACTGAAGAGACCTAAAGTGGATATCAGTAACATAGACAAAAAGATAAATATACAAGTAAAATAAGTCCATATATTTGAAAACTTTATTAAATGGATTACATTTGTCACAATGGATGGAAAAGCTAGGTGCAGGTCTCAAAAAGATGGATATTTTTTACTCCATGTTTCCAGAGTCCATGATTGTTTCCAGATAAGTGCATGATAAAAATTCCAGTTCTGTCTCAAAGGGGAGAGATCCTGTTAAGGTAATGAGGGGTGGGATCATTCAAAATATAAAATTAAACAAGAGAAAAACCCTCACATCATGGATATAATCGCAAATTTCAAAAGGCCAGTTATCTTTCCGTGCCATTATTGTGCCACCTTAGGATGACATATTAATACTTAGTAAGTTGTTTTAACATAAATCCTCTCACTAGTATCCCACCCGCACATGCTAAGACTCGTAGGACAATCTTTTTTGTGTGTGGGCTCTTTACTCGCCAGAATTATGTTAAGTGCAAAAACACAACACATATATAACAAAAATACAAGGCACCATTGCAAACAAATAAAGATTGTACATACATTTTTTTTAAAAGACTTAGAACCACTGAGACCACTACTAAATCATTCATTGACTTGAAGGTATGCTACATCAATGTTTTTGATTTAGTGTTGGAACTGTAGGAAGTGGTAGAGGCCAGCTTTAGTGCTGGAGGAGCCCTGTGCGACAATGTTTGTTGGTGACCCCCAATGACTTCCTCTGCCACAGATTCCCTCTACAGTGCCCCCCAAACCTCTGCAACCACATTCTCGCTCAGATGCATTTAATTTGACCTACAGTGCCTCTGATACCAGTGTAGGGTGTCAGACCATTTTACATCACACACATTACACAGAGACAATCAATCATACATATGTAAAACACTGCATAGGAAATGATAGATAAGACAAAGGACTACACCGTGTAGGAGTCATATGACAATCATACTAGCAGGCAGCATAATTTAATAGTGATTGGTCTGGAGAAACACAAATTAGAATTTAATATCATGGTGAGGGGTTCTCTTTAATAACCTGTTGCAGGGATTCTGCTCATGCACAGAACTATGCGCAGGAAACCAGGACCTCAGTGAATTGCGGTGTACCAAAAACTCACCTCAGAGCCCAGAACCCCTATCCGACCAGCATTAGTGTCTCATTCGTTATCCGTATTTATCTCTGCGGTCCCAATGTATAGACAACCCAGAACAAGCAACTTACAGCCTCATGCATCAAGCCAAAATCCAGTCGGTAAAATACCGATTCGCTAATAGCTCCCGGTATTGAGTCAAAAATACCCAATCCCAATGCATCAACCCAAAAGCAAAAATCGCTATTTAAGGAATCCTTAAATAGCGATTCCTTAAATAGCGATAGCATTTAAGGAATCCCAAATTGAGATTCCTTAATTTAAGGAATCTCTATTTGGGATTCCTTAAATGCAATGCATGAAAGTAAAAAAATTAGCGAATTCGCTAATAGGGGGAGCAAATTACCATGAAGATGAACTGCATGGTAATTTGCTAAAACTTTGAAAAATGCACTTTTGTGCATTTTTCAAAGTTTCATGTTGCGCACACACATGCCCTTAGAGCATGTGTGTGTGCAACATATGTGCACATATCAATTTCAGGGGTGCAATAGGGTGTCATTTTGACACCCTTGCACCCTTGAAATTGCATGAGCAATTTGCGAGAACCTACTGGTACTCGCTATTTGCTCATGCAATCTCCAATTCATTCCTATGGGCCTGGAGGCCCATAGGAATGATTGGGATGGCATTCCTTAATTGCTACTCGCAATTTGCTAGTAGCAATTAAGGAAAGTTAAGGAATCGCTATTTGAATAGCGATTCCTACATGCATAGCCTTTTGCTATTCCTTATTAGCGATTCCTTATTTTTCGCTAATAAGGAATCGCAAATGCCAATGTTGATGCATATGCCCCTTAGTGTATTCTCAGGAATGGTGGGAATCAGAAATACCTGTTCGTTATTATTCTCATATCAGTCCACAACAAGAGTAAACAAAGACACGGTAAAGTTTAAAAAGTTTATTTTATAAACCTCGTGTCCTAAGATACAGTACTTTGGCTAACATAAGCAGACAAATGATTAAAATCAAAACCATCAGCATTGTTACAATACCATAAAAAATTAAAGGAGAGATCATCTTACAAATGACAGTGGAATACAGCCACCTTCCTTTCGCTAGTAAACTAATATTATTATATTAATAAAAGGTCTCTAGGCTTGAATGGGGAACCCCATACCGTAAAGATCAGCTTAGTTGAATCACATCACAGGATCAGGTGTGCACTGCTCCTGGGAAAGCTCTTCTTCAGAATGTGTGTGTTAAGCATGCAGCCTGCAATATTAAAAGCGCTCGACTCTCAGGTATTTGCAGCTGTGTGCGTGTTATGGCTAAATAGTGGGCCGATTAACCTGAACCCAAAAACATGCACCGTCTAGCGACCCAGACTGTTTCTTTACACAATGTTCAGACCAAGGTCGCAGCTCACGGCTAGGGATGTGAACAACAGACAGTTCTCCTGTGAAGAAAAGGCGAGCAAGCATTTTTCAAATAATAACATGTAACTGCAGTGTTGTGTGCAAAAGCAGCAAAAGTGGCAAGATGGCTTTCTAACATCTAACGCGGTTATGCTAACTTAGCAATGTACGTATATAAATTGCAGCCCTCACTACACCCCCCCTTGATCGGACCACTAACTAATAGGGGTACAATTAAGGAAAGCAGAGTTCAAGTTCGACAGAACGGAGCTAAGAGCACAAATTGGAAATCCATATTAAGGCAGTGTAGGTTCGAAGAGAAAAAAACATAAAACCATAAAAAAGGGAAAAAAAAATTATGAATGGATGTCGAATAAAAAAATTAAAAGTTTGTGCAAAGGAATGTTGGACGACATCCAAGTTAATTCATCAATGTATAAGCACAGTAAGTAGCAACATCTTCCAAGAGGAAATCATTGGAACGTCCTGCAAAATTGTCTGCCATCCAGTTCAGTAGGGGAATGAATACACATGTTCTTCGACAACTGGAGCCTCTAGTACCATCAGAGGACAACTGGCATGTACTTCAAGATAACTTCGTGCCAGGAAGTCATCTGCAGCCGTACCGATGTCCCTAGGACTCCATGTGCCGCTCCACAGGCCATAATCCTGACACCAGAACAGTCCAACTCATGAGCCACTAAGGGACTCATTAGTCGATTATAATCCGGGGCGGGAGACACCGAGTTTGACAAGCACAAATCCAGAGCCCATTGGAACGGACATTCTAGGCAATGAAAGACAGGTTGTACGCATGTAAAGTAGGAACACCGGAAGGACAATCCATAGGCGAAGCTCAAGGTTGCCAGTGGTAGTGTTCCATAGATTTCAAGCATCCGGTTACGAAGATGGAGTAGCCGGGACAGGCTCTCGTGTGACACAAACTGTGCAGCCATTGCGTAGTAAGCCGACCAATAACAGCACCCCAGCCACGAGGGCGAGAATCAACGGGAGACCTCCAAAGACGCTGGAAAAAATAGAATGAAAAAATGCCCGGATCACAGCAAAAATAGTTTGGAAGGAGGTCACGAGGCCGGAGCCCACAATTTTGAAAAAATGTGCCAGGCCACTTGTTGACGAGGCATTAAAGATAGTCTGAATCAGGGCACCAAAATGAAGTGGGAGATCAGTATTCAAAAGCGCTTGCACCTCGGTGCGCGTGTTTGCTACGTGAAGGACAAATGTTTCCCGGGAAGAAGTCAGCGCGACTTCTTTTTGAGACAATAGAGCCCTTATTCTGCTCATCTTGTTGAACTCTGCTTTCAAGGTTGGAATGGAAGGCCAGATGGATACATCCAGCCGCCCATGCGGGGGTGGGAAAAGGACGTTGTTACAGCAGACTACTCTCTGTGATACAGTCACTATGTAGGGAATTCCCACTAACATCCCACAGCAAGCTTCATTATTTAAGAGCAAATAACTACCGTTAGCCAGCAGTGTGAATGATGGTGTAATAGCTGGCACTGGAATCCCTTTTAGGATGCAAGCTAAATTAGGAGCGTGCACATTGCATGCACCATGTAATTGAATGTGCCGACATACTACAGAGTGATCCGGAGTGGAAGTGCACTCTTCACCTTTTAAGTAGACCTCTTTACCGTCTCTCACGCACCTGTATGTGAATGGGAGAGACCAAACTTCATGCAGGAAGGCAGTACCTAGTTGTTCATATCTGCCTAGCGCATAATGTTTCATGCAAGAACTGAACTTAAACAGGGGAAATGGTAATGTAATTAACCCGTGGATAAGCCACACAGCGGAGTTCAATTCGGCCACAGAGAAAGGCAAATGTTCTAACTTTTCAATGTGCAGCAATGAGTATGTTGTATGTTGCATCTTTCATGGACATGAACTGTTGTTTTGCAGTTAGATTAAAAGGAAGGAACAAAGATGAAGTATTCATGTAGTCCCAAGGGACTTTCCCTGCCTTTAATGTTTTCAATGTCCATGCAAATTGCATTATAGACCGCAATTGATTTTGACCATGATATAAAACAGACATGTCATCCCGCACAATGTCAACAACAGATGAAACGCTATTATCTAACGTGTAAATTCTGGAAGAAAGGGTGTTAATGCTCTTATCTATAACAGCCAATACTTTTTCCATATTGGCTTGATCAATAGCTCGTAATCTGGAAGCAGCTTCAATTTGTGATAACTTCCAAACTTCGTTATAAACAGCATATACCCATCTTTTGGACCTGCCAACCCCAGGACCCTTAACAAAATCATTCAAATCTATTTTGTTATGTAATTTGGATAAATGAAGTTTAACAGATGCCAAGGTGGAATGTTGCAGCCAAGATTGGCATAACTTCCCTACAGAGTAGCTAGTTACAGTATGAGATGATTCAAAACGGGGGTCCCCACGAACCTGCGTATACCCCGAATTTAAATCCAGAAAACGATGTTGACAGGAATCTGGGCTTTTTTACCATATTAACCATCCTTCCGGATTTAATTTGGAAATATTGAAGGATGTGTTAGAAACGTACGACTGCAACGCATCAAGGGACAGATCTGTATGATTATCCCAATCAGGATAAGCACCCAGATCCAGAGTGGAGGGAGAATTACATTTTTTAGAAGTAGCCAATCCAAAGCAGGTGGTCTGAAAAATCGTTGAATTCAAAAACAACATGTGGTTCGGGATGAGGCAGGCACGATGCAAAGCTTCTGTTCCTTGTACCTGCCATGGTTTAGAACCCCAAACCGATTTAAGATCAATAGTAGCTTTCCACAGATCACAACCTCTGATTGCCAAATCATCCATAAAGGATTTGGAATATAACAATTTCGTGTGTGTCAGCCTAACTTTCGAGGCAGACTCAGCTGCCACTTTAAAATAAAAGGATGCAGGATTTGAAACGCTGAAATCAGAAAAATATGTGAATTTGTTCACTAATGTGGTGGAGCTGCCCAGCCTTGGCGCTGGACAATGTTCCCATTGTGTGTAATTTACAAAATTTCTAAACGTATTGGCTTTATGAAGGAAATGATTGCCATAATGTTGATAGCAAAACTGCTCATCATAATTAGCAGTATCTAAATACAAATCTTCAGCATCAAACGCAGCATAATATTTCACATCAGAAAACAGTGCTTCTATGGCTTGAACATCCCAATCATCTGAGCGGATGCTTTGCTTAACTACATCACCCATAGAAACACGAAATACATTTGGTACATTGATAACTTCAGTGGGACCATGAATTTGAAATTTAACAGCATCCCCACACAATCCCATCCAACACAGGCCAGGCACTAATATTCACAAAAGTCTGGTCCCTTTTCATGATGTGTGATGAGGAGTGGGGGGCCAAATTCCATCAATTAGTCTAATTGTAGATCTTTGTTTTAGGTAGTGTCCATTCACAAGACGAAAAAATACCACCACAAATCCAATGGACATGAACAAAAAAATACATACGAGCACCATCCAAATGTAAGTCCAAGGGGGAATTAAAAAATGTTTTTTAAACCAGACAGCAAAAATAGAAACTTTTGATGGGGCATTGGAAGTCATTGAGTTAGTATTAAAGGAGAATCGTAACTGCGGTGGATTGTAAAACAGGCAATGGTACATCTGCAGGATAAACATACTCAGTATCTTCAGGTAGACCACCAGCCGGTGGTAGCAACAAAGGACCAGTAACTGTGTGCATCTCGATGGCAACATCAGACGAGGTGGTAGAAGCTGGAGCCAAAACAGAGTTTCTCAGCATCGCAGGGCAAGAAACAGCTGGAGTCATACTAAGAAGAATCGGCCACTCGCTGTAGCTTGACATTGTCAATAGAGATGTACCTGTTATCCTTGCGACCAGGAAGTGGAGGTAAAATGACTGTTTGTGTACCCTGCACGCCAAGCGCTGGAACCGGTGCATGATAAGAGGGGCCATACTCCTTCTTGTTCTCCACCTTCTCACGGACCAGATCACCAACTCGAGGTAGCCAGCCGACTACCGGAATCTGAAGCGCAGCATCAGATGTGGAGGCCACGTGTTCCTTCGTGAGACTGTCTCTGGCTTCTTGTAGAGTCTGTAATACAGCACGGTGATCATCTACGTCAAAGGGTGCGGCTGACGCCGCCATGTCTAGACCATCAAGATCCGGGACAAACATTCTTATGCCAAAGAGCATCATATATGGGTCCTCCCACCCAGAGACCTTTTAGGGAGATTATTAAGTGCACGTTGGACGTTATACAGATGGGCTAGCCAGTTCCGGCCAGAGCCTAAAACCCTAGCTGTCAAAGATTGCTTTAAGTCACGGTTCATTCGCTCCACCACACTATTACCCTCAGGTCGGTAGGGAGACGAAAATTTGACTTGGACCCCCAAATTTCTCATGGCTTCTTTGTATGCCTTAGAGGCGAACGCAGGGCCCTGATCAGAATGAAAGGTACCACACGCAAAACTTCCCACAAAGACACGCAAATCCCTGATGACAGTACGGGCATCAGAACTCCTTTGTGGCCATGCCCACAGAAAATGTGTGCACGAATCCACTGCAACCAAGATGTACTTGTACACAGTATCAGAAGTGAAAGGACCGCAGTGATCTATATAAACACACCCTAGTGGTTTATTAGATATGTACAACTGAGTTTGTGGTGGGCGCGCAGCAGTTGAAGGTTTAATCTGCTGGCAAATGTCACAATCAAGAACATAAGCGAAAGCTTGTTTATATAAACCGCACCACCAGTAACGTTGTTGTAACAGAGAAACAGTAGCTGCAATGCCGGCGTGGGCAGAGGCCAGACCCTCGTGAGCTGCTGTTATTAACGATGGTCTGCAGTCTGTGTTGGGACTCAATCTGTCACCAACGTCGTTAATTCTCACTAATAGGACTTTATCAGGACTTAAGTGATAATGGTAACGAGAAGGGAAACCTCTCGGGTAATTACTTCCCATTTCTGTAACAGCAATAGCTGCCAAAATGTCATCACCAATCTTACTTTTGGATGTTGTAACTGCTGCTACTAGATATGTCGCCACTGCTGTTTTTGCTGCCTCGTCAGCTAAGCTGTTGCCGAAAGCGTGGACACCAACTCGTTGGTGACCGAGAGTGTGAATAACATTCACGAGAGGCAGATGTTCTTTAAGTTCTGCCACTCGAACCCAAAGCATTTTATGCTTAATTGTGCTACCTTTGGAATCATGATATTCATTTTGAGACCAAAAATATAGTTTGTCGTTGTAAGATTGAACACAATAAAACAAGTCACTTACTATAAGAGTAGTGACCCGAGGATCAGCAAACTCTAGTGCAAGCACCAGAGCACGAAGCTCCGCCAACTGTGCGGTACAATCACCCAATGACTGCGTATGCACGACATCAGATTGGAATTCACAATTCACGAAAGTACCCACCACAATTGCGCAGGCCGCTGAATAGGCATGCTTCGATCCAGTCGCCGGTTGCGCAGAACCGTCAGTGTAAATGACACAATGGTAATCTTCGAGCGGGCGCAAAGACAGAGGAGCCGGATGAACGAATTCATACTGCAAGTACTCCTGAGTCTGTAATGAGGCGTCAAAGATATAGGTGACATCGGGCGATGTCAAGGAAGTGGCCCATTGTATCCACCGAGGATGCAAAGCTTTAGAATTTGGTACACTCGCTTTGGTCACTGCCTCAAGGGCAGGATATGGTGTGACAACCAACATGCGTTTTCCTTGCGACAGCGCTCGTTCTTTGAGAATCGCCATCTGCACTGCTGTAAGAACTTTCTCGACAGAGGAAAAACGCAGTTCAGCCGAAGTGTACAGGTGTGATTTGTAGGCAATGGGGACGATGTCGCCCTCATTGAACGTTAAGTACATGAAACCCACTGCGCCTGGCACAACTCTTATTGCCAGGTTAGTGCGGTTATCACGTGTCAGTAAGTATTTTGAAGCAAGAAGATCAGCTTGCAGTAATTGCAAAATAGCTGAATGCTCCGGCAGCCAGCACGATTTGGAAAAAGTAGGTTGTACCAAGTTATAAAGCGGCTTGATACGATGGGCATAATCAGGAATGTACGTACGACCAAAATTCAGAAAGCCCAGCAAAGACTGTAATTTCTTCAGTGTTGTAGGAGCACGCAGGCATGTGCACTTTTCCAGAAAGTGCGGAGCCAATCCTCGACCTTCATTGTTGAGTTCGTAACCCAAGAACAACACTGTATACTCTGCAATGTGAGACTTCGCAAAATTGAATTTGTAACCGAAGTCTGCAAACATAACAATAATGCGATCAACACGACACAGATGCGGCCACAGCTCGTCGTCTGTGAGAGATATCATCGACATACGAGTACGCATCTGGATCTATGCTCTCTAAAAGAGAGACTACACGTGCGGCAAAGATGCCAGGGCTGTTTTTATAGCCCATGGTTAGTCTTTTAAACTGTTTTTGTTTGCCGCCTGAAGTAAACGCTATCCACTGACTGCTAATAGAGGAAAGGTTATGGCTGTAAAAGCCATTGGAAATGTCAAGTGTGGTTTTAAACCTTTTTCGCACGAGACTATCGACGAGTGCCGAACTGTGAGTATTTTGTACCGCGCATGTCTGGCAATGAGAGTTTAGATGCCGGTAATCCAAAACTAGGCGGTACAACCCATCAGGCTTCGTCACAGTGAATAAAGGATTATTAATTAGTGACACACATGTTTCAATAACACCTTGATATTCCAATTGTTCAAGGATTGCCGCAACGTGAGGTTTGGCTTCGCGACGCATGGGATATCGGGGTTGTGGCTGGGGCATAGACTGTAATGGAATCTCATGGCTGGGGAACAATTTATCTCAGCCCACCTGAGTACGATACAAAGCCGGTGCCAGCACCAGAGCCCACTCCTCAGCGAACCTTTTAGCGTGGTTCTTTGGCACAGTGTGCGCAAAGGACGGGAGGATTACCTCCTCTCCTCTAGGAGCATCTAAAATGAAAGCCGGGGGCCAGTCTGCCTCCGCTAGGAGAATGTCATAAGAAGAGGTCAGATTATCCCAAAAAATCCCTTGAATTGTACGTTGTATGTCACCTTCAATTAATGACAGACTATGTCATATAGTCTGTCAGGGGGAGCCACGCTAGTGTCAGCAGTTTCTACAGTAATGAACGTGTCAGTTACTGTCGCCTCCAGATATGGACGCAGTGCTTGCCACACTACTGTAACCTCCGCTGCGCTGTCGAGCAGCGTTAGGGCCCATGTCAGGTTCCGAACCTGCGTTCTCACTATCTGTGGCATACCTCGCTGTCAGTGCAGCAACTTTCTTCTTTTGAAATGGGGGACGTTGACGTGCAAACTCGTCTTGCTTGCCTTTACCGTCAGCCTGACGGGGTTGTTCACAACCTTGTTGTGCACCCCGACCTTTGCCACGGTCTCCGCCACCGGACTGTGAGGCCGATGTTTCCTGTGAAGAACGAGGCGAGCTTTGTTCAGTAACCTGAAATCTATCAGGCGACTTAATACTAGTACGATCGCGCAAATCATAAGTGCGTTCGCTAGTCTGCTGTACGGGAGACGCAGAACGAGACCCCTGTTTCTGTTGCTGCTTTCCCTGTTTCTTTGCTCTCCAATTCTGCTTTGGAAAAGCCGGACGATCGTCTTTACCAGACAAACTCACCTTAGTTTGTTGTATCAAGTCAGGAATGATTACAGTCGGTTTAACTCCCAAACTACCAAGGCCAATAGTTTCATAGGCTTCCGCAATAAGTTTCGGTAACTCTTTGGGCTTATCGAGTTCAGCGACGTGGGCTAAGCCATTTGCCACTTGGAATTGTACCGCATCTCCCTTGAGATTACCAAGGACGAGGGGGGCAACAACATCGAATACTCCGACAAGCCTCATTCCCAACTCTACAGCCGCCTCCGGTCCGTGCTGATCTTGAACACGTTTAATGACAGAGGGCAGCATGACCATAGACGGACTCCCGAAGCACTTCGAGTAGACTGCGGCAAAGATCTTTCCCCAGTTGTCACAATCTGACATATCAGGGATGATGTCTTTCGGCAAACTAATGGTGAGTATTCTGTGTTTCTCCACCTCTGTAGAGTGTGGAAACACTGCTTCCAGCTGGTCAAATTTCTCGGCAAGCCAATAAGGAAAATCATCCTTATTTTGGGGGCGCCCACCCATCACCGAATTAACTATGATGGGACTAATAACAACCGCCGGGTGACCAGCTGGTAGTCCCGCAACAGCAGGACCTACCTGCACGTTGCGTGAAACGTATTGCACCAAAGCCCTATATACTGAAATAAGGGTTGTATGGAGCGCACGCAGCTCATCCACCACAATAGTTAAATAGCGGGGGTGAGGTGTAAATCCGGCAAGCACCGGCCATGTGGCCCCTGGAATTGACAAAGGGCCCATTCTAACCGGTGCAACCGCATGGGGAAGGGCGCCATTAAACCAAATGCTATGCTGCCAGGCTGAAAGGGGGATCTCTAGCGTCCGATATGGCATATAATTGGCTGGGACCCGCGTGTGAGTATACGAGTGAAACGTTTTATCATCCGCATTCACTGCTGGCAGTGTCACCCAAGAGTAGAGGTGTACGGCTATGTGCAGCAATTTCGACCGCCATAAGGACACACAGAAGATCAACAACGAGTTCAATCAGTAGCACAAGGGTTCAGAAATTGAAGAAACCTTTTTAAATGATCAAGCTTGAGTAATAGGTAGGTTAAAATCCGTCACTCCCGTTATCCCAAAACAAGAGTGAGGGAGTCGTGGACTAATACAAGCACTACTAAGGCGTTTCAAATCAATAGACCAAACGTTAGGTGCGCCATGTTGCAGGGATTCTGCTCATGCACAGAACTATGTGCAGGTAACCAGGGCCTCAGTGAATTGCGGTGTACCAAAAACTCACCTCAGAGCCCAGAACCCCTATCCGACCAGCATCAGTGTCCCATTCGTTATCCGTATTTATCTCGGCGGTCCCAATGTATAGACAACCCAGAACAAGCGACTTAGTGTATTCTCAGGAATGGTGAGAATCAGAAATACCTGTTCGTTATTATTCTCATGTCAGTCCACAACAAGAGTAAACAAAGACACGGTAAAGTTTAAAGAGTTTATTTTATAAACCTCGTGTCCTAAGATGCAGTACTTTGGCTAACATAAGCAGACAAATTATTAAAATCAAAACCATCAGCATTGTTACTATACCATAAAAAATGAAAGGAGAGATCATCTTACAAATGACAGTGGAATACAGCCACCTTCCATTCGCTAGTAAACTAATATTATTATATTAATAAAAGGTCTCTAGGCTTGAATGGGGAACCCCATACCGTAAAGATCAGCTTAGTTAAATCACATCACAGGATCAGGTGTGCACTGCTCCTGGGAAAGCTCTTCTTCAGAATGTGTGTGTTAAGCATGCAGCCTGCAATATTAAAAGCGCTCGACTCTCAGGTATTTGCAGCTGTGTGCGTGTTATGGCTAAATAGTGGGCCGATAAACCTGAACCCAAAAACATGCGCGGTCTAGCGACCCAGACTGTTTCTTTACACAATATTCAGACCAAGGTCGCAGCTCACGGCTAGGGATGTGAACAACAGACAGTTCTCATGTGAAGAAAAGGCGAGCAAGCATTTTTCAAATAAAAACATGTAACTGCAGTGTCGTGTGCAAAAGCAGTAAAAGTGGCAAGATGGCTTTCTAACATCTAACGCGGTTATGCTAACTTAGCAATGTACGTATATAAATTGCAGCCCTCACTACAAACCAGAATCGATTTCTATCCAAATTAACCCTTTTTGCAACATTAGGATAATCAGAGATTGGTAAATAACCATAATGCTCTAATTTATACCTTGCACACTGCCCATGCCTAGCACCGGCCCAGTTTAAAACTATAAAATTTCTGTGTGAGATGCCTGTATTTTAGTGACTATCAGTTCATGTGAGTTCTTGGGTTTCTTCCCACAAAGTGTATCCAGCCCTGTCTGTTAGCAAAGTCAGAACACGTTTTCAGGGTGGCGAATTGCTGGATTCTGGCAGGAATTGAAAGGGCTCGGACTCCTCTGTCCTTTGTTGCCGCCTCGTTTACTCCGCCTTTGGCCAATTTGACCTTTCTTCCAATAGCACTCTCCGAGCTCTCGGGGTGTGGCACAGTAATTTGACCTACAGTTATGATTGATTTGTAAACGTGCATGGTTGTCAGAACAAGACCAACCAGCAAGGTAAGGTTGTATGTTTATTGAGAGCAAGCTGGCAGCGCCCTCTCACCACCAATATTCCTTGTAACTGACACTCCCCCGCTCCCTTCCATTCCCACATTCTAGAACCTGTGGCATCCCGTTACCTAGGCACTGGTAACCTGGATATCACATCTCCCCTCTTTATCACGACTACATTAACTTAACAAATAATATAATAAATAAGCACTATATCAAGTCTAAACTAAATAATAAATACTGTAGTGATAAATTCACCACTGTAAGACTGTTACATGAAATATGAACATAAAAGTAGTTTTACACAATACCATGCAATGCAATATCAGCGTACACAACCCCATACCCTCTCTTTAATATACATCACATTATGAAATCATGAAACTTCTTTGGCAGCACAACAGATCTATCTACTTGTGTCGACGTAGTACGATTTCTTAGTTCGGATGTATTGGTAACTGAAGTGTGGGTGTCTCCACCACTGCCCCACTACCTTCTCCCAAGGTAGGTGCTGCTACTTCCTTGCTTTCATTTGCTACCTCCTTCAACATCCATTCCATAAAATGTGGAACGTCACTCTTCCTCCTTTTTGAAAATTGCCAATCAAGACATTTATTGCATCTGGCCATTCTGATAAAATGCCATACCTTTTTGTCATTCAAAAAAGCAGATTTCAAGTAAACCTCCATGACTTGCAATGGCTCTGAAAACTTACAACATCCCTTCTTAGTTTTGTGGCCCAATTTTACTTTCACCCAATCGCCAGGCACTAAATACACTTCTTTTTACACCATGCTTCTGTTCATAGTATGTTTTGTACAATTTCTGCATTTTCATCAGATTGCTTTTCACCACAAAAGGAGGCCATTTGCTACAAATCATCATTTTCTTCCAAGCCATGTTCTCCTTTGTAAACAGTTCTCTCCCTCTAAGAATTCTAAACGGACTGTACCCTGTTCCAGTGGGTGTTATCCTATAAGCCAGACAGTGCTATACAATTCCTTCATCCGATCACTACCAGCAATAATAGCTGCCTGCGCACTGCTTAATACCACTCTGTTGAAACGTTCTACAACACCATTCTCAACTGGATGGTAGACCAGGGTATCCTTCCCAATGATACCATCCTGCTTAAGAAATTTCTGTATGTTTTAGAAATAAATTGTGGACCATTATCGCTTAGAATGGACTTTGGAATACCTTCTCTTAAAAATATTTTCTTGAGAAAGGAAAGAGTGGCATTGCCATCAACTCCATCCGATACTTAATCTCAGGCCACTTAGAATACTGGTCAATGACCACAATGACCTGTTTAGATACAGCTCAATCATCTAGAATGGGTCCCAAAATGTCTATGCTCAGATCCTCCCACTGATGCTCCGGGCACCTCTTGTCACCCAAAGACGGCCTTAACATGGATTGTGCTTTGTCCGAATTGGCGCATAACTGGCATTCTTTTTACAAATATTTCTGTATCTACATCTATGCCTGGCCACCAATAAATTGATCTCACTTTTTTCAATACCAAGATGTCCTTCATGTTTTATGTCTAAAAGTCTCAATCTCAACTCCTTTGGAAGTTCCATCCTGTCCCCCTGAAAACATAACCTGCATCGCAAAGGGCCAATTCATCTTTAATTTCCCACTAGGTTTTGTATTTACCCTGTAATTCCTACTTATCAGACCAACCCTTGATAACGAATTGTTTCAACAGACTCAATATTTCATACTCATAATATTTTGTTTCCCATTCCTCTTTGAGTATGGGACCATTACCATCCTCAATAATTGCCTCACTAAAATCCTCCCATTCATCTTTTCCAGCTTCCTTCAAAGGCAAAAGAGAGGGCAACTTTGTTCCTTTTCGCAGGCAGGTATTCTACATCGTACACAAAATCCAGAAATCTCTAAGTCATTCTTGCAATACATGGGATAGCCTGACAATGCCATTGTAGCTTACAGACTTCACTAGTGGTTTTCGGTCTGTGTGCAGTGTGAACCGTAATCCCCATACATGCTGCCTGAATTTTTCCTTTGCCCAGACTGCGGCTGACATTTCCTTTTCAATCACTGAGAACATTTCCACCCTGTCAGCAGTGAACGAGAGACATATGCCACTGTGCATGCTTCTCCAGTTCCTGCCACTTGGGTTAATCTCACCACAGGCCCTTTCATGAGCATCTGTGGTTACAATACTGTATGCTCCTCATCAAAACCTTGCAAAGGAACAGCTGTGCTAATCTCATGCTTTATCCATTCAAAATCATTCCACACAAACTCTTGTTTCATTTCTAACAACTGTCTAAGACCATGTGGTTTCATAGCAAAGTTTTGTAAACATTTGAATAAAATTCCGCTAGCCATTGGAAGGACCTGACTTCCTCTTTGGAGGTCGGAGCCGGGCATTACTCACAGCCTCTATTATGTCCTTTTTTTGCAAAATACCCTCACCTCCTACTTTGTGACCTAAATATGTAATCGATCTTAATGCAAATCTGCATTTCTTCAATTCTGCAGTCAGACCTATGTGGGCTAATTTCTTGAACACAATGCTTAACCTTGAATCATGCTCTTGTTTGTCTCGGCCCATTATCAATATATCGTCATAGAAGTACGTCACCCCTTTGACACCTTTAAACATTTTGTGCATTAGGCGTTGAAATACCGCAGCCGCGAGGCCAAACAGCATGCGTACAAATTTATAGCATCCGAAAGTGGTGATGAACACCATAAGATTCCTGCTACATGGATGCAGTTGGACCTTGTGATAATCCAATGTTAAATCTGTTGTCGGAGTCCATTTTATCCCCTCGGATTGACACAAAAGTGATTCAATTCTAGGTAAGGGAAACTTGTCAATTACAGTGATTTTATTCAAATCCCTGTGGTCAATGCATAACCGTAAACAGCCCTCAGATTTCTGGGCTATGACCAAGGGAGCCAACCACTCTGCACTCTACAGGTTAAATTATTCCTTTACTCTATAAGGCATCTAACTCTTCCATGACACTCTCCCTCACACCTATTTGTATTATTGCAGATTGGTACTGCACCCTCCTTTAATACAATTTTGTGGACAAACCCACTCATTTCCCCCACTTTACTGGAAAATACAGCCAGAAATTGTTTCATCATGTCTTCCTCCATTGACACTGTTGGTTCACTGAGAAGCATTACTTGGTCTTTACCATTGGAGTCAAGAGTAACACCTATGGCCCCCTGATCCACTAACCCAAGTACGGATGGTCCTTTTTCCACCACATATAATCACCCTTTGGTTATCCTGTTTTTAAATTCAAACTGGACTTCTATGAATCCAACCTTAGGGATCTTTTCTCCTGTAAAAGAAGCTGAGGGTACATTTGTCGGGTTCACATGGTCACCTGTGAACTTCTCCTCCCACACAGAACTTTGCACTATTGTATATGGTGGCCCAGAGTCGGGTACAGTTTGTATCTGTACCCCTCCAATATTTATATCACACATAGGCTTCTTCTTGGAGTTACCATTCACATCTAAAACAGCATCCTCAATACTTAGGACCCCCCATCTTTTATTTTTTTTATTTACGTTGCCCGAACATGACCACAGGGGGTATCAGAGTGCTTTACAATTTAGCAATTGCGAAAGGTATAAGAGGAAGTAACAGAAACCAACAGAACAACATACAATCATCACAGGCTCATAGAAACTAGCGTGTTCTCGAGAGCCGTGGAAGCTAGGGTTCCAAGGCAGAAGTTTCTTCATCAATATCGCTTAAACTTGCTTTTTGAAACAGGCAATAGCAGGATTCAGTCTATAGCACGAACATGACCACTTAGGGTATCAGAGCGCTTTACAATTTAGCAATTGCGAAAGGTATAAGAGGAAGTAACAGAAAACAAACAGATCAACATACAATCATCACAGTCTCATAGAAACTAGTGTGTCCTCGACTCCAGACGTTTCTTCATCAATATCGGTTTAAGTTCCTTTTTGAAAAAGGCAATAGAGGGCTTCAGTCTGACTTCAATCAATCAATCAATCATAGTATTTATAGAGCGCACTACATACCTGTGAGGGTCTCAAGGCGCTGGAGGGGGGGGATGCTGCTACTGTTCGGAGAGCCAGGTCTTGAGAAGTCTCTTGAAGGTTAGGAGGTCTTCAGTCTGCCGCAGGTGGATGGGGAGGGTGTTCCATGTCTTGGCGGCGAGGTGGGAGAATGATCTACCGCCAGCGGTCACTCTTCGGATGCGGGGGACGGTGGCGAGGGCGCGGTCTGTGGAGCGGAGCTGGCGGGTGGGGGTGTAGAGGCTGAGTCGGCTGTTAAGGTACGCTGGTCCGGTGTTATGGAGTGCCTTGTGTGTGTAGGTGAGGAGCTTGAAGGTTATCCTCTTGTTGATGGGGAGCCAGTGCAGGTCTCTCAGGTGGGCTGTGATGTGGCTGCGGCGGGGCATGTCAAGGATTAGGCGGGCGGAGTCGTTCTGGATGCGTTGGAGCCGTTTCAGGAGTTTGGCCGGGGCTCCTGCTTAGAGTGCGTTGCCGTAGTCCAGTCTACTGCTGACGAGGGCCTGGGTGACCGTTCTTCTCGTTTCGGTGGGGATCCACTTGAAGATCATGCGGAGGGTGTTGAAGCAGGAGGAGGAGACGGCGTTGACCTGCTTCGTCATGGAGAGGGTGGAGTCGAGGATGACCCCTAGGTTGCGTGCGTGGTCGGTGGGTGTGGGGGGTGCTCCTAGTGCAGTCGGCCACCAGGAGTCATCCCAGGCCGAGGGGTTGGGTCCGAGGATGAGGACCTCCGTCTTGTCCGAGTTCAGCTTCAGTCGGCTGTTTCTCATCCAGTCGGCGATGGCCTGCATTCCTTCGTGGAGGTTGGTTTTGGTGGTGTAGGGGTCTTTGGTGAGGGAGAGGATCAGTTGGGTGTCGTCGGCGTAGGAGATGATGTTGAGGTCATGTCGTCATGCTACGTGGGCGAGCGGTGCCATGTACACTTTGAACAGCGTTGGGCTGAGGGATGAGCCTTGGGGGACGCCGCAGATGATCTTGGTGGCTTCGGAGCGGAAGGGGGGGAGGCGTACGCTCTGAGTTCTGCCGGAGAGGAAGGAGGTGGTCCAGTCCAAGGCCTTCTCTTGGGTTCCGGGGTCATGGAGGCGTGTTCTTAGTGTGCGGTGGCAGACCGTGTCGAAGGCGGCTGACAGGTCCAGGAGGATGAGGGCCGCGGTTTCTCCATTGTCAAGCAGGCTTCTGATGTTTTCAGTGGCGGCGATCAGGGCAGTTTCGGTGCTGTGGTTGCTGCGGAACATGGACTGGGACGGGTCCAGGATGTTGTTTTCTTTGAGGAAGCTGGTCAGTTGTTTGTTGAAGGCCTTTTTGATGACCTTCGCTGGAAACAGGAGCAGGGAGATGGGTCAGAAGTTCTTTAGGTCCTGGGGGTCTGCCTTGGGTTTCTTGAGTAAGGTGTTGATCTCTTCGTGCTTCCAGCTCTCCAGGAAAGTCGCTGTCTCAAAGGAGATGTTGATGGTTTTCCGGAGGTGGGGTGCGATGGTGCTGCTGGCTTTGTTGAAGATGTGGTGTGGGCAGGGGTCTTCCGGGGATCCGGAGTGGACGGTGTTCATGAACTTGATGGTGTCGTCGTCGTTGATGTTGGTCCAGGTCAGCAGGCGGTTGGTGCGGGTGGTGGTCGTGGGAGCTGTTGTGTATGTCTGCGATCTTGAGATGGAAGAAGGTGGCCAGCGAGTCGCACAGGTCTTGAGATGATGGGATGTCGTTGGTGTTGGAGCTGGGGTTGGAGAGTTCCTTCACGATGCTGAAGAGCTCTTTGCTGTTGTGTGCGTTGTTGTCTAGATGGTCTTTGAGGGAGGTCCTTTTGGCGGCTCTGATGAGGTGTTGGTGCCTGTGGGTGGCGTTCTTGTGAGCTGTGTAGCTTTCTGGTGTTTGTTCACGGGTCCAGTTCTTTTTGAGTTTTCGGCAGGTTCGCTTGGAGGCCTGGAGGTCTTCCGTGAACCAGCTGGCTCTCTTGCTGGTGCGGGTGTTGGGGGGGTTTCTTGAGTGGGGCGAGGGTGTTGGCGCAGTTGTCGATCCACTGTCTGAGGCTGCATGCTGCGGCGTCGGGGTCGGGTGGGTCTGCGGGTGGGATCTGGGCGAGGGTGGTAGTAAGCTGCTCCTCGGTGACCTTGCTCCAGTTGCGGTGAGGCATCTGTTGGGTGTGGTGGCGTGTGGTGGGTTTCTGGAAGGTGAAGTGGATGCAGCGGTGGTCAGTCCAGTGGAGTTCAGTGGTGTGGTTGAAGGAGACGTGGGTGCTTGCTGAGAAGATGGGGTCAAGCGTGTGGCCGGCAGAGTGGGTGGGTATTGTGATGAGTTGTCTGAGTCCGAGGTTGGCGAGGTTGTCGATCAGGGTGGAGTAGTTGGAGTCGTTGTTGTTCTCGAGGTGGAAGTTCAGGTCCCCGAGGAGGATGTAGTCTGTGGAGGCGAGGGCGTTTGTGCTGATGAAGTCGGCGATGGAGTCGCTGAACTGCGGTCGGGGTTCGGGGGGTCTGTAGATGAGGGTGCCTCTGAGGGTGGTGTTAGGGTCCGTGTGGATCTGGAAGTGCAGGTGTTCGGCGGTGCTGAGGGTGTCGTCGGTGTTGGTTGAGACTTTGAGAGTGTTCCTGTGGACGATGGCGATTCCTCCTCCTACTCTGTTGGTGGGGTCCTTACGGGTGATCTTATAACCTTCTGGGATGGCTATGGCGATGTCGGGTGCCGAGGAGGGGTTCAGCCAGGTCTCCGTCAGGAAGGTGACGTCTGCGGTGTTGGTGTCGAGTAGGTCCCAGAGTTCGACGACGTGTTTGCAGGCGGAGCGGGTGTTGAGCAGGATGCATCTGAGGAAGTTGGGTTCTTCGGTGGGCGGGTTGGAGGGTCGGATGCTGGTGAAGCTCCAGTTTTGGCAGGCGAAGGGTCCTTGGGTGCGCTTCGGGGCGGCCAGGCAGCAGGTGCGTGATCGTCCGTCATTGAGTGCGTGGAGGGTGTTGGAGTCGTAGCGGAGGTGGACGACATGGTGTTCGCGGTGGCCAGGGGTCCTGGCGCTGGGCGTGGTCCAGGTGCGGACGGGCGCAGACGGGCTTGCCTTAGGCGTGCCTTCGGCACACCACCGGCGCGCCCGCAAGGTGCGTCCGGCATATATGGGGAGGTGGGAGGGAGGATGAGGTGGGAGGTGGGGGCAGCGAATGGGCAGTCAGGGGGTGGGGCCACAGGGGAAGCAGTGGCGGGAGCGGGACGATAATCGAAGGGCACAGAGGCAAAAGGCACAAAATTAGAGGGGCAGCGAGGGTTACAGAAGGCAAAAGGCACAAAAATAGAGGAGCAGCGAGGGTTACAGAAAGCAAAAAGGTTCCAGAGATGCGGGGGCAGCAAGGGAACAGAGAGCAAACGGGCAGAGGGACACAGGGGCAGCGAGGGTAACAGAGGAAAAACCGGGCAGAGAGCAAGTGCAGGCAGCAGGGGAGGACAGAGAACAGCAGTTACGGACACAACAATGTCAGAAAAGGCAGTACAAGCAATGCAGTGAGCCCAACCTACCTACGGCAGCTGGGGCAGACACACAGGCGGAGCTGCACAGAGGGGGAGTGACCTACCAGGTAGGGTCAAGGGTCGCACTTCAGGGGGCAGGGAGTTCCATATTCTCATGGCGAAAACCAAGAAGGCTTGATTGTAAGTTTTTTTTTTATGGAATTTCTGTGGTTTGAGCAGCTAGGTGCTGGCACTTCTAGATGATCTAGAGCCCAATCACTCAAGGAATCATTCTCCCCTTCTATGTCATCCTCATTTTTCATTACACATTTAACAGTATTCCTGTCCCCTTTCTTATTCTTCTTCCTGCAAACTTTGACGAAAAGGCCCATGATTCCGCAGTAAGCACACTTTGATTTAATCACAGGACAATTTTTATTCCTGCCATATGGCCCTTATTCCCAAACCTAAAACACACAGGACCTTTGTCCTCCACTTCTATTTAACTTTTAGAGGACTTCTTCTACCCATGACCCTTGCCACTTCTTTTCTCCATTTTCTTCTTATCATCCTTAACCCCTTCTATGTCGAGGACATAACGGTTACGTCCTCGGTTGTGGCACTGGTGTGCTGAGGACGTAACCGTTACATCCTCTGCACACCAGCCACAAATCCCTCTGCTGTAAACAACAAAGAGATTTCCTTTTTAGTTTTTCAGCCTCAGGAGCTGGGAAAGAGCTCCCCCAACCTCCTGAGGCATTTTTTTTTAATGTAATGACAATCGTGTGCATGGCGTGCTGGCTTTATTACATTGAAAGAAAACTGTAACAAGCTGATCGAATCGTTTCAGTTTTACTGCTTTGGTGCTCGTGAGGCTATCTCAGCCCCCCGAACACCGAAACACACATGGGCGGTATTATTGGAAAGGGGATAATCTCTCCTTTCCAATGGTACCCTTCCCTAGTGGACCCCTGCTTGGGAATTGCCACAAGAGGGGATCTCTGAGCAGGATTCCCCACTAGATTCCTGGGAGGGTGGAGCCACCCCTTGGGCAAAGGCCTTGGCTTCCCTTAACTTTTTGGGTCATATTTAGTATTTCTGCCCCCTCTGGGGAGAGATGGGGCAATAGCCTCCAATCATCCCCGTGGGGGGGGAGGGGGCAGAAAGTCCACTAGGAACCAGGGTTTTTTTTCAATGTAAAGTTAGGGTCGGTGACTGCCCTGACTGGATAGTGTAATGCCCCCACCCAATCCAGAAATAGGCACAGTCTTTCTGCCCCTCCCAGGGTGGGCAGAAAGTCCACTAGGAACCAGGGATTATATATTTATGTAAATGTAGGTGTGGACGGCTTGCCAGAATGGGCTTGCCAATGCCCCCAATCCCAGAAATAAATAGCCACAGTGGTTCTGCTCCCCCTGGGGGGGCAGTTGGGGGCAATAGCTTCTGATCTACCCCCACAAGGGGGCAGAAAGCCCACTAAGCACCAGGGAGTATTTTCTTTTAGCCAGAGTAGGTGTGGGAGCTGTCCAGAATGGGCAGTTAATGCTCCCACCCCACTCAAAAACGAAATAGCCACAGCCTTTCTGTCTACCTGGGGGGCATATGGGGCAATAGCCCAAGATCTGCACCGCTGGGAGGGTAGAAAGCCAGCTAGGCACCTGGGAGATGTTTGTTCAAATGTTAGGGGTGGGGGCTGCCCAGAATGGGCATGCTAATACCCCCACTCAGAAAATAGGCATACTCTTTCTTCCCCCCCCCCCCCCCTCCGGTGGGGGGCAAAATGTCCATTAGGCACCAGAGATATGTTTATGGGCAGGTCAGGAAGCACCCCCTTAGGCAAGGGTCACTCCCCTTTTTTGTGCACACATTTTGGCCGTTTCCATTCTTAGGCTCATTTGCTCACAAGGGGGACAGAAAACCACTAGACACTAGCGAACGTTTCTGTGTGTGTGTGAACTGGAATTTGGCTGATGGTCTGTGTGTACTGGCGTTTGAGTGGCTGTGTGTGAACTTGCATTTTGCTGGCAGTGTATGTGGACTTGCAGTTAGGTGGCAGTGTGTGTAGACTAGCGCTGCTTCGCTGGCAGTGTGCATGGACTGTCACTTGGCTAGAGGTCTGCATTGATGGCACATGTCTGGTGGTGTACGTGGAATGTCATTTGGCTGGTGGTGTGCATGGACTGTTGCTTGGCTGGCAATGTGTATGGATGTCGCTTGGCTGGCGGTGTGGATTGCATGGATCCTTCAGCATTTTATTACCCAGAATCTGCTGCAAACCTCAAATTTAGCTAAAAGGTCACACTTTCCTCACATTTCTTTGTGGAATGGTTGTGGGATCACCACGCCAGCACAAACTTCCCACCGCCCAGCGTTCCCCTTGGTCTCCCGATAAAAATGATTCCTCACTTGTGCGGGTGCCCAAAGCAGAGAACCTAAAAACCTATAAAAATGGAAAACTGAGGGGGGAACCAAAGTGGGTCCAAAAGTGCAGTTTTTCTTCTTTTAAGTTTTTAGGCTGACTCTGCTTTGGTCACCAACACAAGTGAGGTATCATTTTTATTGGGAGACTTAGTTGAATGCTGGGTGGTGGGAAATTTGTGCTGGCACAGGGATCTCACAACCTTCTCACTCAGAAATGTGAGGAAAATATGACCTTTTAGCTAAATTTGAGGTTTGTAGGGGATTCTGGGTAAGAAAACATTGGGGGATCCATGCAAGCCACACCTTCCTGGAGTCCCCCCGGTGTCTAGTTTTCAGGAATAAAGCAAACTCAAGGAGATGATGTACGGAGCGCTGAAACTTTTCAGACACTCACCCCCAGTCTGAGTTTAATCCATCATCATTCTTTAGCTAACTTTGCCACCTCAGTTCAGACCCGGCTATATGCGAATCAGTCTTGACCCTGTGCCTCATGGGAACAGTCCAGCCCAAACTGCCAAGCCAGGTCTTCCCTGAACCAGAAACAAGCATCCTGGGACCAGTTTCAGGGTAACACCCCTCATCAGCAAGGCTAGCTTGAATTCAGTGGCAAAGTGAACAAGGGACCCACGTCTGGGCATACCCTGCCAACTTAGGGCGAACAAAGCAAACACAAGGAGATCATGGACGGAGTGCTGAAACTTTTCAGACACTCACCCCCAGTCATAGATCAGGGTTGAATCCATCATCGTTCTTTAGCTCACTTTGCCACCTCAGTCCATATCCAGCTATATGCAAATCAGTCTTCACCCTGTGCCTCATGGGAACAGTCCAGCCCGAAATGCCAAGCCAGGTCTTCCCTACACTGGAAACAAGCATCCGGTGACCAGTTATGGGATAACACTCCTCATCAGCCAGGCTAGCTTGAATCCAGTAGCAAAGTGAGCAAGGGACCCACGTCTGGGCATACCCTGCCAACTTAGGGCGAACAAAGCAAACACAAGGAGATGATGGATGGAGCGCTGAAACTTTTCAGACACTCACCTCCAGTCAGAGATCTGGGTTGAATCCATCATCGTTCTTTAGCTCACTTTGCCACCTCAGTTCAGAGCCAGCTATATGCAAATCAGGCTTCACCCTGTGCCTCATGGGAACAGTCCAGCCGAAACTGCCAAGCCAAGTCCTCCCTAAACCGGAAACAAGCATCCTGCAACCGGTTTCAGAGTAACACTCCTCATTACTCAGGCTAGCTTGAATCCAGTGGCAAAGTGTGCAAGGGACCAACGTCTGGGCATACCCTGCCAACTTATTGAGAACAAAGCAAACACAAGGAGTTGATGGACGGAGCGCCGAAACGTTTCAGACACTCACCCCCAGTCACAGATCTGGGTTGAATCCATCATCGTTCTTTAGCTCACTTTGCCAGCTAAATCCATACTCAGCTACATGCAAATCAGTCTTGACCCTGTGCCTCATGGGAACAGTCCATCCCAAACTGCCAAGCCAGGTCTTCCCTGAACCAGAAACAAGCATCCTGGGACCGGTTTAGGGGTAACAACCCTCATCAGCCAGGCTAGCTTGAATCCAGTGGCAAAGTGAACAAGGGACCCACGTCTGGGCATACTCTGCTAACTTAGGGCGAACAAAGCAAACACAAGGAGATGCTGGACGGAGCGCAGAAACTTTTCAGACACTCACCCCCAGTCACAGATCTGGGTTGTATCCATCATCGTTCTTTAGCACACTTTGGCACCTCAGTCCATACCCAGCTATATGCAAATCAGTCGTGAGCCTGTGCCTCATGGGTATGGTCCAGCCCAAACTGCCAAGCCAGGTCTTCCCTGAACCAAAAACAAGCATCCTTGGACCAGTTTCGGGGCAGCACCCCTCAACAGCCAGGCTAGCTTGAATCCAATGACAAAGTGAGCAAGGGACCAACGTCTGGTCATACCTTGCCAACTTAGGGCAAACAAAGCAAACACAAGGAGATGATGGACGTAGCGCCAAAACTTTTCAGACTCTCTCCCCCAGTCACAGATCTGGGTTGAATCCATCATCGTTCTTTAGCTCACTTTGCCACCTCAGTTCAGAGCCAGCTTTATGCAAATCAGTCTTGACCCTGTGCCTCTTTGAAATAGTCAAGCCTGAACTGCCAAGCCAGGTCTTCCCTGAACCGGAAACAAGAATTCTGGGACCGGTTTCGGGGTAACACCCCTCATCAGCCAGGCTAGCTTGAATCCAGTGGCAAAGTGGTCAAGACTGATTTGCATATGGCTGGGTCCCATTTGGGGTGGTGTGGTGAGCAAAAGACTAATAGATTAAACCCAGATCCTTGTGCCAACCCCGTAACCAAAAACGTAGGAAACCCCTATCTGTTACAAAACCTGTTTTGCAAGGGGGGCACCTGCATTTTTGGCTCGGTGACCATCTAGGGAAACCTACGAAACAAAGATTTTTTTTTACACAGACTCACCTGCAAACCTCAAATTTCTGTGTGGGAAAGTAATGGAATCGCCGGGCCCCTAGGTCTCCCGATAAAAATGCTATCTCACTTCTGTGGGTGGGCCAAGTGCTCGCCACAAGGAAGGGCCCAAACCATATAGTGGAGGCATCTAAATTATCGATCACAAAAAGACCTGGTTTTGCAATGAGTCACCTGCATTTTTGGTCCCTGGCTTAGAACTCACTGTGCTATCCTCTCAATCTCTACATTTTTTACCCGTCGCAGGCCCTAGGCATCATTTTACTCATGAGTTTAGGGCAACGCTGGGTGGTAAGAAATTGTGCCGGCATGTGATCCCACAATGAAATGTGAGCAAAAATTAATTTCTTTAGCAAAATTTGAGGTTTGCAGGTGATTCTGGGTAAGAAAACGTTAGGGAATCCATGCAAGCAATACCTCCCTGGGCTCCCCCAGGTGTCTAGTTTTCAGAAATGTTTGAGTTTGATATGTTTCCCTAGATGACCGCTGAGCCTGGGACCAAATACACAGGTTACCCCCTGGTAAAAGCAGGTTGTTCTGTGATTGCTCATTTTGATGTCTCCACAATACACTTTAAGACGTTTCTTGTTGTGGCAGTAGGCCTACCCACCATTTTTATTGGGAGACTTGGGGAAATGGTGGATGCATGGTAGTTTGTAGCTCCCCACAGATTCCAGAACTTTACAGAAGTGTCCAGGATCAAAAACGCAGGTGACCCTCTTGCAAAACCAGGTCGTTTTGTGATCAGTAATTTTGATGCCTCCAAAACACATTTTGGGCCCTTCCCTGTCGTGACAATTGGCCCATCCACACAAGTGAGGTAGCATTTTTATCGAGAGACCTAGGGAATGCTGGGTGGTAGGAAATTTCTGCTGTTGCGGTGATCCCACAACTTTCCCACACAGAAATGTGAGGACAATGTGATTTCTTTGGCTACATTTGAGGTTTGCAAGGGATTCTGGTTAAGGAAACGTTGGGGGATACATGCAAGCCATAGTTCCCTGGAATTTGTGGTGTGACTAGCTTTCAGAAATATTCGAGTTTTTTACATTTCCCTACAAGGCCTCCGAGCCTGGGACCAAAAACACAGGTTACCCCCTTGTAAAAGCAAGTTGTTTCGTGATAGCTCATTTTGATATCTCCACAATACGCTTTGAGCCATTTCTTTAGTAGCACTACCCACACAAGTGTTTTACCATTTTTATTGGGGGACTTGGGAAAATGCTGGATGCATTGTAGTTTGTAGCTCCCCACAGATTCCAGAACTTTCCATCACAGAAGTGTGAGGAAAATATGTTTTTTTTGACAAAGTTTGAGGTTTGCAAAGGATTCTGGGTAACAGAACATGATGTAAGTCGCACAAGTTACCCCATCCTCGATTTTCCTGGGTGTCTAGTTTTCAAAAATTTACCAATTTGCTAGGTTTTCCTAGGTGCTGGCTGTGCTAGGGCCCATAAACCACACCTAGGCATGTTGCAAAAAAAGAGGCAGTTTTCAGTGTAAAATTGTGATGTGTCCACGTTAGTTTCGGGCCATTTTCTGTCACGGGCACTAGGCTTACCCACACAAGTGAGGTACCATTTTTATCAGGTGATTTGTGGAAATGCTGGGTAGAAAGAAGCTTGTGGCTCACTGCAGATTCCAGAACGTTCTATCACAGAAATGTGGTGAAAATGTGTTTCTTTAGACACATTTAGAGGTTTGCAAGGCATTTTGGATAACAGAACCTGGTGAGAGTCACACAAGTCACCCTATCCTGGATTCCCCTGGGTGTCTAGTTTTCAAACATGTACAGGTTTGCTAGGCTTCCCTATGTGACAGTTGAGTTAGGGCAAAAAATTCACAGGTAGGGACATTGCAAAAAAGGATCAGTTTTTAGTGGAAAAATGTGATGTGTCCACGTTTCCTGTTGCGGACAATAGGTCTACCCACACAAGTGAGGTACCATTTTTATCAAGAGACTTCGGGAAAAACAGGGTGTGGGGGCCTGGCAGCAAAGGGGTTAAAATTAAGCCTGGGCGGAGTTCGCAGAGCTTTACTCTGTGGAACTCTGCAAAGTGCCAGAAAACCTCCGCTGGGCTTTGCGAAGTTCTGCCAGCAGTGGAGTCTGTTAAGTTGCGCTGTTCGCACAGATTTCTACCACCAGGAGTTGGTCTCACACTGTAAAATCAGCACGAATGGCACTATACATTGCGCCAGAGGGCGCTGCTGCTTTCTGTCGCTCGAATAGACATTCTACTCAAGTAGCAGCTTCCTCAACGTGAATGGCAGATTTCTCAACGTGCACGGTCGCGACCTGCCGCAAATGCCCACAATGAGAAATCTCGCCAGGAGGAGGTCTAGCACGTAATTTTTTCGCAAGCGCTCGCCAAATTACGGTGGCGAGCCGCTCGAGAAAAAAAAACTCGGCGTCACTTTGTTAAGTTTTTAGTAACTCAGCGTGGAGTGTGGAGTGGGAAAAACTCTGCAAACTACGCGGGCGAAGTGTAATCTTCGCCCACCCCTAGTTAAAATCAAACATTTTGCATACTGACTCCCCCTCACTACTGCTTTCAAAACAGCTTTGGCACACCTTTTAGACATTTCAGCTTTCTTGACAAGGCAATTATTTCATCCAATGGTGAATCGCCACATACCCCCAGTTTTTCTTGGATAGAGCATTATCTGAATGCATCACTAACTGGTCTCTTGTGAGATCATCGTGTAGGGTACCAAATTTACAGGTGATCACTAATTTCATAGTCTTTCACTAACTGTCATAACCTGTTTCTTTTGGAAAAATTTGTACCTATCAATTGCCGCACGAACAGTTGGCTAGTAATGAATATCTAAGTCTTCCAAGGTATTACTAAAAACATCTGAAATGTCTGTAAGTCTTGATTTTTCCCATTTGACTGTATACACGTAAACTACAGGACCAAGTCTATGTAACAGAATCTTTTTCTTCCTGCGAGAAATTAACTCCTCATCATTTTCCTCCCACATAGGGAGCTGCAATTTCACCAGCTTCCTGTGTATAACAGCAGTGCCAGCTTCACAGGAGGCAGGTAGTGGGCTAGGACCACAGGGGCTTGAGGCTCCCACTGCTGTCCCGATTCTGCACACTGGGTGCCCTGGCTGGGACCAGGGCACCCAAGGGCACGATGCCAGGCCCCGGGAGATGGTATCAATCAATCAATCAATCAATAATTTGTAAAGCGCACTACATATCCGCAAGGGTTTCAAGGCGCCGCGGTAGGGGAGAGGGGGGTGCTGAGGCTACTGGTCGAACAGCCAGGTCTTGAGTTGTCTCCTGAAGGTTAGAAGGTCTTCGGTTTGTCGTAGGATGAGGGGGAGGGTGTTCCAGGTCTTGGCGGCGCGGTGGGAGAAGGATTTGCCTCCGGCTGTGGTTCTACGGATGCGTGGGACGGTGACCAGGGAGAGGTCTGCGGAGCGGAGTTTTCGGTTGGACACGTAGAAGGAGAGGCGACTGTTGAGATAAGCTGGGCCGGTCTTGTGGAGTGCCTTGTGTGCGTGGATCAGGAGCTTGAAGGAGATTCTTTTGTCGACCGGGAGCCAGTGCAGGTTCCTCGGGGGGGGGGGGGGTGATGTGGTCGCGGCACGGGACATTGAGGATTAGGCGTGCGGAGGCATTCTGGATTCTTTGCAGTCTGTTGATGAGCTTGGTCAGGGCTCCGGCGTAGAGGGCGTTTCCGTAGTCGAGTCTGCTGCTGACTAGGGCCTGGGTGACTGTTTTCCTTGTGTTTGTCGGGTTCCATCTGTAGATCTTGCGGAGCATGCGGTGGGTGTTGAAGCAGGTGGAGGAGACAGCGTTGACTTGTTTGGTCATGGTGAGTTTCGAGTCGAGGATGACTCCCAGGTTGCGTGCATGGTTGGTGGGTGCGGGGGGGTCCCCAGCGACGCGGGCCTCCAGGAGTCGTCCCATGCTGAGGGGTTGGGCCCGAGGATGAGGATCTCTGTCTTTTCTGTGTTCAGCTTAAGGCGGCTATCCTCCCTCCAGTCGGCGACGGCTTTCATTCCCTGGTGGAGGTTGGATTTGGTGGTGAGGGGGTCCTTGGTGAGGGAGAGGATCAGTTGCGTGTCGTCAGCATAGGAGATTATGTTGAGGTCATGGTGTCGGGCGATGCATGTGAGAGGTGCCATGTAGATAACTTTTGAACCCTCCTGAGGCACAGCCGGGAGTAGCAAGGAAAACTGAGCATAACTTTGTTTTACAAACTGTAAAATTTCACTTAGCTTTTAAAATCACTCACCTTCCCTGTCACATCACTGCAGTGTGCAGGTACCCTTTCCTGCTGAAAAACGAGCACTGGTAAGGGTAAAATCGCCGTTTTCCCGCCAACTTCATTCCCCTCTCCCTGACTGGGACATGCCCACCTTGAGGCCACGCCCCCCTCTTCAAAGTTATAAAAGACGCGCTGACTACTAGCGCTTTAGATAACTTTTGAACCCTCCTGAGGCACAGCCGGGAGTAGCAAGGAAAACTGAGCATAACTTTGTTTTACAAACTGTAAAATTTCACTTAACCTTTAAAATCACTCACCTTCCCTGTCACATCACTGCAGTGTGCAGGTACCCTTTCCTGCTGAAAAACGAGCACTGGTAAGGGTAAAATCGCCGTTTTCCCGCCAACTTCATTCCCCTCTCCCTGACTGGGACACGCCCACCTTGAGGCCACGCCCCCCTCTTCAAAGTTATAAAAGACGCGCTGACTACTAACGCTTTAGATAACTTTTGAACCCTCCTGAGGCACAGCCGGGAGTAGCAAGGAAAACTGAGCATAACTTTGTTTTACAAACTGTAAAATTTCACTTGGCTTTTAAAATCACTCACCTTCCCTGTCACATCACTGCAGTGTGCAGGCACCCTTTCCTGCTGAAAAACGAGCACTGGTAAGGGTAAAATCGCCGTTTTCCCGCCAACTTCATTCCCCTCTCCCTGACTGGGACACGCCCACCTTGAGGCCACGTCTCTCGCACTGCTCCCTCCCTACAAATATGTGCATGTTCCGGAAGTGCAGCGGACGAGCGCAGCGGGCGCGACGAATGCGCGCCGAAGGTGCGCATAAGGCAAGCTCGTCTGTGCTCGTCCGTGCCGAGACCGGGCCAGGGGCCAGAACCTCTGATCAATCCCCACGACAGGCTCCCCACATCTACCTCAAATCCACATTGATGGCACTGCGCACGCCTAACACTGACTGCGCTCAATATAATCCACACCTATGGTCAGATACCACAAAATTTACATGTCCCCACTGTAACGTGAAGCTACAGATAATGAATGAAAAAATCAAAACGTATGCCGTCACTGCATCTATGTCTTCCGACATCACCGATGCACTAATCAATGCACGATCTCTTGTCAAGCACCGGCAAGAAATACACGATCTTATTATCAACAACAATCTTGATTGTCTCTTTCTCACGGAGACATGGACGGATGGAGCATCCGATCCTGACATGGCAGTTGCGACCCCCCCAGCATATAACGCCTATCGCCTAGATAGAGTGGGGCAGCGCGGAGGAGGACTAGCCATCATCGCTCGCGACCACATAACGGTCAGAATATCTCACATTCCCTCCACCTCCTGCGAAGCCCTTCTTTTCGATCTTAAACTCACCCCATCGTTTCATTTTAAAGGCATCCTACTATATCGACCACCAGGCTCTCGCACCAACTTTCTAGCAAATCTGGGTGTAATACTAGAAGCTCCAGCGCTGGAAGACTCATTTACATTATTGGGCGACTTGAACTTCCAACTTGAGAATGCATCTGACAAAGATACCCAGTCCTTGATATCAGACATGCACACCATGAGTCTTCGGCAACTGGTAACCACCCCCACCCATATAGCCGGTCACACGTTAGACGGCATTTTTACTAATATGCAAGGCGTTAATATAACAGATACCTTACCAATGCCATGGACCGACCACTTCGCCATTTTTATAAAAATATCAGTCACATTAAATAGACTCAGACCCCATTCAGTACCAAAACCACAAACCATCAAAGTTTGGAAGGACATCGATCACGCTGAGCTAACGAGCCTACTGGAAAAAACTCGTCCTGACTCAACATTCGATCCAAACTTGGCCACACGACAATTTCAGGAGTGGATAGGTACCGTCACCCACTCCTTAGCCCCAACTAAAAAACTCTCTAGAAACAGAGCAACGCCATCAGCCCCATGGTTTACAGAGGAGCTCCGTATTAAGAGGCAATTCTGTAGAAACAGGGAGAGACATTGGCGCAAATCCTACAGCGCTGAAAGCAAGACCAGCTATAAGGAAGCACTCGGACAATACAAAGCTCTTATTGTCGAAACAAAAAAAATCTTATTTCACTGAACAAATCAATTCTGCTAAAAACTCAAGTAAAAAACTTTTTGAGATAACTAAGGTCTTAGCGGGAAACGCACCGGACCTGAATCCTCCACAATCCCAAGTCTTTTGTGATTCTCTGGCTGATTTCTTTTTCACAAAGGTAAATGATATATATCAAGCATTCTCCACAAAAACAGTAATGAGCCCCCCCATATCTAACAACGGGACCAACAATATCGAACTTTCTCAGTTCTTAGACCTTGGAGAAACACAAATCAAGGAAACAACGGCCACAATTAAATCAGGCTCAGCATTAGATCCTTGTCCTCTAAAAGTCATTCGTCCGATCATGGACTATCTCTCCCCTGACATTGTATCAATCTGCAACACAATGTTCAGAACTGGGATATACCCAGACTCCCTTAAAAATACCTTGGTCAAACCCCTACTTAAGAAAGTTATTCTGGACAAGGACCAACTAAAAAACTACCGCCCCATAGCCAGTCTCCCCTTTTTAGCAAAGGTAGTGGAAAAGGCTATGAACTCACAACTCTCAGAGTTCATAGAAAAACATCAACTACTGGACAACACCCAATTTGGTTTCCGCAAGTTCCACGGAACCGAAACTGCCTTAATAAAAGCTACAGAGGACATAAGAGTGATCCGGGACCAGGGAGGTACAGCAATACTCGTACTGCTCGATCTGTCGGCAGCCTTCGACACGGTCGACCACAAGATCCTGGTCGACCGTGCCGAAAAACTGGGCATACGCCACATGGCTAGAAATTTGCTCTCCTCCTTCTTGGCAGGTAGATCACAGGTGGTCACACTGGGGCCCTTCCAATCGCACAAGCTGTCACTACCGTGTGGGGTTCCCCAAGGCTCATCCCTTAGTCCGACACTATTCAATATCTACGTGTCGGACCTGGCCTCTGTCATCAAGGCCTATGGGATGAGCCTTACTTCGTACGCGGATGACACCCAGCTTGTGTTGGCCATTAACGGGAATGGAGACAAGGTAGCTGAAAACTTCCAAGAGGGCATGCGGGCGATCGGTGAGTGGATGGCCTCTAACTGTCTAAAGTTAAATGCCGAAAAAACGGAGGTCGTCATATTTGGACATCTCTCCCCAGGATGGTCAAACACCTGGTGGCCCCCCACGCACGGAACACCACCTACACCAGCCATCACCGTCAGAAATCTGGGGGTGATTTTTGACGATAAATTCAATTTTATGGCACACTCAAATAAAATAGCAGCAACAGCCCATCACAAACTTAGGCTGATCAAGAAAATCATGCCGTTTTTACCAACCTCAGCAGGTAAGACGCTGATAAGCGCCCTCGTGCTGTCATCTCTTGACTATTGTAACGGCTTATTCATCAACGCCCAAGCAAGAGTGATCAACAAAATGCAGACCATCCAGAATGCTGCAGCCCGCCTCCTGTCTGGAATCCCTAAGTTCTCACCAATCTCTGAGACTATAAGGGACTTGCATTGGCTCAAGATTCGAAACAGGATCAAGTTTAAAGCGCTGTGCATACTCTATAAAGCATTGCACAACTGTGGTCCACATTTCCTGAAATCCCATCTCAGACACCAGTCCTCCATAAGATCGCTCCGATCTAATAACCTTAAAATCCTTCAAATACCACGAACAAAAACAGTTAACTGGGGCGATAGACGCTTCCTTGTGGCAGCTCCCAGGTTATGGAACTCCCTGCCAGCATCCATCAAAGACAGCCCGTCCCTGATGCATTTCCGTAGAAAGATAAAGACCTGGCTGTTTGATCAAGAATAGTTACCGGCTCAACCTCAGGAATACATTCAAAGTTTCTAGCGCTGAGACGCCTACGGGCAATTGTACGCGCTGTATAAATCTAAAAAATAAATAAATAAATAAATAGATGTTGAACAGCGTCGGGCTGAGGGAGGATCCTTGCGGGACGCCGCAGTTGATCTCGGAGGCTTCGGATCAGAATGGGGGGAGGCGGACTCTCTGGGTTCTGCCGGAGAGGAAGGAGGAGGTCCAGTCCAGGGCCTTGTCTCAGTTCCCTGCGTCGTGGAGTCGAGTGCGTAGTATGCGGTGGCAGACGGTGTCGAAGGTGGTGGAGAGGTCCAGAAGGATAAGGGCCGCCGTCTCGCCGTTGTCCAGTAGGATCCTGATGTTGTCTGTGGCGGCGATGAGGGCGGTCTCGGTGCTGTGGTTGCTGCGGAATCCTGACTGGGAGGGGTCCAGGATGCTGTTGTCTTTGAGGTAGCGGGTGAGCTGGATGTTGACTATCTTCTCGATGACCTTAGCTGGGAACGGAAGCAGGGAGATGGACCTGAAGTTTTTGAGTTCGCTCGGGTCTGCCTTGGGTTTCTTCAGTAGGGCGTTGATCTCGGCTTGTTTCCAGCTTTCAGGGAAGGTCGCTGTCTCGAAGAAGAGGTTGATGATGTTGCGCAGATGGGGTGCGATGGAGCTGCCGGCTTTGTTGAGGATATGGTGTGGAAAAGGGTTGGACAGCGAGCCGGAGTGGATTGTGCCCACAGTCTTGATTGTGTCTTCGGTGCTCACGTTGGCCCAGGTTGTCAGGTGGTTGGTGGGTGGTGGATGTTCCGGCGCGTTGGGGTTTGTTAGGGTCGTCCGGGGGTTGAAGCTATCGTGGATGTCAGCGATCTTGCGGTGGAAGAAGCTGGCGAGAGAGTCGCACAGGGCTTGCGACGGCGGAATGTCGTTGGCGTTGGAGCTGGGGTTGGAGAGTTCCTTCACAATGTTGAAGAGCTCCTTGTTGTTGTGTGCGTTGTTGTCGAGGCGGTCTTTGAAGGAGGTCCTCTTGGTGGTCCTGATGAGGTGGTGGTGGTTGCGGATGGTGTCTTTGTGGGCTGCGTGGCTGCCCGGCGACTTCTCGCTGTGCCATATGTTCTCCAACTTCCGGCAGGTGCACTTTGATGCTAGGAGTTCCGGGGTGAACCAGTTGGCTCTCTTGCTGGTGTCTTTGAGGGTTTGTTTTTTCAGCTGGGGTAAGGTGTTGGCGCAGTCGTCCATCCATCGTCTGAGGGAGCGCGCACCATCGTCGGGGTTGGTCGGTGGGTTGAGTGCTAGGTTTGTCTGTAGTTGTACTTTGGTGATCTTGCCCCAGCAGCGACGGGGGATCTGCAGGGTTTGGTGATGTGTGACGGGTTTCCGAAAGGTGAAGTGGATGCAGTGGTGGTCGGTCCAGGTGGGTTTGGAGAAATGGCTGAAGGAGACGTGGGGGCTTGAGGAGAAGATTGCATCAAGCGTGTGTCCGGCAATGTGGGTCAGCGTCGTGATGAGCTGTTCCAGTCCGAGGTTGGCGAGTTGTCTATCAGGGTGGAAGAGTTGATGTCGTTGTTGTTCTCCAGTTGGAAGTTCAGGTCTCCAAGGAGGATGTAGTTGTTGGAGGTCAGTGCATGCATGCTGATGAGGTTGGCGATGGCGTCGCAGAATTGTGGATGGGGTCCTGGTGGTCTGTATAGGAGGGTGCCTCTAAGCTTGGTCTTGGGGTCCGTGTGGATCTGGAAGTGCATGTGTTGGGAAGTGCTGAGAGTGTCGTCGGTGTTTGTTGAGACCCTGATGGGCTTCTTGTGGACGATGGCGATTCTTCCTCCAACTCCGTTGGTGCGGTCTCTGCGGGCGATCTTGTATCCGTCGGGGACGGCTATGGTGATGTCTGGAGAGGAGGTTTCGTTCATCCAGGTCTCGGTCAGGAAGGAGACATCTGGTGCTGCGGTGTCGAGTAGGTCCCAGAGCTCGACGGCGTGTTTGTGTGCAGAGAGGGTGTTGATCAGGATGCATCTGAGCTGGTTGTGTTTTGTCGCGGCGGGTGTCTCTGCGTCTTCGATGCAGGAGAAGCTGCAGTTCTGGCAGGCGAAGGGACCGTGGGTGTGCTTTGGGGTGGCCCTGCAGCAGGTGGGGGTCTGTCTGCAGTTGAGAGCGATGAGGGAGCTGGCGTCGTATCGGAGGCGGTCCAGGTGTTCCAGGCACGGACGGGCGCAGACGGGCTTGCCTTAGGCGTGGCTTTGGTGCGCCAGCGGTGTGCCCGCTGCATGCGGCTGGACACCGCCTGCCATTTTAAGGGGAGGTGGGAGGGAGGAGCAGCTGGGTGGTGGGAGGCGGGTGGTGAGGGCAGCGAATGGGCACGGGGGGCGACGCCGCAGGGGATGCAGCGGCGGGGATGCACAGAAGAAGAATGGGCAGTGGAGCACCGGGGAACTAAGGCACACTAGAGCGGGGGGAAACAGAAAGCACAATGGGCAGCGGGGTGCCGGGGAGCAAGTCACACAAGAGCGGGGGAAACAAAAGAGAATGGGCAGCAGGGCACATGGGAACAAGTCACACAGGAGCGAGGGAAACAAAAGAGCATGGGCAGAAGGGCACAGGGGAACAAGTCACACAGGAGCGGGGGACACAAAAAGAGAATGGGCAGCGGGGCACAGGGGAACAAGTCACACAGGAGCGGGGGAAATAAAGAGAAAAACAGGCAGCGGGGCACAGAAGCCAAGGCCAAGGGTACAAGACATTCGGAGCGCAGGTGGCGCTGCAGCGGGGGGGGGTGCGACCTACCTGGCAAGGGATCCTCTAAGCCGTAATCAGCCAGGGGGAGGGAGTCACATGCCACCCCTCCCCAATTGAAACAGGGCTAACCAGAGGACAGGAAGATGAGCAGAAGAGGCCAAACAGAGGTCAGAAAAACAAGCAGAGAAAGGCAAACAATCAAACCAAAAGTTACAGGGATGATAAAGTTAGGAACTAGATTTGAAAAACATTACAAATTCACTGAAAAAACAAAGATTACAGGGACATTATAGTTAGGCTCAGATTTCATATGTACAAGACCATAGAAATTCAGCAGTTATAGTTATCTGACCTAACTATAACTTACACCCCCACAATGCACTGCGTATGATCACACATATTATATAACTCATGATGTGGTCAGTGACATCACTGATGACATCTTCCGCAGAACCCACTCACTCAACCACACACCCACTCACATCCCATTCACAGACCCATATACCTACTCAAACATCCACTCACTCATCCATAGATTCATTCACACACCCACTAATTCAGTCATATAGCCACTCACACTACCACTCACTCACTCATACAACTTCTCACTCACCCACTTACCTATGCAGCTACTCATACCCTCATTTATTCTCCTATACTGCCCCTGACAGAGCCAATCACTCGCCCATACACCCATTCACTCAACAAAACAGCCAATACCACAACTAGTCATACAGACACTCACACACCCACTCATACACCCAAACAACCAATCACACAGCCACTCACTCCCCCATACAGATACTCACACACCCACTCACTTACTCATACATATACTAACAAACATACTCACTCACCTAAACAGTCACTGAGACAATCAGATACTCACTCATACAGCCTCTCACATACACTCACCCTAACAGCCACTCACAGTCTTATGCTACTCAAGCACTCACTCACTCATACTGACACTCACAAACTACTCACTCACTTGTAGAGTCTCTCACATACCCCCTCACTCATTCATACACCACTTACATACCTACTCACTCACCCACACTGCAACTCACACAGTCACTCACTCAACCATACAGCCACTCATCCATACAGCGACTGGCACACCCATTCATTCACCTATACAGCAACTGACAGACCCACTTAGTCACCTATGCACACAGTCACACAATCACTCGCACACACACTCACTGACACACGGATACACACAGTTACACAGACACACTCATAATCTAGATTTAAAAATGGAATCACATATTAGTACACAAACTATACTAATTTAACTTTTGTTTAACTTTGGATATTTGTTTAACACTCATAAACACTTAGAAAACACTGATAATCACTAGAAGATATCATATATATATTCAAAAATATATATTCACTAAAACAACAAAGGTTACAGGGATGTTATAGTTAGGCTGACATTTCACTTTAACAACACCAGAGAAATTCAGCTGTCATTATTAGCTGAGCTAACTATAACTCAGCCCACTGTTTATGACCTCACATATTACATCACTAATGACATCTCAAATGACATCACTGATGTCATCATCCACAAAATCACCAACACACCCACACCCCCATAGAATCTTTCATACACCCACTCCCACAAAACCATTCACAAACCCAGTTACAGACTCATACCAGTACTTACACACCCACTCACTGATTCATAGATCTACATACAAATCCACTCACTTACCCATATAGCCACTCATATACCCACTCACTCACTAATACAGCCACTGACATATCCACTCATATATCCATACAGCCACTCACACACTGAGTAAGTCACCCATAGAGTTACTCACATGTCTACTCACTCACCCATACCGTCAATCACACAGCCACTTACTGACCCACACAGTTACACACACACACACGTACTTACTCATACAAATACTAACACATACTCACTCATCTATAGTCACTGACAGAAGAAAACACTCACCCATACAGCCACTCTCACATATACTCACTCACCCATACATCCCCTCACACACACAGTTACTGACCCATACAGCCAGTCACGCTCCCACTGAATCATCCGTACAGGCACTCATACACCCACTGATTAACCAATACACCTTGAGATATATATTTAACACTCATAAACCTTTTACAAACACTCACAGTCACTGGATGATGTCATGAGTGATGTCACTGACTATGTCATATGATGTAATATGTGAGGTCATCAGCAGTACATTGTGAGGGTGCGAGTTGTAGTTAGCTCAGCTAACTATAACTGCTGAATTTCACTGGTTATGTATGAGTGAAATCTGAGCCTAACTATATTGTCCCGGCTTATACATTTCGACCTGCACAGTCTTCCTCAAAGCCGCAATACAATCAGTCAGAGTGCCCTACTGCCTATGTTTAGTGTAGTGTCTAATTTCTTTATTTCCCGTGCCTTAATATTAATTAGCCCCTGGGTGGGCCAGGTCCCAGGGGCAGTGTATAAATAAAGGAAGGGGCACACAAGCCCCCCTTCCTGGGGATTATTATGCCCCAGTGACCACCACGTCCCCGGGGCTTAGTTTTAAAGAAATGTGGGGGTTGCCTGATCGGCAACGCATCGTGCCCTTGGGACCGCCACCTCCCCAGGGCAAATCCTGAAGTTAATGAGGGGGGACTCCTGCAGCCTCCCGCATCCACGAGGACCACCACCTCACCGGTGCAAAATTAAACATTAATGCGGGCCGGGATGCACACACCCCCCGCAGCCCTGTGGACCATCACCTCCATGGGGCCAAAATGAAATTAGTGCAGTGGGCTCATGGGGCAACCCCACAGCCCTGGGGACCACCACCTCCCAGGGCTGTATAGTGCAAAGGAGGCCAGCTCCTGCTATGTCCAGGGGTGCTCAACCCCGGAACATAGATTTTTGCTATGGCTTGTCTGGAGCTTTACCGCTCCCACGAGCCATAGCAAACTGCTCCACTTTGAGCAAGCAAGAGGAATTTACTCTTCCTTGCTCAAAGCGGAGAACAATTGCTTTGACAGAGGCAGCTGCATGTTAGCATTTCCTTCTCTGTCAAAACAATGCAAGCTCCCGCAGGAGGTGGGGAGCGGGCAGGGACTGTGGGGGCCTTCAGGCTCCCCATGGTCCCTAACATTTCACACTAGAACTCGGGCCTTTAGGCCCCTCCCCTTCTTGTTTTTTAAATAATTTATAAGGCCTGGATCCAGGCGATTGGTTCCTCGGAGCCAAAATTGGCCCCCTCCCTTTTAGTTAAAAAAATATATAAATTAAAGGCTGGGCCCTGGCCTCGGGAGGAATGCCTAGTGGCCAGCCTCCTCCACTGAAAAATGGTCCGGCCCCGGAGGATTGGGTCCCCGGGGCCAAAAATGGCCCAGGGAAAAGGGGCCTCGCAGCCACCCGTCACTAAAATATTTAAAAAAAGGAAAAAACACCATTTGCAAGTTGCCAGAGGCCCACCCCCTTCTTCACCACTCTGCAAACATGCCTCGTAGTGCACAACTGGTTCTGGGATGAAGTACCCTTAGCTGCAGAGGGTCCTTGGGGGCCAGCAAGCCCTCCTGTTACCTCCTGTAATCCCACATTGCAGGATTGCTGAAAGGTGTTCGGAGGCCACGTCCCCTTTCTCCACCATGCTGCAAACATGCCTCCTGGTGCACTACCGGTTGGGGGATGAAGTCCCTTTGGAGGCTGAGGGTCATTGGAGGCCAAGAATCCCTCCTGTAACCTCCTGTAAATCCCATGCAGCGCGATTGCTGAGAGCTGGTTGGAAACCTCGCTTCCTTTCTCCACCACTCTGCAAATACATCTCCTGGCACACTACTGGTGGGGGATAAAGTCCTTTTAATGCTGAGGGTCGTTGAGGGCAAAGAAGCCCTCCTGTTACCTCCAGCAAGTCCCACACAGCACAATTCCTAAGAGCGGGTCGGAGGCCCCGCCCCTCTCTTCACCAGTCTGCAAAAGCGAGACAGTTAAAAACCCATAGAACTTCCCTTAATAAAACAAAGAATAACGGGTTGTTATAGTTATCAAATAGAATAAGAAAAACCTTGGCAATTTCCTGAAAAAAACAAAGGTTACAGGGATGTTAATGTTAGGCTCAGATTTCAACTGTACAAAACCAGTGAAATTTGGCAGTTATAGTTACCTGAGCTAACTATAACGTTCGCCGCGGCAATGCACTGCTTATGACCTCACATATTACATCACTCATGACATGGTCAGTGACATCACTGATGACCTCTCAAATGCCATCACTGATGACATCATCCACAGAACCACTCACACCCTATACAATCTTTTGTACGCCCACTCACATACCAGTACAACTACTGACATACCCATTCACAGACCTATGCCAGTAGTCACACACCCACTATCTCCTTCATAGAGCCACTCACACATCCACTCACTCACTCGTACACCCACTTACTCACCCATACAGCTAGCTACATAAACATGCCCTCACCCATACAACTACTAACACACCCACTTATTTACTTACAAAGCCATACACCCACTCACTCACCCAATCATCCTCTAAACACTGCACTCACTCACTCATTGTCACGTCTCCTACTCCTCAGGATCGGTATGATGCTCAAAAATGGTCCACCTCTTGACAGCTTCAAGTCTGCTTGCTGTAATAGCACAGATCAGTGAAGTGATCGAGCGAGGGAAGGAAAGGATGGGACTGCGGGGAGGGAGATCTGAAATGACAGTAACCACTAAACCACTACGTATTAATAATACATAGCAGTCCTGTTTTGAACAAGGCAGTAACTTTTCTATATTAGGTATATGTACCTGTAAAAGAAAAGAACATGTATTCTTAGATGAGCCCTTCGTGTGTATTTATGATTCCTATTCTTTGGTATAGGACCTACAGTTTACACCTTTAGATAAGGACCCTCTGCAGACCACACAGAGGGAAACAAAAATAAGGAAACAAAAACAACCCAATGAATTTGGTTGTGGTATAAGTGGGTTGCAACAACAAGCCTGGGATACACATGTAACTCCAAAACAACCTACTTCAAGTTTTGCCAAGCCTGCCGTCACAGGGTAGTCAGACACAGTAAACCTAATCTCTTCCACTATTCCCTGCTACAACATGCGGCCTGAAGGTGGGTAGAAAAGTAAATAATTCTCATTGTTGTCAAAAACATAACATAGATAGCAAAACATACACCATTGGAGTGCAGCGAGTGCGAATTCAAATGGTGCCAACACTGTTGCGTCACAATTCTGTTAACACGTTAGGCGATGTTTAGAATAATGAGTATGCGACAGACACAACGCTAACATACAAACACAAACATATAGCCTTTACACCATTAGTCCTGCACGAGCACGATTGGTTGTGCCTAGAAATGCCAGTGTGATATTCCATAAAGTAGAAAGTTCACTTGAACCCCCTCTATGACAAAACCATGCCGGTATCCCTGCTACCTGTAAGAAACCACAAACGTGTATTTCGCCAAAAGGGAGGGACACCGCAATAATTCGATACTCTCGAACTCCTTAGAACAAATGCACTACGAGGTAGCTTAGTGCTGACTTAATCCTCCAAATGCAGAAAGGTTTATAGGTGTTACAGCACCCTTACTGGACTGTGGATCTGTATACCACCTTTAAATAATCACGATAGCCATTCATCAGAATTAGCGGCAACTCCGCGGGAAAGCGGAAGTTCTTTTATTCTCCTCCGCTTCTCCGATGGCAGCGTGCACGATGTCCAGCTTCCGTGACCCCCGTTGTGGAGTCCTGGGAAATGTAGTCTTTGTTTCCCCGCTACTGTAAATGCGCTAAGGAGCGTGAGATGAAAGAAATGGCAGGCAGGGTATCGAGGCGAGACAGGGTGACCAAGACAACCAGATACGAGGGAGGGGGTATTGTGACACTCAAAGAAGCCCTCATACACTCCCTCACACAATCACTTACATACCCATTCGCATATCCATACAAGCACTCACACATTCCTGTACTCACCCATACAGCCATTCACACACTCACTGTCCAATACAGTCACTCACACACAAAGTCACGTAACAAAACATCAATCAATTTAAAAGAGCAACTACTCACCCCTGAGGGTCTCAAGGCATGAGTGGTGTGACACCGTGGGGTGCTCTGGTCATCTAAGGAGCCGGGTCCTGAACTGATTGAGTTAGGGCTTTGCGGGAGGTGGAGGAGGAAGTCGTTACAGGTCTTGGCTGAGAGGTAGGAGAAGAACCTTCCCCGGGTTCTAGTCTACTAAATGCGTGGCATGGTGGCCAGAGAGAGGTTGGCTGATGGGAGGTTTCTTTTGGGTACGTGGAATGAGAGGCGGTTGTTTAAGTATGCAGGTCCGATGTTGTGGTGGGCCTTGTATGTGTGTGTGAGGAGCTTGAAGGTTATGCTACTTTCGATAGGGAGCAAATGGAGGTCGCAGTCGTGTTGGGTGGTGTGGTTGCAGTGGGGGTGTCTAGGATCAGTCTGGCTGCGGCATTCTGGATTGTCTAGAGCTTTCTAAGGAGTTTTTTGTTGATTCCAGTGTAGAGGTCCTTGCCGTAGTTCAGTCTGCTAGTGATGAGGCCATGAGTAACCATTTATCTAGATTTGGAGGGGATCAATCTGAAAGTTTTACGGAGTAAGCTGAGGGTGTTAAAGCAGGCTGAGGACAAAGCGTTGATCTGCCAGTTCGTGGTGAGTGATGATTTCAGTATGATGCAAAGGTTTTGTGTGTGGTCTGTCATGGTGGAGGGGTTTCTGAGGGCGGGGGGCCCCCAGGTGTCATCCCATGCTGAGGGGTTGAGCCAAGGATGAGGACTTCTGTTTTCTCAGAGTTGAGTTTCAGGCAGCTGTCCTTCATCCAGGTGGCGACGGCTTTCATCCCTTCTTGGACGTTGTGTCTTGTGATGGTGGGTTCTTTGGTGAGGGAGAGGATGAGCTGGGTGTCGTCTGCGTAGGAGATGGTTGCAAGGGGGGCCATGTATATGTTGAAGAGAGAGGATCCCTGTAGTACTCCACATCTGGTCTTAGTTGGTTCTGAGAGGTAGGGAGGTTGTCTGACTCGCTGGATTCTGCCTGTGAGAAAAAAGCGTATCCAGTCAAGGGCCTTTCCTTGGATGTCGGCCTCATGAAGTCTGGTGGCTAGTGTGTGGTGTGAGGCTATGTCGAAGGCAGCTGAGAAGTCCAGGAGGATGAGTGCTGCCATTTGCCCTTGGTCTCGGAGGGCGCAGATGTCATCAGTGGCAGCGAGTAGGGCAGTATTGGTGCTGTGGTTGCTGCAGAATTTGTATTGGGAGGAGTCCAAGAAGTTATTGGCTTCGATGAAATTTTGCTAGCTGTGTGTTGATGGCCTTTTTGATGACTTTGGCTGCAAATGGAAGCGGTGAGATGGGCCTGAAATTCTTGTGGTCCATTGGGTCTGTGGAGGGTTTCTTCTGGAGGGGGTTGATGGACCTGCATAGTTCAGGTGCAATGGCCGTTACGGCTCTGTTGAAGATGTGGTCTGGGGTCTGAGTGTGCTCTGGAATGGATGCTCTTTATCATCTTTAAGGTGTCTTCTGTCATGAGCGGGACCCATGTGGGTAGGGTCTGTTGGGTAGCATCGCTGGGCGTGGGGGCTGAAGCGAAGCAGAGGTCTCTGATATTGAAGTTGCCGTAGAGCGTCTTACTCTTGAGGTGAAAAAAGGTGCTGAGTCTGTTGCAGAGATTTTGGGAGGGGGGATGTCTGTAGTTTCGCTGCTGGGTTTGAAAAATTCCTGGATGACTGGGAAAATTTCTTTGGAGTAGTGGGCTTTGGTGAAGATTCTGTCCTGGAGGAAGTTCTTCTTTGTGGTTATGATGAGTTGGTGGTGTGCTGTGGTGGCTGTTCTGTAGGTGGTGTGTGTTTCTGGGGTTTTGCTGTTCCTCCATGTCTTTTTGAGTCGTCAGCAGGATCACTTGGATTCTTGGAGTGCATGAGTGAACTAGTTTGCTTTCTTGATGTGTCTCCCTGTGGCTTTCTTGAGGGAAGCGAGTGTGTCTGATCCAGAGGTGGGGGTTTCGTGCTGCGGTGGTGGCCTCTGGAGTCATTGGAGGTGGGGTGCTGTTGAAGGCGGCGGTGATCTGCTTTTCTGTGACTTTTTTCCAGTTTCTGCGGGGGGTGGTGTGCGTGCTTGTGCACAGTGGTTTTTTGAAGGAGAAATGGATGCAGTGGTGGTCCGTCCAAAGCAGTTCCTTGGTGCAGCTATAGGAGACGCTGTTTCCTCCTGCGAAGATGGGATCGAGTGTGTGTCCTGCTGTGTGTGGGGGCAAGTGACTGTTTCAATCCTATGTTGGTGAGGTTCTCTAGGAGGGCGGTGGTGTTGATGTCATAGAGGTTGTCCAGGTGGAAGTTGAGGTCTCCCGAGTAGTATGTAGTGGGGTGCGATGAGGTCGACGATGGTGTCAGTGAAGGAGCACGGGGCCAGGTGGCCTGTTGATGAAGGTTCTGCAAAGAGTCATTGAGGGGTTGGTCGGCATCTGGAACTGGAGATGTTCCATGGGGGTTGTAGCGTCATCTGGGTCAGTGGTTGACAAGGGAAGACAAGCAGAGTGAGCTTTTGTGGACGATGGCTATGTCTCCTCCTGGGCAAGTAAGACAGTCTTTTCTCAGGATCTTCTATCCACCGGGAATGGCAATTGTGATGTTGGGCACGGAGTTGGTGTTGATCCAGGTTTGCGTGAGGAAAGCGATGTCGGGCGTGTGGGTGTTGAGGAGGTCCCAGATTTCTATGGCGTGCCTTTGTGGGGAGCGCATGTTGAGGAGGATGCAGTTCAGTGGTTTGTGTGTGATGATGACCTGTGGGCTAGATGCTGCTGCTGGGGTCCGGAAGTGGGTGAAGGTGCAGCAGCAGTGTCTGCAGGAGACTGAGCCTTGTGTGTTGCTCAGCGTCCAACGCTGGTAGTTGTTGCTGCATCCGCAATTGCGGTACAAAAGGGGGTGGCGATGGACGGAGCATCAGAACCAATCAAACAGTCACACCCAGTCAACAGATCTGGGTTTGATCCATCACCGTTCTTTAGCCCACTCTGCCACCCCAGTTCAGACATGGCCATATGCAAATCAGTCTGACCCTGTGCCTCATGGGAACAGTCCAGCCCGAACTGCCAAGCCATGCCTTCCCTGGACCGGAAACAAGCTTCCTAGGACCGGTTTCTGGCATTTCAGCCGTCTTCAGCCGGGCTTGCTTGAATCCAGTGGCAAAGTGAGCAAGGGACTCACGTCTGAGCATACCCTGCCAACTTATGGCGAACAAAGCGGTACAAAAGGGGGTGGCGATGGACGGAGCATCAGAACCAATTAAACAGTCACACCCAGTCAACAGATCTGGGTTTGATCCATCACCGTTCTTTAGCCCACTCTGCCACCCCAGTTCAGACATGGCCATATGCAAATCAGTCTGACCCTGTGCCTCATGGGAACAGTCCAGCCCGAACTGCCAAGCCATGCCTTCCCTGGACCGGAAACAAGCTTCCTAGGACCGGTTTCTGGCATTTCAGCCGTCTTCAGCCAGGCTTGCTTGAATCCAGTGGCAAAGTGAGCAAGGGACTCACGTCTGAGCATACCCTGCCAACTTATGGCGAACAAAGCGGTACAAAAGGGGGTGGCGATGGACGGAGCATCAGAACCAATCAAACACTCACACCCAGTCAACAGATCTGGGTTTGATCCATCACCGTTCTTTAGCCCACTCTGCCACCCCAGTTCAGACATGGCCATCTGCAAATCAGTCTGACCCTGTGCATCATGGGAACAGTCCAGCCCGAACTGCCAAGCCATGCCTTCCCTGGACCGGAAACAAGCTTCCTAGGACCGGTTTCTGGCATTTCAGCCGTCTTCAGCCAGGCTTGCTTGAATCCAGTGGCAAAGTGAGCAAGGGACTCACGTCTGAGCATACCCTGCCAACTTATGGCGAACAAAGCGGTACAAAAGGGGGTGGCGATGGACGGAGCATCAGAACCAATCAAACACTCACACCCAGTCAACAGCTCTGGGTTTGATCCATCACCGTTCTTTAGCCCACTCTGCCACCCCAGTTCAGACATGGCCATATGCAAATCAGTCTGACCCTGTGCCTCATGGGAACAGTCCAGCCCGAACTGCCAAGCCATGCCTTCCCTGGACCGGAAACAAGCTTCCTAGGACCGGTTTCTGGCATTTCAGCCGTCTTCAGCCAGGCTTGCTTGAATCCAGTGGCAAAGTGAGCAAGGGACTCACGTCTGAGCATACCCTGCCAACTTATGGCGAACAAAGCGGTACAAAAGGGGGTGGCGATGGACGGAGCATCAGAACCAATCAAACACTCACACCCAGTCAACAGATCTGGGTTTGATCCATCACCGTTCTTTAGCCCACTCTGCCACCCCAGTTCAGACATGGCCATATGCAAATCAGTCTGACCCTGTGCCTCATGGGAACAGTCCAGCCCGAACTGCCAAGCCATGCCTTCCCTGGACCGGAAACAAGCTTCCTAAGACCGGTTTCTGGCATTTCAGCCGTCTTCAGCCAGGCTTGCTTGAATCCAGTAGCAAAGTGAGCAAGGGACTCACGTCTGAGCATACCCTGCCAACTTATGGCGAACAAAGCGGTACAAAAGGGGGTGGCGATGGACGGAGCATCAGAACCAATCAAACACTCACACCCAGTCAACAGATCTGGGTTTGATCCATCACCGTTCTTTAGCCCACTCTGCCACCCCAGTTCAGACATGGCCATATGCAAATCAGTCTGACCCTGTGCCTCATGGGAACAGTCCAGCCCGAACTGCCAAGCCATGCCTTCCCTGGACCGGAAACAAGCTTCCTAGGACCGGTTTCTGGCATTTCAGCCGTCTTCAGCCAGGCTTCCTTGAATCCAGTGGCAAAGTGAGCAAGGGACTCACGTCTGACCATACCCTGCCAACTTATGGCGAACAAAGCGGTGCAAAAGGGGGCAATTGAGCATGTGGAGGGTGCTGGAGTCAGAATGGAGGTGGGTCAGGGGACCAGGGTCCCTGGCGCTGGTCGTGGACGGGAGCAGACAGGTTTACCTTTGGTGCGCCTTTGGCATGCCAGCGGCAGGGCCACACTGTGGCTGCCATTCAGTAAGGGTCATGGGGAGGGTGGGAGCGAAAAGGACATGCTGGAGAGGCCGTGGGGGCAGCAGCGGTGAGGAGCACAACAAACAGCAGGAAAAGGAAAAGTGAGAGAGACAGCAAAACAAAGAAAAAGGGGGCAAGGGAGCAAAAGAGGAGAGAAAAGAAAGAGCAAAATTGAGAGTAAAAGAGGGCAGAGAGGAAGTGAAGCAAGGTGGAACAGCAGAAGGGCAGAGTGCCCTGTCACTGGACCACCAGGGATGAGGTGCAGGCAGGACCCTGCAGGTGGCGGAGGGCCTTGAACCTACATCCAGATGGCACTCACAGGGCAGCAGCATTACTGGTAGCGATGTGGGGGGAGAGCTGACCAGGTCAGACAGCCACTCACTCACCCATACAGCTACATACACACCTAGTTACTTACTCATACAGCTGTTCAGACACCCACTCACTCACCCATACAGTCACTTACACACTGATAGAGCTTTTTACACCATCACTCACCCACCCATACATGCACTGACACACCCACTCACTCCCCAATACAGCCACTCACACAGCATCTACCTCACCCACACGGCTACTTACAAAACAACTTATACACTCATAGAGCCACTCACGCACCTATATGCACAAGGATTCATACAGTCACACTGCTACTCGCATGATATATATTAAAAGTAGTTTCACTCATTAGTAGTACAATTAGTATTATAATAGTGGTATTCTTTAAGTCTTGTAGTACCTTAGTATATATGTTTAACAATCATAAACTCTTTCAAAATACTTACACTCACTAGATGGTGTCATCAGTGATGTCATTTGAGATGTCATCAGTGATGTCACTGACCATGTCTTGAGTGATGTAAAATGTGAGGTCATAAACAGTGCATTACAGGGGTGTAAGTTATAGTTAGCTCAGGTAACTAGTACTGCCGAATTCCAATGGTTTTGAGTGAAATCTGACCCTAACTATAACGTATCTGTATCCTTTGTTTTTTTCAGTGAAAAAAAGAAATTATATATAATATAATCGCCAGTAGGTAGATATAGTTAGGACCTATTTTCCATAGGAAATCCGCAACTTTCTATTTGGAATAACGTTGGCGCCGATTGGCGAATCTTCGTGAAATTTTCCAAACTTTTGGCCAGCTCCGGTCCGCTCCTATCCTGAAAATTGTCGATTCGTCAAGCGGGGGCCGAGAAAAAAGGCCGGTCCCAAAACGCATTTTCCCAATGCATTTTCCCATAGGACATTTTGACGCAGATACAGCCCGAACTGCTGAATGGAATTACACCACATTTGGCAAAGAGGTAGTCCTCAGTTCAGACTCCTGCCTTTTGCTTTAATGGTGTAAATCCATTCAGTAGTTCCTGAGAAAATTAGAGGTAAAAGTACATATATATCTATGGCCTCGGAGGATCCGCACACCCTCCCAAGCACGAGCTGTATTCTAATTGGCTGCCAACACTTCTTGATTTGGAGTGTTGACAGCCATCTTGTAACTCGGTAGAACCGAGGCACAAGAAACCTAAAAAACAAACGCGAAAAACGCGAAAAGGGGGCAGGGTAGAAACACCCTGTCCCCCTAGGCCTGCTCAGGGGGTCCCACAAGGACCCCCAGGGCCAAAAAATGCATTTTTTTAAAAACAAATCAGCGAGATTTGCGTGAATTTCGGCCAAAAAAAAAAAAAAAAGAAGCACGGGGCTCCCGCGCTTCCTTGGTAATTGGCTTCCGGGGAGCCAAATCCCGGGGGCAGAATTAAAAAAAGAAGTGTGGGGGTCCCAAATCCCCCCCCTGCAGCCCCGGGGACTGCCAATCCCCGGGGCTTCTTGAAAATGGGTGGGGGGGCTCACAGCCCCCCCAGCCCCAGGGACCACCACCCCCGGGGCTTGAAATAATTTGGGATGGGAGGATCTCAGGCCCCCCCCAGCCCCGGGGACCGCCACCCCCCGGGGCAACTTTTCAATGTGGGAGGGGGACCACACGGCCCCCCTCCTGGACCCTTGAATAGGCCCTGGGGACCGCCACCCCCCCAGGGCCGGCTCCTGCAGAGTCCCAGGGTGCCCACCCCCGGGACCCTGCTGTTTGCAATGACAGGGCGGGAGCGTCGCAGCTCCCACCCTGTCATTGCAAACTGCTTTGATTCATTGAAGCGAGAGCAGGGAAACCTGCTCTCTATTCAATTAAGCAAAGCTGATTGCTTTTCCACATGGGGAGCAGCATGTTAGCTGCTTCCCATGTGGAAAAGCAATGCCGGCTCCGCAGGATGCGGGTAGCCGGCTGGAACCGTGGGGGGATTGGGGACCCCCCACAGCCGCCAACGGAGGCCAGGCCCTGGGGGATGGGGTTCCCGGGGCCATAAGTGGCCTGGGAGGGGGGCCACGTGGCTCCCCTCCCCAAATAATTGTTTTTGTTTTTAAAAACAACAAAAAAAACAATGGCCGGCCCCGGGGGATGTGGTCCCCGGGGCCTTAAAGTGACCAGAGGAGGGGGGCTATGCAGCCCCCCTCCATAAAGAATTAAACATTTTTTTTAAAAAGGGCCATGCCCCGGGGGATGGGGTCCACAGGGCAAATTATGGCCTCGGGAGGGGGGCCACGTGGCCCCCTTACCTTTTTTTTTTTAATACATAAAAATTTGGGGTAAGCCCTGGGGGATGGGGTCCCCAGGGCCAAAAAATTGGAAAAAGAAGGGGGGCCACACAACCCCTCTTCTAAAAAAAAAGAAGAAGAAAAAAAAGACCGGGATCAAGCCGGAGGCCACGCCCCCTCCTTACACCACTCTACAAACGCGCCCCCTGGTGCGTTTGCAGAGGGGGAACTAATTCCCCTTGAATACTGGGGGTCCCTGGGGGCCAACTAGCACACCAGGAACCTCCAGTATGCGCCAGGGGGCTGCGTTGCAGAGAGGTGTAATGAGGCCACGCCCCTTTTTACACCTCTCTGCAACGCAGTCCGTGGTGCTTACTGGAGGTACCTGGTGGCCTAGTTGGCCACCAGGGGACCTCAGGAATCAAGGGGACTTAATCCCCCAACTTAAACCGCGCCACGGGGCGCGTTTGCACAGTGGTGAAGGTAGGGGGTGGGGCCTGAGGTGATACTGTGCAAACACGCCCTGTGGCGCATTTTAAGTTGGGCAATTCATCCCTCTTCAATCCAGAGGTCCCCTGGGGGCCAACTAGCCCACCAGGGACCTCCAGTAAGCGCCACGGAGCTGCTTTGCAGAGTGTTGTAAAAAGGGGTGTGGCCTCTGAACACCTCTCTGCAATGCAGCTCCCTGGCGCATACTGGAGGTACCTGGTGGGCTAGTTGGCCGCCAGGGGACCTCAGGATTCAAGGGAACTTAATCCCCCAACTTAAAACACGCCACGGGGCGCGTTTGCACAGTGGTGAAGGTAGGGGGTGGGGCCTGAGGTGATATGTGTGCAAACACGCCCTGTGGCGCGTTTTAAGTTGGGGAATTAATTCCTCTTCAATCCAGAGGTCCCCAGGGGGCCAACTATCCCACCAGGTACCTCCAGTAAGCGCCACGGAGCTGCGTTGCAGAGTGTTGTAAAAAGGGGCGTGTCCTCTGAACACCTCTCTGCAACGCAGCTCCCTGGCGCATGCTGGAGGTACCTGGTGGGCTAGTAGGCCCCCAGGGACCTCTGGATTGAAGAGGAATGAATTCCCCTATTTAAAACGCGCCACAGGGCGTGTTTGCACACGTCACCTCAGGCCCTGCCCCCTTTCTTCACCATTGTACAAATATTCCTCTAAAATCAGCCGAACTATGAATTCCAATTTACTCACGTGTTATCAGGAGAGAACCCAGTGCTGCATCTTTTAGCGCAGCACTGACCCTGAAAAGTAATTCTAAGCGTACTTACCAGTAACTTGTATTTCCTTCCATAGGACTCCATTGTGTGGTTTTCACCAGAAAAGTTTCTAAGTGTCCAATTTTGAAACGTACAAATATTCCTCTAAAATCAGCCGAACTACGAATTCCGATTTACTCACCTGTTATCAGGAGAGAACCCAGGGCTGCATCTTTTAGCCCAGCACTGACCCTGAAAAGTAATTCTAAGCGCAGTTCCCAGTAACTTGTATTTCCTTCCATAGGAATTCATTGTGTGGTTTTCACCAGAAAAGTTTCTAAGTGTCTATTTTCACAAACTAAAAATATTCCTAAAAAAATCGTCTGTATGACTTAAACACATTCTTTCAACTGTTTACAGGAGATTGGCCAGTGCTGGATCCAGGATCCACCACTGAGTAAGAAAAAGTAACGATAACTCTACTTACCTGCTAAGTGAATTTTCTGCCATAGGATAACATTGGTGATTCTATGTGAAAAATGTTCTAAGTGTCAACTTTTAAAATACAATAATATTCCTTACAAATCACTACTGTAACCAAAAGGCTTTTACTCAACTGTTTACAGGAGATGTCGAAGGACTGATTCTAGGATCCAGTCCTGTGGTTAGAAAAGTAATCCATAAAGTAACTAATTGCATTTGACTAGAAATTCACATTGAGCTCAATGTTGCATTGTGTTTGAAATTGTGTTGCCCATTGCAACAACTGTAACTACTGTAATTAAAAGTCTATTGCCTATTTGCAAAGTATTTAAACTAAAGTAATTAATTCTGAGAAAGTATATTTTGTATTGTAATGCATAATGTAATTAAAAAAATAAAATATCTAAAAATAAACAGTTTACAAAATGGAGTAAATCAGTATCAAAATAATTAGTATAACAATTAGCCTCTTCGCTGCGGCGCAAACTCCGCCGCAGCGCTGCCGCAGTGCTGGACATTCCATTCCTGGGCGTGGTCATGACGTCTCCCGGCCGTCGTCCGCACACGCCCATCGTGACTCATGACGGCCGGGAGACTTCATGAGAATGGAAGTGGTTAATACATTAAAAATTGTAATTTACAAAACCGTTGAAATGAACGGAATAAAACATAGGTTTCAGGACTGATATATTTAGGAATTAGCATTTAAAAAACCTTTGAAATTCACTGAAAAAACCATAGGTTTCAGGCCTGATATAGTTAGGAATTAGCATTTAAAAAACCTTAGAAATTCACTGAAAAAACAATAGGTTTTAGGGGTGTTATAGCTAGCTGGACATTTCACAGGAACAAAACCATTGAAATTCCTCCGATATAGTTAGTTGTACTAACTACATCTCACGCGCCCGCAATCCACTGCTGATGATGTCACATATTACAAGATTCATGACATGGTCAGTGACATCACTGATGACATCTCAAATGACATCACTGATGACATCATCCACGTGACAATCAGATACACCTCATAATACACTAGTATAACCTTTCATCAATCACTGTAAAATACAGAGTGCCAGATTTAAAACCATTGACACACCAATACAAGTTTCTAAACACCCACTCAGTGATTCCTAGATCTATACACACATGTAATCACTTATCTATAGATTCACTCATACATGCTGTCAATGATCAATAGAACACTATCAAATATACTTATACACCTATATCAACAATACACACCAGCCCACATCCTAATCACTTATGAAGTCATCCTACTCACTTATGCAAACAATGGATCATACTTACTTTTACTTAGCTATACACTTATAAAAACACCACTTCATCTATTCATATAGATAATAACTCATATTTGGTGTGTTATAAAAACACTATTACAAGTATACAGTTATCCATACAGTCACTCATACAATCACTAAGTCTTATGTATACTTATTTATATACAACAACTGACACATACACTGGCTTTTATTTTTCTAGTTTGTTGGACATGTACCATTGAGACATATATTTGCTCATCGCCACACCCATAAAGATATTCACTCACCCAAACAACTGTTATAACATGTAGTTTTAACTTCATATACCTACTGAATCAACTATTCACACATCTTTGGGCAGTCACACACCCCCCCTCCGAACCACACACACATTCACTCTCCCATAAAAATACTCAGTTAACTAATCAATAAATAATATAGGGCCCGATTCACAGAACTAACTTAAGACAAAATCGTAAACTTACTACCATTTTGGTATTCACAGATGACACTTACTCATTTTGGTATTCACAGAAGGCACTTACTCATTTCGGTATTCACAGAAGTTAGGACTCCTAACTTTAGGACTACTAAATGCCTTCTGTGAATACCGAAAGTCTTAAAATTAGGATTTTTCTCAATTTAGTAGTAGTAAAGTTAGGACTCCTAACTTTAGGACTCCTAAATGCCTTCTGTGAATACCGAAAACCTTAAAATTAGGGTTTTTTTCAGTTTAGTAGTAGTACAGTTAGGACTCCTAACTTTAGGACACCTAAATGCCTTCTGTGAATACCGAAAGTCTTAAAATTAGGATTTTTCTCAATTTAGTAGTAGTAAAGTTAGGACTCCTAACTTTAGGACTCCTAAATGCCTTCTGTGAATACCGAAAGCCTTAAAACTAGGATTTTTCTCAGTTTAGTAGTAGTAAAGTTAGGAGTCCTCACTTTAGGACTCCTAAACTTAGAAAAATCCTAATTTTAAGACTTTCGGTATTCACAGAAGGCATTTAGGAGTCCTAAAGTTAGGACTCCTAACTTCTGTGAATACCGAAGTGAGTAAGTGTCTTCTGTGAATACCAAAATGAGTAAGTGCCTTCTGTGAATACGAAAATGGTAGTAAGTTTAGGATTTTGTCTTAAGTTAGTTCTGTGAATCGGGCCCATAGACTTTCACGTAGCTAGTAACCAACTAGTGCAGCAGTTTACACAACAACTGACAAAGTGATATAGAGATTCACACAGTTTAGTCACTATCCAATATATTTAGTGAGACACTATAAATTAGTCAAGTAAACAGTCAATCACACTGCTACTAAATCTTCCATCCAGATATTTATATTTATATATCCACTCATTCTTCAATGCAAATTGCTACATATATAATACATATTTAAATAGCGAACCAAACCACATTCACTGGATGATGTCATCAGTGATGTCATCAGTGATGTCATTTGAGATGTCATCAGTGATGTCACTGACCATGTCATGAATGATGTAATATGTGACATCATCAGCAGTGGATTGCGGGCGCGCGAGATGTAATTAGTACAACTAACTATATCGGAGGAATTTCAATGGTTTTGTTCCTGTGAAATGTCCAGCTAGCTATAACACCCCTAAAACCTATTGTTTTTTCAGTGAATTTCTAAGGTTTTTTAAATGCTAATTCCTAACTATATCAGGCCTGAAACCTATGTTATCTACTGGCGGTCGCCAGTAGATAGTTATAGTTAGGACCGTGTTTCCATGGGAAATCCGCAACATTCTATTTGGAATAACTTTGGCGCCGGTTGACGAATCCTCACGAAATTTTCAAAACAGGTGGGGCGCTCTGCTCCGCTCCTACCCTGAAAGTCTCGGGGGGATTCGTCAAGCGGGGGCTGAGAAAAAAGGGGGGTCCCAAAACGCATTTTCCCCATGCAATTTTCCATAGGGACCTTTAGTCCAAGGTACAGCCCGAACGGCTGAACAGAATTACTTGAAATTTGGCAGAGAGGTAGTCCTCAGCTCAGGGAAGTGCTTTTTGCAAGTCTGGTGTCAATCTGTTCAGTAGTTTCTGAGAAAATCAAAAGTAAAATCATATATATATGTGGGCGGAGCCTAACCACACATCTCATCCTGAGATCTGATTGGCTGTCAGCACTTCATCCAAGAAGTGTTGGCAGCCATCTTGTGACCAATAAACATGATAGCACCTCTTTAAAAAGCATTGCAGTTAATAGAAGGTTTTAAGACTTTAGTTACATTATAAATCATTTGTTGATGGTACCATACTCATTTTAGGAATTGTGGTATGTTCTAAGGTGATTTCACCATGTGAAAAAGCCTTCTGCTGGGATATCATGATTGAGAGAAAAATATTTTCTCATGCTTTTCCCACAGAGGTTTGGAAGGTGATCTATAAGCTAAACTGAGAGCTTATTTTCTGTAAATTCACACTATCTTTCTCAGTCACGTGAGAATGAAGTCTGACATTCTCAGTAAAACATGTACATCCAACAAGGGCAGAGACTGTCAGTTGATTCCTTTGTGTTCTACTGCAGCTTCCCAGAGTGTTCCAACGAACAACTAGAGCACTAACAGTCCTACTTATGATAAACGTATGGCACACCTGAAGCCATCTTGCTTGGATTAAAGTGGTAACTCTTAAAACATTTAATTTAAAAAGGAACAAAATGAGGGGGTTCATTTTTCCATAACAAGTATGATTAGTGCTGCAGAAAGAAAAACTAGGGCACATTTTGACTTCTGAAATCCTCTTTTATTTCATTAAAAAATTCTGACATGCAGACTGAAACATGCACTTTCAATACCAGCAGCAGTTTTCCCTGGTGAGCAGTAGCTTTACTACAGTGATCTAATGAGCAAAAAGAGTGCTAACATTCTGAATTTATGGCAAATGTGTGACACATCTGAATGCCTTCTTCATGGAATCAAAGTAAAAAACTGAAAGTATTTCCTACAGAGGAGACTGCAGTAAATGAGGAAATTAGGAAACTTCATAACAAATAAGTCTCCCAAGATGGCCACCAGAGACAAAAGAGCCCAAATGTAGCCCAAATGTTACCCAGATGTAGCCCAAGTATAGCCCAATGACAGAATGTCCCAGAGTGTTCTTAAAAACAACTAGAGCGCTTACTGTCTTCATTATGACAAAAGTATGGCACACCTGAAGCCATCTTGATTGGAATAAACTGGTAACACTTAAAACATTTAATTTAAAAAGGAACACTATGAGGGGGTTCATTTTGCCATAGAAATTATGATTAATGCTGAAGAAAGAAAATGAGGGCACATTTTGAGTGAGTTCTCAAATCCTCTTCTATTTCATTAAAAAATTCTGACATGCAGACTGAAACATGCACTTTTAATACCAGGAGCAGACTTCCATGGTGAACAGTAGTTTTACTACAGTGATCTAATGAGCAACTAGAGTGCTAACTTTCAGAATTTATGGCAAATGTGTGACATATCTGAATACCTTCATGATGGAATCAAAGTAAAAAACTGAAAGCATTTCCTACTGAGGAGACTGCAGTACATGAGGAAATTAGGAAACTTCATAACAAATAAATCTCCCAAGATGGCCACCGGAGACAAAAGAGCCCAAATGTAGCCCAAAATCACCCAGAGGTAGCCCAAATATAGCCCAATGACAGAAGTGTGCAAAACACTTATTATTTTGTGTTTTTGCAGTGTTATATAGTGCAGACTTGTCAGGTATTGGAGTGCTTTACATGAGCATTGGTTACATCACACAAGAACAAATTAATTTTGGTTGTAGACATGGGGAGACTAAGTGATTTGACCAGAATCACAGAATGTCGAGCTGAAGCAGAAACTCCAACCTGGTTCCCCAGTTGCAAAGTCTGCAGTTCTGGAAGTAACACCACATCCTCTCCCCTAAGTGCAACATTTAATCAAGTGGTCAACTGTATAAAAAAACATAAAGATAACAAATAATTTAAAAGTGCTTTGTCGTTATTTGAAAACTCAGAAAATGTGTCCTTATTTTAGTCTTTTAGAGCACTAACCATAATTTTGATGCCAATAAGACCCTCTCATATATGTAATTTCTAAAGGAAATGCTCTAGGTATTACAGTTTTGATTACATCAAGATGACGTCAGGCGTTCCACACTTTTGTAATAAATATAGAACGTTAGCAATCTAGTTGTTCATTAGGATACTGTTGAGAGGCAGAGGCCAGGGGCACGGACTCTGAAAATTGAAGGCAGGTAGGAGGGTGCAAAGGCAACAATTTAACCACACTGAGCAGGCAGGAAGGGCCGTGGCAGCACAACAGACTATGGAGGGCAGTGGAAAGGGGGGCAGGGGCAACAAACCAACAATACAGGACTTGCAAGAGAGGCTGTGGCAATGTAATAGACCATTGTGGGCAGAAGGAAGAGGCAATGGTAGTAATGGTTGTGGAGAAGTGTGGCTCAATGGTTAGAGCGGCAGACCCTGATGCAGAGGTCTGGCCCGGGACCAGGGTTCAATTCCCCGCCCCGGCGGGTCTTGGGCTCAAAATTCCACGGACCCGATAATTCTTGCCTCGGTGCCTATTCCAATCATGGAGTCCCACTCTGCAACTCTGGGCAATATCTTGCTTAATCCCCACAACGCTAAAAGGATGCCTGGCCTCCACCTTGGGGGTGCCCAGGAGTTGACGCCTCACAGGGAAAGCCAGGATGGGTTCCACAGCGGTATTCGTACAAGTGCCTTGAGACCCTTGCGGGTGAGTAGTGCGCTATACAAGTATCAATTTACATTTACATTTTTACAACCATACATGCCAACAGACCCGATTCAGCCAGGAAACGTCCAATGTTTTTAAGCTCAAATGGGCTTTATTTGATCTGTCTCCTGTCTACAATCTCCTCTTTTTCAATGTAACTCAAAGGGGAAAATCAATACCCCAGTTTTTTTTCAAAATCTCCCTCTTACCAAGTTCAAAATGTTCGCAAGTATGGTACATTGGATCATGGAAGGAAATGGGGTAGGGACATGGACTTGGATAACAGAGGACAGGAGGGACATGGAGAGGTGCACCAAACTGACCCTGCAGGGCAGGCATCAGGGTTTGCAGCAGCACAATACACCACACAGGGCATGCGGGACGGGAGTGCAGCACAACAATCCATAGAAAGCAAGAGGGAGGGGACAGGACCATGCACATGGACAACAGAGAACAGAGGGGCAAGAGGCAATGGTAGCTAGCTGACCATAATGGACAGACAGGAGAGAAAGCTGCAGCATAACAGAACATAAAGGGCAGGAGGGACGGATCAGGGACATTACAATGGAACAGACAAGCCAGGAGGGAGGGAGTAGGGGTCTGCACATGTAAACAGAGGGCTGGGGGCAAGGGGGCAGGGCAGGAGCAGCAAGATAGCCATGGAGGTCAGGCAGGATGGGCACTAGAAGCAAGACACACCATGAAGAGCAACAGTGAGACTGTGATGGCATACACACAGACCATGGAGGGAAGGCGGGAGGGGGTCAGGGGCAGCTAAATGACCACACAGGGAAGGTGGGAGGGGCCATGGCAGCACAGAAGACCATGCATGGCAAGTAGGAGGGTTAGTGGCAGCACAATGGCTATGATGGGCAAGAAGGAGGGTGCAGGTGCATGCACAAAGGACGATGGAGGATAGAAGGGAGGGTCAGGATCTGTGCACAGACAAGAAAGTTCAGGGGAAGGGGCCTCACAACAGACCGCACGGGGCAGGCAGGAGGAGCAGTTGCAGCACAACAGACCAGGGAGGGCAGAAGGGTGTGGCAGTACAATGGACCATGTAGGACAGGAGGAAGAGGATGGGGGCATGGCATGTGGACAGGCAGGGTGGAGGTGGCAGGGACAGGTTACAGTCATCTGACAATGCTAGGCAGGTGGGAGGGGAGTGGCAGCTCAACAGAACACTCAGAGTAGATAGAAGTGGCAGGTCCATGGAACATGGTGGGCAAAAAGGATGGAGCAGGGGCATGCACAAAGACATCGGAGGGCAGGGGGAAGGAGAATAGGGGCAGCAAGCTAAGCACAGAGTTTAAGCAGGAGGTCAATGATGGGGCATAGAATTGGGCAATGGAGGGCAGGAGGAGGGGACTGGTACATCATACTAAATTGAGGGCAGTGGCACCACATCAGACCATGCATGGCAGGAGGGAGGAGGCTAGTCCATGGATTCACACAACAGAGGATAGGGAGGAGGGGGATGGGGCAGCAAGCTAACTGTTCAGAGAAGGCAGGTATTAGGAACTTTACTGTTTTTAAAACGTGTGTCTGTGCGAACTACTTAAAATATGAACAAGTATGCAGCATAATCTCACTTTTATTCAGGAAAAAGAGGACGTTTGTGACTGTGACTCCGGGCTCACTTGGCAGAAACACCCCCTGACCCTCCACCCCCTATCGCAAAATGTAATGCCCGTGAAAAGGGTAGGTGAACACAGTGTTATATAGAACATAGTCCTGAGAGCACGATTGAAAATGAAAACTAGATATAGTGTATGGTATAAGCTATGCACCAAAAAGTGTGATATAAGATGAACCGGGCGTGAAATATAATATGCAATACATTGTGTGCAATGACAGATTCATTGGAGAGCGCGAGATAGCACAGGCACTAGCGCGTGCTATGCGATGTGCGCCTTGGAGTGTAATATGCACAGGGCAGTGTTGTGTAACCTAACTAGTCTCTAAAGTTGTAATATAAAATATGTGCTGGGGAGTGTAACGTTGCATATGCACTGTGACAAAGATATGGATCCCAGATTGTAATATGTATGGCATAGCACTGTGCGTTATAACATAGGCATCGAGGAGGCACGTTAGATGGGGCAATATAACCCGTGCGAAGACAAGTGTGGCATGACATATTCACGGGGTGGTGTTACAGTGCACATGGGCTAGAGAGTGTCATAGCATATGCACTAGCTGGTGGAATACAACACAGAGGTGTGTGGCACTCGGCAGGCAATGGTGGGTGTAACACAGCATTGGGCTCTGCCAGGAGCGCGCTGTGACTCTCAAGTGATGTTCGTCCCCTTTCCAGAGAGTAAAATAAAAAGTATTACACATCCGGCAGTGGATGTGTGTTTTATTAACCGTGAGGGGGGTTTCTTACATAGTTTTGGTCAAATTTTTGTCGAATCCACTTTGAATGGCTTGGTGTGCATGTGTATTAAATGTGCCCGTCAATAGCTACCCATGTTTGTATAAATAAACGACAAGGGTGTCTACCGGCATCAGACATGTCAGAGCTTCACTAGTGGTGTAAATACATTCCACGTGGATTCATTGTATGCATAGTCGCCTTTTAATGAATATCACTCAAATCGTCATGGTGATAGGTACGTACGGTTTGTCCAGCATGTCCTAGGTGTGTCTATAAATATATATTTTTTAAAAATAATTAAAAACAGTGGCCGGCCCTGGGGATTGGGGTAAAAAAAAATATAATTAGGAGACAGGCCCTGGGGGATGGCGTCATCAGGGCCAATAAATTAGAATAAGAAGGGGAACCACACAGCCCCCCTTCTTAAAAAATTTAAATAAATAAAAGACTGGTATCGTGCCGGAGACCACGCCCCCTCCTTGCAGCACTCTGCAAACGCGCCCCCTGGCGAGTTGTAAGTTGGGGAATTAATTCCTCTTCAATACTGAGGGTCCCTGAGGGCCAACTAGCCCAACAGGCATCTCCAGTATGCGCCAGGGAGCTGCGCTGCAGGCAGGTGTTCTGAGGCCAAGCCCCTTTTTACACGTCTCTGCAATGCAGCTCTGTGGCACTTACTGGAGGTACCTAGTGGTCTAGTTTGACCCTAGGGACCCTTAGGATTCAAGGGGACTTAATCTCTCAACTTAGAACAGCCACAGGGCGCGTTTACACAGTGGTGAAGGGAGGGGACGGGGCCTGAGGTGACGTGTGCAAACACGCACTATGGCACGTTTTAAATTGGGGATATAATTTCCCTTCAATACTGAGGGCCCCTGGGGGCTAACTAGCCCAGCAAGTTCTTCCAGTAAGCGCCACTGAGCTGCATTGCAGAGAGGTGGTCCAGGCTGTGCCACTTTTTACACCTCTCTGCAACGCAGCTCTGTGGCACTTACTGGAGGTACCTAGTGGGCTAGTTGGACCCTAGGGACCCTCAGGATTCAAATGAACTTAATCTCCCAACTAAAAACGGACACAGGGCGTGTTTACACAGTGGTGAAGGGAGGGGACGGGGCCTGAGTTAACGTGTGCAAAAACGCTCTGTGGCCTGTTTTAAGTGGTAGTTTTAATCCCGCTGCCCTATTATATACTAGGGGCTTACAGAGGAGGTCATGCTAATCACAGGGGGACCACAACGCATAATGTTCCCTAGTGTATGTAGGTGTTTTCACTGTATTCTAAGTGTCTTTTAACATAGCACTGGCTCTAGGACTGGTTAGTCAGACTCAGTTACCACCAGTATCCGTCTGAAAAAGTTGAGGGTAGAGGATGATTTTACAACAAGGATTCTTTCTGCTCTTCTTTTTGTTCTTTCTGCACGTTATCCTTCTTCCTGCACTTTCCTTGGTCTTTGAGGACTTCTGTTGCTTCTTTCTGCACTTCTTTTTTTTCTTTCTGTGCATTTTTTCTTCTTTCTTCACATGTCCTATCTCTGTAGGCATAGTTAGAAATTAGCATTTAAAAAACCTTTGAAATTCACAGAAAAAACCATAGGTTTCAGGCACGTTATAGTTAGGAATTAGCATTTAAAAAACCTCAGAAATTCACTGAAAAAACCATAGGTTTCAGGGGTGTTATAGTTAGCTGGACTTTTCACTTGTACAAAACCATTGAAATTCCCCCGTTATAGTTAGTTCAGCTAACTATAACTCGCGCGCCCGCAATGCACTGCTGATGACGTCACATATTACATCACTCATGACATGGTCAGTGACATCACTCATGACATCACTGATGACATCTCAAATGACATCACTGATGACATCATCCTTGTGATAGAGTGGCAGACCTCCTCTCACCCTAATATAACCTTTGATACACACATTCAAAAATAGAGACTAAAATTTTCAAAACAATGGATATACCAATACCAGTTACAACAACCTCTTCAGTAATTCTAAGATCCACATACACATCCACTCATTCACCAACAGTCCTATACAGTCACTCATACATGTACTCACTCATCATATGTACTCATACACCTATACATCCTGTTACACAATGCCACTCATCCATAGAGTTACTCACACACATAGTCACTCATGCTAATAAAGAATCAAACATACATTTACTTGCATATACAGTTATACACACACCACCACACTTACTTCTACGGAAACTTACACATACTTATTAGTCTTTTAAACAATCACTTATAGAAACACATACTTATTCATACAGGAACTCTTTCAATCTCTCACTCTCACATATACTCACTTATATACACCAATAGTCACATATACTAGTTTAAAACATATGTAGTTACTCATAAAGACACTATTGAGACAGTCATTCACTCACTAACACACCCATACACACACTCATCCACCAATACAGTCCTGCACACATGCTGTCTTCAACACATACAAACAGTGAGTCACTCATTCATGCACCTATGCACTACGTAATACCCCCCACCGAACCATGCAGACACTCAGACTGATACTCAAAAAACCAACTAATAACCTATATAGACACCCATGTAGCTACTCACCAACCCATGCAGCCACTTATACACAAAGTGAGAGACTGATACAGATATTTACATATTTAAACATTACTCACTAAGCCATGTATTCACTATGATACACTTAATCAGTCAGTTACACAATCAATTTTTCAAAAACAAATCATCCATTTAGACACTTATATACCCATTTATTCTTCCATCGACCTTGAGATATACATATATAAAACATCTTTAATTTTCAGAAAAACACACATTCACTGGATGATGTCATCAGTGATGTCATTTGAGATGTCATCAGTGATGTCATCAGTGATGTCACTGACCATGTCATGAGTGATGTAATATGTGACGTCATCAGCAGTGCATTGCGGGCGCGCGAGTTATAGTTAGCTGAACTAACTATAACGGGGGAATTTCAATGGTTTTGTACAAGTGAAAAGTCCAGCTAACTATAACACCCCTGAAACCTATGGTTTTTTCAGTGAATATATATATATATATATATATATATGTCTGCTTTACTGCATCAAGTGTTTAAGCATTTGCACTATGATGCACTGTGCCTAGTATACACTGCACAATCTATGCTCGCTCATATTTTGTTACTGGAATCTTACAAAGTTGGTAAAATGGCTACTCAATATATACATATAGTATATTAAGGATGTACACATTACGGTTTGATTGAGACGATTATATCAAATCTCAGGTAGTCATCCCTTTCTTATAAGCCGAAATGCAAGTGGTTCATAGAATATGTTCTGTAACACGGGAGACAAACAAGAGAGCATTATTCATATAAGAGTTGTATAATGAAATAGACATATTTCCGATGGTGCAGTGCACTGAAATTAAGTTTATCGCTCTCTGAATAACATTTTTTTTTACAATTCACAGATAGTGATGTATTAGAAAAGAGCATAATTACGTGGTGAAATTAATGGATTTTCTATCAGTGCTTGGAAAGAAATGTCTTGTTCTCCTACTTTATTTCTGCATCATTCGTAGTAAGTATTGCATAAGGTATGCCGGTCCCATTTGTTTTTGTTTTAAGTTCATACTTGCTTTGCATCGTAGACTTTATGTAATCATAAATATGCATGCTTTGTGAATATACGCCCTAATATTTTAGCTCGCATGGTGGTATTAATCACTTCATTGGAAAGCATGATGCCATGCACACTGCTCTATAGAGTGGAGGAAATAAGGTATTTAACTGATAAGTTTTAATGTTTGTAAAAAAATAAAGATGTCATTTAATACATATTTGAACTTTGAGACTGGGGAACTAATTTGAGCTGCGCTGGAATGATTGTCGTTAACAATACAAGGGTTGCTTGAAGAAATGTTTCTGGGGTATCTATACCCCGCAGTCCTTTGAGAAGCACAGACTGGAGCAAGCTTTGATGTTTTTAGACTGCACACTAGTACTTGTTTTGAACAATGGGAGTGTCCCCCTAATTTTGTGGTACTGTTGTGATGCCTTCAGTCATGGCCCGTGCAGGTAAGAGCAATAAGGCCGAGTCGGGGGGGGGGTGATTCTGACAGACAACCACGAGGGAAAATTATTTATTTATTTTATTTTCCCGCGTTGTCTATGTCGAAATGTTGCCTTGTTTGTTTCATAGAGGCAACAATCGAATAATGTTCAACAGAATTTAATTCAAGGTCTGGTAGTTCTAAGGAACCCGTTTATAAAATGTGCGAAAACAACAGTCTTTGGTTTTGTGCATAATATTGTACTTTTTGGAATGTACAAAACATACAATCATACACCTGAAGAAATTATGTTTAGTACTTTCCTGAGTTTAGTACATCAGTCCTGACTATCTGACTGCAGTTGTCTGCATTGTGCAAATTGGCAGAGGCAGGCTTGGTGTAACAACGTGCAAACGAGATGGAGACGGGGGAGAGAGCAAAGGAGGGAAGGAGTCACGTAATGTTCATGGCGGCGGTTCTTGTTTGCAGTTTTCAAAACCAACATGGGTGATTAACCAAGTGAATATAATACCGACCTAATACTATTAAAAATGTATGTAGAACCTCTCTGTTCATAATCACCACAAAATTAATGAGGCACCCTTATTTCTCTTATCTGACAAAATAGTATCCCACAATATCCACCACTGGTATTGCACCAGGATTTGAAACTGAATTCTTTGGCTACAGATTAATGGGATGATCTGTGGTGTGCCAATTTTGCACATAGGTGTGCCCATGAATATCTATGTACTTATTTCTACCATGTGGTTAGGCAATGTAGCAGCCCTCAACGAACCACAGCCCCTGGAGATCTGGTGCCCATGATGTGTTGTAGAGGAGCAGGCCCCATATTTTTAATGTTTAGAATACATATAAGGAGCCCCTAAACAGCCTATGCCAAATGCAGAATCCGCCCTCCATAAAGAGATTGCTCTGTCATTATGAAGAGATGCAGCCACTTCATCAAAAAGACGCCCTCTGAAGGTGGTTTAAACCCTATCAATAGATATTATCATAGCCTGACACCAGCGGCAATGGGGCCGAACATGCATCAGCGTGACCTTAAAGAAAGTGGTCATGACGTCACTGGTTTTGACGAGGAGCCCTTCCTTTGGCTGGAAACGCTCAGCCTCATAGATATTTAAGGACTTCAGCATTGGTAGCAAAGCCGTGAGTAACGAAGCAAATGCCCGAAATAGTTTCATCCACATGAAAGATGGCGAAGAATCTTTAACAGCTCCTAACTCACCAGTATATGAAGATGTGGGGTTTCTGGAGGAATCTTCCCTGGAGACTATCATCATGCAACAGCCACGCAATATCCTGATGCCGGTTAATCCTCGATGGAATTTAGTGACTCTCAAGATTTCAGAGCTGCCGCCAAGTCCCACGAAAATGACGAGGTTAGTAAAAATTGTTATAGACACTTACTTATACTGACTAATGGCCTGTCTTTCTTTCTTTTTTGAACCGTAGAAAGCATCAGCAAAAAGAGCCGGGGTAGAGGGGATGTTGACAAAGGTTAACGTCATACAATATTACTGCCTGTGCTGTTCAAAACAGACTGAAAGTTCCACAACACAAAACAAAGAGCAACGTAAGAAATATGTTTGTACCTATAATTTTGCAGATTTTGAAACAGAAGCTCCACGGATACCCTATGATGCCAAAGGGCCTTTTAATGAAAGGTTTTGCTGTGACTGTTGTGAGCGCGTGTGTCAAACATGACTATTATAACCTCTGTTACAGCCATAAAATTAATGATCTGCAACAGGAGGCTCACCAGTGTCTATATGACTCATACACTTCAAGAACAATCCATCATATATGTAGCTCTCTTGACCAAAGCAAAGTATATTAACTGTTACGGTTGCTGTATGGTTTTTACGAGGAAAAGAAAAATGTCCACCTTGATATGATTAAGGGTTTGTCAACCACGCTAAAAGAGATCCGGTTTTCGAGTGAGTTAAGTTAAAAACTCTGTCGTATGCAAGGTTTGTGTACGTATTTTGTGAGAACAATGGCAGAAAGGGCTATAGAAAGACATATGTGTGATATTTATTTAAAAAATAGACGAGTTGGCACTTTAGCCCCACAATTAAAATTATGAGTCCCCTGGTATTGTGTCAGTATTGTACTATTTAACTTCACATACTTACTCACTTTTAGGCCAAGCATCAGAATGTCGGTGCGCAAGATGCTTCTGAGTTACGTCCAGGATACATATGAATTGCCAATGTTGCTTAAAGAAAGAATAGCTGGAAAAAAAAACTTTAACTCAGTGCTATCTGAAGCTTGGTGAGACAGCCGCGGTGATATAGTGTGACAGTCCTACATGCATAGCCAACTTGTGTATCACTGTGTGGCTACCTATAATAGAAGAATACTGGAGCTAATACAAAAGCTGTATGAGGGAGTTAAAACTATGAGTGATGACCAGCTTACATATCGCCTTGGAGCTTCTGATTGAAGATAATGTCAGAAATAAAGCTTTTGAATTGTACGACAGAGAACTGTAAAATCTTTTGAATGACATCAGCATCCTGAGTGTAAAAAAAAAACGTATAGGAAGGGTAAGCGGGAAGTAAAAATTTCAAAACTTGCGACATTGAGGCAAATTGTCTGTTGGGCCCCTATTAAAGTATGTAGCATGTGCCATATTATGTATACATAGTGAAAAGTCAGCAAACTGTCCAACAGTGACAAGACGTGTATCATGAAACTGTAAAGTATGCAGTATGCTCTGTTTATGTATTGCTAACATTCTTTATTTTTAATAAAATGCCCTTACACAAAACCATTGTCTTACATTTCATGAAATGCAGGGGCTGCTAATGTCAGGGGACAGGTTAAGGAATCTTTATTGCGATGCAAGTGGGGTCTGAAGCTTCAGAAGTGCCGAAAATGAGCCGGTAAACAGAGCAAAGGTGAAGACCTGCTTATCTGGGGAAGAGGCATATTCACTCCACAAGCCTGCCAGGAATCCTTTTAACAGGAGACCAACCATTGTTAATGCGCAGCTAGATTATCAGTGGCAGGCAGACATACTCAGTCTTCAAGATCGAGGCAAGCATAATAAGGTAGCTCACTATATAATAACAGTAATAAAATGTATTGTCAAAGTACGCCTTTGCAGAAGTGCTAAGCGATAGAAGTGGTACTAGCATCACCAAGGCATATAAAGCCGTCTTCAGGAAAGAGCGAACCCCTCAAAAACTGCAAACAGATGCCAGAAAATAATTTTCAAAGATTTCAATTCAGAAATTAATAAAATAGCACGCTGGTCATCATTTTGTAATGCACACGGAAGTAAAATCTGCTGTTATAGAGCCTTTTAACAGAACCTTTAAAAAGATGTGGAGATATTTCACAACCTAAAACACCTACCGATATGTGGAGGTTCTACAGGCATTTATAGATGTTTATAGATGCTTGTAGCGCCAGTTATCACAGAGTCATCAATAAATATCCCGTAGATGTAACAACGGATAATGTCTTAGCAGTATGGAAAACTGTGCACGGGAGGCATTTTGCTGCCAAGATAAAGAAGTCTCTTTTAAAAGAAGGTGATCATGTTAGGGTTTCAAAGTTGAAAGGGCTCTTCATGAAGGGCTACTTTCGGACTGCTTTACTGGTATCTTCTTAGAAATGAGAGAAACCCTTTTATTACTGAGCTTTTTGATAAGGTGGCGCTTCTTCTTCAAAACACGTAACTGGCTCTTTGATACAGGGACATTACCCTTTAGGGTGTTTAGAGCGATTTTTGAAATGGCAGCTACTGAATCATTCAAAGACACACACAGGATGGCTTTTGTTTTCTGAGGGCTAGCTGTTCCACGAGGGGGCTGTGATTCCTGCGAAACCATACACACCCAGCTTTGGAGATGCACCTTTTTTCAGGGAATATCTGGACTTGGTTTCGATAACCGGGAAGCACCTGCGTGACTTGGGAGTCATCATGCCAAGAGAAGGATATGGGTTGGGGTACACACTGTTCGCCTTTGATCTGACCCCTGTCATGGAAGACGGCGACCACTACAGCTTACTCAAAAATTGAAATCTAAAAGCATAAATACGTGTTAGTCAGCCCTTGGCTACAATGTGAACATAGTTGTATTCTCTCTATTCAACAACATCATACAGATCAACCACGCCCAGCAGATTTTGTTTGACTATCATTAAAATATTGTAAAATGGACACTGTTCAGATTTGGGATTTCATAAGTCGTCATGAATACGCTAAGAAATACTTTCCAGGTGTTTTTCCAAACGACACTCTACCTGGAAAAATAGGGTCTGAAAGACCCTACACGCTTGTCTTTAACACAGATCCGCACTACATGGAAGGAATTCACTAGGTATCCCTGGTTTTAGATAAAGACAAAGGGGCATATCAGCAACAACTGGCGATAATTATCGCTAAGCGCACTTAGCGCTAGGATAATTATCGCCGGCTAAAGGGGATTTTTATCGCTGAGATAGCGTGCTATTAGCAAAATCGATAAAAATCCTAGCGCTAACTTCCTAACGTGAGATTATCGCTGGAAACCCAGCGATAATCTCACGAAATGTGGCGTTAGCTTGTTGATAGGGCCTCACAAACTTAGCCATGATATCCACCTTCCATAGGATATCATGGCTAAGTCAGTCCTAAAGCAGGCGTAAGGAAAGTTGTGATAACAGGGGTTATCGCTACTTTTCTTGCCGCTATGCTTCATAGCGTGGGGCTTGATGATAGGAGAAATGTTGCTTAGCGACATTTCTCCTGTCATGTTAGATCAGGAACGCCCACTTTGCATCTCATTAGAGATGCAAAGCTGGGCGTTAGGAATTTGTGCGCTAATGCAAGGTTTCACGTGTTAGCGTGACCTTGCTAATTAGGCGATAAAATTATCGCCACTTTTCAGCCGAAAACGGCAGCAAAAGCGGCGATAATTTTCGATGTAGATATGCCCCTAAGTTACAGTTATGTTATGTTAATTTAATCTTATTAAGCACTCAGCTACCCAAGGGTTTCCCGGCGCCGCCTGTAGAACAGAGGAAAAAAGAAAAAGTAAGTATATTCTACATATTAAACAGCCAGGTTTTTAAGCACTTGCGATAATTCTCATAAATGGTTTCAGTCCGAAGTACTAGCGGAAGGGAGTTCCACAGGGAGGGGCCAATACAAGAAAAGGATCGACCACCCATACGGGACAGCCTGAACCTAGGCACCGTGAATTTCACCTGAGTTGCAGAAAATAAGGAGCGTGATGGAAGGTAAAGGTGAACCAGAGCATTCAGATATTGAGGCGCTGTACCACTTTTGATTTTGAACATATAGCTCAGGGCTTTGAACTTTATGCGGTTCTCAACCCTGAGCCAATGCAAATCACGGAGGGCGCATGAAATAGAAGCTGTTTTTGGGATCTTGCAAAGCAACCTGGCTGCTGCATTTTGTACCAGCTGTAACTTTCGTACCACATCCTTCTTGGCTCCGAGATACAAAATGTTGCCATAATCCAGTCTTGAAGTGACCAGAACATGGACCACGGTGTGTTGTGTGGATAAAGGCATCATCCAAAGGATTTTCCTAAGCCATTTAAGGACAGTAAAACAAATGGACGCTACTTTCACTGCTTGTTGCCTCATTGAAAGTTGGTCATCAATTATGACACCCAAGTTACGAACCTGCTGATTGGGTTTGGGCAAGGCACCCATATCAGGTGGCCAATGTTGGGGGCCCCATAGATCTTTATTCTTGCCCACTATCAACCCCTCTGTCTTTTCACCATTAAGTTTAAGCAGGTTGGCTTTCATCCATCCTGCAATATTCCTCAAACCAGATTGAAGAGAAGATGGTTTGAGTGCCCTGTCAGCAGTTAAGGAAAAGACAATCTGGGTGTCGTCAGCATAAGAAAAGAGAGACAACCCTGACTCTTCAGCGCTCAGCGCCAAAGGCCTGACATAAATGTTGAATAATAAAGGGATGAGCATCGAACCTTGGGGAACTCCATAGGGTGAAACGTAAATTTTAGAACTGGATGTGGGGGGAAAAGCTTGGAACGTACGATCCACCAGGAAGTCTATAAGCCAGTTCAGTGCCACACCAGTCACTCCCAAAGATTGCAAAGCCTGCAGGAGCAGAGTGTGGGATACCGTGTCAAACGCAGCACTTAAATCAAGGAGTACAAGAGCCATGGTCTCCCCGTCATCCATGCGGTTATGTACCATTTCTGTGACTCCAAGCAAGGTAGTCTCCATAGAAAAACCTGGGCGAAAGCCAGACTGAGAGCCATGCAAGCATTTGTGGGATTCAACGAAAGATGACAGTTGAATGTTGACATGTTTTCCCAAGATTTTAGAGAAAGCCGGGAGCAGAGAAATGGGCCGGAAATTAGACAGTTGTGCTGGGTCAGCGTTAGCTTTTTTTAAAAGTGGGAGGACCATTGCATGCTTCCAAGCAGATGGTACCTTGGCTTCCATCAAGGAGGCATTAAGCAACTCCATAATTTGCAGCAGAGATGACGTGTTAAGTTTCTGGAGCACAGACATGGAAATAGGGTCTGTAGGAGAACCTGATTTAAGACTATCCAAAATGCACCTAAAACAATGAATGTCTAGCGGCACCCAGGTTTCTAAATTGTTAATGGGTGTCGAAGATGATCTAACCTGAGGCTCCATGCTTATAGTTTACGGATTCAAATTCTTCATATGATGTTGACCATTAGTTGCCTGGATTTCATTCAGTGTGGCGTATATACTTTCAACTTTGTTGAGAAAAAACCTTGCAAGATCATCACATTGAGATTCAGTGCACATTTTAATTATTTTATCTATTGTATTATGGCTGAGTATGTAATATGAATTTTTATCATTGTATCTTTGTATTATATTTCTGTGCTTTTATGGTTTTTAACCGAAATAAAGCTGTGAATGAATGAATGAATGAATGATTCAGTGAGATCCAGAGATTTGGGTAGGCACGTAGCGCACGATAGTTCTTTAACCAGCGTGAACAATGTTTTAGCATTGTTCTGTGCCTTTGAAATAGTGGAGGACACATGCTCCGCACATGCAGCTTTACAACAGGCATGATAGTTTCTTTTGGCCAACTTATAACCTAATTTAGTATCAGGGGCATAGTTTTTTCTCCAGCGTCTCCCAGACACTTTGCATTTACTTTTCTCAGCTTTTAAACTCTCAGAGAACCAAGGGGCCGGAGGCCGGTGGTTGTTCACCTTCTTAGCCGAAGGCGGAAGGCAAACATTAATAGAATTAAGTAACCAGCTATGTATTAAGTGTTTGACAGTACAGCTGCATTCCCCAAGCATAAACCTATATTCAAGTATGTAAAAAAAGCTGCTGCAAGTTGGAGTATAACAAAATACAGGTACAGGATTCTCTCACCGTCGCATGCGGAGAACATAGTTTATATTTTATTAGTAAAATGCCAAAGGGTATGACATTTAGAAAGTTTTAAAATATATATATTCGAATGACCTGACAATTGTTATGAAATATGTGAAAGAAAACTCTAGGTCTACATCAAGCGCTGTTAAAACAGAATACGCAGTTTGTTAAAAGTTTAAGGTGAAGTAACATCTATTATGTGCAATAAGAATAATAACGTGAATTCAGACTCAGCATCTTTATTCTGATGCAAATGTTTTTAAAAGATGGCAGAAACACTTTGAAAAATTAAAAGGTTTATTTGCAAAACATTTTTTACATAGTACAAGCATCAAACTAGCAATCAAAGAACAAACAGCAGACCAAGGTCGAGCACATTCAATCTGTATGTACATTAAAAGTAAAAAAGTGGTGCAATCACTTGCTGCACCCGCTGTCCAAAGGTGCCACTATTAGCCATGATTTTCACGAAAGATGTAAGGTGCACTCGTTGTGAAGTCAATAAGGCATGCAGAAATCTGTTCCAAAAAGTACTTCTTTTATTCCATTGTTTCTTAAAAACTGGCACACAGCCAACGAGTTTCGTTCCCAATTTTGCCAGAGGGAACTTCGTAAGGGCTCAACAAAATTTTTTATAACTGCCCTTATCAACGTTCGCTCGTTGGCTAAACACAGGCAAGAAATTGCTGATTTGCTTCTGGACAGGAACATCGATATAATGTTCCTGACAGAGACCTGGATGGATAAAACATCGGACCCAGATCTTGTTATAGCCGTCCCAAAGGGATTCAAAGTATATAGGCTGGACAGAACTAACAAAAGAGGAGGTGGGATAGCAATCATTGCACGGGACACCCTCAAAATTCACATCAAGGCAATACCTACTACTACATGTGAGGCGCTTCATTTTAATATCTATTTATCGCCTTCTTATAACTTCAGAGGCATACTATTATATAGACGACCAGAAACCCGGTTGGGATTTCTCACAGAAATTGCCACCATCTTAGAAACATTTGCAATCGAGAAATCCATAACACTGCTAGGAGATTTTAATTTCCATCTGGACTGTAATGGAGACAAAGACACTATATCCCTACAGTCGGTAATGGAGGTCTTTGGCCTGTCACAATTGGTGACAGGACCTACCCACAATGCTGGGCATACATTAGATGGAATATACACCAATCTAGATAATCTCCTAATCACTGACGTCCTCCCAATGACTTGGACTGACCACCACCTGGTACTAAGTACTATAGAAATTAGTGATACCTCCACTGTTAAAACACCCACTCCCAGACAGGAACCTTTTAAGGTATGGAAAGACATCAATATTCCGAACCTTAAGGTAGCATTAGATAATTCTAAGCCCACCCTGTCTACTGATCCAGAAATAGCCACAAACCAATACCAAGTTTGGCTGGACCAGGCTACTAATAAATTAGTACCAGTCAAACGAATGTCCAGTAACAGAAGCTCCCCTTCAGCACCCTGGTACACAAAAGAACTTAGAAAACACAAACAGCTATGTAGAAACAAAGAAAGACACTGGAGGAAAAGCTATGACGATGAAAGCAAACATATGTATAAAAAGCTTCAAATTCAGTATAAACTCCTGATCATAGAGGCCAAAAAAAAGTACTACAGCGAGCAAATTGAAAGTGCTAAAAACTCTAATAAAAAGCTCTATAACATAACTAAACAGCTTGTAGGAGGTGTTCCTGACTTGAACCCCCCTTGTTCACAAAGTGTCTGTGACTCACTAGCATCCTTCTTTTTCACTAAAGTGAATGATATCTTCTCAGTATTCAACTCTAACGGATACTCAAAACACAGATAACATACTAACACCACATACTGAAAACACCCTTCCACAGTTTGCGGAAATCACAGAAAACCAAATTCAGGACATCATCAAATCCATTAAGTCCGGCTCAGCACTAGATCCTTGTCCCGTGAAAACTCTCCTCCCATTATTTGACACAGTGGTGCCAGTTATAACTCAAATCTGTAATCTGCTGTTTCGCACAGGTATCTTCCCTTCCCCTTTAAAAAAGACCTTGCTAAAGCCACTTCTGAAAAAAGCTGGCCTGAATAAAACAGAGTTAAAAAATTACAGGCCTATAGCCAACCTCCCGTTTCTAGCCAAAATAGTAGAAAAGGCCATGAATACTCAACTTGCGGAATTTATCGAGCAATACCATCTGCTCGATGAAACCCAATTTGGATTCCGCAAGTTTCATGGAACAGAAACGGCACTGATCAAAGTAGCGGATGATATTCGTCTAATACGAGATCAAGAAGGCTCAGCATTGCTGGTGCTTCTAGATTTATCGGCCGCCTTCGACACGGTCGACCATAAGATCTTGGTCGATCGTGTTGAAGGCATGGGCGTGCGAGGCCTAGCGAAAAAACTACTAACATCATTCTTGACGGATAGATCACAGGCAGTCATCCTGGGACAATTCGAGTCAGCAGAGTTGTCCTTGCCATGTGGGGTACCTCAAGGTTCATCCCTTAGTCCGACACTATTTAACATCTATGTGTCGGACCTTGCTAAGACGATCAAAGCACATGGGATGAACCTTACCTCATATGCGGATGACACCCAGTTGATCCTGTCCATCAGGGACGATGGGGAAACAGTAGCGGAGAGTTTTAGAACAGGTATGCAGGCCATTGGACAGTGGATGTCAGCAAACTGTTTGAAACTGAACTCCGACAAAACTGAGGTGGTAACCTTTGGTCATCTTAACCCTAATTGGTCCTCGGTATGGTGGCCGGTATCTTTTGGAGCCTTGCCTAAACCGACCACGAAGGTGAGAAATTTAGGCGTCATTTTTGACGATAAATTGAATTTTATGGCTCATGCAAACCAGACGGCCTCCACAGCGTTCTACAAATTACGCCTGGTAAAAAAGATCCTTCCATTTCTTCCCAAGAGTGTAGGCAAGACTTTAGTAAGTGCCCTAGTCCTGTCTGCATTGGATTACTGCAATGGCCTGTTTATCAATGCTCAAACCAGGGTCATTAAGAAAATGCAGACAGTACAGAACGCAGCGGCCAGACTCCTCTTGGACATCCCTAAGTTTGAACCCATAACTGATACCTTGAGAAGCCTCCATTGGCTCCCTATCAGGAACAGAATCAAATTTAAAACATTATGTATAGTTTACAAATCGCTACACTCACAAGCCCCTCAATTCCTGAAAGATCAGCTTACTCCGTATTGTCCTCCTCGACCACTTCGTTCAGCCAAACTGAACGATATAGTGATACCTCGGACCAGATTAGTCAACTGGGGAGACAGACGTTTCCTGGTGGCCGCCCCGAAACTTTGGAACACACTGCCACAATCCATTAGATCTAGCCCAAATCTCCTGTCATTTAGAAAAATGCTGAAAACATGGTTGTTTAACCTCTAAGAGCTAGAAGCCAAGCAAAGGAGAGTTCACATAGTACAGCGCCGAGACGCCTGCGGGCATTTGTTTGCGCTTTATGAAATGTTAAAAAAAAAAAAAAAAAAAAAAAAAAATAACCAGCCGGTGCATAATTTTCAAAAGTCTTTTGGGTAGGTCAAGGCCTCAGAGGCAGGGTATAGCCTCCAAAATTGAATGAATTCGCGAAAATCTAGCACCCAATCGAGTGTAAGGTATCGTGTATCCCAGATATTGTATTGGAGATATAAGCAAAACCCAGTCACCATCAGGGGACAAATTATATGTGCGGTCCTGGTATAGATACTATTTGAACAGCATAGTCGTAGGGATTACGGCATGATAACCGGCAAGAACCAAGTAGTACAAGCATCACACTGATAAACTTACTAAAGAAATAAAAGAAGATTAACATCAAAAGATTTGACAATGGCAAATATATAAACACAGACACTGGCACACATATACATAGGTTCTAAAGTCAGAAGAAACATCAGACATTTAACTACGTGTTCATTTTGGACAACGTCTTTTTTTTAGGTTCCAGAGGAAGAGCCTCAGCGCTGAAAGAGGGGGGCAGCCGGGGAAAGAAAGGGGATGCTAGCATCTTATTGAGGGGGTTAAAAACAACAGGTGTTGGAGTACTTGGGGGGCTGTAAGTCGGATCTTTCAAACTTTCAAGCAGCCACCTGTGTTCAGCATTACTTTCTAGAGCGATAGTGTTTTAGGGTGCGTAAGACCTTTGACTAGGCTGTACATGTGGGATCCAACAACCGGTTGACCTTTCTAGAGGAATTCGCCTCTCTCATTCCATGAGGACAGGTCTTTTGAACTGACATTTTACTTAGGAACATTTGCATGAGCCCTCTGTACTTTTAACATTGTATTTTTTTAAATTTCTTTTACAAAGCTGTCTGAGGATGATGGTGGGTTTTTCAGGCATTGAAGGGGGGTGGTGGGGGCTGTTGTTTTCAGCATTCAACTGTCTGTAATATTTTTAAAAGTTCTGAAGAGAGCTGGAGTAAAGACCTGCCTTGTCGTAACATTTTAAATCAGAACAGTTGAAAATGTCATTAATCTCGGCATACAGGCACAGTGTCTCATTTTTCTGGATATTCCAGGCCTCACCCGTAGACATCCCCACCTGTTCCAGCTGCTGTTTTGCTACCAAGTATATTATGTGGGCATGATCCATTAGTTCCCAGTTAGGAGGCTGGTGATGAGTGGCATAGCTATGCCCAACAAAGAACCTATAAAACATCCAGACTGCTTTATCGGTTTCTTCTTAGAAATAAGAGAAGCCCTTTTATTACTGAGCTTCTTGATAAGGATGCGCTTCTTCCGCAAAACAAGTGAATAGTGCTTTGATATAGGGACATTACCATTGAGGGTGTTTAGTGCGATTTTTGAAATGGCAGCTACTGAATCGTTCAAAGCCACACACAGGATGGGTTCTGTTTTCTGTGGGCTAGCTCTGACTAGCATTTTTAGGAGGGCTAGCTTACGTCGTAGACACGCAGACATGGTCATTACCGGGTATTATAATGTCTAGAGTGCACATGTGACGGGAATCTCTTTAACAATTCATTTTAAAGGCTATGGGCTTGGTTTTAAGTGTGTAAGCGATGGGGAGATTGGGTGGGAAAATACCAGCTGGCAGTCTGTAGTCTCCTAGAGTATTGGGTTTTAAGTCTACCGGTAAGTGACCGTGGGGTTTCTCGATAGTGACGTTAATGGCTTCCAAGAAAAACTGTGTGTTACCGGGGTACATCTGTTTAGCAATAATGCATCTCTGTTGTTTGCCTCAGGGTTTTTGTAATAAAACCAGGTATGAGGTGTCGATAGCTATAGAACGACTGCTGTTACCCTTGTAAAACAAGTTCTGAACGATATAAATATTATTCGATTGCGATGGTGTGTATATTGAGTAAAAGCTTTATCTATCTCAGGGTAATCCCCACCTTCACTCATAAGGTCATCTACAATCACCATGTTAACAAGGCCTGTAGGTCACACAATTCATCATCATTGAGAGTATTCGATATGCCTTCTATGAATTTGATGTGGGGAAAACGTAGGGATAGTTTCATATAAAGATCGTGCCAAGATTAATAAAGCCAAACAATATTGTTGGATGTTTGGTGTTAGACCTGGCATTTCTTGGCATGATTACCCCTGACCTTTTGCCTCTACCTCCTCTATTTTTGATGCTGTAATGGATTTCGTTTTACTGGCTTAGATGCTTTGGGCACTTTGCCACTGCTGATCAGTGTCAAAGTGCAAGTGCTTCCTGTATAATGTGTTATGGTAATTGGTTGTCCATAATTGGTATATTTGTGTTAATAGTAAAGTCCCTCGTAGAGTGCACTATGTGTGCCAGGGCTTGTAACACAAATGCTACCAGTGGGCCTGCAGCACTAATTGTGCCACCCACAACAGTAGCCTTAAAGAGGGAATTCATGCCTGCCACTCCAGTGCCTGCGCACAGTCTGTTAAACTGCCTTGTTGTCCTGACAAGTGCACCCACTAGCCAGACCTTACGCTTCCCTTTTTATGCACATCAGCCACCCCTATGGTAGGCCCAAGGTACCCCCCTGGGCAGGGTGCAGTGTATGTGAAAGGTAGGACGTGCACTGAGGTGTATACCATGTCCTGACAGTGAAATACTCTCCATTTCATTTTTCACTGTTGAAAGGCCATCTTTCCCATAGGACAGAATGGGGGAGGCTGTGCAGTATGTTTCCAGCCTATCTCCCCATAGGCTTAAGATGGAGAGGTGAAGTCTAGTGTGCCTGAACTCACAATTTTATAACACATCTTTTTGTGAAGGTGGTTTTTGCATTGTGTATTTAGAAACCCCACTTTTAGAAGTGGCTGGGTTTTTGTGTTCTAACAATTCTGTGTATCTCTGCCTGGGTGTGGATTGACTGTCTGGATTTGAATGTGATAGGATCTAGGGAATGTCTTGACCCAGGGGAGGAGGTGAGACAGCAATAGGCTTACCTGCATCTGGAGTGTAGGGGGGAGGAGTAGCTCATGGAGGTGAAGAGGCTTGGGCTGCTGCCATAAAACAATGGCTCCATCTCCTGCTGAGTGATTGAGGATCCAGACCCCACTATCAAAGGACGAAGGTGTCACTGGCAGGGAGACACCCAGAACTGGTTTGGACAGGGTTCAGTGCCCCCCTGAACACAAAGACTTCAAAGACATTTAGCGTTATAACTATGAGAGCTGAAACCCCTGAACGTTGGATTGTTCAAGACTGAAAAGGATTGAAACTACTTCGTGGTCAAGAGGTACCTCTGCCAAGGAAGAAACAACTGAAGAGACTGAAGGAAAGGACTGACCATTGCTGTGTGTTCTGGGGCTGACCTGCAGTTTGCTGATTTAACCAAGGAGAGGCTAAGGGACTTTGCTGTGTGCTGTGTCCCCCTGCTTGAAAGGACTTTGCTGTGTGCTGTGTCCTGAAGTAACTTATCCCCAAGGGCCCGAGGAGAGCTGGCTCCCTGTTGTGGAAACTCAGGAACACAAACATGTCCAGGTGTGTCTCAGCAACACTGTGTGTGTGTGCTTTTTGCAGCCTGAAACCCTCGTAACAATTGTCCTGTGATCGTGGGCACCCGGAATCCAAGTGAGTCTCAGCGACGCTGTGTGCGTGTGCTTTTTGCAGCCTGAGACCTTCGTGTAGATTGTCCTGTGATCGTGGGCACCTGGAGCCAAAGTGAGTCTCAGCGACGCTGCGTGCGTGTGCTTTGTGCAGCCTGAGACCTTCGTGAGGATTGTCCTGTGATCGTGTGCACCTGGAGTCCAAGTGAGTCTCAGTGACGCTGTGTGCATGTGCTTTGTGCAGCCTGAGACCTTCGTGAGGATTGTCCTGTGATCGTGTGCACCCGGAGTCCAAGTGAGTCTCAGCGACGCGGTGTGCGTGTGCTTCGTGCAGCCTGAGACCTTCGTGAGGATTGCCCTGTGACCGTGCACCCCCGGAGCTCAAGTGAGTCTCAGCGACGCTGTGTGCGTGTGCCCTGTTTCAGCCTGAGACCTTCGTCATTGCCATCGGCCCAGATCGGCATCCCCAGAGGAGCTGTGCCACCGGCCCGAGTCTGCGGTTGCCAAGGAGGGACCTCAAACATTCCTGTCTGGGGGGGGCAGAGCTCCAGTGCCCATATTCACCGAAGTCGCATCGGCGGCCCAAGTTGCAAGGAGAGGAGAGGAGAGCAAGGTCACGCCCCCCAGGTAACGCTCATCGAGGGTGCGTGTGTTGTCACCTGGGGCGGGGTGCGGGCTCTGAGAGAACCGCTCTCGGCCTTTCCCATTCTCGCAGCCCGAGCCTCCGCTCAAGCTCGTATTACAGTCCATACTTGCCGAGGAGTGGCAGTTCCGGGGCCGGAGTGTGGAGCTGCACTTTGTTTTCCACCATCCCCGTGTTGCGGGCATATTTTGGCAGTAGATGACCGCGGGTCAGTACGAGTGGCATAGAGACCGTCCAGAGAACCGTGATCGGTGCCGGACTCTTTACAACCTTATGATTGTAACTGCCTGTTTAACTATTGCTTTATATTTTTTTATAGTCCTTACTAGGTGCTTGAGACAAAAATACATTAGAGTTCTTTTGGAGCTACATTTTGTAAAACACACCTACTTTGCCCCTTTGTGGAACCCCTTTCTTTATAGCCGGCCCATCTATATGCCAGAAGACTGCTTTCTTTTTTTTAACAATGTCGCAACCTTTTTAGAACTTGTTGAGGCTCTGGCCAACACTTTTTCTTGAGGGTCTACCTTTTGCTGAGTTTTGGCATAATTGTGAGCTTCCAGGGGAGCTGTGAAGAAAAATGAATCACTGTCACATTTCCAATATAATGCACCGATTTAGCACACTCCGAGGTCATGATGAATCTTGGCGGGTTTTGGACTGTACGGGCTAATCATTACTCATCCTGTAAAAAACAAGGCCATCCCTTAATTCAACTGTAATAGCAGGATTATGCTGGATGATGCCCAATGTGTCTTTAGACTCTAAGGGGCAGATCTATTAGAAAGAGCCGCAGTGAGACACCAAAAGCCCTTTGGCTGCGCCACGCTGCGGCACTTCCAAAGCACAGGGATGCGACATATTTACAATGACATGTCACATTCCTGTGCTCTCCCCTGCGCGGGGAACAGCCATTACAACGCGGTTTTTACCACGCAGTGCAGTTACATCGCATGCGTTACAACGCATGCGATGTTACAACGCTATGCCATTACAACGCAAGTCTGTACATCGACTTGCGCTAGATGGCGTGCTAACATTACAAATAGTGTAGTTTACTATCCCAACACCTTCCCTACTGTTAAGTGGACTGGAGTTGGAATAGTAAATTACACTTTTTTAATGTTAGCACGCCATCTAGCGCAAGTCGATGTAAAGACTTGCGTTGGAATGGCATAGCGTTGTAGCATCGCATGTGTTGTAACGCATGCGATGTAACTGCACGCGTGGTAAAAACCCGCGTTGTAATGTCATACATCCCCCTGCGCTGGCGCACAAACTTCTGCCTGCGCCATAGGTAGTTTGTTTATGTGCAGGAAGGGGCACCTTCCTGCATGAAAACAATCATTAGAGGCACTTTCCTCTTTCAATGTGTGCTGTAGAAATTCAACCGTTTCCTTGTCACTCCATGATAATTCTGGGAGATCCTGTATGCAGACAGACAGATTTGCTTTAACCCCTTGCGTGCTCATGACGGAACCACTCCGTCATGAGCCACGGGCGCCGTGTGCTCATGACGGAGTGGTTCCGTCATGCTGCGCCCGCTGCGGCCACTCCGCCCACGCGGCGCTGATTCCCCGCCTGTGCGGGTGAATAATGCGAGCGGGCGGAGTCGTGACGGAACCACTCCGTCATGAGCACAGCGCGCCCGTGGCTCATGACGGAGTGGTTCCGTCACGAGCATGGCGGCGCCGCGCTGACCCTCGAACCCCCCCAGCACCGCGGCGGAATTCGTGCCGCGGCGAAGGGGTTAAAAACAACTCTAACAAACAGGACATGTCATAGTTGATTGAGTCATTTATACATGTGTTGTTTCACAGTATAGTACATTTTGTAATGTTGCTGGAACCGACATTCCTATCAAACTTTGTAGCATAAAGGGCTGAATAATGCAGGGGCTTTGAAATGACACTAAACACCTCTCACTTCTAAGCACAGGGGCTGCGCTAGATCCTCAACCCAACATTAAAGAATTGCTCAAAGCAGATTAGAAATAACTTCTAATCAACGCTTGCACTAAACACATACAGCTTCCTTCCTTCTACCTCAGCGCCCCCTGACCTGGTCCTGTTGCAAAGGGCTTTTTAAAACACATTCAAAGCATGCTGCCGACCTATAATCCCAGGCAAACCCAAGGTATGAACAACTGATTTTATTCGTTCTTTTTTGTAAAACCCAGATTTTCACGTAAGCAATGCAACACACTGAAACAAGCGGCATGGTTCAGCTACCATTCACTCACTCGTAACAGAGGTCCTTGAGGTCTCACAATTAAAAAAAGAAATAGCTGTTCATATGACACCCCTATTTTACACTTGCATTTTCTTAATCATAGGATGCTACCAAGGGCTGCCTTGTCAAAATTTACACTTTTTCATTAGCCTGTTGCAGACTTGCTCAAAGCATATTACAAATAACTCTTAATCAACGCTTGCACTGAACATATACAGTTTTCTTTATCTACTCCCCCCCCCGCCCTGGCATTGTTGCTCAGGGGTTTTCACATTCAAAGCAAAGCACATTCAAAGTATGCTGCCGACCATTACCCCCTGACAAACCCTTGGTTTAAACAATAGATTTTATTTGATTTTTTTTTGTAAAAATACAGTTTTTCACGTAAGCAATGCAACACAATGCAATGAAAAAACATCATGGTTCAGCTCACACCCGTTTTTTTCAAACCATAATAAAAGCAAACATGGTGAAATGCCATACATTTTAAAAGTGAATAAACATGTAAATGCTATAAGTTAACATTGTTTTTACCTGCAGCAGACGTTGTCTGTAGCGCATGGCCCACTTTGCTGAGGGAGGAGCAACCATCTGCGCTTGGGTTCCATTTCATAGCTGTTGTCTGCTTCTGATTGTGTGTGTGGCCTTTGCAATTGTATTTTATACTTAGAAAGCTTGATAATTATGCATGGGCCCACTTTGTCGACGGGGGAGCAGCGGCTATCTGTGTTTGGTTTCCATTTCATAGCAGATGTCTGCTTCCGATTGTCTGTGAGGCTGTGGAACAGCATATTCTACCTAGTAGAGCTTACTCAGATTTCAGCATCCCTGGTGTAGGATTGTTACTGTTCTATGACTTGTGTGTTTAGAATTCGCAAAACCTTATATTCTTCAGGTATGACACACGCCTCTGTGGCTTCTCTCACCATGATGGCATGCTGAGATACACTAGGAACTGACCTCCATGAAGTCCAAACTCCTTTCTGATTTCCCAAAACTTTGATAGTGTATTAGCTACATAGAGGCCCCACCCATGTCATTCCAGCTTTTGTCAATGTATCAATGTTTCTTCTCATGCTTCCTTACTAAATTGTGGGAGGCACCACAGATGCAGGTCCAGCCCATATGCTATCTGCATTTTGCTCCTCTCCAGGGAGACCACACACAGCATTGTCTTGTGGTCCTAACTTATAATAGAACCAGATGTGTTCTGACTTTACCCCAAATTGCTGCCTCCCAGCGGGAGAGCTCCATGTCCTTTCTATAAGAAGCGAGTATGAGTATTGTGCCCTTATGTCACCCATCTCACCACCTGCTGTCATTGTGCACAGTATAGTATAATTCAAAGTCTGGCTGTCCTGATGCCTTTCGACCAGTGTCTGCTGCACCTTTCCAATGCCACCCTAAGCATACCAGTGCTCCATATCAGGTTTGTCAGTAATGTTTGCAACTCCTCAAAGTAATTTTGGGGAATCACCACTGACATATTTACAAAATGCTACAGTAGCCTGGGTAACCTGAGCTTGTTGGAAAGAGCCACTCTATCAATATAGGATAGTGGTAGCATACAGCAGAAGACCACCAACCTCAGCTGTTGCAGGGATTCTGCTTAGGGACAGAACTATGCTTGGGACCACAGAACATTGGTAGATAGGACTGAGTTACCATACCACCTCAGTGCCAGGAGCCCGAGTTTGACTATCTATAGTGCCTCTCCTGCCCTCCTACTCATAATCAAAGGAACACATAAATTAAAACCCCAGAACACAACACTCCAGGCCCTCACAGGGATCATGGTGACAGGACAATCTCATTTGCTCACTCACTCGTACTCGTCCACAATAAGATATGAAAGACACACAAAGGAAGTTTGAAATGTTTAAACTATTGTGCCCTAGAACGCAGCATACGTGCTACAATCAGAAAAAAAGTGACATGCCATCAGCATTGTTAATAAACCGTAAACTATGAAAAGCCCCATCGTATTATATGACAGAATACCCTAGCCCCCCTCCCCTTCCACAGAAGCAAACTGATTTTACAGCAAGGATCTCTAGGTTTAGCAACGGACCCCGGACCTTAACATACCCATATGGACATTCTACATCTCAGATACAGCCATGATTTTCAATCAGGAAGAATCTATCTCTCTTTATCCGTTACCTTGAATATTGCATACCTATACGACAAGGTTCTCATGTTCATAAACAACAGCTGCACTTCTCCTGTTGTGTCTAGGTGCGAATGTCTGACCAGAACAAAATAACAGAGGACATTGTAGTTTGACCTTGTTTGCTTTTCAGACTAAATCCCAGGAAAGAACAGAACAAGGAAACAACTGCAGGTTCTGTGTGAAAATACATTGTGGCACAAACACAAGCATGTTTATATAGTAATGTGTACAAAGGATAATGTAGCCTACAACGTGCACAGTTAGGCAAACATAGGGGAAAACTACAATGTACCTGCATAGAACACATGACGCCCTACCCTTGGTGAGGAAGGAAGCACGTAAAGGGCAAGACAGAAATCTGAAGATAAGCAAACTCAAAGCCAGCACTTAAAATTATTAATCATTCTCACAGGCAGTGAATGACAATTTAAAAAGAGAAAACATCCAATTAGTATGTGACGGAGGAACCCAGTGTGTAAGCAGCTATTTTAGAGGCAAAAGGCTCCATGATGTGGTGTGCATCCATGTAGATAGAAAAGTCTGCAGCGCAGCTCATTCCTATTAACATATATGATCCTCAGATCTAACAGATGCACATACTATCATAGGGCAACCTGCGTTGACTCCAACAAAACTCGGATCAAGCAATCGCTGTGCTGAAGCACATGAACTTCTGTTGGCTATGTGCTGCAGACTCAGTAGGGGATGCAAACCCAAAGAACAGTCCTGATAATGGGCCACTAAGGAACTCATCAGCAGTTTGACATCTAGGGCATTCTCGCGTCCAGAAAAAGTATGATTGCGTCCTCTTCTATAACGTGTTTGCGACCAAGCACATTATGTAACCTACGTGGATTAAGGGCCGTACTTCGGCCCGGCATAAAGATGGATTGATCTGAATGCACCAGAGAGGTGAGCAGAGGGGCCAGACGGGACGCCAGCAATTATGCAAGGATTTTCGCCTCCGCGTTGATCAGCGATATTGGGTGATACGACCCGCATATATTCTTTGGTTTTCCCGGTTTGCAAATTACTTCTATGGATACAAACCTCTGGTCGTCCGGCAAAACACCTTTTCATAGCTCTTATTATACATGTCTCTCAGATAGGGGGTTGCTAATGACATAGTAGATTTGAGGAGCTCGACAGGGATCCCATTAGGGCCCATTGCCTTCCGGATTGTATATTACCTATTGCTATCTGGATTTCCTCATCGGTGATATCTTCCTCCAGCGAATCTCTCTTGCTGGGGGACAGGGTAGGCAAGGTCATATCCTCCAAGAGCCGCCGCGAGTCTTCTGCGGCGGTGTAACTGATGGAGTACAGATCTGTTCGAAATAGTCAGCAAAGGCCTCTACAATTTCCTGCAGATCTGAAAGGGTCTGCGTATTATTGATATTCAGCTGAGGGACCCAAGGCTCCTCCACCTCCCTCCTTTCAAGCCATGCGAGCATCTTTCCAGCTCTATCTCCCAGCTCATAGAGCCTATGACGTGTGGCCAGCTGCGAGGCCATTGCTTTATATGCAAGCTGTTTAACCTGCAGTTTATGTCTCGAGGCTTCATCTGGGGAACGTGTATGTTGCGCTTTAAGAGCGTGGAGCTCGGTCTCTGTCTGCTCTATCTGCTCTAACTGTGCCCGTTGTAATTTGTTGTACCCCACCTTAAGTGACAAAGCTACTCCCTTCACCACTGTCTTGTATGCCTCCCATATTGTCTGTGCCAATTTAACAGAGCCAACGTTCTCCCGAAAACAATGTTCCAATTGGTCATGTATGCTTTCTTTAATGTCCGGAATCGTGATCAACCAAGGGATAATTGATAAGGTGTTTCTTTGACGCTGATTATTGTATGTCAATTCGGCCCAGACTGGTGAGTGATCCACAATGCCGCGTGGAAGACAGCACGGCACCCGAAACCAGCTATACAGACTGTGTGTGTTAAGAGGTAGACTATACGGGAGAAGCTATTATGACCGCAATAGTTATACGTGAAGCATGTCATGTCGGGATGGAAATGGCGTCATGTGTCAGTGATACCCAAGGCAGTGAGAAACTCCGCCATATGTGTGTTGGGCCTCGATGGGGGGCGTGGTGGTTGTCAGTCTAACTGATCATTGACCGTCATATTATAATCCCCCCTAGGATCAATGTACCCAGTGGGAGATCAAGCAAGACCCTCCCCAGGTCCACAAGCGTGTCTTTACCTAAAGCTGGTGGTGCATAGACAGAGACAATATTGATAGGCCTCTCCTCCCAAATTGCCTCTACTACCGCAAACCTACCCTGGGGGTCTGCCCTTGTACGTTGCAGAGTCAATGCAAGAGTTTTCTTAATTAAAATGCCCGTGCCCCTGGACCCCAAGGTGTATCCTGCATGGACCCAGAGCTTATAACTGCATATGCCCACCAGGTGTGTTTGTCGTAGGAGGATTATATCCGGGGTCTGTCTTTTAAGGTACTGCACTAGAAAGTGTCAATTTTTTAGTGTCTGTCCAGGAGGTGACCCAGAAGCGGACGCGCGCTGTAGCGAGAACAGCTATTTTGCTCCTTATGGTATCCTTTATTTTTAACCCCAATTGCGAGGCTTGACTTTTAAATTGTGTGGTTTTTTTTAAATCACAAAAAGCAAATCTATAAAGGTACTAACACGCTCTCCTGCATACCTCTGACACCCGGTATTCCCCATTCCCCGGTCCACCACGGGAACCTTCCCGATTGTTGTGGAGGGAGGCGCGGCAGATTCCATCACTTCCAGGCTAGAGGGGAGGGTGGTGGAGTGTCATTGGCTGCTGATAATCGCCAAAGGCGCGCCAAAGGCAAGCCAGTCTGCACCCATCCGCGGCCATTCGGGGCCAGGCACCACAACCCCTGCCCGTTATTCCCCGCACCCTAGGAGCTATAGCCCCAACTCCCTCCTCAACCTAAGGGGAGCAACCCACGTTATCTGCCAACATTCTTGGAATGTGGCAGATAAACACACCACCTGCACACACTGTGGGTTCCATTTCCAACCTGCCTTACCTACCAAAAAAAACCAGCGAAGTATGTACCTCCTAAATTGTAGGTCACTCCCCAAGCACACCACTGAAATTGCCATGCTCTTGGAAGAACTCAACCCGGATGCTCTATTCCTGACAGAGACCTGGCTCAATGGCTCAGTACCGGATCTCATACAGTCCCTCCCTCAGGGATATCAAATACATCGAGGAGACCATAGAGGAGGAGGCCTAGCGGTCATCTATAAAGACTGTTATGGGTGCTGCACCTCCCCCAACCGGATACCAAACTGCGAAAGTCTCTCCTTTGCCATTGATTTCTCCCCCACAAGTACCTTCTCTTGGCTACTTACATATCGTCCACTCGGGGCCCTGGGACAATTTCTTATCACCCTCCCCCCTATCATAGCCGATATGGCATGCAGGCCGTCTAATTTCACACTATTACGGGATCCTAATATCCACTTCAACGATGCCTCGGATCACATCGCCATAGAAATGACCATGAGCCTCTCCGCATTACAACTTAAACAACTTCAATCCCACCCACACCAAAGGTCACTTACTCAATTCTCTTTTTAGTAACTGTGCAGATCTCACAGTGGGCACCCCTTCCCCTCTCCCGTGGTAGGACCACTTCCTGATCCCTCTCTCCTGGGTCACTCCCAACCCCCACTCCTCCATCAACACAACCATTCGTAGGGAACGGAACTGGTCTAAACTCCCCCTGGATTGCTGGTTGACGGCCCTTGAAACCTCAAGACCACCCAACAACCCTAATCCCACTCTAGCCAATGAGGACTACAATAGCTGGATTTACAACTCCCTTGACTCCGAGCTCCCCATGAAATACTCCGCAACAAAGCGCAGTGCCGCTACTGCACCCTGGCATTCCTCCAGATTACGGGAAAGGAAACGATACTGTAAAAAATTAGAGAGGAAATTGCGACTGGATTATTCCCCTTCCAGCAAAATTGCATACAGGGAGGCAATAAAAACTTACAAAAAAGAAATCAAAGCCTCACAATCTACTTTTTTTGAAGAAAAAATTAAAGCAGCTGCCTTCATGCCTAAAGAAATCTATTGAATAGTGAAAACCCTCCTTAAACTCCCTGAGAAGCCCCCGAACACCATTGACGCACAAACCCGCTGCAACAACCTTGCAGAGTTCTTCTTCCCAAAAATACAAACTATTTACACCTCCTTCTCCCCCATCCAGTTTGACACATCCTCCGCCAACTTCTCAAGCGCAGCACCCCAACCTTTAGCCACCCTGGAATCCCTCCCCCCTCTTAATCCCTCCATATTAGAATCCATTACGCACCAGGTGAAATCTGGCTCCCCCCAAGACCCGGCGCCCCCACGCACCCTGCTGCCAGCTATTGGCAACATTCTTCCCACCATACTTGACCTGCTCAATGCCTCCATATCCTCCGGCATTGCCCCTCCCCCCTGGAAACGCGCCATGGTTAAGGCCCTCTTGAAAAAACCTAACCTAGACCAAGATAACCCCAGTTATTGGAAGGGGGGGCGTTGCCATTATGTATAGGGAAAAGTGGTCCCTCCACATGGAGGACATCAATGTGTGGGGTGACAGTGAAGTGCTGGACTTTAGCTTGCATCTTTCCGCGCACTTTACGTCGGGTGGCTCTCTGATTTATCGCCCCTTCAGGCCCGGCTAGCTCTTTTCTCAATGCCTTTAATGCCGTGGCAGAACGGGCGCTTCGTTTTTCACATTACCTGGTCTTAGGAGATGTTAATCTCCATCTCGATCAGCCTGAGACCAGGGATACCAGTGACTTCCTGGATTGGCTCAATTTGGCTCAACTCTCACAATGGGTCCGCCTTCCCACGCACCAGGATGGCCACTTATTAGATCCCGTCTGCTCTAACTTCCCTATTCAGGCTGACCAGCCTCTGCCGGTCTCTTGGTCAGACCACTTTCTTGTCTGCTTTTCATGGGAGGTTCTGCAGCAGATGGTACCATTGGAGTCCAATCTGCCCCCAATGTTTCGTAAAATTGATCTTCAGCAGTTTAACAGTTCCTTAGCTTCCTCGCGGCCTATTTGTCAGCAGGACCTGGAAGGGTGTCTGCTGGGGTTCACCAAATGGATGTCTAATTTGGTGACCACGCTTTCTTTACCACGTACCTCTAGGCTCGCTAGAGACTCCCCCTCCAAACCTTGGTTTTCGCCAGAACTCCGTTTACTGAAACAGGACTGTAAGGTATTGGGGAGATTATGGCGTGCCAATAACTACTGTCCACTGGCGAAATATGCGCTTAGAACCAACAAAAGGTCTATTAAAGGGCGATTACTGAGGCAAAAAATCAGTATTTTTCCTTGCGCATTCATCAGGTGAATAATAACCACAAAGAAATGTTTTCAATTGTACAATGCTTTGTGGCTCCTCGTGCCCAGGTCTGTTCGGCACCAATCTCGGAGGCTTGGTGCAATGTTCTTGCCAAGTTCTTCCTAGATAGGATTCAGGCTATCCAGGCGGCTTTTTCCACCTGTTTTCAGGGACCTTTTGTTCCCTCTATTCCCTCTTGATTCTTAGCTGGCCCTACTCACTAATTACTTGCTTTTTCATCAGCAGAGCTGCTTTGTACCCTCAGAATTCTTAAGGGTTTGAAATCAGGCTCACGCACTGATCTGTGTGCAGCTAGGCTGTTAGCCTCAGCTGCTGAAATCATTAATCATGAGGTCAACAATATTGTTAATATTTCCCTGTCCGAGGGGCGGGTGCCTGTTATGTGGAAGCAGGCTACGATTCTTCCTCTCTTAAAAAAGCCTTTACTTAACCCTTTGTCCCCGGGAAATTACCGACCAATCTCTCTTCTGCCAAGCTTGGCAAAAGTTTGTGAGAATGTGGTTACGAGACAACTCACAGCCTTTGTTGAAGTTGCTGGCCTGCTGCACCCTGCGCTGTCTGGCTTTCGAGCAGTCTATAGTACGGAGAATGCATTGATAGAGATTTCGGAAGCCATCCAGGAGTGTCTGGATGCTGGCGGGAGGGCAGCCTTGATTATGCTGGACCTCTCGGCGGCATTCGACACGGTGCCTCACTCCCTTCTTCTTGCTCGCCTTTCGGAGATTGGTATTGCCGGTTCCGGCTTAGGCTGGCTCAGCTCTTTCTTGGCTGACAGGTCGCAGCAGGTCTGGCTTCCACCTTGTGTTTCAGCAGCTTAGCCAGTACTTATAGGTGTTCCGCAGGGATCCTCCCTTAGCCCTTTGCTCTTTAACAACTATGTTACCCCGCTGATATATTTAGCGGAGGAGCTTGGTGCTAAGGTAATTGCCTATGCGGACGACACTCAGTTGCTGTTTACCTGGAAGGGTGACGATGCAGAGGTCTGCTCTGCCCAGCACTGCTTGCTTTCAATATTTCGCTGGTTGGCTCAGGCCCAACTGCAGTGTAATGAGGAGAAATCCGAAATACTTCTTTATGGTAAATTTCCACCTAACTTTAGAGAGTTATTATGGCCGGTGTGGTTTCTCCTGCCCTGTACTGCTGTAAAAAATCTGGGCATTTGGTTTGAGGAGAACCTAACCATTGCTATCCAGATCAAGAAATTGGCGGGGTCCTGTTTTGGCATTCTGAAAACCTTGAGGAAGTTTCTTCCTCTTCTCCCAAATGATGCAAGGGAATCTGTGGTCCGGGCGTTGATTCTCTCTCGCCTGGACTATGCTAATGCACTATATGTCGGGTCCCCCGGTTATATGGTGAAGAAGCTCCAGAATTCAGCGGCCCACCTCCTCCTAGATCTCCCCAGAAGGAGTGTGCGCCCTCATTTGCGCACCCCTCATTGGCTTCCTATGGAGGTGCGGATCAAATTTAAAGTCTTGTCAATTGCCCATTCTGCCCTGTACGGTCGGGGTCCCAGCTATTTGGAGAAGAGGTTCTCTTATTATTTACCGTCAAGACAATTGCGTTCCGCCTCCAAATTGTTGGTTCAGATTCCCCGTTTTATCCGTCAAAGGTTGGGCGGCTGCTCCCTTGTTCAGAAGGCGGCTCTTGGTTGGAACGCATTGCCTTTGGCTATACGTAGTATTCAAGACGCTCAGATCTTCAAGAAAAAGCTGAAAACATTCCTGTTTTAATCTCTAGAATTACGATCTATTTCAGGTTTCGCGCCGGGATACTCTCTGGAGTAGCTGCGCGCGCTATAAATACACATAACAATAACAATAACAATTATCGGCCAATCTCCCTGTTACCTTGGCTGAGCAAGATCCTGGAAAATATGTCAACACAGTACTAGTAGAGTTCCTGGAGAACAACCATTTGCTCGATCTCTCACAGACAGGATTCCGACCCATGCATGGGACCAAAATCGCCCTTCTTGCGGTAACTGAAGAGGCAGGAAGATCCTGGATCAAGGAGGCACCGCAGCAATCATCTTCCTTGACTTAAGTGCCGCATTCAACACTGTAAACCACTATATACTAATATACCGGCTTACCAACTTAGGAGTTTCAGGAAATGCCATCACCTGGTTCAAATCCTTCCTGGCAGACCGCTCTTTCTAGGTGTTTGAGGGCGATATCCCTCCCCCAGCAATCCATTGGGCTGCGGTGTGCCTCAGGGTTCTTCCCTGAGCCCTACGCTATTTGACATATATATGAGCCCCCTAGCTGAGATTGTCCATCCTTTCAGCATAAAAATCATCACTTATGCCGACGACAATCAGCTAGTGGTGGTCCTTAACCAGCCAAACACCGCCCATAACAACCTGAGTGGATGCTTGGAGGAGGTGGCCAATTAGATGACACTCTCCTGTCTAAAGCTAAACGGAGACAAAACTGACCTTATGCTCTTAGGTAACACCCCCAAGCTCACTATTAACTCACTGTGGCCTATCTGCCTCGGCCCGGCTCCAACGCCAAAGGACACAATCAAAAGCTGGGGCATCTGGCTGGACAACTCCCTTAACTTTAACAACCAAGCAGCCAAACTTGCAGCCACCTGCTACGGTCTACTTAGGCTACTCCGAAAAATTCTTCCCCTACTTCCAGGGTCCAGGGTCTCATCCTATCACGCCTGGACTTTGGGAATGCCCTCTGTTTAGGGGTCCCTCAGTCCACCTTGCGTAAGCTCCAGGTCATCCAAAATTGCGCAGCCTGAACACTCCTTCAGATTCCCCATCGACTCCCAATCAAACCTGGATTAAAGAACCTTCATTGGCTCCCAGTTAGGGAAAGAATTGAATTCAAGGCCCTGTGCATTGCGCACAGGGCCTTTTGGAAGACAGGCTCTGCCATTAATCAATCATTGATTACCCCTTACCACCCGAATAGACAGCTTAGATCAGCATCTTCCTTCCTTGCCATAGTACCCAGGATAAAAAGAGCTAGATGTGGTGGTCGCTTCTTTTCTTATATCTCGGCCAATCTCTGGAACTCTCTCCTCCTCCATCTGCGGACAGAGCCCAATTTGCTCCCATTCCGTAAGCTTTTAAAAACTCTGCTCTTCAATAAATCTGAATAGTCTCTAACTGTTCGCATGCACGCGTGGTTTGTAGCGCTAGGACGCCTTAGGGTAGCTATCGCGCTTAATAAATGGTCTTTTTATTTCATTTCATTTCACATGGCTCAATGCAAAACCCAAAGTGCTCTATTATTGGCAGTGTGGGGAGCAGCCTTAGACCTAACACAGAGGAGTGTAAGACATTTATTGCACACACATGATCAATAAAAGACAAGAAGGAGATCCAGGCCAATTTTATAAAACTGTACTTTGTTTGTACTTTATTTTAAGACCCAGGTCTTCATAATAAAGTAAGTCAGTTTTTAATAAAAATACTTTTCACTTTCAAAAATCACTACTTAGAAACTTTTTTACACTGTCCAAAGTTATCCTATTGGGAATTAATATTGTGGTTAATCAGGTGAGTATCAAACTTACAATTTCAGTCTTAGGAACCAAAAGTCAACAAGAGCCAGGGGTCAAGTAGGTACCAAAACTGCACCACCAGCCACGCAGGGGCGGCCGGTGCAGAGCTAAAATTCGGAGTTTGACCTAATGCTTTCCAATGGAGACAGGGGGTGCCTGGAGCTACACTGCTTGCAGGTGAGTAAATCGGTTGCAGGCACCAAGCTTTGGGAGTTGGCACAAGCACTAGGGGGGGGGGGCACAAAGCAGCACCAAAAATACACCACCAGCAGCACAGGGGTGGCTGGGTGCAGGGTGAAAATTCGACCTCAGGCGCCCAATGCTTTTCAATGAGGATTTTCATGATGGCAAAGGGGCTGCATGCGTGGCACCGAAGGTTACAGGAGGAAGAACAATGACAACAGAGGTAAGGTGGGATGTAGGGGGTCATAAGGGGACCTTTTTTTCAACCCACCAAGGCCCGGGGGCTTTGGGTACAGCGGTGCCTTTGGACGTTGGAATCTTCTGCTGCCTGTGGTGGTCGGGGGAGCCTTTGGATTCACACTGCAGGCACCGTCATGGATGGCACAAGAGGTCAGCCAACGCTGGACACAAGTTCAGGAGAGATTTCATTGCACAGGTGAGCCACTTATGGACAGGTCTGCTGTCCTCTGGGGATTGGAGTCTTTATTGAAGGCAACAGTCCCCCCAGGGGTTTTGAAGGTTGAGCTGCAAGACAGGTCACAGGTTTCGTTGAAGCAGGAGACAGCCCAGTAGGGCTGTGGCCAAGGCAGTTTTCATCTTCTGGCTTCTGCTGCCGGGTGTGTTCTTGCTTCTTAGGTCATCACAGATCTGGGGGAGCCACTTAATTACTAAATTTAGGAAGTGTTTTAGGAGAGTAGCAGGTAGGGCCAATAGGCACCTCACTTGGGGTGACTTCACCCTCTATTATGCTTTTCTCCTATGGGAGGGGGCATAGACCTTGCTCTGATTGGAGGGGTACCCCCATTATCGAGATGGAAGGGACTGAAAAGTGGGCTTAACCTCGCTACACCCCACCTGAGGGGTGGGGTTGGCAGAGGTGAGCAAACCTCCTCTCTTTTGTAATTTTTCCGCCAGTTTTTCCACCCAAAGTGGGGGGGATAAGCCATAGGCTGCCATCTGCTGCTAGCAGCAGAGGCTGGGGATTGGATTACAAAGGTGGCAGGCCTTTGAAGCTTCCCTCTTCAAGCACTGGCCCATCCTGGGGGAGGAAGCATGACACCTCTGCCCAGGATGAGCTTTGTTTCTGGCCCCAAAGAGCAGGGTCTCTCAACCCAGGGGTCCAGAATCATGTCTGGTGGTGACTGGCTGTCTACAGCTGGTCAGAGACAGGGTTGGTAGGGATTCAGGGAGCACCTCTGAGGTGCCCTTTGAGTACATGGTACAATAAACCCCACACTGGCATCAGTGTGGGTTTAATGAGAGGAGTAGTTTGGTACCAAACACTCCTGTATTAAGTGAAGCCATCATGAGGCTGTGGTTGTTGAGTTCTCATCCCATGAACTCTCTATGGCTTCCCTGGCACTTACAATATTAGGAAATGGTGCCCAATATTGCAGGGGCATATCGGCTCATGCAGATATGCCCTCACTTGTAGTATAGTGCACCCTCGCTTAGAGCTCTGAGGCCTGCTAGAGAGGTAATTTACCTATACTGCCAGGCAGTGTTATCTGGCATGTCACCAAGACACAGTATCATGTTGACTTTGCCATTTTCTCCTTCACAGGGCGTGAAGGTTGCAAGGAGAGTGGCTTTGCCCAGTGAAGGGTGTTCTTAAAGGACCCTCTTCAGCTCTCAGGCTCCAGATGCCCAGGGTGCCAGTTACTAGGGACTTACAGGGGCAGAAGTACCAGGGCACCTGGTTGGCAGGGACCCTTTGCACTACATTTGAAACCACATCAAAACCAGGCAAAACATGGTGGGGCTAACCATTCAAAAGAGGCACTTCTTTACAACTGCAGAATGGATCTGAGCTGACTCTGACCATGATACAATGTCAACATATCATTCTGTACAATATCAATAGCAGATGACATAATACTGTTCAAATTATAAATACAAGATGATAATGTATTAATACTGTTGTCTATTACAGCAAGTACTTTATCAAAATTATCTTGATCAATCTGTCTCAAACGCATAGCAGCTTCAATTTGTTATAATTTACAAATTTCATTGTAAGCTGCATAGAGAAATCTTTTAGAATGAGGGGACTTGGGACCTAACAAAAAATCAAATAGATCCATGTCCTCAAATTGAAGAGAAAGATGTTGTTTCAATGCAGACATTGTGGGATGTTGTTACCATTGATGGCATGGACTACCATCTGAAAAAGGGGTAATAGTGTTCGAATGGGTTGACTGTGAGTACCATGGATCTGGTCTACTTGATTTGAAACTGGAGGTGGAATTAAGAAAACAAGCATGACAACCATTAGTATCTATTGGCCACAATAACCACCCACCAGGCATTGCTAATGATGAGTTATATGTACCATTTTATATCTTACTATTTAATTGGGCTTCTGTATAATTTGTGTAGGATTTCCAATTATCAAAGCAAGCAATTGGTGGAATTATTGGGGCCTTCATTTCTTTAATTTTAGCCAATCCCAGACAAGTAGTCTGTTGAATTGTTTCATTTAGTAACATAGTTTGTGTGAGAAATAGACAGGCTTCAATTAAAGTTTCTGTGCCCTGGACCTGCCAGGATTTTGTGCCCCAATTTGATTATTGGTAAATATTGTCTTTCCAATAATTGTAATCCTTAAGGGCCAGTAGCTCCACAAATGTTCTGCATATATCAGCTTCGTCCGACTAAGCATATACTTTTTCGACTGGATTGGAACCAATTTAAAATAATATGATGTTGGGTCTGAAATGTCACAACTCGTAAAATGTGTATACTTATCTGTTTGAGTTTTTGAACTTACTTGTGGTGGAGTTGGACAAGGTTTCCTCTGTGTATAATGAAAATGGGGACACTGTCTACTTACCCTATGTAAAAAATGATGTTCATAATGGTGAGAACAGAACATCTCAGCATAATTAGCGGAATTAAGATATAAATCTTCTGACTCAAGCATCAAATTCACTGTATCAACATCCCAACCATCTGGTGGTAACCCTGGCACCATTACATCACCCACAGAAACTTTGAACACATATGGAATCTGCAGGGTCTCTATAGGACCAAATATGTCAAAAGGAATTTTACAACAAACAATTCCATCAGTCACTGGAATGGCCGAAATGTTGACAAGGGACAAGTCTCTTTTCATGTTATGTGAGGAGGAATGGGGATCCAGCACCCTGTTGACCAGTTCTGTAGCAGAACGTTCTAGGAGGCAATGGCTGTTGATCAGAAGTAAAAAGACAGTCACAAATACAATCCACAGGAATAAGAGAACCAAAAAGAAGATGATCCAAATGTATATCCACGGAGGTATTAGATAAGTGCGCTTAAATGAAGAAATAAAAACACAAATCTGCACTCGAGGTGGATGCAGAACCTAAAACACTGAAGAACTGTCAGATGAGAAATGGTCTTGATCCTTATAGTACCCGGAGGAACTCAAATGGAAAAGCAGTGGTTGTGATTCAACAGTCTGATTTGAAAAATTACTCAGAAGGTGTTTCCAACGGTGGATCAGTATAATTGACATCCATAGTAGAAGATGGAGAAGTAGAAACAGGTACCAAATTAACGGAGGTATTGACCTCCCCCTGGCAGCCGGGGAGAAGAAGCAATGGTGGTGCTCACGGGCTTTAAAGGAAAGTTTTGTGAGGGACCACTCCTAGGCATATTATGGAGTATTAGCCTTATGGTGTTACTTGACATGTTCAAAGGAGACAAAGCGATTTTCTTTATGTCCTGGAAGTTGTGGCAAAATTAGAGTTTGTGTCCCCTGGTTACCAAGAACTGGAACAGGAGCATGGTACGTTGGGCTGAATTTCTTCTTGAGGGCCACTTTTTCGTGGACAAGGTCTCCTACTTTGGGAAGCCAGCCAGATGCCGGAATATGAGTGTCTGGAGTCGAAGAGAGAGATGCAGGCAAATGCGTGCATGCCAAGGCATCACAGCACTTTTGTAGATCCTGTAAGACAGTACAGTGGTTATCTACATTGAAGGTTGCAGCAGTCGCCACATCATCTGGACCATCAAGGTCCGGAACATACATTTTGATGCTAAAGAGCATTTTGGGCGGGGTCCGCCCGGCCAGAGATCTTTTAGGGAGATTATTTAATGCCCGCTGAACCCCATAGAGATGATTCAACCAAAGATGCCCTGTAGCTAATACTCTAACCGTTAAGGATTGCTTTAAGTCATGGTTCATTCTCCCCACAACAGAATTGCCCTCAGGCCTATAAAGAGAAGAAAAATGCACCTGCATACCCATGGACTTCAACTAATCACAGTACGCCTTAGAGGCGAAAGCCAGACGTTGGTCCAAGTGGAATGCGTGACAGGCATAAGGCCCAACAAAGACTTTCAAATATTTAGTAACAGTTTGAGCGTCAGCCGAGCGCTGTGGAAAAGCCCCAGAGGAACCTAGAACAAGAATCGACTGCAATCAAAATAAATTTGAACGCAGTATCTGAAAGTTAAGGACTGCAATTATCTAAGTAAACACAGCCAACATGCTGATTGGAATTAAACAAATGTGTCTGAGGTGAATGAGACACAATACAACTTTAAATTTGCTGATAGATGTCAAAACATATAACATATTTTTTTGTCTGTTGGTATAAACCTTGCCACCAACACCGTTGTTTTAAGATTGAAATTATGGCAGCTACTCGTGCTGAAATAACTACTTCATGTGCTGCAACTATTAAAGACTGTCTGCGGCCATGGTTGGGGATAGAACGATCACCAACCCCAGGTATTGTCACAAGGGTAACATGTTGTTTATTCAGAAAATAAGAATACTTAGAAGGAAAACCTTTGGGTAAAGTGGTGCTGGCTTGAAAAGCATAGATGGCAGCTAAAATGTAATTATCAACACATGTTTTAGACAGTGGAACTGCTGCTATTTTATATGTGGCTGCTTCATAGAATTCCCTACTGTGTGCGTTCCCACTCATTAATGATTCAATGTATGAATTACATGTGCTTGTGGCAATTTATCTTTAAAATCTGTCACCTTACCCCAAAGGATTTTATGCTTGATTGCGCTAACTTTGGACTCCCTAAAGTTATTTTCTCACCAAAAATGCACATTTTCATTAAATGATTGTACACAATAAAATGAATCATACACTATGAGTGTGAAGAATTCGGGATTCGTATGTTCAAGTGTGAAAAGCAAAGCTTTCAGTTCAGCCAACTGCACAGTATTGTATCCTAGAGACTGAGAGTGAGCAATAGATGAAAAATGCCATCCGAAATAGTGCCAAAAACATATGTGTATGCTGTGTAGTATTGCTGTTTAGAACCTATAGCAGGTTGCACTGAAGCATCGGTGTAGATGATACACTTGTATTCATCAAGCAGAAGAATTGATGAGGGTATAGGATAAACTTACTCATATTGCGAAAATTCTTGTGTCTGTAAAGAATGGGGCAAAGACAAAGTTGACATCAACTGCTGTTAAGGATGTAGCCCATTGAATCCACCTGGGATAAAGGGCTTTTGAATTAGGAACGCAAGCGTTCATGACAGCCTCTAAGGCGGGCACAGGAGAAACGAGAATAATTTGCTTACCTTGAGCCAATGGCCGTTCTTTAAGGACAGTCATCTGCTATTAGTATTTTTTCATCGGATACAAAACCCATTTACGCTTTAGAATATAAATGCGACTTATACACAGGAGGAATTGTATCTCCTTCATTAAATATGACATAATAAAACCAATAGGACCAGCTACAATCTGGATTACCAGATTTGTTGTATTAAGACATGTATGTAAATGTAATGTTTTAAGCAAATCCGACTGTAAAGCTCTGAGAATTTCAGTGTGTGCAGGCATACAGCAGGACACCGAAACATCTAGACGTTTCAAAGCATATAGTGATTTAATACGGTGAGCATAATCTGGAATGTACATTGTAAACAAAATAAAGATTGCATCTTTTGAAGTGTATTTGAAGGTTGCAGATGGCACATTTTTCTAAAAAGTGAGAGGCCAAGCTCTTACCCTCATTGGTTAATTCATAACCAAGGAATATGATGCTGAGGAAAGCAATTTACAAGTTAAAAAAATGAACTTGTAATCAAGTTCAACAAACCGCAATAGTAAGCGATCCACTCTTGCTAAATCAAGATTTAATTCATCATCAGTTAAGTAGATGTCACCAACATAGGACAAATCATATGGGTGAAACGCATGGAGAATGGACACAACTCGAGCTTCAAAAACACCTTGGCTATTTTTGTACCCCATCGGCAAACAGGTATTTTGCCGCTGGGAGCGAAAGGCAGTAAATGTGGACCAATCACGGCTCTCAGGAGCCAAATTGTGACTGAAAAAAACATTTGAAATAATGAGAGTGGTTTTCCATTTTTTACAAAAAATATTGTTAATCAAAACCAAACTGTAAGTATTTTGGACAGCAAACTTGCAAGTATGACTAATAAAATGTTGATAATTTAATACAATGCAATAAGAAAGATCAGGCTTTGAAACCGGAAAAAGTGGATTATTCATCGGTGACACACAGGGTTTAATTACTCCCTGGTACTCTAATTGAGGAAGAATGCCTTTAACATCTGCTTTGGCATCACGTTTAATATGATATTGCAGCTGAGGCAGTGGTGTAGACCGTGTAGGTATTACATGGAAAGGAGACTCTTTATCCCATCCAGCTTGGTTGCGATATAAAGCATGGGCCAAAGCAAGGGCCTCTTCAGAAGCAGAAGCCTGTTTAACTACATCAGGGGCCAAATGTGAAAAGTAGGCAGGATAACATCATACCCTGAGGGACAAGCAAGAATAAAAGGAGGAGGTCAATCAATCACCGCCATACTAATGTCATTAGAAGAAGTCAAATTGTCCCAAAAGATAGCTTTGATGGTGGTTTAATGTCACCCTCAATTTAAATATCTAAGTAATAGAGTTTGTCATTGGGTGAGACGCAGGTGTCCGTGGTCTCTACAGGGACAACGGTTTCAGTAGCTCTCGCCTCCAGAAGTTGGTGGAGTGTCTTGTGCACTATGGTTACTTTGCCCTCTGTTGAGGAGAGTCACCGCCTAACTCCTGTCCAGGAGTAGGGTTCACAAGGTCTGCGGCGTATTTAGCTGTTAAGGCTGCAACTTTCTTTTTCTGGAAAGGGGGTTTATAAAGAGGTGGTTGATCCTCCTTCTTGATTTCCATGCCAAAACAGTGCTATGTGTCCTGTTTAGGCTGCACGTACTCGCCTTGTCTATTATCAAATCTCCCTCCTCTGTCGTACTTTTGATCAGAGGAGTCCTGAAAGAAACAAGGAAAATGGGGGTCAAGGAAATCACAACACCGCTCAGAGTATTATGGGAGTAGTGTACTGCCACGAGGTCTACTCTTTTGTTGTGGTTGTTTAGATGTATCCCATGTTTTCTTACGAAAATCACTAGAAGGGCAAGAATCTTTATCAGAAGCTGGTTTTACAGGAGTCAAAACAGAAGATCTGGTCCCCAAACTATTACGTCCTAAGGGCGTATACACCTGTGAGATGATAATAGGTAACTCCTGCTCCCGGTCAGCAATAGCTATTGCGGCAAGTCGCTGGCATATAGCCAAAGAAGCTGCTTCACCTTTAACACTAGAAAGAATGATTTCAGAGACTACAGGAACATTTCCAACATGTTTCATCCCCAAATCATGGGCAGGACCTGCCCACTGTTCATTCTGTTTCTGTTTTAGGATGTTTGGCAGAACGCCCATCATTGGAGTGCCATAACAGAGACTATACACTGTGTAAAGCACGGTCCCCCAGGTGTTGAAGCACATGTTTAAAATTTTAAGTTTTTCCTGTGGACCCGTAAGGGGAAGCACAGCATCAGGTTGATCAATTTTTGGGGCAATCCAAAATGGAATGTCCTCATGATTAGGTGAGCCCTAGCTTGACCCACTAAAAAGACAAGGGAAACAACTTGAATTATGAATCTATGTAAAAGAACAACTTGATCATATAACACACATGCAGCTAAAATCCGGACAGGCGTAAAGCCTGCAAGTGAAGGCCAGGTGGCCCCGTCAGTACTTAAGGGGCCCATATGAACAATGCCATGGACACGGGGAAGGGTGCCATTAAATCAAGTCTGGTGTTCCCAGACCATAAGAGGAATTTCAAGAAGTGCATAAGGATTATAAGTGTTCGGTGCTGCTGCAGCAGTATAAGTATGAAACATATTATCATTAGCGTTGATAGCTGGAGAGGCAACCCAGGAGTAAAGTAACTGCTGGGCGGCAATTTGCCGAAATGGCTACAGCCATAATTTATTAGCAACAGATTCAAAAAGGCAGCACAAAAGTGGGTATAAACCTTTTAACATTCAAGCTTGAAACACCAACAGAACCAGGAGGTTCCTAAAAACTGTGGAAATCAGATCTCAAACACCATGGTGTCTCTGCAAGACGGTGCAAGGGTATTGTTGACAAGCACAAGCGCTACTCAGGATTTCCACAGATAAGTACCAGACCAAACTTTGGCCGCACCATGTTGCAGGGATTTTTTCTCAGGAAAATAACTATGCTTGGGACTATAGAACATTAGTAGATAGGGACTGAGTCACCGAACCACTTGAGAACCATGAGGCCAAGTCCGACTAGCTATAGTGTCTGACTTACCCTCCCACTCATAACCAGAGGTACAAGAGAATTGACACATCAGAACACAACAATCCTGACCCTCTCAGGGATCGCGGTGACAGGAAACTCCCTTTCGCTCACACACTCGTACTCGTCCACAATAAGATATCAAAGAGACATGAAGGAAGTTTGAAATGTTAATTTAAACTATCATGCCCTAGAATGCAGTACACTGGCCACATCAGAAAAAACTGCCTAGCAAAAATACCATCAGCATTGTTAATAAACAATATATTTTGAAAAGCCCTGTCATATTAAAAGACAGATTAGCCGATCCCCCCTCCCTTTCTATAGAAGCAAACTGATTATCGAGCAAAGATCTCTGGGTTTAGCAGTGGACCCCGTGCCTTAGCATACACATCTCAGATACAGCCCTGATCTTCTTGCAGGAAATATCTATCGCTCTCTGTCTGTTACCTTGCTATGCATACCTATATAACAAGGTTCACATGTTCATAAACAACAGCTGTATTTCTGCGTTGTGTCTGGGTGTGAGTGCCTGATCTGAACAAAAACTAAAAGGAACATTGTTGCTTGACCTTGTCTGCTTTTCAGACTGAATTCCAGGAAAGAACAGAAGGAGACAACAGCTGCAGGTTCTGTGTAAAAATATAATGTGGCACAAATGCAATCATGTTTATATAGTAACATGTGCAAAGGAAAATGAGGCCTGTAGCGTGCACAGTTGGCTAACATAGGGAAAAACTACATGGAACACATGACACCGCAAAGCTAATATTGTCTTCCATATCATCCTCCATTAGGTTATCTGTGCTATGATATATTTGAACACCTAGATGGATTTAAGGTACCACTTCACTAATTTTGTGGTTTAGCAAGAACAGACGTCTTTCCCGTAGTTAACACCCAGTCCAATACTTTTTCAAGATCGATCATCCTTATGAAACTTAATTACATTTCGTGCCCGTATGCAATCCGCCTTTTCTGTGTGGTCACATCCTATTGTTCGCCTTTTGATGGACAATATATTTTTACGTGCTTTAGAACCCGATTCACTTTAATCCTGTAACCAATGCATTCCCTTTCCCTGGCATTGCCTACTCCACTTCGCTCCTGCTGCATATTCTTTCAACTCGATGGCCATGCGCCCCTCATCGACTTCTTGCTGCTAAGTCACTGCATGTTGCCTTCCCCACCGTTTTCCTTTGGCGAGTGTGCATATCTGGTGTAGCAGCTATACCTCAATTGCTAAGGGGATAGGGTTAACTATTAAGTCCCTACAATGATGTCCTTAAACCAGAAACTCCTGAAAATTGGTACGAGTTGAAAAATACACCATTTACAAATCAGCAAACAATTTAACATGTATTTGTGACAGGATCTGTATTTCGGTATTTGTAAGAAATTATGACAGTATAGTCATAGGGATGGACAATTCTAATATTTCATTTTATTTTTGGTATTATATAAAAAACCCATTTAAAAATACATTAATGTGAACATTTTAAATTAAGTTTGGTGACTTGTACATTCTGCCATGTATATATATGTTAATCCACATTACTTTTCAGAAGTACCTGATTTGGTGACAAGATTGTAGTGGCTTGGTATGTCTGTGACATTCAGCGGAAGCTAGAAGGCCACCATGTGACTGGGTGACAACATACTTCAGGTTTCATGCCCTTCCAGGCTGTGCCTTTTTAAGAGTTATCAACAGTAGGTACCACTGAAGTGCTTTCTGCATGCCAAGTGCATCCTTGACATATTTTAATTAAACTGTGTTGAATACCTCAATACACAGAAAACCTCTTGTGTTCAGGTTTAAGTTTTCACTTCACAAATCACTGCTTTAAGTTGCATTGGTGAAATTGAAGAAAAGATAAACTACAGCTCCCAAAATGCACAAGTTTGTTAAATGCAAGCTCAGTACCTAAACATGGGGCTGGGGACAATGGAGTAAGCTATGAACAAGGTGACTTACTTTAGTACTCCTTGTTTCGAACAAATATGTTCAGGTCTTTGGTCATTACACTGAAAAAAGCAGACAAACACGCATTCTTTTCAATTATTTTTGCTATGCTAAACATACATTTGGGGTCATATTTACTATTATTTAATGTGAGGCAGCACTGCAAGTGAAGTTGCTGCGCTGCGTGAATTGAAGAGAGCAGAACGGCACCATATTTATAAAGATATGGTACAGCTCTGCTCTCACCTTGCTCTGGTGGTCTTTGGACAGCCTAGCACAAATGCAGACACCCTTGCGCATGAGTTTTTGTGAAGGAAGAAGCACCTTCCTGCACAAACTCTATCATTTGAGGTTTATTCCTCTTTGCATTAATCCTACAGAATGCAGCACACAGGCAAAGAGGAAATAACTAGGAGTAATAAAGATCTTTATCCCTGTTTCACCAGGCTCAGGTAGGTGCACCATTTTGACATATATCCTTGCACACAAGTCTTTGTAAATATGGGTTTGTGTCAAAGTTTATGGGTGGATGCACGGGAACACCCATGCTCCACCATGTAACGCCTACCTGACGAAATGCAACGCAGGTCAGGGCTGTGCGCTGCCTTGTGTTGCATTTTTTAGATCAAGCCTACAGCCCTTGTGCTGCTTGATGATCTGTTATGTGTACTTTCTGGGGTTTGACTCCTCCCATGCTGCTGATTGGTTAAGAAAAGTGGCACTCCGAAAAGCTTGATTTTCAGTGGGTTATTTGCTTTATTGTCTCACATTCACGTGGTCTTGCTCATCCTGTGGAGTATTTGTCTAGGGATGGTTTTGATTGACCATCAGCGTGTCCCCAAATCATGGACTCGCTCGTGCTTATGCTGGCTTTTAAATGGAACAAGCCTTTCCCTAGTTCAGCACGGCATCCATGAGGTTGCGTTAATCCAGGCATGCACAGTGAGGAGATAACTTACATTTCAATATAAGTGTTACAAATCGCTACCCTCGGTATATTTGTATTTTTATTATTAGTCAAGTATTTCTTTCCATTAAAATTAATTAGTAGACTCAGTCTGTTTTGTAACTGGGTCAGGATTTTAAAGGGGACATTACCATTCTCCAATGGGCGTCAAGTTTGACACCTTTTGTCACAGCACGCTGCTATTCTCTTCTAATCACTCCCCTTTCTTGTGCCCAATGCTGCTCTTCTCCTCACTCTGCTTCCTTGTGCCTCATGCTGCTCTTCTCCTCACTCTCCTTCCTTGTGCCTCATGCTGCTATTCTCCTCACTCTCCTTCCTTGTGCCTCATGCTACTCTTCTCCTCACTCTCCTTTATTATGCCTCATGCTGCTCTTCTCACTCTCTTTCAATGTGCCTCATGCTGCTCTTCTCTACCTCACTCTCCATCCTTATGCCTCATGCTGCTCCTCTCTTCCTCACTCTCCTTCATTTGCCTCGTGCTGCTCCTCTCCTCACTCTGCTTCTGTGTGTCTCACACTGTGCTTCTGTTCACTCTCCTTCCTTGTGCATCATACTGTTCTTATAATCACTCTCTTTCCTTGTGCCTCATGCTGCTCTTCTCCTCATCACTCTCCTTCCTTGTGCCTCAAGCTGCTCTTCTCTTCATCATTCTCCTTCCTTGTGCCTCAAGCTGCTCTTCTCCTCCTCACTCTCCTTCCTTGTGCCTCATGCTGCTCTTCTCCTCCTTAGTCTCCTTCCTTGTGCCTCCCACTGCTCTTCTCCTCACTCTCCTTCCCTGTGCCTCACGCTACTCTTCTCCTTCTCACTCTTGCTCCTGGTGTCTCACGCTGCTCTTCTCCTCACTCTCCTTACTTGTGCCTCACTCAGCTCTTCTCCTCACTCTCCTTCCTTGTGCCTCACTCTACTCTTGTTCATGCTCCTTCCTTGTGCCTCACTCTGCTCTTCTCTTGCCCACTCTCCTTCCATATACCTCACGCTGCTCTTCTCTTGCTCACTCTCCTTCCTTGTCCCTCACGATGCTCTTCTCCTGCTCACTCTCCTTCCTTGTGCCTCACGCTGCTCTTCTCTTCCTCACTCTTCCTTGTGCCTCACGCTGCTCTACTCCTATTATCTGTCCTTCTGTCTCACTCTGCTCTTCTCATCACTCCCCATTCTTGTGCCTCATGCTGCTCTTCTCCCCACTCTCCTTCCTTGTGCCTCATGCTAAACTTTATCATTAAGTATGGCAGCTGCGCCTTTCTTTTGTTCTGCACGACTCATCTCACCCACCCCTATTTTTCTTAATTTTGAAGAGACTTTAATATATCTTTACCCCCTCCTTGTTCACGTTAGGAGCCCTATCCTCCGAGCACAAACACAGTGTTTCCTTCCTCCCACCCCTCCCTTTTCATTGGCATCGAGTGAGGTAGCAACAGGCCCTGGCACCTGCTCAGCCTCAGCACCAGTCTAACACCATCTCAGCATCGACGCAGCACCACTTTTGCATCTGAACAGCATCATCTCTGCAAAGCAACAAATCAGCATCACTCAGCACCACCTCAGCATCATTCAGCATCATCTGAACAGCATCTCCACACCAGCACACCACCACCTCAGCATCACTCAGCACCACCTCAGTCTGCCCTCAGAAGCTGGCATCTGCTGATTCTCCCCTAGTGTCCGTCCACTGCTCGTGTTGTAATTCAGGTACTATTTCCCAACCTCCACTCTCCTGTTGTCTTCTTGGTTATGTATAAGGTAACAAAAACGCTTATAACACTTTTAAATTATAGCTTTTCAACATGCCATACAGCAGCCACAATACTCTAAAGACACTGGCAAAGTCAATAGCACTGGCTAAACATCTATAAGGTCCCAAAGGTGAGACCTATAGGCTATAACACTGCTTGTTTTTAGAAAGCCACTCAATTCAGGCTTTGAGTGGCTTTGCGAATCCGAGAATAGTTTTTGCATTGAGGCTGCCTTAAAAAAAGTGACACAAACCCAACTTAGTAAATCTGGGCAATGGTCTGCATGTTTTGTGATTTTCTTACTGAGCTCTAAAAGAGCAAATGCAATCAGGGCCGGTTCTAGGACAAAAAGACATATAGGTCTAATATAGATCTTGGAGTTTGCATGGAGCTCTTTGATGACAGTTAATAGCTCACTATGCTATATTAGGATTTTACCTTATAAACTTCAAGTAACTAAAGGATATCTGGGACACAAGCAGTAACCCACTGAACTATTTACATTATATGCACTTTGTGATCTGCATGGTACATATTGTTTGCAACAGGCATATTGACCCACTGCACTACCTTACGATGAGTTAAAACTTCCACTAGACAAAGCTCCGATCTCTCTCCAGGAGGAACATTAATCACTGGATTGATCTTGACGTTTTTAGGTTGAGCATTCGAAACCTCTTGTATATACTTTAGTATATACATGTGTATGTACTTTGTGGGCTCTGGAGATCAGCCCTAGGACTTGTCTGCTTCCGCTCAGGGACTTTTTTTCTGTTCAACTGCCTCTATTTAACTGTCTTGATAGTAAACAACCAATAGAGGTCAGTAAAATACCAGAATTGCTTTCTGCTTAGGGACTTTCTTTTTTAAATTCGTCTGGCAACTGCCTCTATTTAATTGTCTTGAAAGAAAACGACCAGCAGGTCAGTAAAATACAGAATCACTTTAGCATTCTCTAGATTCCAGTCCATGGAAATTGTCTTCCACGACCACCAGTAGACAATAATATTTTTTTCAAATCTTGTATTTTCAGTGATATGACCACCGAAGGCCCTGATTTTATATTAAAAACAGAGCTCTGGACTTTACCATTTCTCGCTGAAAGGCTTTATTTCTCTCCATGTGTTTCCATACCTGGTGTGTCACGCAGTTTTGTGCTTACTTTCCACCATGTTAAAGAACAGTAGATGTTTCAGCACCCAGGTTAATGTGCTGCATAGCTAAATATATATATACGGTCCCAAAGGCAAGACCAATTGCACTGCAAATGCTTATTGTTGTCTGCGGTGATTAAGGCAATATAACAAATAAAATCAGCCTATATTTAGCCCTCTCCACAACTGAAGAAATATATGAGATATACTACAGAGCAACGTTTGGAATGGTTATTATAATTTTAATTTAGTGATTATGCTATTCTTATTTTTCAGGTATCGTTTGTCTAGCTCCTGTTAAAGTATCTAAAAAATATAGAAGACATATTCCCAGATTTTCTTATCTTAACAGTCTCCCGAAGTTCCCCCAAATCAGAGAATTTGGATCTGATTTTGGAAAAAATGTACAGCGCTTCTACAATCCTACAAGTAAGTGTTGATGAGGTTTTAGACAATCTGTTCATTTTTACTCAATATGCAAAACAATGAACGTTAAGAAATTATTTTTTCAGAGATATTTTGATTCATACTTATGTAAGATTGCATTTTGTTTATATGAGCAACATAGAAACAACTGAAATGTAAAGCTTTCATCCTATACTGGATCAACAATCCCAACACAGTTCAACATGTTTTAAGTGCCAATCTATTTCCTCAAAAAAGAACATCCATTGTGGAGAAGTGATGATGAAATTACATTTAAAAACATTTACTTTAAAAGCATGTCAACATGTTAAATTGGTAAATCGAGAATAAAAGACAAATAAACATATTAGTAAACCAAGCAAATGAATAAGAACTCACTGTTGAGACAACCAATATGTAGACTGAGTGCATGAACATTAGACTGATAGAAATTGCAGCAAATTTTTTTTAGACTTTTAACCTACTTTCACTTTTCTAACTAGCAGGGTCTGCACCCCTATTGTTCTGATGGTGCAGGCGCCAGCAACACTAACTAGCAGGTCCTGCACCCCTATTCTGTATTGGTGCAGGCACCGCAAAACTTCGAGAAGAATCTTCGGTGCCTTTGTTGTTTACTGTCAGCAGTTTACCAGCACATGACGGTAGTGGCACATTGAAGAAAACGTGGTGTCTTTGGAAAAGATGAGCCGTTGAAGGCCTAGCCTGCAACTAGCAGGAATCTGCCTCTTCTTTAACACCTGTCTGCTGTTGCTTGTTTGGTGGAGCGAAGGTTTTACCTGCCGTGAGCCTCAGATGCCACTGGTGGTGTTGGTGGAACTTGTGGTCCTTGATCAGGCCCTGTTGCCTTATTGGCGTGGGAGCTGTGGATCCAGGAGGTCAGCCCCTTGCACTTGACGACTGTTGCTGTAGTCAGCAGGACCTGGAAGGGGCCTCTCCACCTCGGCTGGAGGCAGTGTCGTCTGGTTTGAGCTTTTAACCAGATCTAAACATCAGGCTGCAGGTAATGTGATGATGGAGTTGCTGCTTCTGAAAGAGCCTGCAGAACCTCGCGGTGAAGATAACGTAATGTCTCTGTTAATTTCTTACAATAGCACAAAAGCAAATCGTCTGCTATTGATAGTGGAGCATTGGACATATGGCCTTCAATGTTCATTGGGCGACCAAACAGAATTTTGTGAGGGCTTAGCTTTATCACCATATCTGGTGTGCTTCTCATCCCCAACAGGGCTAGCGGCAGTGCGTCCACCCATGAAAGTTGAGTTGATGCACAAATTTTACCAATTTTATTCTTTAACACCCCATTCTTTCTTTCCACAGCACCTGCTGCTGGTGGGTGATAGGCACAGTGTAGCTTTTGTGTGACCGCGAGTCCCTAGCGTATTCCCCCTATGACATGGGAGATGAATGCAGGTCCGTTGTATGAGCTCAGAGGTGATGGAATACCAAAACGCGGTATGAGTTCTTTCAGGCATTTGGCAACAGTGTGTGCATCACAGTTCTTTGTTGAATAAGCTTCAGTCCATTTGCTGAACATACACACAGTTACCAACACGCTTGTACTTCTGGGTGGAGGGCATGTCAATGGAATCAAGTTGGAGACTTTCAAAGGGTCCGTGGGGCAGTGGGAAATGGCCAGGTGCAGTTGGTGTACCCTTCCCAATATAATATTGTGCACAAACAGTGCATTGTTTACAAAGTCTCTCTGCTATTTGATGGAACTTGCTTGCAGTTGTACCAACATTGTGAAAACAGTCTGATCATGCCATCTTGGCCCACATGGGAGGGACCATGAAAGAGGTGTGCCATCGAAGGGAGCATTGATTAAGGTAAGCATATTTTTCCATTCGGCCCTGTCCACAATCCTTCCTTTGTTTGCACAAACCCACCTTTTACCCGTTCCTCCTTATCATATTCCTCAACCTTTTCCTGAATATGTTTAGGGTCAAAATGTAAAGAATCATTGTTAACATGAGTGTCCTTGTTCTGGGTGATCATTTGTACCATTGCTAGCTGGCAGCCTGTTAGCGCTATCCTCTTTGCTTCCCCATCAATAAAGGCGTAGCCTTTCGACACATAGTCTTTTGATGAGGTGCGTGCTGCACATTTTATTATGGCTACTTTTTGTGGTATTAGCAATGCTTGGAAAAGATCACATATCAGTTGTGCATGCTGTATTTGGTTGCCTGCTGATGTGAGGAATCCCCTCATTGACCATAGCTGGCCGAAGTCTTGGACCACCCCAAAGGCATACTGGCTGTCTGTATAGATGTTTTCTCTTTTTCCCTTAGCCAGTGTGCATGCCCTTGTAAGTGCCACGAGTTCAGCTGCTTGTGCACTTTTGGCAGATGTTAACCTTCCCCCTTCCAACAGTTTGTTAGCAGTGCCCACTGCATAGGATGCCTGCAGTGTTCCATTGTCATCTCTGAGACATGACCCATCTACAAACAAATCCCCTTGGGCATCAGGGAGGGGTGTGTCTTTCAGGTCTGGGCGCACCTTTGCATGCCTGTCTATAGCCAGTGTACAGTCATGGAATGCATCATCTGACTTCAAATCATCTAGATCATGCTCTGTCGGCAAAAGGCATGCTGGGTTTAAGGTGGTGCATCTTTTCATGACAATGTGTGGTGCTAATAGTGTCTGCTCATACCTGGTGAGGTGTGCATTTGTCAGATGCTGAGTCTTAGTGGCTGTGAGACGTGTGTCTACTGCATGGGGAACGTGCAAAACCATGGTGTGTCTCAATACTATATTTTCTGACTGTTCTATCGCCAGTGCTGCTGCCGCCACTGCTCGGAGGCAAGGCGGGAGCGCTGATGCTATTGTAGTGGAATAGTATGCCACCGGGCGGTAGAAGGATCTGTGCTTTTGAGTTAACACCCCTAATGAGCACCCTCCCTTCTCATGGCGGAATAGGTGGAAGTCCTTGCTGTAATCTAGGAGGCCTAACGCTGGTGCCCCACTTAGTTCAAATTTAACTTGTTGAATGCCTTGTCACCGTCCTGCGACCAGGGCACAATGTCTAGGACATCTTTGTGTGTCAAGGCCTGCAAAAGCTTGGCAATCAGGGAGAAGTTTGGGATCCCGCCACGCCCAAGAAGGCCCAAACCTCTTTTCGTGTGCCTGGTTGGGGAAAATGGGTGATGGTGGATATCCTGTCAGACGATAATTTTCTTGTTCCTTCGGACAGTTCATGGCCTAAATATTTCATAGCACTGAGGCAGAATTGTAGTTTCTTGGGGTGACCTTATCACCCTTCAGCGCCGGGTGCACAGGCTTCCCTTGAGGGTGAGGTCAGTAGTAAATCGTCTATGTACTGGATTAGTGTAGAACCTTCCTTTAGTACTAGGGAATCCAAATCTGTCTTTAATGCATTCGTGAAAATGAAGGGGGACTCTGTATAGCCTTGTGGGAGTTGGCACCAACAGAAGCGCTTTGATCTAAAGGAGAAACTGAAAAGGTACTGGCTGTCCGGGTGCAAGGGGATGGTAAAGAAGGCGGAGCATAGATCCAGCACTGTGAAGTGTGTGGCTATTACTGGGATATTGGACAATATTGTTGCTGGGTTTGGGACCACTGGAAAGGAGGGCAACACTATTTTGTTCAATTCTCTCTTGGGTAAATGATATACCGGGCCTTAGAGGCCTTCTTAACAGTATCGGTGTGTTGCATTGGCTAGAGCGTATCTCCTTTATAATTCCTTGCTTCAGAAGGTCTTGTATGACTGGTGCTATGCCTTCCTCCCCTTCCTTTGAAATCTTGTAGTGTGGTACTCTTAGGAGGGAAGCCCCTGACTTTAATTTGATCTGCACTGGTGGGTAGTTTAACACTTGTCCTTCGTCATTGGCACTCTTGGCCCAGACTTGAGGTGGCACACACTCGCTCAGCACTGGGGGTATGACGGGGTCGGTGCATGTCATAAAAGCCTGCAGAATCAGACCGTTTGGCCTGCTTTCTAGGAAACCCCTGTTGGTGAACAGTGTATGGTGCATTGTAGTTTGCAAAGCAGATCCATGCCCAGTAAGTTCAAGGGGCAAAATCTGCTAAGGATGAACTGTTGGTTGACAGCTATGGTGCCTACCACTAGTTTTAGTGGCTGTGTGAAATATTCATCTATTGGTTGTCCTGTCATTCTGACTGCCATTACTTGTGTTCACGAAAGTGGTACCTCTGGCAACTCAGATGCCTTTAGCATTGATCGTTGAACTCCTATGTCTACTAAGAATGATACAGTTTTACCCAAACTGTTCCCTCCACATATGGGTCAGATTGGTCCACTGCTATTGCTGGAGCTATTAGGCAGTCTTCCACTCTCAGACATCCCTAGAATGTGCCTTGAAGCGGTGGTGGTAAAGCATCGTCCTCCTGCACCCATTCGTCCCCCCCGCCCACTGTTGTTTGGGCCGGTGCATGTCATTTGATGCATACCCTTGCTGGTCATTATTTCTGTAATCTGTACGATGGGTGTTATGCTGGTATTGCTGTTGGCCCTGTCCCCTATTGTGTGTTGGCTTACTTTCCGCATTTTTCTTTTTTAATATTGGGCAAACTGCCTTCCAGTGGTTATGGTCTTTACAGTAGAAGCAGGCCGTTCCTGGCGGAGGTAGGGAAGCTGATCTTCTACTCTGTGGTCTTCCTGTACCCTTCCCTCTTCCCCTGCCTCGTCCTTGCTCGCTTGAGTCAAACCTCTCTTGTGCTACCATCAATCTCACTTTCTCTTTCTTTATTTTCTCTGCCTCCATTGTCTGTGCATTGGACTGATAATCAGAACAGTATCTGGCTGCTGCCAACACCTTCTCAATTGGTTCTTGAAGCCAGCAAACAAATGATGTTTGTAGGTGTGCTTTAATAGGTGCTCTCAGCCCTTGAAAAAATGTGGTGACAAATACAGGCATTGCATTCCCCATTGGGTTCTTTAGCCCGCTGTTCTGCTGGTATACTTGCAGAAGGCGGTCAAAGTAGGAGTTCACACTCTCATCTTTTTCCTGTTTCGCATGTGTTATCTTGTTCCAATCTACCTTGTATTCCTGAATTTTGTTCTTTCAAATATTTCACTACTGCTTGGTATTTCTCATCTACCTCATCTCCTGGAACTCCTCCCTTTCCCCTGTCTGGCTCCCTCTTCGTCCACTCTACTTTTCTTATGCAATCTTCTTACAGATTCTTTGGCGCAATTATATTAAATAGGGTATCAAAATCCCTCCATAATAATCCTCCCAAAACTGCCATTCTCTCTAACTCAGCGTACCACTTCCTTGGTTTTTCCCTTAGTTTGGGGACATATTTGGTGAAGCACATACTGTCTTGTCTGGACCATGAGACATGGACATATGCTAATTCGTTGTCTCCACAGACTGGTGGAGGGGGCACCTCTCGCAGGGGCATAATCAGTGCAGGTGCTGCTGCTGCAGGGGCTCTTGTCCCCGTGCAATGGGTGAGGGTTTGAGCTACTTCCATTACTGTGAATGTTTGCATCAATTGCTTCCATTGTTGCATATTTCAGTGCCTCTTTTATTTTAGCCTCATCCCATGTTTGTAGTTCTGAGTCTGTGAAACTGAATTTTGCTATGTCTTCAGCCATACTGTGCAGGTAGTGGTGGGTCATCGGTAGTGTCTGGGCATTGCTTCTTGGCTTGTTGGACATATGCATTGTGTGCTTGTGGGCCTTTGTCCATTAACTCTGCTCGTGCCAATGACAGTACTTTGTCCAAATATTGTCTACCCTGGTGTGCTGTAAAGGAGTCTACTTGTAGCATTCTTTCCACCATCTGGTGTAGGAAACTCCGGCATTTAAGTGTGTCTGATTACAGAAGTTCCCTGTTCACTATAGGTGATCCGTGTGGGGATGATGTGGGGATGATGTGGCACTATTTGTTTTGCTGAAACTGTCTCCTCTTTCCTTGGTGGAACCTGCTGTGTCCCTTCTAAAGCCTGTTCTATGGTGGAGATGTTGTGGGCTGTTTGGTGTGCAAATGTACAAGTGTATTAGGCACTGCCACTGCGAAATTATTAGGCTTTCATCTGCTGTTGTGTCATCGAATAGTTGTTGCCATTCACAATTTATAAAATTGTGTGGCTTGTATCTTTCTCTGCGCGCATTTAGCTAGCAGCTGGTCTTTCTTATCACAATATTTTGAAGCGGCGTGGACAGCTTCCTTCCTCATTAGTTATAAGACAGCAACTTCTTGGACAGCGTCCAAGTTTATCTTGGTTGCGTCTTCGTTGAGAACTCTGCGTATTGAAGCCATAGCAACTGTCTGCTGTGCTTGAGATAGCTCAATGGGTTATTTTGCGGGAGCGGAGGGTGAAGTGGTGTGCTCTAGATTTGAAATGTGTCACCCCATTAAAAGGTCCTTGAGCAGTGAATCCTCCTCCCTCCCACCCTCATTTGGAGCTCGAATTTTACTGTCAAAGGGATGCATGGGAAGACCCCCTACTACATCTAGTTGCGTTTTCTCCAGTTTTCACTTATCTTTTATTTGCCATCTCATTTAATAAGTTATTTTTATCTTCCAACAGTTCTCTAGGCACTTTACTTTTTTTGTCACTAGTTGTGCGCATAGCCAGATCCCACTGATAAAACCATTCCCACTCAGCTGGCCTGATTTTCTATCCTTTCAGTTTTAGCATCTGTCTGAGGTATGACAATTTATTCACGTCGTATGTCTCGTGACATGGAAATTGTAAGTCCAGTCTCTCAGCTGTCAGGTCATTCAATTTATGGATAAATAGTATGGAACTGATTGTAGAGCCACATGGTTTGCTGGGGAGTCTTTTGGTGGAGCTGGCTGACTGCTATCTAATTTGTTTGTACTTAGAGGGTTTAACATGGTGTTATTGTGTGAAGTGCAAGCGCTAACCCTCGTTGCTTTACGACGAGTGTTCAAATATACCAGACAGAGGGAGGTTGGGGTGTCGCGCTATAATGCAAACAGACAACACAATGGGTGAACGAACGTTATCATGCGCTTTTCAGCCAGTCTCCAGCTTTTGAAGCAGCAAAGGAAGCTGTTCATCAGGCAAAAGACAGTTCAATCAGTACTAGTTCACCAAAGCATTCACAAGTGGGAAAGGTGACAGGAAAGTATTTGGAAGAAAGAGTAGTATTTCCATCTCCTTGCAATCTCCTGTGGTCCTGTTAGTGGGCAGGAGGGGCGGCTAGACGGAATTGAAGACCCTATGGACTGTGCCAAGAGGGTTCAGGCATTCAAATAAACAGTGCACAAGTAGAGAACTCGTCGTGCAGTGGAAACATACACATAAAACACAGGAAGCAGGACCTGGCAACCCTGCGCTGCAGCGCTGTGTGTTGATGTGTGCCTTGAATGAGTGCTGTGTAAGTGTGCTAATCCCAGAGTATCAACAGTGGAAATAGGAACAATATTATTGGTATTTTAAATGACATGAGAAGCAAAACACAAGTAGGAGGTATTGCACAATATAGGGCAAATATTATTAAGTCTTCCAGCCAGTCCATTGTAGGGGGGCCGTAATATTAAGGGACATTTGATCTGATAATAATAAGTATTTGAGGGGTGCTAAGTTCGTTGTCAGGGAGGTAGCAGCGTATTAATGTCAGTCACTTAGCATCACAATACCCAAATAAAATGATGACCTGACAAGTAGTGAGAAAACCCGACAACCCTAACAGTATTTAATGACAATGCATGAGAGGCACATCACAATGACACAATAGAAAAATGCAACAAAACCATCAATAATAGACTATAAAACAACTGATACTCCCTCCCCATTGTGCCTAGGTGACTCCCTAGGCACAGCTAGAGACCACCTCTGGCGTCCATCAGGAGGCAGCGCCCCACTGGGTCCCCGGCGCCAGCGGCGCTGAGGTGAGTTAGCTGCACCCAAACCTGAGTCCATGAAAAGTGATAAAGTGGCTCCCTGGAAAATTGTTGCAACTAAAAGGGGCAGCCCACCTGGCTACTACCCCCATGATATTGTTACTTCACATGAAGCATGCACAAATGCAGGGGTGCCTACCAGGGGCGGCTGGTGACATTTGAAATTAGTGGGGCGTAAAAGTTTGGGATGAGTGGCTGTTGGTGTACTCGCACAGCGAGCAAGCCCGACCGTCATAAGGTAGAACCCCCCCAATTTTTTGGGGTTAAAATAGTGTGCAAATGGTGCATTATCGAGGATATTTGAGATACCAAGAAGGCTAATAAAGCTATTGTGAAAGTGCGGTTATGGCAACAATAAAGAGATTTCGTATAATGACGCAGGTAGCTACTTATTCAGTATAACCACAGAACTTCATATCAGACTTTGAGATAACAATCCTGAGTACCTCACATATTCCTTTATTTGTTGATCTACATGCGCAAATTATATCTACTGATGGTTGGTCTTTGCTTGGAACAGCACAGGCAAGCTAAAAACTCAATGCAAAGTTTCCAGAATAATGGAGAGTCATAAGAAGTCAGACAATTGTTACTATTTATTGGCACCAGCTCACAAAACTCATTTTCACGTCAGATTGGTGAGGTCTGATAACTATCTCCTAAATATATAACATAAAATGGACCAATAATGTTCGGTATTGCTGTTTGTTTTCCTCTTCATCATCTATTGATTCTTTAACCAAAACCATCACATGCACAATCTAATTAGTCAACAAGTAACCTGTTCCTTCCGAAAAATATTATAATTGTACCATGTTTATACATGAAATACAATTAAAACATGCGTGTAGGGATGATGGAAGATGCACATAGAGACGACTGGGGAACCACTAAGTGGGCCCCTCACAACATGGCACTCAAACTTTTAACAGTGATCCCTCGGATTGTGTGCTATGGTGGCAGAAATATATAGTGTACGCACCCGCAACCAGTGCAACTAATTCACACTGTGCAATTTCCACACTGATTTTACACTGGACAGCACATGGGGACTCATTATTTCAACACGGACTTTGCCGCAAGCAGCATGTGGCGACTCAATATTTCAACACGGATTTTACACTGGGCCCGCGAGTGGCGACTCATTATTTCAACAGGAAGAGGAGCCCACATGTGGCGACTCAATATTTCAACACGGATGCTGCACAGGCCCACATGTGGAGACTCAATATTTCAACAGGGATTCTGCACTGGGCTCGCGTGCGGCGAGTAATTATTTTAACATGGGTGCTGCACGTGGAGAAATGATACTACGCTGCACGGCGCCATGTACAGAGCCACGCATTTAGACATTAGTGCGGGACCCGTGTCCACTATAGGGGCCCGTTAGGTCAACACAAAAGCAGCGCCAAGGACGCTTTGTTTAAGGGGACATGTTGTAGCAGAACCATCTCCATTTGAAGAGGTCCCCGGGCAGGCGCCCTTTAAAGAGACGCACATATACACGCCGGACCTGGCATGCAGGTGTGTGGCACATGACGTGCCAACCGCCCGCATGTGTGAGGATGGTTTGAAAAACCTAATAATATAACGTGAAACGTTCATAAAAGACGAGCAGGCCATTCACCTTAATTACAATCACACTGTGGCAGTGAGCCCGGTCGGAGGTGCACGTCTTCCTTGTTGTGATGTCGTACTTTAATATTCGGGACCGCGTAGGGGACAGGGCCCTACCCCTGTCTATCTTGGTATTAGCAAACCGCAAATGGTAAATGCGGCATGTACGAGTGCTTTATATATCGTTCTAGCTATGAATGCACTGTGTACACGTTATTCTGCTTCACTACGCGGGTTCCATTTTGGAAGCAGTGGCCATCTTGTCATTGCCCTCACATAGGCTATAATGGAGTAAATACGGGCCTCACAGTACATGGGCTTTCCCTCTGACTTCTCTGTGACCTGGGCAGCTGGCTCTGCTGCCCCAGGTCAAACCGGTCTCACGAGCTCCCCTTCCTCCTTCCACCTGTGATTAGCATCAGGGCTTGACCCGTCATAAAACCCTTTCATTCTACACAATCCCCCGGCTAATCTCTTCCACACCTGCTTGTTCCTGCTTTATGACTTGTTTCCCAAAACAGGAGATGCTCATGTTTATTGGGGGGTCTATTGACATCCGATGTGGGATCTGAACCTTACTGTGTAAATCATTGTGGGCTGGCCGAACTGGAATGTGGGATGGTCATCATGACTCTGCCTTTTCTTTGTAATATTTACTTGTATATGGCCGTATCATAAAACCTAGGAATGTATGCTTTAGGCCAGAAAAGGCCTATTTAAAGTGAAGTCCGTTTCTATGATTTTCAGCAGTCTCCTGAGAACATACACGCTGTTGTACTTCTAGGATACCTGTCATTGGTCTGCAGCCAATAAACGAATCTTTGACTTCACCCAGAAGACTCTGTGTTTCTGTAGGTCCGGAACAGGGTGAACCCAGAAGTCATAGGGTGTGTGCCCCTGCACCGCTGGGTCTAAAATACCCAGTACTTCAGTTTGGCGCCCAACTCGGGACGATTTCAGTGGTACCAGTCCAAGCCAGAGGTTCGTGAGGAGCTTCGTGTGGAAATTCCGGAGGAAGGCCGCCACTTCATCGACCCCTGCATGTCGACGTGGTCCGAAAGTCTTTTCTGCGAGGTTCTCCGCGTCCCGACGGCTACGAAGGACTGCTGCCCTGATTAATCGACCTGTTTTGGACCCTTGACGAGTTTTGAGAGAGCGAAACAATCGAGAGAGTCTTCTGGTGACGCCATCGATCAACAATATTCAGTTAAGTATAAGTGGAGCGTCTCCTATTTGTTTTTGGTATCCTTCGGGATCGTTTGATTTGGTAATTTGGTACTTTGGAGTTTGCAAACGCCAAAACCAGAGGACTCGTGTATTCACGAGAATATCGTAATCGATAATCCTTTGACGTTTGGATCTAGACTAGTGAGCAAAGATGCCTGGTTCTGGACTATTTGGTAGATTATTCTGTTTGGGTTGTGGAAAGGATTTCCAGCTAGAGGAATCATGTCCGGTTCCTCCGGTTGGAACTCCAACTTATGAGCTCTATGTAAAACATGGCGTAGGCCCCATTGCATATAACGAAGTGTGGATCCACTACACCAGGAAAGACGGTGTTTTAAAATGGCCCCAAAATGGTAGTTTCGATACCGATATTTTAGATAATTTGGAAATTAAATTGTTTAAGAAGAAAGCCCGGCCGGCGATGTTTGACTCTTTCCGCTTATGGCGAAAGGAAGCCAAACAAAAGGAAATTAAGTTAGCGAAAAAGAATAAGAGAGAGAAAGGTATGACAGTAATGCAAGCAGCTGTACAATTTAAAGACAATGAAGAGGAGCAGATGAGTGAGCAATTGCATAGGCAGCGCAAGTTAGGGATTGACAAATGTTACCCGGCTTTACCACATTCTAAGCAGAATGGGTTAGAAGAAAAGGAGAAAGATCCCCTGATGTCACATTTGTTGAGTTCGCCACCCCCGTATGCTCAAAATGCCACGGCGCCTCCCCAGCTTGTAAATATGCCACCTCCAGTGAATATACTGCAAGCCTTGCCGCAACCGCCAGTTGCTTTGCAGCCGGCTCCTATCCCTGTAGCGCAGCCCTCTCAAGGACCGCCAGTTGTGCTTCCAACTGCCCCCGCACTTCCTGCGACTTTGCCTAATACAGCAGCTGCCTCCCCTGACACTCTTCCTTCCACCACTCCAGTACCTGTCTCTACATCCTCTTTTCTTCCCTCTGTTTTTCCCCCTGTTCTCGCCTCAGCTTCTCCTTCAGCGCGACAGCGCTTAGCTAATGTGGTTACTACATTAATGTCGCCCCTCTTTGATTCATCTGGTGCGACTCCTGGTTTACAGCGTAAGCAATTGCGTAGCCAATTGCCTAACCCCGATGAGAAAAAGGTAATAGATAACATGGCGCGTAGATGGATTGTTTTCCCTTCACTGTATGATGTGGAATCAGTTGTCAACGTTTTCCATCAATGGGATGCCCCAAAACAGAGATATGTGTTCGAGAAAATGTGCGAAATTCTCTGTGAAGAATTGGAGGATAGTGGTAAAAATCCGAACCCGCAGGAATTATGTAGAGTGAGGTTCGATTTTGGAACTGGTATAATTGTGGACCGCGGAGTAGATAAAGCAGTTGCGGTTGTATTGTCCCTCAGGAATGATGATTGTCAACAGTCATTGTTTGAACAAGATGTCCTTGTGGGGAAAAAGGTAAAAGCGCGACAATACCCTATGAGAGAAGTTCCCCCGGTATGGAAGGAAGCGGTTGCAGCTGCCGGTGGTAACCCCGCTGTGGCAGCGCATTTCCAGCGTGTTTGGGTGCATGTTCCATGGAAGCGCTCTGAGGTGTTAGCGCTTAAGCAGTCCTTGCCTGATCCCCGTAAGAACCCAGCAGGTTATTATAAAGAGTTGTCACAGACGGCAGGGTCATGCATTATGAATCTGGCCGACATAGACATGTTGTTTGGTAATGTTGTTCCACAGCCCCTATGGGGATCAATTCGTAATGCAGATCACGATGTAGAACTAGGGGACACATGGGCTAACATTGTTGCTGCTGATGCTAGACAAACTGGTGGTGCGAAACCAGAACCTTTAGTAGCTGAACTGCCTGGTAGAATCATCACGTATATGAAGACAATAATGCCTGCGATGCGCGTAAATTGGGACAAGTTATCTGCATGCAAGCAGAAGAAAGATGAGACAGTGTCAGACTTCTTTACTAGGTTTGAAGAAACGTTTATTGATCACAGTGGGCAGGATATGAGTACTGAGGGTGGCCAACGGTTATTTGTGGATAAGTTTGTGCAGAATTTACTTCCTGACCTGTGTAAAAAGTTAAAAGATTCAGAAAGTTCTTGGGCTGTTTCTTCTTCAGCGCAAATACTGGCTACTGCACAGTATTATGAAAATAGAGATAAAGACGAGAAAGATAGAACAGAGAAGAAAACGAAGGAACTAAAGACAAAGGTTCTTTTACAGCAGGCCTATCCGCCACGTGGAGGTCAGAATAATTATAGGCAACCCCAAGGTGTCTATCACCAACCCCAACAGTTTCAAAACAATCAGCAAATGAACGGGTATTATCAACCACGTGTCCCTGTAGGTCCCAACCAATGTTCATACTGCAAAGAGGAAGGTCATTTTAAATACAGTTGCCCTAAATTAATGCAGCGGAACGGTAATGCGTATGGCGCAAGAGGTAGGGGTGGTCAGCAAGCTCCTAGAGGCAGAGGGCGTGGAAGTGGTCCTCTGCCGCCTCAAAGTACCATCAATAGCTTTGATCAGCAAGCTAACGCGACTAGTAATACGGCCCAGTATTATAATAATGATTATTATGCAGAGGACGGTGATGCAGAAAGTAATGATTACTAGGGCAGCCATAGACAGAGAGAGGGAGTTGTTTCAGTGCCAGTGGATCAGAGTGGACCGTATGTTGAGGTGACTACAGCAAATGTAACGGAGCCTTTTCTGCTAGACACTGGTGCTGCAAAGAGTTCAATCATGCATTCAAAGCTCCCTGGCGCACCTTTGTCTGGCGATATAAATGTTTCGGTAGGTTTTTCTGGCGCCCCAGTTAGGAATCCGATTTCTAGTCCCATGTCACTTTCTGTTGGACCTTGCGAGCTGAAAGCACCCCTGATTCTGACAACAGGTTGTGGTGAGAATTTGCTGGGATTAGATTTGTTGAAAAGATTGCACACTACACTGTATTGTTCTCCTTCAGGAGTACAACTCACGTTAGGCAAGAAAGTGATTTCCCCAATGTACTTGTCTAAAAATACAATGCCACCTGAATTGTCATCCCTTCCGGATGCCCTTTGGGCTACTGGTCCCAATGATGTGGGCCTCTTGGAGATACCGCCATATGTGGTGACTTTAAAAGCTAATGTCAGACTGCCACGTATTCCCCAGTACAAGATCTCTAATGAAGGGCAGAAAGCATTGTTAGACATTGTCAGCGACTTGATTCATAAGGGTGTGATTGAAGAGACAAGAGGCAACGTTTGCAATAGTCCGATTTTACCTGTCTTAAAACGAACGGACCCTTCACAGCCACCTGTTTACAGATTTGTGATTGATCTTAGAGAGGTTAATAAGATTGTTGTGCCACAGTTTCCGGTTGTCCCCGATATAACTGCCTTGTTAACGATGATTCCAGCCTCTGCTGCATGGTTTTCAGTGATTGATTTAAAGAATGCTTTCTTTAGCATCCCAATTGCAGAAGAGAGCAGAGATATTTTTGGTTTTAGTCTGGGAGGCCGAAGCTTCCGCTTCAAACGCGCTCCCCAGGGCTACTGTGAAAGTCCATCAATATATAGTCAAGCTTTAAAAGCGCAGCTTGATGCACTTGTTTTACCTAGTGGCGCTATCCTGATTCAGTACGTGGATGATTTACTGATCGCTGCGGATACTGAGAAGATTTGTAAAGAAGCCACATTGTCACTGTTGCGCCATTTATCTGCTTTCCATCACAAAGTGTCTCTCTCTAAGCTGCAATATTGTCGACAAGAAGTGACCTACTTAGGTCATCTCTTATCGAAGGAGGGAAGGAAACTGACCCCAGAAAGAATTCAAGCCATTGCACAGTTGAGTGTGCCAAAGACACAGAGAGAAGTGCGCGCTTTCTTGGGCATCACTTCATACTGTAGGCATTGGATCTCTAGTTTTTCTTTATTGGCAAAACCTTTGTTAGCCTTAACATGCAAAGACACACCGAATCCTATCCCATGGTCTGAAGAGTGCCAGAAAAGTTTTGTGGAATTGCGCAATGCATTATGTTCAGCACCTGTGTTGGGCACTCCTGACTACAGTAAGCCTTTTACATTGTATGTTCACGAGAAAGATGGATGTGCGTTATCAGTGTTAACACAGCCTTTTGGCGACAGACCGCGCCCATGCGCATATTTTTCATCAACCTTGGACCCTGTAGCGAGGGCATTGCCAAGCTGTCTGAGAGCGACAGCTGCTGCAGCGATGTCTATCCGACAATCTGCTGGTTTGGTAATGGACAATACATTGATTGTTATGGTTCCACACGCAGTAGACACATTATTAAATAGGACCAAGACACAACACTTGACTAGTGCGCGATTATCAGGTTATGAACTTACACTGTTAGCAAATCACATACACATAAAGAGATGCAATACGCTGAATCCAGCCACGTTGTTGCCAATTCCAGCAGACTCAGATGAGATTGAGCAACATGACTGTCTGTTCAGAACAGAAGAAGAGACGAAAGGGAGAGTAGATCTAAAAGATACTCCCCTGACTGAGTGTGATGGTACTTTATGGGTAGATGGTTCATGTTTCAAGCTCCCTAATGGTGACTCGACTGCTGCATATGCTATCACGACTTTGCACACGGTCGTGGAAACTGCACGAGTGCCACATAATTCGGCCCAAGCAGCAGAATTAATCGCCCTCACGAGAGCATGCGTGTTGTCTGAAGGAATGAGAGTAAATATATACACAGATAGCCAGTACGCCTTTGGCGTGGCTCATAATTTTGGGCGACTGTGGAAGGAGCGTGGGTTCCTGACGTCGCATGGAGCTAAAATTCAGAATGGCAAGTTGGTGAATGATCTCCTTGAGTCACTGACCCTACCGCTGCAAGTTGCGATCATGAAATGCAGTGCGCACAGGAAAGTCACAGATGATGTTGGACGTGGGAATGCGTTTGCTGATGAGACCGCGAGAGAAACAGCACAGAATGTGAAGACTAGAATGTATGTTGCAGGCCCCGCAAGATGGGTTAATGATGTGGGAATGTGTGAGAACACAATAGAGAGTGTGAAGTCGCTTCAAGCTGAAGCCACAGAGGAAGAGTTAAGCAAGTGGAGAGAAAGTATGGGTAAGTTGGATGAGAATGGTTGTTGGATTGATCTGACAGAACATAGGGGTTGGTTGTTGCCTGATGCATATGTGCTTCCAGTGGTTACTATGGCACATGGAATGGCACATATCAGTACGAAAGGTATATGCAAGTTGTTGGCTCCAGTATGGCAGAACGCTGGGATTCCCAAGTGTGCAGAGAATGTGGTCAAGAATTGCATAGTATGCTTGAAGTACAACCCTGGTAGGGGAACCCCAACTCCAGCTGGTCACTTTGCACCCCCATCATGTCCATTTGAAGTTTTGCAGCTGGACTTTATTCACATGGAAAGATGCAACAACCTGAAATATGTACTGGTGGTTGTTTGTGCTTTCTCAAAATGGATAGAGGCTTATCCTCTGAAAGATAACACTGCCCTATCCACAGCCAAAGCCCTTGTGAAAGAGTTTTTCCCTAGGTTTGGGATGCCAAGAATGGTGTGGTGTGATAATGGAAGTGAGTTTGTGGGTAAAGTGATGAAGAATGTATGTGAAGGGCTAGGGATAAAGCAGAAGTTCCATGCTGCAAATCACCCCCAATCAGCTGGATTAGTAGAACATTACAATGGAGCCTTAAAGCTCAAGCTGGCCAAAATCCAGGCGAGCACCGGTCTTAAATGGCCTGACGCTCTGCCTTTAGCACTCCTGTCCACCAGAATGACCATACACTCACGAGTGGGGCTTAGCCCTTACGAGGTTGTCTTTGGCCGTCCGGCCAATGTATGGGGTGTACCGAGGCCTACGAAGTTCAGTGAGATAGAGCATCCAGTACTGCTCGATTACCTGTATGATTTGACTGTTAAACTGCGTGTTTTGCACCAACAGGTACATGATACTCTTCCCCAAGCTTCTGAACCTCCTGGACACCCTATCAACCCTGGTACGTGGGTGCTAGTCCGAAATTTCCAGCGCAAGAGCAACGACGAGCCTCGCTGGATCGGCCCTCATCTTGTTCTTCTTTCGACAAGATCAGCAGTGCGAGTGAAAGGAAAGAAGCACTGGATCCATGGTACCCACTGTAAAGTAGTCCCTTTGCCTCTGCCATATGACCAGTGGGTCAAGGAGGGTATCGCCGACTCTGAGACAGACACTGTACCTCGTTTTGTACCATTCAGTGACGCACGCCTAAAAGACACAGTTTCAGACCAAGAGAGTGACAATATTCTGCAGGAAGCTGTGCCACCATCAAATCGACTGGACACCACTGAGCCTGAACTTTTGTTTCAAGACCAAACAGCACCTGGCCGTCTCCGCTATAATTTGAGACCTAGGCCCATGGACAAATAAAGATTTCTAAATGGGAACAACAAGAGAGCGAGGAAAAGAAAAACTTGTCCTCTTCCCCAAACAATATGACCAAACAAAATGGACAAGTTTTATGACTCAGAGCAAACTTTTTTCGCTATCATTGTTGAAAAAACGTGAAAGGAGAGAGAGCACAACTGCTGTGAAAGAAACCCCTCACCCACCTACCTAGTAGGTGGCATGCTTCATCATCGGGGCCCAACTGGATTGTCTAGCACAATCCAGTTGTGCTACAACGCCTGAGATACAGCGGAGCAGGGTTTTGAGCAGTAAGTGGCGTGCTATGTGTGAAGTGTTTAAGAGTTAAAAAAAGTCTCTGGGAGATGCCCTATGGAAAAACTTTAATTATAAGGGTCCCAGGACTAATGTAAAAAAGGGTTTAGCGGGATACGTAATTAGGAATGTTATTTTCCTTATATCCCTTGTAACTAAGGTCAACTAGTTTCAGCCTTCTCGATGGTTCTAGAGGCTTTCGTCAGGACCAGCAAAAAAATTGTTGTGAATGGCCGTAAAAACAAGGTACAGGCCACGTGTAAATATCAGCACACACCCTAAAGTGTGCTGTGAGTGTAGTGATAAGGTACTCACACTAACTCCGTTTGAGATTACCTGAAAATGAAGAATTAATTTAGATATGGAGAACAGTTGTGAATCATGCATATACACTAAATGCATGCTCCTTTCAACTAAAATGCTAGTGATCTCGAGCCAAAATGACTTTGTGAGTGTGCATGAACACTATAGAGGCTTGCGTGGCTACAATGTGCCCCACGGGATCCGTGAGTGAGTAAATGTCGTAATATTGGGGCACATGGTGCGCATACTCTTTATCCATTATGTGCGTGCCTATAGCGCAGTCATACACATATTATTCATATTAGGTTGTGGCTATGCAAGTCATGAAGACACTGGTAGCCGATATGCTTAAGTGGCCCAGTGCGCGTGCAGTATTGTGATAGTTTGTTGACATGGTGGCATATATTAACAGAGTGTCCACTGTGTGTGGCGTTCAACAAACAGACATAAATAATTAAAATTGAAAGACAAACAACAGCTAAATGACAGACAACATGAAATACAGTCTCACTTGAGTAGAGAGGTTGTTATGCCTCTAAGATTAGAACGCCGTATGATTCTCCGCTTGACCTTAATGGAGAGGAAATGGCGGGGAGAATTGTTTGTAAACGCATAGCGTTAATGAGCATTACCGTAATGGATTAAAGCAGCGTAACATTATGGGTCTAGACGGGACCAAGGTTAACCCGTCCTTGTCTTGTACTCACAGTTTGTAAGGGAGGACAGGTCCAAAGTACCTAGGGCGGCGATCGGGTCCGCTTGTTCAGCGCCGATACACAAATGGGGAGTGGTTAAAGAAGCCGGCAAACAGGAAGTTGCGCGGTGCGGCTGGGAAGACTAGAACGCCGTGTCTGCGAATGGTGCAGACGTAGCCTCTGTTTAGTAGAAATGAAAGAAATATGTGAATGAATGGATAAAGTGTGTTACTCGGTGTCCCGTGTTCGGAGTACAAACTAAAAATACCACGAAATACAAATAAAGAAATATGCATTTAGGTCTAAGTGTGGTACAATTGAACAGTTTTAAAAGGATTTATTCATGGCTACATGCGGGACCTGGTGGGACAGAGTTTAGAACCCCTCAATATTTAAATAAGAGGCATGTGTCTGTGTGGTTACCTATGAGGCGATCTATGCCTGTGTGTTAAAAGAGAAAGGATTCAAGCTACCTCTCAGGGCTGCGTTATGAGTTCTAAGTGTAGCGGTACTGTGTGCAGATCAGATGGTAGCTACGGTGAAAAGCGTAGGAGTCTGCACAGTTTCAAAAGTGGTTGCACAAGACTGAGCAAGTCATATATTGCAGACTAGAGAGTGATCGAAAGCAGTAATTATTTACATTAGCTGTCATCAATATCGATGTATACTGTTCCAGGGTACATTATCGTTAAGTCCTGAGATGTGGGTTGAAAGTCTATATACCCAGCGTTGTTCTTTTTCGAACAGGCGTTCCTGGATGTCGGTTGGATTGGGATCTAGTTGTTCGATTATGACCCACGACATGTCATTGGTGGTATGCCCCTTGGCTAGATAGTGTTCTGTAAGTTTTGTCGTGCTGCGTTTGCAGCGGATGTTACTGCGATGCTCGCAGATTCTGGTTTTGACCTTTCTGGTGGTCATCCCGACGTATCACAATTTACATGGGCATGTGATGAGGTAGATGACGTTTGCCGAATTACAGTTGGTATGTTTCATAATTGTCCAGATTTTGTCCTGTTCGAGATGTAGTGCTTTCGTGGATTGGGTAAGATGGCAGATGCTGCAGTTGCCACATGGGTAGTGGCCTGTCACTTCTGGTAGTCCCCATGCATTCAAAACTGTGCTAGGAATGCTCAGAGTCTTTTTTGGCCTGGTCGGCACTAGACTGTCTCTGAGATTATGGGACCTTTTGTAGGAAAATAGAGGTTTTTCCCATTGCAGTTTGCCTGAAGTTACAATTTTCCAATTGTTTTGTATCAGTTTGGCTACTTGATTAGAGATGGAATTAAAGGTGGTTACACACGTAAGTGGTATGGTGGTTGACAAGTTCACCTTGGGTTCCAGTAGACCTTCACGATTTTGGTTTCGGGCTCTTTTTTGCGCTTTGTGGATAACTTTGTTTGGGTATCCACGGTTTTGGAGTTTTGGAGTTAGTTCTTCTGATTGTTTTTTGAAATCTTTAAGTTCACTACAGTTTCGGCGCAATCTGAGGTATTGACCGAATGGCAAATTGTCCCTTAGAGGCCTAGGGTGGAAACTCTGGAAATGCAAAAGAGAATTTTTCGCTGTTGGTTTAAAGTGAGTTTTAGTCATCAGTATTCCATCTTGTGCTTCAATTTCCAGGTCTAGAAAGGTAATTTTGGTATTGCTTATGGTGTGAGTAAATCGTAGGTTTGGGTCAAGTGTGTTAATCCAATTCAGGAATTCATTAAGTCTTTGGTTGTTACTTGTCCATATTAAGAATACATCATCGATGTATCTTTTGTAGAAGGTGATGTCCTGATTGTAAGTTGATTGAGGATTGAGGATATACAAATCTTCGAAATTGGACACGTATAGCCCCGCTACACTAGGAGCGAAGGTGCTCCCCATAGATGTTCCGTACTGTTGGAGGAAGAGGGTACCCTCATATTCGAAAAAATTGTCTTTGAGGGCTATTTCCGCACATTCCATTATGAATGATTTTGGGGTGTTATACTCCCAGATTGTTTTATCAAGGGAGGTGCGGATAACCTCTAGGGTGTCATCTTGGGGTAGGCTAGTATAGAGGCTTTCTATGTCTAGACTTACAAGAATGGATGTAGTAGGGTTGAATTCTAGGGGCCCGATTCACAGAACTAACTTAAGACAAAATCCTAAACTTACCACCATTTTGGTATTCACAGAAGGCACTTACTCATTTTGGTATTCACAGAAGGCACTTACTCATTTCGGTATTCACAGAAGTTAGGAGTCCTAACTTTAGGACTCCTAAATGCCTTCTGTGAATACCAAAAGTCTTAAAATTAGGATTTTTCGCAGTTTAGTAGTAGTATAGTTAGGACTCCTAACTTTAGGACTCCTAAATGCCTTCTGTGAATACCGAAAGTCTTAAAATTAGGATTTTTCTCAATTTAGTAGTCCTAAGTTTAGACTTAGGACTACTAAATTGAGAAAAATCCTAATTTTAAGACTTTCGGTATTCACAGAAGGCATTTAGGAGTCCTAAAGTTAGGAGTCCTAACTATACTACTACTAAACTGAGAAAAATCCCAATTTTAAGGCTTTCGGTAGCCACAGAAGGCATTTAGGAGTCCTAAAGTTAGGAGTCCTAAATTTAGGACTACTAAATTGAGAAAAATCCTAATTTTAAGAATTTCGGTATTCACAGAAGGCATTTAGGAGTCCTAAAGTTAGGAGTCCTAACTATACTACTACTAAACTGAGAAAAATCCTAATTTTAAGGCTTTCGGTAGCCACAGAAGGCATTTAGGAGTCCTAAAGTTAGGAGTCCTAAACTTAGGACTACTAAATTGAGAAAAATCCTAATTTTAAGAATTTCGGTATTCACAGAAGGCATTTAGGAGTCCTAAAGTTAGGAGTCCTAACTATACTACTACTAAACTGAGAAAAATCCTAATTTTAAGGCTTTCAGTATTCACAGAAGGCATTTAGGAGTCCTAAAGTTAGGACTCCTAACTTCTGTGAATACCGAAATGAGTAAGTGCCTTCTGTGAATACCAAAATGAGTAAGTGCCTTCTGTGAATACCAAAATGGTAGTAAGTTTAGGATTTTGTCTTAAGTTAGTTCTGTGAATCGGGCCCTAGGTTATTAATTTGGTTCAGTAAGTCTTTAGTGTCTTTTAAGTAAGCAGGAGTCGACTGAACTATAGGCTGTAGATAGAAATCACAGAAGCGGGACAGGGGTTCAAGCAGTGAACCTATTCCAGAGACGATGGGTCTGCCCGGTGGTGGTGTTTTATTTTTATGTATTTTTGGGATGGTGTAGAAGTATGGAATGGTTTTGCCACCTGAGGTAAGGAATGATGCTTCTTGTTTGCTGATGTGGCCATTAGATTCTGCTTCGTGAACCATGATGTCAATTTTGGTCTTGACTCTGTTAGTGGGATCTTCGTCCAGTATTTTATAGTTCTTTGGATCATCTAGGAGGCGTGTGCATTCTAGATGGTAAGCATTCCGGTTTTGAATGACTATTCCTCCGCCTTTATCAGCTGGTTTGATGATAATGTCTCTGTTGTTTTTGAGACTTCGGATGGCATTGAACTGTTGAGTTGTCGTGTTGTTGAATACTTTGTTCTCATGAGTATTCTCTATGCCTTTGTATATCGCTTGTTCGAATGCGATGAGTTCCGCTGGTGTTGTGTGGGGAGGAGGAATGAAAGTCGATTTCAATTTAAGGGTGGTGTTACCTTTTGCTTCTTGTTGTGACTCCTTATTAGGTGAGTTTTCTCTTCCTCCAACAGTACGGAACATCTATGGGGAGCACCTTCGCTCCTAGTGTAGCGGGGCTATACGTGTCCAATTTCGAAGATTTGTATATCCTCAATCCTCAATCAACTTACAATCAGGACATCACCTTCTACAAAAGATACATCGATGATGTATTCTTAATATGGACAAGTAACAACCAAAGACTTAATGAATTCCTGAATTGGATTAACACACTTGACCCAAACCTACGATTTACTCACACCATAAGCAATACCAAAATTACCTTTCTAGACCTGGAAATTGAAGCACAAGATGGAATACTGATGACTAAAACTCACTTTAAACCAACAGCGAAAAATTCTCTTTTGCTTTTCCAGAGTTTCCACCCTAGGCCTCTAAGGGACAATTTGCCATTCGGTCAATACCTCAGATTGCGCCGAAACTGTAGTGAACTTAAAGATTTCAAAAAACAATCAGAAGAACTAACTACAAAACTCCAAAACCGTGGATACCCAAACAAAGTTATCCACAAAGCGCAAAAAAGAGCCCGAAACCAAAATCGTGAAGGTCTACTGGAACCCAAGGTGAACTTGTCAACCACCATACCACTTACGTGTCTAACCACCTTTAATTCCATCTCTAATCAAGTAGCCAAACTGATACAAAACAATTGGAAAATTGTAACTTCAGGCAAACTGCAATGGGAAAAACCTCTATTTTCCTACAAAAGGTCCCATAATCTCAGAGACAGTCTAGTGCCGACCAGGCCAAAAAAGACTCTGAGCATTCCTAGCACAGTTTTGAATGCATGGGGACTACCAGAAGTGACAGGCCACTACCCATGTGGCAACTGCAGCATCTGCCATCTTACCCAATCCACGAAAACACTACATCTCGAACAGGACAAAATCTGGACAATTATGAAACATACCAACTGTAATTCGGCAAACGTCATCTACCTCATCACATGCCCATGTAAATTGCGATACGTCGGGATGACCACCAGAAAGGTCAAAACCAGAATCTGCGAGCATCGCAGTAACATCCGCTGCAAACGCAGCACGACAAAACTTACAGAACACTATCTAGCCAAGGGGCATACCACCAATGACATGTCGTGGGTCATAATCGAACAACTAGATCCCAATCCAACCGACATCCAGGAACGCCTGTTCGAAAAAGAACAACGCTGGGTATATAGACTTTCAACCCACATCTCAGGACTTAACGATAATGTACCCTGGAACAGTATACATCGATATTGATGACAGCTAATGTAAATAATTACTGCTTTCGATCACTCTCTAGTCTGCAATATATGACTTGCTCAGTCTTGTGCAACCACTTTTGAAACTGTGCAGACTCCTACGCTTTTCACCGTAGCTACCATCTGATCTGCACACAGTACCGCTACACTTAGAACTCATAACGCAGCCCTGAGAGGTAGCTTGAATCCTTTCTCTTTTAACACACAGGCATAGATCGCCTCATAGGTAACCACACAGACACATGCCTCTTATTTAAATATTGAGGGGTTCTAAACTCTGTCCCACCAGGTCCCGCATGTAGCCATGAATAAATCCTTTTAAAACTGTTCAATTGTACCACACTTAGACCTAAATGCATATTTCTTTATTTGTATTTCGTGGTATTTTTAGTTTGTACTCCGAACACGGGACACCGAGTAACACACTTTATCCATTCATTCACATATTTCTTTCATTTCTACTAAACAGAGGCTACGTCTGCACCATTCGCAGACACGGCGTTCTAGTCTTCCCAGCCGCACCGCGCAACTTCCTGTTTGCCGGCTTCTTTAACCACTCCCCATTTGTGTATCGGCGCTGAACAAGCGGACCCGATCGCCGCCCTAGGTACTTTGGACCTGTCCTCCCTTACAAACTGTGAGTACAAGACAAGGACGGGTTAACCTTGGTCCCGTCTAGACCCATAATGTTACGCTGCTTTAATCCATTACGGTAATGCTCATTAACGCTATGCGTTTACAAACAATTCTCCCCGCCATTTCCTCTCCATTAAGGTCAAGCGGAGAATCATACGGCGTTCTAATCTTAGAGGCATAACAACCTCTCTACTCAAGTGAGACTGTATTTCATGTTGTCTGTCATTTAGCTGTTGTTTGTCTTTCAATTTTAATTATTTATGTCTGTTTGTTGAACGCCACACACAGTGGACACTCTGTTAATATATGCCACCATGTCAACAAACTATCACAATACTGCACGCGCACTGGGCCACTTAAGCATATCGGCTACCAGTGTCTTCATGACTTGCATAGCCACAACCTAATATGAATAATATGTGTATGACTGCGCTATAGGCACGCACATAATGGATAAAGAGTATGCGCACCATGTGCCCCAATATTACGACATTTACTCACTCACTGATCCCGTGGGGCACATTGTAGCCACGCAAGCCTCTATAGTGTTCATGCACACTCACAAAGTCATTTTGGCTCGAGATCACTAGCATTTTAGTTGAAAGGAGCATGCATTTAGTGTATATGCATGATTCACAACTGTTCTCCATATCTAAATTAAGTCTTCATTTTCAGGTAATCTCAAACGGAGTTACTGTGAGTACCTTATCACTACACTCACAGCACACTTTAGGGTGTGTGCTGATATTTACACGTGGCCTGTACCTTGTTTTTACGGCCATTCACAACAATTTTTTTGCTGGTCCTGACGAAAGCCTCTAGAACCATCGAGAAGGCTGAAACTAGTTGACCTTAGTTACAAGGGATATAAGGAAAATAACATTCCTAATTACGTATCCCGCTAAACCCTTTTTTACATTAGTCCTGGGACCCTTATAATTAAAGTTTTTCCATAGGGCATCTCCCAGAGACTTTTTTTAACTCTTAAACACTTCACACATAGCACGCCACTTACTGCTCAAAACCCTGCTCCGCTGTATCTCAGGCGTTGTAGCACAACTGGATTGTGCTAGACAATCCAGTTGGGCCCCGATGATGAAGCATGCCACCTACTAGGTAGGTGGGTGAGGGGTTTCTTTCACAGCAGTTGTGCTCTCTCTCCTTTCACGTTTTTTCAACAATGATAGCGAAAAAAGTTTGCTCTGAGTCATAAAACTTGTCCATTTTGTTTGGTCAAATAAAGATTTCCTCACTATTTCCTTTTCGACATTTTTTGCTCTCCCATCTGAAGGACTTTCTTGATTTTTGTTTTTCGAACCACCATCCGGGTTCTGCCGCAGGGTCGCGGTGCCAAGACTTTGGGGTACAGGCCGAAGACGCTAGGTCAACGGTTCTGGTTGGTCTAGGGCGTTTCCCTGGACTGACAGGCGTACTCCTTAGCAGAAGAAACTCATCCACCGCGAGCGGCCCGAGTAGAGGATGGAGTTTTTTAAGATGGAGAGACCGATTGAGGAAATGAACTTTAACGCAAGGATGTGTAGAATTGTAAAAAGTAAATGTTTTGTCTTTTTGTGCCTTTTTACACTGTGTAGCATAATAATGTTTATTGTAGGATTTGTGTTTTTCTCCGTTCAAAAGCCCATTGCACCCACTCAACAGCCTATACCTCTTTCTACTGCCTCCTCTCACTCTTTTCACCCTTTGCCTGAGCACGAACAGACCAGACGATCAGAGTTCGTAAATAACTCGTTTATCCAGCTCTTGCACCAGCACCAACTGGTAATGAATACGACCAATTGCTGGGTGTGTGGGTTAATGCCACATACCATTAACAAGGGTATTCCCTACCTGGTGCTGCCGTACAGTTACAATGGATCGTCATGGGCATTCCAGACCATGTTTCTCTATGCTCTAGATACATACTCCCCTCGCCAACCGCGTTCCATCAGACCTATCACCAATAATAAGGCTTTGATGAAAGGAGTTGCCGATATGAGTAGGGATATCGATGCATACTCATCCATTCCCAAAGAAGAGTTGAGACCTTATGTAGGATGGAACGCGACGGGGTATAGTATTAGTCTGGGTGAAAGACAGCGAAAAATCTCATCTCCAATCTGGGTCGTACCCCACATGGGTCGGTTCTGCTTACAGGGTAATGGTCAGAATCCTAGAGCTCAACTGGGAAGGAGTGACTGTACTGAAACGTACACCTTCCCGTCACAGTTTTCCCCTGCGTTCTTGGCTGCCAAGGGCACATATTTCATCTGTAATGACCGAGCATATACATGGCTGCCCCCTGATTTCTCGGGCACATGTTATATTGCGAACTTGCTACCGCCGACATTTACTGCTGCCTCTGACTATCACAAGACCAGAGTTGTGAGAGGTGTGATTAGTAAGGAAGATACTGCCGGTCAGGAAGCGGGAGACTTCTTCTTGGGTTTCCTGCCGTTTTGGGGACCTATGGTCAATAGTAGGAACCTGAGACAGCTGACACGTGTGGTTGAATCCACTGTCAATGTAACGGCTGGTGCCCTTAGTAATCTGACAGCTGAGCTCCAAGCGGATCGCCTTATGACTTTGCAGAACCGCATGGTTCTAGACGTTATTCTTGCAGACCGCAGTGGGGTATGCAAGGTCATCCAATCCAGTTGCTGCATTTTCATACCAGATAATGCTCCAACAGTGTATCAAGCCGTCTCCAAACTCCATAAAATATCTGAATCCATACACGTGGATAAAGGAGATTGGTCACTGGTGGGGTGGTTCTGGGAATTGATATCTGCCTGGGGTTGGAAAGTTCTGATGGTCATTGGAATGATCTTAGCCATTCTTTTCCTGTTCTGTCTGTGCATACAGTGTGCTCCTGCGATATGTGGTCTCTGTGCTACCTTATGTGTAAGGAAACCTGTATCGAGGGACGAACTAAGTAATAGGATGATGCTACAGCAACATCTCCATGACTTTGTGAACATTGACCTAGACTCGGATTAAGATGAGTATAGTGATTGCCTATGTAAGGGCAAAAGGAGGGTCTGTCGTACTTTAATATTCGGGACCGCGTAGGGGACAGGGCCCTACCCCTGTCTATCTTGGTATTAGCAAACCGCAAATGGTAAATGCGGCATGTACGAGTGCTTTATATATCGTTCTAGCTATGAATGCACTGTGTACACGTTATTCTGCTTCACTACGCGGGTTCCATTTTGGAAGCAGTGGCCATCTTGTCATTGCCCTCACATAGGCTATAATGGAGTAAATACGGGCCTCACAGTACATGGGCTTTCCCTCTGACTTCTCTGTGACCTGGGCAGCTGGCTCTGCTGCCCCAGGTCAAACCGGTCTCACGAGCTCCCCTTCCTCCTTCCACCTGTGATTAGCATCAGGGCTTGACCCGTCATAAAACCCTTTCATTCTACACAATCCCCCGGCTAATCTCTTCCACACCTGCTTGTTCCTGCTTTATGACTTGTTTCCCAAAACAGGAGATGCTCATGTTTATTGGGGGGTCTATTGACATCCGATGTGGGATCTGAACCTTACTGTGTAAATCATTGTGGGCTGGCCGAACTGGAATGTGGGATGGTCATCATGACTCTGCCTTTTCTTTGTAATATATACTTGTATATGGCCGTATCATAAAACCTAGGAATGTATGCTTGAGGCCAGAAAAGGCCTATTTAAAGTGAAGTCCGTTTCTATGATTTTCAGCAGTCTCCTGAGAACATACACGCTGTTGTACTTCTAGGATACCTGTCATTGGTCTGCAGCCAATAAACGAATCTTTGACTTCACCCAGAAGACTCTGTGTTTCTGTAGGTCCGGAACAGGGTGAACCCAGAAGTCATAGGGTGTGTGCCCCTGCACCGCTGGGTCTAAAATACCCAGTACTTCAGTGATGCCAAAAAACCTCACGGTGAGTCCGAGCAAGGGCTCGGCCACAGCCCAGCGACCATCTATCATGCACCTCGAGAATACCGAATATACTGCCTTTAACGGCGTATGTAGGCGCTATAAAGTCACTAAACGGCTGCACCTAGCGCGTTAGAAATCTTTATTAAATGAATACATATATTTATATGGAGTGCCGACACAGCATGACACTCAAAAATGCATCACACAATTATTACAGCAATACTGGGGCCAGGGAGTATGCAGTAATTACTAAAATACCTAGATGAATACGTTTTGTAAGCGATTCCTACGTTTCTATTTTCAACTCCATCAGCAGTTGTATTTTTGCTTTAAATGTCACACTCCTCAGTATTCGCTTCTGTCCTGGAAACTATCCGTTAAATCTGGAGTGCACTTAAATCTTGCTATCTCTATAACTCCTCCAGTTGCGGCTCGGGGGGGGGGGGGGAGGGGGTATGTGTCACACGGGGGGGGGGGGTATCGCGCGGGGGGGGTGTTAAAATAAATTTTAAAAAATCCTCCATCCTACCTGAGGTCCTGAGCACGTCCGCGCCGCCTCGGGTCCGTCCGTTGGCGCCTACAGCCCCTCTCGGGCTCTCAGCCAATCCTGGCACTGCCAGCAGCGCCAGGATTGGCTTAGGGCATGGTTACTGCTCGCCTGCCTGCCCATTAGGAGACCGAGGTTTGAGCCTTTGCTCAACCCTCGGTCTCCTAATGGGCATGCGCCAGCCAGAGCAGACACAAGTGCGCATGACTGGGCACGGAGCGAAAATGTAATTTGCTCACCTTCCCCAATCATGCGCACTTGTGCTGCTGCCTGTTGCCCCTGCCTGGTCTGTCTGACAATCATGTCAGTCAACATGACGTCGGACCGCCCACCCCCGGGTGGGCGGTCCGACGTCATGCTGACTGACATGATTGTCCGTTCTCCTCTTTGAACTTAAGTAAACTGATTCAGTTTACTTAAGTTCAAGGATGCCGACGCTGCGGGCGACACTGCGGGCGGGGGGCCTACGCCCCAACGCCCTAATGGACACACCGCGCCTGGTGCCTACACCGGCACCACCTGTATCTGGGGAGCAAAACTGTCACAACTCTAAAACTCTAAAAGCTACCTGCTACAACCCAACCTGGAGGATGGTGATCCTCAATCAATACTCACTGAAGGATGTCGATTCTGGCAAAGCCTACTGATCTCAGCTCCAGTCAATGGGATGTAGCTGTAAATGTTCTCCACCCCCATGAGCCGGGGAATCTCCGCAGGCAAGACAGGGGGGTGCTGAAGTTCACTCTCCTTGGTGCACTGTCAGCCAAGTGCTGCTTAGAACCAGGGAGTCACTGCATGCAGGAAATGTGCGGAAGGAGGCTGTCACCGGCCTGGCGGGTGGGTATTAGGACCAGATACTGAAATGGAGAGCAAAAATGCACATTAGAGAAATTTGACAGAGGTCGACGGCAATGTCAGAGGTCAAATACCGCGAACGGTGCAGGAGGTAAGACACTGTCAGCACCATGTAGCAAGTGCTAACCTTAAATAGATGTACAGTCTTCAACAGAATGGTGACATGCTGAGATACATATTATAAAAGCCACACATAGGACGCAGAAGAAGGTGACGGGAATGGCCGCTATGACAGCCATGTAATTTTGAAGGCAAGAGACGAATATATCTACGGGACACAAGCACACCATCACCTGCATGAGAAGCGCAAAGTAGAGGGAGAAAAAGTAGAAGAAGAGCTTCGGAAATTCGTCAAACCATGGCTTTACAAATGTGCTGAGAGAGAGAAAGAGCAGGAGCCAGAGATATGACAAAATCAACTCACAGGCATAGTCCCCCAGCAGCCGCGGAGGAGAAGAGACAGAGATAAAAGTTATCAAACCTCAGGTCCCCGAACTCCGAATGAAGCTGAAGGCCAGCTGCCAGTGGCTGTTGAAGTCAGTGATCCTGGGGCCGCATTCTTCATCAAATGTGGAATCCGAAATAAAGAATAAGAAATAATACCACAGATACGACTCTATGTCAGCACAGAAGATAGCAGTACTTATTGGAGACCAACAAACAATGCAAAATACGTGCAGCACGGAGGCACACAGTATAGTCACTGAGTGTTCAAAGATGTGACGTTTCTGACAGCTTTTATAGACACAAACCACAAGAGGATGCAGCATCATAATACACGTAGCACAAATTAAGCATGGCCTACTTGACCAATTAGCAAAGGCCTAGGCTGTGCTATACCATTTATGGTCCGAAATATACGGTTGCTGACCACGTGTCTCAAGTAGGCAGCTTCTGGGACTTTACACTGTAATGCAATGTATTAGCCTTGCTACTTTTCCATGTAACAATTTGCAAAAAAAGCACGTACCAGAAATATTTCTAAATGTGATATGCTGAAATACTTCCTCTGTTCTCGTTCTCTTTCTTGAGCAAGCCTTGCGTTACAAAAGCAGTTTTACTGAGGCACAATGGAAAAGTACAAGCATCTTGTGCAGTGATTCTTATGTCAACTTAAAAGGGCCTAAATCTTCAAGAAGGAATAGAGCTAGAAGGAAATGGAAGAAACAGATTTAGCTTCAGTCAGTGGACCATATTAAAGAAACTGTCCAGTGTTGAAGAGAAACAGGTATTGACACTGCTGATAGGTCTGGCTTATGTATGAAAGCGCTTTTTGCGTAATCGAAAGATTTAAGCACTCAATAAGTCATCATACATGCACTCTGACACTTATCCTTGCACTCATACATTCACTTATCAATCCACTGACTCTAATCAAATCAAATAACCTTTATTTCAAATGTCACACAAACGCTCTTAAAAGTACAAAATAAAACAATTACAAAATTATGACATCAATCAATAAAAAAAAGGAAGATCTTTAGAATAATATTTTGACATGGCGAACAAAAGGTTTTAAAAAAGCTTAGAGACAAGCAAATGAACTCATCATTCAACAATTGTAACAATGGAGTGTCCTACAACTGTTAAAACTGTATCTTTTTTAAATTGAGATTAAAATTATTTTAGGAAAGAAATTATAATTTTTTTTTTTAAGGTGAAGAGTAGATTTTCTATCACACGTGCAGGTTGGTAAATCAGACCTACTGAATTGCCCTAATAGAAAACACAACAGACACCGAATTGAGCGATAACAGCATTTGAAAAGCAAAGCCTGTTCACAAGCACCTGATACTCACGTTAGGTAAGGTTCCATTGCTCCAAAAGTTTTACGAATAACATATTGTCTTACAAAAGGCTTCGATAGTTTGACTTTTTCCCTAGAGCTATGTTTATTTCAAGAAAAGTTTTCTTAATAACATATTTATCCTTTTTTAGCTAATGTCAAAGGGTTGGAGGAAAAGGATGCACAGCCTAATTTTGAAAAACAATTATGCACGAAAGCAAGACACAGAATCTCCATACCCTTCTCACAGGATAAACAATCCATGATAATTGATTTAAGGTTGTCTTGGGGTTAGACCAAATAGAACCCCGTAGTTTCAGTGGTCGAGTATAATTATATCTTCAATGTAAGGAACAGCAAGTTCCTCATAGCAAAGATAGCTAGGGGTGCATTGGGGTCAGGACAGGAGCCTTCTAAGAAACCAGTTTCCATTTGCTTGAAGGGAGGCAACATTCTCTATCCCTCATATTTCTTCCCCACAGGTGGTTATCGGAACACAATGATGATTAAAACTTTGCACAAAGGAAAAATTTGCTTTCTATCAAAGGTTGTAGCAAGACTGAAAAGAGGACAAATAGCTTGAGATCATTTTACACATCTAGCTACAATGTTGGGACTTCAAGACAACGAGGAAGAGGAAATGACCCCCAAATAAGGAAAATCTGAACAATTTGCAATCTATGGTTACCAAAGCATAAAGCTCATAAGTGAGAACTGCAAGGCCTACATGCTGTTCATTGGGATTTGAGAAAACTAGTTTGAAGATTGAGAGCCAACATTAACAGTCAGAAATGAACCACAGGAGTATGCAGTACAATTTCTTAAGTTAATTTTGTCCTGGATCTCATGGCAAATTTATAGAAATGATGACAAGATGATACCTCCACAAGATTTCTAGGTTTCTTAGTCAAAGCCTGCCTAAGACACCTATTAGCAAGAGAACTGGGCTGGGAATGTGTAGGTTTATTATTAAGTTTAAGTAAAATGTTTCTAACTCCCACACACAAGTAACTAAGGGGCATATTCTCAAGCCAGGCGATAAAATTATCGCCGCTTTAGAGGCAGAAAAATGTCGCTAAAACGGCGATAATGGGCTTGATAATATGCCGCAGAGAATTCCCATAGAAGCACATGTTCTGGTGTCAACATGGGCTTCTATTGGAATTCTCTGCGGCATATTATCAAGCTCATTATCGCCACTTTAGCTGCAGTTTTCTGCCGCTAAAGCGGCGATAATTTTATCGCCTGGCTTGATAATATGCCCCTAAGTGACCTCAAAATATGCAAAGTGCCACGTCCATCAGGCAGATGATCTGGGAAAAGTTAGATTTCATAACGGTTCTCATGGTCAGAGCTACAGAAACAAGCCTCCAAGCTAGCCTAAATCTGTTATGCTGAATAGTAGGGCAATGTGAATAAACATTAGCAGAATATAATAAATTTACTTAAAAGTAGAGCGTCTGTTGTCTGGTTGGTAAGCCACAAGGGTTTTAGAGATGACCTGTCCAGAAAACATATTAGTATTTTGTTTAGTGTTGAGATCTCTATAATTAAAAAAGAAACCTGCCTTACATTACAAAGATGAACAACAAATAAAAAAGCTGGTCAAAGATAAGAAAACAAGAGATAGAAAAGTCATTATCTTTGAAGTTAAATATATACAAATAGGGAGGTGTCCAACCCTTAATCGCAAATAAATTGAAACGCCTTTCAGTTTGTTGGAATTGCTGGTATGCCACCACATAGGAAAAGCTTAAACCACGCCATAAGACCACCCCTTAGCTCTACCTGGAAAAGAGTTAGTAGCTGGAGTGGAAAAACAATTACATCCATCATTGTATACTGGATCAAGTGACCAGGTGTTCTGTAGAATAACTACTTCATACTCTTTAATTAAGGAAACCCAATTGGGACACCTCATACCAGCAACATTCCACCTAAATAAACTATTTATGAAAAAATCTCCTGGAACAAAAACATTGTCATGGGCAGATGATGAGAAAAAGGAAGCAATGTTAGCAGCATGAAAAACACAGTGTAAAACTGGGAAACTACCATGCTCCGGATTAGGTCAATCCTGGACAGACAGATTTTGCCAAGTTTGAAATCCGTTGAGTAATCTAATGTCAGGCTTGATAGGAAAATGAGCACTGACAGGATGCATACATCTAGAACTACTGGGAGCACAATTAGAAGGATTGAGTGGCAGTGGTTGCTTGTAAACCTAACTGAGAAGCAAAGGCAGAATTTGAACAAGTGCCGCAGTTTTTAAAATTGATCACTGCACAATCCCCCTCAAAACTCTTTGTGGACATATTGACCCAGAGAACTCTATGAACAGAAATGGTCTCACTGATTTGTGAGAGGTGAGAGCCTTATGTTTTGTTAACCACTTAAAGATGCATTTCTTAATCGGTTGAAATCCTCACTAACATTCTCAGCCAAAACTGGTACATTCTCCAAAATCAGTACATAAGTACGGGCTAGGGTGCAGGTTCGAAGCCCAAGACAACTATGCAAGATTAATTAAAAGAATACAAGTAGAAAAAAGAAAACATGCTTCTATCTAAACACGGTGGGCATATGCTTGCAATAACAAAACTACCCAACACTTGCCTATTCAAGTGCACATAAACTGGCAACCATAATGCATACTGTTATAACTTTACAAATATGTAGAAAAATAATACAGCTTGCTGAATAATATACAACCCCTTTCAACAGGGACTAAACAAAATCATCCCGGCAAAACCCCCCCACTGTTTGTCAGAGTAGGTGGCCAATGCCAAAACTCTTGTCTGCTGTGGTAATCTATTAGATTACATGTGACAAAATACCTGTCTATAGCTTGTAACACAATGTGTTCATATTCAGATGCTGAAGGCTTTCTGGTTTTAACATATGTTTTCACAATTCATAAGCTAGACCAACGGTCTTTTGCATAATGTTTCATAATAAGTGGACTAGACCTATGGCATCAGGCATAACATTTTAAGTTCATTAAACAGGCATGTAGCTTGTCACCATTAACCATCTCAGTCCTAAAGTTTTAAGCATAAGCTTGTCCACAAGGCAACTATCAGTCACACAGTCATAAAATTAGAAAGGTGTTGTAAATGACAGCTGTCTAAGCAAAATACTTTTGTCATAAGGTGGCCCAACAAGGATTCTTACAGAGCAAACATTGTAAATCAACCGTATGTCACACTGGGTGATCAGCCCCAAAACCATTGCCTATTACTGTAATCTGCAAGATTCTGTGTAAGAAAATACATAACCGTAGGCTTTATTATAGAGCAACAACAATACACACTCAAAGATTTATTGACTCTAACATATGCTTTTCACAATAAATATGTCAGTCCTAGTGCCTGTATCATAATGTTTTATGATAAATAGATCAGGCCAATAGCAATGATCATTGACTTTCCACCATAACTAACGTAGTCCTGTTGAATCGGCTACAAACTTTACCACAAGTCAAAAAATTTAATATTAGCAATAATTTTAGTAAGCAAACAATTCCAGGCAATCAGATTTTGTACTCAGGGAAACCAATTTATGAGCCTACGACACTTTCTCGGTAGGACTCTAAGAGTTTGTTTTTGTTGCTCTATAAGGTCAAATGACAGGTGTACTATGAAGCCAGACCAAAGAATCCATGTGAATTAGAGGCACTCAACCATTTGGCCCTATTTGGAAACTACCTTCTGGTCTAGAGGCTCTCGCGAGTATTTTACCTCCTCACACAGTCACATCTTGTCCTGGCATGATGTCCCAGGACTATCCATATCCCTTCTATGATCATTTCCCCTTCTATTTAGGAAGGTGACTATTTTAGTGTCTAGGACTGGGATTACAACTGCTTTAACTGTAATAAATGGTGTAAAGAATTATGTAATCACTTTGGATCTAGTGGCTCTTTCATTGGAATATCTTATTCTGGTCATTTTTTGCATAAAACATGGGATTGCCGTCTGCATCAAATATGAGAGCCAGATTCTTACCAGCTGATTTAACTTTTTTAGAGGCATTAGCAGCAGCATCATCTATGTAATATGCATCATTATACATCAATTCATCAAAAATCTTTTTGTTTGGACCACCAAATGCACATATATTGTTGTCCTGCCATTGGGAGCTTCGGTCCTTTTCACAATGTGTAATTGAACTAGCACCATCCTTATCATATTTAAACCCACGAAGATTCTCAATAATCAGCATTTGCTTATTCTTCATTGATTTTTGATCCAAGTAAGCACAGTCAGGGTGCTTGTTGTTGAAGTCGCTACTGAGGTACCAATATTAGTAGCAACATTTTTAATAGAGGATGATAACACCTTATGGAATGAATTGGCTACAGAATTATGCAAAAATCACAGAGGTTTCATTTGAGTACCTCATCCTCCCCTTCTTCCTTATTACAACTGATACAATCTTTGTTATCCTTAACCATACCATTAATATCTTCACAAATAAGGAATTGAAAACCCACAAATAGTATATTTGTATCCCCCCTTTAAACCTGAGTCCCATTAAGAGATGGACAGCGAGGGCACTACAGATCACCGGTCTCACCTTGGAATTCAATCTTCGAGCACTAAATGGAAGAACCCTCTCCGATCCTCATGGGGCTATGACCTTTAATAGATTAAATGGGCCATCGCGCATTGATTATATCATTTTAGACGCAAAATCTTGGGGGTATGTGGTTGACATGAAGGTAGAAGAGATGCCAGATAGTGACCATAATCCTCTCTGTGCAGTTATAAAATGGCATACAAGGATAAACTCTTCAAATTTGAATTTAGTTTCAAAAGCAGTAATCCCTACAAACTGCAACAGAAGGCTGAAATGGCAATAAGTATCATGTCATGAGGACATCTTAGCTTCCATAAACCTTCAAGTGGCCACTAAGGCTGCAGAATTTGCTCTCCTTAATTCTACGTCGGTGGAGACGAATTGCGTAGAGCTTAACAATTCTTATAAAGTATTCATTGAGGACATAGGCTCTCATTTTAAAGTAAAAGGATCAAAGGCTGGTACGAACCCTGCAGCTAAGAGAGGCAATCCATGGTTCACTACTGAATGCAGAACCCGGAGAAAGGCTATCTCACTTGCCCTACGTAAAAGAGATTCTGTAGCTGTTAGGCTGGCCAGGCAAGTTTATAAAAAATCCATAGAAGTTGCCAAACGGGCTTGGGAGGAGGATCATTGGCAAGCACTAAAGAAGGCAGCCTTTTTAAAAGATTCTATTACCTTCTGGGCCCTAATAACCCAACTAACCAGAAGAGACTCCGATCCAATTCCCAATTACATAACCGAGCAGCAGTGGTTTGTGCACTTCTCAAAACTATATTGTAATGAGGTAGAGCCTGACTATCTCGCGATTGTCAGTCCAGACCCTAACCCAGTTTCTTTACAGCTTGATTTAACTTTACACTTGTGGAGGTACAGACCGCCATTAAAAGCATAGCACCTGGGAAGGCGGCAGGCCCAGATGGGCTGCCAGGAGACTTGATTCTTCATGACCCTTTAGTATGGGCAAGTCTTATTTTTAATATGATGAATTTATTGTTACGGGGCCATGCAGTCCCAGATTCTTGGAAGGGCGCAGAGGTGGTCACAATTCACAAGAAGGGGGCGAGAGAGGACCCTGCCAACTACAGACCGATAAGTCTAATTGACGTCATCCAAAAGGTGGTTGGCAGGGTTCTTAATTCACGAATGGGGACTTGGCTTGAAGAGGGAAACGTTCTAACACACTTACAAGTGGGTTTTAGGAAGAAAGTAGGTACTATGGACCAAGTATTCAGATTTGTAGCCACTTATTGGAAGACCGTCCTGATTGGCGGGGGATCTCTGTACTTGGCCTTTATTGACCTTAAAACCGCTTTTGACCTTGTCCCCCGGGTTAAACTGTGGCAGGTACTGCATGATATGGGGCTTCCACGATATCTTTTGGAATTTATCAAAAGACTGCATGATGGCACGTACGCAAGAATCAGATGGAGGAGTGAAGGTCAATTGACTGATCGAAAACCTGTTCAGAGGGGGGTCCGCCAGGGATGGGGAACAACCTTTACAATGCAACTTTTACAACGCACTACACTTACAACGCATTTTTTACAACGCAAAATCCATTATAACGCATTCCATTACAATGCATGACACTACAACGCATTTTTAAAAACTACCTTTACAACGCATTACATTACAACGCATACTACCTTTACAACGCATTACAACGCATAATATTACACTACACTATCCAACACTTACTCTACTGTTGCACCCCCTGGGGTTAGAATACTAATTTTTACCCCTATACTATCCAACACTTACCCTACTGTTGCACCCCCTGGAGTTAGAATAGTAATTTTTACCCCTATACTATCCAACACTTACCCTACTGTTGCACCCCCTGGAGTTAGAATAGTAATTTTTACCCCTATACTATCCAACACTTACCCTACTGTTGCACCCCCTGGAGTTAGAATAGTAATTTTTACCCCTATACTATCCAACACTTACCCTACTGTGGCACCCCCTGGAGTTAGAATAGTAATTTTTACCCCTATACTATCCAACACTTACTCTACTGTTGCACCCCCTGGAGTTAGAATAGTAATTTTTACCCCTATACTATCCAACACTTACCCTACTGTTGCACCCCCTGGAGTTAGAATAGTAATTTTTACCCCTATACTATCCAACACTTACCCTACTGTTGCACCCCCTGGAGTTAGAAAAGTAATTTTTACCCCTATACTATCCAATACTTACCTTAAATGCAATTTAATATTATGCGTTGTAATGGTATGCGTTGTAAAGGTAGTATGTGTTGTAATGGAATGCGTTGTAAAGGTAGTTTTTAAAAATGTGTTGTAGTGTCATGCGTTGTAATGCAATGCGTTGTAATGGATTTTGCGTTGTAAAAAATGTGTTGTAAGTGCATGCGTTGTAAAAGTGTGCGTTGTAACGACATACATCCGCCAGGGATGTGTGATGGCCCCGCCTTTGTTCTCCCTCTTTATTAATGGGGTGGCAGACCATCTGAGGGAGGACCCAGCGGATGCCCCCGCCCTGGCGGGGGAAAAAATACCTACCCTCCTCTTTGCAGATGACACACTCCTCGTGTCTAAAACTCCCATGGGTCTCCAGAAACTGCTTGACAGGTTTAGTGCCTTTTGCAATAATCGTGGCCTTACTGTCAATACTACTAAGACCAAATTGATGGTACTGTCTAGAAATAAAAAACATAAGAAAATCAATATGGCACTAAATGGCACCCTACTGGAGGAAGTAGATGCCTTTGATTACTTAGGGGTCAGGATAAACTCCAAAATGAAATGGGATTCCCACATCGCTAAGATGTCTTTAAATTTTAAGAGAGTGATAGGAGCAATCCTTAGAGACCATCGCCTGACCTCTAGTAAGCCCATTAGCCCCGCTTTACTAGTATATGAGGGCAAGGCACAGTCTGCCGCAACCTACGGCTCTGAATTGTGGGGATCAGAAAGAGTTGCTGATTTAGTTATAACAGAACACAAATTCATGAGAGAGTTAGCGGGCCTCCCAGTCTCCACCCCTATTAAACCATTACTTTATGATTTGGGACGTCGCTCCATTAAAGATATTGTTGGGCTTCGCCCCCTACTTTTTTGGGTTCGTCTCAGAAGGACTTCGGAACTTAGCAACTATGCCGCAGTCCTCGATGAACTCATTGCCTTAAATGGTTTTGGGGTGATCTCATGGCTGAAAAATCTAAGGGACTCGGTAATCAACTTGGGGCTAAAAGAAGAATGGCTCTCGCAGCAGCCTCCGCCAAAAGATATTATCAAGAAATTATACTGGGCAAGTATAGAAGTAACGGATCTGAAAAATCCAAAGTTGGGCACTTTAACTGATATATTTTTGACTTGCAAGCCAGTACCGAAGTTGGAACCGTTTCTTGATGTTATCTCTTCACCAAGGGATAGAGCTTTGTTCCTTAAAATGAGGTTAGGCACGCTACCCTTAAATGTTTTTACAAACAGCTGGAAAATTTCTAAATCCCATCAAACAGCCTGCCTGGGATGCTCTAATCCAACTGAATCACTGGGTCACTTCCTGTTTGCTTGCAAGGCATATAGGGCGCCTAGAAAACGTTGGCTAAGCCCAGTATGTAGAAACCTGGGAACTAGGCAGTGCTCAGTGGCCCTTCGTATCCTAACAACAGATACCACATCCACGCTGGTAATTTGTGGGGTTGCTAAATATCTTGGGAAAGCATGGCAATTACGAACTAAGCTTGTTGAACCAAGTACCGCCTAGACTGCTATACTGTGTAACCGTGCCACCTATATGAAATAGCGCCCTATTATTTGATATGTATCTGCTTGTCTATATTCCTCTAGTTCTGTTGTGTTTTTTACTCATTGTGCCTTTTATTCTTAGCTATGCACTTTTAAGAAATTTTATGTGTATCTGTATATGTTTTTACTAACTTTCTTGGTTTTATTTATGCTGTATTGTATTTACTTTTATGATACCTTGTTATCGAATAAAGTATGTATCACTCATATTTGTGAGTAATACCTGTTTATGATTACAAAGCATAACATGCACAACTGTTCAAATTTGCTTAAAAAAATCCAAGAGTTAGTAATCTACTTTAAATATTGCAATCATTACTCATTCATTGTAAATCCAGGAAGCAGGATTTCCCTGTACAAGTTTAAAATAAAAGCGCTATTTAAACATTGCCCAGGCCAGAGAGCAGACACAAGACCATTGAAATGTCAGGATTTTAACTCTTAATCTTCAGAGTGTGCATCTATGTAAATTATTATTAGACTATAAACACTTCTGAACACTTTCCAATTGACCAAACATTAGGGCAGTCACAAATCACTAAAAGTCAGCTTGTTTACTTAAATTAAACTAACCTTTTTGATATCTCCTGAAATATGCGCTAACATGCAACAATGCTTTAGTGCAAACAAACAAAATGTGATTTACGTTATTCTACCACACACGGTCACAGCCTGAAGCACCCCACAGTGGAAAGTCAGTAAGTTGATTTAGATGAACGTTTGACACAGAGCGGCCTGAACAGGTAAGAGTGGTGGGGCAGGGTGGGGAGGGTGACGGCAGCAGCGAGTAAGTTGGCTGCGTAGGCGCTGTGACCAGCAACTGCATTTAACGGGAACTGTCTGACTTTTCAATTTGTGTTTAAATAGAAGAACTGCGAATTTTAAGTACCAACGCTAGACAGAATTTGAGAACTGCATGCACTGAAACAATTGTAAACACTCTCACCTGTGGTCCTGACCGATCCACCCTGTTCCGTCATGGCAAGTGCCGATTGAGCGGAGGGCTGGGGCTTGCCACTTTTACTCACTTTCACCGAAACACTTCCGCAAGGCAGCGGTCTAGTGGTACAGGACAGTGACTACTTAAGCAGATGCCAGCAAGAACGTGCAAAGACATCAGTGAGTAAGTTGGCTGCGTAAGCGCTGTGACCAGCAACTGCATTTAGCGGAAATTGTCTGACTTTTCAATTTGTGTTTAAATAGAAGAACTGCGAATTTTAAGTACCAACGCTAGACAGGATTTTAGAACTGCAAGCACTGAAACAATTGTAAACACCCTCACCTGTGGTCCTGACCGATCCACCCTGTTCCGTCACGGCAAGTGCCGATTGAGCGGAGGGCTGGGGCAGGCCACTTTCACTCACTTTCGCCGAAACACTTCCGCAAGGCAGCGGTCTAGTGCTACAGGACAGTGACTACTTAAGCAGATGCCAGCAAGAACGTGCAAAGACATCAGTGAGTAAGTTGGCTGCGTAAGCGCTGTGACCAGCAACTGCATTTAGCGGGAATTGTCTGACTTTTCAATTTGTGTTTAAATAGAAGAACTGCGAATTTTAAGTACCAACGCTAGACAGGATTTTAGAACTGCAAGCACTGAAACAATTGTAAACACCCTCACCTGTGGTCCTGACCGATCCACCCTGTTCCGTCACGGCAAGTGCTGATTGAGCGGAGGGCTGGGGCAGGCCACTTTCACTCACTTTCGCCGAAACACTTCCGCAAGGCAGCGGTCTAGTGCTACAGGTCAGTGACTACTTAAGCAGATGCCAGCAAGAACGCGCAACGCGCACGCCACCGGCGTGCCAAAGGCACGCCCAAGGCAAGACCTTCTGCGCCCGTCCGCATCCGTCCGGGGTCAGGGGCCACGAATGCTGGCCTATTTTCTAATGGTCAAAGTCTAAAGTGCTCAAGTAGCAAACTCAGAGAACTAGAGCCTAGGGGCTTAGCACAATGCAGACATAACATATCAGTGGAACAAGGAGTGAAGATATGTGCACACTGCCCATTAAAGCTATTTACAGCAATAGCTACCCTTACAAAACAAGAAGTCAAGGGGCTGAACTGCCTACTCATCAATTGCAGGTCACTAAATAAACACAAAACTGAGATATATGATTGCATCATTGAAAATAATTTGGACATTTTATTTCTGACAGAAACCTGGCTGGACGAATTCTCAGCTCCTGAAGTCCTACAGGCGCTCCCACCACAATATGGGATCCTGAGAGTGGACCACCGGATAAAAAAGGGAGGGGGCATAGCAATGATACATAAATTATCTATAGACTGCTCGATGCAAGAGGCAGAGATAGGTTACTGTGAAGCTGCCTCCTTTACAATAAAAGCTAACGCCAAGCAGACAATAAATGGCTTTCTGATTTATAGACCTTCAGGGCCAGCTTCGGGTTTCAGAGAAAGCCTTATGAATTGCATAATCCAGCCAGCACTACACTATAGTAACTTGTTAGTTCTGGGGCACCTAAACCTACATTTTGACAGCAAATTGTGCGGGGAAGCGCAAGCCTTAAGCTAGGAGTTGACAGGCTTCCAACTAGAATTAAAATCGACACGGATAACACATCAACTATGGCATCTATTAGACCCCATCTTCTCAAACTGCCAGGGGCTAACAGTTGACTGCCCAACAGCGGTCCCATGGTCGGACCACTATCTAGTGGCCTCTAACAAACCCACTTTCAAAAAGGGATCCGCCATATAACATCAGACATAGGAAATGGAGGAATTTCAAGGAAAGCAGCTTTACGCAGGCTCTGTTAGCAACCCCTCCCTTAAACACTGACATTAACCAGGAGAGTGAGGAAGTAAATAACTGGATTGAAGGTGCACTGGATTTGGTGGCCACATGGGCAACCAGTACCCCGCACAGAAGCACGAAGAGTGCACCTTGGTTTAAACAGGATTTAAGGATGGCGAGACAGGCATGTAAAAAGCTAGAACATAAATGGAGGAAAGGCTGCTTAGACTCTGATAAGGCGGTATATATAAACTAAAGCTGAGACAGTATCACGCACTCATAAAGAAAACACGAGCTGCATACTACACAGGGAGAATTGAAACAGCAGATAACTCATCTAGGGAACTATTCGGCATCTTCAAAGAACTATCCTCACTAGAAAGAACAGTAGCACCAGCCCCTGGTTTAGAAGAATTATGCAATAAAATCACAGAATTCTTCGCGTAAAAGGTATCTAAGATTTATGACACTTTTCCGGACAATGCTCGAAATGGACACTTAAGCCACAAGGAACAAATGAAGGAGTGGGGGGGACATAGCATCTCCCAATTCGCTCCTCCTTCCCTAAAAGAGCTGAGAAAGATAGCACTGAGCATAAAATTGGGCTCACCACAAGACCCATCTACACCTAAGGCCATCTGTGCAGGACTAGGGACAATATTACCCTACATCTAGCAGTTGTTAGAAACCTCCTTCAGAGAAGGGAAGGTACCTGATATATGGAAGCAAGCCATTGTCTGCCCACTGAAAAAAAAGCCGACAGCTGATGGGAACATAATGGAAAATCTGCGACCAGTCTCACTACTCCCTTATTTTTCAAAAATAGCTGAAAAAGTGGTCAATATACAGTTAGGGGCACACATTAAGAAACATGACCTACTGCATCCAACACGATCAGGTTTTAGATCATCCTATTCAACTGAGACAGCACTGCTCTATGCTTCAGAGTCAGTACGAAAGAGAGTGGACGACTGCACTGGTTCTCTTAGACCTCAGCGCAGCTTTCGACACGGTGTCACATGAGCTGTTAGTGCACCGACTCAGAAGGGGGGGGTAGAAGGGCCTGCCTTGCAGGCCCTTCTACACTGACTGGCATCTTACCTTCACGGTCGCAGTTTTCAGGTGTCACAAGCCGCATACACCTCTGAACACATCAAGTTAGCACAGGGAGTGCCACAGGGTTCAATATTGAGCCCGACTCTGTTTAATCTATACGTCGCCCCCTTGGCCGAAATTGTGGAGAAACACGGTGTCACAATAGTGTCATACGCAGATGACACACAGCTTGTGGTCACCTTAACTCCAAACTCTGCACTAGTGGCCAGTAGCTTTGCGGAATGTCTGAAAGATTTAGCTGGGTGGATGACAGACAATTGCTTGAGACTTAACGGCAGTAAGATGGAAATATTGATAGTCGGAAACACCCCATCTATCTGGTCATCAGTATGGTGGCCAGATAGCTTAGGACAGATCCCCACCCCAAAGACGGAGGTGAAGAACTTGAGGATTTGGATAGACCATAGATTATCCTTTGTTACCCAGATCAAGAGGGTTGCAGGCAGATGTTTTGGAATCCTAGGAATATTAAGGAAGACCCTAGACATCCTACCTCTGGCGGCAAGAAAAACCCTGACCCATGCGCTCGTTACATCTAGATTAGATCATGGAAACCTGCTGTATCTTGGTGCCAACAAAAAAGGACTCCAAAAGCTACAATCTGTTCAGAACGCAGATGCCTGTCTGGTTTTGAATCTGCCAAGGAAAACATAATCGAAGAATGCACTAAAGACACTACATTGGTTACCCATCCAGAAACGAATCACATTTAAGGCACTGAGCATTGGGCATCGCATCTTGCAAGGCAGATGTCCATTGTACCTCAATAACCTTATGACTCCATATGAAACAAGAAGACAACTGAGATCCACCGGGACACATCTGGTGAAAGTCCCAAGGATCAGGAAGGCACGAATGGCGGAACGCACCTTTGGATACCTTGCAGCAATAAGCTGGAACTCCCTACCTTTGACCCTTAGGGAGGAAACATCAGAGAAACTCTTTCGAAAAAAATTAAAAACGTGGCTATTCATCCAATTGTAAGGAGTAGTACATGAATCTGTGAGGCACCGCTTCCCGAAGTTTGCAGAATTTATTTTTAAATAGCGTGGGGACACACCAGTGGGTTTAACCAGGTGCTCTACAAATGCAGAAATAATAATAATAATAAGAATAAGACAACAGATGAAGAGGAGGGAAAATTAAATTTAAAAAAAGGAAAACGACTTACCTTGTGCCTGCCGAATCGATGACTCGGTGAGCGCAAAGTAAGTATTTTTCTTTTTTTCTAAATTTCATTTTCCCTCTGTCGACTCCCTCCCCACTGCTCTTACCGGCACGGGACGCTCCTGGTTTGACATCCACTGAACGACACACTCACATGAGACTATGTTTCAGCTTAAACAAACAAAATATCAATTACCACGATATAAAAGCCTACAGCTGCACGCAGTAGAATTAAGTGCTTGGCAAGCAAACACAAAAAAAAACCAACATACATCGCACTAGCCCCAGAATAAGTTGCAAACATTACAAATACAAACTGATCCTCTACACACATACACAAGAAACAGATGCATGTATGCATTTTCTAGTTGCAAACCCTGCGATTTGGTAAATTTCCGTATGTACTAAACCCTTTCAGCAATCTGGTTACATGGAACTGAATCGCTAAATGGGCTTTGGAAACTGTTAGGAATTGGTATTTGGAAGGGGTGTGTTTAGGTTGCCCTTTCCAATAGCAATTTTTTATGGTATGTATTCATGTTTTGTGATTGAAATCTGGTCGTGAAACTTTAATATTTTACAGACAACTGAATGGTAGTGGTAACTAGTCCACAAACGTTTGTAATAGTCACCCTAACAGTTTTTGAAGTAGGCATTAGTAAATGGGACCTCTGCCTACTCTTAAAAAGTCGTTTTTAAAACTTTTCATTTTTTTTAACACATCTAAGTTTTCTTTAAGGAAAACAGGTGGCATTTTTATTTAAAAAAAGATTGCTTTATTTAAAGGGAATCACAGCAGGCCACCATTCCTCTGAGGGCAGCGAATTGTAGTGGGACAATATTGCGACGTACCTCGTTGATATTAATGAGATACGTCAACTTGTGAGCCACTGCAAGTCAGTATTTTCTGAACAAATGTATTTGTATATATTCTCAAAAAGTGGGTGCGCACATTTTGAACACTTTTTGCACATCCTATCTTAAAAAATCTGGCCCCCAAAGAGCCAAAACAATGCAAAATTATTTCGAGGTCTGACATTTACCTAACTCAGCAAGAAGAGAGTATGTGGGTTATGGACTGTCTCTATTTATAAAGTTTTGGGTATTTCTTCTGTTATGTTACTTCCTGCCTAGGGGAGAAGGATTGTGGGCAATGTAGTGTACTTAAAATGCTGCTTAAATAAACAGCAGGAACAGAAACTGTAGAAAACAAGTTTTTTTTTAATAAAATCAGTTTGCTTTAATTCTGTTTTCCTTATTCGAAAGGGTTACTTAAGGTGACACTTCAAATAGTTCTTGGATAACCTCGAGGTTTATTAGCCATGCGCTACAAATCCAAGCTGATTGATTGAAATTCAGTTTTTAGCAAAGAATACAACATGATCAATGAACTTTTGTTGTTAGGAAATGAATTAACATCATTTTACACTATAGTTGCAGAGCAAAGTGAGTCCCTCAATTTCAGCTTCAACTTGTACATCTTGAATGTACATACAAATGTATGTGGGCTCTTCCTTATTATTTAAATATAGCAAACAATAAATTACATTATATCTATTTTTTTGGACTGGTACAAAAGCACTGCAAGCTATATTAATTGAAGTGAACCCTCTTAGCTATGAACATATATTTGCTCCAGTGCAAAGCTTATTTACTAGGGACCTGTTATGTTGTTGTACTGGTTACGCTGCAATTGGAACATTAGGAATGTATTGACAATCAATGTGTTACTTTCAGTAGATACTCAGATGTGTACAGCTATTGCAATAACTTTCAGGTGGTTGCCTTTATTAAATGGTCAATTATTGTAGAAAACGTCGCAGATGACTTGGTTCACAGAGCTTTCAGCACCAAAAGTGGAATCTACAGTCACATTCCTCATGTCCGTATTCACTGAAACAGTATTTGCTGGATTTTCTGACCACACTTTCAAGTTACAACTGTGGAAAAATTGTTGAATTTACCTTATTTTTTGCAATAATGTCTAGGGAGATAGCAGAACTGTGCTATATTAACAAAGATATGGCGAGGTTCTCTCCTAGCATTTGTGGACTTGTGGCTGCCTAGCGCCAATGCAGGCACCCTTGGGCCTCCATGTTGGTTAGTATAGTTTTTGTGCAGGGAAGCGTTCCATCCTGTACAAAACTATTCTAAGAGGTTTATTCCTCTCTGTATGTGTGCTGTGGAATGCAGCACACATGCAAAGAGGATCACGAGGAGAAATACAAATATTTCACCTTGTTACGATAGCTTCAGGCAGGTGCATCATTTTGGCACTAACCCAGGTTTATTGACCTCAATAAATCTGGGTTTGCATCAAAATCCATGAGTGGATTCAATGGAATGCCGACCCATATAATACCAACCCCCGGCGCATGGTTACGTTGCATTTACTAAGCGACACATAATGAATTTTTGTGGCTTAGTAAATCTCAAAATGAATTTTAAATCAGGACCGCAAAAAAAAAAATGACTCTACCCTGACGCAAACTCTTAACAAATCTGGCCCAATATTTCTGCTAGGTTCTGGGTTTAGTAGTGGTTACCTTGTTTTTATTTCTTATGCTTATTAGTAGGCCTTGGCGGAACTCACAGAATTTCACTCAGAATCCCACTGAGTTACATAAAAACTCTATGAGATTCCGCAGAATTCTGTGAACGGGCAGAAAATGCATGTTGCACAGCCCACACAGCAATTTGGTGCTGGATGCGCATTCCACTCTAAAAAAAAAATGCAATTATGTCAGCACGATATGGGCAGGCACATGGCAATTTTGTTTTATCTAGCCTGATTCTGCTATTTTCTCATGACTCTGTCCTGCTCCATCCTGTTCAGTCCACCCAATGTAATCACTTTCGATTTCTACCTTTTCTTTACTTTATCTATTACTTTCTGATTTTGATTTTACCTGAGTGTATTTTTGTGACTTTTATGTTTTTGTTTTCCTTTCCTGACTGGTGCTCTCTCCTCCTGTTTTCCTTCCCATCCCAGTTTGACTTCCTCCCAGTCCCAAAGAGCAGAAGGAGGCAGCACCACCCACTCTGCTTGTGGGCAACGCGGACGGGCAGGGGTGTAGCTACATGCTATTTTTCACGAGGTAGTAGTGGGCGCCCTCATCTTTTGGGTGCAGCGCCACCTCCCCACATATTGCTAGCAGGCGACAGGCCCAGGAAGGGCTACGCCCTATAGGACAGTCGGGTGATCTGTTGGCGTCCTTTGCACCCAGCGGCAGCTGATGAACTAATTGACGGACTTCTTGACCAGGAACAGGACCTGCTAGGTGAGTGTCATTTTTGTTTTCTATAAATTCTAATATTAATTAATTACTCATGATCGCAGGCAAGTTATGTTTACGTGATGATATATATATATATATATATATATATATATATGTATATTATCTACTGGCGGTCGCCAGTAGATAGTTATAGTTAGGACCGTGTTTCCATAGGAAATCTGAAAATTCTATTTTGAATAACTTTGGCGCCGGTTGACGAATCCTCGCGAATTTTTCAAAATAGGTGGGGCGCTCCGCTCCACTCCGCTCCTACCATGAAAGTCTCGGGGTGATTAGTCAAGCGGGGGCCGAGAAAAAAGGGGGGTCCCAAAACGCGTTTTCCCCATGCATTTTTCCATAGGGACCTTTAGTCCAAGGTACAGCCCGAATGGCTGAACAGAATTACTTGAAATTTGGCAGAGGTAGTCCTCAGGTCAGGGATGTGCCTTTTGAATATCTGGAGTCAATCTCGTCTGTAGTTCCTGAGAAAATTTCAGTTAAAAGTACATATATATCTATAAGCACGCACCATGCACGCACCGTGCGCGCACGGTGACGTGTGCAAGCGCAATTCTGATTGGTTGTTAGATGTCAGTAAACATTCTAATCGGTCGAAATCAGGAAGTGTCGTCCGCCATTTTGTCTCTCGCAGTCTCAGGCAGTGAAAAACAAAGGGGGAGAACGTGAAAAGGGGGCAGGGTGGACAGTTCCTGACCCCCTAGCCTTTGTCAGGGGGTCACTGAAGGACCCCCAAGGGTGAAAAAGCCATTTTTTTTTTACGAAAAAGCGCGGCAGGCACAACGCAACGCAGATATTACATCACTGTATTTAGACACCTATTTACCCATGTCTTCTTCCATTAATCTTTAGCTATACATATATTACAAATATTTATTTTTTAGAAAGACACATATGTAATCAGTGATGTAATATCTGACGTCATCAGCAGAGGATTGCGGTGGCGTGAGTTATAGTTGCCTGCACTAACTATAACGGGGGAATTTCATTGGTTTTTTATGAGGGAAATGTCCAGCTAACTATAACATGTGTGAAACCTATGGTTTTTTTAAGTGAATATATATATATATATATATTACCTACTGGCGGTCGCCAGTAGGTAGTTATAGTTAGGACCACGTTTCCATAGGAAAACCTCAACATTCTATTTTGAATAACTTTGGCGCCGGTCGACGAATCCTCGCGAATTTCTCAAAATAGGTGGGGCGCTACGCTCCGCTCCTACCCTGAAAGTCTCGGGGGGATCCGTCAAGCGGGGGCTGAGATAAAAGGGGGGTCCCAAAACGCGTTTTTCCCATGCATTTTTCCATAGGACCTTTAGAACGAGCTACAGCCCGAATGGCTGAACAGAATTACTCAAAATTTGGCAGAGAGGTAGTCCCTAGGTCAAGGAAGTGCCTTTTGTAGGTCTGGTGTAAATCTGTTCAGTATTTCCGGAGAAAATAGCATTTAAAAGCATATATATATATATATGCGCGCAGGGTGCGCGCACCGTGCGAGCACCGTGCGAGCACCCTAACGTGCGCGAGCGTAATTCTGATTGGTGGTTACATGTTAGTCAACGTTCGAATCGGTCGAAATCAGGAAGTGTCGGCCGCCATTTTGTTTGTTTTCAGTGCGAGAGTGAAAAAGGAAGGTGGCGAACGTGAAAAGGGGGCAGGGTAGAGAGTTCCTGACCCCCTAGCCTTTGTCAGGGGGTCCCTGAAGGACCCCGAAGGCAAAAAAAAAATTTTTTTTTTTTAAAAATCGCGGGGGTGCGCGCACAGTGCGCGCACCCTGAAAAACACAAAAAAAAAAATTTTTTTTTTTGCAAAAAAAAAAAAATAATTCGCAGGGTGAAAACCAAAAAAAAAAATAATAATAATTTTTAAAACGTAGTTTATTGTAAAATAAATATATAAAAAATAATACATAAATAAATTAGCATTTAAAAAACCGTACAAATTCACTGAAAAAACCATAGGTTTCACACACGTTATAGTTAGGAATTAGCATTTAAAAAACCTTGCTAATTCACTGAAAAAACCATAGGTTTCACACATGTTATAGTTAGCTGGACATTTTACTGATAAAAAACCAATGAAATTCCCCCGTTATAGTTACTGTAGGCAACTATAACTCACGCGACCGTAATCCTCTGCTGATGACATATGTGTCTTTATGAAAAAAGAATATTTGTAATATATGTATAGCTAAAATTTAATGGAAGAAGACATGGGCAAATAAGTGTCTAAATACAGTATTAGCATCAGCAGAGGATTGCGGTCGCGTGAGTTATAGTTGCCTACAGTAACTATAACGGGGGAATTTCATTGGTTTTTTATCAGTAAAATGTCCAGCTAACTATAACATGTGTGAAACCTATGGTTTTTTCAGTGAATACATATATACACAGACACACATGTATGTATTGTATGTACTATGTTTGCTATTTTGTTTAAAAAAATAACTTCTTTATGTTTAATAAGTGAATATTGCTTATTCATCATAATGAGAGAAAATATATATATATACATCTTAAATATAATATATTTTACATATAATAATAAATGTGTTCATACATATATATATATTGTGTGCTACCTAACACCAATGCAGGCACCCTTGTGCCACAGTGCAGAGTACCACGTTACACCCTCTTTAGAGGCTTTTCCTCTTTCTACCTGTGCTTCCACAGAATGCAGCACACTCAGAAAGAGGAAAACACATGGAGAAGTAAATATATTTCTTCTCATTGCACGCACCTCTCCTAGGAAGGCGTAGCATTTGTACACATTTGCAGATTTGCCAGTAAAAATCTTGGAATGCGCCAATTAGTATACATGGGTGAATTTGTGGGAACAGTGAAAACACCCACTCTCAGACTTCACCCATGTAATGTGGAATGCCTTACCAGCACAGATTAACACAAGGCAACAACTTGTGCTGCTTTGTTAGTTATATTGCTCCAGATTTTTACCAAGCCAAACAAGGCTTTGCATGGCTTGGTAAATATCACTTAAGAGTTTGCATTGCTATGGAGCCACCTTTCGTGCCGCAAGGGCAACACACACCCTTGATAAATCTGGGCCTTGGAATATAGGGTAGTGGTTCATGCTGCCAGCCTGACAGGGAAGGTGTAATACTGTAGCAATGAAGTGGACATCAAGTGAATGATACTCACAGGATTCTTTTCCAGAGTGAGTCAGATGCTCGCTTTGGCTGTTTTAAGGGATGTCACTATTATGATAGTAGTGCATCAGTAGGGCTTTCTTTTGGCTTTAGGTATCTCATACAGTACAAATCTCTCTCACATGCAGTATGCAAAGGGAGAACAACTGGGCTAATCAATACTTAAAGAAGCTGGAGATGCAAAGATCATTCACTGGAAAAAATTAATAGTTCAAAATGTAATTTTAGGTGGGAAATTAGGAATAGGCTATCTGATTTAAGAGTACAATGCTGTACTTGTTTTTTTGTAGAGAATACCAATAATCCTTGTTCTTTTCATCTTTATTCCTTTCATAAGGATCCAGTGGCAAGGGAAAGAGGGCATCCAAGTGCCAAGCGGCTACCACCACCAGCGCTGCACTGAGTGGGACCACCACCTCTACAACCACCACCGCCGCAGCAGATGGTTCTGCTATCCCCAGTATGTCATGTTAATTATTATTTCTTATGGCCTTCTGTTTTTACTTTTTTTTTCCAACTCCCTTACCTAATGTTTGTTATCCCAGCATTTCCCTGTGCTTTCTATATTCCTGTTTATGCGCTTTCTACTATTCCCATTTTTAGAAAGCTTTCCCTTGGCTCTCTTTCACATGTCCTGTGTAGTATTGATGAGAGAACAGTTTTTTGGTAACTTAAAGAGGATCACAGGTCAAATATTCACCAAGAATGTTGGTTGAGAAGGCTTTCTTGATCAAGCAGCCAAAAAGCACAGGAACAGAGATAGAGTGGTCATGGTCGACCCCCAGTGTTGTCTTATACTAGCAGTTTCCATGACAGTGCAGCATGGCAGGGTGAGATACCATTGCAAACCAATCCCATTTGTCCTTTGCATTCCCTTCCACCCTGTCATAGTGTTTCATTCTACATTCATGGCCTAACCCTCCATTAGATCTCCAAAAAATGTTGTTGGTTGACTACCATGTTTCATTAAAAGTGTGTTAACCAAACTTCCCCAAGTGATACATGTGGCAGAAGATACTGATAGCTAACATAACTTTAGAGAGGTATTGTTGTTGTACCTTTGTTCAAAATAATATATTTAATGGCTAATCTGTTGTCCAAAATGGATGTATTATGTTTTTATCTAGGCAGGCAGTCCACCAGTGCCAGCACCAGCCAGACATGGATGGCAGAGGAGGCTCAGCAGGTCGAGGGAGAGGAGCATTCCCAGTTGTGGCAGGGACACGTGGTAAGTCATCTTGCTTTCTTATTGACAATACTTTATTTGTTAAGCAAGGCAGATATACTGCCCATTACCTCCCTGCCCACAGCATTTGACAACCTAAAAACTGCAGCAGGGGTTAGTTTGGCGCTGTGGTGTAGTTGGTGAAATGTGTGTCTGGTTCAGTTAACAGCGCGACACTAAGTCTGCAATGTATACAAAACAAACACAAGGTGTGTTTCTCAGTTCCCACTTAGCCACGTTCTAGTACTTCACTTTATCATTCTTCATGTACCAGCCTACCTAAAAATGTAAATTCCATCTCGACATGTCACATTTTTCTGCCCACATGATTTATATTTCATGGCTTCCATTATGGATTTATGGTTCTAATTTTTTCCCCTGCCAACCAATATTACTAAGCAAAAAAGTGTTAAATAATCATTGGCACCCAACCATTCCATAGCTAAACCTCAACCTAGCCCAGTCCTTATAACCTACCTTACTATAGACCAACTCCCCACTGCCAAAGTGAAGATATTTGCTGAAAATAATTTGTGGCGGAGACCACCGTGTAATGTAAGACTAAGGGCCTGATTTAGAGTTTGGCAGATGGGATACTCTGTGACAAATGTGACGAAAAAATGATATATCCCTTTCGCTTTACTACAGTGCATCAGTTATATTCAATGTCTACTGTAATGTGGCAGATGGGATACCCGTTATCAGCCACATGCATGACGAAGCCTCCCATCTGCTGGACTCTATCAGCCCCTAAGTTTCAGGTCTGGACTCAGGGTAGAATTGAAGAGGAAGTAGGGGAAGAGCAGAGCCATTTGAATAATAATAATACGTTAATAATATGCTATTACAGCTGCCCATAAAGCAGACTGCCGGGTAGCAGACCTACCAGCATGGCTCCATTAATGTTGAACATATAGTCAAGTAATTATATAGCATTTATACGCCTTACTCATTAATGGCAGCAAATGCATTTATTAACACATGAAGTGTCTGTTCAGTTTCACCCAATGAAATCCTTTCAACTAAAATCGTTTTTTGATTATGATAGTGGTCTAGCTTCATTCCTTGCAGTCTATACTAATGCATTATGTGATACATGTGTGGCAATAGCTTGGCCCTGTTACTAATCACATTAAATATTCCAGTGGCCCTAGGGGACCAGCAAAGTTCTGTTACTGTGCCACTGTGAACCTATTAACAAGTGTTAGCGCTGAGCATCACAATTGATGTTTTTTTTCTTTCTTGATCTTATAGCTACTCTTGTTGCTGGAGCCGGCCAACCATCCCAGTGGGAGAGAGTCACCTGTCTGTGGTGCCAGAATGTTAAGGCCTCGGTGATGGAATACCGCTGGCTAGTGGTCTTAAGGGAGGAGGAGGAGACATTGGACTCCTTCTTTGGGCTACCAGCCAGGCCCTCATCCAACTCATCCAACCCAGCAATCACACTGCTTGCGGCTAAGATCCACTGCCACCCAGGGCTGCAATGCCAAAAGGAGTCCCCTTTCCTCGTCATCAAGCAACCGCCTCCTCCACCACATCCTCTGTGAGCTGGCACTTATCAGGCCTGGTCAGCAGAACATGAATGGACCTGGATGCCCTCAGAGATCTCTTTCATTGAACCTTTTTTTTGGTGGAAGGGCTTGTTGTGGGTGGAGAGAGTTGGAAGGGGAGTTGGGGAAGGGGGAATGTTGGGAGTTTTGGTTGGGGAAGGGGGTGGGCCTGTGTTGGTAGAAAGATTGGGAATGAGATCTGTGAAAAAGGATATTTTGAGGGTTTCGCAGGAAGAGGGGTGGGCTTGTTGTGGGTGGAGAGGGTGGGTTTCTCATGTCAAAAAATAAAGAAGCCTTTATCATCTTTAGCATCTGTCTTTGCATTGCTAGTTAGTGTAGCATTTTGGTTTGCGAGAGCGGAATGTGAAGCTGTCCTCTGAAATTGTGATACATTATTCTGTACATTCACTTTGTCCTCCTACATTTTCCGTATATGCCATGCATTTATTCTTCAGTAGCTTATTCTTACATCTTCTTGCTGTCCAGTATGCCCAGCTACCAGAGTGGAAACGGAAAACTGACTAGGGTATATATGCTTGGCTAAACGGTGTTACACAGGCCCCCACAGCCCCCGCGGTGCGGGGGCCCCAAGCTTCAGGGGTCCTCCTCAGCACAACAGTCTGGCTGCAGAGCTCCTGATTGAGCCAGGATGGGTCCCCTCCACTTGCCTTGCAGGAAGGGCCCCCTCGAGTTTCGTTACGCCAGTGGCTTGACTTTATTGCTTGATGATGTTTTGTAGCACCCATCAAGTGATACGTGTTTGATTGTTAGTTACTCTCCTTGTCTGACCCTCTGTAACTACTGACCATTAATGGGGTCTGCCAAGAGTCAAAAACATACACAAAAATCTTCATCTCTCCTTCCAGAGAAAAACGTTAGTACTAAGTTCTTAACTAGTTCTTACCTAAAAAGATCAAACAATGTCTGCTACTGGTCTCATTTTTCACAAACCCCATTGCAGTGTTTCCCGCCTTCTTAATGCTGGTAGTAGTGCTAACAGGGAAGACATCACAAAACGAGGTCTGACCTATTCCGAATGATGCTTGTGAAATCAACTCCAACTGTAGGATTATTCAGACTGAATATTATTTACTGGCAACTAGACTGAAAGAAAAAAACACAGAGTTAGTGTATAATCCAAGATTGAGAACACAATGACAAAACAGTCAAACAAACAACAAGTAACAAGCATTCTGGAGATTTCATATTTAATTTATTAAAAATTTGAAAACTAAACTCACAGAAACCTCGAGTCAAGACTCAGGATAAGGTTACTCAATGTTGCATAGATATTGTGAGCAACATATGGGCTGATTCAAAATGAAATATTACACATTTGGTGTTACTTTACTCTTGCAGTGTAAGTTTATGACTAGTAACTATTCCATCAGTAACTTTATGAGGAGCAAATTTGCAAGTAGTAAGTAACTCCTGTTTTAATGGTGTTACTACTTGTTAGTTACTACTCATAAACTTTGTTACTACTGGTAAAGTTACTGGTGGTACAGTTACACTGTATGAGTAAACTTACAACAAATGTGTAACTTCACCTTTGTGAATCAGGCAATTATGCACAATAGTACTACCTATCCTTGGACAGACTTTGATCTAAGATTCTGCATTAACATGATGTCCCTTTCATGCCCGAGTTGGTAGTAGGGTTGGTGTGGGCTATTGTTTAATTAAGAAGATCCTGTAACTGTTGGCGCTGCTCTAACCACATCCGCCCCCTGCCAAGAGCGTTATCCATTTATGTTCTAAATTATGAAGTCACAACTCTTCACTTCAAATAACGTCCTTTCAGCTTAAGCCATAAGAGTGAGCAAAATAAATAAATTAATACAGATCAACCTTAAGCGCAATAAAGTTATCAGGATAATCAAGACCCAGCTATCTGTGTTCTTATGTACAAAATCAAGAAGTCACTACAGTAAGATTTTGAATACAAAATTCACATTATATAATAAAATAAAACTGTTTAAAAAATAATATAAAAACAATACACTAATCAGACTCTTAAGATCACTTAGCAGCAAAAACAACTCTTTTTGCTCACATCATCCTAAGAATTATTGCAGCTGCACATAAGGGAGATTCATCAGTACATAGTATTCGTGAGGCAATCATATGGCTAGAGGTGCCCAGCAACCAACACACTGGTGCAATCCAAAAAGAACAAAACCTAGTGTATGCTGGACACACAAATAACACATGCCGGATGTTTTCTTTTTGGCCTACACAAAAAGGCATTCCTCAGTAGATAAACTTTCCCATTTCGCTGTAAACACTTTTACAAGGAGTGTACCCACTCTAAACTGATGGCACAGCTTTCTATCCAAAGGAACAGTAACCAAACCCCAATACTGCTCTAATGCAACTATAGACTTACAATTTAAAAAAATTGTGTGTCACAATTGCATTCCCCACCACACGCTCTTCCTGTTGAAAGGCGTGGGTCCAATAATATTTTTTCAACATATCTCTCAGTGGAATCTTCTCAACCTCAGGAAGGAGGCCTGGGTCACCAAGTCCAATTGACTTCAAAAGCTGCCTCACTGCCTCACTGAGTACAGCCAAGGGTCTTTGTTAGCTTTATCTAACTTGATTATCTCTTCTAAGGTGGCTGCATAATGTCCCAATTCCGGGGTGACCTAGATCCTACGCCAGTATAGGAGGGGTTGCAAGTGGACTTTGAGAATTACATTTTTCATGCCCAAATCCATAAATATATGATCAGTTGGGAAGGAAACCAGTTGTCTAATAAATGTGTTCTCTGATTTCACAAGACCTGTAATCTCACCAAACCCCCAGAGCTTGGCACCATACATGGCAGCTCCCAAAGCTTTATCTTCATAACTTTTTCAAAGCAGGTACACCAGACCTGATGTGAGAAGCACACTGTTCTTTTAGGATTACTCCAGTTCTCTGCCTGTGTTTTATGGTTGCAACATCAATATGCTTGCCCTGGGATAGATTTAGTGCAGGTTTGATGCCCAACTATGTAAATGAGTCCATCTGTTCTAATACGCCACTACCCAGGTATAACTGGCCTTTAAACTTCTTAGAATGGTTGAATGCCATGAATTTATTTTTCTCAACATTTATCTCTAACCCGCGCTGCGTACAATAATCACCAGCACTAACTAAAACTCTTTGCAAACCGCTTGATGTTTTGGAGATTAAAAGCGTATTGTCTGCAGATAACTATAGCAGTTTTTACCCTTTGCCAAAAAAGAAAGGGCATCTGCCTTGATTATTAAAAGGTAGTGTGCCAGAACATTTACATATAAAGAAATTACAGTAGGGGCCAGTACACAATCCTCCCGGACACCCTTGGACACAGGGACCTTTTCAGTCAATTGTCCTTGCGAGCTCCACCAAATCTGGGCAAAGTTATTTTCATGCAGTCCAACAAACAGAGATAGTATGTCAGAAGGCATCTCTATTTCTTTCATGACTTCCCATAGCATTGAGCGTGGTACCAGATCAAATGCAGATAAATGGTCGACAAAGGCGATGCATAAGTTGCGCTTGCCGATCAAGACAGTCTTCCAATATATTGTAGCAAATCTGAAGAGCTGATCTATTTTTGAAGTCTTAGGTCTAAATCTTGCTTGCAGCGTGCTCATAATATCATTACTTTCTACGCAGTGTTGAATCTTTACCAGTACCATTCGGCAAAAGACTTTCTGAAGACAGTCAATTAGACTAATGGGACAATAGTTAGATGGCAGGCTCTTGTCTCTTTTTTATACATCATCACCACTTCCGCACCCTGCTAGGATGATGAAATGGGGGCTCCCATAGCTATCTCATTGGGAATGACCAATATGAAATTTGTCCACACATCTATGTGTTGAAGGTGGACATCTACTGGAATACTGTCTGAGCCAGCATTTTTCCCTTTAGAAAAGGCGGCCAGTGAGTAACAAACATCCTCCCTAGTAAAGGGTGGCAAGGAAGTCACAACTCAATAGATCACACAACTGGGGATGAGAGTGTTAGGGGTTTCATAAATTGATGGGAAAGGAGGAGTTGGGCAAAAGTGAGACAAAAACAAACATAACGCTCATCAAGTTGATGAACAGCACATCGTCATCACATCTGTTGTGGAAGGAAGAAAAAAGTTCAGTAACAAAATGCAAACAGTCCTTCAGCCCCAGAGTAACAAGTTATATAATTGTTATGTTATCTATAGTTGAGAAATACAAAATAAGGAGGACCAACCCAGTTCTAAAAATTGTTATTGTTAAGAAAATACTGTATATACACATGCCAATATGGACGGTACATCTGCATTTTGCTTCCTAGGAATGTCTGTCTTGGGTGCAGGGCAGAACAGGTCCAAGCAGGACCATTGTTATGGTGGATGAGGATCAAGATGGTAGAGCATAAGCTGGTGCAGCCGTGTGCGAATAACTGAGAAGTGAGTACAATCTCTCCACCAATACCAGACAAGTAGCTGTGTGTACCTGGTTGATCAATCCCACAAATTCAAACACAGTTTAGCTGTGTGTGTCTATCATGTGACATGTGCCCAGTGACAGTCCCCCAAGACTACAATCGCTTGATTAGAGTTTGACATTGGAGCCACAACTCAACATTTTCCTGATCAGCGCACCTTTCTCCAGTCCAGAGGAGTAGGCCTCTTAGTCTTTGAGTCATGTTTTTTCCAATTGAAGTGTTATGAACCCCAATGTACTCCAGTCTAGGCCTAGGTAGATACACAACCTTTTGTCCTACCTTGCTTTGCATAACGGTTCTAGCACTGACCTTTTGCTGTGCTGAATAAATGTCGATCAGTTTCTTGGAAACTAGCCTCATTTATTATGCATGAGGATTCTTAGAAAAGTCCCCTGCACATGACATGCATGTATCTATATGCCTGCATATATTCACTGTTTAGCATCATGGTAGAATTCTACCTTTTATACAGTCTGCTGGTGCTTGGAGTCTTCTACATCTGTTTCCGTCTAATGATTTTTGCAGCAAACATGTTTTACATTGGAATGATGCTGGTTCAATGAATGCTTATTGAAAATGTCCTCACTGTTTATTCTGTGTATCTCTCTGAGACCAAGGGGCATATTATCAAGAAATGGCGTTAAAATTATTGCCGCTTTAGCGGCAGAAAGCTGCCACTAAAGCGGCGATAATGGGCTTGATAATATGCTCTTGAGAATTCCCATAGAAGCCCAAGTTCTGGTGTCAACATGGGCTTCTATGGGAATTCTCTGCGGCATATTATCAAGCCCATTATCGCCGCTTCAGCGGCAGTTTCCTGCCGCTAGAGCGGCGATAATTTTAATGCTGTGCTTGATAATATGCCCCCAAGTGAGCATGAGTGAAAAGTACTGTACTGTTTCCACGATCCCTGAAGGATCAAGGGTTGTCATGTTTGATAGTTGCCAGAAACTATTTGCCCCTTGGTAAGGTTAGGGGACTTATGGTGGTACTATGAGCTAGCTGGTCTAAAGGCTAACATCTTTTGGTGGTGTCTGGAATCAGTCTAGACACCAATCCCATAGTTTATGTTGTCTAAACGTGCAGATCCTATATAGATTTGTAGGAACTACATGACAGAAGTAGATAGGCATTGTTCCCAACTTCCTTCTTCAGGCCGTTGTGGTAGGCCAGTCCCGACTCGTATCCTGAGTCCGACCCGAATGAGATAGACCTGTAGTGTTGTTGCACAACAAAAGCAAAATGTTTTTAGTATTTGGTTTTGTTTTGGTAACTAAACTGACTGGTCTAAGAGGAACCTGAAAAAAAAGTACACAAAAGGAACACGTAAGTAAAGATAGTGAAATGTGAAAGAAAGATGAGCATTCAGGTAGAATCATCCCAGTGCCTCAAACATTACAAATAAAGTTTACAAATTAGTCACAACACCCTCTGAGGCACCACATAATCACCAGTCACTCAATATCTTTCACTCATTGGTGCAGTAGCTACCTGTTCCAAGTGTGGTGCACATTTGTCTATTGTACCACTTTTCCAATGGAGGTGATACACAAGGGCAGTTGTATATAATTAATGATGATCTTTACTGGCAGTCCAGCTAGGGAATGAATAATGAATGGTAGGGAAGGGAGGCATTGTCTTCCTGCCCTGAAAGTGAATGGAGGCTTTTTGTGTGCACACTGGCACACTCCATACATGTGATTAAATTAAGCAGCCTAAGCCACAACCAAATATATAAATGTTTTATTATGCATTATTTGTTTTCTCAAAGCAGTTCAACAATATATGTACAAATTCTGTTGTGGGTTGCTTAGTCAGGGAAGCAGAGTTCATCCTGAAACTTAAGGGGTTCACCCAGACATTCATCAACTAACACACTTGAATCTGACCAATTGCCCTCCTCCTCCTGTGCTGTTCCAAGAACATTTTTAATTTTGTAGAATGAAGTATGTTAGAAATGTGGTCTCTAGTTGGCAGTGGTTGGCAACCTGTCCAAGTAGAGACTCTCACTTTAGTCAGGGTAAGGGAGACACAAAACCTATTATAACCCCTTGGTAGCTTGGCACAATCAGTCAGGCTTATCTCTGAGCCAATTTGTAAAGCATTTATATATACAAACACAGTAACATAGTGGAAAAACTTCAAAAAGAATCCACACCAGGTTAGAAAAATAGCCAATATTATTCTGAATAAGAACAAGACCAAAAAGACAAAAATCCAACAAACACAAGTAAAGATATCACTGTTCAAAGTTGAAGAAAATGTAGTTCATAGAAATGTATGGATGCATCACTTTTAGAACAAAGTACCTGTTATGCGTCACCATTCAAAGACGAGAACAGGTGCAGGGGAGTTGAGGCGCAAGAAAAAAGCAAATGGATGCGTTGGTTCCTTACTCCCAGGGGAGGTGATGAGTCAGTTAATTACTGGAAGGGGAGTTGATGCGTCGATCTCCAGACATGCGGCTTTGGTTCCTTACTGCTGGGCGAAGTCAATGAATAGACAGCATCGAAGTACGATGCATCAAAAATCCAGACATGCTGTGTCGATGCGGCAAAGCAGGTGTTACATTGCTTTCACAGCTGCGAAGCAGGCGATGCGTTGATTCTTCAGCTTCAAAGCAGGGCTGCGTCAGAGTCAGAGCGGGTGCCATGGAAGTCTGTGACACAGTGCTCGGGACCACTTGGCAAGTCAGAGCGCTCACCAATCACTGGTAGTTGAAGTCTTTGATGGCCCTGTGACTTTCTAACAAGAGGCAAGCATGCACAAGCCCTTAGAGAACCTTGGAAGCAGGATTCAGAAAGCAAAATCAAGTCCTTTCTCTCCACAGCAAGCAGCAGTCCAGCACAACAAAGCAACAGGCAGGGTGTTAGTCCCTCCTACTGCATACTGCTCTTCTTCCTGTCAGATTGTCCTTTGTCCAGAAGAGTTCTGATTTGAGAGTGTCAGAGGTCGAATACTTATAGCCCTTTCTCCCTTTGAAGTAGGCACATTTCAAAGGAAGGTATTTGTAGTGCACCAGACCCTGACTTTCCAGGCACAATACATGGGTATGGAGACAGCTGTGTGTGAGGGCAGGCACAGCCCTATTCAGGTACCAGTGATAACTCCACTCTAGCTCAAGAAGGCCCATCAGGTGGTAAAAGCCCACCAGGATATGCAGGACACTCCTAAGCTCTCTTTGTGTGACTGTCTAGAGTGAATGCACAAGAGCCCAACTGTCATCCTAACCTGGATGTGGATTCTACAGACAGGCAGAGGCACAGAGTGATTAAGCAAGAAAATACCCACTTTCTAAAAGTGCCATTTTCAAACACGCAATTTAAAAAACAACTTCACCAAAAGATGTACTTTTAATTTGTGAGTTCTGAGACCCCAAACTTCAAATCTCCATCTGCACTCACTGGGAAATTATAGTTAAAAGATATTTCAAGTCAATCCCCATGGTACCCAATGGGAGAGTTAGTCCTTGCAATAGTGAAAAACGAAATTTGTAGTATTTCACTATTAGGACATGTAAAACTCAACAGTACATGCCACACCTTAAAAAAACACTGCACCCTGCCAGTAGGGCTGCCTTGGGCCTACCTTAGGGGTGCCTTAATGTAATATAAGGGAATATATATATATGAAAATATATATAAATGAATATAAGGGAAGGTTTGGGCCTGGGAAATGGGTGCCCATTCTAGGTTGAAATGGCTCTTTAAAATTGCACTCACAGACACTGCAGTGGCAGGCCTGAGACATGTTTGCAGGGCTGCCATAATCATGTGGGTGGCACAATCAGTGGTGCAGGTCCACTAGTAGCATTTGATTTATAGGCCCTGGGCACACCTGGTGCACTTTACGAGGGACTTACTAATAAATTAAATATGCCATTCATGGATAAACCAACCACCAATGGAATTTAGTTGTAGTAAAGCACCCAGAGTCCTAAAGCCAGTAAAAACAGGTCAGAAAATAGGTGTAAGAAGGCAAACGGTTTGGAGATAACCCTGCAAAAAGAGCCAGGTCCAACAAATGCTTTGTTCATTTTAATCATGGTCAATCTCTGTGTTGCAATTTCCCATATCACCGGTACAATGGATTTAGATCCAGGTAGACCTCTTTTGGATTTTCCAGATAGTTTTGGACCATCCTCTAATTAGGTACTGGTGCTGCCACTTGCCCAACCTATGTTGGCTTTGCCTCTGCATTTGTCTAGAGTCCATGCCCATGATGCTATCTTGATGCTGATAGTTGCCCATTTCACAACCTCAAAATAAGGATGTCCATGATGTTACTATTGCCCATTTCCAGTTTCTTTACATGGAAAGCCTATCAGTGCCTTCAAGTAAGCCTTAACATGATTATAAATGGCTTCCCAAGTGGAGAGCCACTTTAAGAGGATCCATATCCAGGGCCGCTCTAATCAGGACTACAAATCGTGGAATTCCCGGGTGGCACCGATTTTGGGTGCAGCCTGTCATAAATAGGAGCCACACTCATCAGCATGTGCTCAGTCTTGAGAGAATTTCAACTTGAGAGGTGCAAACTTCGCCTCTGAAGTTTAAGATTCAGTGATTCAGCACTGGGAGCCTCCCTTTGTGTGGGATCATGGAAGTAAGAGACAACCTAGTGCAAGATGAATGACCCGGACCCGATCAGGTAATTCCTTTATTGTTTTTCTAGCAAGGAACTTTCCTTTAGACTTTTCCTTTGCCAATAATTCGTATTGCTTTCACATCAGAAATAATCAGGCTAAATCAATTCAAACACAGGAGAAATCAGATTAAAGCAAGTTTCTAATAGAACTCAAACAGACAACTCGTGTTATTTTTAAAAGCAGAGAACGGCAACAAAACTCATCCTAAGGGATCAGAACTTTGTAGCTACCTCAAGGTTTGGATAACATTCTTTGTCGATAAAGAAGTTCTAATAGCCCAGAGACTACAATACATTGCAGTAAGGCACCTGCATGGTATGCTAATCATATACTCCATGTATGATATGGCAATTGTGAGATTGTAAGGACATAAATGTTGTGCTTATCCTTTGTTTATATTGGCTCTCCTCTTGAGACCTTTCACCCTCTAGAGTCTAAGTTATCTCATGAAGGAAAAAAATTGCAATATATTCAACAGTTGTAAGAAAGCAGTTAGGCCAGAGAACTTAGTGAGTACAAAGGGAAGAGAAGTACTCGCCATGAAGCTATAGCAATCATTGTTCTCTTTGTGTTTCGGATCTTCTTCCCAGCTCCACCCATCCACAATCCTTCCCCTCACCTGGCCACACTTGGAGACAGCTTCAGAAAAAGCAGCTCTAGTGGTGCCTGGAGAGGGGCCCCTCATGAGCAATGACTCACTGCCAAGGAAAGTAGGCGCGGAACCTTCGGGCCTATGTAAGCACTTGACTTAATCCCTGCCACTTGAAACCAAGCCATTGCAGAGGTTGGGTCTGATTCTTCTATAACTGGTGTTGCTGGTAATGATGGTGTTTGAGACACTTCTGCCTGGGACTTCAACTTCCAGCGATTCTTCTTCCAGGTCTCTCGCTTGATCGACAATCCAAGTCTTGTAAAGTGAAACAACCTCTCTGAAAAAAGAATGAAAGTGGCTAGTGTTTGTTTTGTGTAATGGATCAAGTATTGTGGCACATACATACTCTTTGGAGGACACAATTTCTCTTTGCAGCCATGGATTACAAGCCAACCAAAGAATTAAGCTCAAAACGAATTCATATGCTAATTCATTCACACCGGTGAACCTTTTTCAGCTGGAATTGTAGCAGATGCAACAACGAGATTGCTTGGCTCATCATACTGTCCTCTTTGCTGATTTCCCGTGTGAAAACCTCAAAAGGAAGTTGTATTTGTGGCGGTCACTTGACTAGCCCCTATTTGTCCACCTCCATTGTCTTGTTTTTCCTATTTGCATCCGCTCCTCCTTGAAGGACGTAGTCGATGATCAGTTTGCACTGCTCAAACAGGTGTTGCAGCAAGTAAATAAGTCAAATTCCAATGTGTTGCGACCTCCCATATGAGTGCTTTAACTAGTACTCTATTAAAATGATGAATGGTCTTCAACTCGTTCTTTGCTTTAATAGAATGGCTGAAATAAGTGCAACTTCTTTGTCAGGTGGCCAGTATGTTGTTGAGTATGTCCTCTTTTTGGAGAAAATCCTACTCCTTCCACAAATGAAAAAGGGAGGAGGTCCAGCACTTACATTTTAGCCAGCTTCCCATTATACAAACATGCCGTTGGGTAGTTGCATTAATATGGCCCTTCCCTCCTAAACATGTCAGTGATAGCAGGCTGGATTTTTTATTTTGTGGTGCCACTGGCATAGGTAACCTCCAGACAGAAGAAAGAGGTGTTAGACTAAATATGCGTCTTGTGGGAATTAGTCTATGTGACAGTGTCTGCACCCGAATCTTTGTGCCATTTGGAGGTCGTTGGTGAGTATGTAATGCTGTATTCCTCTTCTTCCTCATGACCATCATCTTCTATCACTGTGAACCTAACTGCTTTCCCTCTCTCATCACCACCACCAGCAGCTATCTTTTTAAGTGCTCCTCCCACCGGATTGCATGACATTTTCTCAGATGGGACTTTTGGCTTCCAGTAACGTAGCTTAAATGTGGCTTATCCCGACAAATACATGTGTGGCAAATAGAACTTATTGCAATATTATCCTCCTGCTCTCTAATCTTAAAGCAGTTCCAAACTGGGGAGGATAACTTTTTTAGTGTGCCACTGCCAATGCCTGAAGGCTTGGAGGTAGGTGGCTGTATCATTTGCCTCTCTGTAGGGTGTACTTCTACCGTAGTAGTGGTGGATGCAGGTCTCAGTTGGGGTCTTACTACTATGGAAGCAGATGGTGGCAGAACCACATCCCTTTGAGCAGATTGAATAGGAGGGGTCATCTCATTGTCCTCTGAGCCGCTCTCCATACTGACAGTCGCTGTTACTCTCCATAATGCTAAGGCTTTCAGGAACTTCCTTTTTCCCTTGTCTCTCAGGGCAGGTCTTGGATTTGGCCAGGGTCCAAACCATGCCTGGATCATCATAAGGGATTACCCTTTCTTTCTTGCTGGAGAATATGAACCCAATAGTTGCAGAGCAACATCTTGATCAGCAGGAAGCTCAAGCTATTGTTCTGCTCCTAATTCTAGAAGAACTATTGGAGCCTGCAGGCTCCTTTTGTCCACTTTCCTGCAATGATTGTGTACTATGTGGCTGAGACAAATCCAGTTCAGACTCACTGATCTTCGACATGACTGCAGTGGCTACATCACTGATAGACATTGACTTGGGCTTAGCCTTAGGTAGGGGAGGTGCCATTGCAGAATTTTCAGATTTGATTGAAAATGTTACTTTATGTGCCTCTAAGGCCTATGAGAGATGCTTGTGACAGCCAGGGGGTACAGGGGAAAACGGAATCATTCTTAAAAAATGATTGCTGCTGTTTACCTTTGGCCTATGAGACACCTATGTCAGGCAAGGGGTGCAGAGAAAAATCAAAACACTGAATACTAACAATTGCTGGTGTCTCCCTAGGGACTATGTAAAATTATATGGGAGGCAAGGAGGTGCAGGAGGAAATACTTTGAAAACCACTACTATTGTCATCCTCTAGGACATTAAACTCATATGAGGGCAAATATGAACAGAAAATAAAAAGGCATACGCCCCATCTATCAATGTTCCTAGAAAATGGCTTTGAAAAGTGGGAGAAAAGGGTTTACAAACTGGCTACACAAGTGGCCACTAGCCACATGTTTAGAATAACAAGCAAGAAGGCATGGACTACAAACAACACATGCAATCCTATAGCACAACAAAACATGCTGACTATGCAAAATGGCTGGCCTGCCACCTGGACACCAAGGGCGAAGTCATGGACAACATAGGACACATGTAGGTCTATGGCAAAAACAAACTGGCTACAAAAAATGTCCAAGCTCGCATGGCCACCAAGAGCGAAGGGACGGACAACAAAGAACACATGCAGGCCTATGGCAAACAGAAACCACATTGGCTACACAAAATGGCTGCTCTGCTGCATGGCCGGCGAGAGCGAATGCATAGACAACAAAGAACACATGCAGGCCTGTGGCAAAAGCACACTGACTACACAAAATGACCGCCGGCCACGTGGCTAAGAACACATGCAGGCCTATGCAAAAGCAAAGCACACTGGCTATACAAAATGACTGCCCTGCCACATGGCTACCAAGGTCGAAAGCATGGTCAATATAGAACACATGCAGGCCTGTGGCCAGAGCAAAGCACACTAGCTACACAAAATGGTTGCCCTGCCACATAGCCACCAAGGGCAAAGGCATTGACAACAAAGAACACATGCAGGCCTATGGCAAAAGCACACTGACACTAACAGACGACACAAAATATCCGCTGACCACATGGACATCAATGACAAAGGCTTGGACAAACAAAGAACGCATGCAGGCCTATGGCAAAAACCCACTGACTACACAAAAGGCCTACTGGCCACATGTTCACAACAACAAGCAAGAGCGAATGTACAACAAAGAACACATGGAAGCCTATTGTAAATGCAAGCACACTGGCTACACGAAAAGGCTACACTGCCACATGGCCAGCAAGAGCGAAGGCATCAACAACAATTAACACATGCAGGCATATGGCAAAAGCACACTGACTACAGAAAATATTAGCCAGCAACATGGCCACCAAGGGCGAAGGCATTCACAACAAAGACGACATGCAGGCCAATGGTAAAATCATACTGATTATACAAAATATCTGCTAGCCACCTGGTCACCAAGGGCAAAGGTATGGACAACAAAGAATACATGGTGGGCTATGGCAAAAGTACACTGACTATCGAACACAAGGAAGTGGAAGTGTAGAAGACACTGACCAGTCGTGGAGGGTGGAAAGTTCCTTTCTACCCTTTGAAAATAAAAGGGTATACATACTCCCAAAGCTCAATGTACATTACTGAAAGGTATCCCACCTAGTCTTATGCCACTGAACATGATGAGAGAAACCGCTTGCCCCAACTAGACTCCATGCCACTAGGAGATTCATTTTCTTTAAATAATAAACATGGCCTTGTAGTCAAACCTTCATCAAGGCTCCCGACCAATGCACCTACTTGGCTTCGCTCTCCCTGGTTTGTGGCCACGGGGGCAACCCCTTGAACTCCTGCCCCGATGGGATTACAATTTGCCTTTGGGTGGGACCAGAAGTGGCAATCATACTGCTAATGTACACGTTTGAGAAATGCATGCTACACACAACTGAGTTACGCAAATAGCCGCATAACTGGGAAAGTGATAATTTTTTAAATCACCCTGACAAAAGCCCTGGACCTCTTTAGGCCTGTGAGAGTAGGGTTGAAACATGTTGGTTGAGGAAGGGTCATAAGACCATTAATTCCTATAAAACCCTGTTCATAACTTAGTTGTACTGTCTCCACCCACTACACGAATAATGGGATACCTTGGAATGGGTGTGGGATTTTTAATTTCCAGTTACACCCCCATTTCCTTTTTCTTGTAAGAGCTCCCTGACATATGGTCGAGCCCACCTCGATCTTTAGGAATCAGGGTGAACCAGATGATGAAGCATGACACTATTAGAGGAATTGAAGGTTATTTAAAGAAGGATTTATTTCCTTTCCCACTTCTAATGGCACGGAATCTAGTTAGGAAAAGCACACTGACTACACAAAATGTCCACTGGCCATATGTTCACAACAACAAGCAAGAAGGCATGGACAACAAAGAACACATGGAGGCCTATGGCAAACTGCAGTGGGTACACTAAATGGCCACCCTGCCACATGACATGCAGAAAAAAATAAGCCTAGAACAAAGACAAAATAGTGGCCTATGGCGAGCGCGCTCGTTCAAACGCACACACCTGCACCACACACACAAGCGCACACACACACTAACACACACCACACACACATGCACACACACACACACGCTTGTCCAGCAAAGAAAGGAGGAATGGTAAACAAGAAAACACTACCATTAATTCGGCAATGCAAAAATTAAAACTAAGTCAACTTAAAAAATTTCCTAATCCCAAACATCACAAGCCATCAAAAATAACTCCACCAAAAAAACTTTAACACTCTCCTTAAAAACATAAAATAAAAAAAACAAAACACATTTTGCATTTAATCCAAGTCCATCCATAAATCAATAGATGTTCTAAACAAACATATGGCACAGGCAACGTTTCTTATAATTGCCCAATCCCTAGTGCTGGCTGGCCATGGCCCATGGGCAAACTAGGCAACAGGCAGTAAAATAAGCACAATACTAGTCAAAAATCCACAAACAACACAAATGAAAATGGAGAAAAAGTACTTTAAGCCAAGGCCTCCAGCCCTCCCAAAAATGTGCAAAAATTTTCCTTTAGAAAAAGCCCCATAAAGTGAATGCAGAAAAGGTCCCTACTTCAACTCCAAGCCACCCACAATCAAATGTAAACTTTTGAGGAAAAACTTGGAAGGTGTAAAAATAAAGGTGCATTACCTCCATCAAACAACACAAATCCTTGTGTTCTTTAACTTACTTAATTGCTCACCAAAAAATCCTTAAAATCAAATGGTGTATGCAGCAGTGATTGCAGAAAAAAGAGAGTGATTCGTTCCCCTCAAAATCCAAATGAAAAGTGACCAAGGGATGGACAAAGCAGTGGCAGGAACCTTCTAAGCAGAAAGAGAAAGTTGGAGTCACCGTGGCACTTCCTTGTTGAAAAAAAGTAAAATACAAAAAAATGTTTGGCTCTAAAAAACTACCTAAACCATCCATTCGGGTAGAATACCTACTCAAAACACTATTTAGAGTTGGTTTCACTGCTTCTCGAATAGAAAATATACTTGAGAAGTAGCCCGCTGTCCATGATCAACTGTAAGAAAATCATCCTGAAAGGCTTTGTAACGACAGAAAAGTGCTCTAGGGGACACCAGATCTTACTTGCCAGCTTGCTTGTAAAGCTTTGCATTGTTCCGTTTGTCACTGCGTTGCTTGAATGGGAACAAAATTCCGCCATGTGTCGATTAGTGGACATATGGCTGGAACTCTACATCAAAAGAGTAAGCAGAGTCACCAAATTCCTCCAATTTTGAGAGCAGAATAAAAACTTCTGCCCAGGCCTACATGTTAGGCTCCAATCTGATGGTGTTCTAGCTGTGAGGAAATAGAGAGCCACCAGAGATTGTAAATTTGTCTATTAAATAAGGAAGGTTGCTGGTCATGATTGCTTTGCCAGGCATATATGCCTCACTTGGTGGGCCATATATGTGTATGTTGGGCTTCATAATTAGCGTAACAATCGTGTTTATGCATCATCCATTGCGTCTTATTAATGTATGGTTGGTGCATGTAAATGCATTTTAAGTCATCAAGCGATAAGCAACCACTAAATGAAAAACGAGTTATTATGAATATAGATTCATTTGTCGACTTGAATGAACTATCACCCTTATTAACATAATCACCTGTCCTGAAAACCACATCTACCTCCGCACGGAAGTGTGTAGTTAGGCAGGCCCGGTGACCCAGGCACAGGATTACTGAATGATTGGTCACAGGTAGGAGGATGCATAGCTGTCAGGAAAACACTCTAGCAGGAAACACTTGTTCAATTCTACAAATAGGCGCAGTGACATTACAATGGTTATGGGAGATTGCCCCAATAAAGCACACATGGCCGGTGGGGGTACGCACTCTGAAAAACACCATAAATTCAAATGCCACATGAATTAGGAACACATAGCCAATCAGGGCCTAGCACATGTGGTGATCACACGCTTCCCATGCCAGATATCTGGTCACATTCACCTTTGCCACACTGTGCCCATGCAGGTCAAGACCCACCTGTAGCAAACATTGACCATTAATTTATGACCCTAAAGGCAGCAACCAACATTCCTCCACATATATGGTATGCCAGAAACCTTTTACCGCTTGTTTTAATATTGTATAAAAAGAAACTTAAAACTTGTTGTAAATTGAGACAGTCCTCAGACCTAGTGCCTGTAACTGTTTCTCCCAGCCAATCTGTTTAATTAAACAGACTATTCATGTTTTGCCAAATGCATCTTGTATTCTGTTTTTTGAGGAAAATCGATTTGAGCAACATTTTTTTGCGCGCCACCCTAGGAGGATTGAGACTTGAGACTTTGTACCCAACTGCAGCCAAAGGAAGGTGACCATACCCGGACGGAATCACGCTGCACAACAAGAAAGGTGGGCAGAATTTGCTATTCATTGGAAGTTCTGCTGAATCCCCGGGGTAGAGGTCCATCCTGAGGCAGCCGCCACAGAGACTATAGAGCATATTTACAAAAACTTAACACCACCGTGGTGTCAATTTTTTGACGTTACGGCACCTTTTTTTTAATTGCCTTAAGTACAAGTTGCAGCTAGTCCAGTTAGTGGCAATGTTCTTGCGCAAATGTGACTTACCAAAAACTCCAGCAATGCATAGGGCAAGCCTATTCCTATGGCACTGCGTCACCCTTAGGCCTGCCATGAGGCAGCCGTAAGGTTTTGACGCAGTGGCATCCTAGAATTGTTGCAGTGAAATCTGTTAGATTTCACTGCACCACTCCTACGAGACTTTGTTTCATGGAAACACCCATACAGCATACATAATATCTGAAGCAGATATAATGTGGCGCAGGGCTTTACAAGGTCACACATATGCCTAGATGCGTTCCTTTGTAAATACGGTACAACATGGTGCAAAATTCACTCTGCAAGTACGTCAAGAAAATAACCAACCAGCGGGTTAAACTGTCTCATGGAGCTCACAAATAAATCCCTCTACCTTATTCCCCTACATTGGCGTACAATTGCTGCCATGCACCAATGCAGGCACTCTTGCGCCATGGTGCAAAGGTGACTGTCTTGCAAAGTTGATTGATGTTGTGCAGGAAGGGACATCTACTTGCACAAAATCAATCCAGGGTATTTCCTCTTTCTCTGTGTGCTGAACACACAAAAGGTGAAAAAAAGAGGAGAAATTAAAACATTCATCCTCGCAGCGCCTCCCCATCACCACCCTTGGTTTGGTGTTAGATTCAGATGCATTCCGAAGGCTTACGGTTTCTCGGAAACCTGTGAATGCTTCAGATTCCAATTGTTTGGTGTGGGAACACCAGCAGTAACACCCATTTACCCCCCATGCACACTGTTTAATGCGTGAAAGAGGGACATATTTACAAGGCCATGAAAAGCCACATAAAGTGGCTTTATGCGGCCTTGTAAATATGTTGTGGCACAATGCAGCACCGGAACGTCGAACAAGTGATGCTACAGAATTGCAAGAGTGCTGCTAGGGCCTCATAAATGAGGTCCAAGCAAAACAGAAGAACTCCCACAATTAAACCTTGGCAAGGTCAGCGACGCCATGGACCTCCTGCCTTTGCAGTTTGGAGCACCAAGGAGACCACCACCACTACCCCTGACATGCATCGCTCACCTGAACAACTGCTCCATTCCCTTTGGGTGATGACTGGACCTGATCCCCTCTAAGTCCTGACCTTGGTAGACCGGAACTTCAGCAGCAGGAAGCTTGAGACCAGGAACCACAGAAAGCCAGAAACTCTCCGGAGTTGTAACTGTGCAAGAAGGAGAGATGCACAACCTGTCAATATTAAATTAGGTTATCTGCCATCTGAGAAGTCACATCTGGGGGCTGCATGAACTCAAATCACAGTGGAGCCCACATAACTGTGGGAGAGTTCAGGGGAAGTGTTGGATCCTGTCTCTGAGTACGATTGTGCATTGTTGCTGCCACATGCAGCGCCTTCTGCCCCCTTGTATAATCTGCTACAGATTGGGAGTGGCTTGTAGTTGTAGCAAGGGATGTCTACTCCCCCTACACCTCAAAGTAAGACGGGTTGCACAAATGACAGCTTGTTGCGCAGACCCTTCACTCCCTGTCCGCAGCATTTTGGCGACCAGTAAATTGCAGCTAGGTCCAGACCTGTTCAGCGGTGTCAATGATTTGCATGTCAACATCTGCGATCACTCACAGTCTTTACAGGTAGAAGAGGGAGTATTTGATGCCCAACTCATGGAAGAAAATAACTGGCGTTATTCACTTTCGCCTCACCCAGCTTGCGTACCTTTCCCGGGACAATATCACGAGCCCTGTAGGAGGAGGAAGAGAAAGGGTCTAGGACCTGTCCACGGCAGCGGATGGCTCGCCGGCACTCGATGGGCCTGCTCCACAACAAAGAATGGGGAGAGTGCACCCGCTGGCAGCAGATCACGCAACCATGTCTCAGTATATGCCATTGTATCAGCCCCTTCTGCTCAATCGGGCAGACTCAACACCCTCATGTTGTTACGCGGGTAGCTGCCCTCAGCATCCTCCTCTATTCTTTCCAGTGACTTCATATGTTCCATTACCCGCTGCACCTCCAACACTGCGCTCAGGGTAATCGGGGGAACTTTGGCCAGTTCTTGCTCATGTCATGTACCTTGTAAGCCACCTTGTGATGATTCTAGTTTGGAGTTCAGGGTGTCCTCTGTCATCTGCCCCGCCAGACAGTGAACCCCAGCTGCTCGGTTCAGCAACATGGAGGAGTGGCCAAGTGTCAATGCTGTCCCGGTCTGCAGGCGGGACATTGTTGCGCCAGACACCCAGGCACTATGTATGACATGTGGTGCATTGCAGTGTAGCCAGCTGGCCCCTCTCCTCCAGTCAGGTGTATGCTAGCCAGGAATCTTCATTGGGCTGGCACTGTTGGAAATCACATGTACACCCAAGATCTCACTACCAGGGCATGAGGAAAGGCATCACCACCTAGTCAACTCCTCCGAGCTTACACTGGCAACCAGATTCCGTGTTTCCCAGTGCCCCAGAAAGTGAGGGCAGATCAGGCAGCGCGCCTAAGGGCCGGTGCCTGAATGACCCCATGCCCCTGGCACCTATGACCACCAACAGCCAATATCAGTGACAAGAGCCAGTTAGAAGAGTCACCCACCAGTCTTGTGCAGTGCCCTTGGCAATGTAGGTCCGCTGCAGTGCAGGAATTGCTCAGGGCACAGTGGGCATCACTCACAGGCACTAGGCATGGGCCCTAGTCAACTCCTGGGCCTTCTCTGCTCCCCATCCCACCTTCTCCTCACCTGGCATTGACACCGCGGATCAATCAGCAGTGCTGTCTCAAAATCTATGACTCAGCCAGCAGGAGCCTCAGCCAGGCCAGATTTCACTATCCTGGGTTCAGCAGTTGCCTCCAAGTCCACTGGGGTATCTCAGGATGTAGGTGATGCAACAGGGCCCCCTTAGGCATGAAGTTGCGGTGCTGCCACCACACAAGTTCAGCACAGCTCAGGGACCTCACCCTCCCCAGCATCTGCTCATCGCAACATTATCCGGCCTGTAATGCAGAGAGGCACAGACCCGCATTGGCATTCTCCTAAGGTCCCGCTGGTGTAGTGGCGGCGTGTGTTATTCAATGCAGACCTCCCCACATTGGTGCGCAGGAGAGCTCTACCTATCACAGCTCCAAGGGGTGCCAGACGCTCTACTCACACAGGTCAACAACGTGTCTCCATGCTACCTGCTGCACTACACCACCAGGTAAGGGCGGTTGCCAATGCCGCAATGTCTACTGCCACGCCCCATAGGTTCGCGTCCAGCATGGACCGCCTCCACAGTCAGGCTGCAGCAACTCCACAGCACCGGTGTCTCCCACTCCGGGTCTCAGACACGGCCCCAGGGACTGTCCTTGTGACTCTGGCTGGGCATCCTGGCTGTTGGGGCGTTTTGAGGGGTTGTTGACCTGTGCTGTATTTGGCTCTGACTGCTCCATTCTGCATTCCATTGTTTTTATATATTTGTTTCATTAGAGGTGGATTTATAGCCTATTTTTGCCTCTAGAGACTGAAAAGTGACTGTGGCCTGACTATTGTGAATTTCTTTGCCGCTAATTAGCCTTTCCTCACTTTTCTCTCACTAACATCAATGTTCTCATTACCTTGACACTAGTGTTAATGCCAGTTTTCGCTGTGGCTAGCTGATAGTATCGCCATGTAACGACGTATTGTGAATACGTTGCATACATGGCGATGAATTTCGGCGATAGTCAGCGGTAAAACAATTGCCGCTAAACAAGGCCAAAAATGCTTAGCGGCAACTCTTGTAAATATGCCCCTACATCTGAACCTAACACAGTCTAAAGCATTTGGCGCACGGAAAACTAAGGAGAATTTTGTAAAAAAAAAAATACCTGCGTACCCTGCCACAGACAGGGTCTGGCATATTACCTATGTCCCAACTGTATCTGTTGGTTTCTTAGCGCTTGGACGCCCCCGGGCAGCAATTGCGCTCTACAAATCGACATACAAATACAAATACAGTATCCGTTGTAAGTCTGCCTCGGATAAGTTCCCGCAGAACTATTCTTTGTTCAATAGCTGATCGCTAGCTTAGGTGAATATAGTGCAGTACTGTGTATAGCCCTTGATAACTCCCAGGAAACCGATATTTGTGGAAAAGCTAATCCTGAATTGGGCAGAGTTGACACCTCAGTCTCATAGTTTTTTAGTTCAACGGTTTCCCCATGCTAAAGTGGCTTCTTAACACCCGTAGTATCTGGAATAAGTGTGGCAGGTGCATCTAGCTTGAACCTAGGCGCTAGAGGCTGAGCATATCTCATCCACCGAGAAAACGTGGTTCTTGTACAATCAAAAACATTAGTGCTAAAATGAGTAATTATAACCTACTGGAATCCGGTTAAAAGTAAACAAATATATTAATGAATGCCTACAGAGCGCATGGTTCCTTGGCAATGTGAACTTACTGATAAGCAGGAGAAATATTGAAAACAATCCATGAGTGGCTGCAAGACTTTACAAACACGCGCAGCTGCTGACAGTGAACGTTAATTTATACTGTAATTTGGTTAAGCAGGCTACAGAATGTTGGTATTGATCAGGCTGCAGCATATTCCAACTCCCCTCTTCGTGCACTTAGTTAAAAGCAGGCAAAACCGTTGAACAAAAGCTGAAAATACTGTGAGCTGATGCAAACTTAATGAAATGGACAGCTTGAAATTGCATCACCTCGCTCAAACGTGCATTTGCATTTTTGACCGCTGTGACAAAGTGTTGGACTTGGCCCCTTTTTGCAGGGTCATCCCTGAACTTTTTGCCTTCCTCCTGTATTTTCTCTGACCTCTTTTTGTTGGTTTTATGACTTTGGGCACTTTACCACTGCTAATCAGTGCTAAAGTGCGTATGCTCTCCCTATGTTAAATTGATGTATTAATTAGTGACTCCATGATTGGGTTATTTGATTTACTTGTCAGACCCTAGTACAGTGCACCAGGGGTGCCCAGGGCTTGTAAATCAAATGCTGCTGGTGGGCTTGCAGCCCTGGTTGTGCCACCCACAGAGGCAGCTTGTAAAGTGTGTCTCAGGTCTGCCATTGCAGGGCCTGTGTGCAGTCTGTGACTGCCATGTTGACTGGCCAAGTGCACCCACTGGCCAGTCCCTAAACCTTCCCTTTCCTTCATATCGGACACCCCTATGGTAGTCCCAAGGGCAGGGTGCATTGTAAGTATAAGGTAGGACATGCCCTGGTGTGTGTGGCATGTCCTAATAGTGAATTACAGCCATTTTCATTTTTCACTATTGCAAGACTACCTGTTCCCCATAGTCCAGAATGGGCAGTTTGATTATTACATCTTATAATCCTAACTGACTCAGGGAACTAGGTAGAAATTCGAGTTTAGTATGCCTGAACTCAGAATGATAAAATACATCTTTTAGTGAAGTTAGTTTTAATATTCTGTGTTTGAAAATACCACTTTTAGAAAGTAGGTATTTTCTTTCTTAACCCCTTCGCTGCCAGGCCTTTTCCCCCTCCTGTGCCAGGCCTTTTTTTGGCTATTTGGGGTAGTGCGCACTTAGGCCCCTGTAACTTTTTGACCGCATTAGGTAGCCACGCCAAATTTGCGTCCTTTTCTTCCAACATCATGGGGATTCTAAAGGTACTCAGGGTTTGTGGATTCCCCTGGAGGGGTCACAGAAAATAGCCAAAATACAGCAAAATTTTGTTTTTTTTTGAAAAATTGGAAAAATGGGCTGCAAATGAAAGCATCTGGGTTTTTCCCTGCAAATGTTATCAAAAAAGGGTTTGTGGGGTTGAAATCACCATTTTCCCAGCTTTTCGGGGATACCTGACTTTTGTCAGAAGCCAACATTTTTTACACAGTTTTGGCATTTTTCTGGGACATAGCCTATTTTTGCTATTTTTTGTGCTTTTGACCTCCTTCCAGTTAATGGCAGAAATGGGTACAAAAGCAATAATGGATCCTGGAAAGCTATACATTTTAGAAAAGAAGACAACATTCTGAATTCAGCAAGGGGTCATTTGTGTAGATCCATCAAGGTTTTTTTATAGAAACAAACAGTTAAATGTAGGATAAATTGAAATTTAGTTAAAAAAACAGCCTTTTGTGTCAACGTTTTCACCTGTAACTTCTTCTAATTATGACAGCTCTTTGAAAGCAATATATCGTTGCATCCGCTGAACATTACTGGTTGTGGGGATATATAGGACTTGTAGGTTCACTAAGAACCCGACGAACCCAGAGCCAAAAACTGAGTAGTAACTTGCAATGGTTTTTTATTATGTACCGGGTATATAGTAATTATTCTGTAAAAAAGTGTACATGGAAAAATCGGTATGAAAGATACCTATGTATTTCTGAAATGGGAACAAAATATAGAGTTTAGAAACAGTAGATATTTGCACATTTCTCAAATTGGGAATACTCATACTAGCATGAGAATTATCAGTCATTTTTTAGAATGACTTCTTTTTTACACACTATCTTTCATTTGGAAAGCAGAAATGCATGGAAAGTCAATAGATAATAACAGTTCCTTTACACATCTGAATTACCCTAAGTCGCCCGATAAAAATGGTACCTCACTTGTGTGGGTAGGCATAGTGCCCACGACAGGAAACGGCGCAAAACGCAACGTGGTCACACCCCATTTTCACAATGCAAAATTACCCTTTTTTTGCAAAGTGCCTAGCTCTAGTTTTTGAACCCTAGCTCTGCGGGCACCTTGGGGAACCTAGCAAACCATTTTTGAAAACTAGACACCCAGGGGAATCCAGGATGTGGTCACTTGACTGCCTCCCACCAGGGTCTGTTACCCAGGATCCCTTGCAAACCTAAAAAATTGTCAAAAAAACCACATTTTCCCAACATTTCTGTCGTGGAAAGTTCCGGAATCTGCGTGGATCCACAAATTTCCACCCACCCCGCGTTACCCCAAAGTCTTACGAGAAAAACGGTACCTCACTTGTGTGGGTCGGCCTAGTGCCCGCGACAGGAAACGGCGCAAAACGCGACCTGGTCACACCTCAATTTCGCAGTGAAAAATGACCCTTTTTTGGAAAAATGACTAGCTGTAGTTTTTGAACCCTAGCTCTGCGGGCACCTTGGGAAACCTAGCAAACCTATACATTTTTGAAAACTAGACACCCAGGGGAATCCAGGATGGGGTGACTTGACTGCCTCCCACCAGGGTCTGTTACCCAGAATCCCTTGCAAACCTAAAAAATTGTCAAAAAAAACACATTTTCCCCACATTTCTGTCGTGGAAAGTTGCGGATTCTGCGTGGGACATAGCCTATTTTTGCTATTTTTTGTGCTTTTGACCTCCTTCCAGTTAATGGCAGAAATGGGTACAAAAGCAATAATGGATCCTGGAAAGCTATACATTTTCGAAAAGAAGACAACATTCTGAATTCAGCAAGGGGTCATTTGTGTAGATCCATCAAGGTTTTTTTATAGAAACAAACAGTTAAATGTAGGATAAATTGAAATTTAGTTGAAAAAAACAGCCCTTTGTGTCAACGTTTTCACCTGTAACTTCTTCTAATTATGACAACTCTTTGAAAGCAATATACCGTTGCATCCGCTGGACATTACTGTTTGTGGGGATATATAGGACTTGTAGGTTCACCAAGAACCCGACGAACCCAGAGCCAAAAACTGAGTAGTAACTTGCAATGGTTTTTTATTATGTACCGGGTATATAGTAATTATTCTGTAAAAAAGTGTACATGGAAAAATCGGTATGAAAGACACCTATGTATTTCTGAAATGGGAACAAAATATAGAGTTTAGAAACAGTAGATATTTGCACATTTCTGAAATTGGGAATACTCATACTAGCATGAGAATTATCAGTCATTTTTTAGAATGACTTCTTTTTTACACAATATCTTTCATTTGGATAGCAGAAATGTATGGAAAGTCAATAGATAATAACAGTTCCTTTACAAATCTGAATTACCCTAAGTCTCCCGATAAAAATGGTACCTCACTTGTGTGGGTAGGCATAGTGCCCACGACAGGAAACGGCGCAAAACGCAACGTGGTCACACCCCATTTTCACAATGCAAAATTACCCTTTTTTTGCAAAGTGCCTAGCTCTAGTTTTTGAACCCTAGCTCTGTGGGCACCTTGGGAAACCTAGCAAACCATTTTTGAAAACTAGACACCCAGGGGAATCCAGGATGGGGTGACTTGACTGCCTCCCACCAGGGTCTGTTACCCAGAATCCCTTGCAAACCTAAAAAATTGTCCAAAAAAACACATTTTCCCCACATTTCTGTCGTGGAAAGTTCCGGAATCTGCGTGGATCCACAAATTTCCACCCACCCCGCGTTCCCCAAAGTCTTACGAGAAAAACGGTACCTCACTTGTGTGGGTCGGCCTAGTGCCCGCGACAGGAAACGGCGCAAAACGCAACCTGGTCACACCTCAATTTCGCAGTGAAAAATGACCCTTTTTTGGAAAAATGACTAGCTGTAGTTTTTGAACCCTAGCTCTGCGGGCACCTTGGGAAACCTAGCAAACCTATACATTTTTGAAAACTAGACACCCAGGGGAATCAAGGATGGGGTGACTTGACTGCCTCCCACCAGGGTCTGTTACCCAGAATCCCTTGCAAACCTAAAAAATTGTCAAAAAAAACACATTTTCCCCACATTTCTGTCGTGGAAAGTTCCGGAATCTGCGTGGGTCCACAAATTTCCACCCACCCCGCGTTCCCCAAAGTCTTACGAGAAAAATGGTACCTCACTTGTGTGGGTCGGCCTAGTGCCCGCGACAGGAAACGGCGCAAAACGCAACCTGGTCACACCTCAATTTCGCAGTGAAAAATTACCCTTTTTTGGAAAAATGACTAGCTGTAGTTTTTGAACCCTAGCTCTGCGGGCACCTTGGGAAACCTAGCAAACCTATACATTTTTGAAAACTAGACACCCAGGGGAATCCAGGATGGGGTAACTTGACTGCCTCCCACCAGGGTCTGTTACCCAGAATCCCTTGCAAACCTAAAAAATTGTAAACAAAAACACATTTTCCACACATTTCTGTCGTGGAAAGTTCCGGAATCTGCGTGGATCCACAAATTTCCACCCACCCCGCGTTCCCCAAAGTCTTACGAGAAAAACGGTACCTCACTTGTGTGGGTCGGCCTAGTGCCCGCGACAGGAAACGGCGCAAAACGCAACCTGGTCACACCTCAATTTCGCAGTGAAAAATGACCCTTTTTTGGAAAAATGACAAGCTGTAGTTTTTGAACCCTTCCTCTGCGGGCACCTTGGGAAACCTAGCAAACCTATACATTTTTGAAAACTAGACACCCAGGGGAATCCAGGATGGGGTGACTTGACTGCCTCCCACCAGAGTCTGTTACCCAGAATCCCTTGCAAACCTAAAAAATTGTCAAAAAAACCACATTTTCCACACATTTCTGTCGTGGAAAGTTCCGGAATCTGCGTGGGTCCACAAATTTCCACCCACCCCGCGTTCCCCAAAGTCTTACGAGAAAAACGGTACCTCACCTGTGTGGGTCGGCCTAGTGCCCGCAACAGGAAACGGCGCAAAACGCAACCTGGTCACACCTCAATTTCGCAGTGAAAAATGTCCCTTTTTTGGCAAAAAGACTAGCTGTAGTTTTTTAACCCTAGCTCTGTGGGCACAGTAGGAAACCTAGCAAACCTATACATTTTTGAAAACTAGACACCCAGGGGAATCCAGGATGGGGTGACTTGGCTGCCTCCCACCAGGGTCTGTTACCCAGAATCCCTTGCAAACCTAAAAAATTGTCAAAAAAACCACATTTTCCCCACATTTCTGTCGTGGAAAGTTCCGGAATCTGCGTGGGTCCACAAATTTCCACCCACCCCGCGTTCCCCAAAGTCTTACGAGAAAAACGGTACCTTACTTGTGTGTGTTGGCCTAGTGCCCGCGACAGGAAACGGCGCAAAACATAGTGAGGTGACATCAAAATTGCCTATCTCAAAACCACCTGATTTTGCAAGGGGGGGTCACTTGGGTTTTTGGCCCTCTGCACGGGGGCCATCTAGGGAACCCTACCAAACCCATACATTTCTGAAAACTAGACACCCGGGGGCTTCGAGGGAGGTATGGCTTGCGTGGATCCCCCAACGTTTCCTTACCCAGAATCCCCTGCAAACCTCAATTTTAGCTGAAAAAAAATCACTTTTTTCACACTTTTTTGTGTGGAAAAGTTGTGGCATCACCGGGCTCACTCAAATTTCCCACCTCCCAGCGTTCCCCTGGGTCTCCCGGTAAAAATGGTGCCTCACTTGTGTGGGAGGCCCAAGTACGCGCGACAGGCAAGGGCCCAAAACGTAGTGATGCGACATCAACATTGCCTATCTCAAAACCATCTGGTTTTGCAAGGGGGGTCTCTTGGGTTTTTGGCCCGGTGCACGGCGGCCATCTAGGGAAACCTACCAAACCCATACATTTCTGAAAACTAGACACCCGGGGGCTTCCAGGGAGGTATGGCTTGCGTGGATCCCCCAACGTTTCCTTACCCAGAATCCCCTGCAAACCTCAATTTCAGCTGAAAAAATCACTTTTTTCACACTTTTTTGTGTGGGAAAGTTGTGGCATCACCGGGCTCACTCAAATTTCCCACCTCCCAGCGTTCCCCTGGGTCTCCCGGTAAAAATGGTGCCTCACTTGTGTGAGAGGCCCAAGTACCCGCGACAGGCAAGGGCCCAACACGTAGTGATGCGACATCAACATTGCCTATCCCAAATGTCGCATCACTACGTTTTGGGCCCTTGCCTGTCGCGGGTACTTGGGCCTCCCACACAAGTGAGGCACCATTTTTACCGGGAGACCCAGGGGAACGCTGGGAGGTGGGAAATTTGAGTGAGCCCGGTGATGCCACAACTTTCCCACACAAAAAAGTGTGAAAAAAGTGATTTTTTTCAGCTAAAATTGAGGTTTGCAGGGGATTCTGGGTAAGGAAACGTTGGGGGATCCATGCAAGCCATACCTCCCTGGAAGCCCCCGGGTGTCTAGTTTTCTGAAATGTATGGGTTTGGTAGGTTTCCCTAGATGGCCGCCGTGCACCGGGCCAAAAACCCAAGAGACCCCCCTTGCAAAACCAGGTGGTTTTGAGATAGGCAATGTTGATGTCGCATCACTACGTTTTGGGCCCTTGCCTGTCGCGGGTACTTGGGCCTCCCACACAAGTGAGGCACCATTTTTACAGGGAGACCCAGGGGAACGCTGGGAGGTGTGAAATTTGAGTGAGCCCGGTGATGCCACAACTTTCCCACACAAAAAAGTGTGAAAAAGGTGATTTTTTCAGCTAAAATTGAGGTTTGCAGGGGATTCTGGGTAAGGAAACGTTGGGGTATCCATGCAAGCCATACCTCCCTGGAGGCCCCGGGGTGTCTAGTTTTCAGAAATGTATGGGTTTGGTAGGTTTCCCTAGATGGCCGCCGAGCACGGGCCAAAAAGACAGTTGACCCCCTTGCAAAACCAGAACGTTTTGACATTGTTTCTACAACGTGAGAATTTCGGCACAATATTGCATGGACAATGTGACAGATATTTTGAGGTTTGCAGGACATTGAGGATAAAAAACCTTTTTGGAATTCACAAGAGAGACATCACCATGAACTCCCATGGGTTTACGACAATATCTACAGTTGGTGGGTTATTTTTACATGGAACATACACCTTGGCAGAGAAACTAAAAAGACAAAGAATCCTGCACAGCCACCTATTCCTCAAACGCACACACATACTGGTTGGATTTGGCATGAGGGCGAGTGATGGTTCAGTATATTAAATTTTATTAACAAGAGATTTCACAAAAATGAAATGCACTGTCAATAATTCAATGGAGAAAAAACTGAACCAATGACTCGCAGCTCGTGAGCTGTACAGCCACGGCAAGGCACCAACCGCTTTACAGGCCATTCACACACCTTTCATACGTGATACACACAAGACCATTCGCACCACCAGGCACAAAAACAACACATTACAAAATTCACAAAAGGGACAAGGTACACCCTGCTTCAGAAAGGCAAATATTACTGCACAGCCATCTAATCCTCAAGCACACACACATACTGGTTGGATTTGGCACGAGGGTGAGTGATGGTTCAGAATATACAATTGTATTAGCAAGTGATTTCACAAAAATGAAATGCACTGTTAATAATTGAAAGGCCGAGAAACTGAACCATTGACTCACAGCTCGTGAGCTGTAAAGCCACGACAAGGCACCAACCTCTTTACAGGCCATTCATACACCTTTCATACGCGTGAGACATACAAAACCATTCACACCGCCAGCCGCGGGCCCATCACATAACAAAACTCACACCAGCACACAGCGCCATTCAAGGGCCCATCACTTTCACACGCCCACATTCCTGACACAGCAACTACACAAGCAGATGGATTGCGTGGAGTGGCACTCAGCTAGCAGTGTGTGTAGTGACCAGCAGCAAGTCACTACTCACACACAGCAAGCCGAGCACCAGTCCACGCACACCGCTAGCCGAGCACCAGTCCACGCACACCGCTAGCTAAACACCAGTCCACGCACACCGCTAGCCAAGCCCCAGTCCAGGCACACCACCAGCCAATCGCCAGTCCACGCACACCGCCAGCCAAGCACCAGTCCACGCACACCGCCAGCCAAGCACCAGTCCACACACACCGCCAGCCAAGCACCAGTCCACGCACACCGCCAGCCAAGCACCAGTCCACGCACACCACCAGCCAAGCACCAGTCCATGCACACCGCCAGCCAAGCACCAGTCCACGCACACCGCCAGCCAAGCACCAGTCCATGCACACCACCAGCCAAGCACCAGTCCATGCACACCGCCAGCCAAGCACCATTCCACGTACACCGCCAAAGAAGTGCCAGTCCACACACACTGCCAACACATTTAGGATTTTTTTAGACAAAAATAAAAACACAAACAAATCACAAATAGATACAAATCTACAAACACTAAATCAGAAACTAAACACATTGCACTAACGCTAACCTTGAAACAGAATCAAATTTTTCAAAGAATACAAACCAATCAGTTAACTTTACCACTCATGAATGCTCCCAAAAATTCTTTTGCGTATGGTACGCTCTAAAACAAGCAGGGACACACAGCCCAGGTTTAGATGGACAGTCGGGGCAGTACATACGAATCTCCTTCCGCGTACCTCTTCGCCAACAGACTCTGCATCTCCTAGTGGGAAAATCTTTTGCCGGTGTGGGAGGGATGAAATCAGGAAAGTGGCGATCTTTCAATCGAACCACATCCTCCACCACTCCAAATCTAGGAACACTTGCCTGTTCCACAACAACAAGGCTAGCTATCACAGAGTGCTGAAACTGAAGAAATGTCAACTTTGACGCAGGAGAACACTCCTTGAACACAATAAAAGCATTGAACATTGCTAATTCGAAGAAATGGATGGACAACTTCTTATACCAAACATAAGCCTTCCGAATAGCAGAGTAAGGTTCCAACCTCTGATCTACTCTGTCAACACCACCCATGTGCTTATTGTAGTCTAGAATGCACACAGGTTTGCGCACTTCAGCAACCTGACCCCAAACAGCCACAGGTGAAGTACTCTCATCATGGATGGTAGTCAGCATGTACACATCCCTCCTGTCCACAAATTTTACAGCTAGTAGTTCATCACTACGCAAGGAACTGCACTGCCCCCTCTGAAGTTTTTTGCAAACAAGCTCTTTCGGATAAGCTTTACGGTTAGAGCGGATTGTGCCACATGCAAAAGTGTCCACTTTATACAATTCCTTAAATAATTGCACAGCAGTATAGAAGTTATCAAGGTACAAATGGTGGCCTCTGTTAAACAGTCTCCTAGAAAGATCCCACACAATTTTCTCTGCAACTCCAAAAGTGGACGGACAACCTGGGGGGTCAATAGTAGAATCTCTACCAGTGTACACACGAAAATTAAAAACATATCCTGTCCTACTCTCAGACAACATATACAGCTTAATTCCATAGCGTACCCTCTTGCTAGGGATGTACTGCCTAAAAACCAAACGGCCCTTGAACAAGACCAAAGACTCATCAATAGATATTTCTTTCCCTGGAGTATAGATCTCAGAAAATCGATCCACAAAGTGATCAAGAACGGGCCGAATCTTAAAAAGACGGTCACAGTCAGGGTGATCTCGTGGCAACGCCATAGAATTATCAACAAAATGCAGCATATGTAGCAAAAGTAAATACCGATTACGAGTCATAACTGCAGGAAATATGGCAGTTGCCAACAAGGGGCTAGTAGACCAATATGAAGCCAAGGTTGGCTTCCTTACCAAACCCATCAATAAAGTCAAACCCAAAAACTTCTTAATCTCTTCCAGATATGTGGGAGTCCACCGGGTAGCTCTAGACTGGGGCCTAAGTTTGTCGCTGTTGTTCCTCAAAAACTCTTCAGCATACAAATTCATCTGCTCAACAATCTCCCCAAAAATACATCATCCATAAACAACTGAAAAAACTGTATAGGCAAAAAGTTTTCACAATTCACTGTACACCCTGCATCACCGCTAAAGGCAGGCAACACCGGCTGCACCATGTTTGGATCAACCCAAAGTGCAGCACTTCCAGTAGGAAGCCTAGCAGCCTCAGACTGCAATCCAGATGCCTCTTGCACCATCAGCACAGCAGTTTCCTCCTCTAAGAAAGGCACTTCATCCGCACTGAGAGTTGCTTCATCCACACCAAGAGTACCTTCATCTGCACTGAGAGTACCTTCATCATCCGATGATTCCATGTTGAGTGAAAACTCACTGCCAGAATCTTCCCCTCCCTCCTCTCCCTCAGACGCACTGTCAGTCTCATAATCATGCTCATACCGACCACCTGTTGAGCAGTCATTCTACGGCTAGCCATATTGTTTACTAATAAAGGTAACTTGTCAAACAAGTCAACAACAACAAACTCTTTGTAAAATAAGTAATAAACAAAAAGCACCTTTATCAAAAACTCAAATATACTCCAAAACAATACCACTCACTTGCCAGAGGCAGCTAAACTACTCACCACCACCAACTCTGTACAGACACAGTATGGATCAACAATATCCCACTAAAAAAGAAAGAGAAAAGCAATTACACATAAGACTATGCAAAACACATCGCAAAGAATTTCATGCTCAAACCACTAACTAAATATGCCGCCATTATGACATCACTTACAAAAAAATTCATTCAGACATTATATTATTACTTATTTGGTGTAAATACAACAACAAAACATTTCTTACCAACACAATGCAACTACACAAAACTGCAGAACAGCCACCGTCGAAAAGCTTTAGACTAGAATAAAAAGAAGAAAAAAAACTTTATTGTAACATATGCATATAATGCTCTAGACCATCACGTACTGCGCAAAATGTATTGCTTGAACCTCCCACTTTCAAAAAGGAAAGATCGATGGCCCAATCCTTTACAAGCAACGCGGCGAGAATCTGGAACTGAGCCTCAGCTCCGGACCACCCCCTCCCTCTTCCCAGTCCTTCAAAACTAACCTCAAAGTTCTCCTCCTGCAAAGACACTTCCAAACTTAATTCATACCCTCTCTATTGTGTGAAGGAAGTCTTTACATTATAGAAAATTCTGTTCTCCATGCCCGTAGAAGTGCCTACCCAGTGTGTTCCTGTGTTTTGCGTGTCTGCCATTTATTGCACTTTTATACCTCTACTTGTACTTTGTACTCTTTTGTAAGTTGACACCACTACAGTACACCTGCTTGTGCTAAGACATCAAGCCTTCTAAGGTCTAGTGGGGCCTTCTACGGTCTAGCATGGGAATGTGCTCCCGCAGTACATTGGTGTGGTGGACTGGTCATGAATGCTGAACCCGGTTCCCCATTTCCAAATTCAACAGCTCCAGCCATAGTGCCACATCCCAACTGAACGCCATACTTGCCCACTGAGAGAAACTCGCACTGCCTTCAGCTATAACCTAATTGTGCCCGCTATAAACACTTGGATGTGGCTCAATTCAAATTATGCACTTGATAAGAGTAATACGCTGCCTAAAAAAAAAAAAAACACTCCTACGGAATGCAAAGCATGTGAAATGTAAGCAGAAACAACATGATTACCTAAACGATCTCTCACTAACTATTCAGAAATCAGCGAGTGGTTTCACCTGAAAAGTTATGGACATGACTAGAGGGCCCTGAAGGGAACCGTTTCACTGTCCATTGCTTACATCCTTACAAAACAGTACGGTAGACCACATCCATAAACACAGAACCATGGTGCACATTGTGTTTTCCAATTAACCCATCAACCAGGTATTGCAGTACCTCCAGAAATGGTACACTCTCCCACCCTGGAAACAACAATGCTGTTCAAAGGAAGACGAGAAAACGAAAGTAGCACTACACTGGCAAACTCTGATGCTGGTGTACTTGGATGCAAATAAAATCAATCTGGCCACTTTGCAACCCCTCTGTCTTACTTTATTTCGCCCCCCCTGGGAACAACAGTACTGTTCAAAGGAAGACGAGAAAACAAAAGTAGCACTTCACTGGCAAACTCTGATGCTGGTGTACTTGGATGCAAATAAAATCAATCTGGCCACTTTGCAACCCCTCTGTCTTACTTTATTACGCCCCCCCCCTGGGAACAACAATACTGTTCAAAGGAAGACGAGAAAACGAAAGTAGCACTTCACTGGCAAACTCTGATGCTGGTGTACTTGGATGCAAATAAAATCAATCTGGCCACTTTGCAACCCCTCTGTCTTACTTTATTTCGCCCCCCTGGGAACAACAATGCTGTTCAAAGTTAGACGAGAAAACGAAAGTAGCACTTCACTGGCAAACTCTGATGCTGGTGTACTTGGATGCAAATAAAATCAATCTGGCCACTTTGCAACCCCTGTGTCTTACTTTATTTCGCCCCCCCTGGGAACAACAATACTGTTCAAAGGAAGACGAGAAAACGAAAGTAGCACTTCACTGGCAAACTCTGATGCTGGTGTACTTGGATGCAAATAAAATCAATCTGGCCACTTTGCAACCCCTCTGTCTTACTTTATTTCGCCCCCCCTGGGAACAACAATGCTGTTCAAAGTTAGACGAGAAAATGAAAGTAGCACTTCACTGGCAAACTCTGATGCTGGTGTACTTGGATGCAAATAAAATCAATCTGGCCACTTTGCAACCCCTCTGTCTTACTTTATTTCGCCCCCCCTGGGAACAACAATACTGTTCAAAGGAAGACGAGAAAACGAAAGTAGCACTTCACTGGCAAACTCTAATGCTGGTGTACTTGGATGCAAATAAAATCAATCTGTCCACTTTGCAACCCCTCTGTCTTACTTTATTTTGCCCCCCCTGGGAACAACAATACTGTTCAAAGGAAGACGAGAAAACGAAAGTAGCACTTCACTGGCAAACTCTGATGCTGGTGTACTTGGATGCAAATAAAATCAATCTGGCCACTTTGCAACCCCTCTGTCTTACTTTATTTCGCCCCCCCTGGGAACAACAATACTGTTCAAAGTTAGACGAGAAAACGAAAGTAGCACTTCACTGGCAAACTCAGATGCTGGTGTACTTGGATGCAAATAAAATCAATCTGGCCACTTTGCAACCCCTTTTTCTTACTTTATTTCGCCCCCCCTGGGAACAACAATACTGTTCAAAGGAAGACGAGAAAACGAAAGTCGCACTTCACTGGCAAACTCTGATGCTGGTGTACTTGGATGCAAATAAAATCAATCTGGCCACTTTGCAACCCCTCTGTCTTACTTTATTTCGCCCCCCCTGGGAACAACAATACTGTTCAAAGGAAGACGAGAAAACAAAAGTAGCACTTCACTGGCAAACTCTGATGCTGGTGTACTTGGATGCAAATAAAATCAATCTGGCCACTTTGCAACCCCTCTGTCTTACTTTATTACGCCCCCGCCTGGGAACAACAATACTGTTCAAAGGAAGACGAGAAAACGAAAGTAGCACTTCACTGGCAAACTCTGATGCTGGTGTACTTGGATGCAAATAAAATCAATCTGGCCACTTTGCAACCCCTCTGTCTTACTTTATTTCGCCCCCCTGGGAACAACAATGCTGTTCAAAGTTAGACGAGAAAACGAAAGTAGCACTTCACTGGCAAACTCTGATGCTGGTGTACTTGGATGCAAATAAAATCAATCTGGCCACTTTGCAACCCCTCTGTCTTACTTTATTTCGCCCCCCCCTGGGAACAACAATACTGTTCAAAGGAAGACGAGAAAACGAAAGTAGCACTTCACTGGCAAACTCTGATGCTGGTGTACTTGGATGCAAATAAAATCAATCTGGCCACTTTGCAACCCCTCTGTCTTACTTTATTTCGCCCCCCCTGGGAACAACAATACTGTTCAAAGGAAGACGAGAAAACGAAAGTAGCACTTCACTGGCAAACTCTGATGCTGGTGTACTTGGATGCAAATAAAATCAATCTGGCCACTTTGCAACTCCTCTGTCTTACTTTATTTCGCTCCCCCTGGGAACAACAATACTGTTCAAAGGAAGACGAGAAAACGAAAGTAGCACTTCACTGGCAAACTCTAATGCTGGTGTACTTGGATGCAAATAAAATCAATATGGCCACTTTGCAACCCCTCTGTCTTACTTTATTTCGCCCCCCCCCCGGGAACAACAATACTGTTCAAAGGAAGACGAGAAAACGAAAGTAGCACTTCACTGGCAAACTCTGATGCTGGTGTACTTGGATGCAAATAAAATCAATCTGGCCACTTTGCAACCCCTCTGTCTTACTTTATTTCGCCCCCCCTGGGAACAACAATACTGTTCAAAGGAAGACGAGAAAACGAAAGTAGCACTTCACTGGCAAAATCTGATGCTGGTGTACTTGGATGCAAATAAAATCAATCTGGCCACTTTGCAACCCCTCTGTCTTACTTTATTTCGCCCCCCCCTGGGAACAACAATGCTGTTCAAAGTTAGACGAGAAAACGAAAGTAGCACTTCACTGGCAAACTCTGATGCTGGTGTACTTGGATGCAAATAAAATCAATCTGGCCACTTTGCAACCCCTCTGTCTTACTTTATTTCGCCCCCCCCCCCGGGAACAACAATACTGTTCAAAGGAAGATGAGAAAACGAAAGTAGCACTTCACTGGCAAACTCTGATGCTGGTGTACTTGGACGCAAATAAAATTAATCTGGCCACTTTGCAACCCCTCTGTCTTACTTTATTTCGCCCCCCCCTGGGAACAACAATGCTGTTCAAAGTTAGACGAGTAAACGAAAGTAGCACTTCACTGGCAAACTCTGATGCTGGTGTACTTGGAAGCAAATAAAATCAATCTGGCCACTTTGCAACCCCTCTGTCTCACTTTATTTTGCCCCCCCTGGGAACAACAATGCTCTTCAACTTTAGACGAGTAAACGAAAGTAGCACTTCACTGGCAAACTCTGTGATGCTGGTGTATTTGTATACAAAAATAAAAATCAGGGCACTTTGCAACCCCTCTGTCTTATTTCATTTCACCCCCCACCCCCCTACGCTACCAGCACCCACCGATCACAATATAGCCCCCCTCCCCAGCCCCAAAACTGACCTTTACTCTCCGACGCGCAGGAAGCAAATGGCTTCCTGCGCCTCGGAGAGCAAAGGGGAAGCCTCCGATGACGTCAGCGCGCCTCGCGCGCTGATGTCATTGATGACGCGGGCGGGGGGGGGGGCGGGGGGAGGCAGGGGAAGGTCTTCCCCTGCCTCCCCAGTAAAAAAAAAAAAGATCGACGAATCACGGGGGGAGCGCCAGCGCTTCCCCCAAGGGTGGGTCTCATGACGAGATGGTCTCGTCATGGGCACAGCGCGACTGTGCTCCATGACGAGACCATCTCGTCATGGACACAGAAGGGGTTAACTGTCAAAGCCTGCCTCTGCTAGGTTGTGTATTGTGTGTCTGGTTCTGTGAGTGACAGGGGCTGGGAGATTCCAGGAGACAGGGTGAGTCAGCACAGGGCATAGAGAGATCTGCATGTAGATAGGTAGGAGGAGCTTCACCTGGGACCTGAATAGGGCTGTGCCTTCCCTCCACAATGCTGGCTCCACCTCCTGTGGTGCGTCTGATGTCCCTGGCCTGCACTGTGAAAGGAAAGAAGGAGTCTTGTCAACAAAGTACTCCAGGACTGACCAGAACTTGTTTGGACTAGGCAAAGGCCTCTCTGCCTTCAGAGAACAAAGAGAAAAGTAGTATAAATATGGGGACCCAGACCCCAAGACTTTAGATCACTTCTGAAACAACAAGACAAACCTCTGCCAAGGAGAAGGACCAAAGGAAGCTGTAGGAGTTGAACTGCCCCACTGCCAGTGTGCTGTGTTGCTGGGTTGGCCTACAGTGGTGTCTTCAGTGCCAAGGAGAGAAGAAGGAACTTTCAAAGGACTTTCATCATCTTGCAGAATATTACTCCAAGGGCTTGAACTTGTGCTTGCCTCCTGCTGAAGTCTCAGGGTCAAAAGACTTCACCACCAGCTACCCCTCTGAATTTCCTTGCTGGGAATTCTCTGTGCAGAAGCCTGCGCGTCGCTGGGAGCTGGAAGCGTGACGCAACAAGAAGAAGCGTGCCGCCGCTGCAGTTGTCGCATCGCCGGAGAAGTGTGCCGCCGCCGCGTCTCCCCAGAAGTGTGTCTTCGTCACAGTTGTCTGCGATGCATCACCGGAGAAGCGTGTCGCCACCTTGAGGGTCGCCGTCGCATCACCGGAGAAGCGTGTCACATGGCCTGTCGTGGATCCAAAGTACAGAGGGCGCCATCTTATCGCATTGCACCGGATTGTCGCATCGCATCAAAGCACCATCTTGCTGCATCGCAACCGGGCAGCAGTACGAGAATCTACGCATTACCTCCTCCCCGGTAAGGATCAAGACGCATCCCCTACTCTGCGCAAGCATTGAGGCGCGACGCATCGTCTCCCCTGAAGCAAGGAACTGACGCATCTCCAATGCTGTGAGCCTTTGTTTATTTTGCATTACGCATCCAGGTACTTTTGTGAGAACTGTGTCGAATTTACCATCAACTTGAACTAAGTTAATTCTACCATCTTAAAGTCAATTTCGAGTACAGTATTGTGGATTTTTGTCGTTTTTGGTCTTGTGTTAAGTCTATATAAAGAATACTTATTTTTATAAAACCTGTGTGGTGTCCATCTGTAGTGTTTTCACTGTATTACTGTATGTGTTCACAAAAGCTTAACACTGCCTCTGAGATAAGCCTGTCTGCTTGTGCCAAGCTACCAAGGGGGTGTGCAGGGGTTATCCAGTAGTGTAATCCCCTTTCCCTGACTTAGAAGCAAGGGTCCCTATTTGGTCAAAGGTACCTATCTCTGCCAACTAGAAACCCCCAGTTCTAACACAACGCATGTATTGGGGAGGCACAGAACAGGCAGCCACACTAGGAAAAGCATGAAAAGGTCAAGGCTCGCATCACTATGCCATATAACCCATTACTAAACATCAAACATATTAGTCTATTTCAGCATTATCCGCTAATACTCCTGCATGCCTCCTGTTGTAGCTGAGCCATCTGCAGTGTGCGCCGATCGCAGTGGTCCAATAACAAACAACCACATGCCAGTGTTGCCAGATTTTGCGACCCATCCCAAGCCCAAAGCCGCTCAAGTATAAGCCCAAATAAAGCCCAATGCAGACCAGTTTCTGCCCAAAAACTATCCCAAAACAGCAAGTCTCAAATTATGCAGAAATAGTCATCAGAAACAATTTTAAGGACAAATATGCATTCTATTCTATATACAGATAGTGGGTGGGAGGTAACTGGGCACCTGCCTTAATGCTACTCATTTTTAAGACCGGTCCTCACTGTGACTTTGTAGCGTGAAACAGGCACTGCTAAGATTACAATAGTACAAAACAAATATTAAGAAAGGCAGAAATAGTGTTATGTGCAATTTACTGCTCAATCTAAATTGTATTTTAATTAAGTCCGTATAACTCAGTGCCTTAGTTATTCATTGCATTACACATTAAAAATACACATTGAAAAATGGTCACTCACTTCTCATGATGAGCAGCAATTTTGTAAATCTTTTGGTTGTTGGATTTCAGGTGTGGCAATAGCCCTAGCTAATGGATTGTTATGCACTTTTTATTGACCCAATACAGAACACAAAAATGAATCCTACACCATTTTTTGCTAAACCACATTCCTTTAGTACAACATTTCAATACTTAGCTGGGAATATGCACCTGACAGTACAGGTCAGAGTTAGTCCATTCAGCATTACCCCTTTAGAATTCCATGCATCTGATATGACTGCGCTTTATGCATGATGTATTGATTAAAAATGCATATTAGACGTGTAAAAAACAACATCTCATGTAACATCCAGAATGCACACACTTAAATGTAAATGCAATCAATGGAGGGAAACAAAAGTACACTGCTTATCTCTTCATAGGTACTTAAGAGAGGCACAGGTATTTAAGAGAGGCATGCTTGACTTTTTTTCAGTCCCTTTATGTAAGTGCATGAAATGAAAAGATGTCAGATGTGTTGGTCTGTCCAAGTATTTACACAGAATTTAAATAGCACAATTTTATTTTTTATAGCGCTACTCAACGTAATGCAGCGTATCAGATTGCTTTACATACCATACACATTGACAATAAATCGTGCAAGTGTGTATATCATTGTACAAGATGTGTTGCATGACTCTGTGATGGTTAAAAGATGTAGCAGTCACATATCCTACATAGCTCACTCTGCCATATTAAAAGGCTTACTAATTATGAACTGCAAGTAACAAAAGGATCTGTGTTCAGAGCAGTAGCCACTAACCTAGCTACATAAAAAAAAAAAAATCTGTCATCTGCATATTACATGAAGTGCTTGCAGGAGACACATTAACCTTCAAAACTACTTTAATTCAGATCTGGGACTACACAAAACCGAGATCTCTCCAACAAATGTTTTAACCTCCAGAGTTCTCACCAACTTTTATTCCCTGGTAGTTACTGGGCACCTCTGCAGATGCCTTAACCCCATAAAATGTTAGATAATGCAGACTTTGCAACCAATTAAGCATAACAGATCTACTACCATGTACATTATGACATTTAAAATGTTTTGCTTTTGACTTGTTCTGAAAGTGACCTCGCCGAGTCGCCTGTCCTTGCCCGATCACACTAAGGGACAAATTCATGCACAGGGAAACATGCATATTAAAACTGTATACATAAGTAATGGAAACTTATACATTTGGTCTGTGGAGTGAAGTGGCATGGAGTATTCTACCTTAGCAACAGACTAAGAATATTTGTGGATTGAGACCCCCTAAAAATTATGTTTTAGCAACAGACCTGCAACATGGGAAAGCGTGGAAAAGAAATTAAACACAAGAGAATATTTCACATTTTCCTAGCAGACACTTGTGGACTCACTTCACTGCAGGCCAGGCCCTGGTCTCTTGGTCAGACTGACACTCAACTGCGGGGCCACAGCAGCACACAGGCCAGGTCAGGCGGCCGGCCCAGCCCAGGCCCAGTGCACGCCGTCTCCGAGCCCGACTCTGCGTGGGTGGGGTGAGAGGTCAGGTCAGGTGAGTGTGCTACTCCAAGTCTCCACTCCATCATCCGTCCAGGCAGAGAGTGAGACTCTGGACCTCGGGGACCTTAGCAGGACAATAAGGAGTAGTAAACCAGCAGGACAGCCAGGAGGAGGACTGTGCATCACAGGCTCGCAGCAATAAAATCACCAACAGAGCGGGCTGCGATGACACAGTCCAGCGAGTCCGGTCCACCACCGTCAGTCCTCAGCAGGGCCCTGCGCGCCGCCGATTCTGATAAAGAGAGCAGTGAGCGCATGGGCATTAAAAAGCACCACCAAGAATAATGCCCAGGGCTGTCTTTGGTAGCGTTTTCGCAGGCTAAAAGATTGACAGCCCTGGGGACCCACAATTCGACCCGCGACACACTACTACTATGTTAGGTGGTGGTTGGTGTGCAACGCTGCGCATGCAGCAGGTGCGCTTGCACTTACAATTACATGTGATGTGCAGCGTGTGTGTTTGGGGGGAGGGACAACTTGTGTGTGTGTCGTTGATGTTGATGCTCATTGCTCACGGGTAGGGTTAGGGTCATGTCAGTGCACACAGGCTGGCCAGTCAGGGGGTCCTCCTCCAATTAAGTCAGCGCGTGCTGTGCACTCATTCACCATGCCATGGACCGCCAAGACAGACGTGCCACTGTGATAGGCGCACGCCATGGGCTCGTCGTGGCCTGCACCGTCCCAGCCAGTATTTTGCGCACACTGGCCTTAATTCAGCCCAAAAAGTAGCCCCCGCCAGGTAGGGGTTTTTCCCGCACAATTGGGAGAAATGTCGCCCAATTGTGCGGGAAATAGCCCAATCTGGCAACACTGCCACATGCACTCTATGTTTCCCAGCACCATCTCTATGATTTCCAGGCACAGGTGACAACATAAAAAAAACAACCACACGCACTCTATGTTTCCCAGCACCAACTCTATGATTTCCAGGCACAGGTGACGATATATCTTTAGACATAGAATGAGGACTATGGGGAGCTCGGGGTCCGTACTGCATTGATTCTATGGGCTTTCTGCCGGCTGCTCCCTTGCCAAGGCTGATTTTAAGAGCTGGTGCAGATTAGGCTGTTGCTTTAATTTCAAGGTTATCTGCAAAAGACACTAAGCAGGGTTGTGGAAGGAGTGAGGGTGTGTGTGGGTGGGACAGAACAGGGAGAGTAAGTGGATAGCACAAAACATAAGCAGGCAAAAACTAAAGTCCCTTTCTGAGCACATAACCACTGAAAGTGAAAGGAGACAGTACTTGGCCGGTGCTCTGTGGCAAGAAAACGGAAACACAAAGGAGGGAAAGAGGAAAGATTGACCAGTCGTAAGCAAGTATATTTGAAGGACACTAGCATGAATAAGTAAAAAGCAAGGGAAAGAAAAAAGTGGAGATTAACTACGCAATTCGTCTACAACAGGACGCTAAGCGACAGTGCAAGCGTTGGCTGCTCGAACTAAAAAAAAGGAGTCAGTGTTAGAATTGTGGTCTATCTTTGAAGAGGTTCAACCTGATAACCCCACGATGCCGATAGCAAGCAAGGCATTGGCACCTTTCCTACCATATGCAGGGATGGGCGTGTTTACACCCACTTCCCCTGCATTAAGATATTCAAACCAAATAGTGGCAAGAGCCGACTAGCCCCCCCCCACCGGAAGAAGGTCAAGGTCTAAGACAGATAAATCTAAAAGAAAGCGAGCCCAGGCTCCCCCAGCACAGCCTAGGGAAGGGCCTCAACAGTGACTCAGTGAGCTCAGGAGATGAAGGGTTGGGCTACAGGGTTCGCCCTGAAAGCCAATGAGTGTACCGAAAGCGAATTTCAGGGGGAAGCCAGACTAACTAAGGCAGCACATGGCTCTGAACAAAAGGATCAGGCTACATGGTGTGAGGAAGAGAAGAACAAAAGAAAGGGCCAGAAATAGGGAGTTAGAGCGAGACTAAAGGTCAGTGCACTCTCCTAATGCTGGGAAGAGTCAGAGGTCAATGAAAAGCTGTTAGCAGGGCTTTGAGCCACATTGTTCAGGCATAGGAAAGAGCCTTACAAGAGATAAAGGAACAGGACAGCCTGGTACTCATTCACCCCGTCACAGAAAAAACAGGATATCACCAGTGCACACACATGAGCGGAGCAGCAATGAGGATATGCGTTGCCCCTCAAGGGTGCAAGACAAAGGTAGGCAAACCCTGAGAAAGATAATAGCTAAGAGGGAAGGCAAGACCTTTGTATATCAGTTTTGTGACCTGTTAGCTGATAGGACTGAGGCGAGGGACCAGGGTGACAGGCCTTGACCGAGAGAAGGATCATTTGAACCAAAGGATGTGGTAGTGGTGGAGGACTGCATCAGGCATGAAAGAGGAAACCCTAAGTGGGACTACCTCTATATGCAGCAATGCCTTGCGAGATGGGAATGCTATGTTGATGGTAGACCCATAGAGTCATCTAACATAAGAATGTGCCTGTTACTACAGAAACAAAAAGAACAATTGATGGAAAGAATGCAGAACAATGTCATACATTCACCCCAGTACAAAGATCTGGGCCTAAATCCATCGTTTTTTTGCTCACCATGCCATTCCAGTTTGGACCCAGCCATATACAAATCAGTCTTGACCCTGCGCCCGAAGGGAACAGTCCAGCCTGAACTGCCAGGCAAGTTCCTCCCTGGACTGGAACCAAGCATCTTAGGACCGGTTTCGGGCTTGCATCTCTCATCAGCCAGCACAAACAACAACCCTTCCACCACCGAACACCTCCACTTCCAGATCCATACCAGCCCCAGAACGACCCTAGGCGGCACCCTCGCCTACAGACCTCCTGGACCTCGAACTTCGTTCACCTCTACCATCGTCGACCTCATCGGACCCCACACCATCCACTCCATGGACTACATACTCATCGGAGACCTGAACTTCCACCTCAACAACCTCAGTGACCCCAACTCCACCGCCCTCCTGGACAACCTCACCAACATCGGACTAAAACAGCTCGTCACCACTCCTACCCACAAGGCATGACACACCCTCAAACCCATCTTCCCAGGAGGGAACACCATCCAGTTCAACAGCCACACCACGCAGCCCCTCTGGACAGACACTTCTCTTTCATCACTGCCACCGCTCACAAACCCACTCCACGTCCACCGTTAAGTAACAGGAGCAAGGTCACAGAGGAGCACCTCGACTCAACCCTCAACCACGATCACCCTCCCACCTCGACCAACGCCAACTCTGCAGCCAAAGAAATACACCAGTGGATCACCAACTGCACAGACAAGTTGCCCTCCTCCGCAGCCCCGACATACAGTGCCCCATGAAGGCCTCCTGGTTCACCACCAACCTCCAAGAATCCAGACGCACCTGCAGATGTCTCAAAATCTGATGGAGGAACAGCAAAACCACAGAAGACCAGATCACCAACAAGAACGCCATGACAGAATACCACCAACTCATCAGATCCACCAAAGGGACCTTCATCTGGAACAAAATCCTCGCCAACTCCAGTAACTCAAAGGAACTCTTCATCATCATCAACAATTCACTGAACCCCCCAGTGAAGCCATGGATGTCACACCCTCCCAGGACCTCTGCAACAAGCTTGGCTCCTACTTCCATTTGAAAATCAAGGCCCTCTATGACAACTTCAGTGAACAGACTCCAGAAACCACTGCTTCCTCCAGCGACGACAGCTAGCCTACCATCGCTGCCTGGCCCCCTCGCTGCCATCATCAGACAGCATGGACTCAGCATAGTACCCTATGCCGACGACACCTAGCTCGTCCTCTCCCTCACAAAGGAACCCGACACCACCAGACTCAGGTTCCAGGAAGGAATGAAAGAAGTTGCATTCTGGATGAGAAGCAGCTGTCTGAAGCTCAATTGGAAAAGACAGAAGTCCTTGTCCTCGGACCGACCCCCTCAGCTTGGGACAACACCTGGTGGCCCACCGCCCTCAGTAACGCCCCCACCACCATGGACCACACCCGGAACCTTGTCATCATACCCAACTACTCCCTCACCATGACCTGCCAGATCAACGCCGTTGCCTCCACTTGCTTCAACACCCGCTGCATCCTTCACAAGACCTTCAAATGGAACCCCCCCTGAATCCAGAAAGACCATTACCCATGCACTCATAGCAAGCAGACTGGACTACTAAAATGCCCTCTACGCTGGAATCAACAAATCCCTGCTACACAAACTCCAGACCATCCAGAACAATGTGGCCGGACTCGTCCTCTGCATCCCACAACCTGGCTCATGAGTATTAATTTGATTAAACCAGGTAGGCTTATACCTAAAGCAGGAAACGGGAAACACTAGTTCTACCGAAGATCAAACCCCAGTAAGGACCGTCCATTAGTTGAACCAAAGGAGGGAGAATTCTGTAGCTCCTACTTGTTTAAAATATTAATGATTTATGGCCTACCCTTTTTCAGAAACCTATTATTGATTCCAGCCTCCTCAGTCCAAAACCGAATCACTCCCCATTAGGAGACCCACATCACCCAACACCTGCGAAATCTCCACTGGCTCCCTGTTGAGAAGAGAGTAACTTTCAAGCTTCTCACCCACGCCTACAAATCCCTTCAAAACACCAGACCCACATTCCTCAACAAAAGAGTCTCCTTCCATGTACCCAAGAGAAACCTCCGCTCCGCCGACCTCGCCCTAAAAGAAACCACATGCATACACAGAACCAGAGCAGGTGGAAGAACCTTCTCCTACATTGTGGCAAAAGGCCTGCAAAGTGCTCCCGGTCAACATCAGATGCTCCCCCACTCTGCACACCTTCAGGAAGAGCCTCAAGACCTGGCTCTTCGGCTGACTCGGCGCTGCTCCCGCCAGCACCTTGAGATCCTCATGGGTGAGTAGCGCACTTCACAGTTGCCTGATTGATTGATTGATTGATTTAATATGCACTGGTTCCAGACCACCCTGAGGGAATTATTCCTTGACCACCCAGATGTAGGAGGGCTATTGGCTGAGACTATGAAGCCAGAGGAAAGCATAAAAAAATTCCTGAATACAATGAGGGAGAGATGATCACAGGAAACCGGACAGCCGTGGACAGATGGGGGCCCACAGGTCACATTTTTCCACAATAATCTTAAAAAGAGTTAGCCACTGAAATACAAAGTGGGATGGACAGAGTAGTGGCGCTAGACACCAAACCCTGATGGGAGATACAAGCCCATGTACTCCACCACCACAAAAGGAAGCAAGATAAGGATAGAGAGAGGGAGAGAAAATACAGAAAGAAGTTGGTACAGGAACTAGGGTACCACTGCAAAACACTGCAAAGTACATGGGAATGGGTGGTCCTGAGAAGAATAGCTGTAGCTGTATTGACACAGAAGGTGGCAGTAACGATGGGGGTACCTCCACAGAGATTCAGAAAGGATGAAGTATGTAGTAGATGGAACCGGGGAAGTAGTACACAGTGGACAGAAAGAAATGGCCAGATATCACAGAGCTCCCAGTGGCAAGGCATGGTCGCAGTTCCTCATCAGCTCCCAGAAGTAGATAGGTCGCGGGGACAACAATGGCCAACCCAACGTTCGGTGGATGGAGAACACACACATATGCACACATGTCCTGTACTATCAGTCACGCATCGACCGGAGGAAGAACCTACCTTTACAGTGCAAGTAAATAACACTCCTTACAGCTTCCTGATAAACACGGGGCAACAAAATCAGCCTAAGGGAAGGCATAGTCTCCCTATCAAGAGAGACCATGGACACTTAGGGATTTTTGGGTACAGTGATCTGGGTCACCTTCACAAAACCCCAAGAGTTGGACATAGGAGGCAGTCCCCTGAAGGGGCAACTGTTATATCATCCCTCGTCCCCGACTAACCTATGAGGGTTAATGGCCAAATTAAACAATACCATTCCCTTCTCTAATGATGGGACGTGACCTGCTACACCCTTGGGATTTCACTCTAAAGATTCATGTCATTAAGACGCCCCACAGTACAGATGAACCAATTAGAGTGTCCTCCTCCGACCAGACGCCCTATCTATTGTGGCTAACACGCCGGAATTGCTGGGACAGAAGTTGCAACTGCCCAAAGAATTTGTATTCTGCCAGGAGGGACACCATGACCGGGAACCCCAAGAAGAAGTATTGTTCGGCTCAGAGTAAGTTGAAATACTGCCTGCTTCTGGAGTCCTGCTGACCATCGGTCAGGCAAAAGTGATAATTGCATGTATCATCTTTCTAACACCTGATCTCAGATAACAGATGACCAGTTGTTCGTCGACTGCCTCAAAGCTTCAGAAATTCTTCTTTTAGATTGAATTGAGGTGAGGGTAGAGCTACAAAAGAGGTTCCCAGTACCCGTGGTGGTACTGACAACTTTCCAGGAGCAGGACTTGTCAAAAGTGCCACTCAACTATGGGCGCAGGGGTCTCATTAATACAGCTGAACCTGTGAAATTAATGTTGAGAGAAGGGGCCACCTTACTCTGAGTGTGCCAATACCCACTCTCCAAGGAAGCCGGCGAAGGTATCGTACCCACACTCTAGGTACTAATAGATCAATGGGTCCTCTATGTTGGAGTACCCCCCTGTAATATGCAATCTTCCTAGTCAAAAAGAATAAAGGGGGAACGCGTGACTTGGCACAAGAACTACGCCCCTCAATGACATCATGGCCCCAGAGTTCCCCATCGTACCAGACTCCTCCATCATCTTAACTAATATATCGGCAGTGGCAAGTCACTTTTCCTTAAGAAACATCCAGAATGCATTCTTTAGCATCCTGCTGCACACAACAGTCAGTACCTGACCATATTTACATTTCGATGGGTTCAGCTGCTATTCTGGAGATTACCACAAGGGTATTGTGAGTCCCAATGTATCCTTAATAGAATACTAAGGAGGTATCTCGCTAACTTCCAGTCAAGTAGCACCCTGATACAATATGCGGATGACATCTTAATATGCAGCCCCTACGGAACAATATGTCATATGGACCCAATAACCCTCCTTATAGTGCTAGCCAAAAAGGGATACAAGGTGGAGAGGGGCAAGATGCAATTTGTCCAGCAGGATGTTAACTATTTAGGGCAACAGAACGTGCAGACTCCATTAGGGCTATGAACCACTGCAAACTAAAAAGAGCATGCAACAATTATTGGGTGTTTGGCATTGTGTTGGGCACTGGGTCTTTGACTACAGCACACTCATCATCCCCCTACTTGCGGCCAATAAAAAGGCAAAAACTGGCAGCGAGAAACTAATGTGTACACCTGAAATGCACTATACCTTCTGTAAACGTAAAACTGAGATAATGCGCTCACCTGTGCTAGGGACACCCGACTATAAAAAGAAATTCTTTTTATTTAGCTACAGTGCTGGGTGAGTCATGTCGGCAGTCTTAACTCAAAAATATACCTTGGGACACAAACCCCTTGCATACTACATCGGGCACTTACACTCAGTCATGCAGGGTCATTTTCCATGCAAGCAAGCTCTGGCAGCAGCAGCTTTTGCTGTAGATAAGTGTACCTCCATTGTAATGAGGTCACCTCTGATACTGTATGCAGAACATTCAGGGCCTCATTTCTGAGGTTTTGCCATAGGGCAGCGCAGCAGATCTTCCCGCTGCACTTCCCTATGGCAAAGGAAAAGAGCAGGAATGTGCCAAAATCTATAAGATATGGCACATTCCTGTCCTTTTTCCCTGCGCTGGCGCAGGCCCCTTTGCACCATGGTGCAAGGGTGCCTGCGATGTGGGGATGATTATTTTTGTACAGGAAGGGAAACCTTTCTGTACAAAAATAATCACAAGAGGCTTTTCCTCTTTCTATGTGTGCTGCAGAATGCAGCACACATAGAAAAAGGAAAAACGAGGAGAAATAAAGATAGTTCTCCCCGTTGTGCCTCCCGCATACCTCCCCTGGGGAGGCGTGAGCTTTTGGCGCTGCCTCAGATTTACGATTTCTCGTAAATCTGGGGCAGTGTCAAAGGCCATGGATGTTGCTGGAAATGCCCCCAGCAACACCCATTACACGCCCCTTTAGCGCACAACACTGTGTTAAAGCCAAAAAAAGTGGCTTAGTGCTGCCTGATAAATATCACACAGATTTTTGCGCCACGGAACATCACAAAAAGTGACGTTCCGGAAGTGCAAGGAGTCTCATAAATGAGGCCCTAAGTATTTATGGTCATACAAAATAGCAAGAGCACGCAGACTATGCAACACGTTTCAGGTTACGAACTGATGCTCTCCTGACCGTCTTTAAAAATAGCGTGATGTCTCTTGGTGAACCCAGCCACCTTCATAACCCATGAAGTTCGGGAGGGGGAAGAAATCCATGATTGTGCAACATACACCCCTGATGGGATCAGCTAGACAGAAGGGGATCTGATCCCAGACAGTGACGCACTGTTCTTCTACAGATCCTTCGTGATAGACCAGGAGCCTGGGGTAAGACATATGGGGGCAGCAGTAGAGAGAACTCATAGCCTTCAGAATTACTGCAAGTGACTGTGCATTTAACTCTCCTACCACACTTCTCCGCATGGGTGGCAGAGTTCATACCACTGATTGAAGCCCTCACCCAGAGCATGGAAAAGATCTACTCTGACTCATCCTATGTCACCACCACGGTCCATTTGAGCATAGGTAGGTGGAAAGAAAAAGCTTCCCGAAATCATGCACAAGGACCTTCTCAAACTACTAGTCAATGCACTAACCCTACCTAAATGCGTAGCTGTAGTGAATTGTGCAGCCCATACCGTGGGCAAGGACTTTGCTTCATAGGGAAATGCACTAGCTGGCCAGATGGCACAAAGGGCAGATTATGGAGTGGTTGAGGAAACACACATACTTCCCTTATAGCAGACAGCACAGTCAAAGCTCTCTCAGGACAGACCATACACAGAGACGGCAAAATTATTCCTGAGGGAGTTGCAAGGAACAGCAGTAAAGCAAGAGAAAGAGCTATGGGAAGCCTGGGGTAGCAGACAGCACACAACCTCATAAATCGACACACACCCACAGGAAAACCAGTCATGCCCCAGAGCTTAGTGGGCATAGCACTGTCCCAATTGCACCTTACAACACACACTGCAAGAAAACATGTTGGCGAACTTCAGACGGAGTGGTTCATCCCCAACGTCACATAGGTGGTAGTGATGTACTTAAACGAGTGCTCTGTTTGCCAATTAAACTCAGGGCCACTGGAATTAAGTAATGGTGTTGCTGCTGCGGTTTTTGCCTAATTGTAGATTTACTGCATTTACCACATCGTCTGCCATCTGCTGCATAATCTGCAGAGTTTAACCAAAAACAAATTTAGTTTCTAGCTCAAACAGTTTAAAAGTTAGTAAAAGCACAGCAAAACATGTTGCAGCATAGTGGAAGGCCCTTTGCAAACATTGCTTTAACACAAATTAGCTATCCAAGGTTGGATTTCGTTGTTAATGATACATCCCTCACACTTCTACTCAACATAGCATCTATTGTTGGACGCACAACCAGGTGTCATGATTCATCATGGGACAACCCACGCTCTCCAAAAACCCCGTTTGATGGAGAGCGGGCCTTCTCACCTGGAGACGGGGAGGCACATCTATCTAAAAACTAACCTGTGACCTAAATACACTCATAACCAATGTTTCATCCTAATTAAACGGTTATATATACTAGAGATGAAACTTGGTGTTAAAAATCAATCACGGAGAAACGGGGAATTAGAACCCCACCACCATTATACCGTCAACATGTTTCTGCCTGGTCCTTCATGTTAGTGGAATTCCTCAGGACTGCGACACAGATTCCTGATGTGGCAAATTCACTGTCTTTGCCGCTATTGACATAAAGGGTGACCTATGTCAACCTCTTTTGTATCTGGCCCATAAGTACCTGTAACATATATGAATAGTAATAGTGATATTGAGAAATCTCCTAGTGTGTAGATTGAGCGATATATTCAATTATAGATAACCATCCGCATGCAACATTTGCATGCTTAGTGAAAAAGTGACAGTATTATGGCCAAAAACATTATTTTTCATGTTGTGTTAGCAGCTCACAGCCTTATTCCTCTCTTGGGTTATCCAGGCCCCATGGAGGGAGGGCCACAGGAACCCCTGTAGTCACACTCTAAGGTCAAAAATGGAAGAGGAAGTACAGTGTCAGCCGGTTACCTCATTTACTCTTAACATTGGTACAAATGTAGCCTTGAGAGCGTGGGCACCATATCAGTGGTTTTTGCAACTCTTCTCATAACATGCAAACCCTTATTCAAAATTCCTGATTACATTCACCCTCCTTCTTCATCAAGGTGCGTTCCTCTTAAAGGCCCAATCACATCTCCAGCTTTCTGATGTGCGGAGGAGAAGGGACGGCATCTCGTATATGTAGGAAGCGGCTTCCTGTCAATCAGAAGTGCAGCTGTAGTCACTTCTCCTAGTGACTAACCACCAGAGGGCAATTGCCCTCACCTGCGGTGGCGTTTCTATATGGACACTCAGCGTCCTGGCTACTGATGTAACTACCGCAGCGCCTAGGGCCGGCCAATACCGGGAGACTGTTTCATGCTTTCTGGGACATGTAGTCCCGGTTTATAAAATCTCCTTGGTCAGAGACCTACTGTTGGTCTGCAATAAATGTATAAGCAAACTTTTTTAATGGGTGTAGCTCCTTATATGTGGTGTGGTTGCATATACTCATCGCATCAGGGGGGCACCCAGAATGTAAACACCCTGATGTAGCTTTTTGTATTTATGGGGCACATGGTCCCAGTGTGCAGTCGCTACAATTATAATATTATACAGTGGGTGAAGATTGTATTACCCTGAGTACTGGTGGGACCCAATCTATCCCATTTCAATGCAAAACACAGAGTTGGAAAAAGGTTAATAACTGATTTCACACCATTGATATCCCTGGGCATGTTCATGGGAGTTGGAACCTACGGGCCCCTAAGGATGTACATAAAGATGCACCGGTGTATCTAATGCATCATGTGCAAAAAATGCATGCGTTAAACAGGCAGACTAAAAGGGGAGTTAATCATGTAAGGGGTTTTTTTCTAATAAAAAAACAGAACATGATGTTGCTCAATGGATCTGGATTACCTTGTTACCATTGTGTGTGGTTAGGTGTTTTTACAACAGTTGTGACCACAGGATTTCATTGCTTAACCCCTTTCAATCTGTATACCTATCTTTGTTCTCGTAGGAGCAGTTTTCTTTGTAGGTCTGTGGTGTTAGTTTTCCTTATCTTTAGAACCACCCATGTCATATCCACATCTTTGTGGTTCAGGTCAAGATAGTGGTGAGTTAGTTTTTGTATTGGTCCTTTCTCACCAGATCGTGCTCCGATGTTTATTGATGAGCACTTTTATTTTGCAGGTTGCCTTTCCTACATAGAACAAACTGCACAGGCATGTAATCAAATATGCAACATTCTCACTACTGTACTTAGTCAATGTTCTTAGAATCCAGGGTCTTCCTGTTTTAATGTCCACTTCTTTGATTGACTTTGTGAGCTGGCAAGAAATGCAATTCCCGTACGGGTTATGTCTCACTGGAGGTTGACTATCCCAGAGTGCTGTATATGGTGGGCTATGCAATGGTGGAGTCTTGGTGTGGACCAGTTCATCACATAGGTTAGTGTTCTTCTAAATGCAAACAGTGGGGGGCACCATTGTTTGGACCCACCATTTAGAATCCTGCAGTTTTTCTTAATGATGTTCTGAAACTTATTAGAAATAGTGTATGTGATTACGCATGCGATTCTGTCTGTCTGGCTTTTTATGGGTTTCCAAAAGAACTTCTCTGTTGTTGTTTTTTGCTCACTTCTTTGCTTTTGTTTTGGGTAATGGCGGACCAGGAGTTTCTTCCTGTTAGACCTGGCACCATTAGCGTGAGTCTCCCTTCCATTTTGTCCTGCCCGCAATCCAGCGCACCATCCTCCCCTGCGGTAAGGATTCAACGCATCGCTGGTTAGCGTGAGGAAATTTATCGCTACAACTCCTTAGCGACATTTTTGTTGCTTTGCTACGGAATCCAGATACTTTGTGAGTAAAAGGGTCGCAGAGACCACTGCATTGAACTGAACATCATTGTGTGCACCTTGAACTATTTTTGCAGCATTTTTAAAGTAACCCTATTTTTCTAGTATTGTGGCTTTTTACTGTTATTGGTCTTGTGATTAAGTCTATATAAATATACCTATTTTTTTATAACTACTTGAGTGGTGTCCATTTGCAGTGTTCCTCATTGTATTACTGTGTCTGGTCATAAATGCTTCACACACTGCCTCTGAGATAAGCCTAGCTGCTCGTGCTACGTTACCACAGGGTTGGGCAGGGGTTATCAAAGGGTGTAGGCTGCTTACTCTGACTTAGGAAGAAGGGTCCCTACTTGGACAGTGGCCAGCCATTGTCAACTAGAGACCCCCATTTCTAACACTCCTCAATTACTGTGGCCTGTGCAATGGTAGCCCCTGCAGGTAAGACAAGAACAGTCTGCTCTTATCTGAGATCTTCCACCCCAGGGCACAAAGCAAGAATCTATCCATGGGACAGTTCCTACAGGTAAGAGGTAATTGTTCCTCATTGGATACATTTGAGGCACATGCCAACGTATTAGAGACGACACCTCGCGAAAAGAAAGCAGGGGACTATTTTGGCTGGTTCAGTTCAAAGACATGTCAGAAGAATTCAGGCTGTTCATGGAAGCACAGCTAGGGGAAGGGGACTTAGACCCTTCTTCACCCTACAGACAAAAGCTAACACCCACTGGATCAGATTACCTGGTGGGAAATGCTGAAGATGCTGAACAGCACTGAGCTCAGCTTCAATTTGATCAAGGAAGAAATGCGAGCCATCCGCCTCATGGTAATGCAGCACAGATGTGTGCTGGACTTATTGAACGCAATGGAGGGAGGGATCTGCACCAAGATAGGCGCCACCTGTTGCACACTCATCCCAGGGAACGACATGGACAATGGAACATTGACACTTGCCATCCAAGCACTGCATAATCTACAGAGAAGCATACATGAAGAAGGAGGTTCCTCTGAGCAGGGGTGGTATTCAAATTCGTTCCCCTGGCTTCCACAATGGACATCCTGTCAGTTATCATTGTGTTTCTATTGGTCTGCAGGGTTTGACAAATGGCGATCACCTGCTGCAAAAACACTGTCCTCAAACTAGGCAAATCAACTAATTAGGAAGTTGTTGTAGTGAAGAGCGAGCATAGGGAACAACAGGACCCAAATAAAATGATGGTACAAAATGCATGAGTTAGATAGTGTAGAAACAACTAGAAGGGGGAATGTTAATATGGATATCGATGCAAAATGAACTATAATACTTACTGATAGAATCACCCATCCTGAACTCCACATATACCTTGGCATGCAAGTATAGAGTTAGGCAGGCCCTGCGACCCAAGCCCAGGATTACTGAATGATGGGTCACAGGTGAGAGGGTGCATATCTGGCAGGCAAACACTTGGGCAGGAATCAATTCCAAAGATAGGTGTAGCAAAATTATAATGGTAAGGGGAGATTACCTCAATAACAAACACATGGTCGGTGGGGGTATTTGGTCCAAAAAACACCATAAAGTCAGATGCCACATGAGTTAGGAACACATAGCCAATCAGGGCCTAGCACACGTTGCGATCACACACTCCCTATGCCGGACATCTGGACACATTCATCATTGGCCACACTTTGTCCACGCAGGACAAGACCTGCTTGTAGTAACAACTGATTATTCATTTATTACCCTTATGAGAGCAACCAACATTCCTCCCCATATATGGTAAACTGGGAACCTTTTATTGCTTCGTGTAATATTGTATATAAAGAAGCCTCAAACTTAAAACTTAATATAAATTGAGAGAGTTCTCAGACCTAGTGCCTCTAACTGTTCTCCCAGCTGAACTGTTTATTTATACAAACTGTTCCTGTTTAGCCAAATGCCTCTTCTCTTCTGCTTTCTAAAGAAATTCGACTTGAGCACCAAAGGAACCATTGCAGGATAATATTACAAATACTGACTTTGAAAAAATGTGTATAAACAAAATGATACCAGTGATGCTCTGTGGTAAAACGTTTTAGTAATGGAATGTTTCTTTAACACTTGCAAAACATTTTGAGTATTCAATGGCGCATCATACTACCTCATGATATTCTTAGCTCTTTGCAACTATTGTACATTGGTACAACAAACATATATTCATTGTACGTTCATTAAACTGTCACATATCAACATGAATGCAATATGTATTACTTAGTTCCTCATCAAAGTATTTAATGTTTTTTTCTGAAAGCTTGTATTGTAAGAAACCAATTTCCAGAAGAATGTGAAGGGGCTGAAGAAAAAAATGAAACTATTTGCAAAATAATGAATTGCTGTTCCTCAAAGAAAAATTTAAGATGCTATTTCCCATTCCCTGACAGTAAGTTATTTTGAGATTACATTGTAGTGTGTGTGTATATATATATTTCTAATGCACTGAACACAATTTGCACACAAAACTGAAGAAAACAATGCTAACATAAAAAAATTTGAAAGATTTCCAGAAGAGCTACAATCTGGTGTGGACTTCCTTTGTTTAGTGCTGCCTTTCTGTGCCCCATGGTTATGGTGGTGTAACGAAGTTGAGGAAAACACGGGATACCAGTTTCATATATATATATATGATATATGTATGTATATATATATATATATGTGTATATATATATATATATGTATATATGTATATATATATATATATATATATATATACATTATCTACTGGCGGTCGCCAGTAGATAGTTATAGTTAGGACCGTGTTTCCATAGGAAATCTGAAAATTCTATTTTGAATAACTTTGGCGCCGGCTGACGAATCCTCGCAAAGTTTTCAAAACTAATGGAGCGCTCCCCTCAGCTCCTACCCTGAAAGTCTCGTGGTGATTCGTCAAGCAGGGGCCGAGAAAAAAGGGGGGTCCCAAAACACGTTTTCCCCATGCATTTTTCCATAGGACCTTTAGTCGAAGGTACAGCCCGAACGGCTGAACAGAATTACTTGAAATTTGGCAGAGAGGTAGTCCTCAGGTCAGGGAAGTGCCTTTTGCCTGTATGGAGTAAATCTGTTCAGTATTTCCTGAGAAAATTGCAGTTAAAGCACATTAATATCTATAGCCGCGCACCGTGCGTGCACCCTAACGTGCGCGAGCGTAATTCTGATTGGTGGTTACATGTCAGTCAACGTTCGAATCGGCCGAAATCAGGAAGTGTCGGCCGCCATTTTGTTTGTTGTGAGTGCGAGGTGGCGAACGTGAAAAGGGGGCAGGGTAGAGAGTTTCTGACCCCCTAGCCTTTGTCAGGGGGTCCCTAAAGGACCCCAAAGGGTGAAAAAACATTTTTTTAAAAAATAAATCGCGGGGTGCGCACACGGTGCGCGCATGGTAAAAAACCTTTAAAAAAAAAAACATACGTAACTTAGCATTTAAAAAAACGTACAAATTCACTTAAAAAACCATAGGTTTCACACACGTTATAGTTAGGAATTAGCATTTAAAAAACCTTGCAAATTCACTTAAAAAAACCATAGGTTTCACACATGTTATAGTTAGGTGGACATTTCACTCGTAAAAAACCAATGAAATTGCCCCGTTATAGTTAGGTCAGATAACTATAAGTTGCGTGACCGCCACTCTATCACAAGGATGATGTCATCAGTGATGTCATGAGTGATGCCACTGACCATGTCATGAGTGATGTAATATGTGACGTCATGAGCACTGGATTGCGGGCGCGCGAGTTATAGTTATCTGACCTAACTATAACGGGGGAATTTCATTGGTTTTTTACGAGTGAAATGTCCACCTAACTATAACATGTGTGAAACCTATGGTTTTTTGAGTGAATTTGCAAGGTTTTTTAAATGCTAATTCCTAACTATAATGTGTGTGAAACCTATGGTTTTTTAAGTGAATATATATATATACATATATATATATATATACTATCTACTGGCGGTCGCCAGTAGATAGTTATAGTTAGGACCTATTTTCCATAGGAAATCCGCAACATTCTATTTGGAATAACGTTGGCGCCGGTTGAGGAATCCTCGCAAAATTTTCCAAACTTTTGGCCAGCTCCACTCCACTCCTACCCTGAAAGTTTTGCGGTGATCCGTCAAGCGGGGGCCGAGAAAAAAGGGGGGTCCCAAAACGCGTTTTGCCCATGCAATTTCCCGTAGGATCTGTTGTCGCAGATTCAGCCCGAACCGCTGAACGGAATGACACCAAATTTGGCAAAGAGGTAGTCCTCAGTTCGGACTCGTGCCTTTTGCATATATGGTGTGAATCTGTTCAGTAGTTCCTGAGAAAATTAGGGTAAAAAAGTTAGTGATATCTATGGCCGGGAAGGATCCGCGGACCCTACCCGCACCGTAAGCGCACCCTCCCCGAACCGAGCGCGCACCCTCCCGATCGTGCGCTGAATGCTAATTGGTTGACGAGTGTCTCTCTACATTCGAAACCAGGAACTGTTGGCGGCCATTTTCTGCCTCGGTAGAAGCGAGGCTGAAGATGCAAGGGGAATAAGTGTGTAAAACATATAAAGGGGGCAGAGTGGAAATACTCTGACCCTCTAGAGGTGCTTAGGGGGTCCCAGAAGAACCCCCTGGGGCCCCCCTTTAAAAAAAAAGAAAAACGGCGAAATGCGCGCATGGTGCGCGCATCCTATCGCGTTGGATGCACGGATCCTCTCGCGGTGGATTCGCGGATCCAAGGGAAAAAAAAAGAAATTGTTGGGAGATCAAGATTAAGCTTAAGTGTTTTGTTCTTGAGTGGCTCTAAAAAGAGCCTTTGTGTTCATTGAGAGTTTTTGGTACTTATAAGTAAGTACCTATACAGAGTCTAAAGTTGTTGAGGAAGACTCTGTTTCCTTCATCAGTAAAGTGTAATCCATCTCTCCTATACATCTCTTGCATATGAAAGCGCAGATTGTTATTGTAAAAGGACCCCATTCTGTAGTCTTGGAGAAAAGCAGAAACATATTTATTCACATGTTTCCTAGCTTTCTCAATCTGTGGACAAAAATGATCGGTCCAGTTCCATTTCTGCCTTTGGCATATGTTAGAGTACACAAAAGCAGTTTTAGGGAAAAGTGAAATCAGTTGTGCAAAGGTGTCCTTCATAAGCATTTCCAGACCTACCCCAGTCAAAGTGCCTAGGTCATTGCCACCACAGTGCACTATTATGAGGTCAGGGTGTTGGATTTGCATGAAGGAAAGGATTTCACCAATGGCATCAATTGGTGCCACTTTAACCCTCTCTGTCCAATCCATTTAATGTCTACATTTGGCAAACCTAGGTCTTTGTGAATGCCTTTGTTTTCTGCATACCTTTGGCTCCAGAAAATTTAGCTGCGTCCCACAATCCACACTGTAAGCATCTTGTAAGGAGGTCTGGATGCACTCAGATGGTCTCTGTAAATGAAATGGCAGTTTGGAAAGTAAGATGTTTCTAAAATGGTGGCTAAGATGCAATTTTGAAAAAAGACAAGAAATCATTGGTTGTTTAACAACCATCTACACTGAAAGGTAGGGTGCATGTTTCTGTTTTTTAAACGCATGATTCTTATTGGCTAACAAAAATTGCGTGAAAGGAACATTATATATGATAAGCTGATATGTTGAGAAGTCAAGCACACTTGCTGTTTTGATTAGCAACATTGTGTGTGCTGAACTTGTGACCTGTGTGCTCAGTACAGTGTTCTATGACCTGTTTCTATGGTAACGGGCAGAAGGCAGATTGGGGGAAGGGTTGAAGTTTATGTCATTTGGAAAGGGTTGAAATGTTTAACCAATAGAAATGTGTGTTTGCTTTTGAATTTATGTGGGAAGGAATGTGATTTGATGTTTACATGTATATGTGTGGAAAATGAGAGGGAAACTTTGCCATTCTTTAGTTCTGCTGACAGGAGCACAGGGCAGAGATTCTGTATAAGAAAATCAGGTGTGTGACTGATATCTGGTGTGTGGCTGATATACTTCTTAATCTACAAAACATCTTGAAAGGTGAGTTATTTAATTGTGAGGGGATGTATGTAGACTATTTTTTATTGTAATCAGACTAATGTATTTCTTCTGCTAAAGTGTAGGGAGTACTTTTTTTCTCTACAATCTTATTGACAGTGTGTGTGCATGTAGAAACCATTTTGTGATAAGGATTTGTTTTTTTCATGTGTTTGTAGACAGATAGCTATGCAGTTTTTATATTTTGGTAGAATTAGAAACCAGTCATTGTTTATGAATTTGTGAAATGATTTATGTTTCTGCAGTAAAATGTAGTACTCCTTGTAGATGAAGAAATGTGTTTTGGTATAGTACAAGGGATAGTGTTGTTTGTCTAGAATCACACAGAGAGCCTGTGTGCATTTGGGAACCACTGTGAGAGAAGCATTTAGTAATATCTTGTATTTGCTGACAGATAACTCTTTTAAAACCTGTCATGTTGTCAAGTTTTAGTAGCATGAGAAGCCAGCGTTTGCTTATGCGTTGATTAAATGAGTCAGGCATTGACACTAAAGTGTAGTCGTGAAATATCTAGATTGTGTGCAGTTCCCTTACCACTTGCACTGTAGTGAATGAGTTTTGGTAAACTCCTAGGGATAGTGGTGCTTGTGTAGAATCACACTGGGAGTCTGTGTGCATTTGGGAACCACTGTGAGAGAAACGTTTGGTAACATCGTGTATTTGCTGACAGATAACTGTTTTAAAATCTGTCATGTTGTCAAGTTTTAGTAGCATTAGAAGCCAGTCTTTGCTTATGCGTTGATTAAAAGAGTCAGGCATTGACACTAAAGTGCAGTCGTGAAATGTGTAGATTGTGTGCAGTTCCCTTACCTCTTCCACTGTCGTGAATGAGTTTTGGTAAACTCCTAGGGATAGTGGTGCTTGTCAAGAATCACACTGTGAGTCTGTGCACATTTGGGAACCACTGTAAGAGAAGCGTTTGGTAACATCGTGTATTTGCTGATTGATAACTGTTTTAAAACATGTCATGTTGTGAAGTTTTAGTACCATTAGAAGACAGTTATGGCTTATGCTTTCATTAAATGAGTTAGGTATTGACACTAAAGTGTAGTCGTGAAATATGTAGATTGTGTGCAGTTCCCTTATCACTTCCAGTGTAGTGAATGAGTTTTGGTAAACTCCCAGGGATAATGGTGCTTGTCTAGAATCACACTGTGAGTCTGTGTGCATTTGGGAACCACTGTGAGAGAAGCGTTTGGTAACATTGTGTATTTGCTGACAAATAACTGTTTTAAAAGCTGTCATGTTGTCAAGTTTTAGTAGCATTAGAAGCCAGTCTTTGCTTATGCGTTGATTACATTAGTCAGGCATTGACACTAAAGTGCAGTCGTGAAATATGTAGATTGTGTGCAGTTCCCTCACCACTTCCAGTGTAGTGAATGAGTTTTGGTAAACTCCTAGGGATAGTTGTGCTTTTCTAGAATCACATTGTGAGTCTGTGTGCATTTGGGAACCACTGTGAGAGAAGCGTTTGGTAACATTGTGTATTTGTTGACAAATAACTGTTTTAAAAGCTTTCATGTTGTCAAGTTTTAGTAGCATTAGAAGCCAGTCTTTGCTTATGCGTTGATTTCATTAGTCAGGCATAGACATTAAAGTGCAGTCGTGAAATATGTAGATTGTGTGCAGTTCCTTTACCACTTCCACTGTAGTGAATGAGTTTTGGTAAAGTCCTAGGGATAGTGGTGCTTGTCTAGAATCACACTGTGAGTCTGTGTACATTTGGGAACCACTGTGAGAGAAGCATTTGGTAACATCGTGTATTTGCTGACAGATAACTGTTTTAAAACATGTCATGTTGTGAAGTTTTAGTAGCATTAGAAGACAGTTATGGCTTATGCTTCCATTAAATGAGTTAGGTATTGACAGTAAAGTGTAGTTGTGAAATATGTAGATTGAGTGCAGTTCCCTTACCACTTCCAGTGTAGTGAATGAGTTTTGGTAAACTCCTAGGGATAGTGCTGCTTGTCTAGAATCACACTGTGAGTCTGTGTGCATTTGGGAACCACTGTGAGAGAAGCGTTTGGTAACATTGTGTATTTGCTGACAGATAACTGTTATAAAACCTGTCATGTTGTCAAGTTTTAGTAGCATTAGAAGCCAATGTTTGCTTATGCATTGGTAAAATGAGTCATGGTTTGACACTAAAGTTCAGCTCTTCACTGCACCAGAGCTGAAAATTTAGATGTTTTACCCAGGCACTGTCCTAGAAGTAGTCTTATGATTTAGTCAGTTTCTAAGTACTTATGTTGTGAACCATTCATTACCAAATAGACTGCTTCAAATGTCTATGCAGTATGCATGTAGTTCTCTAACCACCTACACAGTTGTTTTCACACCTTCCATTCCCTAGTCAGTATCCATACACTTTTAGGAAACACCCTGTCAGTTCCTTTGCAGTCTTCTAGTGACCCATTCAGCACCATGTAGTAATCCATTCACTGTGCCAAAACCCAAACACTTATAAATTCACTAAGACACTCTCTTTACAGTATTCTAATGATTCAGACACTGTCTAAGTATTCATGCACTGAGCCAGGCCTTAGCACATGGACTGCTTCAAACCCCTATGCACTATGCATGCAGTCTTCTAACCACCTACAGACTTGTCTTTTACACTTTCAATTCCCTAGTCAGTATCCATATAGTCCAGCAAACATCCTGTCACTCCCTTTGCACTCTTCTAGTGACCCATTCAGTACCAAGTACTAATCCATTCCCTGTGCGAAAAGCCTACCACTTATAAATTCATCCAGGCAGTCTCCTTGCTGTAGTCTAATCATTCAGTCAGTACCCAAGTACTCATGCAGTGAGCCGGGCCTTAGCACATGGACTGCTTTAGATGCCTATCCAGTATGCATTCAGTTCTCTAATCAGCTACACAGTTGTCTTTCGCACCTTCAATTCCCCAGTTAGTATTCATATACTTCTAGCAAACATCCTGTTACTCACCCAGTGTGTCTCCTTTTAGTAGTGTAATCATTCATTCACTTAGCATGTAGTCTTTTAGTGAGGTAGGCTTTAGGGCATGAACTGCTTCAAAGTAGTATGCACTATGTATGTAGTGTTTTAATCATCCTCACACTTGTGGTTCAGGGCTATAGTTTCTTAGTCTGTTTTTATATAAAATGTGTTTGTACAGTAATGGAATACTGTAAATTTGAAAGTTATTAATATACATTTATTTGTGATTCTTTTTTGCAGATATTGTTTTTCAACGTTAAAATCGAGAAATTATGCCAGAAAAAAAAAGAAAAAGAAAAGAACAGAGACAGGAGGATTATTTGAAGAAACATCAACCACAGGTATTGAATGAACAAGATAATGTGGCTAAAAGGAAAAAAAAATCTGGTAAGATCACAAAGCAATTTATTAAAAATTTTTGTAGGAGCAAACAGAATGTAGAGAATGCTGCAACTTCTGAAC